>NC_060142.1:334309690-335585940 GCF_021461385.2 Schistocerca piceifrons | reverse complement strand
ATGATATCTGCCTTATTGAATGTTCTGAAGAAATGATGGATAAAATGTCATTGCAGGAAAAGGTGTTAGAATCAGAATATTTATCTGTTATCCAAAGGGACGAATTGTACTACTTGTTGGAAGCATATCAGTCAATTTTTAGTAAACGTCCGGGTATAATAAAAGACTTTGAATACCATATAAAGACGTATGCACATAAACCCTTTTGTTGTACTTCCTATTCTATCCCCTGGACAAAGAAAGAAGTAGTCAGAAAGGAAATCAATAAAATGTTAGAATGGGGTATTATTGAGCCCTCAGATTCCAAATATTGCAACCCTCTTGTGGCGGTAATTAAACCCAATGGTGACATCAGATTGGTGTTGGATGCCAGAGAGATCAATAAGATCATTATACCTGTACAAACGCGACCAGAGAACCTAGAAGAGTTAGTACAAAAGTTTTATGGTGCCCGCTTCTTAACTTCTTTGGATATGTGCAGTTCATATTGGCAAACTAGAATATTGAAAGAATCTCGAAAATATACTGCATTCGTTTTTCTGGGCTGAAGTTACCAGTTTACTGTCATGCCATTTGGGTTGAAAATAAGCAGTGGTGTTTTCATATCGGCATTAGATACCATACTGGGCAGAGACCTTTTGAATGAAGTTACTTTATATGTGGATGATTTGCTAATTGCTTCTGAAACTTGGGAGGAACATTTGGACTTATTAAGAAGAGTTTTTGCGAAATTTTTGGAATACGGAGTTACTGTAAATTTGAGCAAATCCAAGTTTGCTCATAACCAATTGAAATTTCTTGGACATATAATTACTCCTGAAGGGATAAAACCAAATCCTAAAAAGATGGATGCAATTAACAGATTTGCTTATCCAAAGAATAGAACGGAATTAAAGTCATTTATCGGCTTAGTTTCATTTTTTCGACGATTTTTACCCAATCAGTTAGGAAGCCAAGACTGTTTGTTACGGCTGTTAAGAAAAAATGTCATGTGGGAGTGGAATTCTGAATGCACGCAAGCTTTTGATAACATCCGCAATGCTTTGACTAATGCTCCACTGTTACATCATCCGAGACTTGATCAACATTTTTATATTGCTGCGGATGCTTCTGAAACAGGATTGGGTGCCACTCTTTTCCAGATGGACAATCCAGAAGATATCAGTACCATCAAAATAATTGGGTTTGCCAGCAGAACACTTTCTAGCTGTGAATGTGCGTATTGTACCACTGAATTGGAAGTACTGGCCGTGGTCTGGTCCCTTAGAAAGTTTAGCTATTTTGTATATGGAAAGAAGATCATTGTATTCTGCGACCACAAAGCTTTATCTTTTATTTTAACAGGAAGGATGTTCCATTCACGTTTAACCCAGTGGGCCTTGCTGCTGCAAGAATATGATATTATGCTCAAATACATCAGAGGGAAAGACAACATCATAGCCGATGCTCTTTCAAGACTACCGAAAAGAAAGAATGACAACAAGTGTGAAGAACAGACTATTGACTTTAAAGTAATGAATTTATCAAGGCAATATTGTGAGAGGCAGATTTCACAGCCATGTCGAAGCCTTCCACAACTGCAAGAAGATGACAAGTTGTGGAAAGCCATTAGACATGCTGTTGAAAGCAAAGCGCTAAGTCAGTCTCAAGAACAGTATCAATTAAAATCCAGAATATTGTATCAGAGGAAGGATGATGAAGATGTTTGGAAAGTTTGTGTTCGAAATAAATATTTAGAATCACTAGTATGGTACACTCACTTGAATTGGGGTCATTTTGGTGCCGCTAAATGTACAGCCAAAATAGCACAATACTGCTATCATCCAAATTTGGGACTTCTAGCTACAAATATTCTTAAGAAGTGCAAAATATGTCAGAAGGTAAAACCCATAAACTATTGTCGGAAGATAGATTTACATCCGATCATCCCACAACAACCTTTAATGTTGGTGTCATGTGATGTCTGTGGGCCATGTCCCATGACACGTGGACAATTCAAATATGTTTTGGCTTTCTATGATATCTTTTCAAAATATGTGAAATTATATCCTTTGAAAAATCTCCACGTTCGACCCATGTTACGCAAATTTATCAACAACTATATAACTGAGCTCGGCAAACCTATAATGATCTTGACAGACAACACTGCTTATTATACAAGCAAAGTATGGAGAGACACTATGAAAGAACAAGGAATCCAGCACATTTACATCTCAAGATTTTACCCTTGTGGAAATCCGGTTGAGAGAATCTTCCGAGAGTTGAACCAATTTTTACGGACGTACATACCCAAACAACATTATAAATGAATCGATTGGATTTATGAATTTGAAAAAGTGTATAATGGCTTACTGCACTTATCGACAGGTTATTCACCTAACCAGATAGTATTTGGTGAAAGTATTGTGCCAGAATGGATGAAGAAATTACCTGCGATAGAACAAAAGATTACCAAGGAAGAAGATATGGTGAAGAAGGTCTACAAAAACCTGAAGCATCAAGCACAATTGAGAAAATCCCGTTTTGATAAAAATGTGAAGAAAGTAGTCACATATGATGTAGGGGAAGAAATTTTATTGAGAAATCACCCAAAAGCATCAACCAGGAAAAGACTGAATAAGAAATGGCAATATTTATATGCAGGTCCATACAAAATAATGAAAATACCTCATGAAGGGAGCTACCTCCTGGCAGATTGTGATACTGATGTAATTAAAGGCTTGTTCCCTCACATAGACCTGAAGAAGTATTATCAATAATGAGCGGAATATAGATTCAAGAAACACTGAATGATACCAAGACTACACTCAGAGTGGGCTAAATAAAAGCACCAGTGGATAAATATGTACTTATACTAACTTACAAAGAAAATTAAAGAATGTACTGAAGATTTCCATGAGATACCTTCTTGGTATCAGCAACTATGACGACGCTGAAATACGATTTATCCTCTCACTGAACAGCGAGGATGGATGATTTAAAAGTGGAATTAAGAGGAAAAGAAAAGGACCAAATCCTCTCTGGTTAAACAAGTGGCCTGATAAGGGTTTTGGCCTAGAATGCCAATTGTCGAACCCGGCTGTGACCCCTGCCTTGCACAGTCGGTTGAAGAACTGAGGGCTTAATCCAAGAAAAAAATGTGGTGTGAATATGAAGTGATTAGTGCGAAGTGTTTCTAAGACAACCTATAAACAAATGTGGAATTTAGTTAAGGGCATTTTGTCTAGGCCCATTAACTCAACTTAAATATTGTAGAATGTATGTACTGACTTGTTGAGTGAATCTGAGAGTGAGTGTATTCGCCGAAACAAATACCCTCTCCTGTCACAGTACACAAAAAATAAGCCTGTTCTGTCTGGAACCCTCTTCAAGACATCACAGGCTGGGGGGCCGTGTAACATTACGAGTCAAGATAGCTGTAACAGAACTTGAATAGCGTAAAGTTATCGTTAAAAACGCACGCTGCGCGATTTGTTACGATTTGGTCAGTCATAATAATAGTAACATGCTTTTGAATACAATTAAAATATAACGGTGATACCTGTTTAGTGTTATTGGAAATAATATGTAGTAAATTAATGAGTAAGGTAGCTGATCCTATAAGAAGAGGTAAAATTGGGCATATTAAGGTGTTTTGCTTTATATCGACTAAGCCGATGATACGGTGTCTTTTTTTTTCCATTTACTCTTAGAAATAAACAAGTAAAGAAGTGCTAATTGTGTGTTGTGAAAAATATAGGGGCGAATTTTAAATAGCTACGGTGTATAATCAGACTAACAAATGGACATTTAGTTACACGAAATCGCGGATAGCGAAGTGCCGAAGTGCAGTTATTAAATTGAGTACACCTACAGGGTGGTCAATTCCGGGATAAGTCTATTCGCATCTCACGAAGGACGCAGTATTGAGACTGTTTTTTTTTTTTTTAATTATATCACGGAGAGCGGGCTTCAATTTATAAAAAGGAGAAAAGCTGTATCATTATCATTGACTGTTGGTGTCAAGCAACCAAAACTGTTCATCAAAGGGTTTTGGTGAATGAGTGGTGAATGCGAAATGAAACTGTGAACGAAGTTATGTTAAGTAAAACAGAAGAGACAAGACAGTTTGGTTATTATTCCATAAACTGTAACATTTTTCTCATTGTACGAAGCCTTTACAGACGATCGTTATGACAATTTGCTTTGAAGGGATCTTGTTACGAGTTAAGTTTTGGGGACCTGGTCAAGAGGGGATTGTTCGTAGATCCTAACTACTGCAGCTATTCTGGAATCAGGTGCTACCGTGACAGTTGTGTGTTGTCAATGGCTTAAGGTCATCATATCTCAAGCTCTAAGATCGACGTGCTTTTCCTCTTGGTATAACGGTGTCTCACGGTAACAACGACAACGCCGACGACGAAGGAAGATACGGTAAAAGGTGACTACAACAATCGTTTCTGTGGCAGAAAACACAATCCCTCGCTCTTTAGGGTGCCCCTGCGAAAGGCAGTCCCTTGGTGGTCACCGGAAGTCACTGAAGCAATTAAGGAGCATCAGCGAGCTCTACAGCAGCATAAGCAGCACTCTTCCCTGCAGCACCTCATAGCCCGTGGTCACCAACTTATCAAACAATGGAAGCAGGAGTGTTGGGAGAGATGTGTCTTGACCATTGGGTGCCATACGTCACCTTCACAAGTCGGGGCAAAGGTCAAACGTGTTTTCAGGTACCAGACCCCAACAGGTGTTCCCAGTGTTAACATAAATGGTGTGTTATCTAGTGACACAAGCGCGATTGCTGAGCACTTCGCTCGAGCTTCTGCATCGGAGAATTAACCCCCAGCCTTTCGCACTCTCAGACGGCAGCTGGAAGGGGAAGTCCTCTCATTCACTAAACACTGCAGTGAATCCTATAACGCCCCATTTACAGAGTGGGAGCTCCTCAATGCCTTTGTACATTGCCCCAGCACAGCTCCTGGACCAGATTGGATCCACAGTCAGATGATTAAACTTCTCTCATCTGACTATAAGTGACATCTCCTCGTTATCTTCAACTGGATCTGGTGCGATGGCATCTTTCCATCGCAATGGCGGGAGAGCACCATCATCCCGGTGCTCAAACCCAGTAAAAACCTGCTTGATGTGGAAAGGTATCAGCCCACCAGCCTCACCAACATTCTTTGTAAGCTGCTGTGATGTATAGTGTGTCGGTGGGGTCGGGTCCTGGAGTCACGTGGCCTACTGGCTCCATGTCAGGGTGGCTTCCGCCAGCGTCACTCCACCATGATAATCTTGTGTCCCTCAAGTCCGCCATGTGAACAGCCTTTTCCAGATGCCAACACCTGGTTGCCATCTTTTTTATTTACGAAAAGTGTATGATACCACCTGGCAACATCATATCCTTGCCACATTATGAGTGGGGTCTCCAAGGCCCGCTTCCAATTTTTATCCAAAACTTCCTGTCACTCCGTACTTTCCATACCCAAGTTGGTGCCTCCCGTAGTTCCCCCCATATTCAGGAGAATGGGGTCCCACAGAGCTCTGTACTGACTGTATCTCTATTTTTGAGTGGTCATTAATGGTCTAGCAGCAGCTGTAGGGCTGTCCATCTCACCTTCTCTGTAAGCAGACAACATCTGCATTTCATACTGCTCCACCAGTACTGGTGTTGCTGAGCGGCACCTACAGGGAGCCATCCACAAGGTGCAGTCATGGGCTCTAGACCACAGTTTTTAGCTGCAAAGTCGTGTGTTATGCACTTCTGTCAACATTGTACCATTCATCCAGAACCAGAACTTTCCCTTAATGATGATCCACTCACTGTAGTGGAGACATGTCGGTTCTTAGGACTGGTTTTTGGTGCCCAACTGACTTGGCTTCCTCACCTTCGTAAGCTTAAGCGGAAGTGCTGGCAGCACCTCGATGCTTTTCGCTGCCTGAGCAACACCAACTGGGGTGCAGATCACTCTACGCTGCTGCAGCTCTACAGAGCCCTTCTTCAATGCCACCTTGACTGTGGGGGTCTGGTTTATGGTTCAGCAGCACCCTCAGCATTGCATTTACTTGACCCAGTGCACTACGGTGGTGTTCGCCTAGCGACAGGAGCTTTTAGGACGAGTCCAGTGACCATTGTCCTTGTGGAGGCCGGAGGCCCTCCATTGCAGGTTAGGTGTGCACAACTGCTGGCCAGTTACGTTGCACATGTTCGTAGTTCTCCTGTGCATCCGAATCACAGTCTCCTTTTCCCACCCACAGCGGTTCATCTCCCGCATCGGCGGCCCAGGTCAGGGCTTACAATTGCATTTCATGTCCGATCCCTTCTTTCATACTTGAGGTCCATTCACATACACCTCAATGGTGTACACCTAGGCCGTGGCTTTGCCCAGACCTTTCACATGGCCCTAAGGACTCAGTTAACCCCGCAACTCTCCACTGCCACTTCCTCTCAATTCTTGACATGTACTGAGGACAAAAAGTGGTATACACCGATGGCTCAATGGCTGATGATCATGTCGACTTCACGTCCGTCGAGGACCTGTTGAACAGCATTCCTTGCCCGATGGTTGCAATGTTTTCTCTGCCAAGCTGGTGGCTATATCTCGTGCTCTTGAGCACATCCGTTCATGCCCTGAGGAGTCATGTCTTCTGTGTACTGACTCCTTGAGCAGCCTACAAGCTATCAACCAGTGCTACCCTCATCATCCTTTGGTAACGACCTTCCAGGAATCCATCTATGCCCTGAAATGGTCCAGTCGTTCTGTGGTATTTGTCTAGACCCCACGTCACGTTGGAATCCCGGCAACGAACTTGCCAAACAGGTCACACGGAAACCACCTATGGAGATCAGATTACCTGCAACTGACCTGCACTCAGTACTATGCCACAAGGTTTTGCAGCTTTTGGAGACAAAATGGCATAACCTCAGCATGCACAACAAACTGCATTCTGTTAAGGAGACTATGAATGTGTGGCAGTCCTCCATGAGGGCCTCTCACAGGGACTCTGTGGTTCTCTGCCGGCTCCACATTGGCCACACTTGGGTGACACACTGCTACCTCCTGCACCGTGATGACCCACCTCAGTGTCAGTGTGGTGCCCAGCTGACAGTGCCTCATATCTTGGTGAGCTGCCCAGCTGACAGTGTCTCATATCTTGGTGAGCTGCCTTTCTTTGGCTGCCCTGCAATGAGATCTTCAGTTACTGGACTCGTTGCCATTAATTTTAGCTGACAACGCCTCATCGGCTAATTTAGTTTTACGTTTTATACGTGATGATGGGTTTTATCATTCTATATAAGTTTTAGCGCATGTCCTTTGTTCCTTTGTGTTCTCCACTCTAATGCTTTTAGGGTGGATGTTTTAATGTGTCGCAGAGTGGCTCACATTTCCTTTTTATTTTCATGGTCACCATGGTCATCTGCTCTCTTGTTTTTACCCCTTCTACCTGTTTCTTGGTTCTCTCTATGGTTTTCTTTTCCTGTTTTGTCCATAGAAGTGTTAGTTGTACTCCTGTCGTTCTTCGGGTTCTTCCTTTCTCCTGTTATTGTGCTGTACGTCTCCTTTCTTTTCTTCTTTCCATTGTGTAATTATTTTACCAGGAACAAGGGACTGATGACCTCGCAGTTTGGTCCTTCCCCCCTCCCTACCCCTCCCCCTTTTAAACCAACCAAAGAAGCAGTTTTTCTTCAAGATACATGAAGAACAATATATTAAAGCAGAAAGTGTTCAGAAACTGTAGTTGTTGAGTTTATGGAGTTACTAGAACAATCTTCAACTTGTATTGAGTGGCAATATTTATCAACAACCAGGTAGGCACTTATACATATGTGGCACAATAGCAAACAGTTTCATTAACCACTTAGAACGGAAAATATTTAGCAGCCAGGAACCCTACTTAAAAACGTAGTGCACTACAAAAGACATGTAGATACCACCTTAATTGAAGTCAGAAACAACACCAATGACACTGTTAATACCATAAATTCCTGTAAAAATGAACATCAGGAAATAAATTTCATAGCTGAACAACACAAAAGTAGTAGAATCAATTTCCTAGATTTAGGCATAGAAAATCACAATGTGCACGATTCCAGGATGAAAAAGACAATTTCCAGCACTGAAATTTCTGCCATATGATGTCACCTAGATATGCACAACAAGACTGCAAACAAAATTTCTTTAGTGGGGTCCTGCCCACTCCTCCTTAATAGGGTGCCTAGAGGATTCTGCTTTCTTGGATAGCTATACAACAGTTCAAGCAAATCACATTAATAGTTTTTATTACAATAAGGAGAATGACAGTAATTAACTTGTATTTACAAGCAATGGATATGGATCACTAATAACTGCTATTGTAGTGCTCTCCTAGTGTCCGTCTTCTAACTGTCCTGGTCTGCTATTGCCGGTCTAGTATTGTGCGGCCGAGGCTGGCAGGAGCAGCGCTCACGTACTCTTCTAGTAGAGGCCTCTTCTGTCGTGGTGCAGTCCTAGTTAGCAAGCTATTGGCTGATGTCGTCTCTCAGTCTTCTCTGCTCTTGCGTTCTTCGTCTTCATGCCGACGCTTCTGGTTATGCCGGAATCCATTCGTACCCCGCCATCTGGCCTTTGCTCTGGCAGAAATGTCCCCCAGAAAATGACCAGAAGGGTACGTGTCCACCTCCTGATTCCATGAACCAGATAAGGAAGGCAGTGACTGCTGTGGTGTCAGTGGGTTCAGCTCCATCAGTAGGACGAGAGGAGACAAAGGATCCGTCTCCATGGGGTCGTCAAGCGGTGTTGTGATGACACCCTCTGGTGGCTGCTGTGGCCGCACCGTCCTCTGGATCTGAGAATTGGGGGAAGAGACACTGAAAGATCATCATAAACATGACAGAGACAAAGTTGATTTTGATGGCGGCGCTGAAAGCCATCTGGACATGAAATAGGATACATGCAAGCGCTAAGTTGACGGATGACCTCGCCTCGTACCCATTGTCTGCTGTCGCCAAAAACCCAGAAAAAGACACTATCATGCAGTGCGAAGTGATACTTGCAGCCTTTCTTTGGTGCTGGATGCTGAGGAGGGTGGAGCAGTGTCCAATGGCGGTGGCCTTGAAGCAATTTCGCTGGAAGTGGTCCATCTCTTGTGTGCGAACGATATGAGGTGAGAAACAGTTGCAATGCTTGATCCCTGGTGTGTGCAGAGTGAAGTTTGGCCATCTACTGCTTGAAGGTTCTGACAAAATGTTTCACTTCGCCGTTTGACTGTGGATGGAGCAGTGCACTAGTTACATGCTATATGCCATTGCACTCACAGGATGTTTCAAATTCATGTGACGTGAACTGAGATCCGTTGTCTGACACTATAACTTCAGGTAAACTTTCTGGGCAAAAAAATAGAGTACAACACCTGAATTGTACTATGTGACATCAAGTTCATCAGCAGATCAAAAGGAAACTTGGTATATGAGTCAACCAAAATCAACCAACAAGTGTTCCAATAAGGTCCTGCAAAGGCCATGGCGATTGCGACGTAGGCCAAGCAGAAAATTTTTGTGGCAGAACGGACTGATTTTCTGCTCATGCATGACACTGTGAAGTCATCTGTCCTATTTGGGTGTCCATACCCTGCCAAGTACAGTGTCGATGCACTAACTGTTTAGTACGAACAACCCCCCAGTATCCTTGGTGCAGTAACTGCAACACTTCTTTTTGCAAACCTTTGGGGATCAACACACATGACTGTCCACTGTCATTTTGAACAAGAATTACTCCTTTCTGTACAGTGAAGCTATTCTGATGGGCAAAGTATCAGTGCACTACAGAGTTCTTTATGCTATGCAAAGAACAAGGCCAAGATGTGCGAATACATGTTAGCAAAAAGTTCAAATCTGAATCAGTTTCCATGGTCTGTGCAATTTTCCTATAGTTCAGCAGAAAAGACTGAAGCAATTCAGAATCCTGAGTATCGATGGGACAACAAGATGCAGCAGAAGCATCAAAATCTGTATCAGGGCCAATCAGAAGACGTGAAAGTGCGTCCACATTACCATGTTCAGCCATCGGATGATTCACAATCTTGTACTGGTATTGAGACAACAACAAAGTCCATCGTTGCAATTCTTGGGCAGTTCATACTGGAACTGGTTTCATTGAATGAAACAAGGACTGCAAAGGCTTGTGATCTGTTATTAAGTAGAATTTTTTGCCATACAAATAGTGGAGGAATTTGGTGATACCATACACAATAGCCAAAGCCTCTTTCTCAAATTGTGAATAGTTACACTGAGCTTTGGACAACACTTTTGATGTGAAAGCAATAGGCCTTCAATCACTGAGCAATGCATCTTTAAGTTTTTTAAAAGCTGCTTGGCACTCATCTGTCCAAACAAAGGGGACATTCTTGCAAAGCAATGGAGCCCCTATTTGCACAGCATTTGGTATGAACCAAATATAATAGTTCATTTTCCCTAAGACTGATTGCAGTTCTGTGATATTGCTAGGAACTGGCAAGACTCGTATGGCTAATAAATGTGACTGAAGAGGATGTACACTTTGACTGTTGACAACATGACCAAGATACTGTAACTGAGGTTTAAAAAAATCACATTTGTCTGGTCTACACTTTAGTCCTGCATCAAATAACACATGAAACAGAGCACATAAATTTGCAATATGTCCTTAAGGTGTACGACCTGCGATCACAATATTGTCCAAATAGTTTGAATAGTTTGAACAGTTTGGCACTTGTGCAGTCACCTGTTCCAAATACCGTTGGAAAATAGTGAGTGCAGAAGCACTGCCAAAACACAAATATTTAAATAAACCCAAATGAGGATTTATTACACACACTTTTTAAGGTTCTTCATCAAGCGGTATTTGAAGACATATGTCGTGCAAATCAGTTTTTTAAATGTGGCGTCCAGCGCCTAATCTGTCCATGAGATCCTCTGGGCCTACCAATGGATAAATGTGAATCGCTGTTTGTGGATTGACCATAGACTTAAAGTCAACACAGAGGTGAATGCCACCTGAAGGTTTGGGGAGCAAAACCAGAGGACTTGCCCATTGACTAGCTGATATGGGTGCAATAACTCTCTTATCTTGCAATTCTTTGAGTTCAGCAGTGACTTTGTCCATAATGCAATGGGAACAGTTCTGTCCCAGCAACATTTTGGCTGAGCATTGTCTTTCAGTGTAATATGTGCAACAAACACAAATCATTTCAGTAGGCCTACGAAGTCCTGTAATAACAAGAAAGGAAATACCAGAAAATACATGGAACATACTTATCGTGCAAACAAGATATCTACCAATACAGGTAAGAAGAAAAAAGAAGATATTTTCATACTTTCAGACAGTCATGGAAAGGGCTTAGCCGACATTTTGTGTAACATGCAAACTATATTCAAGGTTAGTGGAATAACGAAACCGGGTGCCCCTTTGCGCGAAGTTTTAAAAGACTGTGAACAATCTTTGAAGCTTGGAAGCAACTGTCTCATAATAGGAGGTGATAATGATGTTTGTAGGAACGAGGGCAAACTCGCCACAAGAGCTCTAAGAAGTACATTACAGAAAATTACAGATGTTAACTTCTTCATTGCCAGTATCCCACAAAGACATGATCTTATAGAAGAATCCTGTGTCAACAAAGAAATCACAGTTACTAATAGGAAATTTGAGAAAATCTGCCGAAGCCTCCCAAATGCCACATATGTGGACGTACCATCCGCAGAGAGAAGTCATTTTACAAGGCATGGGCTTCACAGAAATAAACTCGGAAAAACATTCATTAGTCGAGAAATCCTTAATGCAGTGAAGGCAGTTAAGGACAAGAATAGCACGACCATACCACTTCCACCACCAAACACAGCAACTGAAAATTTCCAACAAGAAAATGAAACTGAATCACTGACAACAGGTCCAGCACTAGAATCTCCACTTTCATCAAAAACAGCTGAGATAAATGATTCAACTAGGACAGAAGTTTCCAAAGCAGCTTCAGAAGAAGCAGCTACATACAACGCAACTGCATCATTAACAAGAAAAAAAAAACGCCTGATGTGCCAACAGCCAATGACCTTTCATCAGTATTGGCCGCTCCTCAGTCTTCAACAGTGAAAGACTTTTCACCAGCTTCACCGTCATCAGCAGTAACAGAAGCAAACAGAAGAAGCACAAGAACCAGGAAACTTTCAACTCTGCAGGATTTTTGGTACCCGGCCTCAGTTACAAGACTAACATAAGGCAGATACCTTCAGATACACCAACTTCCAAGTCAAACCGGCAACAGACTCACCTCCACTGTCATCAACAGAAGAATAACCACGCCACCAGCTCATCTGAAGGATTTTTTAGCATCAGGTCTAAAGGGAAAGGCGCCACCAAGATAAGTGAAAACAAATGCCTAACAGTGTTTCACCAAAACATTCAAGCCATAAAGAACAAAGCACAACAGCTAGAAGTAGAATTGGAAAAATTTGATAGCCAAATTTTGTGCATCACTGAACACTGGTGCAAAGGGAAGCAAATTGAACACATTGCATTAGCCTCATTTGACCTTGCATGTTACTATAGCAGAATCTCAATGAATGGTGGAGGTTCATGTATCTATGTAAAAAAAGGTATGTCATTTAAAGTAAGATATGATCTTTTAGATCTAGGTGAGGACAAACATTTCGAACTTTTCGCTGTTGAAATAATAGGACCTGGCATAGCAAAAAAATTAGTCATATTTTGTGTGTACCGCTCTCCTAGTGGAGACATTGATATATTCTTCTCAAAACTGAATCAAAGCTTAGACAAGGTTTCTGGACCAAAAGCAAATGTAATTATCTGTGGTGACTTAAACATTAATATGATGAAGCCTGATAAGGCTAACAACATATATGTGAATATTCTAAGCTGTTATGGAATATCCTCCCTTGTTAATTGTCCAACTAGAATAACGAAAGAATCCTCCTCATCTATAGATCATGTAGCTACAGATATTGATAGTAAAAAATGTCATATTGTTGTCCAAAACCTGGGCCTATCAGACCACCTCTGCCAGATCTTAAAAACTAACATTCATGTAGAAACTCCTCCTAAACTTTGTACATACAAAAGAATGTTTTCCAAATCAGCCCTGCATCAGTTTAAATCCCAGCTAGAATATGAAGATTGGAGGGAAGTCTATGCAGAAACCAACGCAAATCAGAAATTTAACAAGTTCATGTCAATTTTTAAACTCAGATTTGAAGAGATGTTTCCCAAAACTCTTTATCAAATTAAAACTACAAAGAGAAATCAGTGGGTGACTACAGGTATAAAAAAATCCTCAGAAACTCTTAGATATCTCAACTCCATAAAAAACAATCAATCTAACCCAGAAGTTTTGCAATCCTACAAAAAGTACAGGAAAATTTACAGAAAGGTGTTGCTAGCCGCAAAAAAACTTTCAAACAACAAAATATTACTTGAAGCTGAAAACAAGAGCAAAGCAGCCTGGAACATCGTCAAACAGGAAACATCTAACTCTGCTAAAAAGGACCTCAATTCACATATTAAAAACAAAGATGTACCAGTAGGTAACCCTAAAAAATTAGCTGATTTTGTAAACTCATATTTCAGTAGTATTGCAAAAAAATTACAGCAGAAATTTCCAGATACGTATGATTTACCTACTCAGAACCAGCCAACAAACTCAATGCTGCTCTTGCCAACTACAGAAAGGGAAGTGGCACTAGTAGTACACCAACTAAAAAAATAAAACTTCAGTAGGACTTGATGAAATCCCAGTCTGCGTAATTAAAGATTGTATAGACTCCATAAAGGGCCCATTAACAGACATAATTAATTAATCTTTTGAATCTGGATACTTTCCGGAGTACCTAAAACAAGCAAAAGTTATACCTATCCTTAAAAACGGAGATGTGGAAAATGTAGAGAACTACAGGCCGATCTCTATACTGTCTATCATTTCTAAAATAATAGAAATACTAGTCAAAAAGAGACTGCTAAATTACCTGAATAAATATAATCTTCTTTCCAATGACCAATTTGGTTTTAGGCCCAGAAAAGGCACACAATATGCTATAGCACAGTTCACTAAAGTAATTTTAGAAGCACTGGACAAAGGTGAAAATGTAAGTGGTATCTTTTTAGACTTGTCCAAGGCCTTTGATACAGTTGACCACAAAATCTTACTTCATAAATTAGGGCAAATAGGAATAAGAGGTGTGACAAAGAAGTGGTGCAAATCATACTTGGAAAACAGAGTTCAACGAGTTGAGATATCACAAGTTTCAAACAATTCCCTTATAAAACACCTGTCTGACCCAGAAAATGTGAATATAGGCGTCCCACAGGGAAGTGTATTAAGCCCAATATTGTTTCTTATATACATTAACGACTTCCCACAAAGTATCAGACATGGCGAAAAAATACTTTTTGCTGATGACAGCAACATAGTAATAACAGGTGAAAATCCAACACAACTGTCAGAAAGAGCAAATGAGGCTCTCAATGATGTCCACAACTGGTCATTAAAAAATAAAGTAACCCTAAATGTAAAGAAAACTAACTATATTAACTTCCAATTGAACAAAAAACACAATGCCACTAGAATAAAAGTTAATAATAATGAATTAGAATGTGTAACAAGTACCAAATTCTTAGGGATGAATGTAGACAGCCAACTGAAATGGACAAACCATGTCAACATTTTGGCAAAGAAATTATCCACAGCATGCTATGCTCTTAGAATCCTTGCACCGGTATGCAATAATACCTGTCTTAAAATAACATATTACGGATATCTACACGCAGTCCTCAGCTATGGGATCATGTTTTGGGGAACAAGTGCCAGTAACATACAAACTGTGTTCAAAGTACAAAAAAGAGCCATAAGGATAATAACAAATAGCAACAACAGGGCCCACTGTCTAGAATTATTTAGAAAGCTGGGAATTCTAACTGTTTCTTGTGAGTATATCTTTCAGAACATAATGTTCATTAAGAAAAATCTCAACATGTACAACACAAACAGCCTAATACATGACCATGAAACAGGAGCTTGTCACCACCTCCATCTAGATAGAAAGAACAAGGCAAAGATGCAAAAAAGTATATTTTACAATGGGATAAAACTGTACAACAAATTACCACAAGAAATTGAAGAAATAAATGAGCCCCTCACTTTCAGACAAAAGCTTAAAGCCTTTTTAGTAAGTAAAAGTTGTTATACTGTAAAAGAATATTTAACATAGATGTAGATTATTAGCAACATATGACATTATCACCAAAATATTATGTAATTATAAATATGTGTATGACTAGTTATAAAAACTACACAAAATATGAGAAACCTGTTTAATTGTAAATGTAAATGTGTGCTCATGTGTTGTACTCTGACGACATCCATACAATATTTATTGTTCCACGGATGAATAAATAAATAAATAAATAAATAAATAAATAAATAAATTGTTAGTCTTGCCTAAACCTTCAGAAAAGACTTCTGGAAATTCTTTTAGCAAGCTAGCTACACTGTCTGTTGCATGGAATGTAGACACTGATAACACATTGTCCTGAACGTTAAAGCCAAACAAATCAAAAGAATCAAGACTAAATATGTTCTCACAATCATGTGATTGTAGCACTAGTCACTGTGCATGTATGTGAGTGATACATGGCAGGCAAAGTACACTTTCCGAGAATGGGAATGTATTGTCCATTGTAAGCTGTCAGTTGCATACCAGTTTTAGACAGGCGTGGTGAGCCTAACAGTTCATATGTGTGACAATTGAGCAACGGGGCAGAGGCACCTGTGTCCAATTGAAATTTCACACATTTTCCACGAAGAAGTAAATGAACAAAAAAACTGGTTTGACTGGCATATCACTGAGGAAACTGCTCACGTGCCACTTTTGCAAATATCTGTTGTGGACTTTGAATATACTGCATTAATGACATGGGCCTTGTGACTAGAGTTTTTTGAGTGGACCAAAGTCTTATATTTGTTCCATTGCAAACATACAGATTGTACACGTTGTTTCCTACCACAAGCGTAACGCTGAGCTTGTCAGGAGGAGCAGTCTTGGTGTTTGTGCCATGAATAGCACCGAGGGCAAGATTCAATTCTGTTGGTCTGTGTAGCCACCTGTTTATCGAACTGCTTAATTGGCATGTAAGGTTGTTTACTCAGCATTGTGAGCTGCTGCCACTGCCAAATGAGCTAATCAGAAACAAGGGACTCAACCTGACAAATAGCTGACTGCTCAGATTAATCAGCCAAGAGGGCACCAGAATCCTACTGATCTAGTATTTGCACTATTCATTGAAATGAGGGATCAGACTGTTTCAAAATCTGTTCTCTGAGTTTGACATTAGGTACAGTGAACACGATCGCATCACGCAACATAATGTTTGAATATAAAGCACCACAACCACATTTGAATTTGTATTTCCTTGTCATACCCTGCAAATCCGTGACCCACTCGCAATGAGTTTGTCCTGACCATTTTTTGCAATTAAAGAATTGATATGTAGCTGCTACCACATTCACTTGTTGGTCATAATAGATACTCAGCAAAGAGATAACTTGATCATAAGTGAGTTTGCTCAGAGTGGTGTTAGGGAACAGTTTTTGTAGGAGCCTAAACACTGCACTTCCTACTGTTGATAATAGATAGGGAAGTTTCACAGTACTTGGTGTGTTGTGAGTGAGAATGTGTGATTCAGACTGGGATAACCACTCGAGCCATTCCTCTGCTTGTTCCTAAACTGTCAAAAAGGCTGTATAGCAATAGGATTTGCTGTAGATGTTGCTTGTTCCATCGGGCGAGCAGCATTGGCCAGTAGCTGCTGCACCGTGTTGAGTAGTGCAGAAATCTGCTGTGTCTGGAACTGAAACATTTGCATTAACTGAGTGGCACCTAGCCCTTGTGGCTGTGGCACTTGAGCAGGGGGCGGGATTGGTGGGGTGGGCGTGTTGAATGAGAGAATTGCAGAAAACAGACAAGGCAAGCAAGCAAAATAAGTACAAAAGCAAATATAATGTCTGCAACACCCACATGAAGAAACTGATTAGCAAAAGTGACAAGAAACCATTAAAGCAAAAAAATGCGCCTGCAAAGTAAAGACAAGAAAGAGTTAAGGTGCCAGCAAACAAAATTCCATGGCCGTCAGGCGTGGGGTTTGGTTGTAAGACCCTGTCGCCAAATTTGGGGTCCTTCCCACTCATCTCTTATAGGATGCCTAAAGGATGCTGCTTTTCCCGATAACTATGCAATAATTCAAGCAAATCAAATTAATAGTTTTTATTGCAATAAGGAGATTGACAAGATTTAACTTGTATTTACAAGAATGTGTGGCAAGCAATTGGTGACATGCAAACAGTCAGTGTCCTTCTCCTGTACTATGTCCATACAAGCAATAGATATGGATTACTAATAACTGCTACCGTAATGTTCTCTTAGTGTCCGTCTTCTAACTGTCCTGGTCTGCTATTGCCGGTCAAGTACTGTGCGGCCAAGGCTGGCAGGAGCGGTGCTTATGTTCTCTTCTTCTAGAGGCCAGTCCTGTCGTGGTGCGGTCCTAATCAGTGAGCTATTGACTGATGTTGTCTCACAGCCTTCTCTGCTCTTGCATTCTTGGTCTTTGTGCTGGCACTTGTGGTTACATGGGAACACCTTCGAACAGAGAGATGGAAGTTGACATCATGAAGCAAACAAATTCCATTAGCTAATGCCTTCCTCCAATCAGTGGTAGATAAAATTCAGAAACAAATAGCAACGGAGAAAGAAATCCCTAGCTCTAGAGAAGAAACTAATAATACAAACAAAATTGTGGCCAGCGTATCCTTTGTAGGTAACATTTCTCAAAATATAGCAAACCTATGCTGTTGTTGTTGTTGTGGTCTTCAGTCCAGAGAATGGTTTGATGCAGCTCTCCATGCTATCCCATCCTGTGCAAGCTTCTACATCTCTGAGTAACTAATGCAACCAATATCCTTCTGAATCTGCTTAATGTATTCATCTCTTGGTCTCCCTCTACAATTTTTACCCTCCATGGTGCCCTCCAATTGGTGATCCCTTGATGCATCAGAACATGTCCTTGCAACCGATCCCTTCTTCTAATCAAGTTGTGCCAGAAATTCTGCATCTCCCCAATTTTATACAGTACCTCCTCATTAGTTACATGATCTACCCATCTAATCTTCAGCATTCTTCTGTAGAACCACATTTCGAAAGCTTCTATTCTCTTCTTGTGTAAATTATTTATCGTCCATGTTTCATTTCTATACAGGGCCACATTCCATACAAATACTTTCAGAAAAGACTTCCGGACACTTAGATCTATACTCGGTGTTAACAAATTCCTCTTCTTCAGAAATGATTTCCTTGCCATTGACAGTCTACATTTCATATCCTCTCTATTCGACCATCATCAGTTATTTTGCTCCCCAAATAGCAAAACTCATCTACTAGTTTCTGTATCTTATTTCCTAATTTAATTCCCTCAGCATCACCTGATTTAATGTGACTATGTTCCATTATCCTTGTTTTGTTTTTGTTGATGTTCATCTTATATCCTCCTTTCAAGACTGTCCATTCCGTTCAACTGCTCTTCCAGATTCAAGTTTTTGTAGCCTATTTCATATGAACACTAATATATTATGATGATATATTGGTGTGAGCACACCACAGCAAAATTTTTGCTGGTTGATATAAGGGACGTCAAATAAAAATCCCCTGAAAATACTTATATTCCAGGGTAAAAATCATGACTGGGGCTTGAGAATAAGTGACTGACTACTATTAATAATGTTCTGCCACCCTGGGCATCGTTGAGCTCCAAAGAATACTAAATGGGAAAACTAACAATAAATAATGGTCCTATTTTTGCACAGAAATTAATAATAAAAGAAATTGCACAGTCTGCAGTTAATTGAAAATAAGTAACCACACTGTCATGTATATTCATTCAATAAAATAAACAGTTGATCACTGACCCAGAAAACTGATCAAATTATAATACAGGTACTGCACATTGTAGAATTTCAACTTCTAACTGTCTTTTAAATCATGAATCAATTAATTTAAACAGCCCTAGACTGGCATGAATACATGACCTACCTGCACCTGTATACACACTCACAAGTCACTGTATGATGCATGATGGAGGGTACCTCATACCACTACCAGTCATTTCCTTTCCTGTTGCATTCATAAATGCAGTGAGGATAAGATGACAGTTTAAACGCCTCCATACAAGCCCTAATTTCTTGTATCACATTGTCAATAGTAGAATTGTTCTGCAGTTAGCTTTAAATTGTGATTCCCAAAATTTTCTCAGTAGGGTGTTACAAAAAAAGTCTTTCGTTCCAGGAATTCTCATTTGAGTTCATAAGCCATCTCCTTGGTACTTATTTATTTATTTATTTATTTATTTATTTATTTATTTATTGTTCCATGGGACCACATTAAGGAGAAGTCTCCATGGTCATGGAACGAGTCAATACATGAAATTATAACACGATTGTAGAAACAGATAAAATGAAATATAAGAAACATACTCAGTTGTAGATTGTAGAAACAGATAAAATGAAATATAAGAAACATATTTAGGCGACAAGTCGTTAGTTTAAAAAAAGAAAATCAAGAATGTAACACTGGAATTTGCATAATTTTTTAGCTCTTCCAGGAGCTCCTCGACAGAATAGAAGGAGTGAGCCATGAGGAAACTCTTCAGTTTAGACTTAAAAGTGTTTGGGCTACTGCTAAGATTCTTGAGTTCTTGTGGTAGCGCATTGAAAATGGATGCAGCAGAATACTGCACTCCTTTCTGCACAAGAGTCAAGTAAGTGCATTCCACATGCAGATTTGATTTCTGCTTAGTATTAACTGAGTGAAAGCTGCTAACTCTTGGGAATAAGCTAATATTGCTAACAACAAACGACATTAAAGAAAATATATACTGTGAGGGCAATGTCAAAATTCCCAGACTATTGAATAGGGGTCGACAAGAGGTTTTCAAACTTACACCACATATAGCTCGAACAGCCCATTTTTGAGCCAAAAATACCCTTTTTGAATCAGAAGAATTACCCCAAAAAATAATACCATATGACATAAGTGTATGAAAATATGCAAAGTAGACTACTTTTCATGTTGAAATGTCACTTATTTCAGATACTGTTCTAATGGTAAATAAAGCGGCATTTAGTTTCTGAACAAGATCCTGAACATGGGCTTTCCACAACAGCTTACTATCTATGCGAACGCCTAGGAACTTGAACTGTTCCGTCTCGCTTATAATATGCCCATTCTGTCTGATTAAAATATCAGTTCTTGTTGAATTGTGAGTTAGAAACTTGGGGAACGCCCCATTTAACAGTGCCCCATTGGGACTGAACATCACTACCACTCTCAATATTGTGGAGAATTACTTTCTGCTTTCTGTTCTTAAAGTAAGAGGCGAACCAATTGTAAGCTACTCCCCTTACTCCATAATGGTCCAAGTTCTGCAGTAATATTTTGTGGTCAACACAGTCAAAACCCTTCATTAAATCAAAGAAAACACCTAACGTTCGCAACCTTTTATTTAATCCGTCCAAAACCTCACAGAGAAAAGAGAATATAGCATTTTCAGTTGTTAAGCCATTTCTAAAAACAAACTGTACATCCGACAGCAAATTATGTGAATTTAAATGCTCCAGTAACCTTGTATATACAACCCTCTCGATAACTTTAGCAAACACCGATGGCATAGAAATAGGTCTATAATTGTCAACATTATCCCTGTCTCCCTTTTTATAAAGTGGCTTCACTACCGAGTACTTTAATCGGTCAGGAAACCGACCACTCCTAAAGGAAAAGTTACAGATATGGCTAAGTACTGGGCTAACATACATGGAACAATACCTCAGTATTCTGCTAGATACCCCGTCATATCCATGAGAGTTCTTGGTCTTTAGTGATTTAATTATTAACTCAATCTCCCTCTTGTCAGTATCATGGAGGAGCATTTCAGGTAACAGTCTCGGAACACTTTTTTCTACGAGCACTATATGATTCCCTGTTGGGACTAGGTATCTATTTAGTTCACCTGCTATATTCAGAAAGTGATTATTAAATACTGTACATATATGCGACTTATCAGTAACACGGACATTCCCACTATGCACTGATTCTATATCTTCGTCCTGTCTCTGCAGACCAGCCACTTCCTTTACGACTGACCATATGGTTTTAATTTTATCCTGAGACTTAGCTATTCTATCTGCATACCACATACTTTTTGCCTTCCTAATAACTTTTTTAAGCACCTTGCAATACTGTTTGTAATGGGCTGCTGCATTTAGATTGTGACTGTTTCTAATGTTTTCATATAATTGCCACTTTGTTCTACAAGATATTCTTATCCCTTTAGTCAGCCACCCAGGCTGCCTGTTTGTGCTAGTACCCCGTTTTGAACGTTCTAATGGAAAGCAACTTTCAAAGAGCACAAGAAAAGTCTTGAGGAAAGCATTATATTTATCGTCTACTGTATCAGCACTATAAACATCTTGCCACACTTGTTCCTTGATAAGGTTTACAAAAGTCTCTACAGCAACTGGATCAGCTTTCCTAAAAAGTCGGTAACTATATTTAACATGTGTTGCAGCACTAAATCTTTTAGACTTAAAATTTGTGCATCATGATCTGAAAGGCCATTCACCTTTTTGCTAACAGAATGCCCTTCTAGTAATGAGGAATGAACAAAAATATTGTCTATGGTTGTTCTACTGTTCCCTTGCACTCTCGTTGGAAAGAATACGGTTTGCATACGATTATATGAATTAAGGAGGTCTACCAGCATCCTTTTCCTTGCACAATCACTTATACACTCCTGGAAATTGAAATAAGAACACCGTGAATTCATTGTCCCAGGAAGGGGAAACTTTATTGACACATTCCTGGGGTCAGATACATCACATGATCACACTGACAGAACCACAGGCACATAGACACAGGCAACAGAGCATGCACAATATCGGCACTAGTACAGTGTATATCCACCTTTCGCAGCAATGCAGGCTGCTATTCTCCCATGGAGACGATCGTAGAGATGCTGGATGTAGTCCTGTGGAACGGCTTGCCATGCCATTTCCACCTGGCGCCTCAGTTGGACCAGCGTTCGTGCTGGACGTGCAGACCGCGTGAGACGACGCTTCATCCAGTACCAAACATGCTCAATGGGGGGGGCAGATCCGGAGATCTTGCTGGCCAGGGTAGTTGACTTACACCTTATAGAGCACGTTGGGTGGCACGGGATACATGCGGACGTGCATTGTCCTGTTGGAACAGCAAGTTCCCTTGCCGGTCTAGGAATGGTAGAACGATGGGTTCGATGACGGTTTGGATGTACCGTGCACTATTCAGTGTCCCCTCGACGATCACCAGTGGTGTACGGCCAGTGGAGGAGATCGCTCCCCACACCATGATGCCAGGTGTTGGCCCTGTGTGCCTCAGTCGTATGCAGTCCTGATTGTGGCGCTCACCTGCACGGCGCCAAACACACATACGACCATCATTGGCACCAAGGCAGAAGCGACTCTCATCGCTGAAGACGACACGTCTCCATTCGTCCCTCCATTCACGCCTGTCGCGACACCACTGGAGGCGGGCTGCACGATGTTGGGGCGTGAGCGGAAGACGGCCTAACGGTGTGCGGGACCGTAGCCCAGCTTCATGGAGACGGTTGCAAATGGTCCTCGCCGATACCCCAGGAGCAACAGTGTCCCTAATTTGCTGGGAAGTGGCGGTGCGGTCCCCTACGGCACTGCGTAGGATCCTACGGTCTTGGCGTGCATCCGTGCGTCGCTGCGGTCCGGTCCCAGGTCGACGGACACGTCCACCTTCCGCCGACCACTGGCGACAACATCGATGTACTGTGGAGACCTCACGCCCCACGTGTTGAGCAATTCGGCGGTACGTCCACCCGGCCTCCCGCATGCCCACTATACGCCCTCGCTCAAAGTCCGTCAACTGCACATACGGTTCACGTCCACGCTGTCGCGGCATGCTACCAGTGTTAAAGACTGCGATGGAGCTCCGTATGCCACGGCAAACTGGCTGACACTGACGGCGGCGGTGCACAAATGCTGCGCAGCTAGCGCCATTCGACGGCCAACACCGCGGTTCCTGGTGTGTCTGCTGTGCCGTGCGTGTGATCATTGCTTGTACAGCCCTCTCGCAGTGTCCGGAGCAAGTATGGTGGGTCTGACACACCGGTGTCAATGTGTTCTTTTTTCCATTTCCAGGAGTGTACAATTAATATTGAAGTCACCACATATAACTAACTTTTTGTATTTCCTATAAAGTGAACCAAGAACCTCCTCTAGCTTTAGCAAAAATGTTGTGAAATCGGAGTCTGGGGATCTATATATAACAACAGTAAGAAGTTTAGCTCCACTAAATTTAACCACACCTGCACAACATTCAAACACCTTTCCAGTGCAGTACTTTGAAACATCAATTGACTCAAATGGGATACCGTTTTTCACATACATGGCTACTCCCCCACACCGCAAAGAGCTCCTAGAAAAGCTGCCAGCCAACCTGTATCCTGGTAAAGGAAGCCTCTGAATTATCTCCTTATTTAAGAAGTGTTCAGATATACCAATAATTTCAGAGTCAACATCTATAAGCATTTCACTAACTTTATCTCTAATACCTTGTATCTTTTGATGAAATATACTAATTCCCTCACTAATCGGATATCTAAGCTTTGTCGAAAGTGGTTTCTTTGTTAGAGAGACTCCCCTTAAGCAGGAATACCTATCAGCTGACTTCAATCTAAAAAAGGTACAGCTCTAACACCCACAACTACCGGAATTTTCCCATGAGTGATCCCACCACCCCCACCTATGCTGTCACCTATAAGCTTTGCCAACCACCCCTTTCCATATCTGTTGAGGTGCAGGCCATGTCTAGTGAAACCCGTCCTGCTGATAGACTCCACTGACACCACTGAAATGTGACTCATGCCTTCTGTCATCAGCGCACCCCCAAGTCTCATGTTATTATGCCTGACGGCTGTATTAAGATGAGGCCGATCGTGACGCTGAAACAGTTCCACGAAATGCACATTCGTGGTTCCAGTCTGAGTGGCTATCTTTTCCGGGTCACCATCTGTGTCATACTCCCCATCCCTATCAATACTATTACCAGCCCCACCCACAATCACTACCTGATCCTCTTTAGTAAAATCCCTACATAATCCCCCTATGTTAACAGTCACGTGAGCCAATCCTGCATTAGGCTTCACAATGCTGGTGACCTGGTACTCACTCCCCAAAACTTCCTGCAACTGCTGACCTACACCTCTTCCATGAGAACTACCTAACAGCAGAATCTTCTTCTTTCTCTTAGACTTTGCAACTGTCCTAGCCACCGTAACTGCTGAGGTCTGCTGCATACTTCCTACATCTACAGCTACTAGAGATTTCTCTCCACTAGACTCTGACAGTTGGTCATATCTATTACAAACACCAATAGTAAAACTATCTGAAAATCTCCTTCTCCTAGCAGATCTCTTGCCAACAGTCAGCTCCCATTCCCCAACCCCCTTCTCCCTCCTCATCCTATCTAGCTCCTCCTGTGCATTTTTCAACTGCACCTGAAGGGCACAGATCTTACGCTCCTGCTCCTCTATCAACTTACTCTTGCTACATAACCTGCAGTTCCAGGAGAGGATCTCACCAGAATGCCCACTGGCTTCCCCACTGCATTCCCCCCCAGTGAAAATACTTCAAACAAGTGTCACGCCACAATCCACTACTCACGAAGCTACGGCAAAGCCCACACTTCTCACTCATGGTAAAATTTTATAGTTATTGAAACAAGAAAACAACTTTATCTAAGTTCCGCTACTACAATAAGAAGATATTAAAAACTGACTACAATAATCACAAACTTGCTCTACAAGGGAAGTAACTACTATTATTGACAGTATTAATCAACAACAAATGAGAATATAACAAAATACTAACACAGAAAGAAAATCAAACGTCTAATGAGACAGTAACGAAACTGAAAGCAGTTAAGAACACCGGTTGAAGACTACTAAAGTTCCTAAATAAACTACTATACACAAACAATTAATTAGTACTTAGCTTTCGATGCACCGCTACAGCTGCAACTGGTCAGCGCGGAATGTAAACACGGGTAAGAGGTCAAGTTGCTCGATACGAAACACTCACAAATATCAGGTCACAACACAAGAAAGGCAGAGGTGAATGAAGAAACCACTAATATGTCACTTATATAGTAAATATTATCACAAAAACCGTTAAAATATATATCTGAAACCTAAAAATAGATGAAAACTTAGAGAGCGTACTTGTGTATCGATCAAACCTGCCAGTAAACAAACTAGCAGCACACCTCCGACTTTCTTCAATGTCGTCCTTTAATTCAACCTGGTGGGAATCCCAAACAATTCAGCACTACTCAAAAATGGGTTACACTAGTTTTCTGAATGTGATATTTACAGATAAACTATACTTTTATAAAATTTTCCCAATAAACCAATGTTGACCCATTGCCTTCCCCAGTACTGTCCTTATGGGATCATTGCAATTCATAGCACTTTGCAACATTATACCTAGATATTTAATCGACATGACTGTCGGACTGCACACTACTAATGATGCATTCAAACATTTTTCCTACTCATGTACATTAAGTTAAATTTTTCTACATTTAGAGTGAACTAGAAATTCTCTCCTAGTCAACTGGTGTCGTCCTATAGTCACTCAATGACAATGCCTTCCCATTCACCACAACATCATTTGCAAACAGCCCAGATTGTTGCTCACCCTGTCTGTCAGATCATTTGTGCATGTAGCAAACAAGAGCGTCCGTGTCACACTTCCCTGGAGTACTCTCGATGTTGCCTTTCTCTCTGATAACAACAATGTGCTGGGCTCTATTACTTAAGAAATCTTTGAGCTACTCACATATCTGGGAACTAATTCGTATTTGTTAACAGTTTGCAGTAGGCCCCATGTCAAACACTTTCCAGAAATCTAGGAATATGGAATCTGCTTGTTGCCCTTCATCCATGGTTTGCAAAACATCATGTGAGGAAAGGGCAAGCTGAGTTTTGCACAAGTGATGCTTTCTAAATCTGTGCTGATTTGTGTACAGAAGCCTTTCTACCGGAAGGAACTTTATTATATTTGAACTCAGAATATGTTCAAGAATTCTGCAGAAAACCAATGTTAAGGATACTGGTCTCTAATTTTGCAGGTCTGTTCTTTTACCCTCCTTACATACATGAGTTACTTAGGCTTTTTCCAGTCACCTGGGACTTTGTGCTGACCAAAAGATTCATGATAAATGCTAGCTGAGTTGGAGGCCAACGGCATAGAGTACTCCCTGTAAAACCAAATTGGAATTCCATCTGGACATGGCAACTTACTTTTTTGAATTCTTTTCGTTGCTTCTCTATGCCAGGGATCTGTATTGTCTGTCCTTCATACAGGAGTCTGTGCGGCAGTCAAACAGTGGTATCTTTCTATGATCCACCTGTCTGAATGATTTCTTAAATGCAAAATTTAAAACTTCAGCTTTTCTTTTTCTGTCCTGTATTGTCATACCAGACTATAGCAGTAGTAGTAGTAGTAGTAGTAGTAGTAGTAGCTTTATTCATCCATAGATCTCTTTTTACAAGGATATAGTATTTACAAATTTAGATCAATTTAAAATAAGCTAATTTGTCTACACATATATTTACAGACTTCTAGTTAGAGACAATCATTAGATTTACTCCTGGTATACAATACTTTTTTTACAAATAAATTATTAAATAATGTAATGCCACATTGTTCATTCATATCTCACTATCAGTCACTGCACACACTATACACACATTGGTTTATAATACTTCACTCACTACACACACACTGGTGATCTCTGGGCCATTTTCTGTACCGCAACATCCCATTTGCTATCCTGAAAAGCTGAGTCAGCATCCCTCCATAATGAGTGAGATGTTGAGCTCAGAAAGAGGAAGAGGTGTTAGTATTGCGCTATGAATAGCTTGGGGGTAAGTATTTCTAGAAAGGAAAAAAAAGGAAAACAAACATAAAGTGAAGGTGTTATGTAGAATGTTGAATATTTTATAACCATTATTATTATTTATTTGTATAACATTTTTTATCAAATGCCTACTCTGTTTTAACTAAGTAATCCTTTAATGTATAAAATTATTGTACAACTGGTCAATGAGTGACTGGATAGAAGCCTTCAACAACAGTTCAAAATGAATATAATTCTGTGATTGACTGAAACATTGCTTAATTTCATCTTTCTTCTTGCAAACAACTGCAGGTTGTGGTTTTCACGTATCTTAGATGATTGTTCTGTGTGTCCACCTCTTTCATATTAGTCATTCAGCTACTCTATTCCCTGGAATTCAAAGCTGGGTGGCAAGTAGGAAATTCATAACATGGAACAGTTTTTTTCCAAAAATATTAATAAAAGGATTTTATCACATTTGTTGCCCTCCTCCCATCACTCAGCAACAATTTTAATCAACATTTTCCTATCTTATACTTGAAATTAATATCTGACCAGGAAATTCTTTAAAAAAAAGTAAGTATCTGAACCATTACATCTTACAGGCATTACATATCTCAAATCAATCTTAAAAGTGTTCTAAGAAAAAAATGGACTGTTGAAACACAAGTCCAACTATAACAAAGTTAAAAAAATTTCAAAATACTCTGTCTAGAATTGATATTGTATTGTATTGTATTGTATGGAACTGGGGACCTAGAAACAACAGAGAGGCTTCGTCCCTGCCGTAGCCCATAGTGGTACACAACCCCACAACAAGCTACAGTCCACTCACCCCACCACTGCCCCACACCGAACCCAGGGTTATTGTGCGGCTCGGCCCCCAGTGGACCCCTCCTCCCCCAGGAACGTCTTACACTAGACGAATCTAACCCCAATGTTTGTGTGGTAGAGTAATAATGGTGTACACGTACAAGGAGAAAGTGTGCGCAGCAATCACCGGCATAGTGTAACTGAGGCGGAAAAAGGGAAACCAGCCCACATTTACCGAGGCAGATGTAAAACCACCTTGAAAACCTCCACAGACTGGCCAGCAAATCAGACCTCGACACTAATCTGCCTGGCAGATTCGTGCTGGGGACCGGCATGCCTTCCCACCCAGAAAGCAGTGCGTTAGACCGCACGACTAACTGGGCAGTCATAGAATTGATATTACTAAATTCCATACTAAAATTGAGGTGGAACAAGAAAAGGAATCCATGGATCAAGTTGATGTGCCTCACATACTTGATTGTGTTCCAGATACTTTAAGAGAATGCAATCTGGTTAGGATTTTTAGAGTTAACCGATCATTTTGGGTGAAGCACCATCTTGTGTAATATGAGTTCGATGACAAATTTGAATTACCATCACAAGAAGAGAGAGCAGTTTTTGATATTTGTACTTTGCTTGGCATTGTGTAAGTCAAAGTGAGGTTCTCTCCCCTTTCTACAGCCAAAGTGATGTGTGTGGATGTCTCTACATTATTTTCTGAATCGAAACTGAAAATGGTCAGTGCATTGAATCGTGAGGTGGAGCCATCAGACAAAAATATTAAAAGGGTTCGAATACAAATCAGTATATTCTAGAAATCGTGAACAATTAATTTCTGATGAAATGAGACTATTTCTTAACAGATTTTACTTGAGTGATGTGATCCTTAAGGAAGGTCCTTCACAGTGGCATGAAAATGAAGATGTCAACAAAATTCTATACATAATAAATAAACTGAAAGCTGTAAATGATTCGACAGATGAGGTGTCAATCTCATTGAGGATTGCAATACAAGATGAAAGGAGAAACAGAAACAAAGCAGTATGTGGTTCAGGCTGTACGATGAGTTTCCAGGGCATAAAAAAGTTATTTTATCAATGAGAGAAAAAGTAATTGATATTTTGGGGCACTTTTTTCTCCTAAAAACAAATGTAAAGAGTAGAAAAAAGCAATAACTTGAAACAAAAGAACCATCCCAATACAATAGGAATTCCAGCACAACCATCACTTGATAGGTATATTCTTGACATAGAAAAGCCCTAAAATACTACTTTGAGGCATATTATCCTTGAATAGCTCCATATACGCAACTTTCAAGGATGTCGTCCCTCATAATGTCTTTCCTGTTGCTATATTATTTTAAATATCCAGTCTGTGCAATACTGTCTGACGATTTTGAAGAAGAGCATGATGTTACTAAAGATAATCTTTGCCGTAGCCATCAGTAGTATAAAGTCCATAGTAAAAAATGCTTTCCAGTTTTCATTGTTTCTGGATGGATTCTCCCTCTTTTATTCCTCCTCCTGCGCCTCACCACAAAATCTTGTCAGCTGCAACTAATAGAAGGTTAGTGGAATGGCCAGAGAAAAGAGATTTTAATTTCTCAAGAGAGAAATCTGGGTGCCATTTTTACACTTTCCGGGGATGAGAGTGAGCAATACTGTTCTTAACTTTAAAGACCCGGTGAGGTTCCAGGACTTACATTTGATTTTAAACTTGTGTTGTTTCCACACTTAATGGACCTAAATATTTTAAAATATACTGTTTCTCACCCACCAGTGAAAAAGAGTTTAATTGTAGCCAGTGAGCTATGAGGTCCCATGGAAATTGAGCAAAGGATTGTCTTTTGTAGATAGATGTGACCGATTTTACAGTTTTACACTAAGTTGGAGCAGAGCCCCAGAATTATTTTAGATCTGACATATTTTAGAAAGACTGCACTTCAGATTTAACCTTTAAATCTGTGTTTCATAATCTTTTTATAGATATTGTAGATAACTCTGATAGTTAAAAACAAGGAGACTCTCTAGGCTGTTTAGTACTGTAATACATATGGCACACAACTCACTATACACCCATTTTAATTGAGTGCATTTTATATTGTGGTGAAAGGGCTGGAGCAAATTTAGGTGGGGATCTGCCTTTTATTTTAATTGATGATGAGATAAGTGTCGTAGTACTTTTAAAATGTTGTAAAGTGTCTGGACCCCAACTTAAGCATTTAGGTTGGAGATTTTGGTGTGTTGCAGAGTGGCAGGCCCATCCTTTTTATTCTAGTGATCAGCCAACCACTCCTCACTGTTATACTATTTTAATTCTTTCTATTGTTTTTTTTTCTTTTTTCTATTGAAAGGTTTAGACTTGAAAATAAATAAGTGTGTGTGTGTGTGTGTGTGTGTGTGTGTGTGTGTGTGTGTGTGTGTGAGGGGGGCGAGAGAGAGAGAGAGAGAGAGAGAGAGAGAGAGAGAGAGAGACCATCAGCCTCACAGCACTGAAGCCACTATTGAGGCTAGAGGCAGCATTAACCAGTATTAAAATAATGCCTCCTGTCACAAGGAGCGCCCAGTTTTCTGCCCAGTGTGCTTATTTAGGCCTCCTTCAAGGAAGGTGGCTGATATGTGGAACAGTGCATCATATGTAACTAAATCAGCAGAATTTTCTTAATTTTGAAATCTAAACTGTATGGAAAAAAACACCTTACATGCCATTGATATAATTGCAGTCCGGGTGGTGACTTAACAAGGGTTGGACATAAATTTGGAAAGACTGTGAGAAATGCTTGCTTGAACATAAATGCAAATGCTAGCGAAACAGCTTTCCTACACCATATTGGGCATGGTACCATGTTGTGTTTTTGGTGTTTCCATATCTTTGTCCACCCCTTTTACATTTTTGGCCTCATTAAATGGACTAAAACTGATCTGGAAGACATCCAGAGGTAAACACAGGGAATTTTCACAATGTACACTGAGATGACAAAAGTCATGAGATACCTCCTAATATTGTGTCAGGCCTTCTTTTGCCTCATGTAGTGCAGCAATTCAACATGGCATGGACTCAACAAGTTGTTGGAAGTCTCCTGCAGAAATATTGAGCCTTGCTGCCTCTGCGGACATCCATAACTGTGAAAGCATTGCCAGTGTAGCATTTTGTGTACGAACTGATCTCTCGATTTAGTCCCATAAATGTTCAATGGCAACATGGGTGGCCAAATCATTTGCTTGAATTGTTTGGAATGTTTTGCAAACCTGTCACAAACCATTGTGGTCTGGTGACATATTTGATAACATGACGTACATGAATGGCTTCAAATGGTCTCCAAGTAGCTAAACATACCATTTCCGGTTAATAATTGGTTCAGTTGAGCAGAGGACTCAGTCGATTCCACGTTAACACAGCCCACACCAGCTTGCACAGTGCCTTGTTGACAACTTGGGTCCATGGCTTCATGGGGTTTGCATCACACTTGAACCCTACCGTCAGCTCTTACTAACTGCAATTGGACTCATGTGACCAGGCCACAGCTTGCCAGTCATCTAGGGCCCAACCAATATGATCATGAGCACAGGAGAGGTGCTGTAGGCAATGTCATGCTGTTAGCAATGGCACTCGCATCAGTCATCTGCTGCCAACCATTAACACCAAATTTTGCCACACTGCCCTGATGGACACATTCGTCGATGTCCCACATAGTGTTGCTTGTCTGTCAGCACTGACAACTCTACACTTACACCGTTGCTCTCTGTCGTTAAATGAGACCCACTGGCCACTGCTTTGCCTGTGGTGAGAGATAATGCCTAAAATAGATATTATTGACAAACTCTTGATACTGTTGATCTCAGAATATTTAATTACCTAACAATTTCTGAAATGGAATGTCCCATGTGTCTAGCTCCAACTACCATTCCACATTCCAAGTCTGTTAATTCCCATCATGCAGCCATAATCGCATTAGAAACATTTTTCACGTTTATCACCGAGGACAAACCACAGCTCCGCCAGTGCACTGCCCATTTATACTTTGTGTACACAATACTACCGCCATCTGTATATGTGCATATCACTATCCCATGACTTTTGCCCCCTCAGTGTAGACCCCTATTTTCCTAAATCAAAGGGTGAAAACCATATATGTTCAGAGAAAAACATGTTGAAAGATTTGAAGGACAATGTAAAGTCATGCTTAATAACCAAGTATCAAATACGAGCTTTATTACACATTATTTAGAGAAGGTGTCAGATAACAAATTTGAAATAAGACCATGAAAATAAAAAAAATAAGTCACTTGTACATTTAAAATACAGTTGGGGTCACAGAAATGCCAGTTGTACTATTTTGGCTCTATAAAGGTGTAGACAAGCTGTGGATGTGTGGTCCTCTGATGGAGATGGAGAGCAGGCACAGAAGATGAAAGTAGCTAGTGGTGACAAACAATATAGTGACTTCTAAGTTGAACAATGGTAGATACAGTGCCCAAAGGTGGTGGCTGGCAGTGGCGAGTGCTGAACTTCTGGCCGGGACAGGCTGTCTATGTTGTCCTGGAGTCAGTGGTAATCATCTGTAAGGCTCAACAGTGACCTCGCTTTCAGTGCATCATGATGCCTCGGTGCTGTGTCAGGTGGTGGTGCCACAGTACTCATAATTACACTTGATATGAGGCAGCATACAACCTTGGCAGTAGTTGGTGGTGGCCTAGGGTCAAACTCAAGACATGGTGGCTGACACTGTCAGACCTCAGTGGTTCGGAGCTGAGAGGACATTAGTTTTATGCCCGGCTCATTTGAGCAATCACTGGACCCCAACTTGGTGCTCCCATCAGGATGGTAGGAGAATGTTAGTGGCCTCACCACAGCAGCTGACCCGAAGCAGATGCCAATTCGAAGCCCAGCTGTTGCAACATCCCAGGCTGTCTGGAGTGCCAGCTTTTATACACAACAATGCATGTCTTGTTGCAGCTGAAGTCAGTACTGCCCAAATGTCTCAAAACCCCATTTATTGCCCCAGTGCTCAGATTGTTGCAGAGTCATTGTCATGGTGTAATTGCTGAGCCAGCAGGTGTCGGCAAGCAACTCGATTTTTGTGTAAAGGCTTGTGTTGAGTCTGTGTTGTTACCCTTTTTTCCTCCTAGAATAATTCAGCCTACCATATTGACTGGATACATTCTGCCTGTAACGGAGGTACTGTTTCCTTACAATTTACACTTTCAAAGTCTCAATCAAAACACAAGTCTAGAGCCCAAAGTTTATGTTAGCTAGCATAGTGTGTGCTCTTTGTTCCTCTCTTTATATTTACATTATTTACACCATTCCACATTCAAAGGGCTCGGTCACCATTCTTGATCTCAGCACTACCTCACTTCAACTCTCCTAGGTTCGGTCATTTCCTCACTAGTGCTGGCACTACTAGTATGGACCCACAGGTAAAAAGCCACTGATAGCTGCGCCGCACTGTGCCGCTAGAGCTCCCTTGGTGCAGTGGCAGGATAAAATGGACTTAAAGTCTGATTAGTGCTTGATTGTGTCATCCAGTTGACACATTGCTATATTAGTAACCATTCTTGACCTATTGCTCATTCATCGAAATCCATCGCTGTTGTGTGCATCTTGTGTTGTGCCAAGGTCAATAGGCTGCAACAGCTCTTTACAACAGATTACATAGTCAACATGTTCACAGAGTTTCCCAGAGGGCAGGATTTTGAGGTGAGGGCCCAGGGTGGCTAAAAAAGAAAAGAAAATTTTGTTTCTCAGCTTTTGACAAGATCAATGTGTAGTTTATTTAACCATCTGTTACATCTCTAACTTCTAGAGGTTTTCAATGTACCCTTTTCCAGTTCTCACCTGATGCTACAGATCTTAAATACTGTTATACAAATGTATGCTTGAGGTAGCAATAAACAATGCCTACTATGACCATAATGGTGAATACGATCATCATGGTAGCTCCTTCTGCAGTGAGTTGGTGCTGATGTTCTGTATGGTGTTTTTCACATGTCCAAGCAGATGTTCCACTGATACATTGATATTCTGGGTAGCCAGCATCTGGTCAGAGTATAATACTGTCATCAGCACTGAACTGAGCTAATGTTGCGAATTGCTGACAATCTCAGTCAGCAGCTGGATTCTTCTACCACTCACCAGCATGAATCTTGTGAGTTAACAGATTTGCATTACCGTGAGTCTTCCCAGGATGATGTATGACTCCAAAATCAAGTTTACTTAACCAGTGGGTCAAGTGTTTAGTCACATCCTTAAGGCCCAGAAGCCATTTCATTGCTGTATGATCTCTTATAATTTTAAAGTGTCGGCCATACACATAGCAATGGAATTAAGTGACTCCACATATCAAATTGAACACCTCTTTTTCAGTAGTCAAGTAATTTTTCTCTACATTATTTAGCTATTTAGACGCATAAGCTATTGGGTGCTCTGTTCTACCAATTTCCTCACTTGGAATACAACCCAAAGGCATGACTGCTCGCATTACATGATAATACAAACTGTTTCTGATAATCGGCAAAGCAAGGAGAGGATCAGCAGTCAATAGATCTATTAATCCCACAAATGCTCTATCGCATTATATAGTCCATTGAAACTTCACCACCTTTTTCAATAAATGTGTCTGGGATCTTGCTATTTCAGCAAATTTTGGAACATATTTCCAATAATAAATAGCTATTCCAAGATAAGGTGCATCTCTTTTTCTGTTCTAGGCATCAGAAATTCCTGCACAGTTTGTACAAGCTGAGGGTTGTTCTGCATCCCATCCTGGCTAATAAAACCAAATACCGAATATTTTTAAGTACAAAATTATATTTTTCGAGATGAAGAATTAGCTGTGCTGCTCGTAACTGCCTAAGGATGACATAATCATACCATGTGTTCCTGGCTGTTCTTAGTAAAGAATGTAATATCATCCAGATATACCAGGCATTGCTTCAGTTTCAAATCACATAATACCCTGTCCAATAGGTGCTGGAATGCTGCTGATGCATTCTTCAGTCCAAATGGCATTTGCCAGTACTGGTAATGACTGGGTGGGACCGTAAACACCATCTTGGGTCGATCCTATGAGGCTGTCTCTGACTGATGGTAACCACTTTGCAAATCCATGGTCGCAAAATAATAGCTTTGCCCCAAGTTATCTAAGGTCTCCATGATGTTGGGCTCTGGGTACGCATATGTAACTGTCCTTCGATTTAAATACCTGTAGTCACAACAAACTCTATAGGCTTTACCTCTGTCTTTGATCTTATTTGGCATGTTACTATAAGTGCTGCATTAGTGACATAGCTGGCAATAGTCCGGGATGGTTAAGCAACTGTGCATATTCTTCTAATAATCTTTTTATCTTTTCACTAGCACATACTTTCTCCCATAGTGCTTTAAATCAACAGACTCTTCTGGCTTTGAATGTTCTTCACTAAGGTCCCTATCTAACTATTCCTCTTCCTGCTATCAGTATCTTGTGATATCTCTATTTCTAGTGAACCAAAATTGTCCATGCTGACAGACACAGTCCAGCTTCAATCAATCTCTTGTACAAAAGATAAACTTCACAGCCTATGCCATATGGACCTCCCCACCAACACCAGCTTGTCTGAATTGTGCAAGTGGGAAATTTTCCTGCAATACATCCTACATTACCGTAACCCTCCCGACCTCAACCTTCGTTAGTCATTGTCCTCACCCATCCAGCCCCTTACCTGCTCCCATTCCAGCACTACACAGCCCTCTTTCCACCATCGCACCCAGTCCTTTTACTTCTCTCCTTCCCCCCCCCCCCCCCCCACCTCTTCCCTGCCTTCCGTCTAACCTGCAGCATTTCACTGTCTGGCACCTCTACCCTACTATCCCTTCCCCTCCCTACCCCAGCCTCCTCCTTACCCCCACCTAGTCGCCATTCCCATCAAGCTGTGGGTCCTGCCCACATGTCGCTTATAGGGTGCCTTTAAGATGCTGCATTCTTGCAATAGCTATACAACAATTCAAGCAAAACACATTATGGTTTTTATTACAATGAAAAAAATTGATAGTACTTAACTTGTATTTATAAGAACATGTCGCAAGCGATGGGTGACATGCAAATAAGTCAGAGTCCTTTGTTATATACAATGTTCATGCAAGTTTGTCACTCAATTTGTGGATCACTAACAACGGCTATCGTAGAGCTCTCTCCTAGGGCCGGGCTAGTACTGTGGGGCTGAGGCTGGCAGTAGCGGCACTTATATTCTCTTCCTGTTGTGGTGCAGTCCTAATCAGCAGACTATTGGGCGTCGTCGTCTCACTGCCTTCTCTGCTCTTGTGTTCATCTGCGTGCCGGTGCTTTTCGTTATGCCAGAACACATGTACTGGTGCTGCTGCTCGCAGTGTGGTTTCAGTTGCCTGAGACTGCAGTCATGTAGAGAGAGAGAGAGAGAGAGAGAGAGAGAGAGAGAGAGAGAGAGATAGAGAGATAGAGAGATAGAGAGAGACAGTGTGTGTGTGTGTGTGTGTGTGTGTGTGTGTGTGTGTTGTACCTATCTGCGACTCTGCAATATGGTGAGTAGTAACTTCCCTTTTCATAATATAGTTACATTCCATCCTGGATTCTCCATTATTTGAAAGATAAACTGTGATGAATAAACAGTGTGGCTTATCCAGTTCTTCATTTTCTGTCAAGGGCTCAAACATACATAATGTACTGACTGTCATGTCGGCTCCTACTTCCATTCAGACTATATTCCCTGTACTTTTCAGTGTTATATTCTATGAGTTGGCTAATCTGATGACTGGAGTACACCCTGCATCCATTCTGTCCTGCCATCAGTAAACAGAGATGAAATGATGCTCCAGCCAGGGCTGCTATGCATTTCTGTAGATCAACTTTGTTGTGATCGCCAGTCTGGAAATCTCACCAAGTATGACATTGTAGCTTAAGCCTACACTAGGGAGAACTTCCATACAATCCTGGAAGCATTTCGCCCTCATGCAAAAACCCAACACCATCACACCAAATGAGTGAACACTACCCCACCTACACCACTTAGCCTACAATAAGATGGGTTCACATTTATTATACTAGGTGTGCCCTGGTTATTGACAGTGAAAATTACTGAGGCAGCATTAAATCCATCCCTCTCTTTTTTGGCAAGTGAGAGAGCAAGATGTCACTCAGAACTTAAGAAAAACCTCAGTCTTTATTTACAAGGTTACTTGCTAATTTAATTTCAACTGCTTCCTTAATAACACTATCCTAATAACGCATGCCAGTCTTCGTGTTGTTATATTCTTTAGGTTGACTGATACCAAGACAATGTTCTGCAATTACCAATTTTCTCACCTGTTGTAAGCATGTGGCTGAGCTTAGTAAACTGGTCCTCTAAGGTCCTGATAGACTGATAAATATATGATAAGCTACAACGAAAGGAAAAACCATAAATACCCACCTTACACAAAGCAGGATCATACTTAATGGAATCTAAAAGGACCCTAATTTTAGATGAAGGTTGGAAAGCACATTTCACATCATATCTCCACAAAGCCTTATTGGAAATGCTCCTTGTGTAAGGCAGAAAGTCTGTAGACATTGGTGTAATCTCAGTATTATCATCACTCACTTGTTGCACAGTTGGTCAATAGCGCAACACATGTCTGATCTGTCTTAGATTTTATCCATTCTGATGAAAGGTGACCTCAAGATAGGTTAACTCAGCTGACAAACTCTCAGGGCCTTAAATGGTGTGGGTCCTTCGAACGAAGGTATGAAGTACCCTATCACAAGGACCTGGATGATCACTACTATCAGGCTGTCGATACAAGTCGGTGAGAGTGTGCTTTCTATAAACACCATGTTTCAACATATTATCAACCTTCCTCCTGACCAACACACCAAAGAAGGGAAGGCAATCAGCCGTATAGAATTCTGGTGTTCTAGAAATTCATTCTTATTCTAACTGCCATGAGACCAAACAACAAAAGTATCATCTAAATATCTGAAAAATATGCAGGTTTCAAAGCTGCTGACTCCAAAACATGATCCCCAAAGTCTTTCTATAAACAAATTTGCAATAATAGGCGACGAAGGGCTCCCCATCACAACTCCATCTGTCAGCTCATAATGCTGGTCATTGAATAAAAAGTAAGTGGAAGTCAACACCTGTCAAAATAGGTTCATTAATTCAACACCAAACCTAACCTCACAGAGGCCATAAGGAGAATTTAATGCCACAATGGCTTTAGAAACCTCATCCAAAAAAAGGAAAATAAGATCACATAGATCAATCTTAGAGAAATACTGACTTCCTACAAATTTTGAAAATAATTCACCAGGACACAGAAGGCAGAAGGGGGTGTAACTGAGCATTTGCCATGTTTCTTAAGGCCTCTTACGGACATAATGCACCACCAGGCTGCAGTGACTAAAAGTCTGCCATAAAAAATCTGGGACAACACTTAATTCCTCTAAGCAATCCAGTTCTACTTTTAAGTGCATCCTGTAAGGCTGAAGATACCAGCTGGACTTTGAAAAATTTCAGTACTGCCAACACTTAATGCAATGTGGGTGAAAACAAGGGAGCATATTGGAGATACAAAGAATCCACCTCTACACATGGGATGGCTTTATGAATTACTTGGATCGAGTGTTGCATGGGAAACCCAAATGCCGTATACTTATTGAGGCCAAAAATATTTTCCACTAATGGGTCTGCCACTATAATGAAAGGAAGGGTTCTGGTTACCTGCTTACATGTTGCTTCCAGAAGTATCCGGCCTTATATCAGAATCTCATGAGTGTGTGGCCCAATGTAGTGTTACTGATTTTAATGGAGGAGACCCCAATCAGAGATACATAGGCTGATTAATAGATACCTGATTATATGCATTTGCATATCTAGCTCCTTTTCACTGGTTATTGCATATTTTAACAAAAAGCTAGTGACGATGCATATTTTCACTCTATGTTTACAATATTTTAAAAATTTAGACAGGCTGTCTCCAGCTCGATCTAGTTTTGATGTCTCTCAGACTGACCACATGCAGTCGCTAACGAAGAGGCCACCGCCTAGCGAAATCATTACTGAAGAGGAACAGCAACAGGCAGACAGTCAATAACTCCTGCGCCCGAGCCCCCAGTTAACCCCTCCGCTGTCATACTGTACGCGTCAGCAATAATTAAACTATGCAAGGTTTTAATCGCACATCGATTGTTTCAGTTTAGCTTTCTATTTACTTACAAGTTGAACATGTTTAAGACATGTAGTGTGTAATGTGTTGTGTGCCATTCCACCCAAGAAAAGAAAAGTTATTTTGTGGATAGTTGAACATCCTGGAACATTTATGTACGACGGAATTGCTTTATATTGTCGAGTTTGCAAGAAAAACGTTTTGTGAAAAAAAAATAAATAAATAAATAAAAAAAAGAGACCAACATGTCAAGACAAGTCTTCATACCACAGGAATGCAGGAGAAAGGACCACAACAACAACTTCTGACAACAGTAATTGTATTAGCAGGGATTTGTTCAAAGGTAACCAAAAAAGTTCGTTTAACATGGATCTATGTGAAGCATTCATTGCAAGCAATATTCCTCTTCACAAACTAACAAACCCTATCCTCAAAGGCTTCCTGTGCAAATATTGCTGAAATCAAAATATACCAGAATATATAGTGAATCAACATCATGTAAAAATTACATACGGACAACTTATGTAAATGTTCTGGAAGAAATACGCAATGAACTCAAGTACAGCATTATTTGGATTTCAGTTAACGAAACTATAGACACTTGTGGCCATTACATTGCAAATTTAATTGCTGGTGCTTTAAAAAAAAAGAGCCTTCTTCCTATTTAGCGGCTTGCAAAGAACTTGAAAAAGTAAATCATTCTACAATTGCCACATTTGTGAATGAGGGTATTAGAAAAATATTTCCAGAATCTTCTGCAGATGCTGCTCCCTATATGATCAAAGCAGGAAAAGCCCTCTGAGTATTTTATCCCAATTTGATTCATGATGTGCTTTGCTCATGGAGAACATCGCCTAGCTCAAGAAGTACATTCCATCAATTTGATTCGTGATGTGCTTTGCTCATGGAGTACATCGCCTTGCTGAAGAAGTACATTCCATGTTTGCGACTGTAAATATACTGATTTCATTCATAAAGAAAGTGTTTCTAAAGGGACTCCTGCTCTCATCAAGGAAAAAAAAAAGCTACCAAATGTGTCTTTACCTCCCGAACCAGTGGTAACTCATTGGGGTACATGGGTCAAAGCTGTGTTGTTATACAATGAACATTTCAAGGCCATTATAGGGGTAGTAAACGACTTCAATAGTGCAAAGGCTTTGGCAGTTTGCCAGTGCAAGGAAGCGTTTAATGATTCAGGTATTAAAAATGACATTGCTGTTATTCTAACTCATTTTTACCATATTCCTGCAAGTAATGAAAAGCTTGAAACTCAAGGTTTGGCACTGAATGAATCTATTCAGTTAATGAATAAAATTATTCTAGTGAACTCTTCATTGCCGGAGGTATTCCCAAGAAAACTTAGAAAACATTTTAAACAATAATCCAGGCTTTCAACCCTTGTATCTAATTGATAGTTTTATAAATGGGACAGGTGAACTTTTACCAAGTGCCAACATAGCGCCCAAATTCAGTTACAGTCCAGTTATCTCAGTTGATGTAGAACGATCCTTTTCTGCTTACAAAAATGTTTTGAGTGATTGAATGCACAATCTTACTACCAAACATTTGGAACAGTTCTTCGTCATTCATGTTTACAGTATTAAAAAAATGTAAAATAAATTGTAAATGATACTTTGGTCCAATGGCATTAATTAAAAAGTAATGCTGTTCAAAAGATTTCAAGATTGTATGTTGTTTTTAAACAAAATATTATGGAGATTTTGAACGTGTCCTTTTGCGTGCAATATATCTCGAAGCTCGTCCTGTACATATTGATTGTTTCGCTGTGACTCACTTGCATTGCATCTGCTTGTTACCGACAACAATAGCAAAGAAGGAACAATTCTTGAAACGCAGTATGTGCTCCCATTTTGTGAATTTTTAGAAAATAATCCCAGAAAGCTGCCTTTCCTAACCTCTACTAGAAAGTATTCAGATTTTTTTTTTTTTTCGTTCTTTGATCTTCATATTTCAACACTTGTTGAGCATTTTTAAGCATTTTTAATGCATACTTGCATGCATATTTTAAGGTTTTTATGATGCATATAATCCTGTCTCTACTGATTAATAACCGAGACTGAGGCCCTTGTATGAAAAAGGAATAAAATCTGAATACCATGAACCATTGCTGACAGTGTGATGTGGTTTGGAGCTACCCATGCATCTCTGATGTCCTTTATTTGCACCAGTGCAACTGATTGCTGACACCTCAGTCAACTCTGACAAACGTGCTGTAAGACCTTAGGGGAAACACTGTTCACAGACATCATTATAATATGGGCACAATGTCTAGCATAGAAAGAAAAACAATCAGAACAGCTAGGCAGTGTATGAAAGTTTTGCCGAGACCAAGTTGCAAAAACTGTGATGGTGCGGAGTTTGGGGCTTGACAAATCAAGTAGGGTCCACTTGATTCCCACCTAGGCTGTGTCACATCCTTTCATCAGACAAACTATGTCATGCCACATGTGCTGATGATTAAGATGACACTTCTGTCATGTCATAACCTGTAAAAAAGGTAACTTGAGCTGCTTGAAAATCTTAGAAGCCCTGGCAATACACAAAACTTCAGCTAAAGGAGGATATTATTGTCTTAACGCTCGAGCATACACATCACTGTCCAGTGCTGATCTGATTGTTACATCACGTATTAATGATTCTGCATATAATTTCCCACAAGAACAGGTAAATTTGCATTTTTTACTCCCTCCCTCCAGATCCATAATCTACAATGCTTAACTATCCGATGTTGTCATACCATATTGGAAGAACTCTAATCAGCAGCCATCACATGCTTTTTAAATTGCAAAATGTTCACATAAATGCAAGTGAATGTATGTTGGGGCAGCACTGATGGTTCAGATAAAGAGGTCAATTTTTGCACAACATGACAGAGCTCACTGTCTCTCTGGGCACTTAATTTCACTTGACTGGAAATGATGTGCTAAATGCTTTTCGTACACTTCCCAGTCCTCATATGTTTCACTGAATGGCTGGAAAGCCACAATTGCCAGAAGCAACTGAAAACATGCTGGACCTGTCAAGATTCTGTAAAAGCTTGTGTTCCTGACCCAGAGCTCAAAAACCTGCTTGTCCATCTCGATTGTAACACTCACCAAACTGGCGTGGTAAGTGCCTTTCTTGCGCCGGTTGGGTTTTAGTTCCAAACAATCTTTGTCACCACTCGTCTGCTTCTTTAACAACATAGGTTTTACTGAGTGCCAATTAATTACAAATAAATTGCAGAATATAATAGATCCTGACTCTTCTTGAACTAAACAGAAAGAAAAGACTTTTGGAGGTCAATACCTCTTGTCTATTAAAGTACTCTGATGATTTACTGAAAAACATTAGTGCTGAAGAATAATAAGTTTCTCTCACTGGTAACCACTCTCCCAGTGCATACACATGCCTCAGTTCACTTATGGAAGGGATGGCATGCGGCCAAATGGAGAACGAAGACAGCATCATTTTAGGGAAATAGACATATCCATGTGCAAACCAAACATCGACGGTGGGGAATAACGAAGTCCAAATCAACATACAGAAAATGGACGAGTAGCACAAGGTCTTCGTAAATTCATCCACCAGAGACCATGTACCACACATCAGTGAGCAGAGACAAGTGAGTCTGTTACAGTCCATTTGAGCCCTTATACCTCCCGCTCTTGCTTACCCACGTAACCTGGTACGGGCAGATGTAACCTTGTGTGCAGCACCTAGTAACCTTGCCAGATGTATGCGTGACCATGTCGATTGATTTATCAATACATCCTGCATGATTATAAGAAAAACATTGTCCTGACACATAAAAACAAAAAGCAGAAATGGCAAACATCTCCAAAAATCATGTTACTAGACTAGCCAAAGATCTGAAACAAAAACATTTCACCAGAAACATGCAGTAAACCAGAAACAAAGCCCAGTTCTACTAAAAAGCAATTTTTACTAACAGTGTAGCCAGTGGAGAAGTAGTAAAAGCTATCAAGGAACTTATAAATATTATTCTGGAATTATGCACTGGAGTACATGCTATGTGAAATGTGGTAAGTTGGGGTGGCATGACTCAACTCTTACTTTTATTCAATACTTGAAATAAAGAATTTACAAAACTTCACACAGACTACAATCAGTTGTCATTATAGTGGCAAAGTCAAGATCTATTTAATAACGATTGTTTTCAAATTAAGCCAGTTTTGCAATCCTTCTCCTGACATTCTTCTTTATGGCTATTGAGAGTAAGAAAATGATTTTCTGCTTTATCACAAAAACATGAATTCATATCAATACAAACTTGACATGTTCAGTACTAGGAAGCATATTAAAAACAAACTGTGTAACCTATATACAGGGTGTTCGGAAATTCCCGTAACATATTTCTAGGAAATGTAGAGGGATGTGAGTAACCATTATTTTGAATTGGAACCTATGTCCGGAAACATAGTTTCTGTACTACAACCATGTTGGTAATGCGACCACTTTTACAAGTAATTGATTAGGCATGATCCAATACATCACTTGTGTCACAATTCCACTCAATAGGCAAAGAGATTGCTCATGTACTCACTGATGAGTTCTCTTCAACATGCTGCAGTACGGTCTCCTCCAATTCATATGTGCAGCATCTCCTTGGAGCACCACAGTCATGCCTGCTGATGGTGAAGTTACCCTTTCTTGAAGCTGTTGCGTACTTGTGGCAAAAAGGGTATGCAATAGAGTCAGACATAATGAAGAATGATCTCAATAAAGGTGACAAGCAGCTCTTCCATTACCTTGAGCTTCGCCATTCAGAAGGATCATGTCAGTGTATTCTGCCAAAGTGTACTTATCCATGTTGCTCTAGCACTAACAGACATGTGAATGAGGCTCAAACAGAGTCAGAGAGGTCAAATGACATCAGCCGATCTGATGTAACCACCCCCCACCATGACTAACCTGTTGCATACCTATGTAGCAAACATGTTTTCAAATGGCTGTAGCACAGAAATAGTATGTTTCTGGACATGGGTTCCTATTCAAAATATTATGTACTCACTCCCCTCTACAAGTTCTAGAAGTTTGTAATGGTGATCTCCAACACACTGTATAGTTTTGTACTATTCAATTTTCAAAATGTGTGATCACCTTGTCATAGGTATCTTTTGTTTGCCTCAATTTTATTTACTGATTTCTCTATTGCCCATGTTTGTGGAACACTGTAATACCTCCAGTGATTCATAGTGAATGAATGCCACCAGAAGAATAAAAGCACAGGAGATTCCATACGATTTTGTCAGTATTGGTGGAATGTAGCAATGGTATGTGAACACGACTACATAATGTTACACAACCATATAACATATCTTTCTCATATAATGAACTATCTGACTATCAAGCGTTACACAGATATGTATTTATTTATTCTGATCTTCAATTACTCCATCTCCTGCTCCTCCTCCTCCTCCTCCTCCTCCTCCCCTCTGTCTGTCAAACTACTACTTCCCCTTCTCTCTCCAAGTTATCACCCTAACCTTAATAGGAAGCTGCTGGTTCTTATGTCCACAGTATTTGTTTCCTAATAGTACATAATAAGTGTAATAAATTTGGTTGAAATTGATCCTGGGTTTGTGAGAAGCCTTTCTACCCACGGCTTTGCCCACATATGCACATTTCACATGTATCTGTATTGAAAGTTCATTTTCAAACAGCTCAATGTTGATGCCACCATATCTCCATAACAATGAGTCTTACAATAATATAATTATACATCCAGTGTTATAGGTGGATCCTGTCTACAAAATGTGTTGTGAATAAAGTTACTAGTAAAGAAGTAACAAACTAAAATGTCATGCTTCATGTGGCAGTTTTACTGCATGAACAGCGAAGATGTAGTAAGTGATAAACTTTTTTCCTTTCATCATTTTGTGGGGGTTGCCAGTGAGAAAAAGTTTCATAAAGGTTTGAAACTGTGTGTAAAATTTGTTGCAAGTCACTAAGTGTTCTCATACTCAAATATTGGACAGATACAGTCTGGCTATTTGTGCTACTTTTCCACTCCCACATGCACCCTTTGGCAGGCAGGAGGTTCTTACTCCTACAGCGATTATTTCTAGACAGTATGTGATGTGTGTGGCAAGTTTGGTTGAAATCGGTCCAGTGGTTTAGGAGGAAATGCAGTACCAATATATATACATTCATTTTTATAGTATGTACGGATATATAGATTCTTTATTTCACTTGTACATCATGTCAGTAACAAGCTGATAAAAACACTCAAATGATAACATCTTTAGACACAAAGGAACAAGCACGAAATAAGCTGTATTTATACGTAAAAAAAATAATCTTTCCGTCTAATACAGTTAACTTCCGCGTCTGTAGATCTTTTTCAGAAAACTTATGAACAAATGATGTGGCAACCCATGTGAAAGCTGCTGAATATTTCTATGAATGAAATTATATGTTTGTTCTTCATACTCAGCAAAGACAGACTTAAGCTTTAGCTGGTCATAAAGCTCTTTTATCACAGCAATTTTTTCTTCGTCATCTGTAGCATAACATTCCTGAAACAAGAATATACATGTTTAGTTCTTTTATTGTATAAACTGTTTTATCATTTACCTGACATTTGTAAGCAGTGTTTCAAACACTAAAATAATGTGAAGAATCTCTTGCATTATAATCTCTGGCTACTGCTTCCAATGACTACCGCTACCATATCTATAAACAGGTTCTTCATAGCCCATTTTCAGATATTGCTGTGGACTGTGCAGCAAAGATTATAACTTATTTAAGGGAAAAAAGACAATAATCCAACAGCCAAGATAAGAATAACATCTTGGGTATGGCCAATACACAAAAAATCAATTACTATTTTACCTTAAAAAATTCCAGCATACTCCATAAAAATTTCATTTTCCTTAAAAAGAAATTACTCAGTGGCTCCTACTACACGCGAGTGCTCAACAGCTCCTCAAATTTTAGAGTTGGCAGAATATCAACATGAAGAGACATTTATTTATTTATTATTTCATACTAATCCTACATGTATAGAAAATATACAAGGATATTGGACACGGTTAAGTCTTTACAACATAAAATACAGTTTGTATTGCATTCCTAGGGACTAGATATTTAAGTAATTTAGCAAATAATCATATATACAATAAACATTAGAGTAGACATACAAAGTAGAATATTTAGTTGTTTGGTTTCTAGGTACTCTGTCAGACTGTAAAAGAATGCTCAATTAAATATGCCTTTACTTTAGCCTTTTTTACTTACTGATTTAATATGGTTAGGCATATTATTGTAAATTTTTATACCGATATGCAGAGTGCCTTTTTGGCACAGTGATGTTCTCACCTGCTTCATATTAAGATCAGATTTTTTTGTCTTGTATTGTATGCATGCATATAGTCATTTTTTAATAAGCTATTTGGGTGTCTATTAATATATTGTTTTATGAAAACTGACTTTCACAGATAAAAATGCAAGGAAGAGGGAGAATTGAAATTTTTTTTTTTTAACATGGGTCTGCATTATTTCCTATTGCTTACCCATTCAATAATTCTTAATATTCTCTTTTGTATCCTGAAAAGTTTAATATTTGTTGTTGCATTGCCCCAGAAGATTATGCTATACTTAATTAGAGAATGCACATGGGAGGAGTATACTACTAACAGGCTGGTGGCTGGTTTTGCTGCAACAACCTTTTAAGATCCTCATCATGTAGCACACCCCTACCTCACAGAGTCCCAGAAATTTTGTGCTGTCAGCATCTTCAAGAACTCAGTCCCTTAGTTCTATTTGCATATTTGGGTGGTCTTCTCTTTGTTTATAACTAGCTCGTTGCAGCTGAACCACTGTTCTATGCCGTTCATTGTTTAGATAGCAGAGTTTTTTAGTTTTTCTTCTGTTTTCCCATTAATAACGAAGGTTGCATCGTCTGCAAATTGGAGGGTTGTTTGACAATACTTGTTGTATATAAATTCATTGGCATAGTGGAGAAACAGAATGGGCCCTAATACTGATCCTTGAGGGACATTGTATTCCACATTTTCATATCCTGAATAGTAGCAGCTGTTTTTGTTATGGTCAGTATATTGCACTTCAACCACCTGTTTGTGTCCACATAGGTACGTCCTGAGCCACTCACTGGATATATCTCTAATTCCTAATTGGTCAAGCTTCTGCAGTAAGGCAGCTTTGGATAAATCAAGACACATTGTCTGTCACAAGCTCACTCTTGTCCAGTTTAGTATGGATTTCATTAACAAGTTCAAATATTGCACTCTCAGTTTAATATCCTTTCCTGAAACTATGCTGTGAGGGAGAGAGAATTTTATGCTTATTTAGAAAATCAGACAAGCTCTTATAAAATATTTTTTCTAAAATTTTTGAAAATACAGGCAGTAGGCCTATTGGCCTATAATTTGAAACGTCTTCTGGATTTCCTTTTTTGAGCAGTGGTTTCAGTTTTGCTATTTTTAAGCATGAAGGGAAGGTTCCTGATGCCAGTGAGCTGTTGCACAAGTGTGTGAAGTGTTCAGCTACGGCAAGACAGCATTTTTTAATAATCGCATCTATTCCACATGAGTACCCTGTTTTCAGAGTTTTTATAACTGATAATATTTCTTCTGTATTTGACCAATGATGCAGACACATTTCTTATGCTATTGGATGATGGAGGTGGTATTTTGTTGTGTTCTTCCACCTTACTTTCTAACTGTTCACTTATGTTTGCAAAATACTTAAAGTCTCAGCAATTTTTGATGGGCAAGAAATAATTTGTCCTTCATAACTTAAGTTTAAGCTTTGCTTATCTTTTGAGATTTCCTGAAAATCAGTATTAAAATCTCCACATATGATCACTGTTTCATTGAAGTTTTTTATAGTACCGGTATTTAAAGCTGCTTCTAGTTGATGACAGAAATCATTTAAGTTCCCATCAGGGCTCCTATACACACAGATGATTTAATTTTAATGTGGCTAGTTCAAACTGCAGATACTTCAAAAACTCTCTCTTCAGCTAATAGTTCAATGGGTTTTATGTCACAATAGTCACTACCAGTTTTAACAGATATACATGACCCTCCATGAATAGATGTAGCTCTAGAGAATGATGATGAAAGATTGAAGTCTGCATGTTTTGTGACTGACATTGCATCTTTAGGTAGCCAGTGTTCAGTTACACACACTACAGAAGCGTCTTTTTTAACTCATCAGTAAGTAAAATTTCAAGTTCACTTAATTTGTTTTGCAATGATTGGACATTTTGGTGAATCAGCATGAAATTACAAGATTTTTTAGACTTTGGCATATTTAATTGATTGTTTAGCTTTATCTTGTCAATAAAACATTGTTCAGGTGTACTGGAAGTACTGTTTTCCTTTGCTCTACTACTCTTATTCTTCTATTATCACCTGCTGCATAATTTTCTTCTGTATTTGGCTCCCCTGTTACTTGTTCAGCTGCTTCAGTTGTTGATTCTGCTGCTGATGTTACTGTTGATTTTGCTGCTGGTGTTAGAGCTGGGTCAGCAATTGATACAGCTGTTACTGCATTCACTGTTGTTCCTGTGACTGAAAATTGGGGGGGGGGGGGGGGACCTTGTTTCTTCTTTTATTGCTGTTGATGTTAGTGACTAGAGCTCTTGTTGGCATTGCTTCCTTTCAATATTTGGAGGGAGGCGGGGGGCAGACCATGTGACTTTGCTTTTGAGTGTTTGATGCCTCTTGTTGATAGTTTCTATTATTTTTTTGACAAACAGTTTTTCCCTGTGTTGTTAATGTGCAATCCATGTAATGTATGAAATCTGCGCCCAATACCACTAACATTTACGAGTTGTACATTTCTGAAATGTTTGCAAAGGAATGAAATTTGTTGGTAGGCATTGATTATTTCTTTATTTATGCATGACCGAGATGATAAGTCATGCCAATGTGGGATGTTCAGCACTAAAACATTTGTGTGTGTCAACTGTCCTAAGCACCTTTTTAGTTCTCATTTTGATATGAGAGTTTAGTTTTTGTATACATCATTTGACCTACCAAATAGCACAAAAAAATAAGTCAGCAACTTCTGTTGATCGTACATGCTTTCAAACTTCTGACATAAAAGCACCAGGCTTTATATAAGCGATTGTTTGTACACTGGATTTGACCGTTCAGAAGGTGAGCAAATCCATGACCATGACTGTCTGCCATAACAATTACTTTTTTTCGTTCAGGTTTCTTTGCATGTTTAGAAGGGCTGCCAGCGTTCCAGCCAAAACATTTGGTATCAGTGCTGAACAAACACTTGATATTTAAGTCACGCAAGTGTTCAAATCTTTCAGACTCTCTTCCTTCCATAATAGTAACCGAGTTGTTAAGCATTCTTTTGGATGTATCACTCCGCGTGTTTGTAGTTTCATCAGCTTGAAAGTGAGTTTTATCACATGGACAATGTTTCTTATCTTGCACAGCTGACTGCACACTGAATCTGCTTGTGAATACGATATTAGGTTCATTTAACAAGTTTTGCTGAGAATGTGGCACTCTGATTTTCACTTTGCCTGGAATTTCAAGGTTACTGTGAGGCAAGTTTGCGGTCAGTTCACACTTTTCAGATGTAAGTTTTTTTAGTTCGCTCATTAGTACATTAATGGTTAGTTGCAGACTCCTTATACAATCATTTATCTTTCTGATTTCATCACTACAATTTGCATGCACACACTGTTTTTATAGGTATAATTTCCACATTTTTTCATAGCAAAACTATGTATATTAACACTAGCTGCCATCTTGATACCACTTGATGTACATTGGATATTGTCAGGGATGTGACTTCATAAAACCACACTTGTTTGACTACAAATAAAAGACAAGTCACTGAGTACCACAGGCTTTCGTATAATGCTCTTGGTAAAGTGATACGTTGCCTGATGTCTACCCCACCAACAAACAATTATCACCACAGTGAAAGCATTTATTATTAGCTAATTTCTTTAGAAGTGTAAACTGTTTGGACATTTATTATTGTCTGTGCATGTAAATTGGGAAGGATGGGCACCGTGCATCTCCAAGGTGGGACGACAAAGATGGAAGTTTTCTAAGCATTGTAGCAACTGCTGGCTTGGCAGCTATACTGTGCTATGACATCCCAGCTCAGAGAAGTATGGTGCCCCAGCAAATAAAGGTGCCTTCTTGACAAGGGTGCTGACATCACAGAGGACACAAGACAATGTTATCTTGCATACAACATTGTAACTGAAGACTCACTATAACGGCATTGAGCAGAAGAGCTTTTTGTTATTTGGTAGACTGTTGGGACTTGATAACAGTTTACAAATTCCAGAATAAGATAGGTTGCAATGGTGACAAAGTCCATATCAAGAAGAACTACACGGTGTGTCTGAACAGTATTTCAAGTGGCAGCAATTCAAAGTTTAATAGTAACATCAATCGCAATCTGAACACACGCACTATTTGAGACATAAGGGAGCGCGTCATTGTGATGCTCCAAGTGCAGAATCTAAAATACTTTTGTGCCAGAAAATCAACAAAATCTGTATAAGAAGAATATATTAAATACTAATCAAGTACAAATTAACAATTATTGGAGGAAGACTTCATTGACAAATATTGCTATTATCCTTAGCAACTTGGGCAATAGCTGAAATATTACGACGAAGTAGAAGAATTTGTGTGTCACTGAATAACTTATAAATAAGTGACAATAATGGCACCATCTGCCACTCTCCAACCTCCAGTAACACAGTTTGCCCAGCATAGCAATCCAGCTTCTCATCAGCACTGCGACACGATGAGCTACACAAGAAATTTTGGTGAGCAGTATTAAAACCAACTTCAATTTTTTTCCTTTTTTGTGATCTGTTTAGTGCGGCAAATCAGGTGTTTTAATTACCAAAATCATTTTTATAACATTCCACTGGATATGCACAGACAGTCACTGGCAAGAGAAGATGAGTACTACACCGAGTACTTTGTAAATGTTTGCTGTGTTCACCCAGTGTATGGTGCAACTTACAGAAGATTTATTTGAAACCTTTAGAGAACAAGTACCTGCTGAATTAAAGGCCGTTATCACAAGTGTAAAGGCCCAAGATGAAGATTTGATCACTAAGTTACATACAAGTATAGAAAAATTTAGTATCGATCAAGTGCGCGGAGACGAAGGCAAGTGGATAGTGAATACAGGAGGATTTTAAGAACAAAGCAAGTGTTGCAAGGATAACTCTCTTTGAAGCTGGTGTTCGGCAGAAGGATCCAGACAACACGTGTTGTGAAGGAGCAATTGAAATTAAGAGCATGTTGTGCTCTGAAGTGTGTTGTGCCGCTGGATGGCGAACAATCCTCCTGGCCACAGTCTGGCAGTGGCCATTCATTCAGGTAGACAGCTATTTGGTGGTCATGTGCGTATAAAATGGCGAGCAGAAATTGCAGCTGAGCTGGTGTACAACATTACTGCTTTCACATGCAGCCCTACCTCTTACAGAGTTGAACAAGCCTGTGATGGGACTGGTGCAGGAATTGCTGCATGGGTATAAGATCTTCCACAGGGATATGAACCTTGTGGCAAAGGTTTGGGAAAGGGTGTTTTATGAGTGATCCAGGATTTGTAGTTGGCTCTTGGGAGTGGTGTGAGGATTTGGGATGTGTGATGATATGGCATGGGAATCCATCAGTGGACTAGGTTCAGAGCATATTGCCTGAATTTGGAGGGCTTAGTGAGACCTTCAGCATAGTGGGATCAGGGGAATTCTTGTCAATGCTGTTGCGCTGTCCATGGGTCCAGACATGATACAGACAGAGTGAGAAGTAAAGATAGTTTAGTAGGAAGCAAATGTTGAGGTTGGGATGATGGTTTATGAATGTTGTAAGGTTTGACTAGGATGTTATGAGGTTACAAGGGTGGTGTATGGCAAAGGTGGGCAGTGGGGATAGGATATGAGGAAGTGTGGATCTCATTTCAGGGTTTGATTCAAGCAACTCACAGCTTTGGTGGAGCAGAGTATTGAGGCATTCAAGATCTGAACAGTCAAAGGGGACAATAGGGGTGCTACTGAGTTTTTTGGAAATGGCAACTGCATTAGTGTGGGTGTGAGATGATACTGTCCAGTGAATGAGATCTGTGGGATAATTGTGGGAGAGGCAAACTTGTGAGACAATGTTGGTGTAGGTGTTGAGATATTCAGTGGTGCAGCAGATACATTTTGTATGGATGCCTAACCTGTTGGGAAGGGACAGTTTGATGTGGAAGGGTTGGTTTTATATGGACTGAGATGTGGATGTGAGCGTCAGTAATGCGAAGTTTGTAATGAAATTGGGCATTGCCTTACAATCAATTTTTAGTAAACCACACAATACACCACCATAATGAACAACTTGATACACTTATATGTTGTTGTTGTTGTCCTCAGTCCAACATCTGGTTTGATGCAGCTTTCCATGCTACTCTAACCTGTGCTAGTCTCTTCATCTCTGAGTAACTACTGCAACCTACATCCTTCTGAATCTGCTTAGTGTATACATTTACCCTCCAATATCAAATTGGTGATCCCTTGATGCCTCAGAATGTGTCCTACCAACTGATCCCTTCTACTCAAGTTGTGCCACAAATTCCTCTTCTCCCCAATTCTATTCAGTACCTCTTCATTAGTTATGTGATCTACTATTCTACTCCTATAATATTCAGCATTCTTCTGTAGAACCACATCAAAAGCTTCTATTCTCTACTTGTCTACACTGTTTGTTGTCCATGTTTCACTTTCATATACAAATACTTTCAGAAAAGACTTCCTGGCACTTAAATCTGTACTCGATGTTAAACTTCTCTTCTTAAGAAACGCTTTTCTTTCCATTGCCAGTCTGCATTTTATATTCTCTCTACTTCGACCATCATCTGTTATTTTGCTCCCCAAATAGCAAAACTCTTCTATTAGTTTAAGTGTCTTATTTCCTAATCTAATTCTGTCAGCATTACCTGATTTAATTTGACTTCATTCCATTAACCTTGTTTTGCTTTTGTTGATGTTCATCTTATACCCTCATTTCAAGACACTGTTCAACTGTTTTTCCAAGTTCTCTGCAGTCTCTGATAGAATTACAATGTCATCAGCATATCTTGATATTTTTATTTCTCCTCCCTGGATTACAATTCCTACTCCAAATGTTTCTTTTTTTTCCTTTACTGCTTGCTCAATACACATTTTGAATAACATCAGAGATAGGCCACAACCCTGTCTCACTCCCTTCTCCATCACCGCTTTCCTTTCATGCCCTTTGACTCTTGTAACTGCCATCTGGTTTCTGTAAAAATTGTAAATAGCCTTTAGCTCCCTATATTTGACCCTGCCTCCTTCAGAATTTGAAAGATAGTATTTCAGTCAACATTGTCAAAAGCTTTCTCTAATTCTACAAATACTAGAAACATAGGTTTGCCTTTCCTTAACATCTCCTATAAGGTAAGTCGTAGGGTCAGTATTGCTTCACGTGTTCTATATTTCTACAGAATCCAAACTGATCTTCCCACGAGGTCAGCTTCTACCAGTTTTTCCATTCATCTATAAAGAATTTGTTTAGTGTTTTGCAACTGTGAATTATTAAACTGATAGTTTGGTAATTTTCACACCTGTCACCACCTGCTTTCTTTGGAATTTGAATTATTATATTCTTCTTGAAGTCTGAGGGTATTTCACCTGTCTCTTCCATCTTGCTCACCAGATGGAAGAGTTTTGTCAGGGCTGGCTCTCCCAAGGCTATCAGTAATTCTAACGGAATGTTGTCTACTCCCGGATCCTTTTTTTGACTTAGATCTTTAAGTGCTCTGTCAATTCTCCACACAGTATTAATCTCCCATCTCATCTTCATCTACGTCCTCTTCCATTTCCATAATATTGCCCTCAAGTATATCGCCCTTGTACAGACGCTCCATATACTACTCCTACCTTTCGGCTATCCCTTCTGTGCTTAGGATTCGTTTACCATCTGATCTCTTGATATTCATACAGGTGGTTCTCTTTCTCCAAAGGTCTCTCTAATTTTCCTGTAGGTGGCTTCTATCTGAGCCCTAGTGATATATGCTTCTACATCCTTACATTTGTCCTCTCGCCATTCCCGGTAAGCCATTTTCACTTTCTGTTGATCTTATTTTTGAGATGTTTGTATTCCTTTTCGCCTGCTTCATTTAATGCATTTTTACATTTTCTCTCATATATTAAATTCGATATCTCTTCCGTTACCGAAGGATTTCTACTAGCCCTCGTCTTCTTACTTACTTGATCCTCTGCTGTCTTCAATATTTCATCTCTCAAAGCCACAAATTCTTCTTCTACTGTATTCCTTTCCCCTGTTCTTTTCAATCATTTCCTAATGCTTCCTTTGAAACTCTCTACAAACTCTGGTTCTTTCAATTTATTCAGGTCCCATTTCCTTAAATTCCCAACTTTTTGCAATTTCTTCAGTTTTAATCTACAGTTCACAACCAATAAATTGTGGTCAGAGTCCACATCTCTCCCTGGAAATGTCTTACTGTTTAAAACCTGGTTCCTAAATCTCTAGCTTACCGTTACATAATCAATCTGAAACCTTCCGGTGTCTCCAGGTCTCTTCCACGTATACAACCTTCTTTCATGACTCTTAAACCAAGTGTTAGCTCATGATTATGTAATGCTCTGTGCAAAATTCTACTAGGCAGGCTCCTCTTTCATTCCTTACCCCCAATCCATATTCACTACTACTTTTGCTTTTCTTCCTTTTCCTACTATCTAATTCCAGTTCCCCGTGACTATTAAATTTTCGTCTCCCTTAAAGGTCTGAATAATTTATTTATCTCATCAAACATTTCTTCAATCTCTTCACCATCTGCAGAGTTAGTCGGCACATAAACTTGTGGTAGGTGTGGGCTTGTTTCTATCTTGGCTACAATGATGCATTCACAATGCTGTTCGCAGTAGCTTATCCGCATTCCTATTTTTTTTTTTTTAATTAATTATTAAACCTACTCCTGCATTACCGCTATTGGATTTTTTATTTATCACCCTGTATTCACCTGACCAGTAGTCCTGTTCCTCCTGCCACTGAACTTCACTAATTCCTACTATACCTAACTTTAACCTATCCATTTTCCTTTTTAAATTTTCTAACCTACCTGCCCGATCCAAGGATCTGACATTCCATGCTCCAATTCTTAGAATGCCAAGTTTGTTTCTCCTGTTGATGACGTCATCCTGAGTAGTCCCCACCCAGAGATCCGAATGGGAGTCTATTTTACCTCCGGAATATTTTACCCAAGAGGACGGCATCATCATTTAACCCTACAGTAAAGCTGTATGCCCTTGGGAAAAATTACAGCTGTACTTTTCCCTTGCTTTCAGCTGTTAACACTACCAGCACAGCAATGCTGTTTTGGTTGAGGTTACAAGGCCAGTTCAATCAATCATCCTGACTTGCCCTTACAACTACTGAAAAAGCTGCTGCTCCTCTTCAGGAACCACACATTTGTCTGGTATTTCAACAGTTGCCCCTCTGTTGCCATTGCACCTACAATACGGCTATCTGTATCAGTGAGGCAAGCAAGCCTCCCTACAAATGGCAAGGTCCATGGTTCCATGAGGAGAGTACAATTTATCAGGTCTTTGTTTTGTTACTTACTAGTAGCAAGCCATTTATATTAATTACACATATGTATCAATACAAAATGCATCTGCCTTTAAATAATGTTAACTCAAGAATATTTTGTATAAATTGCAGTTTGGGAAATTTCTTTATTATAATACATTATTAATTAACATCACTATATCACTGATAATTAGAACTTTTGTATATGATAATATGAAAAACAGTGACAAGTGAAATCCTTTTCTCATTAAAATATTGGAATTGAGACCACTGAAATCAAAGATATGTGCACAATTGTTAATATCAAACAAGATTTTAAAAAATGAGTTAAAGAAGTCTAAAACTTAACATAAATAGATTATGTTAATGCTGCAAATTTAATTCAAAATTCTATAAAAAAATCACTTTTTGAAAAAACTGTCAATGACTTTAGAGTAAATTTTGCACATGCTCTTTGCTATAAAGCTTTGTGGCACAGCAGTAATTGTATGTGAGTGTGTGTTGTATGAATGCATTGAAAAAGTACTGTGTATAAACAGTATTAAGATGATGTGAAATTAACAAAAGAATGAATAAAATTTATGGAAGAACTAATTTAAATGGCTGTGACAAATTAATTTATGAATTATATATGGAACTACTCCATACCTAGAAAAATCCTCTTTTTGCAAAAAGCAATCCCCAAAAAACAACTATGCCAACAATGAGAATGACAAACAGTGGACAATCAGCACAAGGCAAGTAGAAGAAATATTTACTTTATAAGAAGGTGGCTTTCAAAATATATTTTCTAATTTTTCCACTTTTTCATCTCAAAGTATGAGAATGCTGAAGGCAACCAAATAACATAGGCAATTAGTGAGATTTGGTAACTAATAATAATACAATTATTTTCAAGCAGCAATAATAAGAGGGTATTGGATCAGAGCAAGGGTAAATAAATGAAATGTATTCTAATTAAATGAGTATGTTGCATGAATCACGACAGTTTAACATGTACTGAAACACACATGAAAACAACAAAGGATTAAACATGCAACACTGATGACTCTAACCACAAACTGTGACATGTGAAGATAAGTACCACAGATATAAAATCATTAAATAGTGTAGTACTCTTTTTTTTTAAATGCAAAAAGTGAATTGATAACCACGACAGAAACAGAACCAGAGGAAGAGAAAGTCATACCTTCCGGACTTGGGGGATATAGACACCACTATTAAACAAGAGGAAGAAATGGCCGACAGACCAAAAGAATTTAGATTCAGTAAAGATGTCTGTGATGATATGTCAGTTTATGTTACACAGCAGAGGACAAGTGATCCAGTTGATAACTGGATAACTACAGAACAATTTCAAACTTTTCAACAATCAATTACTGAAAGTAAAGAACAGACTACTGTCACCCTTGAACAGTCTACAAGGGAAAAAATAAAAATACTGTAAAACGAAATTTGTTGTCTTGGGTAAGGGCTGAAAAAGTTATGAGTACAAGTGGTACAGAGGAAAATGGTTTAAGCAGAATCTAGACTGATCAATGAAATCAGACTTAATAATAGAAAAATAGGCAGTAAACAGACATGAAAGTAAAGTTAATGTTAAGAATATTCTTGCTAAAACCAAAAATGTAGTCAAGAATGTGAACTGAGTCTAATATTGTTAATAATATTGAAAACTTGTGTGTTTGATGTAGTTAGGACATATGAGAATGTAGTTAACTTCTGTAATGATTAAGTAGGCATTGTTGATGTTAGAAGTGATGTAGATGATGCAGAATTGGGTATAAACTATGCTCTTGCCATAAAGAAGAGTTTCGTGTGAGGAAAGCGAAAATGTGGTATATGAATTTTCAGAAGCAGACAAGTTTTTGAGACTGAACACAGGAAATTATTAAAAACCTGTTATATGTAGAGAATCAATCTGGCAAAGATTATCCAAATTTTGTAAACAATTGCAACTTCACTGACAGGAGAAGCACTCAAATGTATTTTGAAAACAGTTTAAACTTAATAGAAAAGAACTCAATGCACACATAGCAAACAACAATAATTTATATGAAATAATTTATATGAATCTTCCTGGCAGTTTTAATCTGCCAGGAAGTTTCATATCAGCGCACACTCCACTGCAGAGTGAAAATCTCATTCTGGAAACATCCCCCAGGCTGTGGCTAAGCCATGTCTCCGCAATATCCTTTCTTTCAGGAGTGCTAGTTCTGCAAGGTTCGCAGGAGAGCTTCTGTAAAGATTGGAAGGTAGGAGACGAGGTACTGGCAGAAGTAAAGCTGTGAGGACGGGGCGTGAGTCGTGCTTGGGTAGCTCAGTCGGTAGAGCACTTGCCCGCGAAAGGCAAAGGTCCAGAGTTCGAGTCTCGGTCCGGCACACAGTTTTAATCTGCCAGGATGAAGTAATACTTGTTGGAAAATCCTTCAGCATTATATTTAACTTTGTATAATACAAATTGTCTTTTGAGTCTTTATAGAAATAGTACATTTTCTTACATTATGAATGATTTTTGCACTTGACTTCGTGATATGATCTGTAGATAATAATAGTGTATTTAACTTTTAACACACATTGATTTTCTGCTTAATATGCTATATTTGCTCAACAATCTATAAAAGTTCTATTTCAATCCCAATTATCTTATGATGTTCAATGTGGAAATCTACATCGCATATATCTGAGCACTAATGAGAAAAATTATTTGATGATGATACCTTCTGTAGTGTAGGTTCAGTAATCAAAAGCCTGTTATACATGAGAATATGTTATACAAGAGAATATGTGAGCTGATGTATTCTAGTATGTGAAATACATGACACAAATGAATTGTGGTATGTAATGGATGCCATATATGCTTGGAGTGTGAAAGAAAATGAACCTTAGAGCGAGGAATCTTAACCAAAGATAGAAAGCCCTATCTCTTTGGCAAAAAGCAAGAACCCTCATGTCTCCACCAGAGATAATTGAAAAAATGTAAAGTTCTTTGTAGCCTTCTCTAGCTCTATTACATCAATGTAATGTCACGAAATGTAAATTCAGGATACTTTAATTTTATTTGTTATTTACAGTTTACGCATAATATTTAACATCAGAAGATAATATTGGTCATACACAGTTACTGGTTTCAAAATAGACTCATTTTCAAAAAAAAAATTCTTATGCGGAAATTACTTTTTCCATAAACATCATATTATACTCAAGAATGAACATTGGGCAGTTTCATTATGATGATGTCAGAATTTTGCTCATATGCTGTGCGAGGGTTATTGTGATTAAACTGGGTAGCACTTCATTTCATTTTTTGTAAATGACATAATACACCACTTTCATTAACACAAGACACTAATACTGCAAGTATGATTTATTGGGGATATGTTATATGTTACTTATTGCTAGCAATTCACTTAAAATAAGCATACATATGAATCAAATGCAATACTTTTGTGAATGATGCCTGCATCTAAATTATGTTGATTCAAGAACATTTCATACACCTTGTTATTTCTGTATATATTTAGTTCTTATGGAAATTTTCTTTATTATATTTGCAACTAATATTACTGCTTATTGAAATAACTGTAAATGGTACCCCAAAGATAAGTGACATAAGTGAAATTTTTTTCCATTGAAATGTTGGCACTGGGACTACTGACATCAGAGATACAATTGTTAATAATGAACATAATAAAACATTTCTATTTTGGTGGCTCTTGGAAAATTTATATCTGTACTTTGAATATGAACTATAAATGACAGTTAAATACTTATTTTTTTACACACAAACTAAAAGTTTATAGTTCTGGAATACAGAAGCATAATATACAATGAAAAGTTACATTGGTATTTAAAATTTAATTTTATGATTTCTTCCACCATCTGAATAAAAAAGGTGATTGGGGTTAACAAAGAGGCTAAATTTTTGCCAAAGGATTTTGAGAAGCTTGTAGTTCAGTTTTCCTGCAGTTTTTGTACTATCCCAGATTTATTATTATCTGTATATCTACACAAGTAACATTAAATAATCAGTATTCATCCATGATCTCATTGTTAAATGACACTTTATGTTAGCTGCCAGCACATGATAACTACACTCCAAGGTACATTTATAGATCTTTCCATTCAAACTAAATTACATTCCTTGCCAGTGGAGACCTCCGGCTTCAACCATACGGCATACCGCAAAGCTCACTGTAACGTCCACAGTATTTTTTCTAAGCACAGCAGTAATAGCTTCGTTGCTTTGCATACTTGTTTTACACTTTGCTTCTACTCACAAAGTGGTTATTCATACGTTAGAATCTCTCAAATTTGTTTTTTACACTCTAAATTGATCTCATTTAGCCTGAGGAAACCAGTGATTACACTGCAAACACTGAAGTTAAGGGAGTTAATGTGAATCTTTATCTCTACAATTAGAGGAAATTTTCCTCTACCTAACACAGTTGTTCTACCTCAGCTTATTTATTTACTGGAATAGTACTCAAGTGCAACATGTATACAGCAGTATAGTGATTTCAAACAGTATTCCAGGGATATATTTCACATTTCTGTACACTATACTGATGAATTTGACTGAATGGCAATCATATATAAATAAGAAGCACTAAATATATAAATATGGCAAGGTTTCAATACGATTAAAGCATCTTACCTTAAACACTATTTGCTGTTGATGGTTTGCTCGTTGCAGAGCTGTCACAGCCAGCCATGAGCATTTTCCTGTGGCAATATCACTTCCAACCTTTCCAGTAACATCAGAATCACCAAAACAATCCAAATAGTCATCCTAAAGAGGGAGAAAGAATTTGTTTGAACATTGACTTGTTTTTATATTAACATTGACTTGTTTTTATATTAACATAAGAGGATCTAAACTCCATTCCTCATGCTTCCAAATTTAGTGTCACAACATTAATCACAGAAACAACCAATTAGAAAGACAGGAAGAAGGGAGAAAACCCAGAGATATCTATAGCAGTGGTGGCTAAGGATACAAAGAGCAAAACTGAAAACTTTAAGTTCTGGAATTATGCAACTAGCTTGGAGCTCATGGTTAGACAAAACTACGTACACTGCTCACTCCAAAGACTGGTACTGAGGAGATCCCTGCCAAGATGCAAAAGCAGAGTTCATATTTTATGAAAGATATTATATGCTTATATTAAATAGTCATTCCACAGATCCTATATGACGTGAAGATGTGAAAAACAAAATAAAATAAAAATCATTTTCAAATAAACAAATACAATAATTGTCATAAACATGTATATGGACACATTCTCAAGTTCATAAACTAATTGCTAGACTATCTGATATGCTAGCATTGCCTGGAGTCCCTGAGCTCCAGATACATAATGCTCTACTTATTGGAGAAAAACTGCATCACTTCAATAACAATGACTAAAATGTGTATATAAAAACAAATATGATGTGACTTACCATACGAAAGCGCTGGCAGGTCAATAGGCACACAAACAAACACAAACACACACACAAAATTCAAGCTTTCGCAACCAACGGTTGCTTCGTCAGGAAAGAGGGAAGGAGAGGGAAAGATGAAAGGATGTGGGTTTTAAGGGAGAGGGTAAGGAGTCATTCGAATCCTGGGAGCGGAAAGACTTACCTTAGGAGGAAAAAGGGACAGGTATACACTCGCGCGCGCACGCGCGCACACACACACACACACACACACACACACACACACACACACACAAGCAGACATTTGTAAAGGCAAAGAGTTTGGGCAGAGATGTCAGTCGAGGCGGAAGTACAGAGGCAAAGATGTTGTTGAAAGACAGGTGAGGTATGAGTGGTGGCAACTTGAAATTAGTGGAGGTTGAGGCCTGGCGGATAACGAGAAGAGAGGATATACTGAAGGGCAAGTTCCCATCTCCGGAGTTCTGACAGGTTGGTGTTAGTGGGAAGTATCCAGATAACCCGGACGGTGTAACACTGTGCCAAGATGTGCTGGCCGTGCACCAAGGCATGTTTAGCCACAGGGTGATCCTCATTACCAACAAACGCTGTCTGCCTGTGTCCATTCATGCGAATGGACAGTTTGTTGCTGGTCATTCCCACATAGAAAGCTTCACAGTGTGGGCAGATCAGTTGGTAAATCACGTGGGTGCTTTCACACGTGGCTCTGCCTTTGATCGTGTACACCTTCCGGGTTACAGGACTGGAGTAGGTGGTGGTGGGAGGGTGCATGGGACAGGTTTTACACCGGGGGCGGTTACAAGGGTAGGAGCCAGAGGGTAGGGAAGGTGGTTTGGGGATTTCATAGGGATGAACTAAGAGGTTACGAAGGTTAGGTGGATGGCGGAAAGACACACTTGGTGGAGTGGGGAGGATTTCATGAAGGATGGATCTCATTTCAGGGCAGGATTTGAGGAAGCCGTATCCCTGCTGGAGAGCCACATTCAGAGTCTGATCCAGTCCCGGAAAGTATCCTGTCACAAGTGAGGCACTTTTTTGGTTCTTCTGTGGGAGGTTCTGAATTTGAGGGGATGAGGAAGTGGCTCTGGTTATTTGCTTCTGTACCTGGTCGGGAGGGTAGTAGCAGGATGCGAAAGCTGTTTTCAGGTTGTTGGTGTAATGCTTCAGGGATTCCAGACTGGAGCAGATTCGTTTGCCACGAAGACCTAGGCTGTAGGGAAGGGACCGTTTGATGTGGAACGGGTGGCAGCTGTCATAATGGAGGTACTGTTGCTTGTTGGTGGGTTTGATGTGGACGGACGTTGACCTCCATCTGTCCAATGGCCAGCTTCACACATCCGTCCACATCAAACCCACCAACAAGCAACAGTACCTCCATTATGACAGCTGCCACCCATTCCACATCAAACGGTCCCTTCCCTACAGCCTAGGTCTTCGTGGCAAACGAATCTGCTCCAGTCCAGAATCCCTGAAGCATTACACCAACAACTCCGGAGATGGGAACTTGCCCTTCAGTATATCCTCTCTTCTCGTTATCCGCCAGGCCTCAACCTCCGCTAATTTCAAGTTGCCGCCACTCATACCTCACCTGTCTTTCAACAACATCTTTGCCTCTGTACTTCTGCCTCGACTGACGCCTCTGTACTTCTGCCTCGACTGACATCTCTGCCCAAACTCTTTGCCTTTACAAATGTCTGCTTGCGTCTGTGTATGTGTGGATGGATATATGTGTGTGTGTGTGTGTGTGTGTGTGTGTGTGTGTGTGTGTGTGTGGGCGCGCGCGCCGAGCAAGAGAGTGTATACCTGTCCCTTTTTCCCCCTAAGGCAAGTCTTTCCGCTCCTGGGATTGGAATGACTCCTTACCCTCTCCCTTAAAACCCACATCCTTCCCACATCTTTCCCTCTCCTTCCCTCTTTCCTGATGAAGCAACCGTTGGTTGCTAAAGCTTGAATTTTGTGTGTATGTTTGTGTTTGTTTGTGTGTGTTTGTGTGTCTATGGACCTGCCAGCGCTTTCGTATGGTAAGTCAAATCATCTTTGTTTTTAGATATATTTTTCCCGCGTGGAATGTTTCCCTCTATTATATTCATATCATTGACTAAAATGTATAGCGTACCTGGACCTGGAAGAAGTGCCCCATTTCTAGTAGTACTGCTTTAGCCTGATTGTGTGCTTCAGGTTTCTTTAATCCAGCCTGCAAGAGCGTAAGAACAGAAAACACAATCATAAACTATATCAAAATTTAAATTTCATAACAATTCACATAACAAAAATATTGCTTCATACATAGCCATCCCTATTCTCTGTTCTTCGCAGTTTAAGAGTAATTCTGTAATACAGCAAGAAATACGAATGGGGAAAAAACGGGCTACAATTTCTTGTTGTTCCGTGTTATTCTACCTTGCAGTGTGAGGATGTAGAAAGTATCATTAAAACTGTAAGTCCAAAACACGCAACACAAAGAGAAATGTTTGCTGGTTTGTAAATAAGACAACCTTATAACATAGCAATTATACATTTGGTCTTATCCCATTCCCAATAATAATATAATTTTTTTTCTCTTGATTTTACCCCTTTCCTCAATTACATATATACAATGGAATAATATGTAAAATGAACATAGAATCAGGCAACAGAAAACTACTTATACTAACTTCAGAGCTTTTACTCTTTCTCTAGTGAAAGCACGCACACGTTAGATGGCCTTGGGCAAGTACAGAAAGGGCAACAGCCTCAACGGGTGCGGGGCAAAGTCAGGACATGCGGGGACCAAGCAGCAATCGGTATTGTAATTGTAAACTGTCGAAGCTGCGTTGGTAAAGTACCGGAACTTCAAGCGCTGATAGAAAGCACCGAAGCTGAAATCGTTATAGGTACAGAAAGCTGGCTGAAGCCAGAGATAAATTCTGCCGAAATTTTTACAAAGGTACAGACGGTGTTTAGAAAGGATAGATTGCATGCAACCGGTGGTGGAGTGTTCGTCGCTGTTAGTAGTAGTTTATCCTGTAGTGAAGTAGAAGTGGATAGTTCCTGTGAATTATTATGGGTGGAGGTTACACTCAACAACCGAGCTAGGTTAATAATTGGCTCCTTTTACCGTCCTCCCGACTCAGCAGCATTAGTGGCAGAACAACTGAGAGAAAATTTGGAATACATTTCACATAAATTTTCTCAGCATGTTATAGTCTTAGGTGGAGATTTCAATTTACCAGATATAGACTGGGACACTCAGATGTTTAGGATGGGTGGTAGGGACAGAGCATCGAGTGACATTATACTGAGTGCACTATCCGAAAATTACCTCGAGCAATTAAACAGAGAACCGACTCGTGGAGATAACATCTTGGACCTAATGATAACAAACAGACCCGAACTTTTCAACTCTGTATGTGCAGAACAGGGAATCAGTGATCATAAGGCCGTTGCAGCTGAATATGGAAGTTAATAGGAATATAAAGAAAGGGAGGAAGGTTTATCTGTTTAGCAAGAGTAATAGAAGGCAGATTTCAGACTACCTAACAGATCAAAACGAAAATTTCTGTTCCGACACTGACAATGTTGAGTGTTTATGGAAAAGTTCAAGGCAATCGTAAAATGCGTTTTAGACAGGTACGTGCCGAGTAAAATTGTGAAGGACGGGAAAAACCCACCGTGGTACAACAACAAAGTTAGGAAACTACTGCGAAAGCAAAGAGAGCTTCACTCCAAGTTTAAATGCAGCCAAAACCTCTCAGACAAACAGAAGCTAAACAATGTCAAAGTTAGCGTAAGGAGGGCTATGCATGAAGCGTTCAGTGAATTCGAAAGTAAAATTCTATGTACCGACTTGACAGAAAATCCTCGGAAGTTCTGGTCTTACGTTAAATCGGTAAGTGGCTCAAAACAGCATATCCACACTCCGGGATGATGATGGCATTGAAACAGAGGATGATACGCGTAAAGCTGAAATACTAAACACCTTTTTCCAAAGCTGTTTCACAGAGGAAGACTGCACTGCAGTTCCTTCTCTAAATCCTCGCACAAACGAAAAAATGGCTGACATCGAAATAAGTGTCCAAGGACTAGAAAAGCAACTGGAATCACTTAACAGAGGAAAGTTCACTGGACCTGATGGGATACCAATTCGATTCTACACAGAGTACGCGAAAGATCTTGCCCCCCTTCTAACAGCCGTGTACCGCAAGTCTCTAAATGATTGGACAAGAGCACAGGTAGTCCCAGTGTTCAAGAAGGGTCGTCGAGCAGATGCACAAAACTATAGAACTATATCTCTGACGTCGATCTGTTGTAGAATTTTAGAACATGTTTTTTTTGCTCGAGTATCATGTCGTTTTTGGAAACCCAGAATCTACTATGTAGGAATCAACATGGATTCCGGAAACAGCGATCGTATGAGACCCAACTCGCTTTATTTGTTCATGAGACCCAGAAAATATTAGACACAGGCTCCCAGGTAGATGCTATTTTTCTTGACTTCCGGAAGGCGTTCGATATAGTTCTGCACTGTTGCCTGATAAACAAAGTAAGAGCCTATGGAATATCAGACCAGCTGTGTAGCTGGATTGAAGAGTTTTTAGCAACCAGAACACAGCATGTTGTTATCAATGGAGAGACGTCTACAGACATTAAAGTAACTTCTGGCGTGCCACAGCGGAGTGTTATGGGACCATTGCTTTTCACAATATATATAAATGACCTAGTAGATAGTGTCGGAAGTCCCATGCGGCTTTTCGCGGATGATGCTGTAGTATACAGAGAAGTTGCAGCATTAGAAAATTGTAGCAAAATGCAGGAAGATCTGCAGCGGATAGGCATTTGGTGCAGGGAGTGGCAACTGACCCTTAACATAGACCAATGTAATGTATTGCGAATACATAGAAAGAAGGCTCCTTTATTGTATGATTATATGATAGCGGAACAAACACTGGTGGCAGTTACTTCTGTAAAATATCTGGGAGTATGCGAGCGGAACGATTTGAAGTGGAATGATCATATAAAATTAATTGTTGGTAAGGCAGGTACCAGGTTGAGATTCATTGGGAGAGTCCTTAGAAAATGTAGTCCATCAACAAAGGAGGTGGCTTACAAAACACTCGTTCGACCTATACTTGAGTATTGCTCATCAGTGTGGGATCCGTACCAGATCCGGTTGACGGAGGAGATAGAGAAGATCCAAAGAAGAGCGGCACGTTTCGTCCAGGGTTATTTGGTAACCGTGATAGCGTTACGGAGATGTTTAACAAACTCAAGTGGCAGACTTGAGGCGCTCTGCATCGCGGTGTAGCTTGCTCGCCAGGTTTCGAGAGGGTGCGTTTCTGGATGAGGTATCGAATATATTGCTTCCCCCTACTTATACCTCCCGAGGAGATCACGAATGTAAAATTAGAGAGATTAGAGCGTGCACGGAGGCTTTCAGACAGTCGTTCTTCCCGCGAACCATACGCGACTGGAACAGGAAAGGGAGGTAATGACAGTGACACGTAAAGTGCCCTCCGCCACACACCGTTTGGTGGCTTGCAGAGTATAAATGTAGATGTAAACACAAGTACACACACACACGCACGCACACGCACACGCACACGCGAGATGAAACCAACTGTTCATTTGTTGATAATCAGTAGCAACTGCCTGAGCAGATGTAGTTGAGGAGGGGGTAGAGAAGGAAGCATGAGGCGAGGAGGGGGTGGTGGGGCAGTGTGACGCAAGTCTTTCCACAGATGACTCAGCAGCTGCCCACCAAGACCATGGAGTTCAGAGGATAAAGCGTATAAAGCATAGGGAGAGGGAGAGGAGGAGGAGGAGGAGGAGGAGGAGGAGGAGAGGAAGGTGAATATGAGGGAGGCAGGGAAGGAAGAGAGGAAGGGGGTGGAAAAGGGGGGAAGAGATGAAGAAGAGTGACGGAAGAAGGTCGTACATGATCCAGACCCGGAAGAGTGTTGTGGACAGAAGAGAGAAGGGTCAAGGTAAGGTGTGACAGTGGGAAACAGGTTAGCAGAGGTTTAGGCCAGGGGGACTCTGAGATTGCAGTGTATGTTGGAGAGAGAATTCCCACTGGCGTAGTTAAGAGAAACTTGCGCTGGAAAGGGAGTATCCAAATTGCTCACAAAGTGAAGCAGCTGTTTAAGTCATTTCTGTTCTGGTGCACGGCATGTTCAAATGGATCGTCATGTTAGCGGTTTGCTACAGTTTGGTGGTGCCTATTCATGTGAGTAGACATCTGGTTACTTACAACCACAAAGAACACTGTACAGTAATTGCAGCATAGCTGATACATAACATGATTGCTTTTACATGTGACACTGCCTTTTATAGGGTATGAAATGCCTGTGACTGGACTGTGACAGAAGGTAGTGAGTGGGTGTATGGGACAGGTCTTGCACCTGGGACAACCACAAGGGAATGACATGAAATATGTTAAATTTATTTACAGTTGCAAATACGGACAACCATCAGCTGTGTAATGGAATGAGAACAATGCAAATTTGTGCCAGAGCAGGACTCAAACCCAGACTTTCAGCTTATCACACATCATCACCTTACCAGTAGACTATCTGAGCATGATTCACGGCCAGCTCAAATCTCCATATGCCCATATTTCTAAACAACAGAGCCACTGCAATACTATACAAGGTGACGACCCATGGTGTACAGGAGTGGGAGCACGATTGGAATAGGGATGAACAGGAATACTATGTAGGTTGGGTGGTCAGTGGAACACAACCTTGAGTCATGTGGGTAGGATATGCCTCATGTCAGGGTACGACAATAGGAAAAAAATCTCTGGTGAAGGATGTTGTTGAGCTATTCAAGGTCTGAATGATACTGGGTGATAAGAAGAGTGCTGGTTGGTTGTTGATTAAGAGTTATTGGTCTCAGAGGAGGAGATGGCATAGGAAATCTGTATACGACACTGTCTGTCAATAAAGGCTCTGACAAGGTTATCGATATATTTTGGCAACTCCTGCTTTTCACTGTAGATGTGACATCTAAGGGCGATGATGCTGTAAGGAAAAGACTTTTTGATGTGGAACGGGTGACAGCTGTCAATGTGGAGGTACTGTTTGTAGTTGGTGCACTTTATGTGAACAGCTACATTTATGGATCGACCTGAGAAGTAGAGAGAGACATCTAGGGAAGGAGCTTGTTGAGTTGAGATGGACCAAGTTATGTGGATTTGTAAGTAGGTGTTGAGATGATGGAGGCAAGAGCAAAGATTGTTCCTGCCACGAGTCCATATCATGAAAATGTTAACTTACTTATGGGGGCCAGTTGGACAAATCCTTCCCTCTCCAGTCAACAGCTAAAACTCCTTGTCCAGTTTAGATTCACGCGCAGTGGTACATGGAAACTTTGCAAATACTGAAGTGTGCCATCAAGTCCTAACACCCAGGAATGTTGACAGACAGCATCATTCTGTTGGAGGATAATGCCCACCTACATGTTGCCATCGTTGTTTTGCGTATGCTGCAAAAGTTTCGCTGGGAAGCCCCTACATATTCTCCATATAGTTCTGACCTCTCCCCCATGAGATTTTGATATTTTTGGAGTACTGAAGAAAGATTTGTGGTCATTGATTTGCTTCAGATGAGGAGGTGAATGCTGGATACAATCACGGTTCCCTAGGCCACCACGAACTTTTTTTCCACTTGTGCATTGGTCATCTCTTCGCACAGTGGGAAAAATATATTAACAGTTATGGTGATTACTTTTGACATAATAAACTACACCTATTTTTTCCCAATCTGTCTCCTTTTCATTTGACTGTCCCATATACATAAATAACAACCAGCAGAAAAAATGCTCCTATCAGAGCACAAGAAAGGTGAAAAAGATTGACCGACAAGTGGGGTACCATCTGCCTCATTTTATCTTTCTCAGCACCTTTAAAAAGTTCACAAAAAAATGGCATCTTGTACACAGCCATCTTGGAATCTGCAGCTGGGGTTTGATCCACTGCGAAAAATGGTGAAAAACACTTCTTTTGGGTTTCCTCAGGAACGGCCCACAGATTTACGCAAATGCATCAATTAATTAATTAATTCATCAGTATACCCATCAGTTTAATTAAATCACAGGTATACCTATCATCAATCAATCTATTTAATTTTATGTGCATATTTTATATACACAAGTAGGCTAACTTTGAACCTCTTTATGTGGGATAGGGGTAAAGATACCAAGAAAATTTCAAGGTTGTTCGAGATCAGGATCTTAGCAATACATTGAAAAAAATTCAGCCAGTTTTCCGAGGAACTCCCCATGAACTAATGGTGTCTCCATAAGCCCCATTTAAGCCCACTGCAGACCACATCAAAAGCAAACAGAACCAACTAACTTCCTCTATTTGCCTAAGCAGGAGGAAGTGTGTAATGTTCATACTTTGACCCTGTACTGTAGGATAGTGACACTATGGTGATCCTTTTGCCGGATGTACAAATGGGCCCTTGCCCAAGTTCTATCCAAAACAATTGATCCTAACTTTTTATCACCAACAGAACCAGAGGTATGAGCACTGGAAAATACCATTTCTATGTGCGGCATTTTGGAACATACTAGTAAGCATGCTCTCACATACATATCAATTCATCACATATCTGAAGGATTCAGAGGAGGATACACACACAAACAAGATAGAAAATGTTGATGGGCTTTCAGGTGAGGCCTTCAGAGCCAACAGAATACTCATACACCTGAACAGCTACATTGTCACTGCTGTCTAATTTGGACAAACAGTGCAGTTTGATTGGGACAAAGGATTGTATTGGGTGGAGTGTGTGGGGGGAAAAATTAGGTGAGAAGCGGAAAGAAGGGTCAGAGTGAAGGATGGCTGACAAATGAGAGGGAGGCACAGAAAGTACAAAGCTTGTTTGTTTCATAAAGTCTGCTAGAAAATAAGATTGATTCATGATAACTAGAGACAGCAAAATTCTGTGTAAACAAAAAGTGAAAAAAAAGTTAAGTTTGCGATTTCTGTCAATATAACGTGGAACTGACGGTTTTTATGAGATATCACTGATGTGACATTTCCTGACACTTTGGCACAACTTCTTGTATAAAAATGGTATGTTTTTGGGATACCTTTAATGTGGTGACTCAATTAAACTAGATATTTCTGTAATAAGCAAGTATAAATACGAAAAACATCATCAAATACAGACTTAAATCAGTCACAATCAAGATTGTGCATCCAACAGGTGCAATGTAGGGGTGTGTATGTGTGTGTGCGTGTGTGTGTGTGTGTGTGTGTGTGTGTGTGTGTGTGTGTGTGTCGGGGGGGGGGGGGGGTGTTCACATGAGTGCTCTAGCTCTTTTTCTTTCTCTTTTGTGCACACATGTCGATGATTCAATGCTCCTGCTATTTGGTGGGTGGTATCCTTTACTTCTGAACTTTCAACATTCTGCCAGAACTTTCCTTACTAGATATAAAAACCTATATTAATTTAAGTGGGTGAAGGACCTATATTGGAGTAAACAATGTGGTTAAGCAGCAGATGTGTTCTGCTAAGTATACTTGATAGATCTGTTGAGTGTTACCATCCAATGGAGCTGTTTGGTATGAATAGTTGTCTGTAGATGTCAAACAACACAAAATTATTAATTCTATCTAAAGGATCCTATCACAGTAACTGTACTGCCAAGCAAGCTATTATCATGGTGACCTGACTATTATACAACTGAGTACATGACAATTCTTTGTTCATTACACCACAAGTCACACTCTGTGGTTTAAGTGGAGGGATATGTGAGGAAATGAACAGTCCTATTAACCTTAAGCCTTGAACAGGTGAAGGGATGCCTAATGGAATAATCACAGGTTTTATAACATTATCATTATTAGCTTTTTGTAGAATGGATATTTTGTTGTGAAATAAGATGTTTCAGGAGAGCCTGCAACAGTACGAGTCATAAGAGCTGAAATTATAGGTATATACATGGGCTATCCAATGGTACAGCAGTATCACTGGAGCTTGCCACTAGATGCATTCTAAAGGCCTACCGAGCACATTTACCAGGTAATAGGAGATACTAATGGAGATGCTGTGTTCTGTTAATGTTTTGTTTTATTCTGTCAAAGTAGAAATGTCTTGTCTTTAAAGCAAAAACAATTGCATACTGAATATAAGGCTCTCGGGTCTGTTACACAGGTTGTATCAAAAGAGATTCACTTGATTTCATAAGCCGATATGTGCTACATGAATGAAGGAAAGTTTACCTTGGTTCATCTTACTGCTGATAGGGGTCTCTCTGATGCAGCTAGCTCACTCATTTATTATCCATTGTGCACCGGGTTGAGGTGCCAATAACACAGCAACAAGCATGGTGAAAATTTCATTTTTCAACAGGACAGAGCACGACCACACTGGCACCTGCATGTAAAAGCATTTTTTAACAACGAGCTGCCACAACAATATATCAACTGTGTGGGATGTATGGATATTGGAGTACACCATTGGCTTCTAAAGTCACCTGAGCTCATTGTACAGGGGTTGGACAAAAGTATGGAAACATGGCAAGAAATGCTTGCTTGAACATAAATGCAGATGCTAGCCAAGCCTGCATGTTATGCTATTGTATTTGATCATGAACAGCATCTGTTCAATGTCCTCAATATTGCAAACATCTGTCGTCAGAGAAGAGTTCTGTGCACTTACGAGTACACTATGTCAAAGCTAATGAATTCAAATGTGGGAAATTGTTGGTGGTCATATGGTGTGTGTTTTTGAAGTGGACAACAGCTGCAAAGGTCACTGCAGAATTGAATGCCACACTCAAGAACACTATCAGCACCAGAACAACCCAAAGATAGCTCTACAAGCAGGGAATTGCAGGGTGGCTGGAATTCAAAAACAACTCCTCAGTGATGCAAATCCCTGTAACAGAAAAGCATGGTGCTAAAGTCATAAAATCTGGAATATGAAGCAATGGAACAGTCATTTGGTTGGGTGAGTCTTGTTGCACACTGTTTGCAACTTCTGGACAAGTTTATACCCCAAGAGTGATGATTTTGGTGGCCTTATCATGGTATTCCATTGGCCCCGTGGTTTGTCTGCAGATTGCATTGCTGCCAAGGATTACATGACCATTTTGGCTGATCAGGTCCATCTCATGGTACAATGTAGTTTCCTTAGTGGTGATGGTGTGTTCCAAGACGACAGCAATCTGTTTCCACAGCTCAAATTGTCCGGGACTGGTTTTGTGAGCAAGAGGATGAATAGTCACATTTCCCCAGCCCATCACAGAAACTAGGTTTCAATGTTATTGATTCCCTGTGGTTTACTTTGGAGAGGAGGGTGTGCGATCACTATCCACCTTCATCATCGTTACCTGAAAATTTCACTATTTTGAAAAACCATATAGTACCTGTATCTTGCCATTCCTAGACAACTGGAAGCCGTTTTGTATGTGAAGCACTTTCCTACACTGTATCAGGCATTGTAATGCATTGTGTTTTTGATATTTACATATTTTTGTCCACTCACTGTATGTAGCTGTGTGAAAGACTAGGTGCCTCTCATTCCAGCAACTTTTGGCAACACCACATAGCAACAGCATGAGTGCAGTAACCCTAGACATGCTTGCAAAAGTATGGGACTAGTTTAACTACTGTCTGTATGTTTATCCGGCATTCAGTGAAGGGTACATTGGAAATTTGTAAAAGGTGAATGAAAACTTTGATCCTGAACATGTGCTCCTGTATCAGTGGAAAGATCTTGGTTTTGTGTAAGCTGAGGTTTAGTGAACAAGATGGAGCCCTTTTTTGTCAACAGTTAGATGCAGGGACTATTCAGTCCCCCAGTAATAACGATTTTGCTCTCTACCTATGCTCGAGTTTCTTCTTGCCAGCCTTCCTGTGCCTCAAGACCACCAGTAGTTTGGCTTGACACTCTTCAAACATCCTACTGTGACAGTAACTAAAGTACTGTTGATTAACTATTGATACATTTACGTCAGCCTTACAACCACCTTTAGTAAGATCCATCACCAAGGTGTTACTGGTTATCACTCCGTAGTATTTTCATTATTTCACCACCAAGCCCTCACAGGGAGCTTCTTACTTTAATCACATGCTGTCCTAATACTTCGCAAGCCTCAAAATGTTCTCTCCTTATATGATGAGCCATGTCAAACTGACAGCAGACAGCCATGTACATTGAGCATTTGCACCCAGCATTTAAATGCCTGTGGAATCAATACCCACATGCAGCTGATGAGAAGGCAGAGCCTGCAGCAATAATCCTGCCTCCCACAATGCCCAACAGTGCCGTAGCCCAGCTCCTTGCTCCACCACTATTGTGTGCAGCTAAGTGTTGCCAGAACAATGGTCTGGACGCCGCACAACTCCCCATGCTCCACACATGGTCACATACAGTCATTGAATTCCCATCTATGATGTAAGCAAAAGCTGACAACTTCTCTAAACTTGGGACACGAACCTGTGTTAGGGAAATATTAATTTTGTGATCTACCTTCACCACATAAGTTTGATATCTGATGATATCAATTCTGCCCATTTGCTTGCCCTGCCCATGTAATCTCTTGATGTTTAGAACCATCACATTATTTCTGTCACTTTTCCACTGAGATTCATGCATTTTCAAGTGTACTTATTTAATCAACACCATCAAACACCAGCACATATGCAGCTCTACCACACAAACAACACTCTTACACTAGTCCTCACGGATTCTGAAAACCTCAGTTTCTTCCCATAGCACTTAACCAGAAATAAATGCTATTGCCAGCATCTACAAGTGACATTGTTATGCAGATCCCATTAACTTAGAGAAGTTGTTTAACTGAAAATCAAATGCAGTGTTTTCAGGCTCTTAGATTATCTCCATATTAAAACCATACTTTTCAATCAGTCTCTATTTCTACACAGGGGATTCTGGCATGATGGACAGTTTTATACCCACAGTTGCCAGTAAGATACTACACACCAGAACAAACAGGGCATGCCACACTGATACACAGCATCCACCAAGAAAATTGTTTGCTGTTTCACAGGTTAGTACTTATCATGTTTACTATCTCTGCAACCATCCCAACCTCTTCACCTTACATAGGAGAGTGAGAATTAATTTTTAACTATTCCATCTGACTCCACTGAACAATTCCAGGAAAATCATTAAAGGAACTGAAGTTTGAACTTGTTGCCTACCAAAACAATGATGTGGAATCTCATTACACTCCCTGATTTCAGAAAACATGTCTGGAAACTCTTGCACATTCCTTTATCAGTATTACAATCGTAGAAAGGGAGAATTGACTATGCCAGGCCTACAGAGTGACTTACAACACAGACTACACCAGCAGTTTTCGCATTAATACGTCTTTGTAACCTCACTTGGGTTCACCTAATCCAAACCTAAAGCAAGGTAATTTCAAGGGATTGTGGCTAGGGTTTCTCGGTGACCACACCATGAGGCCTCTGCACCAGGATTGCTTTGGTAAAGGGCAAGTGTCTTGTATGCTGGAAACCAGAACAAGTCATTTCACTTGCAAACTGTCCGTATGTTGATGGGTAAATTTCACCAGAAACTTCGCAAGTAAATAAGCCCAGGGTAAAATTGTGTGCAATCTCCCTCGCCCCTCTTTCTGCATACTTTCCACTATATTTACACTGAGTACACAGCAGCTCATCCTCATATGCTTACGCAGGTGTTCTCTCTCTACCACAACTTTGTAACCTTTTCATGAATTGTTTGACACTCTTGGCCAAGTTGGTTGTGTAATAAACAGCAGATCTACACTGTTATATTATGTGTTTTCAAGATGAGCTAAAAGCCATTTGTTCTCTCCACCATGCAGAACTTCCTTCCTTCCTCTTTTACAAGCAATTATGGCTCTAACATCAATATACTACCGTGCTGAATATTCAGGCATAAAACACCTACTTAAAACAACAGATAACACAATGCTCATTAAGAAGAAAATCTATGATGGGTACTCATTGGATTATTAAAGGTTATTTTCATATCAGGGAAGAGACTTGTTTCACTACATAGAAGTGGGGCGGAGAAGTCTGCCCAAGCTAACAGGGGCCCTTCACCAAGAGATTATCAAATTCCAATGCTGTGATAATTTAGAAAATCCCACCAAAATTAGAAAATCCTGCCAATTGGGCAGGTGGGGGATGGGGACAAGGATGGGAGGAAAAGGGAGAGGAGATGTGTGTGTGATACTGTGATAAACACACACTGGTTCAGGTAACCGTGCTGCACTACCCGCTGGCTGCCTGCTTTAAGCATACTTGCTTCAACCATCGTACAATTCACTCACACGAGTTATATTCTGTTCGTTATGGTCAGGCAACATATTTTAGTCTGTTTATAACTTGGAACCCCTACTAAATTGTGTTGCCAGGAGGTGGCCTATGTATAATTATATTCCTCAATTTGTTGAGTGTTCCCTGTAATTTACATTTGGTACGACTATCTCCTGAGAGCACATTTTGTGAGTCCAGTTCATAACAATTCTGACCATTTACATTTCAAATAGCCACTCATGCTATGAGGCTGCTGACATATAAGATATACAATGAACAAAGTGGAAGGAGTGGGGGGACAAGATTTCATTCAGAGGTTTCTGCATAACCTCTAATTTCTACTCATTATCTTTGCACACAAAGTCTTAACATGGTCTAGTAGGTCCTTAGCATTCTACCTACGCCGCCAACATAGCCAGGTTTTTTATCTCACTTGGATCGACACATACTTCTACATCATTCTTCTGTGTTATCTTGTACTGACAGGCTCTTACAGTATTATACTCTTACTACCATTGGTGTTGTGACAAATATAGAATTCCACCTCTATCATCATGATGTGGTATTATCATTGCCCCTCCTGACACTCGGAGACCATTTTTTCAATCCAAATCTGCTTCTTCATATACGTCATAATTTCATGCCCCACCTCCTCATTGGTTGCCCCCTCCATATTTCCCACATACCATTATGCCACTGAGTAGCACTTGCAATGGATCATCATTGGCTGTTTCACTCTATGTATCCTCCATTAAAAATTTTATATCCTCATTACTCAAATCAAAGTTTGGGGAAAGACAGACAGACTGATTTTTATAGAAAAATGAAACATGGTTAAGTGAGGATAATTCACTAAAGTGATGTTTTCCTGTACTGGTGTTCCGCCAGTAATCAGTAGTATCGAAATTATATTATTTGTTATATGCTGAGCACAATCACTCCACTTACCTTTTCAGCCTTATGAAGGTCTTTGTCTACCTAAGTGTAAGTGAGCAACCTCTCGCTACAGACACTCCCTAAGTCACCATGGAGCGTAGTGTTGGAAGTCTGATGAAAAATATAGATCATTCAAGTCTGTCAAACTCTTCATAAATCCTTCAGGTCATTTATCTACTGAATAATAATTTCAGTATTCTAATATTTAGGCCTGGGTCTACCATGATTGTTCTACTTTTCATGCTGCCCTGTAAAATCCTGTTTCGACCATTGAAAAACCTACACAACTACAGAGACGTGAGATAGATATGGCACTTCCATTGTAAATTAAAAGACAGTTCTACATATACAATTATTTCTTGTAAACTCTTTGTGCAGAATATGCAATGCGCAATACCCAGGGTTGCAGGAGGTGCCACAAGATGGACAGGTAATCATGTTTTTCTAACCTCATTCAATAATTCCTTTCAGGTCTACTCTTAAAACCCCTCTGCATGACTGCCAGTCTATGTTAATTTGTATTGAGCTATTATTCATTTCATTTCATAAGTTGGTACCTGTTAGTGTGTGCTCTTTCCCAGCCAAATTGCTACATAGAAACTGGACTCAGGTTTTGACCTCTTCCCCTTCTGCCGGCAGTGCTGATGATGTATCCAAACTGCACATGTTTCAGATTTCTCAAGCCAGCTCCATTTTCTCATGCAAACTGGAGCCTGGTACTGCTAATGTCTTGTTGACGAGTGTCCTACGCCCTGCTGAAACAAACTGAAGTCAGGCTTTGCCTTATAGTTGTAGCTGCCAAAAGTACAAGCACCTACACCTTTAAGGAGTGCCAACACGACAATGCCTCATCCCCACCCTCCTCTATAGAGCCCTCTTCACTTGCTAACATTTCTCCTCTCTCTTTGCTATCCACAGATTCTGCCCAAAAACTTGTGTAGATGCAGGTTTACCATAGCTGAGCCACCCCTACACTTACTACCAGCCATTTAGAAAGTTAATAACTTACAGTCCTCTTAACCATCAAGACAAATTTTATGACTACCTAATTATACTGATTTGCAATGTCATGGGCAGTCGTTTTTATTGCTAAACTAACCTCCCTGCTGGTGTGAACACCAATCGTGTCTGGTCTTACAGCCACAGTGCTGCAGGGTGAGGACTTCACGCTTCAGCATTTGTCCATCAGTATGAGGTTCTGTATGGTACTCTGACTGTTTTATTAACTGCTGCTTCGGGGCACCACCATTCCATAATGACTGAACAACATGTATTATGCTTTTTCAACACAAAGAATTTCACTTACTTCGTGTAGCCAAGCATTGGCTTTGAGAAGATCTGGTAAAAAAGGAACTCATCATTCCCTGTGTGATATAGCCTAAGTGATTACCAATATTCAGGAGGAGCCGCACAGCATCGCTGAGGCTGTCCTGTAATGTTGAACAAAGAACTTGGCTCAATATTGATGTAGTTGTACTCCTAAAGCCATTCGCAGTACAATATCACTTGCCATATACGTTCCGAGTGCCCTTGCACAACATGAATGACCAATCTATCTAGTGAATAATTTTCTCCCAAATACTCGATAGATCTGAACAGTCGCCACAGGGTTGGTGCAACATTATTAAAATTTGAGAAGCAATGCTGAACAGGACGTACGGCTGATGCTCTCCAATATTACCGTCACATCAGAAATGATTAAAACTTTATAGATCCTTCTTTGTAACACCCATCTACTATGTTACATCTGAATGATCTGCATACTATTATCCAACTATGGTTACTGACATTTTTCTGTTCATCATAGCTAATATCACCACTCAAATAATAGCACCCTTTCAAGTGCTTTATTTAGCTTAAGAGTCCTCCCTATCTCGCTACTACACTGCTGTTAGTGTAGACCAATTCTGACTTCACAATAACCCAGCATAACAATCTGCTTGCTGTGCCGACACTGAATTTGAATCCTATAGTTTACATACCTTACCTGTTGCCAGGATTTTATTGCAATAACATATTACCTGGCAAACTAATGGCTTTTCAGTCATTAATGGACCAACAAATGCCTACAACTATGTCACTATACGACCTCCAGCGCTGCACTCGAGCTAAAAATTACCTTCATTCTGATGTGATTTTCCAAACTGAAACCCATATTTATAAAATTGCTCTCTTATTAGCTGAGGCTTTGACACCACTGTACCCACAGATAGTACCTATAGGGTATGATCCAGTATTCATCACTGCCAGTGACAGCTGGCTGTTCACCGTACCCACACTACTAATGGCTACCATAATTTGTTATGACCATGCCCTTGTAAATCAGGCTTACCATGCCACTTTGACTGGTAGTAGCCATTTGTTTAATAGTTCCCACTGTGACATCATCACACCGACAATTAAACTGTCTGCTCAATTAGAGTACACTTTAAACTTAAGTTTGAATCCATTCATCTTATACTTGCCAGAATTACCATTTGAAATACCTTTCACCAAAGCTTCGGTGCCAAGGAGACTTAAGTGTATGAAGCAGTAAGAGGGTGAACAGGTTGCAGCTCGCGTCATGTAAGACAGCATTTCCGTGCATAGAGGCAGAGCAGCGAAGGGATGAGCACTGGCATGCGCGGCAGCAGAGAGCGGGCAAACAAAGTCCACATTGCCAAACTGCATTGCTGCGGGCAACAGTCAGGCTCATTTGCCTACAGTGCATCATATTATACACTCAAATCTAAGAGGGGAATAGTAAATATTAAAACCAATTTCGATCAGTCATGAGAGAAATATTAATTCACATCTTGACAACACTGCGTCTACTGCTCCACAACTTTACTCCGCGTGACATCGGGAGACGAGTACATCTGACAAAGCTTTGTGAAGATGTGAAGTACAATTTTTCTCCAAATGACAATTATCTAACCACAAGATCATTGACACTGCTTGCAATAATTATCATTTATTGCAATTTGAACTGTATTATAAGTAAAAAATTTATACACAATGAAATTAATGTCAAGCACAAACTGAAATCATCATACTTGCTTGACAACTGCTTCTACTCAACAGAATTTTTAAAAATGTGTATAAGGTGTGTGTGTGTGGGGGGGGGGGGGGCTGTAATTAAGTGTAATTACTGTTCATAAAAAAGAATTAGTGGTGGCAATGACTAATGAAAAGACTAGTATAAAAATGGTCAGTAAGTTGTTATATTTTTCATGGTTAATGGGAATTATGACTGTAAACTAACTCGTTCGACATTACACTGAGAGACTGCATTTATAATCCGTTGAACAAGCAAACAATTAACCATCATCTGCGAATAACTCCAGGGAATCTGACTGATAACATCAAAAACCATTGATCTCTTGACAAGGAACAGTTACTGTCATTTTAGGACCTTATCCAGTTTGTGCCTTGAAAATGACACTTGGAAATATTGGACTTTTGACGAATTTATCCAGCTGCATTCTTGCGTGTTATTAGAGCACACAACATGGTGGGAGAACCTTAACTTCTCCTTGGGCAATATGCTGAACATTATAGTCTGCATAATTCAAAGGATACAAAGTCCTAATCAAAAAGGCTACCAAGTTCTCATTATCATGCACGTAACTGATATGTTGACAAACTAAGAAATATTATTGCTTTGTTCCAAAGTCTACATCGCAATACCACCTTGACTTCTATTTGAATCTGTTTCCGAACAATCTGATTGTAAATTTACGATGATACGTTCAAGGCTTATATCCATCATCGGTTCCCTGTCAAATTCCCATGCAACAGGTGAGATGATGTCTATTGCCTCAGGCACAAGCAGTTCAGTGAATGTTATCTTTCATGTTTTTCCCCCTCCCACGTAGCCTTATCCTTTGGCTAAATGGATTCCCTAGGGCTATGTTGACAGTGACATGTGGGTAAATGCAAAACTGTGTGACACCATTCACGTCACATTTGTAAGTTCTGTCATGCGATCTATAGAAATTAACTAGCTGCAGGAGATCGTAATGAGTCTGGTTTATACTGTGCTTAATATTTTTATTTTTAAGCCAGGGAAAAATATCTGCTTTTCTGGTGTTTATGTTTTCTCTGTAACAGTTGAATTATAACTGGCAATGACTGACTTCGAAGCAAGGTATGAAAAGAGTTATGAATCGCGTCACGAAACTGTCAGTTATCATTTCTGAAGGGTAGTCACTGCTGTTTTTCTTACACTTAAATACAAGTTTACTCCCAGAAACAAAAGCAGACAAAGAGTCAGCATGCAGAATAATTATCCGAGAACCAATTCCTATGAAAACTTTAAGACCACCAGTACTATCACTCATTTTCTAGCAGATCTTCCTGGAATGATTCTAATTGACCAATGTTCCATCAAGGTAATACACTGGTGAACTACCTCCTTCTCTTGTATCATGAATCTTTATGCAGGATGTAGTTTGTGCTGCACCTATTTTTTTAAAAAAATTCTTGACATTGATGAAGCACTTACCACTGAAGTTAATTTTCTCCTGCATAACTAGAACACATTTCTGAGAGTTCGGGCATTCATCATCCCCATGGAGCACTTTAAAACATCATTGTTAAAACCATAGATTTGTGTTACAGGTTCCTTGTTTTGATGCTTTCCAGGTGACACGAAACCAATTTTTTCTACGGTTCCTACAGCTCTGACCCTTTTGTTTACAATTCTCTTCGTGACAGCACATGGTTCTGGAGTCCATATGTGCCATCAAATGTCAACAGTAGGAGACCAGCTTTCAAATTCACATTTGAAAAAGCTATAATGTGGTAAATAATCCCCCTCACCTGCTTGTGAAGCACTTCACATTTATTGCTGTCACCTGGCTTTTTTTTAAATCACACTTAACAAAAAAACCAACTGAATGAATAATTCAGCTGTCACGAAGTACAGCAACAATCCTGAATGTAGGAGCGAGGTTCTCACTGTCTAGCTGTAACTCGTTGCTAGCTGCTCAGAAAGAGAATGAATATTATTGACTGCCAGTGGCTAGTGGAGGGGGATGAGCAGGACGGCTGAAAATTGGGCTGCCTTCCAATATGATGCGGACTTAAGTTCTACTGGGGTCCACTGGTGGTTGCCCCATGACCAGAATATGCCTCACTGACGACTATTTAATTCTCAGCATAATGCTTCAGGCATTATAGTGGTGTAAAGCTTTAGATTAGACTCTTTCAGCAGTACTTTAACAAACTTTATACTGAATTTAATATTTTGTTGTACCCTGTTAACACTTACCTTGCGGCTGCCATAATATTACGTCGCGGGCGGAAACGAAGAAAATGCGGCCGCCATAATATTACGTCCTGCCGCATTCCACATTGTTTTAGTGTTTCAAACGCATTGTTAGCGTTCCCGCCACAACCTGTAGGTCCTGTAATGCCTGTAGTTCATCATCATATTAGCGCTAGATCGCAGCACCTAGTGAGGTAATGCGATATATCCATATATATTTCCAAACGAATTCACATGTGTTTTTCACGCGTATGTTACGTGTTCTGTGGTGTCCTGTCGTTTGTTTACCGTTGATTTTGGCGCTAGTATTTTGGTTTTAGCTTGTTTATCTTCTTTTTACTCACAATTGCGAGTGATGAATATGCAAAACTTCGAAAAATGATTGAAGAATTACTTGCTGAACCTACTGATGATGATTTTTCAGATTTCGATAGTGACAGTGATTACGAAATGCCGGAAAATAACGATAGTCCAGGTAAGTCTAACATCTTACTAAATCGATGCAGAACAAGACAGTTTATGTTGCGATTTGTTCTGTTACGTTCTGTATTATTTCAGACACAGATTTGTCGTCAGATGAGGTGAGCCACCGCCTGTGTTCCCCCCACCCCCCCCCCACCCCGCCCCCCACCCCACTCATCATCGAAAGAGGCCAAGATTGAGTGACATTTCACAGGATGACTGGACTATAGTGGATCAAACACCAAACATTTTGTTATTTACAGGGTCTCATGGTGTGCTAAATAATGTAGGACTGTCAGTCTAGTGAATATTTAGATTTTTTTTCTCATTTTATAAATGACAGGGTTATTTCAATTATGAAGGAACAAACAAACCTATATGCTAGACAGAAGCTGGCCACACTGAGAGCACAAAACAAATTAGGGCCCAATTCTAGATTAAAGCAGTGGAGGACACTAACAATTGCTGAAACAAAGACGTTTCTGGCTATTACCCTCCACATGTCAATCAGTGAGAGGCCAAGTATGGCTGGTCACTGGTGTGGTGATCCAGTGGTTAGCTGCAATTTTTGCCCCAATATTATGCCAAGGGACAGATTTCTGAATATTTTGTCTATGTTCCACATAAATGACAATTCAAAGCAAAAAAAGAAAGGTGAAGTAGACTTTGATGCCCTTCATAAGGTCAGGCCCCTTCTGGATGATTTGGTAAGGAATTTCAAAGAAAGTTATCAGCCAGCTGAAGCGCTAACCATTGATGAAGGTATGTGTCCTTTCAGAGGGCGTGTAGGTTTCAAAGTTTATATGGCTAATAAGCCAAACAAATATGGCATGAAGCTATACATTCTTGCAGAATCCAAAACTGGGTACACATACAACTTTGAAGTTTGCCACGGAAGGGACGATAAACTGGACAACAGTGCTTCTGCATTGGTAAAGCGATTGCTCGGCTCACTCCAAGGTAAGGGCCACACTGTATATGTTGACAGATTTTACACCAGTTTTAGCTAGCCGAAGAACTGGCTAGAGCCAACACTGGTCTTGTAGGGACTGTAATGCCAAACAGAAAATGATTGCCCAAGACTGTCAAAGAGGGTAAACTCAAAAAGGGTGAACAAATATTTCGCCGCAAGAACGATGTGCTAGCATTGCGATGGAAAGACAAGAGGGACGTGTGGATGATAAGTACCAGGCACACATCCTCAATGTTGCCTGTTGCTACAAGAGAAGGCAATGAGAAGTTGAAACCAGTGGCAGTGCTGGATTACAACAAACATAAAGCTGGTGTAGACCTTTTATATCAGCGTCTTTCATATGGAGCACTTGATCACAAAACAGTGAAGTGGTGCAGAAAGCTTGACTTCCACTGTATAATTAGGCAGTTTCCAATGGTTGTATTTTGCACAATTGCATCAATGACAAGGAACTGAGCACTCCTAAGTTTATACAGGAGGTCTGCACTGCATTAGTGTTACAGAGAGGAGAGAGAATTGAGGATTCTCATGGATCTGCAACGATTGCTCGATTGTCGCAGAAACATTTTCCAAACCGTGTGGAAATGGCAGAAGGGAAGAAGAAAGCACAAAGACGTTGTGTAGTGTGTAGTGGAAAACAAAAGAACATTACTGGGAAAGCTGGGAGGAAAGATACTTCTTATGAGTGCAGTGACTGTAATGTAGGTTTGTGTGTCACCCCGTGCTTCAAGCTCTATCACACTGTGGTTTACTATACAAAATAGCTTGTGTGTGTCTAGCTATGCTTTATGTGCAAATGGTATAACAAATGTCTTTTCAGTGTCAAATGATCACTTTCCAAAATTTATTTCTTCTTTAAATTGACTAAAGTAGTAAAAATAAATTTTTGACAAAAATTTATTTTCGCAAAATCGAGGAGAAATCCGCATCACTTCTTGGAAACAGTATATGCCCCATACACATGACTGTTAACCCATGTAAAGTTGAAACCTTAAAGTTTTAAACCATACCTGTAGTTTTTATGTATCTACAACTAAACGTCCTTTACAGCTATTTAAAGTCTGTTGAAAATAGAAAAAAAAAATCAGCCAGCACACAGGGAGTGGCATGCAGTTAAAGGCTTAGCATGGTAAGTGTTAAATGATTCAGTTACAAGCTACAAGAATACGAATTTTATGTCCTTGCAAATTAGCTCATGTCCAATAATCAACACATTCTACTGAATCTTCCAGTTACAATCACTCTGGCACCTTTGGTAATTGCATATTTTGACTCATAACTCCCAGTTTGGCAGAATGGAACATCTACTCCATTTATTGTACATAGGTCTTACGTGTTAGTAATCAGGAATTCTATGACACACTAAGGGTGAACATTTTAATGTCGATCTCATTGGTGCATATATAAAGTCTATTATATCACTCCTCTCAAATTTTGTAATGTTCCCCACCATTATCTTGAGATCATACACCATAACTTCTGTTTTCAACATTAATCGTTTCACTGATTTCACAAACAAGGAACCCAATAATTTTGTAATAGGAAAATAAATACTGCCCCCTCTTTAAACTACTTAACTCACTAGAAATGTCTGGAACCACTTGTATTTGATGAAATTAAGATATTAGTCACAAATGGAAGAAAGACCCTTAAAATTATGCATCTATTATTGTACAGCGTGCCCGAGTGACACCCTCTAATGCCCATGGTGCAACATGTTGCGGACCGACACTACTGATTCTTGAAGTAAGATAAATTGAGTCGCTGTGGCCAACGCTACTCTCCACCACCAGCCCGTTCACCTCACCTCTTTGGCTCACCTTGCTGCTCCACTGCCGTCACTGACCTTCCAGCCTGGTCTGCACAGGCATCTACTGTGCCTCTTATTTCTTCAAGTAGCAAGTGTACCTTTTTTGAGCTTACACCCCTGCAGAATTCTTTTAAAATCAACTAATAATCAGCCTCCCAAAATTTTTAAGCCCCCTCTCTAGGAAACCCATCTTTCAAAGCTATGGAGGGATTGGTGTGGGAGGAGGGGGGGGGGGGGGGGGGGGGGGGGGGGGGGGGGGACGGACATCACGTGTGCTTAACTGCTGTTGAAGCTGCTCATCAATATTTTATAAAGTTTTAGTCTTCAGTTACTTTTTAAAGTTTATTTGTGTTAATATTTGCTGTAAAAGTAACTTATTGGATTTTCATTAATCTCAGTCTTTCTTCCTATGTTATTGACTCGAATGGTCTGTTATTTGTGAGTGTGCTTATGTCATTTGTCCAAGACACACACCTCAATAGTGTGTTTACATTTTGCGGCGTGCAGTTGCAGCTGTAGCATGTATAAAGCTAAGTACTGACAAAGTTATTTGCCCTGTTATACAGTTATTAATTTATTAGTTTTCAGCGGTGTTTCGTGCTGTTTGTGGCAAAATAACAATTTAATAAACTTCTGAAAACATACGCTCGCTGTGTTTTTTCCAGTTTTCTGCGCGTTGAAGTCATTTAGTAAATCTCATGCTTTAGTTTTCAGCTGATGTCTATTATTGTTTCTAGTGAAATATTGCAGTAAAATTTTTATTCAGTGTTTTAAATTCATAGAGTGTTCCAGTGGCCGCTTGAATTTTTGGTTTTAGCTAAAAATTTTGTAAAGTTTTGTTGGTATGTTGGTACTGGTATTAGCAGTGGTGCATTAGTATTAATACAAGTAGTTGCTTCCGTAGTAGACAGACAATTTCGAGACCACTATTGTTAGTTCTATAAATAGTTCTAATGGTGTAACTAAACTTAGATAACGTAGACGTATAGTTTTTTTTCAGTAACTGTAAATTTTATCATGAGTGAGAAGTGTAGGCTCTGTTGTAGGTTTGTGAGTAGTGGTTTACGGTGTGGGATTTGTTCAAAGTATTTTCATTGAGGGGAGTGCAGTCAGGAAGCCAATGGGCATTCTAGCGAGGTCCTCACCTGGGTATGCAGAATCTGTAGTAGAAACAAGTTGGTAAGGGAGATCTGTGCCCTTAAGGTGCAGTTACAATGCGCAAAGGAGGAACGAGATAGGTTGAGGAACGTGAAGGGTGGTGGGGACTGGGAACTGGCAGTTTGCAGGCAGGCACCTAGGAGGAGGAGGTGTTCAGACAGTTATACTGTGTATATGTAACAGATTTGACCAACTGTCAGACTTGAGTGGAGAGAAGCCTCTTGGAGCTGTAGATGTAGGGAACATGCAACAGTCCTCAGCAGTTAGGAGGCCTAGATTAGTTGCAAAGTCAAATAGAAAGAAGAAGGTTCTGCTGCTAGGTAGTTCGCACGGTAGAGGTGTGGACCATCATTTACAAGAAGTGTTGGGGAGTACCAAGTCACTAGCATTGTGAAGCCTAGTACAGGGTTGCCTCACGTGATTGACAGCAAAGGGGAGTTATGTAGGAATTTTACAAAGGAGGATGAGGTAGTGGTAGTGGGTGGAGCGGGGAACAGTCTTGATAGGGATGGGGAATATGATGTAGGTGGTGACCTGGTAAAGATAGCTACTCAAACTGATGGCACTAATGTGCATTTCGCGCAACTGTTTCAGCATCATGATCGGCTTCATCTTAATACGTCTGTTAGGCATGTTAACATGGGGCTGGAGAGGGCGCTGATGGCAGAGGGAATGGGTCACATTTCAATGGTGCTAGATGGGTCTACAGCAAATCAGGTTTCACTAGGCATGGCCTGCATCTCAATATGTATGGTAAAGGGAGGCTGGTAAAGCTTTTGCAAAAATTCCTGTAGTAGTTGGTGTTAGAGGGGCACCTTTTCTAGATTGAAGTCAGCTGATAGGTATACCTACTTAAAGGAAGTCCCTCTAACTAAGGGCTCACCTTCAAAGGATGTCATGTTTCCAAGTAGAGAAGGAATTAGCATATTTCATCAAAATATAAGAGGTATTAGAGATAAAGTTAGTGAACTGTTTATAGATGTTGACTCTGACATTATGGGTGTATCGGAGCACCATTTAAATAATTTGACAATTCAGAGGCTTCCTTTACCAGGATACAGAATAGCTGGCTGTTTTTCAAGGAGTTCCTTGTGGGGTGAGGGAGTGGTTATATACATAAAAAAAAAACAGTATTCCATTTGAGTACATACACCTATCACGGCACTGCACTGAACAGATATTTGAATGTTGTGCAGGGGCAGTTGAATTTAGTGAAACTAAACTTCTAATTGTTGATGTTTATAGGCCCCCCTAACTCTTGACTTCAGAGCATTTCTGATCAAGCAAGAGAGGGCTCTTTATTCACTTTGTAGGAAGTACCAGAAATTAGTTATATGTGGTGATTTAAATATAAATTTTGTGTATGATGGTGCAAGAAAAAGGATGTTGGTAGATCTCCTAAATTCATATGATCTGATGTAGACTGTGTTTTTCCAACTAGGGTACAGGGGAACAGTAGCACAGCCATAGACAATATTTTTTTTTTCATTCTTCATTACTAGATGGGCATTCAGTCAGTAAAAGTGTGAATGGCCTTTCATGCCATGAAGCACAAATTTTAACACTAAAAGGCCTTTGTGCTCAAACAAATCTCACATGTAATTACAAACTATGTAGGAAAGTTAATCCAACAGCAATAGAGTGTTTTTTAAACCTTGTCAAGGAACAAGAGTGGCAGGATGTTTATAGTGCCAATAACATAGATGATAAATATAATGCTTTCCTTAACACATTTCTCATGCTCTTTGAAGTTGTTTTACATTAGAACGTTCTAAACAGGGTTCTAGCAGTAATAAGCAGCCTGGGTGGCTGACTAGTGGGATAATGATATCATGTAGAACAAAGCGGGAATTATATCAAAATGTTAGAAGTAGTCACAATCAAGCTGCAGTAGCCCATTACAAACGGTAATGTAACGTGCTTAAAAATGTTACTAGGGAGACAAAGAGTATGTGGTAAGCAAACAGAACAGGTAATTCACAAGATAAGATTAAAACCATATGGTCAGTTGTGAAGGAAGTGTCTGCTCAGCAACACAAAGTTGGTGATACAAAGTCAGTTTGTAGTAAAATATTTCTGTTATTGATAAATTTAGCTTCTACATGGAATCATATAACTCTCTTGGCAAATGCCTTTCCAAGATTGATGTCTGAAATACTCCTCTGTGATCCAGACAAGGGGGAGATTGAGTCAATAATTAAATCACCAAAGACTAAGGACTCATTTTTTCTTTACAAATGGCCAGTTTCCTGAATGATTGAAGTACTCAGTAGTAAAGCGGCTTTATAAAATGGGATAATGTAGACAATTTTAGACCTATTTCTAAGCCATCAGTGTTTGCTAAAGTTATTGAAAAGGATAACTGATCATTTTATATCACACAATTTGCTATCAATCATATAGTTTGGCTTTAGACGTCGCTTAAAAACTGAAAATGCTATATTCTCTTCTCTCTGTAAGGTACTGGATGGGTTAAACAAAAGGTTTCGAACACTAGGCATATTTTTTGATTTAACTACGGCACTTGATTGTGTTGCTCACAAAATATTGCTCCAGATGTTCGACCATTACGGAATATGGCGAGTAGCTCACAATTGTTTCACCTCTTACTTTAGCAGCAGACAGCAAAAGGTCATTATTCACAATGTTGAGAATGGCTGTGAGGTGGGGTCTGAGTGGGGCACAGTCAAGTGGGGGGTGCCCCAGGGATCAATGTTGGAGCCTCACCTGTACCTTATTTATATATATGATATGCCCTCTAGTATTACGTGTAACTCTAAAACATTTCCTTTTGCTTATGACACTAACCTAGTAGTAAAGGATGTTGTGTGGAACATTGGCTCGGTTTCAAACACTGCAGTTCATGACCCAAGTTCATGGCTTGTAGAAAATAAACTAATGCTAAATCACAGTAAGACTCAGTTTTTACAGTTTCTAACAGACAAATCAACAAAACCTGACATTTTAATTTCACAGGCTGGGCACTTGATTAGTGAAACAGAACAGTTCAAATTTCTAGGTGTTCAGATAGATAGTAAACTGTCGTGGAAAGCCCACATTCAGGATCTTGTTCGAAGACTTAGTGCTGCCATTTTTAACGGTATCTGAAGTGAGTGATCGTTCAACACTAAAATTAGTCTACTTTGCTTATTTTCATTCGCTTATGTCATATGGTATATATTCTGGGGTAACTCTTCCCATTCTAAAAGAATATTTTTGGCTCAGAAACAGGCAGTTCGGGCAGTAAGTGGTGTAAGTCCACAAACCTCTTGTCAGCCCCTGTTCAAAAGTCTAGGTATTTTGACATTGGCCTCTGAATATATATATAAATTCCTTACTGTCATTTCTTGTTAACAATATAAGCTTATTCCCAAGAATAAGCAGCTTTCACTCACTTAATACTCGTCAGAAAACAAACCTGCATTTGGGTTGGACTTCCTTAACTCTTGTGCAGGAAGGTGTGCAGTATACTGCTGCATCCATTTTCAATAAGCTACCACTCGAATTCAAAAATCTTAGCAGTAATCCACGCTCTTTCAAATCGAAACTGAAGAGCTCCCTCATGGGTCATTCCTATACTGTCAAGGAGTTCCTTGAAAAATTAAGCTGATTCTTGTTGTATTCTTGATTGTGTTTACTTAAACTTATGGACTGACTTTTTTCAGGTTTGTAAACATTTTATTTTTATCAGTTATTACTTTTATGTTGTAATTCCATGTACTGACACATTCCATGACCTCCAAGGTCGTTTACTTATGGTTTCTACATGAAGCCAATGCATTTGGATTTTGATAAAACATTTTTATAACAGGAGTGAAGATGGACAAAGGAGTGGGCATCTGACAAGGATAGCTTAAAATAACAACCAAGATTTGCTCCTCAATTTGGTCCTACAGAACTTGATGTGTAAATTAAAAAAAATAAAATAAAACAAACTTGTGAACACTGTAGTCACCACTTCTGTGGAGAAGGGAGGATTGTGCAGGCCACCACCTGTACAGAGGAAGTACAGGAGTACTTTATTATTGATTCACCCGGTGCTAATTTTTTTTTTTTTTTTTTTTTTTTTTTTTTTTTTTTTCCCCACACTCTGAACTGTTGACTGTTTTGTGGTACCATTCTCATGGCTTGCGCAGCAGAGCTGCCCTTGTTTCAGGCCCAAGCCAGAAGTAGATTGTACAAATTAAGGACTGTTGGCGAGGCACACTTTGCATGTGGTACCTACAGAGACCAGTGAAAGTGTGGGAAGTTTGTCACTTGGGATTCCGGGGAATGCAGAAAGAGCATGGGTTCCAGATGAAACTAGTTTTCTACTCTCAGACCCCAACCTGACAACATGCGTTCTCCCCTCATATTCCCGTTTTTTTGGACACTGGTCCACCACAAATCAACTATGATGGCTCTTCCAGATAGTCGGCAACTTGTTTGCTGTCCCTAGGTTTGTTCTTGTATCCTATATTCTCACCTGTAGGACCATTTTTGCCCATTTAATTCTCCTGTTCTTATTTTAAGCAATCCTTGTCAGATGCCCACTCCTTTGTCCGTCTTCACTCCTGGTATAAAGGTGTTTTATCAAAATCCAAATGCATTGGCTTCATGTAGAAACCATAAGTAAATGAACTTGTGGACCAGTGAAGCAAAGAAATTGCATGTCATAATCTGCATAATCTGTAATGAAGTCCACTGCCAGGAGTTTTAAATACTGAAATCCCATTAAACTCAAATGGAATCAAAGCCTTATAAATGCAGAACTGACTTTTGGGATGCATTTTTAAAGTCCTGGTAGTTGAAAGTTGTCGACTTTCATAAATTATAGTGGGGGGCCAATTAAAAAGATTCTGCTTAATGTTATTATGGTTAGTGGATGTGGGAAGTAATGAGATTTTCCACTGTTTCTGCATCTCACCTATTCCACCTATGTGACCTGTAATGATCTAAAAAATAAATTGAGAAGGTTACAGTTCTGATTAAGTCAAATAGTAGTACAGTAATACTTAGTCTACCTTCTCCCAAAACACTCTTGTTACAAAGCTGCCTATAAAAGTAAAACTTGCCTATAATTAAGAAAGTAACTGAAGAATTTTACCATAAGAATGCCCTCTCCAAAAACACACAAGAAATCTGCACAGTGTCATTCATAGAATTACAGTTTTTAAAAGTCTTGAGGTGGAATTAAGGGTGGAAGAGCTGTAAGACATACCTCAATGTGTTTTTACCTTTGTGGCACAGTTGACAGGCTAGAAAGCAACTGTATGATGCTAGGGTGTGGTTAAAACCCCATTTTTGGTCATTTTTGTGTTATTGCTCTTATTTGTACAGCATGTAAAATGAAACAAACTTCAGAGAACAAAAGCCATAGCATGTGGTTTCTTTGCTACTTATTCTTTTGTCCACAGGGCTCTGACTTCAGTGATCATCTGCATTCTATAAGGAAGGGAGTTTATGAGGTAGGTAAAAAATCTTTCATTTTCTTCCACCTGCTCCCAGGCAGATAGTTTGACATTTCAAAAGCCAGCATGGGTTCTTGATGTTGGGCCAGGCCAATTTTCTCAAACAGTCTGCTCATCTCTGCCCATATGTGTTCAGTGGAACTGAAATCTAGTACAATTGAAGGCCATTCTAGAAGAGAAATTTCATTCTGTTCTGCAAACCACTCCTGCATCACTGTTGATGTGTGAACTCAATACCTATGCCACTGGAAAAAGATTAATCCATTTTGATGCAAGTTGATCTGTGTATGTGGTCATAATATGGGTATACTAGGCGCCATCAAGACAGTCATTTTTACTGTGATGCATTCCAAGTCAACAGGAATACATCCAGCCCAAATTGTCGAGGTGACTCATGCGTATATTTGGGGCCCAGACAGACATCATGTGGCCTATATGTTCATAATGGACTGTCTTTTACTCAGGAAGATATTGATTTGTCAGAAAATATTACATTCTCCCAGTCACAACTGATATTGTTCTTGGCAGACACTATCAATAGTTAATCTTCATCACAGAAACTCTCCTGAATGGTTTCTCTCTTCCAACTATTGGGGATATCTTTTTGTTTGAGTCATCTGCTGTATAAGATGGACAGAAAAACAGGCTAACTCAGACGAAAGTTCTGTATAAAATTTTATAGGGAGTCCATAGGGCTCTGGAGCTTTGTTCAGTTTTAGATGTTTCTCATCACCATTGACACTTATACCACCCATCTTTGCAGTAATGCAAAAATTAAACTAGAACAGTACACCTGGATTTTACTTTGTAAAGGAACATTTAGTTTAGCGTATCTCCTTTTGCTTTGCTACCCTCAGTTTCAGTTCCTGTGTCAACCATGACAGGATGGCAACTATGTTTCATCCTACGACTTCCCTGCGTTTCAAGGTCAAAATTCCAAAATTCCCTGAATAAGTTATTGTTTTATGTTACAGTAAGTTTTAATTTCCTAAATTTCAAGAATGTAAGTGACATTTTTTGAGTTTCTACTTCACTCAGTCATCATTCAAAATTCAGCATGGATTTGCAGTTTTTCAACGATTTTCATAAATTCCTGTCTCACATAAAATTTATAATGTTACATGTAAAAATTTCAGTACCACTTACCATGTACATTGCTAGTGCAACAGGTAAATAGAACGAATAATATGCTGTCTTGTATTTTACAACTGCATTGTACTGATCCATTGTGAATTTGGTATAATCTGGATTCTTTCCTGCTTGTGAAGTCAAGAGATCAAGAGACTGTCCTACTGTTGTTTTGAAGGTAACCTATAAAAATATTTTCAAAAATTCACTACAAACATTGCATTTTCAAAAATAATACATTTTAACTTTAAAACAAAGGGATATTTATGGTTGGTGTTACAGATTGCTGCAGGGCACCAATAACACTGATAAATACAAAATAATTTTGAAAAATGTGTAATACTCCTATAAACATGTGTTAGCTCATGACTGTGGAGACTGTATATGAAGATACTGAAGAACCATTAAAACAGACCGAAGAAAAAGACAGTGTTGCAATAATGGGTGATTTTAATACCATAGTAGGATATCAAAGACAGTATGAAATTCTGGCTTGGGGGAAACAAACGAAAGAAGTGAAACTTGGGTAGATTTCTGAAACCAAAATGATATGCTTATCACAAAACACATTATTTGAAGTTTTTCTTAGAAGAAAGTAAACATGTAGGAGACACCAGACAAAAGACAATTTCAGTAAGATTATATACAAATGAAGCAATGGTACAGTAATCAGATAAATTCATGTCACAACTGTGCAGGTCCAGACATAGGAAGCACATACATGCATTAACCAAGCGCAAAATCAGATTTAGAAATACCAAGAGTTCATCAAAAAGAAATAGAGAGTAGGATGATTGAAAGAAGAAGAAATACAGATGACTTCTGAAGAAAGGACCAATAAAATAGCTAATGGAAATGATGAGCTAATGCAGTGGAACAATATCAAGATGAGTATAATTGGAGCAACAGATGAGGTTTTAGGAAAAGGAAACTGGAACCTAGAAAACCTTAGGTGACAGAAGAAATACTAAGTCTAAATCAGGAAAGGAATAATCTCATGAAGGAAAATGTAGATGACCACAAAAGAATTGAACATCATATCACATGCAAATGAAGAGAAGAAAAAGAGATATGGAGCAAAAGCATTGCTGAAGGGATGGAAGAAAAAGGAAAAACAGGAAAGTTTACAGGAAAAGCAGAGCCCTTCAGTACAAACCTAGAACAAAATCAGTAGCAGGAAAAAGTAAAGAGGGAATATTGCTGATAGACAATGATGAGATATGTGCTCACTGGAAAGAATACACTGATGGACTGTACGATGATAAACACTTCAAGAATGAAAGTACAATAATTTAATTGAAGACATTAATGAGTATGAAAGAAGTGCAAGGTCCTCCAATCATGAGACATGAATTTGAACATGCCCTTTGGAGTTTCAGAGAAGGAAAAGCAATTGCTGTTGTTCATATCCCTCCAGAATTGCTGAAAAATTTAGATAACAGCATGAAAGACCAACTACCCAGAGTAATAAATGACTGTTATGTAAGAGGAATCATGCTAGAAGACTTCACACAATGCAGAACCATTACCATAATTAAAATAGGAAACACAGTTGACTGCGCCGATTGCAGAACACTATCAATGTTATCACATGCCTCCAAAATACTCATTAATATAGTTAAAATCAGGATAACAGGAAATGTAGATATGTATCTTGGAGAAGACCAATTTGGATTTAGAGTAGTCAGAAGAACAAGAGAAGCAATTTTGGCATTGTGCATGCTATTGGAGAGAGGGATGGGTATGACAGAGGAACTTACCTTACCTTCAATAACTTAGAAAAAGTTTTTGAAAATGAGAACTGGGAGCTACTCTTTACAACTACAAAAGAAGTAGGGCTTGACTGGAAGAACAGACTGCAGATTAATCAATTGTGTCAGATCCAAAGCACATAAATAAACTTCAATAACGTAGCAGAAGAGGCCAAGAGGTAGACAAAGATGTCCCCTATCCCCAAATTTATTTGATGTGTTCGTGGAGGAAGGACAAGACAAAGGGAGTACAAGCCAATGGTGAAAGGCTACATTGAATTAGATTTGCTGATGACATCGAGATAGCTGCAGACTCTGAAAAAGAAGTGAAAAGAATGTGCAAGTCCTATAAGAAACTCAAACGATGGAAATTAAAAGTGAATGAGTGGAAAAAAGGTAATGGCAAAATATGGGAGAAATTAAAACTAATATAAAATTGATGATTTGAGAATTGAGCAGGTGAAAATTTTGCTGTCTCAATAGTATAATCACAGAGGACAATAGAGTACGAGTAGGAGTAAGTGTAAGAAAAGAGAAGAGAAGACAAGAGGACCGCAATGGCACAGAAGGCACTTATGACAAAGAAAAACATTTTAACCAGCAAACACGAATACGATGGAAGTCAAGTATAGCGACTGTCTGCCATTTCTGCATTTCTTGCTCAGACAGAAAGAGGATGGATCACTGGGGCATTCCATTTACTGTAATCCTACTGTACTTGCAAGCGCCTTGGTGCCACTACCTATCACAAACTATGGGCATTCTTTGAATGTTAGTTCACCAGGTACATGTTGTGTCCAATGGAGAGAATCTTACAAAGGTGCTGGAACACACACAATCAGTGTTCAAAAAAGTGGATATTCTCCACATCACACCAGTACAGCTTTAAGGAAGAAGAAACGTGACCACCCACGTGAGCAAGAGGAGAAGCAGTGGATTAAGTCCAGCACATTCCTCACATTTGTCAGAAATATTTCATCAAAACAAGGCAGAATCTTAAGAAAACATTAAGTCAAAGTACTCTTCCACCCACCAGCAAAGACATATGCTCTTCTCGGTTCAACAGAAGGTGATCTGGGATTGCAGAAGGCTAGAATCTACAGAATATCTTGTTGGCACAGCAATGCCTATGTAATCAGACAACACGCACAGTGCATAAAAGATGCATTGAAAATGATTGCCACACCCGCACATTTCTCAGTCCAGTAAGTCAGCCACAGCCGAACATTGCGTCTCCACAGGACATTCCATGGGTTACCCTGTCATGGAAATCTTGACCTCAATGAGATCCTTTTTGGATTCAATTATTAAAGAGTCAGTAGAAATATGTTTAACACGAGATCTAATTAATCGTGAAGGCAGCTTTCAACTGGATAAGACATGGGGCCTGGTGATATATTTAGTTTCTTCAGAAAGAAAATTTTTTCTGACCAATGACACATCAAGCAAAATTTATTTTTATTCATTTTGACATCTGAATTTTAACTCCATGAGTGCACATTCTGACAGAGGGCACGCATACAGTATCTGATTATGAATGCACCAGTGCATCATAGATGGAGCAATATTCAAAGAGGTGCATAATTCAACAGAGGTCGCTCATGTAGCTTTGCGCATGCATGTTCCCGCCGATTTTTTATATCAAGGTAGCAATGTGAACTAGCAATTTCCAGTGCAAAACACTCACCTGGAGATGGTTGAATTGTTGTCAGCCGAAATAGCGGGCAAAAAGTCAATATTAACTGGCTGCAATCCCGAAACTTCATTGAACATGAATATAGATGTCAGAAAATTCTTTGTAAAATCATCTGTATGGAGTACACTGCTCTACGGGTGTGAAAGTTGGACTGTGGACAAATTGCAAAGGAATTGACTTGAAGCTGCTGAAATGTGAATATGGTGGAAAATAACAAGAACGAGCTGGACGGTAAGAAAAACCAGTCTGGAAGTCTTGAGGGAAGTCAACAAAGAGAGAAGAGTATTAATGGAAGTGGAAAAGTGAAAAATAAAATTTACGGGGCAGGTCATCAGACCACACCCTTATCATTAATATTCTTTAAGGAAAAGTACTGTCAAAAAAAGCAAGAGGGCAGCCTAGGATGAAGTATTCAGAAGGCATCAAGGAGACGATAGGACGTGATAAGTACTTGGAACTGAGACGAACCGTTAATGACAGAAGAGAGCAATTGCATCGACAAGAAATTAACCTTTAGAATATGCGTGTATGCATTTATGTATGTATGTATAGTAATTTAACTGACACCGCCTGTGTTTTTAAACTTTACAAAGTCAATACACTTTAATTATTACTTAATTAACTTATATTGTGGGACGATACTTACATCGTGAAAGAGATTGAGGATTTCAATATAGTACGATTTGTCCTGAAAATATCTTCGAAGTAACTCATAAATTCCACTCTCTAGCAGTAAGCCATCATTAACTGCCGATAAGCCAACGTCGTCATGGAGGTACCAGCAAGTTCTTCCACGCCTTGTAGCTGATTTGTCCATGATATCATCAAGAACAATGAAAAATGCTTGCAACTGGGAATGTAAATCACACAGTCATTGTTAATTCTGGTTTCTTTAAAAAACAAATTTCAGAAGTTAGACAGAAACAAAGCAGTGATATATCTGAAATTACTTCACTTTGAAAACTCTGACAGAAAGTCATTGAGCTTCTTATTTGAAGGGATAAAATCTGTCCAAAGAGAGAGAGAGAGAAAAAAAAAATCATCATTGCTTCCTCCGAATTTCTTCTGCACTTTCCCCTATTCCAGTCATGTAATATCTTTGGAAAGTTTATAATCTAGGTCATAGCGTTTTTCCCATTACTGTCTCTATTCTACTATAAAATATACATGTTAGCAGTCTCACAACAGCAATTTTGGGATATCTGCAATTCAGATTACACAACCTTCACACCTGGTATAAACTTTATGCTTCAAAATACCACATTTACGGATATTTGCTCTTTTCCCCAGTATGTGAATAATCATACTGCACATAAATTTATCATGATGCATCTTCGAATCAGGAATCCATGGCTATCTAGAATAGGAAAACTGAAAGACGATGGAAATAGTTTTGTTGAATGAGCACCTGATTTAAGTTAACATCTATGCACAAGCCTATTTTCAAGAGGTGGTGTGCTGTTATTACTGCAGAGACTTTAACAGCACAATAACTCATTGTATTCCCATCAATTTTTCCAACATTATCCAGCAATTAATTAAATATGGCATTTCAGAGGACCACTGGCTGCAATTTTTTCAATAAGCACTATACTATATCTCGCAGAGCTGATGCCACGTCAGAGACAGCCCCCATCTATGTACAGGAAATGACAGTGTGCAGTAAATGCTTGCAAGAATAATGTATTGAGAACTGCAGTTAAAAATTCCCTTTCCAAAATTCAGAACACAAATTCAAAGAAATTCAAGCTCATGTGGAGGCTTCCCAATGGAATAGAAAAGGGAGGAAACAATGATGATACTCTCCATCAATATACAATAACGTGGCTTGCGGAGTATAAATGTAGATGCAAAGTTAGTCTGACAAGTGATGAGATTAACCGATAAAAATAATTAAATTTAGCTCAAGCTTGGGACAGTGAAAAATTATCACCATCTGGAAACATAACAATCAAAACATTTTTCTAATACAGCCAGCCTTAAACTGGAATTAATCAATACTCAGCTCTAAACTGGTTTCTCATGACATGACTTTGGTATCTAAGATCACTGATAAGTTACATACGTTGAGGTGACAAACATCATGGGATAGTGATATCCACTTATACAGATGGTGGTAGTATAACGTACACATAGTATAAACGGGCAGTGGTTTGGCGGAGTTGTCATCTGTACACAGGTGATCTGCTTGACAAGATTTTCAACATGATTATTGCTGCAAGATGGGAATTAACAGACATTTTGAACATGAAATGGTAGCTGGAACTACACGCATGGGACAATCCATTTCAGAAATAGTTATCATATTTAATATTCCGAGATGCACAGTGTCAAAGTGTGTCCAGAGAATACCAAATATCAAGCTTTACCTCTCACCAGGGACAATGCAGCGGCCAATGGCAACAGCCTTCACCTAACGAGCCAGACCAACGGCATTTGCATAGACTTGTCAGTGCTAACAAACAAGCCACACTCTAACAAATAACCACAGAAATTAACGTTGGTTGTACAATGGACTTATCCATTAGGACAGTGCAGTGAAATTTCGCATTAATGGGCTACTGCAACAGACAATCAACGTAAGTGCCCTTCCTAACAGCACATCGTCTGCATAGCCCCTCCCGAGTCTATGACCATATCTGTTGGACCCTTGATGACTGGAAAACAGTGGCCTGGACAGATTTCAGTTGGTAAGAGCTGCTGGTAAGGTTCACATATGGCACAGACCCCAAGAAGCCATGGACCCACATTGTCAACAAGGCAATGTAGAAGCTGGTTGTGGCACCATAAATGTGGAGACTGTTTACATGGAATGGACTAGGTCCTCTGGTCCAAATGAACCAATCATTGACCGTAAATCCTTATGTTCAGATACTTGGAGCCATTTGTAGCCATTAATGGGCTTCATGATCCCAAACAATGATGAAATTTTTATGGATGATATGCATCATGTCACTGGGCCACAATTGTTCATGACTGGTTTGAAGAATATTCTGGACAATACAAGCAAATGATTTGGCACCCAGATCGCCCGATGTGAATCCCATCAAACATTTATGGGATATAATCGAGAAGTCAATTCGTACACAAAATCCTGCACTAGTAATACTTTCACAATTATGGATGCTATCAAGGCAGCATGGCTCAATATTTCTGTAGGGGACTTCCAATGACTTATCAGTCCATGTCACCCCGAGTTGCTGCACTACACTGTGCAAAAGGAGGTCCAACACGATATTAGGATATAACCAATGACTTTTGTAACCTCAGTGTATACATTTCTAGAGTAAAACATGCAACATAACATTATTATCCAGAGGTTCATTTACAAAAGGTGGAATGTAATTAAGTGGTATGTCTTTGCATAATCCATTGTAAACCACTCTCAGAAATAAAAGGCACAGCTGTCAATAGCTGTTGCTTTCATACCACGTGCATCAAATATTGAAGCACATCTCTTTTGCGCAAGTGTCCTATCTACATGAGACATACTGCTTGAGGCAGCAGTAGAATTTTTAATCATCTTCAAAACCTTGTAAACTGCGATTTAGGGGTTCATGGTAATATAGATATGCTTCAAATTCTGTTTCAACCCTGCCGTCACAGTCTGGGTTAGACACAATATTAGAAAATCATCCCATACTCAGAGTGCTTCATCCACTAGGAACATACTGATGTTCAGTTAAACCCATATGCTAAAACAGGAACTATCATGTTTGAATGCATACATAATGATACAGTGAATGAAGTTGCCGGTTTGCCGATATGTTGACACAGACTGTCCAATGTGTCTACAAGGAATGGTGTACCACTTGCTGCCACTTTGGTGTAAGAACAGTGGCCGCAAAAAGATCCTAACTGAGGGGGACAGAAGACAAGTGTCACGCCCTGTCACTGACTTTTGGTTTCACATCTGCCAAATGGAACTGCTGCTATCAGTGAATTCAGGTCCATCTCAACCAGTTTCCATGCAAACAGTGCAAAGAGAACTGCAAGCAGTGGACATTCGGAGTCAGGTACCTCACAGAAGGCCATTGCTCACAGCTCACACTGTCTTCAATGAGACAAACATGGAATCTGGACAGTTGCTGAGTAAAGGCATTGTTGTGGCCTCAAGAGTTTTGATTGCACCTCTTTACAAATGATACAAGGCACTGAGTGAACCGATGGCTCAATGAAGTGTTTGATACGCAATGTGTGGAGGGCATAGTTCAGGCCAGAGGTAGTTCTGTGATGTTTTGGGAGTTTTTCATTGCATCACTTGGGTTCCCTTGTGCAGTTCACTATGAACATGAACCATGATTTTTATTCCAACATTCACAGAGATCACTTTCTTTTACATCTTCGGGTATATTGCGGATGCTCCAATCTTCCAAGGTGACAACAGCCACATTCACAGAGATCTACACACACGTACCAGTTATGATGAACACTCAAGTGCCCTATCACACTTCGACTAGCCCGCTAAATCATTCACTCTTAAAGCCATAACAAATGTCGAAGACTTTGGAATAGTGAGGGAAATGTAGCAGTTGAGGTAGTTCTATAGAATGCAGTCATCAATGAGTGGCTTCAGCTGGATATGGCATACCTGAAGAAATTGTGGACACTCTTCCTCACCAAACTGAGGCTATTAGTGAGGTTAGAAGTTTTATATAGTATTAGCACACTGAGTCCTTTTGGTGACTATTTGGTGCATTTAATATACTGGTAATGGTATCATTCCCTCTTCCCTTTCCTAAAAGACAGTCGACATGCCTCTGTAAAAATCCACATTGCTCTATTTCACCATTATGATTACGCAAGATGTATGATAGATGAGCAAATTTTGCTTCCAATGATCAAACGGATATCAAACACATGTAACCATAGAAATATTAAAAAATGGCTCTGAGCAACTGCTGTGGTCATCAGTCCCCTAGAACTTAGAACTACTTAAACCTAACTAACCTAAGGTCATCACACACACCCATGCCCGAGGCAGGATTCGAACCTGCGACCGTAGCAGCAGTGCGGCTCCGGACTGGAGCGCTTAGAACCGCACGGCCACCGCGGCCGGCAGAAATATTAAAAGAAAACTCTAACTATCAGCAGGTTCTATAGCACAGTATCTCATTATTGTTGCTGCAGTGGGGTGCTAAAGTCTAATGGTGCCTTCTCATCTAATTCCCACCTGTGTCAGAATGTGTGATCTTGACAGGAATTATATGTTGGTTGATTGGTTAATTCATGGGAGGGGACCAAATGGACAAGATGTAATTTGTTTGAAGTACTTTGGCATCTCCTGGGTTACAGTATCATTTTTCTGTAATGACACTATAGTGCATGCATAACTTTTTACACTGATCCTTCTCACTAATTTTCACATCTATGCTGATAATGTGAACTGGTTAATACGTTGTAAAAATTCTTGCCACAGCTGCCTTTTCTTCTCTTTGATAATACACTGAGCTTTTGCCCAAGCAATGTAAAAAGCTACAAGATTGTCAGCAGATGGATCATGATGAAACTTCCACAGTGCCATGGCACTAGTCATCTGCCACATTTAACAGATGCATTTGGGATAAAGATATTAACAGTCCTGTGAATGAGAGTAGTGATATGTTCTACATGACTGTTTTCTTTTTATTTTCACTGGCCATTTGAAAATATTCTCTTTTTCTTCTTTACGTTATAAAGCAACACAAGTGTATGGAAGGTTTTGTTTTTCATTGTGAAAAAGACTGTACTGTATAGACACACTGGTGACATAAATATTATCTCATTTTCATCATGTAATATGTTGTTACTATGAAACTGTTAACAACTGTTCCTTTTCTACTGATTTTGTGGTGCTCTTAACACAAATAGGTCATCAAAACTGGTAAACTATGAGAAAATGTGCTGAAGAACAAAACACTAGTAGTGAATAAAAATTTAAATAAAAATCAGAAACACAATAATATATTGCTACAATTTCTACTTTTTTCCTAAGCAGTAACCACAATCTACTGATGCCATCGGATTTCATAAAATTTAGTTTTTTTTAATTTTTACAGAAATTGCATCAATTTTACCTGCCATGGAATAAATATCAGTAAAAAAATTTAAGGGTAAAATAAGCAGTTTGAAGACCAGCAGGTACCAGTACTTCAGTGGACCTGGCAACAATGGAATCTTCTTCGAAGTATTTTCAGGCATTATGTTCTTGAGTTTTCAACAATGATGTAGTTCATCATTCATATAGTACATAAAGTAGAATGTCTACAGTCAGAAAGGTAGTTTGGCAGGAGCACAGACACAGTTACAGCACTTGGGAACTTCAGATTTTAGTAATGTTAAGAAACTGATTTCATCTGCAGAAATCAGTTTCTTAACATTACTAAAATCTGCAGATGACGAAGAAATTGAAGAAATGTATGATGAAATAAAAGAAATTATTCAGATTGTGAAGGGAGACGAAAATTTAATAGTCATGGGTGACTGGAATTCGAGTGTAGGAAAAGGGAGAGAAGGAAACATAGTAGGTGAATATGGATTGGGGGACAGAAATGAAAGAGGAAGCCGCCTGGTCGAATTTTGCACAGAGCACAACATAATCATAACTAACACTTGGTTTAAGAATCATGAAAGAAGGTTGTATACATGGAAGAACCCTGGAGATACTAAAAGGTATCAGATAGATTATATAATGGTAAGACAGAGATTTAGGAACCAGGTTTTAAATTGTAAGACATTTCCAGGGGCAGATGTGGACTCTGACCACAATCTATTGGTTATGACCTGTAGATTAAAACTGAAGAAACTGCAAAAAGGTGGGAATTTAAGGAGATGGGACCTGGATAAACTAAAAGAACCAGAGGTTGTACAGAGATTCAGGGAGAGCATAAGGGAGCAATTGACAGGAATGGGGGAAATAAATACAGTAGAAGAAGAATGGGTAGCTTTGAGGGATGAAGTAGTGAAGGCAGCAGAGGATCAAGTAGGTAAAAAGACGAGGGCTAGTAGAAATCCTTGGGTAACAGAAGAAATATTGAATTTAATTGATGAAAGGAGAAAATCTAAAAATTCAGTAAGTGAAACAGGCAAAAAGGAATACAAACGTCTCAAAAATGAGATCGACAGGAAGTGCAAAATGGCTAAGCAGGGATGGCTAGAGGACAAATGTAAGGATGTAGAGGCCTATCTCACTAGGGGTAAGATAGATACCGCCTACAGGAAAATTAAAGAGACCTTTGGAGATAAGAGAACGACTTGTATAAATATCAAGAGCTCAGATGGAAACCCAGTTCTAAGCAAAGAAGGGAAAGCAGAAAGGTGGAAGGAGTATATAGAGGGTCTATACAAGGGCGATGTACTTGAGGACAATATTATGGAAATGGAAGAGGATGTAGATGAAGATGAAATGGGAGATATGATACTGCGTGAAGAGTTTGACAGAGCACTGAAAGACCTGAGTCGAAACAAGGCCCCCGGAGTAGACAATATTCCATTGGAACTACTGACGGCCGTGGGAGAGCCAGTCCTGACAAAACTCTACCATCTGGTGAGCAAGATGTATGAAACAGGCGAAATACCCTCAGACTTCAAGATGAATATAATAATTCCAATCCCAAAGAAAGCAGGTGTTGACAGATGTGAAAATTACCGAACTATCAGCTTAATAAGTCACAGCTGCAAAATACTAACACGAATTTTTTACAGACGAATGGAAAAACTAGTAGAAGCCAACCTCGGGGAAGATCAGTTTGGATTCCGTAGAAACACTGGAACACGTGAGGCAATACTGACCTTACGACTTATCTTAGAAGAAAGATTAAGGAAAGGCAAACCTACGTTTCTAGCATTTGTAGACTTAGAGAAAGCTTTTGACAATGTCGACTGGAATACTCTCTTTCAAATTCTAAAGGTGGCAGGGGTAAAATATAGGGAGCGAAAGGCTATTTACAATTTGTACAGAAACCAAATGGCAGTTATAAGAGTCGAGGGACATGAAAGGGAAGCTGTGGTTGGGAAGGGAGTAAGACAGGGTTGTAGCCTCTCCCCGATGTTGTTCAATCTGTATATTGAGCAAGCAGTAAAGGAAACAAAAGAAAAATTCGGAGTAGGTATTAAAATTCATGGAGAAGAAATAAAAACTTTGAGGTTCGCCGATGACATTGTAATTCTGTCAGAGACAGCAAAGGACTTGGAAGAGCAGTTGAATGGAATGGACAGTGTCTTGAAAGGAGGATATAAGATGAACATCAACAAAAGCAAAACAAGGATAATGGAATGTAGTCTAATTAAGTCGGGTGATGCTGAGGGAATTAGATTAGGAAATGAGGCACTTAAAGTAGTAAAGGAGTTTTGCTATTTGGGGAGCAAAATAACTGATGATGGTCGAAGTAGAGAGGATATAAAATGCAGGCTGGCAATGGCAAGGAAAGCGTTTCTGAAGAAGAGAAATTTGTTAACATCCAGTATTGATTTAAGTGTCAGGAAGTCATTTCTGAAAGTATTCGTATGGAGTGTAGCCATGTATGGAAGTGAAACATGGACGATAAATAGTTTGGACAAGAAGAGAATAGAAGCTTTCGAAATGTGGTGCTACAGAAGAATGCTGAAGATTAGATGGGTAGATCACATAACTAATGAGGAAGTATTGAATAGGATTGGGGAGAAGAGAAGTTTGTGGCACAACTTGACCAGAAGAAGGGATAGGTTGGTAGGACATGTTCTGAGGCACCAAGGGATCACCAATTTAGTATTGGAGGGCAGCGTGGAGGGTAAAAATCGTAGAGGGAGACCAAGAGATGAATACACTAAGCAGATTCAGAAGGATGTAGGTTGCAGTAGGTACTGGGAGATGAAAAAGCTTGCACAGGATAGAGTAGCATGGAGAGCTGCATCAAACCGGTCTCAGGACTGAGGACCACAACAACAACAACAAGAAACTGATTAAGCTGGGAGAAGTTTAAGACCATTACATTAAATAAAACTTTAGTCATAATAACTTCGGTGCTACAGTTTTACGAATGGAGCTGTCAGAATTGATAACTACCAAGAAATTTGAACTTGGCGGCAGATTAAAATTTTGTGCCACATGGGGACTTGAACACGTAACCTTACTTTTCGCACACGAAAGGCAAGGTTCTGAATTCAAGTCCCATTCCAGCATACAGCTTTAATCTCCTAGTAAGTTTCAAATCAGTACACATACTGCTGCTAAGCGAAAATTTATTCTGGTACCAAGCAACTTATTTTCACGCACATTCAGTAAAGACAACTCAACAGAATTACCAACAGTAACAGCAGTAGCTGTATTAAAATACTTTTGACCTCTATTACCATGATGAACACCTATATCCTCATAGGGCATAAATTACCAAAAATTAACAGCAGAATAAAATTATTTCTTAGCTAAACATACCTCAGAATCTTCATGCAAAAATCTTATCAGCCAATAAACTTCCACATACCATTTCCACACACCATCCCATAACCTGGGCCAAGAATACATTTTCTGCACTATGCAGACTGTCTTTAGTAAGCATACGATAAGCTTGCACAACTGCTAACCCTCGTGACATCTTACCACCAGGGACATTATAATGAAGGACCTGAAAGAAATTGAGAAATAAGTGTGGTAACCAATAATTTTTGTCAGCTAATATGGAAAAAAATGGCATTTATAGTTGGCAAACTTCACTGCAAACTGGATGCATCAAATCCACAATTTTGCATTGTCACTCCTCTTACATTTTTACTATTCAAAGTGAGCTTCCATCATGCACCTTTTTCCTTTATCTTTCCCACGCTTCCTGTTGTTTCCTACCCATTTTATCCCTATTCTCATCTCTTCTATTTGTTTGCATTTGCATTTTTTCATATTTCCTCAATATTTCTCTCTTCTCTTTGGCTAACTGGGTGACTGCAAAAGTCATGGCAACTATTTTTGTTTCAGAAATGGTAGCAAATTAAAGAATTCTGAAATATGCAAACTGAATGTTAGTTCATACGTAAACATTACAGGTAGGGAGATGGATGAATGCACACACTGCCACAAAGAAAAGCGCAAGAAAAAAGATTAAACAAATCTTGTCAATTTAAACGTGTCAATTGCAACAGTACACAGTAGTACAGGGCAGGAACATAGACTTGTGACATCTTCAAGTCCCTCGCAATAGGGCCCAACGAATCCACAGCACTACCAGTGCTGTGGAAAACACCAAACACCGGTGGCCTAACTATGAGTGAATTGTCTGATCTCACATGTTACTTATGTGCAATGTCTTCGTGTGTTCTACATAATTGTTCTTTTAGTTTTGGTATGAGATCATAATCACAAGATGCTAAGTCTGGGGAATATGGTGAATTTACTTCCCATCCCCCATCACGAGCAGATTCTGCACACACATTGTCATATGGGCACTCTCATTGTCCTGAAGAATTACTGCATCATGTAGACGGTCAGGAGGTTTCTCCTGAGTGCACAGTTGTAGGTGTCATTGCAGGAAAGTGTGACAGCAGTACAGTGCATTAAAAGTTTGTCCATGTAGGACAAAATGAAACAAAATCACACCTCTAATATCATAGGCTATGATTACTAATTCCTGTCTGTGTGGTGAACCTGGATGACACCATTCTACGGATGGGTGTTTCAGATCTGGCTCATAGGCCCTGGCCCAGAATTCAATTATGGCGAGGATTCTCACAAGCATATCTCCCTCCCTTCCTCCTTGCAATGTGCTAGATGCACATAGCATGTTTCATAACATGTCCACTTTGCCACTTAGTGCATAAGGCATCCATTTTGCAGAAAACTTCACACATGTGCAGCTCGCCGCATAAAATTATGTAGATTGTTGTCTTCTCAATAACAGTATGGTGCTGCAATTCCTATAGCATCCATCTTCTCTTGTTCTCCAAGCACTGAGTGATCTCGGTACGAGCACAGTCTGTACGCACAGTGACTGACCACCCGGAATGGTGCACATCGGCTGTTGCAGCACTGCCGTGCCTGAATGCAGCTACCCACCAAGCAACTGAACAGGACAGTAGAGCAGCATTTCCTACCATTTCCACAAGCCCCTCGGGGCATTGTCGCACATTCCTTCCACAATGAACTGCAGTCTTTAAAACAGAACACTGTTCAAGTAGGGTAAAAGGACTGAAATTATCTGTCACATTACTGTGGATTCTTGGTGAGATGCCATGGAATAGGTGTAGTTTGTAATTTACTATTGTGTACTGTTGCAACTGACAGTAAAATATGTTTGCACCAACAAACTTTCTTTCACCTTTTTGCTCATGCTACACCTTTATGGCAGTGTGTACATTCATCCATCTCCCTACAGGGAATGCTTATATATGAACTAACCTTCCATTTGTGTAGTTCATAATTTTTAACTTTGTTACCATTTTTGAGAAAAGAAACAGTTGCCACAACTTTTGCAATGATTTTTGTGTAAGTCATTATTAGCAGAGGTCATCTGAATCTAGTCTTTTAATTTCTCATTGCCTTCCTTTTTTTTTTTTCCTTTTTCTTTCTTACCCACAGAATGAAGTTAAGTTAGGCCTACTTCCCTTCAGAAAATGTGCACACACATTTCCATTTTCCATCTTTTTGCTTTGCTGCTTACTATTCTTATCATGTTGAAATCATTTCACACAGTTCCAAAAACTTAACAGACAGACGATGTCTAAAACTGTACGGGATAGCCGTGTTTCAAAGATGGTCTTGCTGCAGCAGCTGATTTGTAAATAGCCCTTTTCTGCCATGGATATTGTCAGTGCTAGTGCCTAATAAATATTAATTCTTAAACACAAATAGCACAGCTGAAAAAATATTGACATCACAGTCTGAAATACCCCAAAAACAAAATATAAAAAATTACATCCCATGAAGTTGGAACAGATCAGTAATCAACTGTTGTCTGGATAGAAGCAATTAACTATAAATGGACCAAATAATTGCCTGGATAATTAACTATGCTATTCTGTGAACAAGGAAGGTCTCACTGATATAAACAATTCAGGAAAGGAAGTTTACAGTCTTCTATCATGTAAATGAATGAAAGTACAATTATAACTTCTGTTCCGCTCTAAGAAGAGAGCATTGCAATTTTACGAGCCAGTTTCCTGTTTGGAACACAGGTTTATGTTAGTGAGTGAATGAGCAAATACAGCAGTTAATTTGCACAGGTTTAATGCTTCCGTACCATTCAACTATATCTCCAGTAATGGAACTTGGTAATGGATCATGTATTCATAGTGTTGACCCAGTACTTTTGAATAACTTATCCTGAGAAATGTGGCACAATGGTGAGAGAATGATCTCACAGTTGAGAGAATGTGGTGCAAATATTCTTTCAGCCATACAGAGACACGTTTTCCATAGTTTCCCTAAATCAAGCAGAAAATATTAGTCAAATGATTCTTTTCACATGGACATGACCATTTTTCTTCCCTAATCTGAGCTTGGGATCTGTCTCCAATGACCGTATCATCAATGTGACTTTAAATCATAATCTTTCTTCTTTTAATTAAATATTTACAGAAACATTTTTTGCACAACTGGAATCCATACCAACTGAGGACAGTCATCTATGATCATTAACATATTATTAAACACAGTATCAATATGTAAATCACAAATAAAGCCTTGCTGCACAAGAGAAAAACTCCCTTCAGTAAATAGAAAACATACCATCTGTCCCCAAATGTAAACAAGGTGCACCACAAAATGTCAACATAAATATTTCACAAGTTATTCAAGTTATCAAAGCAAGCTTTCTGATCAGAGAAATTATACCAAAGAGAAAGTATTTTGCTATACTGTTAACACTGTCATTTTTTTATCCACCAACATACTTATACAACTACTGTTTCCTTCAATAGGGTGGCATGATGTTCAGCTAGTTTTTGTCAGGTGCTCATATTTGACTCATTTTATGTCAGTGGAGGTTCTCTTTCATGATGGAACCTACAGAACACAATGGATGAACAGTTACTTTTGTTTATCAGTTAAACATTAACAACAAGAACAGAGAAATCAGTATAATGGTATGAAACTGGAAAGTTGTGCTTAAGTGGCAGTGTAGGCCTTTACAATAATTTTGGGGCAATCTTTCTTCATTGTGTGTTATGAGCTCAATGAGAGATTTAAGTGAAGATTACCACTTTCATAATACATTCAGATATGGTCATATGTCATCTAGATTTCTCTGTTGCTTCTCATGTTATCATCATCTTGTCTCCCAATCACTTCTGCTTCTGGTTAGCACACTTGGCATTGAAATTACTGCATCTCCTTATTAAAATCTCGATATTGTAAGAAAGTTGTCTTTGTTTTTATGGTTAAAACTTTTTGATGGTCAGTAGACTCATTCTTAGAAAGCCATTAGGCTGAGCAATAGTTGCTGTTTTTGTTGACATTTTCAACATACAAAAATGTGAACATGTTTATAGATATTCTACGACAAAACATAATTATACTGGATAAATCTCCTGTGACAAATGCTGGCAAAGTCAGAAGTTGGCTTATGTGACATTGAGAATGAAGAGCGCACTTCAATACACACCAATACAGTAGTACCTAGTCTCGTGTGAAAAGTAAACATCTGAAAAAATACTACCTGGAAGCATAATTTCACCATCAATTTCATATTACTAAGATTCACTTTTCTTAGAAACATTCCTTGTGCAACTAGCTTTACAAATATATTGGCTATTTTAGTAGCTGCTGTTAGCACACACAGCACAATACATATATCGCACTTCAAGTGGGTAACCATAAAAGTATTACCTTTGCAAACCGTTCCTTTGCTTCTGATATCTCAGAACCAAACCCAGCATCTGTTAAGTCTTTAACAATGTGAGGAAAAACAGCCAAAAACTGGTCCCTCTCGCTCTCATTTGAAGCTGTCGATCGTGCAGCAAATGAAATATCAGTAGTCGGCTTTAAGCTTGACTTTGATCTGGCAACGAAATAACAACGTATTCGGCACAATATGTAATAAAAATATCAGTTGGTGCAGCGTCTAACAATAAACATTATCATCAGTTACTATAATACCTTTTTGCTTGAACACATGCTCGGCGGTTGGTTTCACAGTTCAGGAAAGTGTTAATATAATGTCTACGAAAGCTGCCGCTGTTTAAGTTCGGAGAGCACACACATCTAAAACCAATATCACGCGCTTGTTTTCCCAAAACACAATACAGGTTACGCAAAGATCTTGACATGTTATTGTTTCGTTCAGACTTCTACTGAGCTCCGTGCACTGCGCGTTTGGTTTCTTACTTTCCCTGACGTAACATTGTAAAATCACCCCATGCACTTCTCTACCCAAATGACAGGTGCCAGACTTCGACGAGAAGCGTATATCTCATACTCATACCCCCCCTTCTCCCGCTGCCTTGACACCGCAGAAGGCGCAGAGGAAGGGAGACAGTTGAAGGTGGAGGGGACAACAACGACGTGAGGTAAAGCGCCAAGCAGTGCGCTGCCACTGCGCTGTAGATTTACACCGATGACTACTGGCTATCTCAACCCACATTTAACTTCCGCGCAACGTACTATACGCACAATCAAGGTTATTCTATAAGGAACTTCGACCTTTTCTGGTAGCGAACAAATCTGTTGAAGACGGGTGTCTTTGGGCCTCTAAGGACTTTCCCCGCCTGTTGCCAACTTACACAATATCCCCGCCACAACAACCGGTTATTGGGCGGGGAACTTGGGCGGTAAGTTCCCTGCATCCTTCCCAGAATGGACCAAGTGCGTATGGTAAAACGTTTAATATACCATTACTCGAGCGACATGAAACCACCCCAATAATATGTGTGTATAATGGCATATGCTTTGCATGTTATTTCCTTGAAATATACGTAATTGCTCATTTTCCTCGAATCTTTAATGGCAAAATGTTCTCTGCTCTGTCACATTTTCACTTATGGTAATATGTAATGCAGTTGTATGATAAATCATGTGAGAAGTTTCTATGCAGTTTCAGTTTATATTATCTATATTACTATTTATTCTATACGTAGTTGTTAGAAACAAATTATTATACAAAACTCACATGCAAAGAAACTGTATATTGCAGGCGATTTCATTTTGTAAATTCCTTATTTTAATTTCTGTGTATGACAAGTCCAAAATCGTTTGTACAATGACATGGAAGCTAAATAAATAAATAAAATTGAACAATGGCACGAGCATATTGCATGAAGTCTCATTTTCTGGATGACCCGCAATTTGAAAACACTACCAACTAGTAGGAAACTATTTGCTATACTTACAGTTAGGTTCATGTGCCAATTGCGTAACAATAAACATCTCCTCGAAGTGCTACTCGTGTATAACATTGCGCTTAATCATGGGTTACTAGTCTCATCTTCATATTATTTTACAGTTATCAACTCGTGACACCAGCTCCTCTACAGTCAGCACAAGTGCAACATTCGTGCGAATCAGGCACCCTAGCTACGCAATTCGTTTGTTATTTGTGTAATTAAAAGCCTGTCTTATAAGCATATCCCAGCCAATTCTATTTTAGAAGGGCAACAAAGCTGTGGTAAATCCTACGCCGCCAGTTTGTGATACTGTCCTTCCGCGGGAGAGCGGGTGTATCTAAAAGCAGTCATGTCGGATAGCAACCATGACGCACTGGCGTTGCAGAGTGATGCTAGCTATTTTGTACCTGTTAATACGAAAGGTTGATTCCTTCAACAACTCGGAATTCTTCCTAAGCTGTATCACCATCTCCTAAAGGAGGTACTGGCTGTACCTGTATGCACACTCGCCGCGGATGTAGTGAGCGGCGGAATTGAGACAGAACCCCCACACTCGCTCCCAACAACCACTGCGCGCAGTTCGAAGCTGACAGTGAGTGAATAGTACGTATGCAGAAAAAGTAAATTAATAACGTCACGATGCGGTTACTTCTTAGGCGTTATTTCTTCTTTTTTGGTTTGCCATAACTTACATATCTGATGACGCATGTGAAGGAATAAAAATAGCCCAAACTACGGATACAGTAACGTTAGCTTGATGCGCGGCGCTGGAGAAAAAGAAGTTCCGTTTCGCATACTTGCGACAGGAATGTTTCGGAAGGGCAAGCTTTGGCTGGTTGAATTTCACTTTCAGGTCTCTCTCTCTCTCTCTCTCTCTCTCTCTCTCTCCCTCATGCACATAAAGTGGTGGAATGGGATGTATACATAATTTGTTATAAGATAAACATCAACCAAAGTAAAACGAGGGTAATGGAACATCGTTGGAGCAAACCAGGCGATGCTAAGGGAATTAGATCAGGAAATGATACAGTAAAAGTAGTAGATGAGTTTTGCTATTTGGGCAGCAAAATAACTGACGATAGTCGAAGTAGAGAGAATACAAAATGCAGGTTGGCTACGGCAAGAAAAGCACTTGTGAAAGAAAGAAGTTTGTTAACATCTAATATGAATTTGTTAGGAAGTCTTTCCTGATGCTTTTCGTCTGGATTGTAGCCTTGTGAAGAAGTGAAATTCCGAAGACAAGCAGTTCAGACAAGAAGAGAATGGAAGCTTTTGAAGTGTGGTGCTACACAAGATTACTGAAGATTAGATGGGTAGATTGCATAACTAATGAGGAGGAACTAAACAGAATACGGCGGAAAAGAAATTTGTAGCACAACTTGACTAAAAGAAGGGATCAGCTGATGGTGAAAGACGTCTGTCCCAGTTGCCTTTCACGATATTTTTGTTTGGAACGACTAACTTGGTTCACCGCGTGCAGCCTATTGCTTTTCTACTTTTTACTTATCACATAGTCATACCTGGAGGCACGTTTCTTGTGGAAACAGCATTATTGATTTCATTCTCTTTGTTTCGCGTCAGCATCCTACGTTACCCATAACCCCAATTAGCTCTGTGATACATGCATGTACGGTTAATTAGGAGTGCAAGTGCGATCATCGGATCAGTGTAACTTCCTTGGCTTTGATTGCAGAAGTATGGGAATAATCTTTAAACTTTTAAGTTTTCAAAGCTGGCTTGTGGAATGTTCAGAGCAGAGACAAAAGGTTGTCCCGCTCTTCAGAAGAAAAAAAAAAAAAAAAACATCTCGCGATTAGTCAGGCAGCCCGGCACAGTGAGTATACATTCTGGGTGTTCACAAACTATTAGATTCTGATAATTTTGAGAGTCTGATATTAACAGCATCTGCTTTATAACAGTTATCAACAAGTTTATACAACTACAGCGACTGCCAATAATAATAATAGTAAGATGCATAACTTATCTGACAAAAGAAAGAATTATTTTGTGGAATTTTGTTGTATTGTACATAATTAAGTACAGTTTAGGGCCTTAACTAAATAATGTATAAGCTTTCGCAAGTCTCCATTTCGTATTTTTGTGTAAGTGGGAATTTTCGCGCTTTTCCATTTTTTCGGACAAATGTACAAGATCCCTAACAGATGTATTAGTTAACGAATTGACTTCCGGGTTGAAAATCAGATATTCTTACGCTGCACCCAAACGACAACTTGTGTTAGCCGTATACTTCCTTGCTTGCAGCCACGCTTATTTGATTTCGTCACTCAACCAAAGGATCTGTTCTCGGAGGCCCTAGTTCCTTTGCGGCTAACTTTTCCTGGTAATTTACTTTTCTGTTACCAGAATGAGATTTTCACTCTGCAGCGGAGTGTGCGCTGATATGAAACTTCCTGTCAGATTGAAACTATATGTGCCGGACCGAGACTCGAAATCGGGAGCTTTACCTTTCGCGAGCAAGTACGCTATCGATCGAGCTACCCAAGCACGATTAGCGCCCCGTCTCCATAGGCTTACTTTTCTGTTAGCATTTAACATAGTTCATGTTTACACTGCACACGAAAGCCGATTCCCCCGCACAGTAAGCAACCAACTCCAAACACAAAGTTCCGTTTGTGGGAATGATTGAATTCAAGTAGAATGTCTACCAACACGGTCACTTGACTAGAATACAAACGACGCGCTGAGATCCATAAGGGCCTAAAGCACACCGCCGTCGATCCCACATTTAAGTATTAGAGAAACGAGTGATACATCTTTTCGTGAAGCTTCATATACACAATGTAGGCCTACAGCATAGATAAACCTGTCTCACCGTAAGATCAACAGATTTCGGAAGCATGAATAAATGGTACAACCTCACAATCGACTGTGATGTGCTTTATGCCCTTATGATTCTCAGGGCCTCATATGGATTACTGTATGATAAAATTCATAACTTAATATACGGTAACTCAGTCAGAAACTCACAAAATAGGTTTACTGTCAGTAAAACTTTGACATATACTGACGTCCAATTCAATTTTACTACATTTTATAGTGAGTGAATTAGTATATCTGAGGAGTGTGCTATTATCTAGCAGGATTTATGCCGAGCGAACGGGGATAAAACACTGCCGCAGTGTGGTACTGCCTGGTGGCACTGACGTGCATATAGTTTATCAAATCCGTTTGTATTTCGCCCCTCAGACAATTACGCCACGCGAGTTGCGTATGCGCAAAAGCTTCTTGAAACGTGCACAACTGAAGGTGTGCTCGCGACCCTGATGCCAAGTTTTGCGGAGTCTAGAGGAGCAGTAAGTAGCACGATAGAATCAAGTGCCGTATCTTTCAGATTACAGCGCATATGTTACGTTTAACAGCATACAAGGAAAAATAACCACTAAATCCGCAAGGTGTCGAACGTTAGGGTGTTCACGTACTCTTGTGCTGGACCAACCTATGAGTAGTGAAAAATTCCACGAACCGTTAATCATATTTTGTATGTAAAACTGGTGGAAGGAACTGGCACCAACTAGTGGCTTTTTTAACTTCCTCCCGATTGAACACGGCAGCTGAAGGTGCGATATTGGTTCTTTACCTTTGGCTGGACCTCCGCTCCTGCCCCCTTATGGACGAGACGTCAGGGAACAATGTCTAGTGTTTGAAAATTTCGGAATTAGTTATTCGGGGACTGGCGCTGTGGTGAGCAGCATGTGCTGCTTTTAAGCATACTTATAAGGAAATTGTTGGCTGGGATTACAGTCAGATGTTTCGTTTGATAATGTAGGCAATTCATGAACTGATTAAATTCAATTATCAAGGAATTTGTATGGCTGAATGTTGGGTATTTCATCTTCGTTTCCGAAATGGTTGATTTGGTTTCACTTATCCAACCATGTTAGGATTGTTTCAGTGTTTTCCAATGATTTTCGTGATCCACGACAGACAGTGTCCACACATGATTCGTATGAATTATTACCTTTTTATTTTATTGGTGAACTTACTTTCTAGTGTTTGAATTCTAGTGCATGTACCAGAGCACTTATGCCCCATCCTTCCGATGACACGTCCTTTTGCTGATAGAATAATACCTAGAGAGCTCGTTAAGAAATCAACCTCTGTAAGGAACCTTAATATTAAGACAATTTTGATTTGTTAATTGATCATGAGAACTCAAAGAGAAGTTACCTCATTTGTAATAAATGTCTTAGTTCGTTAGTCTTTTCGCCCACGACCATTCCGACACTCCTTTCCACCTCCTGTGAATATTAACAATAGCTGTCCTGCTCGAGAAATATCTTCTAAATGATTAATGAAACTCATTCGCCGAACACTCGTCCTGAGGTCGCTACAGTTATATTGCGATGCACACTACAGATTAAACCTTGGACCAAATTCATTTAAATTTCTCACAATGACTTCAGACAACTTTGCACTCAGTGGACCTAGCAAATAGAGAGGCACTGCCCATTCAAGATAAGAAGCACAGTGCATCCACCAGACCCATGTGATATGTCGAAAAGATCACCCTGTATTGCAGTAAAATACAATTTCAGGATCGGTGAGTACCAGTAGTCAAACAATAGATAGCATCAATACGTAAAGTAAAACTTAAAAGAGAATAAATAATGGGCATCCTTTATCTAGGAGCTGTCAATTTAGTACTGGAGGAAGGTGTGGGATGTAAAAATGTTAGAGGAAGACCAAGAGATGAATACAATCAACAGTTTCAAATGGATGAAGGTTGCATTAGTTATTTTGAAATGAAGAGACTTGCACAGGATGGACTAGCGTGCACTGAAGAACACAACAACAAAAACATAAACAGAGCTTTTAACGATGCGAAACACGTCCTATGTCAAGGCGGCTTCAGACAGGTTGACCCTTTGGTTGCAGAATGCTGCAACAGATGCCACTCGCAGCGGCAAAAGTGACAGAGAGAACTCAACATACTCCCACTTTAAAGCGAATCCTCTCATTTTACAAACGGAACGTAAATTATAACAACAAACTGAAAACTTAGATTCAGAACAATGGAAAACGGTTGTGATAAAAGGAAAAATATTCAAGTGTTCATTATAAACTGCTATTCCATGGCACTTCAAAATGTGCTTGAATTTCATAAGCAATATTTGTAATTCGTTTGTTACTATGTAGTTCGTATCACGGGTGACTGAAATGAGGACGCTGCAGCGGCGCTCTGTTGGAGTTCGGGACATGTGTAGTCCAACTCTTACTTAAACAATACATGTCAACCTGTTAGAACAATAGTTCAGATAGATTCACACTTGGAACGTGAAACTGAAAACTAAAACAATGAAAAATTCCCGAAATTCTAAAAAATTTCCGGGTTTTTCCCGGTTTTCTCCCGGATGAAAAAATTCCCAGGTTTTTCCCGATCTCCAGTTGTCCCGGGTCGTATACACCCTGTACTTAGCACAACAGCCCCACTTCCACAGGGACATCTTGGTGATGGGGCGAAACCCTGTAGCATAACTGGGCTAATTTGAATTTTCCACTATTTGTTGAATTTTCCGCCATTTTTTTAATTTTCCACCACTTTATACATGTGGCAACTGACCTATTTTAGAGAGGGGTGGGAAGAGGGGGTAAAGCTGGTAACACTACATGACATCATAGGAGAGGAGGGGACATCCGACAACAATGCGGAGTATACCAGAATTTTCACTGCGCACCTACTTCTGAAGTAGATAGCGTTTGGAGGAAAGCCAGAGTGACAAGTATAACCTACTGTAAGACTCACTACAACCCGATTGTATAAGGGTCGTATCAATGACCAGCCTGTTTCATTATTTGTGTGTGCCAAAAATGAAACTGTAATTTTTCTGCTACGGAATTTCTCATTCCACCTTGTGTCTCAACACAATATCTGGGACGGATGACTCCATCTCAGATCACAATGGAGATCCATAAATACAATGAAATACGGTTCATCTGAAATTTTAAACCAAGTTGTTATAAATAGACGTTCATGTCTAACTTATCACAGTTTCTAGAGATAATCACTGAAATTGGGAGCTCAACTCAAATGACGCAACATTGCAAGGTGTGCGTAAATTACTTTCACGAGCGCTCCTACAGAAAAAAGGCTTTGGTTTGCCTTTTATCCAAACGTTGGACAGCTTTTAGCGTGTTCTGTGTCAGTCCAGCACTTGAGGCAGTGAAGGCCACTCGGTGCAGTGCAGCGACGATGGCTGATAAAGTCCGCTACGAGATTAGTTCTCCGCGTGTTCTTGTTACGTAACTTTCTCGAAATTGTTTTGAGACACAATTGTCCCAGCAACATCATGCCTAACACATAGCTTTTGTTTTGATTTATTATCGATGTTTTACTATATTTCTCATGGATCACAGACTACATAACTTGGCGCGTTATTATTCTTTCTCTCGAGAATTTGAGTAGCATACAGAACGAGACTTTTTCTGTCATGTTCGATAGAAAAATAGCCTTCAGACTAAGGGGAAATTTCTGACGTCATGCCTAAATCAGTTGACAAGAATGTCGTTACAGATCGTCGACGATACTTTCTAAAGCGCTAGCGGCAAAGACGATACAGGCGCAAAAGCAACTGTTCTTACTGCACCGGAGTTTGAGAAAATGTCTATTGTTCGGTAGCAATTTACATACCTTTTAGTTTTAGTCTCCTTTCCTTCCACGAGGGTGTTGTCTGTTCAATAACAATATAAACAAGAAAAAATGCGTAGCTTACAGAATGAGTAAACCCAACGGTTTACAGAGTAATTCCACAATTGTATTGAATGTAAAATATGCAAAAACGGAAAAAAACTATGCAAATTAGTCTTGAAATACCAGTGAAATGTTAATTTTATCATCTGAATCGGGTCTCGATTTATATGCTGCAGATTCTGTAAACCATACAAGCGATAATCTGGTTGACAAAATACACTAGTGTGAAAACTCAAGGACGATCGTCATTGCAAAGTTAGAGAACTCGATGAAACTTGAACTATACATAGAAATAACTGCTACAGTAGGGTACAGTTGTTAACTGAAGTGGACAATGAGACGAACAGAAATGGACATTTTATTCAGAGACAATAAATACAATGAAGTCACCGTGATTCGTGATGTTCAAAAATGGCTCTGAGCACTATGGGACTTAACATCTTAGGTCATCAGTCCCCTAGAACTTAGAACTACTTAAACCTAACTAACCTAAGGACATCACACACATCCATGCCCGAGGCAGGATTCGAACCTGCGACCGTAGCAGTCCCACGGTTCCGGACTGCAGCGCCTAGAACCGCACGACCACCGCGGCCGGCCATTCGTGATGTTCCCCTGGACATTACAAAAGGCGGGACATCGTAATTCATAGGGTATGTGATCACCACAAATGACAATGCATTCTCTGTAATGTGCTCCCGTTGTGGCCATAAGGTTCTCGTGGCCGGGCGTTTCATTCCTCCACGAATGCGGTTCACAGCTGCTGGATGGTTGTTGGTTTATGTGGAAGTGCCGCAGTACGTCTCACCGACGCATCCCACATGTGCTCGATGGGATTTAAATCTGGAGAACGAACAGGTCAGTCCATTTGTTCCAAGAGGTCCACCCCCTGTGTTGTTAGATTCAGTCGTACATTGTCATCCATATAAATGAAGTCGGGACCGAATGCACTTCTGAAAATACGCACATGTGGTAGTAATACAGTGTCGCAATAACGATGACCGATGAGTGTACCGTGATCAAAGATCTGAAAGTCGGTACACCCATGCAACAAACGCCTTCCCATGTCATAGCACATGGACCACCAAAATGTTCATATTCGAAAATTTTCCTTGGTGCATTACCTCCCACCTCTCGCCATATCATGATAAATCCATCATTGTTGAACACGATCGTTTAGGAGGTCAACGTGTTACAATGCGGGGAGAGACAATGTCGTATGGGCGGACTGACTCCAAATCTTTAACGACGGTACTCTCAATGGTCAAAGTTATTGTGACAGTGTACTCCTTCCTCAACTGCCTCTTTTCAGGGGTGCAATCGACCCAGACTTCAGTTTTATGGATGACAATGTGCGACCGCATCGAACGGAGCAGGTGGATTAGCTCTTGGAACGAGATGATATTCAGCGAATGAACTGGTCTGCCTGTTCCATCGACTTAAATCCGAGGAACACGCGAAGGACACGTTGAGGAGACGTACTGCAGTACGTCCACGTGCACCATCGACTATCAAACAGTTGTTAACCACACTGCTGGAGGAACGGAAGGCCCCACCACAAGAACTCCTTTCCAATTGCGTGGCCAGCATGAGAGCACCCTGCAGGGAATCCACTGTCATACATGGTGGTTGCACATCCTATTATGAACCATGTCCCACCTTTTGTAATGTCCAGAGGACCATCATGAATTGCGACGACTTCTGTGTGATTGTTGTCTTTGAATAAAATTGTCATTCCTGTTCGTCTCATGGCGTATTTCTTTCAGTTACCTTCTGTGCTATACTGTAGCAGTTCTTTATATGAATGGCCCAAGTTTGATCGAGGTATCTTACTTCTCAGTGACACATCATGTGAAAGTTACTTTCATCCGTAGCTTTCGCACACATTGTAATATGAAGAATTTTACGTTACTGCTAACTATTTGTGACTTTCCGTGGAACAAATGAAATCGGTTAATTCACCTGCAATCCTTCACGCACGGAAGTACTAACTCCTGCGAAGATTTTAATATATACACACATAAAAAAAAGTTTTGCATCACCCCAGTGCCCAGAACGCCTGAAGACAGACGTTGACTGTGTATATTGTATCACACAGACAGTTCCTTTGACTGTTCAGAGATGTCACTAAACCCACCCAAAGATGTAAACAACCATGCACGAGAATCGCTTGTTAGACGGAGGCGGTCCGACAGCCGATCAGTTCCAGTCATTCCACCAGGAAGGAGGTACAGGGCTTGTGTTGTCTGTAGTTCAACCATGAGTAGACGGCCAATACCGCCGATCGATCGCGTCCGCATTGTTATTTCGTGCCAGGAAGGGCTCTCGTCAAGGGAAGTGTCCAGACGCCTCGGAGTGAACCAAAGCGATGTTATTCGGACATGGAGGAGATACAGAGAGACAGGAACTATCGATTACATGCTTCGCTCAGGCCGCCCAAGGGCTACTACTGCAGTGGATGATAGCTACCTAAGGATTATGGCTCGGAAGAACACTGACATCAACGCCATCATGTTGAATAATGCTTTTCGTGCAGCCACAGGACGTCGTGTTACGTCTCAAACTGTGCGCAATAGGCTGCATGATGTGCAACTTCACTTCCGACGTCCATGGCGAGGTCCATCTTTGCAACCCTGATACTATGCAGCGCAGTACAGATGGGCCCAACAACATGCCGAATGGACCGCTCAGGATTGGCATCACGTTCTCTTCACCGATGAGTGTCGCATATGTCTTCAACCAGACAATCATCGGAGACGTGTTTGGAGGCAACCCGGTCAGGCTGAACGCCTTAGACACACTGTCCAGCGACTGCATCAAGGTAGAGGTTCCCTGCTGTTTTGGGATGGCATTATGTGGGTCCTACGTATGCCAATGCTGGTCATGGAAGGCGCAGCAATGGCTGTACGATACATGAATGCCATCCTCCAACCGATAGTGCAACCATATCGGCAGCATATTGGCGAGGCTTTCGTCTTCATGGACGACAATTCGCGCCCCCATCGTGCACATCTTGTGAATGACTTCTTTCAGGATAACGATATCGCTTGACTAGAGTGGCCAGGATGTTCTCCAGACATGAACCCTATCGAACATGCCTGGGATAGACTGAAAAGGGCTGTTTATGGACGACGTGACCCACCAACTACTCTGAGGATCTACGCCGAATCGCCGTTGAGAAGTGGACTTGTGGATAGTATGCCAAGACGAATACAGACATGCATCAATGCAGGAGGACGTGCTACTGGGTATTAGGGGTACCGGTGTGCACAGCAATCTGGACAACCACCGCTGAAAGGCTCGCCGTATGGTGGTACAACATGCGTTGTGTGATTTTCATGAGCAATAAAAAGGGCGGAAATGATGTTTATGTTGATCTCTGTTCCAATTTTCTGTACAGGTTCCGGGACTTTCGGAACCGAGGTGATGCAAAACTTTTTTTGATGTGTGTGTATTAGTGACAGGGCCGATCTCAGTAAGCACTGCGAAGCTCGAGTGTAAATGGACTTCGCCAGATTATTTGTTAAATTACCCGTAAGACACAATACAATATGGCGGCAATATTCTTATATTAACATACACTAGTAACCCCCTCATCGGCGATTCTTCACAGAATCGAACTTTCATGTATCAAAAAGCTGCAAACGTCTGATAATAGATGAGTTAATGTAGTAAATAGTTGATGCTACGCAAATAAAACTACGCAAATAAAACCTTAATTATTTTGGCTTTATTAGTTTCGGATTATTCGTCCATCGACAACAATAAAATCAAAATGAAAAACGATAAACCGAAGAAGTGATAATACAATTTATACCTTCAAGTAGAGTAAGATAGATTGCCACATAGTGCATAGTGTCAGATTGGCGCTCCATTTCCAGTAAAGCCAGTTTCTCACGCATCTTAATGGTTATGACGTAATGTCTTCTGATCTTTAAGTTTTACAATGTTATAATTTTGCAGGTACGTACAGTGGTATATAAGACTAGAGGAAGCAGTAAAGAAGTAATAAACTAAAACGCCAAGCCTGATGCTTAAATTACAGTGCATGAATTGTGAAAATGTAGTAAGCGATAAACTTTTTTTCGTTTCATTATTTGTGTGAAATATCAGTGTGAAAAAGTTTCGAAGAGGTCTGCGTTTTCGTACAGTTTGTTGCAAGTAGCGTTGGTTCTCATTCTCAAATAAATGGATGAATGTTTTCTGGATAATTTACGCACTGTGAATTACGCTGCTTCAAGACGCAGACACAGTTTCTAACACTGATTTTGACTTATTGTGTTAAGACTTTAACAAAAGATGATACCTCTTAATGGGTAGATAATGACAGCGTTTTAAATTTTTTAATTCGTTCAATAATTGTATGAAATACTAAAAATGAAATGTTTGGTGTCTTTAGATATCGCCACCTCAGCCACATGCATCTGACACCATGCACTGTTTTAACAGTTTAGTAATATAATAGGCTTCAATAGTGGTGAATAATTCGTTTTATAATTTACGCTAAAATCTCAGAAAAGTAGACGACGGACAGCAATATTAAAACTCGCACGCATTACTTTTTGGAAAATATTGGTATCAGCGGTTTCCCTAAGCAAGTTACCGATTTTGTTATTTACATGATACTATACTATGTAGCACACGCAGCGGCCCCGGCGCTGTCAGGGGTCCTGCACCGCCCTGCCTGTTTCTGAGGAGTTAATATTAACGGTAGCAATTTAAAACTGAAAATAAAATTGTTTAGAATTGTACATGCATGATTGTGCATCATTCTGCAAACTGTATGTGTTATTACACAGGGTGCTATTTGTATAAGTGCAGATATTGTGATCATTGGTACCTTAATACGTACCCACTTCAGTGTGTTAATTGTTTTCTCTCTCCGTCTGATAGTCTTCCCGCAAACACGTCACATAATTTACTACTTCGATTTACTACTTGATGTTTTGTGCATGGTCGTATTTGTCTGTATAGACTACGCGCTTGGCGCCCGCGCGTCCGCCCTTTAGTCTGCCGCCCAGGGGAAAATAATCATTAATGGCTTGCTCTTGCCACACTTATTTGAAGGTACTAACCAACGTAAAAACATGTTACTCCTAATAGCTGAAATTATAAGTCTGCTAATGAAGTATAAATACTGATGTTCACTAGTCCATCCTCAATCACCAATAAAAATATCTAGACTTATGCCTCTAACATCCCGTATCTTTTTAACTAAATTTTATCTGTTACAAAATTATAGTATAAGAGTTTTATTTACATTTTTTATCTATGGTCCGCTCTGAAGTATTACAAACTTGCGCCCCAAAATTGTCGACAGATTATTTTGCAGCCCATTGACAAAGTGGAGTATTGTGCGGTGATTCGTTTTCAGCATTTGATGACAAACTACGCTGCAACAGTCAATGCTGAATTGATGGAAATGTATGGGAACAAAGCACCATCATACGATGTCTGTTCAAAAAATTCGGTAACTTTGTCCACAAATTTTTTCTACACCTACCTTTTACTTATTGTGCATGGTCTTCTTCGAAATACTCTCCTCTACCACTAAAACACCGTTCCCAACGCCATTTCCGCTTCCAGAAGTAGTCTTGGTACGCCTCTTGCTGGATCGCTCGAAGCGCTGTCTGCGAATTTTCTTTTATCTCGTCTAAAGTTGCAAATCTGCTTCCTTTCATAAAGGATTTCAACTTTGGAAATAAAAAAAAGTTCGCGGGGGCCAGGTCTGGAGAGTATGGAGGATGAGAGAACACAGTGATTTTGTTTTCTGTACAGTAGTCACGCACCATCAGGGACGAGTGTGCTGGTGTGTTATTGTGATGCAAGAGCAATGAATTGTCTCGCCATATTTCTGGCCATTTCCTTCTCACATTTTCTCGCAGGCGTCGCAACACGTCCAGATAGTACCATCGATTAACAATTTGTGCCTGCGGCGAAATTATCAGCATGGCTTTCCCATCTGACCTAACCCGACGAGTTGGTTTTGGTTTTGGAGAACGTTTCCTGACCAGTCGTGAAGACTGAACTTAGTCTCAACATCACAACCATGGCCCCACGTCTCACTACCAGTTATGATTCTCTTAAGGAACATTTCGTTCTCATTTCCTCGATCAAAAGCTCTTCACAGATTGCGGGACGAAGATCTTTCTGGTCTTGACTCGCGAGCCATGGGACGAACTTGGCGGCATCACGACGCATTCGAAGATGCTGTCTCAGGATTTCATGACGTAATCCAACTGAAATGTTACATTCTTCTGCAGTCTCTCGGGCAGTCAGTCGTCGACTGGCACGCACAATTTCGTTGACATTCCTGACATGAGCGTCGTCCGAAAACGTCGAAGGACGTCCTGGACGAAGGCAATCTGTAACTTCCGTCCGGCCATTTTTAAACTGTGTGAACCATTCGTAACACCGAGTACGGTTTAAGCACCCGTCACCGTAGGTTTCTTGCATCTTTTGGAGTGTCTCTGTAAATATTTTCTTGAGTTTCACTCAAAATTTAATGCAGACGTGTTGCTCCTCTAATTCTGCCATCTCGAAATTCGCAAACTGTGCGACACAATGTTCCACTCAATACATTAATGAACAATAACTAACGGACATACAACAATGAAATTTCCGACAATTACACGTTAAACACAGGGGTGCGCAGTGATATTGGTATCGCTCCGACACACCACTGGCGCGAAATTAGGAATGTTACGAAATTTTTTTAACAGACCCCATGCTACACATTGATTAGGAGGCACGGACGCTTCCATTTTATCTAATTAGTCTGAATGAATAAGAATGAAGTGGCAGACTATCTCTCTTTTGAGAAGCGGAAATGGCAAGAGAAGTGTAGGTCCTGGTGCTCGAATGTTGGCATAGCACACTTAATGCATCCCTTATTAACGATAAAAGGGGGAAAATGTTATACCACTACTAAACCATCTTAAATTTTACTACTCCAAATTTTACTCTAGGGAAATCATAATTTATCACTAGCTAATTACAATTATTAAATCACCAGTGGTATGTAACATGCAAAATCTGTACAAAATATAAGGAAGTCATAATTTATGCTGGGCACTAGTCAGGAATTATTATAATAATTATGACTCCAAGTGTGTTTCTCCTGCTTTCTTCGAAAATCACCCCAGACTCTTCATTCGAAATCTCTTTTGCTGCTTCATCATCTGGGTCTACATTATTGTCTCTGTACACATAACATCATCTTCTTGGAGAAAATCTTCCTCTTCACTAAATTCTCCACTGTCTTTGTGTTTATGAACTTCTTGAAGTAAACACCCAGTATGTTAGAGTCAAAATCAAACTCAGTACCACCCATATTGTGCTAATTTCGATAGCAAAAGATGATATTAGCACTGAGGAGTTCCAAAGTGATGTAAGCTGACACTCTTCCAACTGTGACTGCTTGATATTTCACCTATGATGCTATACTGTGATAAATTCTGAGCGATAAAACAAGTATGCTGACAGTAGTAGGGCAACAAGGACGCATTCCCACTCTGCATTGTTGCCAAATTTACTCAAGATGGCGGCAACAGATGCAGCAATGTTGCAATGACGTAATGGAAGGAAGTTCAAATTTTGGCTGGAAAATAGGTCAATTGGGCTACCTCCACTAACCTAAGTCATCCTGGCACCACCTCTTCCTTCGGATTGTGGGGAAACGATCAATCTTCGTCCAGGTGCTGGAGAGGAAGGAATGTACTTTAGTTATTTTCAGTGGGAAGCTGGACCAGTTTATTTAGTGATGGATTTCACGTAGTTTATTTATTACACTGATACAAAACACTCGCCCTGATGTGCTTGGGGTCACAATACATGGCGTACAGACCTGCAAACTACTCGTAAATTACCGAAATAATGCAGTACACTAATATGCAGACACGTAAACAACTCGTAAATTGTCAAAATAATGCATGTAAAACGATCTGCAAACACGTCCACAAATTGTGAACTGTTGAAATAATGCATTGCACAGGCTACAGACATGTTCACAAAATAGTGCACTGACGTACAAAGACGTTCACTGCGTGTAAAATTCTCAAAATAATGCTTGTAATCTGCAAACACGCTTACAACTCTTAAACAGCCGAAATAATGCAGGGCACAAACAATCATTGCTTATAAAAACGCTTTCGAACTATCGTTAAGAAATTCGACCGTGACATGTCAGTGATTTGTTCCCTACAGAGGTCCAAGGCGGACTGATGATCGGCTGTGTCGGGCGCGCACGCCAGGTCCAGGCGAGACACGTCTGACTGGCTCCCAAGACATGAACGACGACTCATTGAGAGCTTTTTACGTAACAGCTCTATGACATGGCCTAATTGTCAAGCGAGATGTTTTCCTAGCGACCTACCCTCGCAAGCATGGCTAAAAGGTTGGTAGTGTTACATTGACGTCTCATGTCTATGTAACTGACAGCCAAGTCTCCCTCTGTACATGCTATGGAAGTCTTTTACACTGCTTTCAGAAACTGTTTACGAAAATATCCCAGAGTAATACAGGATGCATTCTTTCTAGCGATCCTGACAAGACATCCCGTCAATTACATATCACCCCTTCCCAGAAATTGTTAAGTGCTGCAGACATAGTTAAGGATCACTTTTGTTGTAAGAGCTTTCGTGATGTCTCAGCTTGTCTGCATGGAAATTCTTGTCGTAACAGGACAGCCTGTTCAAAACATGGGTCAGCACATGTTATTAACGTCTGTGGCGACCTGCCTTTGAGGAACAAAAGCATGATACAGCAAAAAGGTTGTCAAAGTTATGCAGCCACCTCATGTCAATGTAGCCGACAGCTAAACCTTCTTCTGGACAGACACATACTATAGAAATCTTTTGTACTGCTTTCAGAAACTGTTTACGAAAATATCCAGAATAACACCGAATGTATTCTTACTGATGGTCCTAATGAGACACCCCATCCATCATGAATTGCCCTTTGCGAAAATCGTGACGTGGTGCTTTCAAAAAACGTCTCAGAAATGGTAAATGTTTGCTCTTGTTCTCACTGCTGAAAACCTTCATCATGTCTGTACATGGATGCGAAAACACCGTTCATCATAAAATCATTCATTTTGTTTGGAAAGAGAGATGATGGTTACATCAAGCCCTTCCAGGAAATAGTGATGTTCCATAAAGGCTTCTCATGGGCAGTCCATTCAAATGAAGCTCTCCCATTGGTCTCCTCGGTCTATACACACACATCAAAAAAGTTTTGCATCATCCCAGTTCCCAGAACTCTGAAGATAGACGTTGACTCTGGATATTGTATCACAGACACAGTCCCTTTGACTGTTCAGAGATGTCACTAAACCTGCCCAAAGATGTAAACAACCATGCATGAACAGGGCCTATTAGACAGAGGAGGTCCGACAGCCAGTCAATCCCAGTCATTCCACCAGGAAGGAGGTACACGGCTCGTGTTGTCTTTGATTCAACCATGCTTAGATGGTCAGTACTGTGGTGTGGTCTCTCAACAAGGGAAGTGTCCCTGCGTCTCGGAGTGAACCAAAGCGATGTTGTTCGGACAAGGAAGAGATGCAGAGAGACAGGAACTGTCGATGACATGCCTCGCTCAGGCTGTCTAAGAGCTACTACTGTAGTGGATGACCGACCGCTACCTACGGATTATGGCTTGGAGTCACCCTGACAGGAACGCCATCATGTCGAATAATGCTGTTCGTGAAGCCACAGGACGTCATGTTATGGCTCAAACTGTGTGCAATAGGCTACATGATGCGCAACTTCACTCCCGACGTCCATGGCAAGGTCAGCTTTGCACCATGCAGTGCGGTACAGATGGGCCCAACAACAAGTCGAATGGACCGCTCAGAATTGGCATCACGTTCTCTTCACTAATGAGTGTCGCGTATGCCTTCAACCAGGCAATCATCGGAGATGTGTTTGGAGGCAACCCGGTCAGGCTGAACGCCTTAGACACAGTGTCCAGTGACTGCAGCAAGATGGAGTTTCCCTGATGTTTTGGGATGGCATTATATGGGTCCGACGTATGCTACAGGTGGTCATGGAAGGCGCAGTAATGGCTGTACGATACATGAATGCCATCCTCCAACCGATAGTGCAACCATATTGGCAGCATATTGGTGAGGCAATCGTCTTCATGGACAACAATTCGCGCCCTCATCGTGCACATCTTGCGAATGACTTCTTTCAGGATAACGACATCGCCTGTCTAGAGTGGCCAGAATGTTCTTCAGACATTAACCCTATCGAACATTCCTGGGATAGATTGGAAAGGGCCGTTTATGGACGACGTGACCCACCAACCACTCTGAGGGATCTACGCCGAATCGCCGTTGAGGAGCGGGACAATCTGGACCAACAGTGCCTTGGTGGACTTGTGGATAGTATGCCACGACGAATACAGGCATGCATCAATGCAAGAGGACGTGCTACTGGGTATTAGGGGTACCGGTGTGTACAGCAATCTGGACCACCACCTCTGAAGGTCTCGCTGTATGGTGGTATAACATGCAATATGTGGTTTTAATGAGCAATAAAAATGGCGGAAATGATGTTTGTGTTTATCTCTATTACAATTGCTGTACAGGTTCCGGAACTCTCGGAACCGAGGTGATGCAAAACTTTTTTTTATTTGCGTATAAACGCACAACTCAACTCCATTGCCCTCAGTCCACTGGCGTCCGCCTTGTTGTGTATAGTCTCATCTCTGTGTGTGTGCGTATGTTTTTGTCTCCAACATGAAGAGAGGTAGCAGCAACGATTCTGAGTATATTGGCAAGAGGCCTAGAGTTCTGGAGGTAGTATTACCAAGGGAGTAAATAATTTGTATTTTGAGTGTAAATTTTTATGTTTATGTTAAATTCGCCTGATTAATTCCGTTTCCGTTTCCTTGTTATAGTAAAACTCCAAGGTTTTATATTGAATGGTGAGGAGAGACGGTAGGGGGCTGGTCAATGGCAGACTCTCGAAGTCCAACCTCCTGTGGTGGGTTCACAGACAGGATTCCCTCGTGAGTATAGTTTTCATAGTAATTTGTTAATGTATAGTAGTAGTTCAAAAATTTTCTTAGTTCATACTAGTTTCTCTCTCTCTCTCTCTCTCTCTCTCTCTCTCTCTCTCTCTCTCTCTCTCTCTCTCTCTAGCTCAGTTGATGCAAATGCTAACTGAGCTGGAGGCAAAGCAGGGCTGAAAAAGCAATCCATTGCAGCAGCAGCAACACTATGTGTTACAGCCTCCAAATGTGAATAACAGCAGCAATACTCACGTAAGTAGAGAAAAAATATCCATGTGTGATCTTTCTAAGTAGCTCGACATTCAAAAAATGTCCTGTTACAGGAAGAGCTCTAGAGGAGGAGTTAGATTTGTTGGACAGGCAGCTGGGGGCTTTTCATTAGTAGATGCATGAACAGCCTCCAGCAAATAATGAGATGCCCGAGCAGCATACCTGTAAGTTGATAAAGATTCCTTTGTACATGCCTCTAATAATAATAGTAGTAGTAGTAATATATACATCTTGTGCGTTCTTGTAGGCGTGATAGACCAGTTGCCAGATACCGATTCTGACCAGGAGCGAGGATAATGACGTGCCTGAATGGGTCAGGCAAAGGGCCGCTGACATAGAGGCGGAGAGGCGTCGTGATCTGGCTCTGTTAGATGATGGTGATGGTGATGATGATTGTTTTGACGGAGTGGTGGAGTTGCCCCATGAAGTGTTCATGCCTTGGAGCCAGAGCTTATTACGTTGTGACTGTCAGTATTCTTTCTTACGGCCTGCCGGAGTGGCCGTGCGGTTCTGGGCGCTATAGTCTGGAACCGAGCGATCGCTACGGTCGCAGGTTCGAATCCTGCCTCGGGCATGGATGAGTGTGATGTCCTTAGGTTAGTTAGGTTTAATCAGTTCTAAGTTCTAGGCGACTGATGATCTCAGAAGTTAAGTCGCATAGTCCTCAGAGCCATTTGAGCCATTCTTTCTTTCACTGCACCAACAGCGCTAAACAGTGTACTTAATCATTATTTTTTTGACCTGTTATTCCCACAGTGGTCGCGTCTCTGCAGTCGCAACACATCGTGGCGCACATACCAATTGTGGAGACTAAACGTTTCTCTCCAAAGCAGCGCCCGGTAAAGCACGCCTCGCCCATAAGGGCGCCGCTACACGTAGCGCGGGAGGTCGCGGCCGCCACACCGGCACCGCCGCTCTGGCGTCCGGGGACCGAGCAACGATCTACCACCCCTCAAGTTGCCGGGTCAGGGCTGCAGCAGCAGCAACAGCATCGGGAACTATCGCCGCAGCCTGGCTGGTCCCACTAGTCTGACCCGGTAGCACCGCAACATCCTCCACCGTCATCATCATTATCAGCATCGTGCCAGCCCCGTCAGTATCGGCGTAAATGCAAGGTATGTGTGCCTCGGCACTTTCCGATCTGTCCCTCCCCAGCAACATCATCAACGGGGTGGACACAGAATATTATTAATAGAAAAGATCCTTGGCTAGTGGCAGTTCCCCCTCCTGTACTTTTAGTGAAGGATATCAGGTCAGTTAGAATACTCAGTGATTGCAGATGCCTTTGAGGAGTGAATCTCATTCACGAGGATTGAGAACCCAGCAGGAAGGTACCGTGACCCTGTTGGTTTTCTAAGGGTTTGCTTTCCTGTCGTTGAAACGGGGCTCCTCATAGCAGTCAATGATCCGTGGTATCCCGCCATTAAATGCAGTTCGGTGCTCTGCATAAAACTATCGCAACCCCCCCCCCCCCTCCAACTTGATTCGGGCGTGAAGAGACTATTCTTATCATTATCTTTGGGGGTGGGGGGATGGCGTAATGACGTGGAACACGTCAATCGCCGAGTAGTTTCGTAAATCCACCTTGAGCGCTATAGTGGCCTGGTTTTCCGAGATGGAAGTCAGAGGGTCAGCTAAAGCACTAGCCGAATACTACACCTGGACATCCATACACACGTCTATGATCAGGTACATGGAGGGTCTAGCTATATCAAGCTCCCTACAGGTATACAAATAATAACCAGCATAATAACAAGCATGCGTTAATGTCGAAAATAAAACCGATCGGGCTTGTTTTGCATGGAGAATCCTGGCTTGCGAGAGAAATTACAATTACAGACATCATCCTGAGCGTCCCAGTACATACCATGTGGGTGATAATATTCGTAGGTGTTAAAACTTTGATGGTATCGAGTTCCCCATCAAGATCAGGAATACCGGAATATCGGTTCATGTTTATGGCCTGGAGAAGAAAAGCAAGTCAGAAGAGCAAGACAAGAATATTGTCGTGGGTCCCCTCCATTTCTCAAAATTTGCCGATGAGCGTGAGTTGCATGTAAACATACTGCTCTTTTTTGAAGGTTATAATTATAACTAAGTTTGGATGAAAGACATGTCCCGGCTCCTGTTCTCTCAGCCGAATAACGACAAGTCTAAAAAGCTTATTTGCTTAATATGCCTGAATTATTTTTTCTCGGACAAGTTATTAGTGGCACATCTGGTAGACTGCGCTTCCAAGGACTCGGTACGTGTTATTCCTACTGAGGAAAACAAATCCATGAAGTTTTAAAAATGCTCACCACCAGGAACGATGCCCGTTTGTAGTGTATGCTGACTTTGAATGCCTTCTCGCTTCTGTGACCCGCTCTGAAGGTGACCCCACGGTGGTATGCCACCTTTACAACAACAACAAAAAAAAAGACACCTAACATATCTCACTAGGAGTAAGATCGATACTGCTTACAGGAAAATTAAAGAGATCTTTGGAGAAAAGAGAACCACTTGTATGAATATCAAGAGCTCAGATGGAAACCCAGTTCTAAGCTAAGGAGGGAAAGCAGAAAGGTGGAAGGAGTATATAGAGGGTCTATACAACGGCGATGTACTTGAGGACAATATTATGGAAATGGAAGAGGATGTAGATGAACATGAAATGGGAGATATGATACTGCGTGAAGAGTTTAACAGAGCACTGAAAGACCTGAGTCGAAACAAGGCCCCGGGAGTAGACAACATTCCATTAGAACTACTGACAGCCTTGGGAGAGCCAGTCCTGACAAAACTCTACCATCTGGTGAGCAAGATGTATGAGACAGGCGAAATACCCTCAGATTTCAAGGAGAATATAATAATTCAAATCCCAAAGAAAGCAGGCGTTGACATATGTGAAAATTACCGAACTATCAGTTTAATAAGTCACGGCTGCAAAATACTAACGCGAATTCTTTACAGACGAATGGAAAAACTGGTAGAAGCCAACCTCGGGGAAGATCAGTTTGGATTCCGTAGAAATATTGGAACACGTGAGGCAATACTGATCCTACGACTTATCTTAGAAGAAAGATTAAGGAAAGGCAAACCTACGTTTCTAGCATTTGTAGACTTAGAGAAAGCTTTTGACAATGTTGACTGGAATACTCTCATTCAAATTCTAAAGGTGGCAGGGGTAAAATACAGGGAGCGAAAGGTTATTTACAATTTGTACAAAAACCAGATGGCAGTTATAAGAGTCGAGGGGCATGAAAGGGAAGCAGTGGTTGGGAAGGGAGTGAGACAAGGCTGTAGCCTCTCCCCGATGTTATTGAATCTGTATATTGAGCAACCAGTAAAGGAAACAAAAGAAAAATTCGCAGTAGGTATTAAAATCCATGGGGCAGAAATAAAAGCTTTGAGGTTCGCCGATGACATTGTAATTCTGGCAGAGACAGCAAAGGACTTGGAAGAGCAGTTGAACGGAATGGACAGTGTCTTGAATGGAGGATATGAGTTGAACATCAACAAAAGCAAAACGAGGATAATGGAATGTAGTCGAATTAAGTCAGGTGATGCCGAGGGAATTCGATTAGGAAATGTGACACTTAAAGTAGTAAAGGAGTTTTGCTATTTGGGGAGCAAAATAACTGGTGATGGTCGAAGGAGAGAGGATCTAAAATGTAGACTGGCAATGGCAAGGAAAGCGTTTCTGAAGAAGAGAAATTTGTTAACATCGAGTATTGATTTAAGTGTTAGGAAGTCGTTTCTGAAAGTATTTGTATGGAGTGTAGCCATGTATGGAAGTGAAACATGGACGATAAATAGTTTGGACAAGAAGAGAATAGAAGCTTTCGAAATGTGGTGCTACAGAAGAATGTTGAAGATTAGATGGGTAGGTCACATAACTAATAAGGAGATATTGAATAGGATAGGGGAGGAGTTTAAGGCACAACTTGACTAGAAGAAGGGATCGGTTGGTGGGACATGTTCTGAGGCATCAAGGGATCACCAATTTAGTATTGGAGGGCAGCGTGAAGGGTAAAAATCGCAGAGGGAAACCAAGAGATGAATACGCTAAGCAGATTCAGAAGGATGTAGGCTGTAGTAGGTACTGGGAGATGAAGAAGCTTGCACAGGATAGAGTAGCATGGAGAGCTCCATCAAACCAGTCTCTGGACTGAAGACCACATCAACAACAACATGTGCGGCAGCATACCAAATTGTAACGTCCTACGATTACAATTTTAACCGCTACAAATCCTATATCGGGTATAATCCTGCGGTTTGGCTGCTCACTGAGCTCGAAAAATTTTCATTGGAGGTTGATAAGCTTTACAGCGACAACACTCCCATGACCAAATCGGAGGAGAATGAAGAGTTGTATAATAACGTGGTTGATTGTCATAATTGTGGGCTGCCATTAGAGAGAAAAGCGGAAACTCCTCATAGGGACCACTGTCATCTTACGGGGAAGTTCTGTGGCGCTGCTACTATATGTGCAATTTGATGTACCAGCTACCAAGGCACATACCCGTTTTTTTCCCTACTTTAAGCGGGTATGACGCTCACTTTCCAGCTGAGCACTTGGCTGATTTCGGTTGGGAGAAAAATCGTGTCACGCTGGGGAATAAGCGGGGATGCATTATTCATCATCGTAACCTCCAGCAGTGTGGGAACGGAGCTGCTTAGAATCACCTGGGCTATCTCCTTCAAGCAGTCTCCCTGGCTGAAAGAGTGTATTGATTTGAATAGAAGACAGAGAGCTTCCGCGACGTGTGACTAAGAGGACGATTTTCATAAATTAATGAATAATTCAATTTTCGGGAAAACAATGGAGAATTTAAAGGAAAGACGTGAAATTTTGATTAGAACCGAGTGGGAGGGGCGTTATGGCGTAAGAAAATGCATTGCCAGACCTAATTTTAAGCGGGTCAACATATTCAATAAGAACGTCGTTGCTGTGGAGACGTTGAAGACTGCAATAGAGTTTACGAAACCTATTTATGTGGGGATGTGCATACTAGACCTATCCAAACTCCACATGTACCGCTTTCAATACGAGTTTGCAAAACACATTTCGCAGATTTTAAATTACTAAATTACAGATAGCTTCATCTGTTGGATGAAGAACTGCGATCCATATGAAGTAATGAGGTACCACAGTAATGAATTCGACACGGCCGAAATCCTTAGGATATTGCTCCACAGAACAAGAAGGTTATCGGCCTTACGAAAGACTAGGCGAATGGTTCGCCGATTGAGGAATTTGTAGAACTGCACATTGGAAGGTGCCACCCAGAGGCGTGCTAAGGGTGTGCGTAGTATGGCATCGAGAGCCCTCTCTATCGAAACTATTCGCGATGCCTGTACATCGATGTTCGCAGTGTTGCTCCGCAGACGCCGCTTATGGCACGGCAGACCAGTTTTCGAACGAGAGGACAAGAGGTATACAGTCGCCTCATGGCGATAAAAGGGTACTGTGCGGCTAGTCCCGGCGGAGGTTCGAGTGCTCCCTCGGGCATGGGTGTGTGTGCTTGTGCTTAGCATAATTTAGGTTAAGTAGTGTGTAAGTTTAGGGACTGATGACCTTAGCAGTTAAGTCCCATAAGATTTCACACACATTTGAACATTTTTTTGATAAAAGGGTCATTTGTGATGACGGGACTGAAACTCTCCGGTACTCGCATTACTCAATTGTTGCGAGAGAATGGGTGAGAGTGAGAGAATGAGAGAATGAGAGAGAGAGGGCGGGAGAGAATATGTCTGCGGTGTAGTAGTATGACTCTTTTTCATAGTGTAAGTAATTTTGTGTGTGTGTCTGTGTGTGTGTGTGTGGTGTAAATATATGTGTACTATGAAAACACATAGACCATGTTGTTGTTGTTGTTGTGGTGTTCAGTCCTGAGACTGGTTTGATGTAGCTCTCCATGCTACTCTATCCTGTGCAAGCTTCTTCATCTCCCAGTGCGTACTGCAGCCTACATCCTTCTGAATCTGCTTAGTGTATTCATCTCTTGGTCTCCCTCTACGATTTTTACCCTCCACGCTGCCCTCCAATACTAAATTGGTGATCCCTTGGTGCCTCAGAACATGTCCTACCAACCGATCCCTTCTTCTAGTCAAGTTGTGCCTTAAACTCCTCCCCTATCCTATTCAATATCTCCTTATTAGTTATGTGACCTACCCATCTAATCTTCAACATTCTTCTATAGCACCACATTTCGAAAGCTTCTATTCTCTTCTTGTCCAAACTATTTATCGTCCATGTTTCACTTCCATACGTGGCTACACTCCATACAAATACTTTCAGAAACGACTTCCTAACACTTAAATCAATACTCGATGTTAACAAATTTCTATTCTTCAGAAACGCTTTCGTTGCCATTGCCAGTCTACATTTTAGATCCTCTCTACTTCGACCATCACCAGTTATTTTGCTCCCCAAATAGCAAAACTCCTTTACTACTTTAAGTGTCACATTTCCTAATCGAATTCCCTCGGCATCACCTGACTTAATTCGACTACATTCCATTATCCTCGTTTTCCTTTTGTTGATGTTCAACTCATATCCTCCATTCAAGACACTGTCCATTCCGTTCAACTGCTCTTCCAAGTCCTTTGCTGTCTCTGCCAGAATTACAATGTCATCGGCGAACCTCAAAGTTTTTATTTCTGCTCCATGGATTTTAATACCTACTGCGAATTTTTCTTTTGTTTCCTTTACTGGTTGCTCAATATACAGATTCAATAACATCGGGGAGAGGCTACAGCCCTGTCTCACTCCCTTCCCAACCACTGCTTCCCTTTCATGTCCCTCGACTCTTATAACTGCCATCTGGTTTCTGTACAAATTGTAAATAACCTTTCGCTCCCTGTATTTTACCCCTGCCACCTTCAGAATTTGAAAGAGAGTATTCCAGTCAACATTGTCAAAAGCTTTCTCTAGTCTACAAATGCTAGTAACGTAGGTTTGCCTTTTCTTAATCTAGCTTCTAAGATAAGTCGTAGGGTCAGCATTGCCTCACGTGTTCCCATATTCCTACGGAATCCAAACTGATCTTCCCCGAGGTTGGCTTCTACCAGTTTCTCCATTCGTCCGTAAAGAATTCGCGTTAGTATTTTGCAGCCGTGACTTATTAAACTGATAGTTCGGTAATTTTCACATATGTCAACGCCTGCTTTCTTTGGGATTGGAATTATTATATTCTTCTTGAAGCCTGAGGGTATTTCGCCTGTATCATATATTTTGCTCACTAGATGGTAGAGTTTTGTCAGGACTGGCTCTCCCAAGGCTGTCAGTAGTTCCAATGGAATGTTGTCTATTCCGGGGCCTTGTTTCGACTTAGGTCTTTTAGTGCTCTATCTAACTCTTCACGCAGTATCGTGTCTCCCATTTCATCTTCATCTATATCCTCTTCCCTTTCTATAACAATGCCCTCAAGTACATCGCCCTTGTATAGACCCTCTATATACTCCTTCCACCTTTCTGCTTTCCCTTCATTGCTTAGAACTGGGTTTCCATCTGAGCTCTTGATATTCATACACGTGGTTCTCTTTTCTCCAAAGGTCTCTTTAATTTTCCCGTAGACAGTATCTATCTTACCCCTAGAGAGATAAGCCTCTTCATCCTTACATTTGTCCTCTAGCCATGCCTGCTTAGCCATTTTGCACTTCCTGTCGATCTGATTTTTGAGACGTTTGTATTCCTTTTGCCTGCTTCATTTACTGCATTTTTATATTTCCTCCTTTCATCAATTAAATTCAGTATTTCTTCTGTCACCAAGGATTTCTACTAGCCCTCGTCTTTTTACCTACTTGATCCTCTGCTGTCTTCACTACTTCATCCCTCAAAGCTACCCATTCTTCTTCTACTGTATTTCTTTCCCCCATTCTTGTCGTTTGTTGCCTTATGCTCTTCCTGAAACTCTGTGCAACCTCTGGTTTAGTCAGATTATCCAGGTCCCATATCCTTAAATTCCCAACTTTTTGCAGTTTCTTCAGTTTTAATCTACAGTTCATAACCAGTAGATTGTGGTCAGAGTCCACATCTGCCCCTGGAAATGTCTTACAATTTAGAACCTGGTTCCTGAATCTCTGTCTTACCATTATATAATCTATCTGAAACCTGTCAGTATCTCCAGGCTTCTTCCATGTATACAACCTTCTTTTATGATTCTTGAACCAAGTGTTAGCTATCATTAAGTTGTGCTCTGTGCAAAATTCTACCAGGGCTTCCTCTTTCATGTCTTACCCCCAATCCATATTCACCTGCTACGTTTCCTTCTCTTCCTTTCGCTACTATCGAATTCCAGTCACCCATGACTATTAAATTTTCGTCTCCCTTCTCTATCTGAATAATATCTTTTATCTCATCATACATTCTTTCAATTTCTTCGTCATATGCAGTGCTAGTTGGAATATAGACTTGTACTACTGTCGTAGGCGTGGGCTTCGTGTCTATCTTGGCCACAATAATGCGTTCACTATGTTGTTTGTAGTACCTTACCCGAACTCCTATTTTTTTATTCATTATTAAACCTACTCCTGCATTACCCCTATTTGATTTTGTATTTATAACCCTGTATTCACCTGACCAAAAGTCTTGTTCCTCCTGTCACCGAACTTCGCTAATTCCCGCTATATCTACCTTTAACCTATCCATTTCCCTTTTTAAATTTTCTAACCTACCTGCCCGAATAATATAGACCATGTGTGGGAAAAAAGATAAAAAAGAGCACTCCATGCGTGTGAAAGAAAAAAGTGTTAAAAGAATTTTCAAAAAAAGCATAAACAAAAAATATTAAAAAAGCCTAAACAGAAAAAATAGTGTATATATATATATATATATATATATATATATATATATATATGTGTATATATATGTATATATATGTATACTAGCTATATATATATATATATATATATATATATATAGCTAGCTCACAGTCCATCAGAATTTTAGTTGTAAAAACTTTAGCTATTGGGGCTGTTGAAATTAGATTCTAAGTATGCACAGTCCATTAGAATTATTGTAAAAGCTATGCTACAGGGACTGTGGAATTTCGTTGTAGTAAAGAAAGTATCTCCACATTAGTTTTTAGCATAGATTTATAAAAAAATAATCCAGTGCTACTGGGAAAAAATTGTAAAAAAATATTCTCGACCACTGTTACTGCAGTGCCTTTTAAGTTAAAAGTATCTCTGCATTGGAGTAGCAGAGGCAAATTGTACCTCAAGAATACTATTGGTACCTCAGTGACAAATACAGCATATTTTTTTTTTTTTTTTTTTTGAGGGGGGAGGGACTAGATTAATGTAAAGATAAGTAATTTTAAGTAGACACCCCATGATATTTTTATCAGTTTTGCTGCTCATATTCAGAGGATAATCTGCGCTGAAGCCCCTTTTACTTTATCGAGATCAAGCTTTTTTTATTGTTGACATCAAATCCTATTAAAAAAAACAAATGATGAGAATATCTGTTATTTTTGCCTCTCTATAATGGTTGTCCAGCGGCTCGCTTTGTTTTCTCTCCGCTTTTATAATTACAAGATGTCGAATTCAATAATGTACCGTACATTGTGGCGATTGTCGGCATCTTATAATTATAACAGCGTGGAGGAAACAGAGCGTGTCGATGGAGAACCATCACAGCGAGGCAATAATACTATATTTCAAATATTAATCAGGATTTTAAGAATATCTCATCTGCAAACTTCTTCCAAATTAAAAGAGTGAAAACGCTATGCGATTATCGTGTTTGGAGTGATTCTAGCTACAAATATTGGCTTGTTCCGTCATGTATATATAAACCGCCAACACCCTTATTTGTTTCGTTTTGTGTATACACGCATATGCGTTTTACCAACTATAATTCAAAACACTGTTTTGAGTAGGTATTGTTTTGGAGAGCCGTTACAAGAATGTTTATTAAATTGACTGTTTGACAAATGATCCTGCAACAAAATTTGTTTTATTAATCATTTATCGAACTGACAATAAAAATAATACAGAAAATTAAAAAGGAACTTCACTTTTTTATAGAACAATGTTTACAAAACAAAGTACAGGTTTATTGGTACACTAGCAAACTTATCAAGAACCTCACCGTCACTAACTATACTGTCTCTGTGGACAGAAACTAAAGCAAACCCGTTAAGCCTACTTTCAGATAAACGGTTCCTTAGGTAAGTCTTCAGTTTTCTCAGGCTGGAGAGAGTTCGCTCTACAGTTGCGACAGAGACGGGAAGAACTGCAAGTAATTTCAGAAGGGTATAAATTGTGGGGAAAAAAGTCTTGTCAGATTTTTCAAGAGAACTCATAGCTGTTTTTGGAAGATTTGAAGGAGTTTCCTGACTTCACTTTTCTTTCCACAACATAAACTCATATAGCATAATCTATTTATGTGACAAATCTTTGCAGAAATTAAAAGCAGCGCCCAATGAACCGAAATCTGTTGTTATACACAACTGTGGAAGGGTGTTTTGTAAGGATGGAACTGTTTCCTTGCGAGATTCAAAGCGTTCTTTAAATGAGTTTCAGAGATCTTCCAGGTATGTTACATAAACAGCTCGTCAATAGTGTTCTTCTTCTGTGGCGTAACGGACGTTGCTACGTGCTGATTGAAGGCGACAAATTATTGTAATCTTTTTATTAAGGTCAAGTTTGGCAGTGAATGTCTGCACTTCATTATACAAGGCTTTAAATGAGTCATCTGCATTTTCCCTCTCTTTTGACAGAAGGCGTAAGATATTGGTAACATTAGTCAAGGCCTGTGGAAGATCAGTGTTTTTGTTTTGAAGCTGCTCAGATAAGTTATGGGCGATTGATAACATCCAGCTCAAAACAAAAAGATTAACAAGAAATGCAAATTGACTAATAGCAGTATTTAGAGTGTGAGCCTTAGATGCCGTGCCTCTTAAATCCTCTTCTGTTTTGCAAAGGGAGAGGAAGATGGGCTCCAAAAGTCTTTAAATAAAAGTACTGAGTTGTGCCTTTCTACCCATCGGGTTTCGCACAGTGAAATAAGTTTCTTTTTCTTTTGTTCTGGACAACATTCAGAAATCATTGATTTCAATATTTCTGTTTTTTTGGCTGACAAATGAAAGAATCCCTTGACTTCTTAAATAACACCCATTGTTTAGGTCAAGCCCTAATGTTGACAAGATATTCAGTATTGTGTTAGCAAAACTTGCTCCAGTGACGTCATAAACTGGGACGAATATCAGAAAATCTTCCCTGATTTGCACCTCTACGTGATGTACACAGAGAGAAAATTGTTCGATTTGACAGATGTCAGTGGTTTCATCTGCTAAAACGGAATAAAAAAAAGACTTTCTGACGTTTTCTACAATTTTTAATTGTATTAAGTGACCAAATATGCTAATAAGTTCGTTTTGAATTAAAGAACTCGTATACATCATGTTCCCACCACTGATCGTTAATTGGTCTTTAAGAATATTATCTCCACTGTTGGCTCTGTATCTGAACAATGATCGAAAATTCCCATCATTTTCATCCGGTTCTTCAAGGTTTATTCGTCCAGAGTCACGAAGACCCGTTAGAGCTATTTGCTGCCTCCCGCAGAGTTGAGTTGTTTGTATTATGGGGATTAGCAATTTTCTGTTATTCTCAACATCCATTACTCTTTGGGCATTTGCTTGATTGATAACACTTTCAGGTTTTTTCTTAACCATAACTTTTGTGTTTTCAGCAATCAAAACATATTTTTATAACATGATAAGTTCTCATATTTGCTGAACATTTGCCTGGCTTTTTTTTTTAAATTGGTAAAAACCTGAGTAACAAACGCCGTTGCTACTTGGTGATCTCCTTTCCCTACATTTTCGGTATGGGAAAAAACACGCAGCACTTGCAAAAACATCCAAATATTCCACTGAATAAGCTAATCACGTAAATTCTTTTAGGCACTTCGTTTGAAAAGGTCTAGTATGATTTGAACGAGTAATGGAGAGAAATTTCTACCCAGGCTCAGGTTTCGAAATATTTTCTAACAGAAAAATTCTTTTATCGTTTGTGAGACTGAACGAAATTGTTTTGACAGTAGTTTCCAATACCATACGTATTTTTCCTCACTTGATGAGGCCCGCTATTCTCCGGAACTGGAACCACAGCAATTGAATTCGAAGTAGCGAAGTGACAAGAAGCAATTCTGCCATCATATATATATATATATATATATATATATATATATATATATATATTTATTTATGGTCCATTGATAGTGACCTGGCCAAATATCTCAGAAATGAGCATCAAACGAAAAAACTACAAAGAACGAAACCAAATGGCGCTATGGTTGGCCCGCTATATGGCGTTGCTATAGGTCAAGCGGATATCAGCTGCTTTTTTTAAAAATAGGAGCCCCCATTTTTTATTACATATTCGTCTAGTACGTAAAGAAATATGAATGTTTTAGTTGGACCACTTTTTTCGCTTTGTGATAGATGGCGCTGTAATAGTCACAAACGTGTAAGTACGTGGTATCACGTAACATTTCGCCAGTAGGAACGGTATTTTTGCTTCGTGATACATTACCCGTGTTAAAATGGACCGTTTACCAATTGCGGAAAAGGTCGATATCGTGTTGATGTATGGCTATTGTGATCAAAATGCCCAACGGGCGTGTGCTATGTATGCTCCTATCCTGGACGACATCATCCAAGTGTCCGGACCGATCACCCGATAGTTACGTTATTTAAGGACACAGGAAGTGTTCAGCCACATGTGAAACGTCAACCACGACCTGCAACAAATGATGATGCCCAAGTAGGTGATTTAGCTGCTGTCGCGGCTACACCGCACATTCAGTAGCAGACGAATTGCACGAGAATCGGGGATCTCAAAAACGTCGATGGTGAGAATGCTACATCAACATCGATTGCATCCTTACCATATTTCTATGCACCAGGAATTGCATGGCGACGACTTTGAACGTCGTGTACAGTTCTGCCACTGGGCACAAGAGAAATTACGGGACGATGACAGATTTTTTTGCACGCGTTCTATTTAGCGACGAAGCGCCACTCACCCACAGCGTATAACGTAAACGGGCATAATATGCACTTTTGGGCAACGGGAAATCCACGATGGCTGCGACAAGTGGAACATCAGCGACCTTGGCGGGTTAATGTATGGTGCGGCATTGTGGGAGGAATGATGATTGGCCCCCATTTTATCGATGGCGATCTAAACGGTGCAATGTATGCTGATTTCCTACGTAATGTTCTACCAATTTTACTACAAGTTGTTCCACTTCATGACAGTATGGCGATGTACTTCCAACATTATGGATGTCCGGCACATTACTCGCGTGCGGTTGAAGCGGTACTGAATAGCATATTTCATGACAGTTGGATTGGTCGTCGAAGCACCATACCATGGCCCGCACGTTCACCTGATCTGACATCCAAGAATATCTTTCTGTGGGGAAAGTTAAAGGATATTTGCTATCGTGATACACCGACAACGCCTGACAACATGTGTCAGCGCATTGTCAATGCATGTGCGAACATTACGGAAGGCGAACTACTCGCTGTTGAGAGGAATGTCGTTACACGTATCGCCAAATGCATTGAGTTTGACGGACATCATTTTGAGTATTTATTGTATTAATGAGGTATTTACAGGTAATCACGCTGTAACAGCATGCGTTCTCAGAAATGATAAGTTCACAAAGGTACATGTATCAGATTGGAACAACCGAAATAAAATGTTCAAACGTACCTACGTTCTGTATTTTAATTTAAAAAACCTACCTGTTACCAACTGTTCGTCTAAAATTGCGAGCCATATGTTTGTGACTATTACAGCGCCATCTGTCACAAAGCGAATAAAGTGGTCCAACTAAAACATTCATTTTTCTTTACGTACTAGACGAATATGTAATGAGAACTGGGGGTTCCTATTTAAAAAAAAAAAACAACAGTTGATATCCGTTTGACCTATGGCAGCCCCATCTAGCGGGCTAACCATAGGACCATCTGGTTTCCTCCTTCAAGCTAGACAAGTTTCGTTCTTTGTAGTTTTTTCGTTTGACGCTTATTTCGTGAGATATTTGGCCCGGTCACGATCAATGGACCACCCTGTATATACGCCATGTGTGACCTGCACAGATATATATACACTACTGGCCATTAAAATTGCTACACCACGAAGATGACGTGCTACAGACAAAAAATTTAACCGACAGGAAGAAGATGCTGTGATATGCAAATGATTAGCTTTTCAGAGCATTCACACAAGGTTGGCGCCGGTGGCGACACCTACAACGTGCTGACATGAGGAAACTTTCCAACCGATTTCTCATACACAAACAATAGTTGACCGGCGTCGACTGGTGAAACATTGTTGTGATGTCTCGTGTAAGGAGGAGAAATGCGTGCCATCACGTTTCCGACTTTGACAAACGTCGGCTTGTAGCCTATCGCAATTGCAGTTTATCGTATCGCGACATTGCTGCTCGCGTTGGTCGAGATCCAATGACTGTTAGCAGAATATGGAATCGGTGGGTTCAGGAGTGTAGTACGGAACGCCGTGCTGGATCCCAACTGCTCCGTATCACTAGCAGTCGAGATGACAGGCATCTTATCCGTATGGCTGTAACGGATAGTGCAGCCACGTCTCGATCCCTGAGTCAACAGATGGGGACGTTTGCAAGACAACAACCATCTGCACGAACAGTTCGACGACGTTTGCAGCAGCATGGACTATCAGTTCGGAGACCATGGCTGCGGTTACCCTTGACGCTGCATCACAGACAGGAGAGCCTGCGATGGTGTACTCAACGACGAACCTGGATGCACGAAATGCAAAACATCATTTTTTCTGATGAAACCAGGTTCTGTTTACAGCAGCATGATGGTCGCATCCGTGTTTGGCGACATCGCGGTGAACGCACGTTGGAAGCGTGATGGTATGGGGTGCCATTGGTTACACGTCTCGGTCACCTCTTGTCCGCATTGACGGCACTTTGAGCAGTGGACGTTACATTTCAGATGTGTTGCGACCCGTGGCTGTACCCTTCATTCGATCCCTGCGAAACCATACATTTCAGCAGGACAATGCACGACCACATGTTGCAGGTCCTGTACGGGCCTTTCTGGATACAGAAAATGTTGACTGCTGTCCTGGCCAGCACATTCTCCCGATCTCTCACCAACTGGAAACGTCTTGTCAATAGTGGCCGAGCAACTGTTTCGTCACAATGCGCCAGTCTCTATTCTTGATGAACTGTGGTATCGTGTTGAAGTTGCATGGGCAGCTGTACCTGTACACGCCATCCAAGCTCTGTTTGACTCAATGCCCAGGCGTATCAAGGCCGTTATTACGGCCAGAGGTGGTGGTTCTGGGTACTGATTTCTCAGGATCTATCCATCCAAATTACGTGAAAATGTAATCACATGTCAGTTCTAGTATAATATATTTGTCCAATGAATACCCGTTTATCATCTGCATTTCTTGTTGGTGTAGCAATCTTAATGGCCAGTAGTGTAAGAGACCTATGTCCAGAAGTTGATATCTAAAGGCTGAAGAAGAAGAAGATTTAGAAGGTCTATAACTTTATTTTGATGTTTAAAACAGTGGTACCAGTGAATTATACGGGATTACTTTCTGGTGCGTGCGGAAACGTCGTCTGCGAAACCTACAGATTACTTGCAGATGAAAATGCGTCTTCCGTGTTTCTGTTTTGCCAACGGTTAAGTCAATTGTTTATAGGAACGACGTTTGGGATGTGACTGTGCGGAACAGGCGGCTGTGCTTTGGTGTCGGAACATCCAGCCCCGCGGACGACGCTCCGGTCGCTGTTGACAACACGCAGCGGATATGCATGGGTAAAAGTGTGCCACATACGCTCGACGACACTCGCCAAGTGGCTTGGTCGGCCAAGCCTGGAGAAAGTACGTTGTTTCTAACCTTACGCCGTCCGTAGCTTGTGTCCTAGTGTTTAGTGTCGCTGCCTCAAGATCGCGGGTTCCCGGTTGGAGATTTTTTTTTTTTTCCACGCGGGGACTGGGCGTTTGTTTTTTTCCTAATAATGTCATATCATTTTCATCATAAAGACGCGCAAGTCACCAACAAGGCGTCAAATACGAAGACTTGCACCAAGCGACTGAACAACCCCATATGGGGTCTCCCAGCCGATAATGTCATACGACCATTTCATATCAGTGTTACGACCGTCTTCCGCTTGGTTAACTGCTAGAACTTACTGTTTATTTTAGATGAAGCAGCTCGTTTAACTGTGTATAATGTGATTATTTTATCTATGAATCAGTTTTATGTTCTTCCGACTTGTCATTTGTGAGCTGCAGAAAAGTAGCGATAGCACCGTGAAGATACGTGATTACGTTAAAAATGGAACATAACTTTTCTATTTCTTTCAGAATGCCGGCTTCGGTGGCCGAGCGGTTCTAGGCGCTTCAGTCCGGAACCGCGCGATTGCTACGGTCGCAGGTTCGAATCCTGCCTCTGGCATCGATGTGTGTGACGTCCTTAGGTTAGTTAGGTTTAAGTAGTTATAAGTTCTAGGGCACTGATGAACTCTGATGTTAAGTCCCATAATACTCAAATATTCCATTAAAAAGGAAAACCCAAGAGAATAGCCCTAATTTAATCTTCGTACCTCTAAAAAGATGAGTGTCAGTGATGCTGAGAAACAGCTGAAATCGTTGAAATTGAACAAAACCCCAGGCCACGATGGAATCGCTATCAGATTCTATACTGAATTTCCGGCTGAGTTAGCCCTTCTTCTAACACTATAATCTATCATAGATCCCTCGAACAAAAATTGTCTAGTTCTTGGAAAAAAGCACAGGTCACACCCGTCTACAAGAAGAGTAGTAGAAGTATACACAAAACTAGCGTCCAATATCCATGACATGTATTTGTCGTAGAATCTTAGAACATATCCAGAGTTCAAACATAATGAGATATCTTGAACGGAATGATTTTCTCAACGTTAACCAGCAAGGATTTCGAGAACATCTACCATGTGAAACGCAACTCGCACTTTTCTCACATGACGTACTGAAAGCTTTGGATCAAGTCAACTAGGTAGATATAGTATTTCTTGATTTTTGAAAAGCATTTGACTCATTACTGCAGCTATGCTTACTGTCAAAAGTACGATCGTATGGGGTATCAAGTGAAATTTGTGACTGGATTTAGGACTTTTTGGTATGGAGGACAGAGTATGGTATCTTGGCTGGAGAGTCATGGTCAGATGTAGAAGTAACTTCGGGTGTGCCCCACGGAAGTGTGTTGGGACCCTTGCTGTTCATGTTGGTTGTTATTACCTTGCAGACAATACTAACAGTAAAATTAGGATTTTTGCAGATGATGCAGTTACCTATAACCAAATACTTTCTGAAAGAAGCTGCATAAATATTCAGTCTGATCTCGATAAGATTTTAAAGTGGTGCAGAGATTGCCAACTTGCTCTAAATGTTCATAAATGTAAAATTTTGCACTTCACAAAACGAAAAACGTAGTATCCTATGACTATAATATCAATGAATCGGCCAACTCATACAAATATCTGGGCTTAACACTTTGTAGGGATATGAAATGGAATGATCACATTGCTTCAGTCGTAGGTAAAGCCGGTGACAGACTTCGGTTTATTGGTAGAACACTGGTGAAGTGCAATCAGTCTACAGAGGACATTGCTTGCAAATCACTCGTGCGACCGTGTCTAGAATATTGCTCAAGTGTGTGGGACCCTTACAAAGTAGTTTTAACGGAGAATATTGAATATATAGAGAGAAGGGCAGTGCGAAACGTCAGAGGTTTGTTTAATGTGTGGGAGAGTGACACAGAGATATTGAAGGAACTGAACTGGAAGACTCTTGAAGATAAGACATACGCTGTCCCGAGAAAGTATATTAACAAAGTTTCAAGAACCGGCTTTAAATGATTACTCTAGGGATATACGCAACCCCCAATGTATCCCTGACACAGGCGTCCTGACGATAAGATTAGAATAATTACTGCATGCACGGAGGCATTCAAACAATCATCCTTCCCGCGGTTCATACGTGAGTGGAACATGAAGAAACCCCAGTAACTGGTGCAATGTGACGTACCCTCTGCCATGCACCTCTAGCGTGGTTTGCAGAGTATAGATGTAGCTGTAGAATTGTTAAGGAAAAACAAAAGGCTGACTATCCCACGATATAGTGAATAATTTCAAATTAGTGTAATGTATCAAAAACAACTGTAAGTAATCTAAATAACAATGTCATAATAAGTTGAATTTTTAGATCTTTATAAACAGATACTGGCAGATGCCTTTAGGGAGTTGTGACCGATATGTGAGCAGGTGTCAGTGTGGCTGTGATTGTATCTTTAACTTTGTTTTGTGCTTGTAAAGAATAAAAGTTAAAAGAAAAGTTTTGTGCTTATCACGAAATTAAACCCCAGAACTTATTAAAACTGTGTCCCACATAAATATATACAATTATTGCATGAAATTTTTCGTTTTTGATCTAACTGATGGAATCATTGCATCAGAACCACCTGATGATGGCGGAAAGGTTGTTGTTGTTGTTGTGGTCTTCAGTCCTGAGACTGGTTTGATGCAGCTCTCCATGCTACTCTATCCTGTGCAAGCTTTTTCATCTCCCAGTACCTACTGCAACCTACATCCTTCTGAATCTGCTTAGTGTATTCATCTCTTGGTCTCCCTCTACGATTTTTACCCTCCACGCTGCCCTCCAATACTAAACTGGTGATCCCTTGATGCCTCAGAACATGTCCTATCAACCGATCCCTTCTTCTGGTCAAGTTGTGCCACAAACTTCTCTTCTCCCCAATCCTATTCAATACTTCCTCATTAGTTATGTGATCTACCCATCTAATCTTCAGCATTCTTCTGTAGCACCACATTTCGAAAGCTTCTATTCTCTTCTTGTCCAAACTATTTATCGTCCATGTTTCACTTCCATACATGGCTACACTCCATACGAATACTTTCAGAAATGACTTCCTGACACTTAAATCAATACTGGATGTTAATATTGCCAGCCTACATTTTATATCCTCTCTGCTTCGACCATCATCAGTTATTTTGCTCCCCAAATAGCTAAACTCCTTTACTACTTTAAGTGCCTCATTTCCTAATCTAATTCCCTCAGCATCACCCGACTTAATTAGACTACATTCCATTATCCTTGTTTTGCTTTTGTTGATGTTCATCTTATATCCTCCTTTCAAGACACTGTCCATTCCATTCAACTGCTCTTCCAAGTCCTTTGCTGTCTCTGCCAGAATTACAATGTCATCGGCGAACCTCAAAGTTTTTATTTCTTCTCCATGAATTTTAATACCTACTCCGAATTTTTCTTTTGTTTCCTTTACTGCTTGCTCAATATACAGATTGAACAACATCGGGGAGAGGCTACAACCCTGTCTTACTCCCTTCCCAAACACTGCTTCCCTTTCATGTCCCTCGACTCTTATAACTGCCATCTGGTTTCTGTACAAATTGTAAATAGCCTTACGCTCCCTGTATTTTACCCCTGCCACCTTCAGAATTTGAAAGAGAGTATTCCAGTCAACATTGTCAAAAGCTTTCTCTAAGTCTACAAATGCTAGAAACGTAGGTTTGCCTTTCCTTAATCTTTCTTCTAAGATAAGTCGTAAGGTCAGTATTGCCTCACGTGTTCCAGTGTTTCTACGGAATCCAAACTGATCTTCCCCGAGGTTGGCTTCTACTAGTTTTTCCATTCGTCTGTAAAGAATTCGTGTTAGTATTTTGCAGCTGTGACTTTTTAAACTGATAGTTCGGTAATTTTCACATCTGTCAACACCTGCTTTCTTTGGGATTTGAATTATTATATTCTTCTTGAAGTCTGAGGGTATTTCGCCTGTTTCATACATCTTGCTCACCAGATGGTAGAGTTTTGTCAGGACTGGCTCTCCCAAGGCCGTCAGTAGTTCTAATGGAATGTTGTCTACTCCCGGGGCCTTGTTTCGACTCAGGTCTTTCAGTGCTCTGCCATCTCTTCACGCAGTATCAACTCTCCCATTTCATCTTCATTGATGTCCTCTTTCATTTGCATAATATTGTCCTCAATTACATCACCCTTGTACAGACCCTCTATATACTCCTTCCATCTTTCTGCTTTCCCTTCTTTGCTTAGAACTGGGTTTCCATCTGAGCTCTTGATATTCATACAAGTCGTTCTCTTATCTCCAAAGGTCTCTTTAATTTTCCTGTAGGCAGTATCTGTCTTACCCCTAGTGAGATAGGCCTCTACATCCTTACATTTGTCCTCTAGCCATCCCTGCTTAGCCATTTTGCACTTCCTGTCGATCTCATTTTTGAGACGTTTGTATTCCTTTTTGCCTGCTTCATTTACTGCATTTTTATATTTCCTCCTTTCATCAATTAAATTCAATATTTCTTCTGTTACCCAAGGATTTCTACTAGCCCTCGTCTTTTTACCTACTTGATCCTCTGCTGCCTTCGCTACTTCATCCCTCAAAGCTACCCATTCTTCTTCTACTGTATTTCTTTCCCCCATTCCTGTCAATTGTTCCCTTATGCTCTCCCTGAAACTCTGTACAACCTCTGGTTCTTTCAGTTTATCCAGGTCCCATCTCCTTAAATTCCCACCTTTTTGCAGTTTCTTCAGTTTTAATCTACGGAAAGGTTATTCGCCGAAATATCGTGGGACTTCAACGATCGCATCCTGCTGGACAACCGTGAGCCATGGAAACAACACATACGCCGGGGAAGCCTCCCATCACCTATCAACTTCATCTCTGGCTTATGGTTTTGTGTTTAGGGTTATTTGGCCAAGCAAGTCACTGCTGAACTAATTTTTCATCAAAATATCGAGCTTTTGCAGTATTTTGATGAAGTAGGACGCGTCAGAACGTCATTTGGACAATAGAGGTGGCTGTGATTACGTGTTTTAAGTGTCCTTTGCACAATTTATAAACAGTGGTTAATGAAATCCAAGCAGCCACAGCAGTGGATTATTGTAAAACAAATTATGTGAAGAGCAGTTTCAGCGAGAGCATCGAGGACATCAGATTATTTTCTGTGGATCCGGAGGCAAGCGCGACAGCCATATAGCCTATGTATTGAGCAGAATATCGTCGTTATTTCGTTGGCTGCGAGCGAGCGATCGCCGAGTTCTTCAGTGCGCAACAGTTTTTCGAGCCCCCCAGCTCCTTCACTGTGACTAACGCATGCTTGGTGGAGGAGCTAGGTTGATTTGGCAATGCCCGCAAGGAACAAGTGAGATGGGAAAGACAGTCATCTTAACAGGTCAGTCTCGAAAAGGCATAACTGTGGATGAATGTGCTGTGATCACTCCGATAATGCTAGAAAGACCTATGAAATCCACATGCAAATGACAAAGCCTGCTCGTTTATGAATGAGCCCTCGAATGCCTGACCAAGTGTTAAACCTACATCTACATTTACATGGGTAATCTGCAAATCACATTTAAGTGTCTGGCAGAGTGTTCATCGAACCACCTTCACAATTCTCGATTATTCCAATCTCGTATAGCGCTTGGAAAGCACGTACGGGCTCTGATTTTCCTTATTTTATCATGGTGAGCGTTTCTCCCTATGTAGGTCGGTGTCAACAAAATTTTTTCGCATTCGGAGGAGAAAGTTGATGATCGGAATTTCGTAAGAAGATTCCGCTGCACCGAAAAATGCCTTTGTTTTAATGATGTCCACCCCAAATCCAGTATCATTTCAGCGACACTCTCTCCCCTATTTCGCGATAATACAAAACGTGCTGCCCTTCTTTGAACTTCTTCGGCCACGGAACCTAATCAAGTTTAAATGCAACAGCTCGAAAGTCGCCCAATTGGTCTCCTTCTCAGGTAACCTGTGCTGCAAGTTATTCTCACAATAGTTGACGAATCGGAGAGTTGAGCCCTGCGTACAGCGGGGCATGCTGCCAACCATTACTCATCATCCACCTTTGTAAAGGACTGACCCTCCAAACATCAAGTCTGCCTTCTGCCACATCTTCGTACTCAGAGCATCCTCTTTTGCTTCTCTATTCAGACTGTCCGTTTCTCCACATTTCCAAAACCTGAGTTCCAAAAATTCGTTTTTTTCCTCTCTGCTCTGCACAAAACCCGCGTGAAAGATACGTCACCAATGAGAAGGCTCTGTTAAACATTGGCCAATGATTTTTTTTTTTTTTAATAGCGATCCAGTGCTCCACCTAGTAAATGTTTTTTATAAGTTTTCCAGTGAGCTGCTTTCCCGCATATACAATTCTGAGAAAACTGAGTTCCAAACTCCCTCTTGTCGGATATCTTTTCTAAATCAGCCAACCGGTCGCCTTCCTGCCTTGTGAGAGAAAAGAAATTCTCACTCCACGCGTGGTGGTGCTCTGTAATCACACGAGCTTCCCACGAGAAAACAGAGAGATGAATATCTGTCGACCGGCCTGGCTCCGTCCACTTTTCTAAGTAAAGCGGCATCAGCGGAAACTACATTCCACCAAGCTATTCTTTGAGCAGTGAGGCCGACTTGTAAAATTTTGTCGGCACTTCTCAGACGCGCGAAAGGCTTACAGGACTGCACAGTCTGGGGCACAGTTTGTGCAATCTTGACCACACGCGCTTTGTCGCCTACCTGGTGGTCAGTGAATCCCCTGCTCAAAGCGGCAACTCCGGGAGCTCAGTTTATTGTAAACTCAACCAATGGCAACGATATATGAGACATGTCAGTCCACCACTTGACTGATGCGTTTAGTGTATGCAGTTGGATAGAAAACAACAAAAATTAACCCTACATGTTACGGCATAAGCAAGCAAACCAACAGGAACTCTCTGAAAGCGAGAGATGAGCTCACAGAAAATTTCAAGAAATGCGTGTTGTCTCAGAGCTTAAGTGGGCTAGCATGTCACAGAACACGAAAAGTGAAATGCTTCGGCATGTTATGTGCGTAGAAGCTCACGCCCTAGAACTACATATTTTGCGTGTGTCCATTTTACAATTAATTGTGGCGTAATCTTCTGGGGAATAAATAAGCGGGATATACAGTCATTAAAATACAAAAAATGTCTATACGAATTACAACAAAAAGTAAGAATTGAACTCACGGTAATGAGTTGCTTAAATCTACGGGAATCTTGACTGTTTCATGCCAATTCATTTTGCAAAGAGCGTCCTACACGAAGAAAGACATCGACCAGTATCCAACAGAAAGGTCTCTGGTAAACATAGAATCAGATCCAGCACAACTTACTTCTCAGTAGGAAAAATAAAACAGAAACCTTACACTGTACCAGTTATTAGGGCTTTTTCCCGTTACATCCACGTACGCAGTGCGGGAAAAATGATTGTTTAAATGCCTCTGCGTGTGCTGTAGTTAATTTAATTTTTTCTTTGCGATTCCTAGGAAGCGATGTTGCTGTTGTTGTTGTTGTCTTTGTCCGAAGACTGGTTTGATGTAGCTCTCCATGCAACTCTATCCTGTGCAAGCCCCTTCATCTCCGAGTAACTATTGCAATCTACATCCTTCTGAATCTGTTTAGTGTATTCATCTCTTGGCCTACCTCTACGATTTTTACCCTCCACGCTTCCCTTCGATACTCAATTGGTGATCCCTTGATGCCTCAGAACGTGTCACACCAACTGATCCTTTCTTCTACTCAAGTAGAGCCACAAATTCCTCTTCTCCCTGCTTCTATTCAGTACCTCCTCATTTATTACGTGATCTACCCACCTAATCTTCAGCATTCTTCTGGAGCACCACATTTCAAAACATTCTATTATATTCTTGTCTAAACTGTTTGTCGTCCATATTCCACTCCCATACATGGCTACACTCCATACAAATACTTTCAGAAAAGACTTCCTGACACTTAAATCTATACTCGATGTTAACAAATTTCTCTTCTTCAGAAACGCTTTTCTTGCCATTGCCAGTCTACATTTTATATCCTCGCTACTTCAACCATCATCAGCCATTTTGCTGCCCAAATAGCAAAATTCACTTACTACTTTAAGTGTTTAATTTCCTAATATAAATCCCTCAGCATAACACGATTCAATTCGGCTACATTCCATTATCCTCATTTTACATCTGTTGATGTTAATCTCTGGAATCCAAACTGATCTTCCCTGAAGTTGGCTTCTACCAGTTTTTCCACTCCTCTGCAAAGAATTTGTATTTAGTATTTTGCACCCGTTATTTATTTAATTTTCACACCTATTAGCTCCTGCTTTCTTTGAGAATGGAATTATTATATTCTTCTTGAAGTCTGAGGGTATTTCATTTGTCTCATACATATTGATCACCAGGTGGAAGAGTTTTGTCATGGCTGACTCTCCCAAGGCTATCAGTAGTTCTAATAGAATGTTGTTTATTCCCGGGGCCTTGTTTCGGCTAATATCCTTCAGTGCTCTGTCAAATTCTTCACGCATTATCGTATCTCCCATCTCCTCTCCATCTAAGTCCTCTTCCATTTCCATAATATTGCCCTCAAGTACATCTCCCTTGTATGACCCTCTATAAGTAAATCTCGGTTCCTAATAGGGCCCACTCTCATTTTCTAGCATAGAAAGTTTGAAAACAGCGCTAAATGTTTTCGGTAGTTATAGCTTGTGACATCTAGTTGACAAGACAACAACTATTTCCGCACCCGCTCTCGTGCCGGCCATTTTACTTTCAGTTGTGCCACTATAATAATAATAATAATAATAATTTTAATGTCGTTCAGCTGATTACAGCAATAGACAAAGTCAAGAGCATATATTTCTACATAAACTACAATATCGATGTAAATTGGTTTACATAAAATAGGTACACGTTAGAATACAGTATTTTCATCTTCAAAGAATCCATCAATGGTGTAAAACGGATTGTTCACTAGTAGCTTGTATAATGTAGCTTTAAAGATATTTACAGGCAGTTCTTTAAAGTCAGCACTTAGTCTATTAAACATCCTTAGTCCAAGAACTAGGTAAGAGTTACGCGATTTTGATAATCTATGATATGGTGCGTCTACAGATGTTCTGTTTCTAGTATTATGGCTATGAATATCACTTCTCAACACAAAATTAGAACATTGTTTCTAATGTACATTAAAACATTGTAGATGAATAAGTTTACTACTGTAAGACACTGCAATTTAATAAACAGAGGTTTACAATGTTCTGTTTTATCAGAATCCGTTATTATTGTTATTACTTTCTTCTGTAAAAGTAAAATGTCATTTACATGACAGCTACTACCCCACAGTAAAATTCCATAAGAGATGATGCTTTGGAAGAAGGAAAAATATGCTGATCTCACATAGTCATTGGGAACATGTCTTTTTAAATTTCCAATTAGATAAATAACTCTTGAAAGCCTAGCCAATATATTTTTAATGTGTGGTTCCCACGTCAATTTACTGTCAATAGTAACACCTAAAAATTTAACAGTTTCTAATTCCTGGTAGTTAGGAATCTCTTTGAGGCTAAAGTAAAGTGTCTGGCTTTTGTTTTCATTTAGTAAGAAGCCATTACCTTTGAACCATAATGATGACTGAGCAAGGGTATTTTTGGTCAGTGTTTTCAGTGTACCTAAATCAGAGCTTTTATGTAGAAAAGTTGTGTCATCAGCATACAATATTGTATGAGAATTTATGAATAAGGGCAGGTCATTAATCATTAGTATAAACAGTAAAGGTCCAAGCACCGACCCTTGAGGCACTCCGTACCTAACATTAACCAAATTTGATTTCTCCCTACCAATGCACACAACTTGTTGACGGTTCTCTAGAAAAGACCTGAACATATTTATACTGTTGTCATCAAAACCATAATAAACTAGCTTATTCAGCACAGTGTCATGCTCTGCACAGTCAAAGGCTGTGTTCAACGAAGAAAGGCAGCTTCTTATTTTCACAGTATGTTTCATCTAATGCAATTGTTTCGGTTACGAAGCATTTTTACAAGTAAATATGTATTTATGAACAGAAAATTGTGCTGTGTTAAGCACGGTACCTTCCATCTAATGCAATCGTTTTGGTTATGAAGCATTTTTACAAGTAAATAGGTATTTATGAACAGAAAATTGTGCTGTGTTAAGATAGTGGCATTATCTTCCTAATAGTAAGCTTCTTTTTAAACAATAAACGCACACGATTTTTAAACTGGTTGTTCCCAATAAGACCCATCTGTGACGCTCCAAACAAGGCCCGAGTGGGCCTTATTTGGCACCCTGTTGTATAGAGCTGTGCATAAGGACAATGTGTATTTAATTTTAGCATATCCTGGAAAACCTCACGTAATACATATTTCCTATATCTAAATTAAATCTAAATTATTTTATACATTTTTACTGAGCTCTTAGTTGGTCGTTGCAAGAAATGTCAAAACATTTTAAATTCCTTCTTGGTAATCTTTATGACAGGGCATTCTCCATTTAGATCAATAATTTTTAGTAGCTGTAATTGAAGTATGGTACTTTAAAAATATATATAATCACAGTTTTACAGCCCTAATTCAGGAATGTCAGGCTTACTGGAAATGTATTTTTTTTTAAATGGAGCCACAGAAAAAAAGAGCATCATTGGATGCAGATAATTTAACACGAGCTATGGAAACTGTTGCTGAAGGGATTCCTGTCAGAGCCGCTTCGAAAACATACAGGATTCCTGGATGTACTTTACGCAACCACGTAAGTTCTGGACGAACAACCAAAAGTTTGGGACGAAAAACTTGTTTGAACGAAGCTCAGGAAAGAGAACTTTGCCAAAGAATTTTTCGACTCGCTGTAGTTGGGTATCCTATTACATCAAAAGTGCTCAGAAAATGTATATATGTATATTGTGAAAGGATAGCTTGCAGAATCCTTTTAATGAGACAAAGAGATTGGCTGGACGCAAGTGGCTCAAGCTTTTCCTACAAAGACACCCAGACATTGCAAGAAGGAAGGCATAACATCTGAATCCAGGAAAAGCTGCAAGGCTAAACAAGATTATTGTAAATGATCCTTTTCAGGAACTGAAAACGGTCTTGTCCGAATTGTAGTTATTTGGCAAACCCCATCTTATCTACAATGTTGACGAAAAGGGATGTCGCCTCTCACTCCACAAGTCTCCTGAAGTTTTAGCTAAGAAAGGTGAGAAATACATGCACTTTGTTGTCCCAGAACTGGGGGAAAATGTTGCCATTGTTTCATGTGGGAATGCAATTGGACAGGTTATTCCTCCTATGATACTTTTCAAAGGGTAGCGACGCAAGCCAGAATGGGAAGACCGTTTGCCACCTGGGACAGCAATAGAAATGACAGATAAGGGCTCAAGAAATACTGCGACATTCATCAAATGGATACATCATTTTGCCAAATACAAGTCTGCAAAAGATGTTATTTTGATATTTGATGGAGTATCGTCACATTTGGACCCTGAAATTTGCGACTTTGCTGAAGAGCACAATATCAGACTTTATTGCTTGCCCAGCAAGACAACACATGAGCTGCAACCCATGGATAAATCAGTATTCAAGCCGTTTGAATCTTACTGGGACGATGAAGTTCAGCTTTACTGGTATGCACATGAAAGGGAAGAAAACAGTGCAATTAATAGACGTGTGTTTGGAAAAATCTTCAGCAAGGTGTGGCCAGGCATGACCCAGTAATGTCATGTCTGGGTTCCGTGAAACAGGGATTTATCCTTTTGACCCAGAAGCTATTCCAAACACTGCATTTGCTCCCTCTCGTCCATCAGAATAGGACATGATAATTGTCCCTGAAACAGGGAAACTGCCAGGGACTCAATCAGTCCCAAAGGCTTCCCGAAAAAAAAAAAGAGACGCCAGTCCATTGATTCCAGTTCATCAGAAATGAGGCATACTCAGTAAAGCGTAGTTCAAGTGACTTCAGTCTTGAAGATGGTGACACAGCTAAAGATCTCGATCGTTCTTTCAAGGAAATTTTGCAAACCCCAAAGCTTAAGGAAGAAAAAAAACAAACACCACGGAAGAAGGCATTGAATTACAAGGCGCAAGTCATATGTAAGGCACTGTTCACGCAGAATCAAAAGAAAAACGGTACCAACGAAAGCACTGGGTCTAAGGAAGACACATGTTGCAAAAAGATTTCACTGTCAATAAGGAATATTAAGAAGAAAAAATGCAAAAATAAAGACTCCACTGAAGCAAGCAGCAGCTCTGCTCTAAGACAGTGTTGCGAGAGGTTGGCTGGTTTTGTCACGATTGCTGTGAAGACAGCATATTCGCTGTATCGTTCGTGAGATACAGAGGCGAGTGAGTGTGCCGGGACTTACCCCAGCTCACTGCTAGTAGCGCCACGTCAACATAAAGCGTCTGCGCCTAGCGCACGCATCATAATTAAGAATAAAATTAACAGTTTTATTGCTTTTTCAAACTATGTCAGCATCTACTTCAATGTAATAATGATGTTTTAAATGTCAAGTCTTAGAGTGATTAGATCAATAGTTTTCCTAAACAGATCGTTTTAAGAAAAAAATAAGTGGCGCTAAATAATAAAGCTAGAAAGACAGAAATTGCTTATAATTTGCAGATGTATGCCAAAATTAACTGGTGCAAGTCTCAACATGATAAAATAAAAATTGTAATCAGAATTCACGTTTTTAAGAAAAATTGAAGGCGCTAAATATTAGACTTAGAAATGTAAAAATTTGTATGACGCTTCAGTTTAACCTAAAAATAATAACTACGTGACCCCATTAAGCTACCTCTAATAGTTTTCGAGTAATTTAATGAAAACTAAAATTGGAACTAAAATGTCCTTATTTGTAATAAATTAAGTATCAGTAATTTTAATGCTAGAAAATTTTGGTTACAGCACATGATAAAATCTATTAAATAATAGAGCTACAACAAGTTTTAGGACCATAATGTTAATGACAACCAGTACAAGGTCTCTTAAAGTTATAGTTCGGACGGTTTAACCGAGCGGTCTTAGGCACTGCGGTCATGGACCGTGCGGCTGGTCCCGGCGGAGGTTCGAGTCCTCCCTCGGGCATGGGTGCGTGTGTTTGTCCTTACGATAATTTAGGTTAAGTAGTGTGTAAGGTTAGGGACTGATGACCTTAGCAGTTAAGTCCCATAAGATTTCACACACATTTGAACATTTTTTTATAGTTCAGAGGTAATGATCTACTGTCAGTTCCGACCTAAAAATGATAGAAGGCAAAGTTTTTATGCAAGCGAGCTGAAACTTTTTCTGTGATTTCAACCAACTTACCTACATGCATGCAAAAATTAAGAAGATTCCAAATTAATTCATAACTTTTTTATTAAATATTATGTGTACAAGAAAACGGCCGTTTAGAGACTGCTGCCTTGTGGGTAAGGCAGATGACAGCAGGTGTTCCCTTGGCCGTGCCACATATATAAATACAGCCCGAGAGGCAAGAGTAGGTTTCACTTCGCACCCAGCCACTGTAAAATACGTGTCTGTCAAACGCTGGAGTGCGCGCTACCTCGGATGACGTCAGAGACAGACTGTGACAAAACGCTCATTTTCAGTAATAATAAATAGTGAACTCGGGACGTCTGTTCACCGTCCTGGATCGCTTAGATTTCGCAAAAGTAACTGTTAGTGTGCCGTCCTTGATATTTACAAATCCGCGTGGCAAGTGGTGACAATTATTTTCCACTTTTGTGGCGAGCATTTATTTTGAGTATCAGTAGCCAGCGCGAATGACAGTTTGGTAGGAAATTAACCGTAGAATTCGCCCCTGAACTGCTTATTGCGCTGTTTCGGATAGAGAGATTTATTGTCAGTATGAAGATAATGAATACTTCATGTTGTGCGGGAGAAACTTCATTAAATATATGTGTCAATTAGAACTCTAAATCTTCATTTACAATCATAATCCTGATCCCGCTAAGCAAATAGGGAACAGTAACATTTCATCCAGTGGGCTGGACAAGAATGTGGACTTGCAGACCGGGAACAAAGGTCAGTGTGTTCTCTATCGCTTTCTGGCTGACCACAAAAATAGTTGCCAGGCTCTCGTAAAAAGACGGCGAATTACCACACGATTTTTACACCCCCCCCCCCCCCATGCTGAATGAAACGCGATTGCAGTCAAGAGAGCAATGCGTGAAGCCTTCAGTGGTTACCATAGCAGAATACTGTCAAATGATCCTTCACAAAACCGAAAAAAAAGTTCTGATCATACGAAAAGGCTGTTGGTGGCACCAAAGTTAGTGTCCAGTCACTCATGGATGAGACTGGAACAGAAGTTGAGAGCTGCAAAGCAAAAGCACAAATGTTTAATGTTGGTTTCAAACGTTCTTTACAATGTAAAACCCATGAGATATTGCCTCAACTTAGTTCTCGTACCACCGAAAAGATGAGTGAAATATGTATTAGTATCGATGGTGTTGAGAAACAGCTGAAATCGTTAAAATTGAAAAAGTCCCAGGGCCCGATGCAATCCCTTTCAGATTCTATACCCAGTTTGCAGCTGAGGCAGCCTCTCTGTCAGTTATGATCCATCGCAGATCCCTCGAACAAATAACTGTAGCCAGTATTTGGAATAAAGCATAGGTCACACCTGTCTACAAGAAGCCTAGCAGAAGTGATCCACAAAGCTACTGTCCAATCACCTTGACATCCATTTGGTGTAGAATCTTAGAATATATTCTGAGCACAAACATGAGGTATCTCGTACAGAACGACCTCCTCCATACCAACCAGCATGGATTTCGAAAACATAGACAACGTGCAACCAAACTCTCACTTTTCTCACATGACATCTCGAATGCTATGGATCAAAGCAATCAGGTAGTTGCAGTATTTCTCGATTTCTGGAAAGCATTTGACTCAGTACCAAACCTACGCTTATTATCAAAAGTACAATCATATGAGGTATCAGACGAAATGTATGATTTGATTGAGTGTTTCATGGTAGGGAGGACACAGCAGAGTCATCGACAGATGTAGAAGTTCGGATGCATGCTATTCAGGTGATCGACGAACAGCTCAAGAGTTTCATCCCCATGTGACCGTACTATAAATGTGTCATCTTAACGTGAATTCTGGGATGATTACGTCGAAAAGAAAACTCTAGATTTCTTTTCCTACTCTTACCTCAGCCGAGCTCGTACCCCTTCTCTAATGATCTCATCACTGACAGGACGTTTTCTCCTCACTGTATCTAGATACGTTGTACGAGGTGTGTTAGAAAAGTAATGAGACTGACGATACTGCGAGCGATCTGACAACGCTGTGTTGTTCTACTTGTGTAGATCGGTATGTTCATACTTTCCAGATGCTCAGTCCGAGTTTCAGCTCAGTACATCCATCACGTGTTTTATGAGAGCGCCATCAGTGAAGTTATGTTTATTGTGTGTTAAGAAAATGGGACATCAGAATTTAGAAGAACGTTATGCAACCAAGTTTTGTGTTGAAGCGAGAGAGTCCGCGAGTGTGACCTTTGAAAAGTTGAAACAGGCCTATGAGGAACATTTCTTATCAAGAGCACAGTTTTTCGCTGGCACAAATCATTTTTGGAAGGGCGAGAACACGTTGAAAATGAACCTCACTCGGGGAGACCTTCAACTTCAAAAACGTCAAACGTGTACGTGCTCTTTTGAGATCAGATCGACGGTTAACAATAAGGATAATGGGTGACCTGTAAGACTTAAACGCTTTCACCGTTCATCAAATCTCGCTAGAAGATTTGCACTTGCGGAACGTTTGTGCCAATATGGTGCCGAAAAACGCCGCAGATGAGGAGAAGAGCAATCGAAGAATCGTGTGTCTTGATCTTCTTGAGAGGATTGCCAAGGTTCAGTCGTGTGATCACAGGTGATAAATCCCGGATTTTTTTGTACACTCATTAGACCAAGTGGCTAAGTGAAGAGTAGCATACTGAGATATTTCCTCGACCGAAAAAAGCTTTAATGAGCGAATCAAAGATTAAAACAATACCGATCTGTTTTTCTGACAGTAGGGTATCATGCATAACGAATTTGTTCCCCCAGGACAAACTGTCAACCAAGTGTTTTACGAAGATGTCCTTGAAAGGATCAGGGAAAAGGTGAATCGAGTGAGACCAGACATTGCAGACAAGTGGGTACTGTATGTCTCTCGACCATTTCCATAATGGAATTTTTGATCTCAAAAGGCATTCCTGTTGTTCCGCAGCCCCCCTAGTCACCTGATCTGAATTCTCGTGACTTTTTTTCGAGATTAAAAAACGTCTTAAAAGGACGTCAATATGGGGCTCTGGAGAATATTCAAAAGAATGTGACCGACATGTTAAAGGCCCTACCAGTTGAAGCCTTTCAGCGCTGCTGCCAACACTGGGAACAAAGACTCTGCCAATGTGTAGCTGTCGAAGGGAACTGCTTTGAAGAGGACAATATTGTCCTTTAGAAAAAAAATCTTAGTTTGATAAAAAATCAATCTCATTACTTTTATCACACACCTCGTATTCACTATTCGACTCTAAATCCACAACAGCTGAGTTATGAATTCGTCAAATATATGCACGACATGAAAGGGGTACACTGACAAAGACAAGGAAGTTACAGCCACTGGCACCACGCAAATTACAGCGTCTACAAAACAAAGATTTGAGAAGAATTTACAATGTGACGTTTTATTTCCTCACTCAATACCACACTATGTGAAGCAGGGCTGTACAAATCCTGCTACAGTAGACTGTTCCTTATATAGAACACTTTAGGTCAACCAAATGATCCCCCGGCCATCCACAAGGGTTTTGTGGTTTTAGTCGAAACCGCGCAAGATTATCCAGTGATGAGGGAACAATTAGAGAGCCTACAGATATACAGTCTCTACAGACTCGCGAATTGCATTAGAAATGCGTGGGAGGATACCTGAAATGGGGTGGAGTATAACTGCGGACGTGATTTCAGCCGCGCTATGTCACTTCTTATCAGCTATCTATATCAATTGTTGGAATTCATGGTTACATATTTTCGCAGTCGCAGTCTAGTTTTAATTTGTAGGCGTGACAGATGTGAAGAGTCGCGGTTACACTACTGAGGAGCGCTTAGTGACTTGTGTGTGAGTGCAGATGATGGCTCTGAGACCTATGGGACTTAACATCTGAGGTCATCAGTCCCCTAGAACTTAGAACTACTTAAACCTAACTAACCTAAGAACATCACACACATCCATGCCCGAGGCAGGATTCGAACCTGCGACCGTAGCGGTCGCGCGGTTCCGGACTGAAGCGCCTATAACCGCTCGGCCACAACGGCCGGCTGTGTGAGTGCAGGGAAGTCAGCACGTAGGGTTGACAACGAGACAGATTGTGGGTGCAGTCTGGGAAATGTTTAATAAGGCTCCACAGCGGAAGGTAACACTTCTGGATTGAGAAAGACGTGCTTTTGCTTTTGGCAGCTTAACGCGGAGTGGAAGAAGGAGGCACGAGAAGAAACGTGTGCCGCAATTTCTGCTTCAATTGAACAATCTCCTATGAAGTCGACACCTAAACATGTTTCGGAACTCGGTATACTGAGGACAACAATCCGAGATCACATGAAAAAAGATATTAAGGCCAGACCTTTTCGATCAATGTTCGTAAATGTGTTATCAGATACAGGCCAGAATGAGCGCGTTTTAACATGCCGTGCTTTATTGACTCGATTTTCAAGTGTAGTTAACCGTGCCAAGATTATGTTTTCAGATGACTGAGCTGTTTATCGCAGCTCACGTGACTTCTGCATTGTTGTTTGCGCTAAAGAGAATCCTCATTACGCTGTCAAGTGAGAAGGGAACCTGTCTCACATAATGATATGAGCAGCAATGACATCACAACATCTGCTTGGACCATACTTTTTGAAGGGACCGCGAATGGCGCAAAGTATTTACACATGTTACAAACGTAGTTCAATACCTCGGCTTGAGGAAAGGGCCCTCACAGAACGCATAAGGTTGCAGCAAGACGGAACGGCTCTTCACTGCGCTCATGCAGTGTGCCAATTCCTAAATGAACACTTTCCAGGATGGTGGCTAAGTCGTGGTTCTTCAGCAACCTTGAAATGATCAGCAAGAAGTCCTGACCTCACCACACATAACAACTCCTTATGAGAAGTCATTAAAGTGCCTGTATTTGCATGTCGTTGTGTTACAAACGAAAAACTGTGCAAAGGCGTTGAGGATGCATTTCGCACTATAACACTGGACATGCAAAAAAATACGTCAAGAATTCAAATGGTTCAAATGGCTCTGAGCACTATGGGACTTAACATCTATGGTCATCAGTCCCCTAGAACTTAGAACTACTTAAACCTAACTAACCTAAGGACAGCACACAACACCCAGTCATCACGAGGCAGAGAAAATCCCTGACCCCGCCGGGAATCGAAGCCGGGAACCCGGGCGTGGGAAGCGAGAACGCTACCGCACGACCACGAGCTGCGGACGTCAAGAATTACATGGAGGCGTGTGGAAATGTGTTTACAGCATGATGGGGAAACATACCGATATATTGGACACTTTCTACGTTGGTAAGTACTAGTACTAAAATAAATCAAATCAATTAGCATTCGATATCAGGGAGTACGGGGACTTCTCGCCCATCCTATACAAGTGGGCGAACTGAGATGAAACCACTGCCAATTGTACTTGAAGTGAAAGATGATTACCGTCGCTTCCTTGCTCGTTTGAAGCAGTGAACGCCAGCAGATTACTCTGCGAAGAGGGCCGGGCTATACACCAAGGGAATACAGCTTTTGGTGAGGTGTCGGCCTTGTCGATGCCTACGTACACGCTCGCCACCGTACCGGAACCGCTGATTAAGGCAGTCTTCAAGGACTTTTAGCATTCGGCAAATCCTGACTTCCTTAAAGAAGAATTGCAGGACCTTGACTTTATGGTGCACACAGTCCCGCGCGTCGGTAGGTCTGCAGTCGTTGAAAGAGTCGCAGGTGACGAAAGTGGCATGCACGACAATCACTGTGGAGCTACCACGACAAAAGCGAGGAATTGCTCAGTGCTTTCGCCGCTGGGGGCTAGAGGATGTGGTTCGACACTGCTCCTTCCCCGAGACACGTGCCAAGTGCGCGTGAAGCCACGCCGGCGCGTCATGCCCGCTACCGACGACGCACGAACCCAACTGTGGCGGCGCGCACGTGGCGAGCCTGCGCGAACCGACGTCTGCTCCCAGACGCCCGGGCAATGGAGGGGGTGAGCGACGATACTAAAAGGCGCCCATTCACAGCCGACTGAGGGTAACCTACAATTCACAAGACTTTGTGCAAACGTGACGTCATTTTGACGTCACATGCACTCATAGAAGACCGCAGGAACTGCTATCTACTTCTGTTAACATTCGTTGCTAGGTACTTGGGAAACAACATATTCGATTCTGTAATTTCGAATTGTAACTTGCATGTTATGAAAGTACGCCGTTTCCGAGTAATGACACATTGCAGATTTGTAAAAACACGTAGTTAATTGTACGATTTGTAATAATTAAACGTCACATAACGATGTATTGGCGGTTAAAGCATTCATGACATGTAAGTTACAGTATGAAAGGCAAGCTTTCGCTAGTTTTTTGTGGTCTAGTAGTTATAACAGTTGAGTTACGGAATGTAGTGAGACTGTGCAGCAAGTTCTCTCTCTCTGTCTCTCTCTCTCTGTCTCAGGCGTGAATTGTCACTGACAAAACACGTTGATCATCTGGTTAAACAAAATAGCTCTCAGAATAAAAAGTATAGAAATGACTAACCCATTTGCAAAAGAATTAAAAGGCAACTTAAGTCTCAGGCATCTATAAAGTACGAAAGACTATTTACGAGCTAGCTCTTTTAGGACAATTTTTGCAAAAAAAAAAAAATATTTTCAACTGAAGTCAACTTTAACCACCAATATGACTTTTTTGTAATTTTACAACAAATTTTACCAGTACCGACTCGTTTTTGACACATCCTCAATGTTTTGAAATAACATTTATTCACTGGACATAAGATAAATGAGCTGCTTGTTTAATTCGTCTGCTGGAATGGTTGTCCATTTTTTCTGATTATAGACCGATTCCTGAAACTAGCTTTGAGAGTTTCTAAAAATAAGCTTATTTTGTTGAGATACCTTAATGAGCACTGTTGATTGTACAAATTATTGGGTTCAGCGCTGACTAGCTTCGGCTTCCTACCCCCCGCCCCCTTCCCCCTTACATATCAATAAATCGTCTCACTTTAGGAGTTAATGAAGGCATATTAGGAAAAACAGTACAACTTTTTCAGTATGTTTCGGAATTCGTTCTTGCCAACACTTTAATTTCTCCCTGATCGACAGCCCAGTCCACATGAATGCAGAACTTTACTTATTTATAAACGACGTAACTTCGAGGTTAATGTACTCCGCAGCAAAGAAAAAGTGTAACCTCCAGTTCACTCTACTTCAGGTGAATGTTACTATTTTGAACGTCATATTTGCCTCGCGTGTTGTGAACCGAACGGTCACAAAAGTCGACAGAAATCTCTTTCAGTTTGATACAGAGTGTGCCGTCGAAATATCTTCGAGTTTGCACTAAGTCTTGTGGACTGTAAGTTACCTCCTGACCGGTCGAAACGACAGGCTCTGACCATGGACCCGACCGCGGCAAGACGCATACAGCAGTCGATGTATATAGAACGCACACAACAGTCGATAGGACAATTCATGAAACTCATGATGACGCGTGCCTACGTCACTATGACGTAGGGCTCTCCTCACCTAGCGTGAAATGAATGCTACCCACATGGTTCCACATTCACTTCACTCACATTGGGACGCCCGCTTCTCTTTGCCTGGCACAAGCAACCCGTCGTAACGAATTTGTTGTGCCAGTGGAAAATGGCTATCCTTGTTGGTAGCTTCCAATCATATTTGGTTCTAAACATCCGTTGAACAGCTGTAGCACACTGGTTTTTGTCGAACTCCAACAAACAAAAAGCTCGCTTCGCACCTGAACCCGCCATGTCTGTGACTAGCGCTGACTATCGGCAAATGACCAAAGTACGCTGTGGCGGTATACATGAAAAAAGAATAAAAGTTTCAGAACTTATCTTCAAAATGATATATGTATGATATCTGTACAATGTTTGGTCCTTGTGCAATAAATAATTTGAAGTGTACGCAGACTTTACGTACATCATGTATAGTAATCGGTATATAGTTCGGTATCTGTGGACTGAAATCGCAGATTTATTAGAAACCACACGTAGGCAAAACCTTTATCGGAAATCTTAGTTATAAATTATAATCTCAAAAAAAATAATCAGTTTGTAGAAGTGATAAAGGTGGCGTATTTTATGGTTACGTAGAGGAATTTTTTTGGTGTAATAAGTGGGCATTAGCTGTGTACAAATTATTATTACTGTTTACTGGCGTTTTCATGCCAGTAGGGCGGTGCAAATGTGGTGTATCTCTTTTCATTTTTCAATGGTCAGAGTATCTTCCCCTAAGCTTTATGATTGTATTTCTCATGTACGCTGAAGGGTAATCATTGATGGTTAATAGGTGTACGTCTGCACAACTTCAAATAAATGCGGCAAAACAGTGCGTTTTTAATTATGCTTTTCGAGGTCACCGCGAATCATCTCGAGTATGTAGCAAACGTTTCTCCCCTCTTCTCATATGTTCATAAAATTTGGCTGGTTATTCCGATAACTGAGTACGGAATGTTCAGCACTTGCCACGTTTTTCGAGAGAGATATGGCTTATTTACGTGCATCTGACGCCTTTTTAAGAACGAAAGTCACAATGTGGCAGTTGTCTCCATGCACAGAGGCATCTTGGTATCGATCCCACACTGCTGGGTTAAAATTTAACCTACTTCATACATAGAATAGATTCTAACTTAACCTAACCTCCTTGACCCCTGCAAAAAGTGACGGAGGAGAACGGACGCACTGCATCCAAGCCGTCGGCCGATGTTGTCGGGAGACCTCTGGCAACGGCGTCTGGCGATCGTTGTCTGTGCCACTGTGAACGCAGTCTTTTTTTAAGGTGAGAACTCGCAGGTTAACTGAAGATGCCAACACAGCGGAACTGATGCCGCATCGAGTCGTCAAACAGCGGCTGCTGCGCCCGATAGCATACTATTGGGTGCACTCATCTCTACATACTGTGGCTGTCGGAGGGATCACACATCGCGACGAGATGCTTCAGCGAGTCGTCGAGGTCGTGATGTCGTCTGTCCAGTAGCTGCTCCCTCTGATGCACTCGCCGGGGAGCAATGAAGACGACACAACACTTTCCCGGAATTGCTGGTAAAGAGCAGACAACCGGCCTGAGAAGGGCTACATGAAGACAAGAAACGTGAAGGAAACCACACAGCCAGAGAAGATATAGGAGGAATGGAAAACCTTTTCAAACTCCGCAACAACCATGGGCGAGGGGCAATCCCTAAAGAAGATCCGTATGCTGTATGCAGTAGAGAAGTGCGAGGTTCAAATCTCGTTTCGGCAACTGTAGTTTCGGCTCTCGAAAATCATTTAAAGTGAATTACGGACGCTCCCGGGTATTGGTGCGTGTTAGAGAACCGCTTCCGGGACGTGGAGGTGAGCTGGACCCGGATCGAATCCAGCTGGCGGATTAATGACGAGGGGCGGTGTGCCGGTCAGCCTGGATCTTGTTTTTAGACACATCTCAGTACGTGAATACTGGGTTGATTTCCCAGACACAATTCGCAAACATTTAGAGGACTCGCGCTCACTTTCACAATAAAAATATTACACGCAGACAATTGGAGTGCACATACTCCGTCTCGGCGGGTAACGGAATGGCGGCAGGAATTTCACCCGGTCATCCTTTAAATTGACCCTGCCAAATCCGTAAATAACCACTTTGTCAACGAGGGACTAAGGCACAAGGAAAAGAAGATTTAAAGAGAATTGTGGAACGATACCCACGGAAAGGACAGGCCGATTTCCTTTCTTGGCTATAACCAGTAACGTTCCGCTCTCAAAGCGTCGTTGTCGACGAAATGGGTAACTGTGTCTGTTTTTGAATCGAATACCGTAACTTCAGCAACAGGAAATCAAGGACTTTAGCTTAATGTATTTGCTATTCCACAAAGTCACCAAAACGAAAAGAAACCTCTTTTTGAACGTAAAATCGAATAGCAGGTAAATGCTTGAAGTGTAGCTGTATTGCACGCTGCTTTGGCCAAAATAGTTAAGGGGAAATGTACGTGAATAACTGTCAAAAAATCGTTTTTTTAATTTTAGTCTTAAAAAATTCTCTGTAGTTTTCTGAACGAGAAAAAGTTTACTTCCAGAAAAATGGAACACAGAAAGTACCAAAATTAGAGGAATTTACAAGCGGCTGCACGCACCAAGACGCCCAATGGCACACGGTCAGCTCTGTTAAAAATAAAGTTTTGATCTCATTTGTTTCGTTTTTATGATTTGTTTTGTTTTTATGAATTTTAGGCTTTGGTTAACCCGCGAAAGCTTTACAACTGCTTATCTTTTGTTCATACAGGGAGTATTGTTTGCAGTTGTTTTGGCGCGACTATTTTGTTTAAAACGAAGTAATTGTGTGCGTGAGTTTCTTATTCCACGTGAAAGCAATGGGAAGAATTAAGAAGTTCGGTGTTTAACAACGTAAATTTTATGGAAATCGGTTCGCGAAACGGATGAATACTGAAGTACAGCGTCATACAACACCCGTTCAGCTTCAACTACTCCAAGTGCTTCGAAGCTAAAACTGAAATATTTGGGCAACGGCAACAGTAGTAATGCCAATAATGTAGAGACCCGAACTACTGATTCAGGCTGTGTTATTGTGGAACTCTTTGCTCTACCTGAACTAATAAATAAAGCTTTGCAGTGTAAGCAGTGTGTCAATAGTGGTGTGAAGGTAGTTGAGGAGATACGTGCTAGAAGAGGTTGTGTATCAAAATAAAGAATTGTTTGTAATTTTTGAGATTTAAGCGATTGTGGTTATACTTGTGGCGCAACTAAACAGAGAGTGTATAACACAAATATTAAACTTGCTTATGCTATGAGATGTATAGGCAAAGGAAACGGAAGTGCTCAAATTTCTGTGCTCTTATGGACTTACTTCCTCCTACAAGGTTTGACAGGTACAATAAAATTTTTCTACAGACTTTAGAAGAAGTAGCAAATGACAAGGTTTGACAGGTACAATAAAATTTTTCTACAGACTTTAGAAGAAGTAGCAAATGACAGTATGAAAAGTGCTGTTCAGGAAAGTGTAGACATGAATGACAGCAATACATGTATGTCTGCAGCCCTGGATGCATCCTGGCAATGAAGAGACCATAGTTCACTAAATGGTGTAGTGACAGCTACCTCCTTGGACAATGGTAAAGTCATTGATGTCGAGTGTATTACCAAGTAATGTCATGGCTGTACTAGTGGAACTGAAAATCATAAATGATTGAGTAATTTTAGTGGTTATAGTGGAGGGATGGAATCTGAAGGTGTTGTGAAGATATTTCACAAGTCAGTGGATAAATAAGGTGCGATATATACGTCTTACCTAGGAGGTGGAGTCTCCAAAGGGTACCAGAAGTTTGTAAATCCAAACCTTATGCTGACACAAAAATTGAAAAAATGGAATGTGTTGGACATGTCCAGAAACGGTTAGGTACTAGATTGAGGAACTTAAAGAGGAATTTGAAGGGAAAGAAATCAGCTGATCGTAAGTACATTATTATGGACACGCCATAAGACAAAATAAAAATGACCTCGAGGGAATGAAAAAGTCAGTATGGGCTACCTTCTTTATAAATCCTCCACAGATTACAACCCATGTCATGCACTCTGACCACCTGGCAGTGATTCATGGTGTGGCTACCAGAGGGCTGTTACTCAAGGTGAGACCTACAGCCATATAAACATTCTTTGCCATTTGCTATAATGGAAGTTATGAAACCTGTATATAGACACAAGATTATTAGAGAAATGTTTACATGATAGGTCTCAAAATCCAAATTAAAATTTCAACAATTGTATATGGGAACGGATTCCAAAAACTGTTCTGGTAGTATTAAATACTTGAAAAATAGGTGTGCTAGATGCTGTTCTATATTTCAATGGCGGTGCAGTGTCAAGGCTTAATGTTATGGAACTGATGGAAGTGCCTGGTGGAGTGCATAGAGCTATAATAGCCATTGACCGAAGGAGACTCTTCGAAGCAGAAAAATCAGTGTTGGAAGCCACCAAAGAAGCAAGAATAAGAAGTGTGAAAAAGAGAAGGAAGGAAGAACAACACAGGAAACAAGCTGAATATGGACCTGGGATGCATGAGTGCTATGCAAGTTTAATAGAAAAAGCAAATTTTAACTTTAACTTAAATTTCCTGAAAGTTAAATTATTTCATGTTCTGGTACGCTTTGGCTAAAAGGTGTTAAAGACAGAGAGCTGAAATTTTGTTTACTGCATTAAAGCATGCTCAACTAAAAAGTAGACTATTCTTGTGACTTAACTTTGAAAATAAAATGCTTTTTTGAAGAAAAACCCTGAATTCATTTCCAGAATTGTTGATAATCATAATAAATTATTTTTTTGTACCACAGTTTATGACAGCACCATCTTTTCAATAGTCTTCTTTAAAGATAATAGTGTGAAGAACTTACAGAAAAAATAAACCTTCTACTTTGTATTTTGAGTAATGTGTACGTACGATGTACATAAATAAATAGCATGGTTTATTTCAATTACAACAAAAAAATACAATTAAAAAAGTGTGAGAGCTAAAGCTGTGGTTCATACTCAAAAAGTGTTCCGAAAAGATGTCTGAAAAGATGGTAAGCATTTTATGGGCTTACAAATCTTATTCTTTCAGTTACACGGTTAAAAAAACTGACAGTTTTTCAAGGTTTCCTCTGGTATTCGCAGACAGTCCCTTCAAGGCGTGTAAAACCCTAGCGACGAAGTCACCCGCCCACACTTTCAGAGTTCTGGACGTGATGCAAGAAACTGCTTTCTGTATGTTTAGTTTCACGTTAAGGATGCAACTGAGAAAAAGTTGAGAAAAGTTTTGAAATAATGTTTATAGTTTGTTGGAAGTCGCTTAGTGCTCTCATTACGAAACATTGGATGAATGAATATAGTCATTGTAATTTGCGCTCCTTTTTAAGTAAAAGCTAGTTTTTCACGCATCAAAGTGTTTATGACGACATATCTCCTGAACTGTGTATAGTACTGTCACATCATTTTGCAAGTACATTCAGTGGTATATGTGGATACTGTCTGCAAAGTGTGTTGCGAAAAGAGTTGGTAATAAATTAAAACGTCGTGCGTGATGCTGAAGTTTGGCTGCATGAATAGCCAAAATGTAATAGGCCATACACTTTTTTTCCTTTCATCAGATTGAGGTTGGTGTTAGCAAGAAAAAATTTCATAAAGATTTGAAATTATGTGTAAAGTTTGTTGTAAGTGCTCTCATTCTCGAATACTGGGTGAATGTAATCCGCCGGCCGCTGTGACCGAGCGGTTCTAGGCGCTTCAGTCTGGACCCGCGCGACCGCTACGGTCGCAGGTTCGAATCCTGCCTCGGACACGGGTGTGTGTGATGTCCTTAGGTTAGTTAGGTTTAAGTAGTTCTAAGTTTTAGGGGACTGATGACCTAAGATGTTAAGTCCCATAGTGCTCAGAGCCATTTGATTTTGAATGTAATCCGGGTATTGGGGCGGCGTATGTCGCTCTGTCTCAATTGAAACACGGTTCATGTCGTACTTGTCATATTCTGTTGAACTTTTATTGCAAGATTATACCTCCTCATCGGAAGCTTATGATAGCATTTAAAATTTGGTCAATAATTCCGCGAAATATTGAAAATAAAATTTTTATTGCCTCCGAAAGCCCTTAGATAGGCAACCTGCAACTGATTTAGCTTCCGGAAAAGCGGTTCAGTAATGTACACTGAAGCGCCAAAGAAACTGGTGTAGGCATTCGGGTTCAAATACAGAGATTATAAATAGGCAGAACACGGCGCTGCGCTCGTCAACGCCCATATAAGACAGGTGTCGGCGCAGTTAGACCGGTTACTGCTGTTACAATGGCAGGTTATCGAGTGTGAACGTTGCGCCATCGTCGGGGCACGAGCGATGGGACACAGCATCTCAGAGGTAACGATGAAGTGGGGATTTTCCCGTACGATCGTTTCACGAGTGTACCGTGAAAGTCAGGAATCCAGTAAAACATCAGATCTCCGACATCGCTGCGGCCGGAAAAAGATCCTGCAAGAACGGGACCAACGTCGACTGTAGAGAATCGTTCAACGATTTTACAGAGACTACTCTACTGCATTGGCTCCTTACTTCGCTTGCATTTATCGCGAATCTCTTGCCCAACGTAAAGTCCCGAACGACTGGAAAAAAGCGCAGGTGACGCCTGTATATAAGAAGGGTAGAAGGACGGATTCTCAAAATTACAGACCAATATCCTTAACATCGGTTTGTTGCAGGATTCTCGAACATATTCTCAGTTCGAATATAATGAATTTCCTTGATACAGAGAAATTGCTGTCCATGCATCTGCATGGCTTTAGAAAGCATCGCTCCTGCGAAACGCAACTCGCCCTTTTTTCACATGATATCTTGCGAAGCATGGATGAACGGTATCAGGATGCCATATTCCTTGACTTCCGGAAAGCGTTTGACTCGGTGCACCACTGCAGACTCCTAACTAAGCCTTACGCCTGGCCTGGGCTCGTCAACACCGACATGGACTGTTAATGACTGGAAGCATGTTACCTGGTGGGACGAGTGTCGTTTCAAATTGTATCGAGCGGATGGATGTGCACGGGTATGGAAACAACCTCATGAATCCATGAACCCTGCATGTCGGCAGGGGACTGTTCAAGCTGGTGGAGCGTTTTAATGGTGTGGGGCGTGTGCAGTTGGAGTGATATGGGACCCCTGATACGTCTAGATACGACTCTGGCAGAACACACGTTCGTAAGCATTCTGCCGGATCACCTGCATCCATTCATGTCCATTGCGTATTCCGGCGGAATTGGGCAATTCCAGCAGGACAATACAACACCCCACACGTCCAGAATTGCTACAGAGTGGCTACAGGAACACACTTTGGAGTTTAAAACTTCCATTGGCCACCAAACTCCCGACATCAACATTATTGAGCATATGTGGGATGCCTTGCAACGTGCTGTTCAGAAGAGATCACCACCTCTTCGTACTCTTACGGATTTATCGACAGCCCTGCATGATTCATAGTGTCATTTCCCTCCATAACTACTTCAGACATTAGTCGAGTCCATACCACGTCGTGTTGCGGCACTCATGCGTGCTCGCAGGAGCCTTACACGATATTAGACAGGTATACAAGTTTCTTTGGCTCTTCAATGTAGATAATAGTATACCGTCTCACTTGAAAACATGGAAATATACTGGCCATTTACAAAACTGTCTGTTAGTTTATCTTAGGTTACGGTACTTTAATGTGGCGTATAAAATGCTGAATGATGGATTTGTCATTCTAGTTTTATATTTCATAAATCCTATTGATGTTTTCGAAATTCAGTTGGTTGTTAACAATAAACCTGAGTGTGACCAACGGTCTAAAGAACATCTGCCTGTTATCCTCATTACATACATATGTACAACAAATACTTTCTTCTCCAATGAGGACATGGCTCAAAATGTGAGGCCATAAGTAATTGGTGAATAAAGACAGGAAAGGCACCCAGCAATGTACTGAAGGAAAAGAAACCTTTTTTATGTTTTCATCTCCAAACTCTGTCATTATTTGTCATTCATTTATGGTATTCTAATGCATTGACTACTTCGTGTGGCTCAGGCACATACGATTCCTGGTATAGATAAACTTTTAAGCACTGAATACTTTTTGTAAATTCTGTTTAGAATTTTTCAAGCTTGAAAATGACAAAATGTCGATATTGCAACTGAAATAATCATTTTAACAGTTACATATGGATGAACTACATACAATGTAATACAATAAAATACAAGCTGTGGACCCAAACCTTATCAAAACTTTGAACCGTCGTTGGTCTTTACCCTTCCAGCAAGACCATTCAGCCAGTGCCAGTAGCAACGCAAACAAGGCACTGTAACAATAAATACCCCCTCTTTTGTGCACAGAGAGTCAAGTGTCGCTAAAGGTCGGCCAGCTGTCTGTCGTAAAGAAAAGGTCAGACCTTCCGCGAACGTCGACAATGGTGCTCATATATCAGTAGAGCTTCATATTTAACTTTTCTAAGAAGAGAAAGAAGCATGTTGCATAAATGCATTCATAAGAGGAAAATGTTCAGCAACATATTCTTACTAAGGAAAATTACAATTAGTAATTTCGTTCAAACGTGAGTGCTATTAAACCACTGATAAATTACGTATCACTAATAAATATATTTTTAGTAAACAACATTATAGAAATTTACTTGCAAGTGCCACAGTTCTTTAGAACTGTGGCACTTGCAAGTAACACACAAAATAGTTTTTTAGCGGAATACTTACGGTAGCTGGTTTACTATTGGTGTTAATGCTTTGAGTGCTTTTATTAATTCTGACAGATGTTGCCAGTCTATTTGCGAACGTGTGTTGCGTGCTGCTTTAGTTCTATATTTTCGCGTTTGAAAATGCTTGCGGTGTCGCTCATATTGTGACCATATTCTAGATACAGTTAAACTGGATTGTCTGGTCGATGCTGACGTTATGTCGAGACGCTCAAGTAGCATTTGGCCGGACTAGCTATACCGGTATTTCAGTAACTATATTAAAACTGCTGTACGTATGTGCGGTACAGTAAGGCAGACAATGACGGAATTCAGTAGCACGGAGCTATTGCGTGGAACTTACGACCGGAAAGAGGAGAGAGAACATGGGAAAGTGAATAGCGAACACGATAGAAAGTCGGTTCCTGAGTGAAGTGCGTTCCATACCACGGGTATGTAAACTGGGTTAGAGGGACATGACAGCAGTGTTGTTTCATTTACCGCCGTTGTTATATCCGTTATTCACGGCTGGCTTTGAAATTTTTGCCAATTAGTTACACAAAAACATTTTAAGAGTTTGCTGTTGCTTTACGTAGAGGCCTATTTACCTCAAAGTCTTGTTCAGCGATCAAAATAGCATATCTTCGCGGTCTTCTGTGACTAAAATTCTATCAACGGTTTACTGCACAGGCAAAATAATAAATTCCACGAACTGCTGTAAACGATGTTCATTCAATTTAGTTAGTTGTAATGATCGGTTTCCACACACGAAATGAAAAAGCTTCGATGGAGTGGATGAAGATGTTCAGAGCAAGGTTTTACAGCGAACTTTCACACTGAGCTTTGCTTCCTGCCAAAAGTTTTAAGTCTTTAGATAAGTGGTCAGAGGTTTCTATTGTAGTATTGTATTCACCATTTCATGAACTACATGTACAGATAGTGAAATTTTTTTCTACAAGTGCATTTATGGACATCATTGCTCTTTAAGGATTGTAAGGCATTATGTACAACTATATACTTTCAATTAGCATATTTAGATGATCAATATGTGGGGTAAAAACGTGTAGCTGGTCCTCAACATAAATCAAAATTTGTAACATAACAAACCACTTAAATGTCTCTATGGTGCTGTAATTGGTCTAATTTTTGTCTACACGGCCCCTAAAGGAGTGATTCTTGGGGATCTGATCCTTCACTTAATACTAGTTCTTGATATTTTGTAAATAAGCTTTCGCAGGATAATTCGTGTTTATTTTCAAGGATCTACTGTTTCGTGTCTTTCAACATTTCCACGACGCTTTCCCACGAGTCAAATACAGCTGTGACCATTTGCGCCCCCCTATATACAGGGTGATTCAAAAAGACGGACACAATTTCGGTTGGCTGTATTTCCTGAATTATATAATTTAATTCTGTAAATTACGTTTGATTAACCATACGAGGGTGGTTTGAAAAGTTCCCAGAACTGAGTAGAAAAAAAAGTACTTGCATCATTGAATTCTTTTTATTTTTCATTGTAGTCTCCTGTTGATCAATGCACTTGGTCCAACGTGATCCCATCTCGAAAATGAGTTTCCTCCACGCCTGCAAAACAGTTGTCGACTCCGGCTGTTAAATTCTTCGTTTGAAGTTAATCTTCGTCCACCAAAAAAAAAAAAAAAAAAATTCAGTTTTGGGAAGGGGTGGAAGTCTTACGGAGCCATATCAGGTGGATAAGGCGGTTGTGGCAACAATTCATATCTTACTTCGTGTAATTTGGCCATAGCGACGGCACATGTGTGCGGGCGCGCATTGTCTTGATGGAAGTGACTTTCTTCCATGCTAAACCTGGCCTTTTTTCGCGTATCTTTTGTTGCAATTTGTCCAGGAGGTTAGCATAGTATTCTCCAGTAACTGTTTGCCCAGTGGGGAGGTAATCTACAAACAGAATCCCATCCGCATCCCAGAACACTGATGCCACGACGTTTCCCGCCGAAGGAATTGTCTTTGCTTTCTTTGGTGGCGGATAATCAGCATGCTTCCACTGCTTTGACTGTTGTTTTGTCTCCTGGGGCATAGTAGTGCACCGAAGTTTCATCTGTGGTTACAAACTGGCGCAAAAAATCTTGTTCGTTTCTCCTAAAATGCGCCAAACATTGTTCCAATATGTCCATTCTCATGGGTTTTTGATCCAGTGTCAAGAGTCGCGGCACCCATCTTGCAGATTTTTTTTTTAAATTTCTAATTCTTCAGTTAAAATGTGATATACCCTTTCAGATGACATCTGGCAAGCGTGAGAAATTTCACGCACTTTCAGACGGCGATCCTCCATGAACAATTGCGCACTTTTAAATGATTTCTGGAGTAGTGATACATCTTGGCCGACCACTGCGCGGATCATCATCTAAGCTCTCCCGACCAACTTTAAATTCATTTGTCCTCTTGGCAGCAGTTGAATATGAGAGAGCAGAATGCCCCAGCATATTCTGGAAATCGGCATGAATGTCTTTGCTTTCATAGCTTTCTTTACGAAGTATTTAATCACTGCTCGAACCTCAGTTTTTTTCAATCTTCGCAAATCACTATGCAGGAACAACAACAGAGCCACGTCACCGCCACAGCTCTCTTCCAAGAGCACTGATGTGGCACGTGTTTACTGGCACCAGTCCAATGAATATCACGTGAACAACTCGTTGCACTAGCGCTGACCTCCCGTGGTGATTCTGAGAACTTTTCAAACAACCCTCGTACATGCAAGTTAATAAATGTTCAATGTTACCTCCTCTGACAGCACGGATAACATCTAGACTGTAGTTGAATTCATACCACGGTCGATGCTGAATGTCTTGCGTCTTGTGTTCTTAGGTCATTCAAACCAGTGGTAAGAGGTGGTACGTTAGCTGCATCTTCCACGAACCCTCACAAGAAAAAAATCGCACATTGTGACTTTAGAAGACCTCTTTGGTGGAAATGAAATGCCAAGTCCTCATTCACCATGTGACATGTCCGTCTTTGAGGTAGAGATTCATTCAGGAAACATTGAGCTTTCAGTTACCAATAGGGTTGAGCTCTGTCCAGCTGAAAAATGTAATCTCTTGAATCTTCATTTATTTTAGGAACAAGCTATGTTCAAAGCTCACTCGAATGCGCTCCATGTGCTTGCATGATACACTCTACAACATACTTTTTCAGATATACTTGACAGAATTCAAGTACAGTTTGTAGTACAGGAAATGTAGCCAACTGAAATTGTGTCAATCTTATCGACTCACCCTCTATACCAGTAAGTTGAATCATCCCTGTCAATCCTGTTGGATAAGGGTCTCATAAACTTGAGGACAGTGCTGTAAGAAGGGACACAGAAGTGATTTGTAAGCAGTGTGCTTACTGACTGCATTAAGCAGTTTCTAGTAACCTGTCAATGAACACTAATCTGCCACCTGCCTTACCTATAACTGACGAAGAGAACACGGCAAATGCCATCACCCGATTGCCCAGAAACTTCACACAGAGGGAGAGGGATCAAAATATGCGAACACTTATCTCTGCTTATCCGTAGATACTAGACCGTTTCTGAAAAACGACGGTCAGAGTTTTCGGGGTATTTTCAGGTTGTTCACATCTCTTTAACCGTGCCATCTAGTTTGACAAAGTGGGGGTGCAATGGTTAGCGTAGCAGCTTGTTAACACTGTGCTCCATATTCAGAACACAATTATTATTTTTATTTTTCATTTATACACTCATGTCTGTAGAAGATTATTACACGATTGTTTCCCATTTATATTGATACAACGTTATCCATTTTCGTCTACTAATTGTGTGTCAGATGAATGAATTAAAGAAAATAAATGAGAAAATTATTTTAAATTTTTTGGTGAAATTCCTGTAGCGTATCTTGATTCGTAATCAGCTACTAGCGCCAATTTTCGGAAAAATGATCCGTTATGCGTGGTTTGCCGCGAAATTATTGACAAATAGCGAAACCTTCGCCACTATTAACAACGTTTCTTTCTTGAGTGAGATTCATACGAAGAAATATCACTGTGGCAAACCTGCCTTCACGCGAAGCTCGTGGTGCTCGGAATCACCGTGTTTTAAATGTGTCTACGATTGGCTTCATCCAAGAGAATGCACCAAATCTTCCTGAAGCATAAACATATGAATAAAATATAAGAACTGAAATCAGATTGAAATATCAGAATATGAGAATTTAAAAAGATTGCAACCCCTCAACATACCGTACACACATATACTAGGCGTATTCCGAAAGTAAGGTCCGATCGGTCGCGATAAAGCTTTGCATACATGTGTTAGTGTCTCTAGTATAGCTGTTGATCGCGTCATATCTGTCTTTTCAGTTCTGAGCACACAGTGAGTACGTAAAGATGCCTAGAAAACTGTGTCTCCCGCCAAGTGTGAGTGCCCATGAGAGATTTCGCCTGATTTGATGCAGCTCACACAACGTAACTGTCCTGCATTTCCTTCTTTATGACAGTTCTCAGCCGCACTCTTCAGGGGCAATGACACCCCTACAGCGTTTTCGATGGGAAGTGTTTGATTGCCTTCAATACAGCCCGGACTTTACTCCCTCTGATTTTCGTCTCTGCTGACATGAACTGCTGGCTATGAAGTCAACGTTTAGGCACAGACAACGAACTGCAGATTAGCGTAAAGAATCGGCGAAAAGCGAGGGTATTGGAAAGTTGGTACAATGCTACAACAAATGTATCAAGTGACAGCGTACAAACCAGTCAATGAAACTACTTCGACGTGGGCTTTCGAAGCTGAAAGACCACTCGTCTACTCTTGATGACTGCGCGACACAAAGCTTTACACCTTGCCTGGAACCGTCAACACCGGCATTGGACTGTTGATGACTGAAGACATGTTGTCCGGTCAGACGAGTGTCGTTTCAAATTGTATCGAGCGAATGGACGTGAACAGGTATGGAGGCAACCTCATGAATCACGGGTCCTGCATGTCAGCAGGGGACTGTTCAACCTGGTGGAGGCTTTGTAATGGTGTGGGGTGTGTGCAGTTGGCATGATATCGGACCCCTGATATGTCTAGATACGACTCTGACAGGAGAGACGTACGTAAGTATCCTGTCTGATCACCTGCATCGATTCGTGTCCATTGTGCTTTCCGACGGACTTGGGCAATTCCATCAGGACAATGCGACACCCCACACGCCCAGAATTGGTACATAGTGGCTTCAGGAATACTCTTCTGAGTTTAAACACTTCCGCTGTCCACCAAACTCTCCAGTCATGAACATTATTGAGCATATCTGGGATGCCTTGTAAAGTGCTGTTCAGAAGATATCTCCAACCCCTCGTACTCTAGCGGATTTATGGACAGCCCTGCAGGACTCACAATGTCAGTTCCCTCCAGCACTACTCCAGACGTTAGTCAAGGACATGCCATGTGATATTGCGCCACTTCTGCATCCTCGCGGGTGCCTTACACGATATTAGGAAGGTGTCCCAGTTTCCTTGGTTCTTCAGTGTCTGTGATAAATGTGACACTTATTGTGAAATCCAGTTGTTATTTTACAATCAATATAACGCCTTTGTATTCCCTAATTACATTTGCCAAGAAAAAATAAACATAAAACTCAAAACAGCATTTTCCACCAAGGAATAAAACTGTAGAATAAACTAAACAAAGTAGATAAAAGAAATTGCAAAAATACACTTATTTAAACAGGCAGCTAAAAAATACCTGTTATGCAATACATTTTATACGTTGAAGGTTTATTTAGAAAAAACAGAGTTGGGGTTTGGTAAAAAAAATAATAATAATGATTATAAAACATCCAACATTGCACATAACACCTTCACACTATGTTTTTTTCTTCCTTTTTCCTTTTCTAGAGAAACCTACCCCCAAGCTATGCATTGCACAATACTAATACCTCTTCCTTTTTCTGATCTCAACATCTCATTCATTATAGATGGATGCTGACTCAGTTTTTCAGCATAGCAAATGGGAAGTTGTGGTACAGAAAATGGCCCAGAGATCACCAGTGTGTATATGTTTGTGTGTGTAGTGAGTGAAGTGTTATGAAACAATGTGTGTATAGTGTGTGCAATGACTGATAGTGAGATACGAGTGAACAGTGTGACATTACATTATTTAATAAGTTATTTGTAAAAAGAGTATTGTGCACCAGGAGTAAATATAATGATTTTCTCTAACTAGAAGTTTGTAAATGTATGTGTATATGACACTCATGCTCATAAATTAAGGATAATTGCAGAATGTGGTGCCACATAACTTGGCACTACACAAAACTGGCGCTAATAGCATAGGTACATAGGGAACACACACGACGCAGATCTGTAAGTCCATGGTATTGGTGATAAGTTGATAAAACTGCCCCGTAACACATGTGCTACAAAACGCTTCTGTTTCCTGTGCCTGTACCCTGACATCAACATGGGATATGATCACTGTGCACACGTACACAGGCCACACAATGGGTTAGCATACTCAGGATCAGGTGGCCGAGCAGCTGCTGGGGTATAGCCTCCCATTCTTGCACCAGTGCCTGTCGGAGTTCCTGAAGCCTCCTAGAAGTTTGAAGACGTGCAGCGACACGTAGACCGAGAGCATCCCACTCGTGCTCGATGGGGTTTAGGTCTGGAGAACAGGCAGGCCTCTCGATTCACCTGATATCTTCTGTTTCAACGTACTCCTCCATGATGACTGCTTGATGGGGCCATGCATTTTCATCCATCAGGAGGAAGGTGGGACTCACTGCACCCCTGAAAAGGCGGACATACTGGTGCAAATGACATCCCGATACACCTGACCTGTTACAGTTCCTCTGTGAAAGACATGCAATCATAATTCGACCCCACACCATCAAACCACGACCTCCATACAGGTCCCTTTCACCCTTTCAAGGACATTAAGGGGTTGGTATCTGATTCCTGGTTCATGCCAGATGAAAACCCAGCGAGAATCACTGTTCAGACTATACTTGGACTCGTCTGTGAACATAACCTGGGACCACTGTTCCAATGACCATGTACTGTGTTCTTGACACCAGGCTTTATGGGCTCTCCTGTGACCAGGGGTCAATGGAATGCACCTTGCAGGTCTCCAGGCGAATAAACCGTGTCTGTTCAGTCGTCTGTAGACTGTGTGTCTGGAGACAACTGTTCCAGTGGCTGTGGCAAGGTCCCTAGCAAGGCTACTTGCAATACTCCATGGCCGTCTGCAGGCACTGATTGTGAGATATCGGTCTTCTTGTGGTGTTTTACACTGTTTACGTCCCATACTGCAGCGCCTGGACACTTTTCCTGTCTGCTGGAATCGTTTCCATAATCTTGAGATCACACTTTGTGGCACACGGAGGGACTGTGCTATGGCCTGCTGTGTTTGACCAGCCTCCAGATGCCCTAGTTTCTACCCCTCATAACGTCATCAGATATGTTCTTTGAGCCATTTTCAACACACAGTCACCATTAGCACGTCTGAAAACGTCTTCACACTTACTCGCTGCACCGTTCTCTGACATGCACCAACACACCTCTGTGTATGTGGACTGATGCCAGCAACACGATGCGACGACCGCAGGTCAAATGCACTGCATGGTCATACCCCAAGGTGATTTAAACCTGCAAACTGCCCACCAGAACGTTGTTGCACTATGTATCAGCATTATACTTAATTTATGAGCATGAGTGGAATTAGCTTATTTTAAATTGGTCTAAACATGTAAATACTTTGACATGTACTGTATCCTTGTAAAAAGAGATTTATGGATGAATGAAGCTGTTACTACTACTACTAATTTGATGAGAGACATTCGTGTAATAACCTTATATGGACATGGGTAGATAAATGAAACCAATAAAAATAAAATAAAACAACATAAATAAAAACAATAATTGGGTGTCAAACACGAGGTGCAAAATTAAGAAGGTGTGATACTAATCTCTTTTTTTCAATATATTTTAATGTAATAAAACTCATTAATTACAATGTTATGCAAAAGTTGATACAAACTCAATCACTGTCAAACCATTCTTCAAACTGCTACATTAATGAGACAATTAATTTTTTAAAAAGTAAATTAAACAACCAACAAAATAAAGGCAATATCGGTCAATATCCATATCCACAGCATGCACTGATTTTAACTTCTTCTTGCAGAACATATTCACTGTGATATGTTGGTGTGCTGCTTGAACTATTTTTCGATATAAGTTAAGGAACAGTATTTTGAAAAATGCCACAGAACTTGTGACGTAAGATTTGATTTGTTAGCGGTTGCTATTGTTTCTTATGCTCATTCTTTCAGAAACAAGTTTAACGTTGTTTCCCTTTGTTCTTTTAGCGGTCTGAGTAGCCTACTTGATAATTTTATGTAATTCGCACTTCATATATATATATGTAGAATTCAATTATTTTGTGATCGCCCACATCATGAATCGCGTACCTCATGTACTGTCCTATTAACCAATAAATGAGATTGTTTTTTAATATGGGAAAGTCACCATTTCGTCTGAGGATATCGTGCTCTAGATGCATATAACTAGGGTGACCAGATGCAACTGTTTAAACAGGAGGACAAACAGCTTCAAAAAGGAGGACAAAAGAAAAAAGAGGACACATAAAACGGGTCAACTGCAGATGAGGATACCACCTGTCAGCTTTGGGCAAGTCACGTGACTGCCAGGAATTACCGGTAAAACTAGTAGTTAATTGTTTCTGATGGTCAGGTGGTAGTTAACTGAACACTATAAAAAAAATTATAAACATTGATTGTGGTGATAGTGTGGCGTCAATTGCTTTGGTATGTCAACAACACAGAATTGTTTACAAAGCGAAAAACGTAAGACCATTCACCACCCTTCACTCGACGCACCCCTATCAACATTTATAATTCAAGCAGCAGCTGACGACATGTAAACTGCACTTTAACCTTCTAAATACAAATAAATTGAATGACTATGAAACGATGAAATAAAACCATGACACTTAATCTGTCGAGTTATTTCTCACCTTTATTGGCCACTGAGACGTACATTCTAGCTCCACATATCTTACATTCCGTTTCAAATTCATTTCTCCCTTTCTTAAAGCCGGATATTTGCAGCAAAAGACATCAGAAAATGTACAATTTCGTTTAGGCATACCAAAATGTTTTACACAACTCACTCGATTAAAAATTACACTCACAAATCACACGTGCACTACAGGAAGCCAAGCCACTACAAAGTGAAGATACGAAACGAAAATATTAAATAATCGATATTTGCATTCGCTTATAGGTAGATCAACGATAACATTGACGATCCTGGTGCCACCTACTAACACCGCCTTCGTGCGAGTTTATCACGAAGGCTGTGACAATAGTTAAAGTATTTAAGAAAAGTGCAATAGAACGGGACGAATTGTAAATTTAATTGTATTACGCTCAACTTTGCGAAAAAGCCGGACACTGTAAAAATCCGCCCTTATCCCTGACAAAGATCTAAAAAGGAGGACATGTCCGGATTAATCCGGACGTCTGGTCACCCTACACATAACGTACTTTGAAACTACCGTTTTTTCCATGGAGGTAAGAATAGCTCCATGGTTTTTCCAGACACGGTTGAGTGTCTACTGATAAGCCGAGACACGTGTGAGCATATTTTGACTTCTCTTTCAGGGTGATGGCACTTGCTATGTTCTTCTTGTTAGCATATGTGATCATATTCCCACAAACTGTTCCATTTGATACCGGTATATCTACATATTGCTGCATGTAGATATTTGTATGAACTGACTGTTTCGAATAATGAATCATTGATATTATAGTCATTGCATGTTGCCAAAAATGGGGTAACTTCAGGGGGTGTTAACTTCTGGACAGAGCATAATTTTCAGCATTCGAATTAAGCGCCAACGCTATTCATTTGGAGTTTTCATGCAGTCGCTGCAACCTGAAATCTAGTATGCGCTGCCTTCTCCTATGAACTTTGGAAGCCATCGAGTAACCGTCGTCACATTAAGTCTAATTTGTTCATGGTGCCAAATTTTCAAGGTTGTTTGTTTTCCGGAAACTGTTATACGCCAATTATGTTACTGAATGTATTTATTTTGGAAATTTCATTCTCTCAGATTTCCTTTGTTTCATAATAGTTTTTAAAATTTGTATATATTACTTTACAACCTCAAAATTGTAAAATGTCAGCGATGGGTAAGGTAACTTTGGGATTGTCCCAAAGTTAATCCCAATTGTTACTTCAAGAATTTTTTTCACCAGTTTTCCGTGTCATAACTGACGAACGATGCGTAGTATTCCATAAAATACTGTAGAAACTCGACCATACAATTATTCAGAGAAAAGGTTCAATGAAACATTGTAAGTGGAATCCCACCTAGCCACATTTAGAACTATGTTGAAACTAGTGTTATTGATCATTTTGGTGTTATAAAAAATTATCGTAAAAAGAGGAACTAAGTACACAGAGACGATACAAAATTCATATAACTGTGAATCATGGACAATAATAATGACGTGTGGAAATACAGCAGAGGATATTGCTCCATTTTATGTTGTAAACTGTGAGGATTAAATTTGGACAACTTGGACCGAAAACAGCCCTTCCAAAGGACGTTACAGTCAAATTAAGTCAGGTTGGTTTGATGGGTACAGATTAAGTATCTGGTTCATATAATCACTTTTACATATTTCGAAGTGCGAGGAAGGCCGAAGCCGCTCTTGGTTCCCACATTAATCAGAAAAAGATTGTTGTTATTATATTATTATAATCTTTCATTTTGCCTTGGATGTTCATGTACAATTGCCTGATGTCTAACATTGGGAAAACTTGATTACTCCTTGTGTCTCAAAGCGAAAATGTATCTGTCTCTGTTGGGGCACTGATTGAGAGCACTTTTTACTATAACCTTGCTCATAAAATAGAATCATGTCCGTGATCATGAACAGGGAGGTCAACTTTATATACAAACAAAATCTTGGTGAATTGTTTTCGTAAGACTGACAAGAGACAAAATAAACCATAAAAGTGTCCCAAAGTTTCCCCATTTTACCATATTTCTCTTCGTTTTGTGAGTAAACTTTAATTTCCATACATTCAAGCAAGTTACCAATCTTTAGACCACTTTGAAATCTTATCAAGATCTGTTTGAATATTTCTGTAGCATTTTCAAACTGTACTCCATTACAGACAACCACACTGTCAATAAAAAGTCACCAATTGCTGTTAATATTGTCTGCCAGGTCATAATATAGAATATGAACACGAAGGGCTCCAACACACTTCCCTGGGGCCCGTGTGATGTCACTTGTATTTCCGTCAGTGACACTTCGTCCTTGATTGCATGATGCATTCTGCCTACCAAAAATCCTCAACCCAGTCAAAAATTTCGTTTGATATCCCATATAACCATGTTTTTGTTGATGAATGTTGATGTGGTACCAAGTCAAATGCATTTCAGAAATCAAAAAGCACCGAGTCTACTTGATTTCCTCACTCATTGGCTTTCAGGGTTTTGTGAGAAATGAGTAAGTCGGGTTTCACATTATCGGTGTTTTTGAAAGCCATGCTGGGTGGCATGGATGAGATAATTCTGTTCGAAATACTTCATGATGTTTGAATATGTTGTAGGATTCTACACAGATGGAAATCAATGAGGTTGGACGTTAGGTTTATGGATACATCTGTTACCCTTCTTGTAGACAGTTGTAACTGGTGATTTCTTCAGCTTTTTGTTCAACCAATCTGCAGTATATTACGGTTAAAATTACACTATGTGATCAAAAGTACCCGGACACCCTCAAACACATACGTTTTTCATATTAGGTGCATTTTGCTACCACCTACTGCAAGGTACTCCATATCAGCGACCTCAGAAGTCACTAGACATCGCGAGAGAGCAGAACGGGGCACTCTGCGGAACTCACGGACTTCGAATGTGGTCAGGTGATTGGGTGTCACTTGTGTCGTAGGTCTGTATGGGAGATTTCCACACTCCTGAACATTCATACGCCCACTGTTTCCGACGTGATAGTGAAGCAGAAATGTGAAGGAACACGCACAGCACAAAAGCCTACAGGCCGACCTCATCTGTTGATTGACAGATACTGCCGACAGTTGAAGAAGGTCGTAATGGGTAACAGGCAGATATCTACCCATACCTCCACACAGGCATTCCAAACTGCATCATGATCCACTGCAAGTATTATGACAGTTAGGCAGGAGGTGAGAAAACTTGGATTTCATAGTGGAGCAGCTGCTAATAAGCCACACATCATGCCAGTAAATGCTAAACGAGGCCTCACTTGGTGTAAAGAGCGTAAACATTGGACGATTGAACAGTGGAAAAACGTGTGGAGTGACGAATCACGGTACACAATGTGGCGATGCGATGGCAGGGTGTGAGTATGACGAATGTTAGGTGAACGTCATCCGCCACAGTGTATAGTGCCAACAATAAAATTCGGAGGCGTTGGTGTTATGGTGTGGTTGTGTTTTTCATGGAGTGGCTTTCACCCCTTGTCCTTTTGCGTGGCACTATCACAGCACAGGCCTACATTGCTGTTTTAAGCACCTTCTTGCTCCCCATTGTTGAAGAGCAGTTCGGGAATGGCGATTGTATCTTTCAATATGACTGAGCACCTTCTAATAATGCACGGCTTGTGGTGGAGTGGTTACACGACAATAACATCCCTGTACTGAACTGGCCTGCACAGATATCTGACCTGAATCCTATAGAACACCTTTGGGATGTTTTGGAACACCGACTTCATGCCAAGCCTCACTGAGCAGCATCAATACCTCTCCTCAGTGCAGCACTCAGTGAAGAATGGGCTACCATTCCCCAAGAAACCTTCCAGCAGCTGATTAAACGTATGCCTGCGAGAGTAAAAGCTGCCATCAAGGCTAAGGGTGGGCCAACACCGCACTGAATTCCAGCATTACCGATGGAAGGTACCACAAACTTGTGTGTCATTTTCAGCCAGGTGCCCGGATACTTTTGATCATATAGTGTATGTACAGAATATGACAGAATCTCATTGGATCCTGGACCCATGTTAGAATTTAGCTGTTTAATCATAAATTAATTATTTTTACATCTTGTCCTATGTCATATACACAAACAATGTACTAAAAAATGCTTTTCTGGACCAAATATGTAGACACTCATCTTTTACAGTGGTGCAAAGAGTAAACTGTGGCAACACATTTTTTTTATTTTCTTTCGTAGAGGAAAGTTTGAAAACAGAATTCAATTTCAATTCCTGTTCCATCTGTGAATGTCAGGCCACTAAATTTTGGTGTCACTGTCAACCTCTACATATGACTAGAATTTTCTGAGTTTTGTGAGGGATTTTTTGATAAGATTCTAGTACAGTAGTCACTGTAAGCGTCACACATTGCACTCTTTACAGCCAGACATCTTTCATTCAGTGTCTCTCTATGTATGGCCCTACGCAGAAAAGCTGGGTCGTTGACAGGCACCCACAAAAGAGACTGAAAACTTTGCTAGCTAACTTTTGGAAGAATTCCTTTGACAAGCTAGAGTATGCATGCATGCACATGTGTGCCTCCCCCCCCCCCCTCCTCACACACACACACACACACACACACACATACACACACACACACACACACACACACACACACACACACACACATGCTCATACATTCTGCAAGCTGAAAACAGATTGCAGCAATCCAGCCCATGTGTGTCCAAGTATCACAATTTAGGTTCACAGGTAGAGAGAGAGAGAGAGAGAGAGAGAGAGAGAGAGTATGCATACTCAACCTCATCAAAGGAGGTCTTCAATCTCTTTTGTGTGTGCCTCTTCACAACGCAAGGCTTCAGCTATTTGGTGAGTGGTCTCCTTTAGTCCGGAATTATTTACCAAATGGCAGAACTGTTCTTACTTTATAAAAATAATCAGGTCACCAAAAATCAGTAACCCTTCTGGTTATGATGATATTTCAAACAAAGTACTAAATTCTTATGTTGATTAGCTAACACTCCTCCTGAATTGCCTTTGTAGTCCATCAGAGAATCACGGTGTGCCTCCTGAAAGACTGAAGTATGTGTTAGTAGAACCCAGTTGTAAAACTGGAGATAAGCAAGTGACCAGTAATTACAGAGCCATCTCCTTCCTTCCTATTTTCTCAGAAAGTTTGAGGTCAGTTACAACATAATACTAAACCAATCTTTCTGAGAATAACCATTTAACAATACCTCATTCTGACTTCTGGAAAGGCTTCTCTACTGAGAAAGCAAAGTATGACCTTCCAATATTAGTTTTGTTAGAATTATGCAAGAAAAAGTACCCTGGTTTCATTTCCTGTGGTGTTGCTAAGGCTTTTTAATATGTAGATCATCGAATTCTGCTATGGAAACCAATCTGATATGATATTGAAGCCATTCCTTTTCATGGATGGGGTCTAAGGAACGTGCTTACCAACTGGTTCATAGCAAGCAGCTTAATCCTTGATCTTAAAAATTTCTCATGTCATTCAATTCCAAACAACTACACTGTGACCATTACAATTGCCCCACTACTAAGGGTAACAAATAACGAAATTTTTCTTACAATGGTTATACAGCTTGATAGACATTGTGTGTACTGACCAAAGCTACCTCTTTTGGCAGCAGCAGTGACAGCTCAGACCCAGCTGGACATCTAGCTTGGATGACAGATACGGGTAGATCACTCCATGCTACTTCAATTCTGTGACAAGAGTTCATCTTTCATAGCAGCTGGTGACTGATAGTGTTGCAGTCTCTCAACAACCCATGACCAGATATTTTCCATGGGTGAGATATCTGGAGAATATGTTAGTTAGGGCAACAGTTGAACACCCTCTGTATCTGGGAGACAACACGAGGAATGTGAAATTTTGCGTTATCTTATTGAAAGATATCGTCACGAAGTTTTCGAAGATAGGGCATGAACCAGAGGTGACTGTGTTGTGTAAGATCAAACTAGGCACTGGGCGTATGTGATAATGACTTAATGGAATCTGCCAACATTTGTTCTCCTACGAGCTGCACACAGGACTGGGAGTCATCCGAAAAGATGACATGGTGTGTGTCACTTGTGTGTCCAGTGGTGTTGTTGGGCTCATTGCATTTCATATTTGCGCGACAGTCAGTCGACCCAGCAAAATAATGAACCTATAAGAGGTTGTGTCTAAAATGTGATGACAAGCAAGTGGAAGAGGTCAGCCATCTTAATTCTTGGAATTATTCAGATTATAACTTGATAATTATCTCTCTCTCTCTCTGTCTATCTGTCTCTCTCCCTGTGCATGTGTGTGAGCTAATCTACTTTTGTTCCATGTTTCCCATGATACTGCTATGAGATCAGGGTAACAATGTTCTCTGCTCTCCTGGTCATGTTTCCACTTGGTAACTCTAAGCCAGTGTTCTTGAACTAAGCTGAATCGTCCCTTTGAATATCCTTTGTACCTGGTTGGTAGCCAACGAAATGCTTAATAAATGTTTAAGTAAAACCACAATTTCAGCTATTTTATTTTGTTGCCCCAGAACTGTGCCTGTTAATACTATTGTCATGTGCATCAAATGAAACAACATCTTTTTTACATATTTAACCAAAAATATCTTCATACAACTGTTCACACTGTATAAAAATTCTGTCTGCACACAAATGTTGAAAGACTCAATACAGTGGAGTCCCTCACTGGAAGCTTCATACAGACTCTTGCTGCTACCAGGGATATTCCACTGTAGAGTATAGCAATGCAATGGATGCTCTACAGAGAATTGATTTGTATGTTCACCATGTACTACCGACCAGTTTACTCACAAGGTTCACTCACGTTGTACCTTCTTAGCTGTGTTTCAAAGTTGTTTATGGTACATAGAATTCTGTCTGATATGTAACACCTAGGTATTTTAATTTATTGCTGTATTTGATTATGCCCAAAGGACCAAAACATGGGCTTATGTTTGCTGATGGTAGATGATTAGAGAGGAGGACAAGACATCTTTCTGTTTCAGAAACATTAGGTTGTAGTCACTATGTATTAACATATTCATAAAGTTTAGTAAGCCTGTTTGTTGACTGTTCTTCACATTCAGGAAGATCTCCACTCTGTTATGAAAGTGCAATGTCACCTACATATTGAAATTTCTGGCAGGTTTGCTGTGTAGAGATTGAATAACACTGGAGCAATAAAAGAACCTTGAGGCAAGCCATCATGAGAATGTTCCATTGGCTCTTTTTTCACTTTGCTGTACTTGAAGCCATTGATTGCTCACCAAGTTGTTTAAGAGATTACTGGAGTCTTACAAGATATTGTTTACAGTAGTTTGAATGTTAGAACCACGACCTATGCAGTGCTGTAAGTCGCTAATAGGAGAACAAAAACTACCCCAGTCTTCGTTTTCTTCTGGTGGCCAGTTTCTATTTGATTAGACAAAGAGTATAGCCTATTTGTTTACAATAACTTCTACAGGGTCTAAATCTGCTTATTCAGATGGTACCATAAAATTAATTTGGTCTTGCGTTCAAGCTAACATCATTCCTTCCAAGAGTTTGTAAGCAGTGTTAATTATAAATGGTGTGCAAAAGTTTTCTGTTATTTTTTAAAGCTCCAGATTAGCCACTTTCACGTTGTAGGACCACTGTGAGCCAAAAATTCAGGGTAGAAGCAGTCTGCACTCACAACTATTCTACATTTTGTATGACTAATGAGTGTCTCCACTACAGTGATCATAAATCTATTTATTTATTTATTTATTTGTCCATGGACACTCCATTTTTACATAAATCTTGCATATACATAGCTAGTTACAAAAAGATAGTACATATACATATATTTTGTAGAATATTCACAGAAAATGACATTAAAGTACATTACAAAAAAATGTATACATACACACTATTTAATTTTTTATTTCAAGATTCTTTTACACTGTAGGGGCAGATATTGATCAGATGTCTTCTTAATCTTCCTTTAAAAAGAGACATACCTTCTATCATCTTTATACATTGGGGCAAACTATTATACAGTATGCGCCCGGCATTTACAGGTTCTTTGTCTGTTAATTTTAGCCTGCTTCCTTCTATATGATAGTCATTTTTTATTCTTGTATTATGTTCGTGATATTCACCGTTTAGCAATGCAGTGCAGTTAGTTTTTAAGTAGATAATTGTTTCATATATATACATTGATGCTACTGTTAAAATTTTTAGCTCCCTGAATTTATTTCTGCAGCGTTCTCTTGGTGATACTTTTGCGATGCATCGTACATCTCTCTTTTGTAATCTTAATACCCTCTGTGTGTGCACATTTGCAAGCATTTCCCCATGCCAGGATGCCATATGTGAGGTGTGAATGGACTAGTCCATAGTACATTGTTTGTAGAATGTGTCTGTTTACTAACTTTGACATTTTTCTCATGAGAAATATGCTTGAACCTATTTTGCTGCACAAGTTATTTATGTGATTCTCCCATGTCATATACCTATCCACTGTTACACCTAGAAATTTGTACCTGTCTGTTTCCTTTAGTTCTAGGTCTCCAAGCCTGACTGTGATGATGTCCAAAGTGTGTTGTTTGTTTGCATGTATCTGTATATATGTTGTTTTGGTTCCAATTATAAAGAGATTTTTTCCCTGAAGTTGTTGTTTCCACTTTTCATACTTAGCGAAGCCTTCTCTTGTAGATATGTTGTAGAACTGATAACAACAATTGAAGTGTCATCTGCATACGTGACTACACTATCGGATACTGATTTGGTCATATCATTTACATACAAAATGAAAAGTGGTGGACCAAGGACAGATCCTTGGGGAACTCCATATTTAACAATTTCATAATTTGAAAAGACACTTGTAATATTATTTTTGACTTTTTGCATTATTTCTACACATTGCTTTCTATTTTCCAAAAACGATTTAAGATGTCTGGTGCTTTCCCCCTTATAACATAAAGATAAAGCTTTTCCAATAAGATGTCATGACATACACAATCAAATGCTTTAGATAGGGCCAGGAACATGCCACAGACTTTCTTCTGTTCATCAAGTACTGTAGTTACCAGCGTTATGAATTCAGCTATACATGTTTTGGTAGATTTGCCCTGAATCCATGTTGTTCGTCGTTTATAATATTGCATGTTCGTATAAAATTTAATATCCTGTCTTTTATTATGGTTTCTGTTATTTTAGAGAGTATAGATGTAATGGTTATGTGTCTGTAGTTTCCTGGATCTTTTTTGCAGTCTCTTTTATGTATAGGGATTACTTTACTCTTTTTCAGGCACATTGGAAATATTCCTTTTTCTATAGATAAGTTTATCAGACAGGTTAATGGCTTTACTACCCACTGTGAGCAGCATTTAATTAGTTTAGTGGATATACCATCAAGTCCCTCTGTTTTTTTGTTTTAGACTATGTATTACTTTTACGATTTCTGTTTCATTAGTTGGGGTCAGGAATAAGCATTTTGTCTCACATGGAATTTTTATTGTGTTTATTTTGGAAATATTATTTTGAGTTATTGATTTGTCCACAACTTCGATATAGTGTTTGTTTAAAGTATTGCTGACATTTTGTGCATCCCTCAGTTCCCCTCCCCCCATTTACCTCAAGTGTTATGTTATCCATGTTTTCCACACCTGCACCTTTCCTCTTTTCATTTATGAGAGACCATATGGTCTTTGTGATATTTGTTGAGGTTGCTATCTTGTTTTCATAATATGTCGATTTAGTGTCTTTTATAAGTTTGGTGTATGTTTTCTTCTTTTCCCTATATGCATCCCTGTTTTCTTGGGTTGGCCTTAAATGACACTTTTCGTACATGCATTTCACCTCTTCCCTCTCCCTTTTTACCTCTAATGTGACCCAATTTTTTTTTCTTATTTATTTCTCTACATATTAATGGAATGCCACATCTATGTAATGGCCTAATGTTTTGCAGAATGATTCCCATCCTTTATCTACGTTTTCTGTTAAGTATACTTCACTTTGCTTTCCAATAGCCTTTGTAGCCTATCTATGTTTGTTTGCTTTGTTTGTCTAAACTCTTTAAATATTTTTTCTTGCTTCCCTATGTTGCCTACTAATTCAGCTACTACCCCATAGTGGTCTGCAATGGTTGTGTTTATGACCTGTACTGTCTGTCTGCTCTGTTGTACGTTAGTGATCACATGATCTATTAATGTTTCTGTATTTTTACAGTATCTCGTCGGACTGTCTACTGCTAAATAAAGTCCATAAGTTTCAATCAGATCTTGAAAACTCCTTGTGTAAGAGTTTTTTAGTGTGTTAATATTTAAGTCACCACTACAATTATATAGGAGAATTCCTCGCTAGCCTTATCCAACAGTACTTCTATCTCTTTTAGAAATCCATTTATCTGCTGTTTGGTGATCTGTAGATACCTATTATCACAAATTTCTCCCCATAACATGTTGTCTGTATTGCTGCAGCTTCAAACAGCATTTCTGTACAGTTGTCTTCTGACCATGGAATAGTATCCTCTATTTTACTGTGTACATAGACTGCCACTGCTCCACCCTTGTTTTCAGATCTGCAGAAATTTGCAACTCTTTTATATTCATGAATGTTGATAATATTAATTTCATTTCCTTTCAGCCCATGTTCTGACATAATAAATATATGTGGTAACTCTGCAGCTACTAGAACTTCTATCTGTTCTAATTTACTGGATGCATACTGTACATTCTGCTGCAACATTCTTATATTATTAATATTTGTGCTGGTGTTTTGATTTTCTATGGCATCTTTCTTTTTACCTGCTGGTACAAAAAATCCTGGTCCTTGAGATGCTTTTGCTTCTTTGTTCTCTCTCCTCTCCCGTATCTCGCCTGCGAGATGTCTGTCACAGCTTCTTCTTCTGTGGCAGCACAGCTTCTTCTGCTGGTGAGGACACTGCTTCTTTTTCTGCTGGTGTTGACACTGCTTTCCCCTCCTTTTCAGAGCAGAGTGTAGTTTCCTCTTCTGTTCTTTCATCTCGTGGTTGTTTTGGGTCTGATACTGGATACAGTATTGTATTTTCTATTACTTCACTCATTGACAGTGGTATAGTTCTATGTACCTGTTCTTGTGTCCTGCTAATTTTTTCTAATATTTCTTTGCACAGAACTTGTTTACCATAGTTTTTTCTGTGCAGGCCATGCTTTGTGGAATGTTCTCTCACTGAGCTTGTTGCTTCAATAAATGTAAGAGAAATATCTACATATCGTCCTGAATTTTCTGTTTGTGTTGACGATTTCTCTGTTTACACATGAAGCTTCTATCAGGTCATGCCTGTGTGGAATGCTTACGACAAATACATCGGAATGTATAAGTTTTTCTAACGATTTTCTTAGCGTCCTGGCTGCATTTACACTTTCGTTCTTATATACATCGTTCCCTCCTCCAATAAAAACACATTTGGAACCATATGTCACTGTTGATTCACAGTCTTTTAGAACTTCATTTAGAGGTGCACCCGTACGGGTAAAACCAGTTACTTTTAGTTTATTTTGCATAGTGGCCATAATACCTGCTAAGCCTTGCTAGTTGGAAATTTGTAAACATCACCTTTCTTATTTTTCTCACTTGGCGCAAGATTTCGCGAATGTTTAGTATTTTCTTGCTTCTTCCAGGTACTTCTTGGAGATATGAAATGTTTTTTAATATTTCCCTGGTTGACTGTATCTTCATTTTTATCCAGCAGATCATATTTGTTCGTTGTTTTTAATTCGAAATGTTTTTCGTTTTGTTTCACACGCCAGCTTTTTGTTGGCCTAATAAATGGCTCATTTTCCACTTTTTGTTCTTGTTTGAGTTCATTTATTACCGTTTCCAGGTTACTTACATATTGTTTTGCACACAAAAAGTCCTGTTCTAATGTAGAAACTACGTTTCCTTCGTGTACACTACCATGTATTTGTAAATACGCCATTCGCGAACAGCAGTTAATTACGCTACAGGCGCATTTCGTATTTTCTTTCGAAACGTGAGATACACTTCGAAAGAATCCATTTTTGGCACACTGAGCATAGTCTAATACCATTTAAAAGTCTTTCACTACATACAATGCACTTTATATTCGCAATATAGGCGTTTTTCACGGAACCACTTACCAAAACTTCTGCACGATCCGCCATCTTTAGTTTTCCCGTAGTTGTAACCATCCAGCTCGTTGTGAAGGGGTACTTCACACCTTGGTTCACAGTGCTAGTGTTGTGTGTGTGTGTGTGTGTGTGTGTGTGTGTGTTTTCTCAGCAAGTTACCACCACTTTAGTAGTAAGTTCAGCAGATTTTACTTATCTTCACACAGCCTGACTTTGGGTTAGTGGACCCGGAGGATTAGGATTAAGCAGACTAACTCGCTGCATTCTGGCTAGAAGTAGTCAATCGAGCTTCATTTCTGAGTTTCTCATTGATGAGTAGGCTTTAGAAACTGTGGAACATAGCAACCTATCTGTCAGTGCCCTTGAAATGCCATCTGCAACTTCACTTCATCATAGAATTCACTGTAAAGGAGATCTGGACAAATTGCACTGCCTGTGACTGCATTTGAAAGCACACACTCATTTGCCATACACACAACTGTACCTTCCGATATAAGAAAACTTGTGCGCACCCAAAGACTTCAATTAGCAGACCCAGAGGATGCTGCAGAAGATCTTCCCATTGAGTTCCTTGTGGGAGCAGATTATTATTGGAAAATCATTAAAGATTCCCCTCCGGTTCAACTATCATCATCCAGTGTTCTGGTACCTTCTGCTCTAGATTGGATTCTTAGCAGGAGTAAGTCAATCACCTTGTGATGAGAAACTACATCAGTTTAGAGAAAATGACGCCAACAGATTATACTCTACAACATTTCTGTAATTTAGATTATGTGGGACCAAACAAAAACTCAGAATCTGAAGGAACTGGCCTTGCTGCAAGGTTTTGCAACATTTCACTACATTGAGGAAGAAGGAAAAGTCTGATTTGAAGAACAACCACAACTAAGGATGAGATTGATAAATCCACTTCAACTGTGAATGCTACTTTTTTTATTGCTTGACTCGATTCAGAGACTATTGCTTCATCATTGGGTGCCACACAGCACCGGAGCAGCAAGAGGAGGACCTAACTCCCAGCACACAGCGAACTGTACTAGTGAGGCACGTGCTTATCTCATTGCTCCGATGTTGCGTGGCACCTGATGATTGATCAATGGTGTCAAAAACTCAAGCCATCTGATTGCAATATGGCAGTCAGAATGTGTTATAAACACTACACATACAGAGGTACCAGGTGTTCACTATGACATCTGTCCTTTTAGTACACAGTGAAAACAGACTAACTCCCATCAAGCGGATACCTCTTCTATGGCTGGAACTTTTGGCAAAGCTTCTTGGATCAAGGCTACTTCATGATTTGTCTAAGGCTGTGAGCTAAGACTTAAGTTTTGCAACACTATGGACAAACTCAAATGTAGCCTTAGGCTCGATGCACACGATCGATTTATTATCGCCCGATCGCAGCGTTAGTTTCTCGCGCGTTTCAGCAGCGCATGTGAAACAATGGAGCGGCGCATACTTCGGCGGTAGTGATGCGAAATAGCGGCGAGATCACGATGAGCGAATTGCGCTCGCCAGCCACTGCTGTGTCACAGCGATCTTGCCGATCGTCGCGGAGCAGCAGCCGTTGAATGTGAATGGGGCAGCACACACGTGTTCGCAACCACACCAACAGCTGCAGTTAGCCTGCCATGGATGCAACCGGTTTCAACGTCGAATTGTTTATTGAAGAGGTAAAAAATGCCCAGAAACTTGGGATATTTCTCGCAAAGAGTATCACGATCAAGTTAAGAAGAAAGCCGTTTGGTTTCAAGTGTGTGAAGAGTTTTGTGAGGGTTTTTCTGCGAAACCAGATCAGGAGGAAAATGATATAAGGAAGTATCATCGTTAAACTATTTTGTGTTTGTGTGCTAGTGGTGGAGCTTTTGCTCGAATGTGGACATTCAAAACTTGAAATAGCGTTAAGCAACAAATGCTTTGTGCTCCCTGGCGAGAGCCAATCATCTCAATAAACAAATCTCCAGTTAATAATGAAAGTTTAAAATAAATTTTGTTACTTCAGCTTTATTGTATTGCTGCCACAAACTACATAATTGCACACATTTCAATAGTGACATAAATGAAATGGTCTTTCACAGTCGACAATACATTGCTTCACTGTTCACTATGATTGATACCGACCAGATTTAAACACATTCGTCTTGCCATGGTACTTTTCCAGCATTGTTTATGAAGTAATCAGCGAAAACATTTCTTCTAGAATTAAGTGAACTTCCTACTTGGGTCGTTGGGACTTCATTGGCCAGATCACATAGGCCCTGTATACTTAAAGTATTTTCAAAGTTAAAGCCATCTCTGGAACGACAGCAGTTGTGAAGGACACAGCATTTGATGATGCTAACGGTGAAGTTCAGCTTAACATTGATAGATCTGTGAAATATTCACTCTACATATCTCCAAGCACGACTTAAACAGTAGTTAAAGATACGTTTCTTGTAGGAGAGGAAAGTTCCAATGTACAGTCTCATGACGAAATTAGAACGAGAAAACGCTTCATCCCCCAATAACGTAAAGGGCACAGAAAGTTCTGTAGTTCCTGATAGAGGTTGTCCTTTTGGTGGGCTTGGTTGGCCACTTTCTAGTAGTTTATACAGCTTAGAGTTTTCGAAGATATTACTATCCGATTCTCTACCACGAGATCCAACTTCAACATAGTTGAACAAATAGTTTGCATCTGAAACTATGAACAGAAATACAGAATGGAATTTCTTATAGTTGTAGAACTGAGAACCACTGAAATCTGGTTTAACTATTCTCACATGCTTACCATCTAAGCTGTTCAGGAAGTCTGCATGCTTTTCAAATCTCTTGGCATTTTTCACTCACCTTTCATCTGTAAATTTTGGTGTACACTCTTCACACAAGACTTCCCACATAGCTTCACAAACTTTCCTTACTATTGTACACAGTGTTGTGTGACCGATTCTATATTGATAATGTAGGTCAATTAGATTGCAGCCATACCCAGATATTTGCAAAAGATCAATATTAACTTAATAATAGTAATAATAATAATACTGTGTGTTTAGTAGCATCCCATTACACAAAAGTTTGTGTTTTGTTACAGGTTCAAAATTCATGAAAAGGTGGAATGGTATTAAAGATTCCTTCATTAAATGTGAAAGGAAACGCACAAAACCAGGGCAAGGAGGATTTCGTCTTTAAGGTATATATACGCCGATCAACTGTCGTTCCTTACGACCACAGTAGATCCAGGTCCCATGCAAACTAGTGTCAATGATGATAGGGTGGCTGGTAGTGAAACTGCGGATGAATTGACAGCAGAAACACCATCACCTGCACAGAGTGAGCCTTTGAAAAATTTGGATAATGCACCTGCTTCCAAACAACGCAGAATAATTGAAGATTCTTCATTAAAATTCATGAATATTCCAGTACCGTTAGATTCACCCAGAGCACTGGATGAGGACAAATTATGTTTTGAGTCACTGGTTTCTGCAGTTAAAGCGTTGCCATTTGACGTTAAATTGGAGTTTAGATGCGAGGTGATTAATTTATTGCAAAAGTTCAGAAACATGGCTGAAACTTTCAAATTTAGTGCTCCGCAATGTCCTAAATAAAGGCAATCTAAAGATCGTTCTGCACACTGCAACAATCAAGCGAGTGTGTTGTCTCGTGGTTCGCCTATCCGGACTCACGCACATGCCAGTTCCCAGCAACACCATGGCTAGCCCTTCGTCCTACAGCAGCATATATGTGACAACAGGAAGTGAGGATTCTGTAGAAATTTTTGATATCCATACTCAACAAGTATAGAAAAGAACAGTATTTCTGTGTGTGTTTGTAATTATTTTTCGAATAAATATTTTGTTTTGAGATGTGTGTGTGTGTTGTTCGACTGCACTTTACGTATTCTTGTATTGCACTGAAGTTTCTGCACAACGTTGTTAATTACTTTACAACTGGAATGAGATTTCCATTCCGCAGCAGAGTGTGTGCTGATATGAAACTTTCTGGCAGATTAAAACTGAGTGCTGGACCGAAACTCGAACTCGGGACCTTCTGCCTTTCGCGGGCAAGTGCTCTAGCAACTGAGCTACCTAATCACGACTCACACCCCGTCCTCACAGCTTTACTTCTGCCAGTACCTCGTCTCCAACCAGAAAGGCCAAAGGTCCCGAGTTCGAGTCTCGGTCCGGCACACAGTTTTAACCTGCCAGAAAGTTACTTTGCAACTATTTATGCAAAATATTTCAACTACTGGTACTCCTAATCTACTGATGTTAGTTATGATGCTTTATATAAAAATACATTAGTAATATACCATATACAGTAATACAATAACAATATCGTTGATATAAGGATACCATTTACAGTTATAATCCATTTCACTATATTTTAGCTTTTGATTAAAATAATTAACATGGTGTGAATACTTATATACTTTCTACTTACCTCAAAGTCACGGCCAACATTTCTTGAGGTGAAACCGAAAGCCTCATCGCAGAGTCAGGCTTTTTATGAATGACTGCAGTTTCACTGTTAATTCATCAAACGACTGTACAGTCATTAAAAAAAAACAAGGGCTGACATCGAAATAAGTGCCCAAGGAATAGAAAAGCAACTGGTATCACTCAAAAGAGGAAAGTCCACTGGACCTGACAAGATACCAATTCAATTCTACACAGAGTACACGAAAGAACTTGCCCCCTTCTAACAGCCGTGTACCGCAAGTCTCTAGAGGAACGGAATGTTCCAAATGATTGGAAAAGAGCACAGGTAATTCCAGTTTTCAAGAAGGGTCGTCGAGCAGATGCGCAAAACTATAGGCCTATACCTCAGACATCAATCTGTTGTAGAATTTTAGAACATGTTTTTTGCTCGCGTATCATGTCATTTCTGGAAACCCAGAATCTACTCTGTAGGAATCAATGTGGATTCCGGAAACAGCGATCGTGAGAGACCCAACTCGCTTTATTTGTTCATGAGACCCAGAAAATATTGGATACAGGCTCCCAGGTAGATGCCATTTTCCTTGATTTCTGGAAGGCGTTTGATACAGTTCCACCCTGCGCCTGATAAACAAAGTAAGAGCCTACGGAATATCAGACCAGCTGTGTGGCTGGATTGAAGAGTTTTTAGCAAACAGAACACAGCATGTTGTTATCAATGGAGAGACGTCTACAGACGTTAAAGTAACCTCTGGCGTGCCTCAGGGGAGTGTTAAGGGACCATTGCTTTTCACAATATATATAAATGACCTAGTAGACAGTGTCGGAAGTTCCACGCGGCTTTTCGCGGATGATGCTGTAGTATAGAGAGAAGCTGCAGCATTAGAAAATTGCAGCAAAATGCAGGAAAATCTGCAGCGGATAGGCACTTGGTGCATGGAGTGGCTACTGACCCTTAACATAGACAAATGTAACGTATTGCGAATACATAGAAAGAAGGATTCTTTATTTGATGATTACATGATAGTGGAACAAACAGTGGTAACAGTTACTTCTGTAAAATATCTGGGAGTATGCGTAAGGAACGATTTGAAGTGGAATGATTATATAAAATTAATTGTTGGTAAGGCGGTTGCCAGGTTGAGATTCATTGGGAGAGTCCTTAGAAAATGTAGTCCATCAACAAAGGAGGTGGCTTACAGAACACTCGTTCGACCTATACTTGAGTATTGCTCATCAGTGTGGGATCCGTACCAGGTCAGGTTGACAGAGAAGATCCAAAGAAGAGCGGCGCGTTTCGTCACAGTGTTATTTGGTAAGTGTGATAGCGTTACGGAGATGTTTAGCAAACTCAAGTGGCAGACTCTGCAAGAGAGGCGCTCTGCATTGTGGTGTAGCTTGCTGTCCAGGTTTCGAGAGGGTCTATTCTGGATGAGGTATCAAATATATTGATTCCCCCTACTTATACCTCCCGAGGAGATCACAAATGTAAAATTAGAGAGATTCGAGCGCACACCGTCGTTCTTCCCGCGAACCATAAGCGACTGAAACAAGGAAGGGAGGTAATGACAGTGGCGCGTAAAGTGCCCTCTGCCACACACTGTTGGGTGGCTTGCGGAGTATAAATGTAGATGTAGATGTGAACCCAAAACCTCCTGTTGCGTTGCTTGATGTATTTGTAAACAAAATAAGCAAACATTGCCTGCTTTCTTCTGCATACGTCCATATTGGTTGGCTCCCAATCTAATTAGTACTGCTGCGGAATAGTGCTGCGTGCAGTCATAGCGTTGAGTATGGCGCGTGGTAATTCGTTGCGGTCACAAGACTTGAGACTGGAAACAGGTACAGCTTTCCTCCCAGCATTAAAAACAATTTGGGTATGTAAGCTATATTTCTTATGCAGCATTATATGCCGTAAAATGCCCCAAACGCAAACTGGCCAGCGACTACATTTTTCACTGCAAACTTTTCAAAATATGTGTGGTGGTGTACTTTTAAGTATCACAATAGTTATGAGAAATATTGAAAAGAAAACCAGTTCATTGTCAAGCTGAGATTTCTGGTTATAACATACGAAAAAGTCATTTTGTTTTACCAAATAGTTTTCTCAAAATCGACTGAGAAAGACTCTGTAGCAGAGAACATACGCAATTCTAAAGGAGTGGTTTTTATTTTTTTACATGAAAAGTAAAAGTTTTATTGAGAAACTAAATACAGATATGGATGTAGTTTTGCTTATGTACATAAAACAATTTTTTTAATGCAAATCGGATGACTTGAAATTTCACTCCCTGTTGCGCGATTATCGCTGCGATGTTGCCGTGTGTGCAGTGGAATAGTTTTGATGCTGTTATCTCGCTACGAGCACGTGTGGCTGTTTCTCATCTGTGTGCATCAAGCCTTAGGAAGGATACAACATGAATGTAATCAGTGGAACACCTTATGTTTTGGAAACACAAAGACTAACGAATCCATCTTAGTGAAGACACTGCCTGGATGAGGAAAACTCATCACATCTACTCTTCAGAAGTACAACTGCGGCAAACTTTACTATGCTAGTATATTCTTGCATGGGCCTGCTTGGTTAACAAAGAACTGAACACAGTGGCCATGATTCACACAGATAAAAGACAATTCATTATCAGAAAAGAGATTAAAGAGACCAAGTTATCACGGTAAAAACAATACAGTTAACAAAACAGGACACCTAAAGAACTGACAGTATCAGCCTTCCATGAAGCACATACTAACTGGATTCTGGTTGTTCAACAAAAACATTTCATGGTTGAACTGCATGCTCTGCGCAACAACTTGCCTCTGCCACAAAAATCCATTTCAACCCACTTTTGAATAATGGTCTTATTCGTTTTGGTGGCTGTCTGTGGTTCATTGAATTACCACCACGACCACCCATTTCTTCTCAAAGGACTGCATCATTTCACCCACTTACTGACCCAGCAGACTCACATTTGTATGTAACATTTTGGGCTGATTCTTAAAGCTTGACAGGCAATTAAAAATCTTCTAAACTGATTCCTGCCTTCCAACATAATGGAGGCTCACTTTGCTCAACAGAGGCTCTATTACCAGCTGAACAAGTCGCACCATTGAAATCATTTTACGTCAAAGGGACCAAATTTTCTGGCCTTTATAACTCGAGTATGGACAAATGAGGAAGAAGGCACATAGTGCTCTATACACATGTGCTTTGTACCTGGAACTATGCTCAGAAATGTCAGCTGACAGCTTTCCTTGAGCACTACAAAGGTTTGTGGGAAGATGAGGAGTGCACAGCACAATTTATGCTGACAGCACTACCACCTTCCATTCCATGCACAAAGAGCTGGAGCTCTAGCAGGCTCTCGTGGCAAATGAGGCACAACTATCTAACACAGCAAGCTACCGCATAGAAATTCATTGCTCCAGATGCGCCTTGGTGAGAATAGGTCTTAGGATCTGTCAAATGCTGCCCAGGGAAGGTTTTAGAACAGTTGGAGCTGGATGGAGAAGGTCTCTTAGCATAGAAGCAGCAATAAATTCAAGACCAATTACACGAGGGGAGAGGAATCAGCCACTGATGCAAGCACCTTCACTTGGAGGTGCTCGAGTCACAACACTGCCTACAGGTCCTGAATCACCAGGAGGAATTTGCTGAAGGAGTTTCACCGACAACAGTAGGTGATAAAACACTTCTGAAACAGGTGGAAGAAGAGTACCTAATCCTGCTTAATAACTTCCATGTAGCTCATTAATCAAGAACAGATACAGTAAGACTCCAGCTGGGTTGTGTTATTATTCTACATAGGAGGATGTTTGTCCACACAGATCTTTGTGAGGAAAGAGATGGAAAGATACAAATGCAAACCCCTGAGCTTCAGAAGAGTACATAACCTTGCATCCTGTTCAACTGATTATCCCTCTAGAAGCTGACCAGTGTTGGGAGGATGTTTCGGGTTGATGCTCATAATTATACACACACTTACAATATTGATTATCTATGACTTGATCTGCATTACCTACTCCTTGACATACATTCCTTTAGGAAGAAATAAATTAGTGTTATATTGGAATCATGGTGGTGTGTGTCCGAGTAGGGCGACAGACGTGTTTCAAAACACAGTCGTAATTTATCAACTTGCCAGCAAGGCTTATTTTATTTTGTATTTGGCAGTACTGAGTGAATAATACTTAAATAAGGTGAATTATAATGAATCAATGGAAAATCCAGGATGGAATGTAGCAATGTTAGAGAAGGAAAGTTGCTATTCACCATATACTGGAGATGCTAAGTCGCAACAAAAAGATCCACACAATTATAGCTTTCGGCCACTAAGGCCTTTGTTAGCAACACACACACACACACACACACACACACACACACACACACACACACACAAGCAAACGCAACTTGCACACGTCTGCAGTCCCAGATAATTGAAACCAAACTGAGGCAGTGTGGTTTCAGTTATCTGAGAGCAGACGTGTGTGCAAGTTGCGTTTGCTTGTTTGTGTGTGTGTGTGTGTGTGTGTGTGTGTGTGTGTGTGTGTGTGTGTGTGTGTGTCTATTGTTGACAAAGGCCTTAATGGCAGAAAGCTATAATTGTGTGAATCTTTTTGTTGTGCCTATCACGACTCAGCATCTCCACTATATGGAGAGTAGCAACTTTCCTTCTCTAATATTGTGAATTATAAAGAAATATATCTAAAAATAATGTATCTGGGTAAGAGGTTAATTTCAAGTTGTTGATAAGAGTCAGTGCATTTGGAAGGTGCATGGCATATTATTAGAAATCATCTCAGTATTTCTCTGGAATGATTAGAAAATGCAAATCTTCATGGCTGGTAAAGGTAACAGTCCTCATTAAACCAACAATATTTCAGATTATAAATTCCACTTCAAACACACAGACACAAAAGAGGTGTCTGCTTCTTATTTTCACTGAATAGATTTCACTTGTCCTATCCTGTTATCCTCAGTGTGCTGTACATTGATCCAGCCTTTCCTAAATGCATGACACCACTGCTGCACTTTCCTTCACTCATTCTTGAAGATGATTACATGCCACCTAGTTCAGTGAATATTTCAATCTCATCATTGACTGGAATTCATATGTGGCTAGAATGTTTATTTTTGCACGTATTTTAATTTACTGTTATACATACAGAAACCAACCACCATCTGAAGAATTTTGACTAATTGTACAATCTTACCACTGCAGAGAAGCAATAAACCCACACTTTTGAGATGTGCATTTTATGTGCAATAATGGTGAAGAGGAACATGGTGTTTTCAGTAAGAAAGCATGCATTTGGTATGAGGAAACAGGCATAAATTTCAGGTGTCCGTTAGTTAATGGAAGGACGCAACTGTACAAGTTGATGGACTAAGGCAAATTATTCTGTGTAGTTCTTTCAAGATTCCAGTACAACAGTACACATACAAGGTCCATATCTACACCACAATGCACTTAATTAAGAACTATGTTTGTGCAGTTATTTTTCTCAAATATTTATGCCAAAAAAAATATTTTCTATAAACACAGTTTTTATTACAAAATTTTATTTACAAGTACAAAACACGCAAGAACCTACAGCACATTTACTACAAAAATACTGTTGTATTTCTTCATTGGCTATAAACATTCTCACTTGTTAAATGGCTCCAGTCCATTTAGCTGAACCATTCACCTAAGAAAGAACACACACACGGTATTTCAAAACAGAAATAATTAAGTCAAACTTTGAAACAAGCTGTTCCAGCAATCACCTGCACCTATGTGAATTTTCAGGACCACGGAACTCAATAGAACAGAGAAAATGAAACAACTGAAACAAAATTCATATCAATCTAGCGTTCATCATTGGAATACCATTAGGAAACAAAATCTGACTCTGGAATTGGCTGCATCTGAATTACTTCCTAAACTCCAGACATTTTAGGCCAAACAATAGTCATGTTTCATGTGCATCTTGTTGACACAGCCATAACAAGAACTTTGTTATAAAACATATTTACAATTATAAATTTAGCAGCTGTTTGGAAACTCAAAAACTCACACACAACACAAGAATTTGACTTATGTTTCTGTATGTTAGCAAGGCAATCGTAATTTTCAGAAAAACATCCAGTCTTTGCTCTCATGCAATGTTTAAATATTCGTTAATTTCATTACTAATTAAATCCAAGCACTTACAGTTGTACAATAAAGGGGCAAGATAAATACTTTACAGTTCTGAATGTACCAGATACTCACTCTTAGTACTTTATTACACAAAATGTGAAACAGTGAAATAGGAACAACGGATGCAGTCTCTTGCTGGAACACGATTCTCCAATTTTTTAAAAACTGAACAACAAAAGTTGTTTGCAGGGTGCCCAACGTTAAGATTGTTAGCTTACTGCAGTTATATTTAAGTTCTAATGACTTATAAATTTAGATACCAGCATTATAGTATTATCTTATATCTGAGAGTGAGGCAAAAGAAAAGCTACTGTACATAGCTCTTACAATCACATTGTTTCTCATTATTGTGCTCAAAGGCTTATTTCAACAATACATTTACAATGATTATTTTAACATTCCCGCCTATATATTTTCTCCATGAACTTGAAGAATAACTGGTGAGGCAGTCCGCGTGACATTTGTTGAATGTGTGTGCTAATAATGTTATAGCTCTCTTCTTCATAAATAGCATAGGTTGTTGGTATTCCTAGTTGCTCATATAGTTCCTTGACAGCAGCTACTTTTTCAGGGTCTTTGGAGGCATAACATTCCTACAAAGGAACAGTGACAGTAAAATTACTTGGATCTACCAGATCTTCAGTATAGTTGAATATCAAAAAAAGCGTAATCACAAATAAACCATATCTGAACACTCCAAACATAAAAGTGAAAATGAAAATACAACGGAGATACAAATGAATGAAAGTCAAATAAAATATAGAAGCACTTGCAGAGCGGCTGATATCAACACAAGGCACTTGGAGTCAACAATTTTCTTTCTTTATGTCCAGTGTCACACGTGAAACAAAATTTACTAGTTTTCGGAATCCTTTGGCTTATAGATAAGTGAACAGTCTTAAAGCTTAACAAGCTATGTCTTCAGCAATTTAATATCTCTACCAACAATTTACATTCAGAGCTGTTGCTTATCATCTGTCTTTGTATAATTTAAGTGTCACTAATTAATATCTGTTTCAGTATGAATAATTTAATCTCTATATATAAAAGGCAAGTCCTGACTGACTCATCATCGCCCAGCCCAAACTGCTAAGGACAGAAACTTGAAGGTTGGACAGGGTATGGATCTTATACTGTAGGCATCATTTAAGAAGGGATTGTCCAAAAATCCCATTCCTAAGGGGTGAAAAAAAGGGATGAAAGCCTTTTCGAGAGTATGTCACTACAAAGGGAATTTTGAAGATAGAACTACAAAAACTGGAATTTTGGTATCTCAGTCAGAAAATAAAAAAATATGTATTTCAGCAGGTTTGGGAATTCAATCACTGAGGGAGTAAACCAGTGGGTGAAAGTGTTTTCAAAATAAATAATTCCTGAAGAACTACTACAAGGATTTTTAAGGCCACATTTAAGACAATTGGTATTTGACTTCTCAATCAGAAATTAAAAAAAAATACATATTTGAATGTTTCTGGAACTTCAACCTCTAAGAGAGTGCAATAGAGGATGAAAATTTTTAAGAAAATATTTCATTACATTAAAGAAATTATAAAGGTAAATTTATGAAAATTGGTGTCTTACTTCTCGATTAGGTGTATGAGGTGTGATGGGGAAGTTTTAAGAAAGGGCTTGTAATCGTATAATGGTGGTACTTACATGCTACTGTGATACATCTCCTTCAAAATAGTCCCCTTGTGACTGAACACACCGACTCCAACAGTATTTCCACTTTTGGAAACATCCTTGGAAATTTTTTTTCTGAAGTGTGTTAAGGACACACTCCGTATTTGCCTGGATGTCTTCAATCGAGTCAAATCGCTTCCCTTTCAGTGAAAATTTCAGTTTAGGAAACAGGTAGAAGTCTGCAGGGGCCAAATCAGGGGAATATGGGGGTTGTGGAAGCACACGAATTTTAAATTTGGTCAAAAATTCAAAGATGGAGAAGGCACAATGAGCCAGAGCATTGTCATGGTGTAGCACCCAACTCCTGTCTTTCCACAATGCAGGCATTTTCTTCCGCACCTTTTCGCACAAACGCTCAAGGACATATTTGTAGTATTCATGGTTAATTGTCTGTCCTCCAGGTGCAAATTCATTTTGCACAATACTGGTAGAATCGAAAAAAAAAAAAAATCACCAACATTGTCTTCGTCTTTGACCGACTTCACCGTACTCTTTTCGATCGTGGTGAACCTAGAGTCTTCCACTGCGTAGACTGCACTTTGGTTTCAGGATCATATCCATACCCCCATGATTCATCACCTGTAATTACACTATTTAACAAATCTGAGTCATTTTTAGTCCGATTAATCAGTTCTTGACACACTTCAAGTCGGTATTGCCTCTGGTCACTTGACAACACCTTTGGAATGAATTTTGTGAACACTCAATGCTTGTTCATATCTTCAGTTAAAATTGACTGAACTGCATAAAAACTTAAATTAAGTTCATCAGCAATCTCCCTAATTGTAAGTCTATGATCAGAGCGCACTATGTCGTGAACTTTCACAACATTTTCATTTGTTTTTGAGGTGGAAGGATGGCTGGACCGTAGTTCATTTTAATAGTTTGTGAGTCTCAGAAGCTGATTTCCTGGTTTTAAAATAAAATTTCACACAAACTTGTCGCTCCGTTTGTAAGGTGGCTATAATTTTGGACCTTACAAGAACTCATCCACATACTTTGCCGTAATCTACAAACACAATTAGGTATCATGCGATAGGTTGTACATCGTATATATGAATATATAAAGGAGACTGACACTGTCACGTACGTCTTGTAAATAATTGTTAACGCTTATTGCGTGAAAGGTGACAGAGTGTCTTTATTATAAAAATGGCGTAATGAATGACTGCCTATATTAGTAGAGGTTGGAACGCCAGTGGAAATGAAACAGCAGGCAGAACTCAAGCTCTGGATGGAAGGCCCGCACAGGTGTTGGTCCTGCTTCAACACAGGAAGTAGCTAGACGGACGTTGTGACACCTGATCTCTGGAGCACAATAGGGTGACGGCCGACCGCTACTGTTGTAGGGCTGGAAGGATAACCGGATAATACTACTGAATGCTGAAAATCTTGGACACAGGTGAGAGGAACGAAGAAGAGGCACTTCGGAAACCACGCAGGTTGGGTTATTTACAAAGATTTTTACTCAGAAGCATACCATTGAACGAGTATAGGTTTTTTCTCGCAAACTTTCTGCGCTGGACGACAAAAGTCTAAAATATGGTTGGTCAGCATTTGGAAGAATCTGTAGAGAGGGAGAATATTCCATGGTTTCGGGAATATGATTAGTTTTCGGAATTACGATGGTGAGGAGCCAAGTCTTACTGGGAAGCCAACGCTGGAGAGACGTGGTCATCCACTGAGCGCCCGTGCGTGATGGTTGCTCGATATCAGATGGACTTGCTGTCTTTGCTCTCAGGATAGTTTATAGTTAGAACAGTTAGTACTGTAATGTTGCGAACCTATACGATTCTGGACTTCACCTCTGGGTTGCAAGTCATCGTTGAGTACACAGCATTCAGTAATTGAGAGCACTTCCTCTGCCTATACTTACGTTGAGACGTTATCTGAACTCCATCCTTGTGGTTGGAAGTTCGCATTTCTCGTCTGTAGAACACAGAGAGGAGAACACAGTATTAGAGCATATTAGTCAGAGGACCGCCTTCTGCTGTCCTAGTGTTTGAAAGAGTTTATTTGTGGCTGGAGTTCTTCCATCGTTGCAAACAAGTACGAGAACCGTCACTTCGATGCACCAGATGCAGTACATACGGTGACGTCGCAAATTGCTTCAGCTTATTAGGGCTATAAAAGCTAAACAGCTGTGATCATGTTAGTTTATTTCCACTGAGGTTCCACTCCACCGTAGATCACCTTTTAAAGTGGCATCTTCTAGTGTTCGGTACGTAGACGATTAAGTTATTTTGCATTATTTATATTAGACTGTGCAGTCATAATAAGGGGCAGAGTTGGGTAACTGTCAGTAATTTTACTTAGGAAATGTAAACTTTGAGATATAAAGGTTTTTTTTCAATCTACAATAAATATATAAGCAGGAACAACATTTATCATTTAGTAGGATCAGTTGCCTTCATCATTCATTTATGTTTAGATTGTAATTTATAGAACTAAGAGATCCTAAGATCTGCTTCAGGGGGTAGCCAGACAGGGCCAAATCTTCATTTTAGCATTTATTATTTTGCGCTGTGCACATTCATTTTACAACCACCTGGAGTAGCATCTTTGACGTTTTTACGTCCATTTTCATGCAGAGAGAATCCGGAAACAAGCTCTAACAGACCCGCACTCAACCAGCTGCCACAACAAACTGAATAAAGGAATTGCGGTTTCCTGTCAGAGGACGTTCCAGGACAAGGCAATGACTCACTCCCCATCCTCCGTGTACCTGCCCGCCAAACCAGTAAGCAGTAGCGGATACATTGTTAAAACTTTCCAATCACACTTCGTAAAGAAACATTTGTTAGGGGATGAAAACTGCTACGTAAATATCTCCACAAGAATGCAAGGGGCATGATTAACAAAGACTTTGGACTCCAGCTACCAGAGTTGCTTTTTGCATGGAAATGTTAGAAGATGTTGCAATTCGTGAACAACATAAAATTTGATTAAACAAAAGCAAATAAAATATCTGCTAGCCATACTGTCTATGTGAGTGAAGCAGCTGGCACTAAGCAAGTATAACAGTAAACGTATATATAATATCAAACCTCAAAAAATGCTCTCTGCTCTGGGGTTGCTCGTTGTAATGCAACGACAGCTAACCAGGAGCATTTCCCATCAGCAATGTCGCTTCCAACTTTTCCTGTTATTTCTGGATCACCAAAGCAATCCAAGAAGTCATCCTGCAAAACAAAAAAGGTGGTATTTTTGGCCAATGTGTGTACACTAGCAAATGTATATAATTCAATTATTACACTGTTACTTCAAAGTATTTATAAATACAAGTCAACTTACTTGAACCTGGAAAAAATGACCCATTTCCAACAGAATTGTTTTTGCTTGTCTGTGCATTTCCTCATCGTTGTAACCGGCCTGCAATAACAGAAAAATTACTTACTTTACACAAAATATTATTAAGAAACAAAAATGAAGATAGGCAGCAACTCAAATTCATCTGATTGACATATAGGCCACAGACATGGCTAACAGCACACAAAATGTCACTAGCTTCGGAGCACGTGCTATTCTCTTGTTGAAAGAACAATGACATATGGGAAGGCTTTGAGTGTGCAGGGAAAGAATGGTGTGGGGAAGTAATGTGAGGCATAAGATGAGAGACAGGATGCTGTCACTGACAGTAGGATGATCAGGATAGTACACGGAAACAATCACAGAACTGGCAGATGGGGCAAAAAGGAGTAACAGAAAGAGAATGTTGGCAAAAGAGAATACATGGTCTGGAGTGAATAAAGATGAGAGAGGTAATGTTAAGAGCAAAGAAGTTTTGGCACAAGGAATTGTGAGAATGGAGAATGTGCTAGAGGAAGAGTTCCCAAAGGACCTGGGTGATATTGGTGGTAGAGAGATTCACGTGCCATGAGTTCTAAAGTAACTGCTGAGGTGTGCAACATGTTCAGTAACTAGGTGGTCGAGTTTGCCATTAGCTACAGTTTGGGATTGTTATCATACACAATTGAAAGACTGTACAGGAAATGCAACGAAGCTAGTACATGTTATGGCTTCTTTTAGACGTGGCTCTAACTTTTGACAGGGTAGGACATTTCTGTGAGTCAACTGCAGTCAGGAGTCTGACAATGGGTGTATGGGACAAATTTTAGAACCGGGAACTGGGTTTTCTCCAGGGGAATGACTGATGGAGTGCAGGATTAGTAGCAAAGGTGGCACAGAGATGGACTAGAATATTCTGTAAGTTGGGCAAAGAGTAGCAGGCTACTGTTTTGGGTTATGAGTGTAGAAATTTGAGTAGAGTATCCCTTATATTTAGGCATGTCAGGAGGTAAATGAAATCCTGGTGAAGGATTTGGCTGAGTTTCTAAATGCCTGGTAGGTATTGGATTACAAGAGACATACCGGTTGGTACTGGTTCATCGAGGTGACTGATTTATTTTGTGCCACAAGAAAAAATGGTGCAAGAAATCTGTTTGTGGACTAAATGAGGAAGTTATGAGCTATCTCTGAGGGTTCTGATGAGGTAACTGGAGTATGTGATTAACTCATACTTCATGGTGCCCATGGGTCTCAAGGCTGAGGTAGGGGCTTTCTGATGTGGAACAGATTACATACATCAAACTGGAAGCCTTGTTGGTGTGAGGTGTGCTTGAATTGCCAAATTTTTCTATGCGTCCATCTGAGAGGTGTATAACAATACCTAGGAAGATAGCTTGTACGTCTGAGGACGACAACATGTAATAAATATTCTGCAGACAAGGGCAGAGGTCCCATTATCATAAGCTCATTTTATAAAAATCAATGAATCTGAACCAGACAAGGGGTTGAAGGTGTTGACTGGAAGAGAGGAGCAAAGATTATGTTTTAATGTCTTATTCACTTTACGGTCACCAGATACAGAGCCCAAGTTTGGATAGCATAAAGATGAGAGGAAAATAAATAAATAAATAAATAAAAGATCAGTCCCATCATATTTGAAGAAACAGTACCAGAATTTGGATTGTTAAGTTTAAGAAAGTCATGTTAAACACATCTCAATAGCTGGACATTTATCTGATCTTTGTTCCTCCCAACTTTGAGTCCAGTATCTTAAACACTGCATTATTTTCCTTCGTGTGCTGAGTATTTAGGATGAATTCCTGTTTGCACCACCAGACAGCTTCATGTGAGATGGTTCCATGCAGTTGTCCATGGTAATTTCATGCACTTATTTGTAGATCTGGCATTCAAAGGAATAAAACTTTATGGCTAGAATGTGGTTGGTCAAAAGATTCAGGAATGATGTGATGGCTTTTGTTAGGATACTGGGAATAGTAGCCCTCTGTGGCATTGTCATCGGCATGTGGAGACACTGGTGTAAAAGAACATTGCATCCACAGAGAGTAGCAAGGAGTCTTATGGTAACAAGACAGAAACTGTGCAAAGTCAGTGAATGAAGTAATTAGTGTCTTAAACTTAAGTTGGAAGATCACAGGCAATTGGTTAAAACTGTTAGTCATGAAAGGCTAGGGATCTTTCTGTGAGAGCACTGCAATTAGGTACAATGGGACAATCACTAGGAAGGTTCATGGATTTGGATTTGTGTAGCTTTGGAACCGTTGATATATGGGCACACATGGGGCTGTCATTATGAGGTGGGAAATGGATTCACACGACAGGTTTTGGAATGGATGCAATGTTACGAGGAACTATTGGAGGTCACATTGGACTTCTTGGTAAGCACCAAAAGTGAAAGTGTCAGAAAGACGGTGGAGACCCACAATCACTTAGCAACTGCAATTCAGCCTTTGTTTGAGGAGGAAGGTGCAGGCAGATTGGAGGTGAAGAATTCGAAGAAGCTTACCAGGGGGTAGCTGTCTGGAAGGGGGAGGAGGACCATTATTGGAGAACAGCTGAAATGTCTGTGTATATTCAGCTGTATTTTCTAGTAATAGCGTAGGCTTGTTGAATATTAGTGTGGTATGACACTACTGATACAAATTTGGGCATGTGTATGTGATTTTAATCTAACTTTTCTCTACATCTATATCTAAAAACAAAGATGATGTGACTTACCAAATGAAAGTGCTGGCAGGTCGACAGACACACAAACAAACACAAACATACACACAAAATTCAAGCTTTCGCAACAAACTGTTGCCTCATCAGGAAAGAGGGAAGGAGAGGGAAAGACGAAAGGATGTGGGTTTTAAGGGAGAGGGTAAGGAGTCATTCCAATCCCGGGAGCGGAAAGACTTACCTTAGGGAGAAAAAAGGACGGGTATACACTCGCACACACACACATATCCATCCACACATATACAGTTCTACATCTTATGCATGACTGACATTGGTCAAGTGAGATGCTTAGTAACAAGCACTGTAATTGTTGTTAGAACAAGGAATTTATCTCATGGAAAAACATTCTTTTCTTTCAGAACTGCAGGAGCAGATTTACTAATTTTTGAATTTGTAAAGTTTGATATCGTGAACTTTTCTTAGACGTGTAAAATAAAGGGTACTATCATGAACATCCACATGACATTTGAGAAATGAAATATGACCACTACAGATAAAAAGGTTTTAGCTGGCTGATGTCAGGTCTGGCAGTCTAATGGACAAGCAAGTGCCTGGAAACTGAGAGGTCATGGGATCTAATTCCAATTGGACCACGAACCTTTCAGTTCACCATCAACCTAGCCTCCCCTTTTCAACGACATGAGGAGTTGCCAGGAACAACATGTGGTTTATATTCCGTATTAAACTGTAGGCCTCCTTCCCCAGATGGATACCTGGGGTAGATTAGGGACACCAAATTCACAAAAGTGGTTTCCAGATTAAAGACTTGTAGCTGGCTATTGAGCCATTCGAAATTATTATTAGGTGGTGAATACCAATGTTCAAAATTTGTAACATACTTGGCCTATTTACAATCCTATTGTGATATAGTATTCATGCTACCTTGTGCTGATTAAAAATTATAGCCCAGAATGTAAGGATCACAGTTCACATAAGACAAGTATGTTAGCTATGATGTTAGATCGATTTATTAATATTAATACTTTGGAGTCTGGCCACTTAGAAGAATATTGGGCCTAGGAAACCAGTCATTTATGCCATTGTGTAAAGTGTTATTGGCACATGTGTAATTGATGTATCTTCAAGAATAATACATACTAAAAAAGGGCCAAGCTTCAAGATTTATTTTTCATATTTACTTTAGTTCTCTGATAGAGTACAAATTTTAAAATAATGATGAAAGAAAATATAATTATCCTCCCAAGAGAAATGTGTGATCTGGGCAATTTCTTGCTTACTCAGCAAACACGTTGTACTTGTAGCAGAATTATAGGAAACTGTGAAACCTAACAAGTATAGGCACAATATTATATCAATGCAACTGTATTGGCTCAGCCAGGCACAATAACAGCTGCTACATTTGCTAATGCTTCTTTCCAAATAATTCCAGAAACTGACAGCAAAAGGCTGCAACAGTCAAGGACCAGGTTCGTGAGATGTCCGTACATTTTTCTCATATGAAGTGAGTCCAGTTTGAGTGATAGCGCTCATGAGTTGAAAAAATTGCAGCCTGACCTATACTCGGGCTCAGTGCTTTTAACAGAAATTTGCGGCCCAAGCTTGGCTTGGGCTTCATCTCCGAAGTATATTAATGCTCCAAGCCACTACACTGCACAGCCAAACATTTTTCTGTTACATTTTGCTACTACACTAAAGTCTGTCAACATGAAGTTCTTCAGCTAGTCTGATAACTTACACCTTTCTCATTGCTCATAAGCACTGGACATAGTTAGGAAACATAACACTAGTTCTAATGAAAAATTTAATCATCATACAATATTTCAATGCTATAACATCCTCACTGATAAAACAATACATACTACACTAAGTAATAATGTTTCGCTATCAGTCACTTAAGAAATGTAACAAGAAAACTGTGACTTGCCATATACAGTGCAAGTGCAACTGGTAGGTGGAATGAATAATATGCAGTTTTGTACTTCACAATAGCATTGTAGCGATCCATGGTGAATTTTGCATAATTTGGTTTCTTTCCTGATTGCGATGTTGAGAGATCAAGAGCTTGCCCCATATGAGTTTTCAGAGTGACCTGAAACAGATTTTGGACATTATTTAAACCATGAATTATATGATTGCAACAACATCTCACTAAAGGTATCATTCAACAAACCATTATTACTGTAAGACTTCATAAATACCAAGTACAAATTTATTATTACAAAATATTGATTTTATGGTAACAGAAAATTTATCTTTGAGCTGATATGAAAAAAATGTTTTCAGCCTATCAATTGAGTATAGCCTTGATTTCATATTAACATGAAGAATGCCAAACTTTCAGAACACAGTGTATTACCAATAATTTCACTTTGTTGATACACACACACGAACTCTTGACAAAAAAAGTCTTATTTCATCAGAGCAATAAATTCGTTGGGAGAGTGTTTTCAAAGAATGTCGATGACCTCTGTCTCTATCAGACATTTGTATCAGTGGTGCATGTTTCTCTGTTGAGGAAGACAGTCAGAAATTTTGGGTACAAGTTTTTCATCACATAAATCTACAAATGTGAAAAATAAATAAATAAATAAATAAAAATTTGGGCATTAAGAAAGAAACACTGTTGTACTGTGGACGCACGATGACACTGACAGAAAAGTGCAATGACACTTCTCAGTCGTCAAAAATGGATTGATTAAATAGTTCATCATGTAGGGAATGTTCACAATACACCATGAAAGATGTGTTTTGTGTTAAGTGTAATTACTGGCTCTATAAACAGTGTACGAAAGTGAGTTTAAAACTCAAAAGATGATCCTCCATGGTTGTGTCCATAGTGTTTACATTTTGAAATAGCTGAACACTCTAGTACAGTGAACTCGAAGGAAGAGATTATTAAGTTGCCTCAAAGTGACACAGAAATGCTGAAAATGGAAATTTTAATGCTAAAACAAGAGAATGCTAAAATAATTAGTGAACGAAAATACTGTGTGTGAAAAACAATCGATTACTGAGCAAAGTGGCAAAAATTCACATTTATGCAATGTGGTGAATAAAATTACAGGTAACTCTGTCTGTGACATAGCAAGTGATAAATATAAATGGAAAACAGTTACCTATAATAAAGAAGACAAACGTGTAAGTGCAACAAAGAAAGGAGGTGATGAATATTGATTTCCTGTTAATCGGTGATTCTATGCTAAAAATGTTATTGTGATGGACTGGAAGGTTGATGTTCCATCTGTAATTTGAGCCTATCAGCTAAATACATATTTTTAAAACATAAAGAGTGTGAAATTGAATACAGCCAAAAATACTAATGAAACTAAAAATAGACAGCTAAAAACGTGTTTTGATACACATGGGCAACAACTCCCTCCACAACAGCAATGAGGAAGAAATCATGAGTGAAACAAGAAATCTGATCAGATCAGCACAAACTGTGTACACAACCTCTAGGCTTGTTATTAGTGGTATTATTCACAGAAGACAGGCAAGTGATGCTTAAGTCAACACAATAAACAGTGGCATTAGGGAACTGTGTGACACGTGTAGGGCAGCAATTCATTGCCCAAACAAGTTTTTACACAAAAAATGTATGGGAAAAGACTGACTACGCCTCAATAGGTTAGGTTCTGTAAACTTACACTACAGTATTCAGGGACGTCTGTAAAATACTAAAAAGGAAGGGAAACATACATTTTGATGAGAGTGACAAAGTAAAGACACAAACCGAAAATAAAAACTACAGATAATAGAGAGAGGATGCAAATGAAATTACTGTCAAAAACAAACATTCTCTATTGATACATTGGAATATCAATAGCTGATCAGCAGAACTACCAAACCTTATATACACTAAAATTGATGAACTTAAAATTCTACTTTCAGAATGTGCAGATACTAAAATAATCTAATTAAATGACCAATGATTAACAGAAGACTGTAGACACGTTTTAAATAGTATTAATAATTTTAAGATAGCAAACAGCTATTGTAGGAGAAACAAATCTCATGGAGGCTCGTGCATTCCTGTTGACTCCTCAGTAAGTTATAAAAGTACGACAAAATTTTAAATTTTTAAATGAAGAGAATGTGTGTGACAGTTACTCTATAGAGTTAAGAGATCTGAACACAGTGGTTGTAGCAGTTTACAGAATCCCTGGATGTACTGTAACAAAGGCATTCTTAGCTAAATTCAACGTCTCCTAAAAAAACTTCAGAAAGAAAATAAGAAAAAAAAGTTGTAACTGCAGCAGACTTCGACAGAAATATGTTAATTGGAAACAGTAATCCCACAAAAATTTTTTACTTAATTCGCAAATCTGATTTCATGTTCAGTGACCTGCATTGGTAACATGATTATAGTCCACCAACTTGAAAATGCAAATAAATACTGCTCAAACCTATGTATATTGGATCACTCCATTCTGTGTACTGAGTTCCCAAAAGCAAATAAATTTGAGCCTACAGGAGTATATACAGAAAGGAATTTTGGCAAAGTAATACATTTTTATTCTGCACTAAACTAAGTAGTGTAAGCTTGCCTGTAGAATACTACAGTTCAAGTAACATAAACTTTGGCAAATTTTAAAATTGTTTTTAGATATATTTAATACATGTTTTTAACCTAGATCTTGTCAAAAGGAAATATGTAGTAAATTTAAATGGATTATATGAGAAATAAAAATTTCTAGTGCCAGAAATAAACTACACTATGAGTTAAAATCAAATAGAAATCCTGTTTTTTGTTATATTTATAAAATATTGTAAAGCTGTATTCAGGGATGTTGTAGTGGCAACTAAAAAAATGGCAAATAATACATTTTATTCTCAAATACACAAATAAGACAAAAGCAATGTGGTCAGTTGTTCGGTCAGAATTATGAGCCAAAGCCAAAAGATTTTGAAAACTAAATTTGAAAATGATATTATAATAAAACCAGCTCAGGAGTCAAATTGTTTCAATGAATTTGTCTTAAATGTAGCAATATTGGATGCAGATATGGCAGCCTATCTCGACAAGGCAAATTTCATAAACTTGGAAAACAACCAGAACACACATTTTAAAGAGTCTGAGAAAAATCACCCAAAGGGGAAAAAAAACCTCATACGGTTGGGATTAAATAAACATTCCTGTAATCAAAAGCATGCACATCATTATTTCACAACCACTGTCACTCATTATAAACCAATCTTTTGAGGGGGTATATTTTCCAAATGTACTGAAATATGCTGAGATGAAACCCATTATTCAAAAAGGGATCAACAGAAGATATGGGGAATTACTGCCCGATCTCTCTTCTGCCGGTCATCTTTAAAGTTTTTGAAAAGACTGTAGCAAAGCAAATTCAAAAATTTCTTACTATAAATGGCATAATTTTTAAAAACCAGTTTGGGTTCCAACACAGAAAATATGCTGTAAAAGTGCCACCAATGAATTAAGTGAAAAAATATGCTCAACATTAGATGAGAGTAAAAAGGTCACAGACTGAGGACAGTTTCACAGTTTGAACAAGGTAACTATACTTTGCACCAGGCTGCCGAATTCCCCGGAAGGCAACTTCTGGCCAAATATGCCATACACACATTTCATTTTCAGCTCCATCTGAAGGGATAGTGATGCCAAAGTAGCGTGACCACTTCAAAAATTTTGGCTCTCCTTCTGTACATATATTTATTTATAAGCCATTACATAGCTCTCTTCTTTATGGTCTGAACATATTTTCAGCAATCTCTGCTTTCTGACTTAATCAATTTTGTTTACATACAAATACTTTTGCTCTATTTGGTCATATATTCAGTTTATCTCTCCTGAAACTGTTTCCATTGTTTTAGAAATTTCAGTAGATATCCTACATAAATATAGGCCAGTGTGTGTGTGTGTGTGTGTGTGTGTGTGTGTGGGTGGGTGGGGGGGAGGGGGGGGGAAGGGGGGGGGTATTTTACAAACTTTCTGTATAAAAAAATTACTAAATATGTAATTCTTGACTATCACTAGTGTTCACTGTACGACATCATCATACTGCCACAGCTGTTTCATAACAAGGAATTTGATTCCAGAAATTGGTATCTCGGTTCTTGTCATTGCATTTCAAAGGGATACAGACGTAATGGTTTTACGAAAATGATGACCCATCATATTGCGAGCATAACTGCCATGTCGCAAACTCACAAGCTTATCACCTCACTTATTTATTGGCTAAACTAGTCCAACTTTATCCTAAATTACAGTTTTTGCCCCCTTTTGGGTACATTAACTGTAAATTTTATGAGACCAGTTCTGTATTTATTCAACTTACGGTAATTTAATTTGATGCTGAACTAACACATTTGGAAAAAAAGAAATGGCAGAGAATGTGAGAGGCTAGAGACATTTAGTTTTTCATCGATTATTGCATTTAATATTCAGTTTCAAGACAGTAAGGTTGTTTCTGCTGTGGTCTTCAATTTGAAGAATAGTTTGATGCAGCTCTCTCTCCTAGTCTACCCTGTGAAAGCCTCTTCACCTCTGCATCACTACTGCAAACTACCTCCACTGGAGCATGTTCCTGTAGCTAAGCCTACAATTTCACATTTTCTTCCATAACCAAACTGGTGATTTCTTGATGCATCAGGACGTGTGCAATCAATTGATCTCTTTTTTTAGTCATGGTATGCCATGAAGCTCTTATCTATACAGTGCAAATCGGTATCTCTTCATTAATTGGTAACACCTACCAATAGGCAGGCAACGAACAAAATAATATCAGCATGTGCATTTTTTGCACACCTCACAAGCTGCAGTCACAGCAATGGAACTTTCAGAAAAGGGGCCCCAGTTAGGGTTAACAAACTTTATCTTACAAAAATTTAATAGCAGTTATATTTTTACTCTTATTCAACACACAGTGAGTGAGTGTCTTTTACTTAAGAGAATGGCTTAGTAATATTCTTCCTTTTGTGCTTTTGACCAAATTTACATCCTCAAGTCTCCACCGAAAATGAAATGCCAATATACTTACATCATGGAAAAGCTCAACAACCTGCATGTAGTATGGTTTGTTCTGAAAATATCTTCGCAGCAACTGGTACAGGCCCATCTCCAATAACAAACCATCATTAATGCCTGCCAGACCAATTCCATTTTGGCGGTACCAGCAAGGTCTTCCTCGGCGCATTGATGAACCATCCATTATGTCATCAATTACAAGCAAGAAGGCTTGGAGCTAGAACAGTGCCAATAGTTAAATTAATTAAATGCTAATTATTCAAATAACTGAATATGGTTATTTCAGTACACTGATATGTGAACAGCAACAAAACCTAGCTGAGTTTCCAAATTTTGTACTTAATGTCATAATTAAATTTATATTATCTATATCAGTGAAAAGATTGTCATGTTACTGAATGAGAAAGGTAAATACGGTTTAAAACGCAAGTGAATGCTTTTCTAATGCTTCATTACATAATAAATTTTTAAAAAATCTCAATGAATGGAAGCATACATAGCTATCAGAAGTGCGATTCTTAATCATTATGAAGCTGGTATCTGTATAGATATGATTGGTGATCTTGCAGCTCTCTAAGAATGAAATTATTATGAAATCTAAACCACTGGCTGATTACAGGTGTTGATAAATCTCAACGGGGACAGTTGAAAAATGTGTGCCCCGACCGGAACTCGAACCAGGGACCTCCTGCTTCCATAGGAGTTCGGGCAATTTGGGTGCATCCAAACTGAAGACGATCAATGGCCGGTAAGCCTTATGTATATGAAACTGGTATCTATGCAGACATCATTGGTGATCTCGCAGCTCTCGAATAATGAAATCCAGACCTTTAGCTGCTTACAGGCGTTGATAAATGTCAAGAGGGACTGGTGAAAATGTGTAGGTCTCATGGGGAGCATGCCACAGATAAGTCCCTGCAGTCCCACTATCGTCTGCGTCCTCGGTGGCTGTCGGATAGAGCGTCTGCCATGTAAGCACGAGGTCCCGGTTTCGAGTCCTGGTCGGGGCACACATTTTTCAACTGTACCCGTTCATATTTATCAACGCCTGTCAGCAGATTAAGATCTTTTCATTATAATTTCATTCTTAGTCATTATGTTTCCTAAGTGGTACAGTCAATCAGTAATTTTTGAAATACTTCAGAGAAGAAGAGGAATATTGTGCATACTTTTGTAAAGGGATAAATACACACCTGTCACCTTGCTACAATAGAAGACTAACTTTCAAAATGTCCTGCCAACTTTAAATCCATTATCCACTCATATAAGTCCATCCCTATCCAGACAATATTATGAAAAGGGTAGATTGCTACTCACCATATAGTAGAGATGTCATGTCACAGACAGGCACAACAAAAAGACTACTAAACACATAAGCTATCAGCCAGAATGCCTTCTTCTGAAATAGCCAACATACACACACACATTCATACAAACACAGCTCACACACTCATGACCACTGCCTCAGGCTGCTGGGGCCAGATTGCAAGTAACTCCGCAGGATACAAGAAGCAATCTGGGTGGTGGGGATAAGGAGGAGACTGGGGTGGGAAGGGTGAGGGAGACCTGGGTGCAGATGGAAGACAGTAAGGTGCTGTTTATGGGAGAATACAGGAATGAGGTGGAGAGGGGTTGCAGTTAGGAGGTTAGACAGATGGCAGGGGGAGAGGAAAAGGAGACAAGTAGAAAGACTGTGGGTGTACTTGTGGAACAGAGGAACAGAAGGCTGTGGGGTGGGAGCAGGTAAGGGGATATGTGGGTGAAGGACAATGATTAATGGAGGTTGAGGCCAGGAGGGTTAAAGGGATGTAGGATGGTTAAAGGGATGTAGGATAAATTGCAGGGAGAGTTCCACCTGCACAATTCAGAAAAGCTGGTGTTAGTAGGAAGGAGCCATATGGCACAGGCTGTGAAGCAGTCTTTAAAATGAAGCACACTGCCCAACACGACATTCTTCATTTTAATGACTGCTTCACAGCCCATGCCATCTGACTCCTTTCTACCAACACTAGCTTCTCTGAACTGAGCAGGTGGAACTCTCCCTGCAATATATCCTACATTCCTATAACCCTCCTGGCCTCAACCTTTATTAGTCATTGTCCTTCAGCCACCTATACCCTACCCTGTTCCCACTCCACAGTCTCCTATTCTACAAGGAGACCTACAGCCTTTTTACTTCTCTCCTCTCTGCTCTCCCTGCCCCCACCGTCTAACTTCCTGACTGCACCTGGCTGACAAAGAGCACTTTACTGTCCCCCACTCGTACTCTGCTCTTCCCCCCCTCCCTCTCACTGGCACCACCCAGATTGCTTCCCACCACAGGTGCAGATGCTTGAAGTCTGACACCAGCAGCTAGAGGCAGTGGTTTGTGTGTGTGTATGATAGAGAGAGATAGATAGAGAGAGAGAGAGAGAGAGAGAGAGAGAGAGAGAGAGAGAGAGAGAGAGAGAGAGAGAGAGAGAGGGGGGGGGGGGGAAGAGGGACGGAGGGGGGGGGGGGCTGTGTTTGCATGAATGTTTGTGTGTGTATAGTGTCCATTTCAGAAGAAGGCCTTCTGACCGAAAGCTTACGTGTTTACTGGTCTTTTTGTTGCGCCTGTCTGACTTGACATCTCCAAATGGTGAGTTGCAATCTATCCTTTTCATAATTCTGTCATTATTCCATCCTGGATTTTCCATTGTTTGATATCCCCATGTAGAAGTATTTGTCCTTTGACAAGAATTTGGTAATGTTTGGAACCAAATAACTTATTTAAATGAGAGTTCAGAGACTTAAAATATAATCAGCTGCTGGCAATATATTGTTGGCAGTTATTAAATACAGATTCTTATTCAAGGTACAAGAGAGATGAGAGACAAACAAATCACCCCACAACAAAAGGTATGTGACAGTACGAAATTTTCCAGATATTTTGTAAACAAAGTTTGGAAATACATAATTTTGTTGAGTGTAAGTGAAATACCGTAGTAATTTTGAATATAAATGTGTGTGTGTTTCACTGAACGATATAGTTGTGGCAACATTTCATTTTTGGAACCTTTGTTATTCTCTCTTGCTTCATTGGTGTTAGCTGATATTTGAGTTCTCTCTATTTCGTGTTGATTCTGTGTTCAAAATGTGTAGTGAAGAGGAGAAATGAAAATAGTAATTGTAGATTTTTTAACCTTCCGTCGGGCGCGGCTGTTCAGATTGATACACCTCGAAGTTTACTGTAAATTATTTGTCAACGAGTGGCACCACTGACGCCTACTCACTAGTAGCTATCCTTTTCCAAACGCTTGTCATTGTTGTGTGCTTCATTGTCGATACGACTGCTCTGTTGTCGATATATGTGCTGATTGATCAGTTTGATACACTGCGCCCGTTCGTGTTGCATTTCAACAATTCATTTCTTTGGTTATCAACATAACTTAGTAAGTAGTACAATGTTAATATACAATGTGTAATGCACTTATTTTCTTTTTGGGCCATTTAATCATCAGTTAAGAATGTTTGAGTATCAGGTATCAAATTGATACACTGCGCCTGACCGCGTTATTTTATAGGAGTTTTATCATTTTAGGTGTGAGACACTTGATCATGGCAGGCTACAGTAAGATGTACAACATCCTTGACCCAAATCATGTTGCAGAAATACAAAAAATGTTGTTCGAAGAGGATAATGATGAAGTTCAAGAGGATTTTGAAGATGAAGTAGACACAGATTGTGATGACACAGTTGAAGTTCGGCAGGAAGATTCAGAAACAGAGGAAAACGACAGCAAAAACGAAGAGGAAGTACTTGAAGAAAGCCAGCATTATTATACTGGAAGGGACAGAGAGACAAAATGGAATAAAGTTCCACCATCGCAGAGAGTACGTTTCAGGGCCCACAATATTATTCGAAAATTACCTGGTCCTATAGGTGCGGCGAAAGCATTGAGAATGCCTTTGGAATGTTGGCATTGCCTCATAGATGACGACATTTTGTCAATTATAGTTCTGTATACAAATCAGTATATTGAGAACATCGAAGCTTCTTTTCAGCGAGAGAGATACGTAAAACCTATAGATGTTATTGAATTAAAAGCTTTCATTGGTCTTCTGTTTTTGGCTGGTGTTAACAAAAGTAACGGACAAAGCTTAGAAGATCTGTGGGGAAGTGATGGGGATGGAACTGAAAAATTTCATCTCGTTAAGAACATAAAACGTTTCAAATTCACCATGCGGTGCCTTATATTTGACAATCGTGTGACTCGCGATGAAAGGAGAAAATTAGACAAGATAACAGCGATTCGGGAAATATTTTCTCTGTTTGTACAGAATTGCCAGAAATCCTACACCCTCGGAGAAAACTTTACAGTAGATGAGAAACTTGAAGGTGCAGTTTTCGCCAATACATACCTAGCAAACCAAACAAACATGGAATTAAGATATATGCTCTTGTGGATTCCCAAGTATTTTATCTCTATAATATGGAAATATACGCTGGGCTGCAGCCAGAAGGAATGTACCACGTTAGCAATAAACCTTCAGATGTTGTTCTGCGACTATGTGAACCAATTTATCAGTCAGGTCGAATTGTGACAGCAGACAATTGGTTTACTAGCAGACAATTAGTTTGATAGAAGAGCTAAGAAGAAAAAATTTTTCTTTTGTTGGAACAATGAAGAAAAACAAGCGTGAGATTCCTTTGGAGTTTGCTACCAGGAAAGGCAGGGCTGTCCATAGTTCACTTTTTGGCTTCAAGAAAGGCTGTACTCTAGTTACCTACATTCCTCAAAAGGGGAAGTGTGTTATCTTGGCATCAAGTTTGCATGAAGACACTGGAGATAAACAGAAACCATCCATTGTAACATTTTACAATAAACCAAAGGTGGAATCGACACTACAGATAAGTTGACCGCTTCATACAATGTAGCAAGAAATGTGTGCCGTTGGCCAATGGTCATATTTTTTGCAATGATCAATATGAGTGGAATCAGTTCACAAGTAATTTACTATGGCAACAACGAGAATTTTATCCGAAGAAAAGGATTCCTGAAGCAACTCTCACATGCGTTAGATCTACCTCACTTGGTTCGCAGATGCTTGGACACCTCAGGAATTCACAGAGATCTTCAACTGCGGCTACAACAATATAGGCCAACGTGTTAAGAAGAAGCAGAAGACACAAGCAGAAACGAAGAACAAGGGACTGGGATCAAGATGAAAAGGTGTAATACCTACACTGAAAAAATAGACTGACAAAATATTGTTGCAAATGTGTCAGAAGCCTATCTGTTTGATACAGTGAACCTTTTTGCTCTGAATGCGGAAAAATTCCACATTTGTTACCACAGTCAAAAAGTGACGACGAAACAAATGAATGAGTTGTAATATCATTGTTGTTCTGCTCCAGTGTCATAATAGCCTTTTTGTAAAGATAATTGTCATTTGTGATGTGTTTTATTAGTGAAATATAATAAAGAAGCAAATGAAAAAGCGACGTTTTTATCATTTGTTACTAAAGACCAACATTGACGATAATAAATCTGAATGATGAATATTTCTACTGCAGTTGTGCTCGTATGTCATCTTTGTGTTTCTTTAAATATATTTGGCACTTATAATATGTTTTATGTACAGAATTTAATAAATGATCACGTGAATAAACGGTGTGATCAATTTGATACACCGCACCCGATCTTGCTGCGACAAACACCGCGCCCGACAGAAGGTTAAGAGATGAGTTGTTGCATATGTTTATCATTATTTTCACTGATTGTGTTGCTATTAATGATTCTCCTGCAGGTATGTCAAGAAATGAATCTGAGCGTACGTTGGACTGATATCTCCCCCCATGTTTCAATTTGTTCCACACTGTATTGCACAATGAATGCTAAATTTTGCTTCAATCTTGTGTTTTATTTTCTTCACGATGTAAAATGACTATAAAATAAAACTGAAAGATTGTATGTTTGCTTATGTATTTGGGTACTATAATTCCTTTTCAATTTTTAGACTGAAGTTTCATCTGTGTATTCAGATTCAACATCAGTAATGGTAAAATACATGTATTTAAAGTATAAAGTCTAATAAAGCTAAAAACATTTTGAAATTCCAAATACAAATTTGTACTATAAGTATTAACATTAGTGCAGAATTGTCCAAAGAGTGAGGTCCTAGGTGACAGTTGGTACCTCACAACAGCACCACAAGCTAAAGATAGTCGTTTCCAGGTGCAGCAACGAATGAGAGACATCATTATAGACACACCCTTGAGTTTCCATACGCTGCCACTGCCAGAAGCTTACTTAAGTCGAGAGCGCAATGCCGCTCAGCCCCACTCTATAATCATCGCCTACAACAAAAGCATAATCTGCGACCTAACAGAACTACACTGAAGACCCAAAGAAACTGGTACACCTGCCCAATATCGTGTATGGCCCCTGCGAGGATACCAAGGTGCCGCAACACAATGTGGCATCGACTCAACTAATGCCTGAAGCAGTGCTGGAAGTAATTGATACCATGAATCCTGTAGGGCTGTCCATAAATTGGTAAGAGAACAAGGCAGTGGAGATCTCTTCTGAAGAGCACATTAAAAGGCATCCCACATAAGCTCAATAATGTTCAGGTCTGGGGAGTGGTGGCCAGCGGAAGCATTTAAACTCAGAAGATTGTTCCTGCAGCCACTATGTACCAATTCTGGTCGTGTGGAGTGTTGTATTGTCCTGATGACATTGCCTAGCTCTGTCGGAAAGCACAATGGACACGAACTGATGCAGGTGATCAGACAGGATACTTATGTACGTCTCACTGTCAGAGTTGTATCTAGACATATCAGGGGTCCCATATCATGCCAACTCCACACACCCCGCACCATTACTGAGCCTCTATCAGCTCGAACATTTCCCTGCTGACATGCAGGGCCCATGGATTCCTGAGGTTGTCTCCATACCAGTACAGTCCAATGTAGGTGTTGACAGGCGCAGGCAAGGTGCAACGCTTTGCGTCGTGCAATCATCGAGGGGACATGAGTGGGCCTTCAGCTTCAAAAGTCCATATAAATGGTGTTTCGTTAATTGGTTTGCACGCTGACACTTGTCGGTGGCCCAGCACTGAAAACTGCAGCAATTTGTGGAAGGGTTGCACTTCTGTCATGTTGAAAGTTTCTCTTCAGTCGTCATTGGTCCCGTTCTTGCAGGATCTTTTTCCAGCCAAAGTGACGTTGGACATTTGATGTTTTACCGAATTTCTGGTGCAGTCTTGAAATTGTCGTATGGGAAAATCCCCACTTCATCGCTACCTTTGAGATGCTGTGTCCCATCCAGTTTCTTTGGCACTTCAATGTATAAGGCATATTTGTGTATCAAAAGTTTGTAGTCAACTATACATTATGAAGTGAATATCATTCTCTATTGTATCAAGCAATAACAATTGTGACACTCCTGTCAACATGGTTGTTTCCAATTTAAGTCTTTTAGATTGTTCAAATTTTAATAAAGTGATCTAATAATTTGTGTGTGTCATAGTATCTGATTGACCTCCTCCATAAATAAATCTAGGCTTGCTACAACATATTACAATGTGACAATGATAGTCGTTTTTGTACTTCAGTGTGTTGTCTTATCCGCCAAATATATCGCACGGCTACAATATGGTTCCCACACTCACTACAGGTGCTTGGTGTACTGCTAGAAATGGTGGCAATAATGTTCTAACATTTTTGTGTACCCCTGTAAAGTGTTTCAGCATTTCTGAAACCCCACAAGTACTGTCTCTAAACAAAACTTTTCAGTTTCAGGCACAGCAGATAGAATGACTGTTGCACAGTGTACAACAGATGATGATCTTACTGTCATCAAGCAGCTTCATGACGGGTTGCTGCTCCGATGTTCTGCCAGTTGAAGAGTAACAAAGAGGACTGGTCAAGTACCATGTCCAACTTGAAGCGCACTTCATAGCATATGACATTAAAGGTATAGCACAAATTACTTTCTTTTTGATCACTGTCAGAGCTGATGTGCACCGTTTATGCATAAAGTTGTTCCCCAACTGTCGTCTGGAAGATATTGGTTATGAGGAACTCATTCATAAAATCGACAAACATTGTACAGATATATGTCTTTGAACAGTCATTTAAATAGTGGATTGTTCAACTCAAAGTGGTAACAAGACATTGCAGGTTCAAGTGTTCTTGTGGACTAACTTATACTGATGATATGTTATGAGATGAGATGCAGCCATGAAAGAATGTGTTGGACATTTGCCTACCCACCTAAGCTGATGAAAAATGTTTGTGGAAACGAGAAACAATGTTTATGTAGTTTTCAGTTGTGGGACATCCCACTATGCACTCTGGCTTGGTGTAAGTGCAGGAGAATGCAAAAATGAAGTCATCTCAGCATACTGAAAAGGCATGACGATGAATGTGCATCTACGCCTGCTTTGGAGGCTCACTTATGCATTGGCATTGCAGCTTGGCAGTGCCTAGGAAGTCACAGAGAAAAGTGCCTGGGTAAGAATGTAAACACCCAAACAAATGAAGAAGAGAACTGTCATTTGAGTATCTACTGTCCAGCCAGCACAGCACTACAAGTTATCTGTTGTGATATAAGACATATTAGCAATCTGTATCACTTGCAACTGTAAAAGTAACTGTATAGAAAAGATACTGTAATTACAATACAAAAGAGTTGTCATATAACTGTTTTCATTAGTAGATTGAAAAGATTGGACTCTCCTTCACCATACACCCTACGTGCAACCATACACCCTACGTGCAAAAGTTGGAGTTACATTGTTTGGTCTAGTGGCACGGCATAGCAGGTCCTCTGAAGCAATTAATTCCAAGAACAAGAAAAGCAACCACAAATTATTTGCAAGGAAAAGTTGGCACATACATACAACCAGGTGACAGAGTATGTATGGAGTAGAACACAGAACACACCATAAACCGAAAACCTAACCTGTAACACTCCAAGACGCACACCTAGATGCTAGTAGCCTAAAACTGTCAGAATCTGAAAGCTTTATCTGCTGTAGAGGCTCAAAGTATTATGGACATGACTGAAGTTTATTCTGAGGCTCTGTCTATTTCTCTTGTTCACAGAACACAAGGCCCTCAAGTTCATGATAAAGTGAATTAAAACAGGGTTCAAACTAACAGTAAAAGTAAACATTTCAGCCATGTGGTACATGAGGTGAACTTCAGAAAAAGGTGAGGAAGTCTTGTCCTTGGTGTTTTTCAAATCACGATAGAACAGCTTACCATTGTTGTGACGCAAAGTGTTTTAAGTTTGGTAAACAAGGCCATATCCAGACCAACTGTTTACAACACAGCCAGGACAGACACTGGGGCACTGCACAACTACAGCATGGCTTTCAGCGAGTGAATGTTGTGTTGGCACTGCCTTTACAGCTAGCACCAACGAAGGCTCTCTTTTCTATTTCACAGAAACCCCTTTTCTGTAGTCCACCGACAGAGGAACGAACTTTTTGTCCAATTTCAAGTGGTTCAAAAGATAAATTTTAGTTAGACACAGGTGTGTTTGTTTCCCTAATCAATAAAGGCACCTATGAAATGATCAAAAGCCCATACTTCTGTTTTGCCCTTTTATAACGGGTACAAAATTCCATTACTTGGCAAGTGCAGTTTGCCAGCTACTTTTCATGACGTTGCAAAGTGTGTTCCATTTCATGTACTATTGTAGAAATAGTGCAAACATTTTTGATTTAGACTTAGATTTGTTCAACTTGTGATACAAGACAATGTGTTACAAATCAGGATTTCACTGCCTCATACTGATGTCTCTGACTTGTACAGTAAGTATAGTGAACTTTATTAACCAGGACCAGGAAGGACTAAAGATTTTGAAGTGCACATTACTCTTAAAGACAATGCACAACTATGATTTCATCGTTCCAGGATTGTCACTTGTTCAATTGTGTGTGAATTCCTAAGGGACCAAACTGCTGAGGTCATTGGTTCCTAAAGTTACACACTACTTAGAATTAACTTAAGTTAAGGACAACACACACCCATGCCCGAGGGAGGACTCAACCCTCCAACGGGAGGAGCCATGCAATTCGTGACATGGCGCCTCTCTAACCGCGTGGCCCAGGATTGTCCCTCATGCATACTTAAGCAAGTTGGTCAGGGACTGCAACAATGAAATGTCAGTGGTGTGATACAACTCGTTTCTGCAAGTCAGTGGCATCCCCCTTGATCATACTCCAAAAGCCATCAGGAGGTTTACGTCTGTGTTCTGATTTCAAGGCCACAGTAAACCCACGAACTGTGGTGGATTTTCCTCTCTGACGATTGGAGGAATTAATGACGCGTTGGAACAAGATTGATTTTAGTGAGGCTTCCTTACACTTACCACTGGACAAGCAGTCCAAGCAATATTCTGTGATCAACACTCATCTGGGGTTGCTCCAGTTCCATAGGCTACCATTCGGCAGCACTCCCACTCCTGCTATTTTTCACCGTGTCCGGGAACAATTAGCTGCCAAAGTCTCTTCATGGACAAACTATTTGGAGGACATTGTTGTCGTGGTTCGATGCCTGCTAAACATTTGGCAAATTTAGATTGTTTGTTTCAAGTTATTTATGAGGCTGGCTGAATGCGTAATAGGAAAAGCACTCCTTCTTCCAAGAACTTTGATGTTTAGGTCATGTTATAAAAGGACAGGCTATTCACCTTACTCATTCACACCTGTCTTCGATTAAAGAGCTGCTGGCGCCTCATAACATCAAGGAGCTGCAGGCCATCATGGGGAAGTTAACATATGACATTAAGTTTACTGCGAACGCTGTGCAAATTGCTGCTCCACTGAATGGCTGCACTGGAAAGGTGTTCCCAAGAATGTCAGGATGCATTTCAGTGGTTAAAGGACCCATTGTTAAAGTCACTGTCTGATTTATTTTGATACTGCTAAGCCCGTTACCTCAGCTGTGAATGCATTTTCTTACAGGATTGGAACTGTGCTCTCCTATAGAATTCATTCATCTGATAGGCCCATTGCTTTTGCCTTGAAAACTCACAACAAATAGTAGTGCAATTACAATCAACTCAAAAAAAAGGTGCCCACTATTATCTATGGCATTATTAAGTTCCATCAATATCAGTATACAGTGGGAAGTTCTATTTTATTATAGATCATTGGTCTTTAATGCCTTTGTTCAATCCTTCCAAGCCCGTCCCACTGCAGGCAGCACAAAAACTGCAACACTGTGCTGTTATTGTCACATTGTCAATAAGAGTTGTTACAGGCCCACTGCATAACATTTGAATCCAGAATCCTTGTCTCGTTTACTTATCAGTACCAAAACAGGATTGGACTCATCTGAGAAATCATTTTATCAAACTAACACACATGGTTTTGAAATTCTTCAAAATTTTTCTCCTGCCTTTCAGCATGTTGCTGGAGCAATTGCTTCTAACTCAGCTCTTCGGATAGTTTCACAACACGTGTGCCATGGGTGGCCACATATGCTCAAAGAAATTCGCCACCCTGTGTGCATCTCTACTTTTTGCACCGTTATGCACTATGCATGTGGTCAGGTGTTCTGTTGTTGCATAGAGAATGACGATCCACAGATAGTGATTCCTTATTTCCTCCAGTGGCAATTTCATCAGTGTTGCACGAAGGTCATTTGGGCATAGTTCAACAAAGCAACTTGCCTGACATCATTGTACTTGTCAGGGCATGGATGCCCATATTAAGCACATGGCCTCTTGTTGTAATGTTTGTGCAGAGTATTCATCTGCACCACCGCAACACTTCTTCCACATCTGTCGAGACCATGACAATGTGAACACATTGATTTCATGGGTCAAGTCTGAAACATGCAATGGTTGTCACTCGTCGGCAATTGCACTAAATTTCCTTTCGTAGACCCCTTGACATTCACCAGTACTGCTGGTACAGTATCGACTCTGTCCTCTATTTTTTGATCGAAGATCTTCCTGAGGTTCTTGTCTCTGACAACAGACCACAATTCACGTGATCCGATTTTCAACAGTTTTGCGCTGACAATGGCATACACCACGTAGCTACTGCCCCTTTTCACCCTCGGTCTAGTGGTGAAGCTGAACAGTTTGTTTGAACATTTAAAAGTCACACAGAGAAACTCCATTCCTTCCACAGATGGAAGCAAGTGGGAAATCCGGGATTGTGTCTTGCTCCAACACAAATTTTCATAGTCATCATTCCATTCCACAGCTGATGATAGTCACTATTCGCAATTGCGAATTCATCTGACCTGTTTAGTAATGGCTGTGGTCGTCGCAGTGCATCGTCATCAGAATAACTTCGGCCCGGTAATGTAAAAATTTTTCTTTCTTCTTACCACTCCTTGCCACATGACAGGTAGTTGCTGGCAGAATTATTACACAGTTGTCATCACCATACCTTGTTGCATCTTCTACAGCCACTGCAGAAACTATTTGTTCTGCTGGGACGGACACAGTTTCAGCTGCAGGAAAAAGTTTTGTTTAAAGTTTTTGGCAAGAAACAGCACTGGGAAAACAGTATCATCACACAGACTTTGAGTTGTTGATATTACGTTGTTATATGTTTCTCTGGGCTGCAACTGCATCAAAAGAATCAGCTGTTGCACTCTTATATCAATGATTCTGTCCCTATGTCAGTGACTCTGCCACAGAAATTTTGCCTACAGACCCAGCACACTGCTGGGGTCTGCAATAACAGTCAACTCATCTCCATCTCTCTGTCCATTGCAGTCGGTGCCATCCAGAGCAGTGCTGATAGAGGTCAAAGTTGCACCGTTGTAGATGTCGCTGATGTCGTCATGACCAGTCTTGCAGTCTGAGCTGATGTCCATGGAGGTGGCGCACCTGCACAGCCATCATGATGCCCCTGGAGTTCCGCCTGCTGTCCATCTGCCCTCACTGTCTGTGCGCCTGGAAGTTGGAGTGCACCCCGTGGCCCGTTTTCTGCCCAATGTCACTAGTCGCTCGTAAGATGGATACCGGGGTGCGGGCAGTGAGCTGCCATCCTTGTCTCCTCATCTGCATCTGCATTCAGGTCTTCTCCTGCTATTGTCACATGACTGATCACTATATGATGATGGTGTAGAGGTTTGGGAGGGAGGAATTTGGTGTCGTCCAGAGAGTGAGGTCCCAGGTTACAGATAGTACCTCACTACGGCACCACAAGCCGGAGACAGGCACTGCCAGATGCAGCAGTTAATGAGAGAAATCGGTGTAGACACGCCCTCAACAGTTTCCATATTCCACAACCACACAACGGCACCAAAAGCTAGAGAGAGGTGCTGCCAGATGCAGCAATGAATGAGAGATGCTGGTATAGGTACAGTATCAATAATTTCCATATTCTGCTGCTGCTGGAAGCTTGTTATGTTAGAATGCAGCACTGCTCAAGCCCCTCTCTGTAATCACTGCCTACAACGACGGACTTGTCTTAGCGCAGATCTGGCTGTGACCTAACAGAATTATTAGTCAGATCTGTGTGTAAAAGTTTACAGTCAACTATACACTGAGATGTCACTATCATTCTGTATTGTATTACGTGGTAAAAGTATAGAGCTAAATGACAATAACAAATACATAGTGACTCTCCTGTGGACATGGACTGTTTCCAAGTCAAGTCTCAAGATTGTTCAAATTTTAATAAAGTTATCTAATATTTTGAGTGTATTGTAGTATTCACTTGACCTCCTCCAGGAGTACCGTATTTACTCGAGTCTAAGCCGCACTCGAATCTAAGCCGCACCTGAAAAATGAGACTCGAAATCAAGGAAAAAAAATTTCCCGAATCTAAGCCGCACCTGAAATTTGAGACTCGAAATTCAAGGGGAGAGAAAAGTTTTAGGCAGCATCTCCAAATCGAAACAAAGTTGGTCCACTGTAATATGAGACAATTTAGGTCGACTGAATGACGATACAGCTACAGTAGTTTGGTTCGAGTCGTAAGCTTAGCAGTTAAGCTTTATCAGGTAGCCATTGCTATGCGTCAGGCGCTCCGTCCGTATTTATACGGGTACCCTTCCTTTTTCACGTGCTTCGTCTGGTTTGAATTGATTGCTTATTTTTCTTTGATCTGATAAGCGCAGTTTTCTTTGTTATAGGTGTTTACGTCACTCTACGCTGAAAATGCATTACTGTACTGTGTCATGCATTGTTTGTCGTACTCTAATACTGTGTATTTACGGCCTGTCGCCGATCGCGGCATGGCTTGCTTTTGAGCGCGCTACCGCCGCTTACAAATAAAAAAAAGAAAGAAAGAGAGAGAGAGAGAGAGAGAGAGAGAGAGAGAGAGAGGGGAATCGTCTCATTAGCGAAACAATGGCAAGAGACTGCTACTTGTTGTTACTCACACTGCTGCTTTCTTTGATAATGATTAACAAGAACCAAATAATAGACTGCGTATGATAGAAGATGTTCTGAACGAGAGTTTAGCGAAAATTTTCCTCCGTTTGAAAATCTTTGCAGGCGCCTCTTTAGTACATTACATTCTGCACAGAAATTAGAGTCATCTTAGATTTAAAAATCTAGGCAATTGCCTCGCTTCATTTCTGACTGTATCACTGTTTAGCATAAGAATAATACGAATATACACATGACATGATATGTATATTCTTCCGCGTTTGCTGTTGTCTCACTCTAGTTTTGTGGTTTATTACGCAGACAGGATTTAAACGAGATAGTAGCAAACACGAAACAATACATGGCAAAATGTTTATATTCATATTATTCTTATGGTGACGAGAATACTGCATGTGATTCACAATTTATAAAAGTTCGTATTAGCAACCATCTCTTCTCACAGATAGGAAAAAATTCAGAACGTAGAGTTGGCCATATTGACAAACATCCTAAACATTCTTGCCAGTCGGGTTTTCGTAGTACATTGAAATGCTGCTACATTCGAAGATGAACAATACGGAATTAGTATGTACTTCGTTGGATAATGTATGAAAATGCAGTGGTCGAAACTCGGCGCGGAGAAAAAAAGCTTGCCTTCCACCTTTTTTTTTTAATTTATTTACTGACGCAGAGGTTTTGGCGCCAGTATTTATCTTTGTGCCTACAAACAGCACCCTACAAAGCATGCCTGTGTAGCGCTACATATATTCGACGGCAGAACTAAGTTGTGGCGGCACCCACCGACATTTTTAAGAACTTCCGCTTGCTTTGCACTCGATTCTAAGCCGCAGGCGGTTTTTTGGATTACAAAAACTGGAAAAAAAGTGCGGCCTAGATTCGAGTAAATACGGTAAATCTAAGCTCGCTATGACACACTACAGTTAGCATAGAACTTTTGACAGAATTGTCCAAGAAATTAGCTAAAACTGAAAGGCAGGGTGGCTGGAGTGGCTGTCACATCGCCAGATGTGGCTCGCAAACTGCTCCAAAATGAGGATGTACCTCAGGGGATGTGGCTCGCAAACTGCTCCAAAATGAGGAATATTCTCCTAAAAACCTTTTCACTTATTTCAAAGTGGTATTCCATTGCCCTTCCAACCTAAAAAATATTCTGAACCATTCTTATGACAGTCCTGCTTCCAGTTTTTCTCATGTGAGACATCTATGTGAAAGACCCAGGTACAAGACTTGCTCCATGCATCCATCTAGCATGCTGACTCAAGTTCCGCCAGTGATGCCCATCATCCTATCAGAGGCAGGGTTATCTGTGAAAGTAACTTGTTGTATCATCTTCCCTGTAATTATTGAATGACTTTTTAAATGGAGATGTCCACAATTAACTGTTCACACATATGAACGTTCACCACAAAACTGCAGGCAAGGGCATGTCTGATAAAACAGAGGTGAATCTTAATGTTTAGAGCAACACAGTTTGACTTTGGCTGCTGCTTCACAACCTCCCTCTAACATCAGTGGCATGAGCTGCACAGAAGAAACAGCCTCTTCACTACATCCTTGGTTTCTGCAAAACCTAAATCTTCCTGAATCCATGTGCTACACTTATCTCTGTCCCATCCATGTTTTCAACTTCCACTCTACCCATTCTACTTCTTCCTCTCCCAGTTTTATTAGATTTATGTATCTATGGGTTCTCATCCACACTATTTTCTCAGTGGTTTCAATTTATCTCTCTGACCCAATCCCTGTATTGCTGTATTTGGTAAGCAGTTACTGGTATAACTTTCTCTTATTCGGTTCTTCCTCTTGCCTGAATTACAGTGTTAAACTTTTTTTGAACACATGCGCTCACTGTGCAAACCGTACAGTGTTGTCTTTACAGATTCCATTGATTGTATTCCTCCCAGGCTTTTCCATTATGAGTCTGCAATCTCGAAGACATGGCTCCTGTATAGATTTTCAGGTTTGCGCTACCCCCAGAAGTAATTTTGTTAAACTGGCTTTGCTTTTTGTGCTTTCTATACAAGTATCTCTTTTGAAACCCTCGAGCTCTGGGTGATGAGTGCAGTCAAATGAGATGAAAAAGTGCTGATGGTGAGTTGGTTGTGCTGTGCTTGCAAACGCAGACCTGAGTACCTCAGGGGATGTGAGGGGTGCTGTGGCAATGCTTGACAACACTGTTCTCATATACGAGCATTGTATGTAAACACCCCAGGTGAGCCATCCAGGAGTGAGGGGGGAAGCAAGGAGCAAGCTGACAAGCATTTGTCCCCAAGAACAGGATGAGACAAGCCCTCAACATGTCACAAGGATGACTGGAGGTGCAGGCACAAGCTGCACAATCACATCACAACACTGGCAGCTGCTACCATGGCATGACTGATGGAGCAGTTTGTGGTCTCAATTTGCGACACTAAGGTGACTGCGTGAAATGCAACCAATGGTGGCGACATCAGCAGCTCTGATTGAGGCTTTTGTTGGTTTCCCTTGACAGCAAGGCGAATGTTGGAGATGTCACCTTTAATACTCTCCAAATAATTTCCTAACACAACAAATAAATGAACAGCACTAAAACAGTACAATGCAGTTAGAACCTTAGGCCTGATAGAGCGGATGTGAGCTGTGAGCAAAGTAATTATTTCCTGTGCATTCTATCCTTTGTTTTAGTGTGCACTATAGAGAATTTTGAGGCAAGAAATCAATATGTGAAATAATGAATTAGGTCATTTCCTTGCTCTATGAACCCATCAACTTAACCAAAGTTTGAAAAAAGTTATAAATCGAGGTTACATAGGCTCACTCCTATTTTAACAATTTTGCAGACAGTCATAAGGAAATTTAACTCTGATTTGTACAGAAAGTATGAATTACTGTGTGGTTGTGATAAGAAAAACACTTTATTTTGTTCTTCTGTTTCTCGTTTGGAGGAGAGCCCCTGTGAACAATACAAGGAGTCCGTGACATTCCACACATCCATGACAAAATTAGAAAACAAAACCTTCTTTGGTCTATGTGAATAACATTTTGAACATGTTATAAATAGTTTTCTGTTGCATAGGCAGAGGTAAAATAGTAATGAAATCGCACTACAGAAGGTGGACAAAGTGAATATGCAGAGGTCAAATGGTAATGAAATCACAATACAGGAGGTGGACCAAGGGAATACGCAGAGGTCAAAAGGTAATGAAATCTTACTACAGAGGGGAATATGAGTTCATTGGTTACCTTAGAGTACCGTACTTAACAAGATTTCACAGAAATTAGGCAAAAAGTTAAGGGCAAAAAAGATAAAGCCAGCATTCTTTATCCCACAAAATCTGTGCACCTTCTGGTGGACTGGGGGCATACTCCAAAATACCACGTGGCTGCTATGGACCACATGAACTTTGCTTTCTGATGCTCAGATGTTATAGCTGTTGTGTGTTGCAGCTGATGCCCCTGGGCACCATAGCAAAAACGATTGCCACACTGAGTGTCTACTCATTGGAATTTCCAATCAAGGGGTGTCAATACCATTTTCAAATATAGAGAAGATATTATTAAGCACTTGAAGAATATGATCAGTGGGGAAAAACTGCGTAATGAGAATACCGTATAAGCCAGCAGCTTAGCATTGATTTTGGACAATGTTTCATTTCCTGGCTCTTATTTTTCATAAAATTATGATTCATGCCAATATTTTATGTATAAGCTACAGAAAAGGAATATTGATCCACTTACATACAAAATCAGCCATCAACTTTTGAGGATGATGTTACAAAAAATGGTTCAAATGGCTCTGAGCACTATGAGACTTAACTACTGTGGTCATCAGTCCCCTAGAACTTAGAACTACTTAAACCTAACTAACCTAAGGACACCACACACATCCATGCCCGAGGCAGGATTCGAACCTGCGACCGTAGCAGTCGCACGGTTCCGGACTGCGCGCCTAGAACCGCTAGACCACCGCGGCCGGCGATGATGTTACAAACACTAGGAACGGAATGACTGAAAATTCAACAGTATCATTAAAGAGTAAGAACTGAAGATGTGTAATCTACTGCAGGATGCAAAAGAAGTGTGGATGTTGTAGGTTACAAAGCAAGAGAAAGATTTAAATTTACTGGACACCTAGTTGCAACCTCTCTCTTTCTATCAGAGAAATTCACCACTTACTCTCCTAGTTTTCCAGAAACTTCTCTCAGTGTTGCTACTGAAGCTTCTTATGGAAGCAAAGAAACATCAAATGAAGCTCTTTAGTGTGTGTATGGCAGAGAGGACTACAGAAGTATGTGCAGAGCAATGAGCTTGATGGATTACATTGCTCTCTAGAAAACGAGAACTCGTTTTAATAATGCACAAGTTGAAAGAGTGATTGAAAAATTTGCAGATGTGAAGGAAATAATAATGTAATTCCTGTCCTAGTGATCATCACAACATCAAACGGAAGAGAGACAATCAAATGGCGTTAACATTGGTCCTGCAGAGAAAGGTTAGTAAGGCAGGCCTACTAGTTTTTGCATACACAGAGTTGCAATTCACCTTAATTTATTTTATTATGCAATGTAATATTTTATACTGTGTACACATTTTGGTGTTATTATGAATAGATACTGCAAGGACATGAGTGAGGGATATGTTTACATCATGGACTACCAAAAAAATGTGCATTACGCCCAGTTTCTGTACTTTGTTGAGTGTTTTCTTGATGAGCAAAGTGGAGCAACATCACTTTTATTCATCGCCCACCACTGCAGCCTCATTCATCACCAGCTGTAGCAAAAATTATGTGATCTATGAGAACATTATCTGTGTCCAAGAGATATTATGTTTTCATAACATAGATAATAATTTACAAAAGATAAGGAAATGAGAGCAAAAAATTATGCTTGACTATTTCGTTCGCTTTACTATAATATGTTATTAAAATCTGCCTTACTATTTTGTTTGCTGTACTATTGCATATTATTAAAATTTGCGTCATGAATACTTTGAGTCATACTGAAAAAGGGTTGTGTATGTGAGCAGATTTCAACGGCTTTCATTGTAGTTGTGTCAGTATATTAACTGATATAAACGTGTGGGAAGATCTCACAAAATCAGTCAAAGGCGCAGAAATGGATAATCGATTTATTGGTGAATTCTGGAAAAAAAATGTGTAGAATCAAAGGAGCCTGAATTCAAAGTTCTCATAAAAACTATTCTTAGATCCTGCTCCACGATTTGGCATCACCACCAGGTCATATCAAAGGATGTTGAATGAATCACATGCATACTGCTAGGTTTCTAACCAGCTGGGTCATTTAGTCCAAGAGTGTTAAATGATGCAACAACTCAAGAGAGGTGCTAGGATGAATAGAGACAAGCAATTTTTCCCGCATTCTGCCAGAAAGTTAAAGGAAATTTGTAAAATTTATATATAAAGTAAAAAAATTGGTTGGGCAATAATGGTGCAAAGTCCATCAACACAGGCAGTATATAGTGGCTTGCAGGGTATTTTGATGTAGATATAGATGTTAGCTCATGTTCTATATTCCTTATTCTTTGAAAGGAAATTATTTATATGTAATTTCCATTCCATTACATCATTGTGGCACAGGCAAAATGATGCTAATTGCATTGCAATAGAAACAAATACAAAAACAATCTCAACATGGCTGTTGCGAAATCAGGTAATGCAATCAATGTTGCAGAAGGCGGGTTAAATCTGTGAATTCTTGAGCTGAAACTTTCATCTGTTCATTATCCTCTGACATCGTCCTTAAATGTGATTCATAAGTGTGATTGAGAGGCCATGCCTAAATTAATTTCCAATGCACATTCAGTCTAAGCAAAGGAATATGGCGATTCTTGTCTGTAAATTAGGTATGGTAATCTTATACAGATAACAGTAAACAACTACTTGCAGCTAATTTCAGTTTACTTATCGTACAAGCATTAAATAATCCAGCAGACAGTATGGTACCTCTAAAGAACTAACAAGAACAAAGATGCATACCATTTCAACACACCAGCCCATAATTTGCGCAAGACGAATATTCTCTTCAGTTCGTTGACTCTCTGGAGTAAGCATACGATAAGAATACACAAGAGCCAGTCCACGGTTTTTCTTCCCACCAGGAACATTGTATTGAAGAACCTGTAATTATATGAAAAAGGAATTGTGCATAGAAAAATAAAATAGTGCAGTTGTGTATATGAAACTACTGCCTGCTGTACATAAAATTACAGTTAATTAATGCTGTACAAAAATAAAACATTATGCATAAATTCAAGCCCATCACATATTCGGGAATCCTGCAGTTTATAGAATAAAAAACAGCATTTGAAAGAAGACTAATATGCAAGGCTATCTCAAGCACTAAGTATTTTGATGGCAAGTCTAAATATGTAATTATTATGGTATATTTACTAGTAAGATTTCAGAGCACTTTATATGCATCAGACTTCTCTTCCAGAAATCCACACCATGGAGTAAGGAATTACATAGAAAATTTTAAAACTGAGAACAAAAGACAGATAAGATTAGTGTATCCTGACAGATTGTCCACTAGCTATATGCTGATTTTACTCACAAGTGTTTGCTTGTTTCAGAATAATACATTGTTGAAAAGTATTTGGACAAACATAATGAGTAACACACATCATTAATGAGGGATAAGCCATAAAGTTTTAATTGTCATCTCAGAAAAATAATGTTTCATAACTATTTTTAGTTAATTTGCAAGTAAAAGTCTGCATTCCTTGAAAGCAAAGAAATCCCTGTGTTACAGTACAGTTACAGAAGTCTTCATGTCTCTTATGTAAAACTTTCATTAACTTGAAAACTCCAGATAGGAATATCAACAAGGTAGGGAAAGATAGCTTGCTACTTATTGGAAAGAAGACGCAGTAAGTTGAAGACAGGCACAATTAAAAGACACTTATACAAAGCTTTCAGCCACAGTCTTCATCAGCAAAAGAGAAGCACATACCATTCATACGTACAAGCAAGCCCACATGACCACCAACTCCAGCAGCTCAAGCCACAGTGCCAATGGCATTCTGATCTGAGCTGCTGCAGTTGGCATTCGCGCGCGCGTGCGTGTGTGCGTGTGTGTGTGTGTGTGTGTGTGTGTGTGTGTGTGTGTGTGTGTGTGTGTGTGTCCATAGACCCATTTTTATGTGGTGACACATGAAGGTAGAGTAAGTCAAATCATTTAGTTCATTATTACATTTGTGTCCATCAGGACAATAAAAAAGATTAAGAAAACACATTGAAAATAATAATAAAGTAACACAATCACTAAGCTCTAATTACACTCACAAACAGAGGTAAAGATACAATTTTCAGATCTTGTCTAAACAAATTTTTACAGAGTAAAAATGACCATCTTTTTGAGTTACAGACCACCAATTAATCTAATTAAAGCAACAAGATATATTGAATCAGAAACACACGACAATACATGGTAAATAATCTTGGCTATCTCTGCTGTACAATTCTTCTACAGAGTAGAAACTTTTTTCAAGCAAGAACTCCTTTAACTCACTTTTAAATAGGTTAGGTTAGGTTCAGTCTTCATTCCATAGACACAAAAAATGAGATGATTCTCGTGGGTATGGAACATGTCAGAAAGTATAACATAAAAACATAAAACATTTGAATATAATACTCAATACCCTGATCATTTGTCAGGAGACTGTTGAAATAAGTGAATACAATGTGGTAAACTGAAATAGCTAATATTCACAGAATTAACACGCTGTCAAAATGAAACATTGTTATACACTATAGTCTTGACTGTTGTGACCAAGTGCTGTCAAAACTGAAATCTAATAGACATTTTTACTTAAGCTGGCTTAACAGTCCCTATAGATTCATCTGTAGAGTACAAATAGATGCCTATCAAAAAGTCTTTCAAACTCTGTCTAAACCACACTTTATCTGAAACCACGTGCATAATGGTTGCTGGCAATTTATTGAGATTATGTGTTCCTGAATAGTGGCTCCCTTTGTGGACCAAGGTAAGTGATTTTAGATCTTTATGTAGACTGTTCTTATTACTAGTATTGAAAGTATGTATTGAACTATGGGTTGGAAATACAGATATATTACTTGCAACAAATTTCATTAAGGAATGAATATACTGAGAAGCAGTGGTTAGAATACCAAGTTCCTTGAACAGGTTTCTACATGATGTTCTTGAATTTACACCACAAATGATTCTTATCATATGCTTTTGCACCCTAAAAACTTTTTCTCGGTTTGATGAGTTACCCCAGAATATGATCTCGTATAACATAACAGAACGAAGGTAAGCAAAGTATGCAAGTTTTGTTATATTTATATCTCCTACATCTGACATCATTCTCACTGCAAATACAGACTTCTTTAGGCACTTAAACAATTCTGTGGTATGCCCTTCCCAACTGAATTTAATATCGAGTTGTAATCCCAGAAATGTAAGACTGTCAACCTTTTTGATCTGCATGCCTTCTTATGTTTTACACATGCTGGAAGGAAATCTCTTACAAGTTCTGAATTGCATATAGTGGGTCTTCTCAAAGTTTAATGACAGTGAAAATTTGATTAGCAGCTACTTCTAAATCTGTACTTGACTTGCTACTTATTGCAATGTTTGTATCATCTGCAAACAAAACAAACTTAGCATCTGGTAATATAACAGATGAGATGTCATTAATGTACACAAGAAAAAGCAATGGACACAAGATGGAACCTTAGGAACACCACATGTAATTAATTCCCAGTCAGATGAAGACTGACTGCTTACTGCACAGGTATTTTGCAACAACACCCTTTGTTTCCTGTTAGGTAGATAAGACTTGAACCATTTCGCAGCATTGCCGGTGACACCACAATATTCTAATTTACTTAAGAGAATGTTGTGGTTCACACAGTTGGGGGTTGGGTTGTTTTTGGGAAGGAGACCAGACAGCGAGGTCATCGGTCTCATCCGATTAGGGAAGGACGGGGAAGGAAGTCGGCCGTGCCCTTTGAAAGGAACCATCCCGGCATTTGCCTGGAGTGATTTAGGGAAATCACGGAAAACCTAAATCAGGACGGCCGGACGCGGGATTGAACCGTCGTCCTCCCGAAGGCGAGTCCAGTGTTTAACCACTGCGCCACCTCGCTCGTTTGGTTCACACAGTCAAAAGCTTTTGACAGGTGACAGAAAATGACAGTAGCCTCTAATTTATTACCTAATGAATTAAGTACATTCTCACTGTTAAGTGTAAATAGCTTTCTCTATATCAGAACCCTTAAGAAATTCAAACTGTGACTTGCACAATATATTATTTTCAGTCAGATGCTTAAGGAAATGCTTGAACACAACCTTTTCAAATATTTTTGAGAAAGCCAGCAAATGTGAAATTGGTCGATAGTTTGATGATATCTATTTACCCCTCTTCTTGGAAAGAGACTTCAGCATATTTTGACCAGTCTGGAAATGTTCCGCTGATAAGAGTTTGATTCCATAAATAACTTAAGACTGAACTCAACTCGCTTGAGCATTCTTTAATTAACTTTGTTGATATGTTGTCATATCCACAGGAATACTTACATTTTGAAGATTTTATGATGGATACTACTTCTTTGGGAGACGTGTCATTTCCATTTTACTGAAGTTATTTTTAAGGACTGGTCTCAGATACTCCATTGCATTGTTCACTGAACCTGATAACCCCAAGTTGCCAGCAACAGAAATGAAGTACCTGTTCGAGAGTTTGCAACACTACATGCATTTGTAACCAATGTCTCATTTATTTTTGAGCTATCTGTTCCTCTTTCTTTTTGGTCCCACCTGCCTTTGTCTTCACTATATCCCAAACAGTTTTTATTTTGTTGCCTGATGTAATTATCTTTTTCTCATAATAAAGCTGCTTTGATTTATGGATTACTTGCTTCAATATTTTAGAGTATTCTTTGTAATGCTTTACAATTCTAACACCAGAGCTGTTCCTAGATAGTAGAAACAGTCTCCTTTTTGTCCCACATGATATCTTCATTCTTTGTGTATTCCACGGTTTACTTTTTGACTTCTGTGTGATTTAAGTTACCTTTATGAAAAAACAATTTTTGAAAGAGGAGTTAACTTTATTAATGAATGCTTTGTATTCTCCATTTGAGTCAGAAGTACTGTAAAAATCTATATCCAGTTCATGTCTTTGAACAATTTCCCGAATTTCTCAATTTTTGACTTATTTATTACCCACCTGTACTCAGATTTAATAGATTTTTTATCCTGACAAATTTCAACATTTAACACAAGATGCTGCATGCCACGATCAGATAGTCCATTTACTATTGGTTTTGTGATATGACTTTTTCCCCTAGATTTGTCTACAAAAATATTATCAATAGCAGTCTCAGAGCATTTATGTAACCTAGCTGCAAAGTTCACAGTAGGAACTAAATTAAATGATAGTGTTACAACTGCAATAATTGTTCCCTGACAGAGATTTTCAATAAATCCACATTAAAATCATGAGCAATAGTATCTTATTACCTTATAGACACTTAATATTACTTGGAAGTGCATTGAAGATTTTGTGGTCATGTATTTTATGCATGTTCGCACCAGAGACAAATTTTTCAGTTCACAATGTATGTCACATTTCCTTTTTGTGTTATGATGATGGTCAGTTTCATTCGTTTAATACCAAGAAGAATTATGAAGCATGAATGTCATGATTGAAAAGAAGTTTGTGAAGTAGTGGTTAGTATTCCAATTTGTTTAAGAATGTTGCGAGATGAGGTACTTGGTGGCACTCCACACAAAATTCGGACAACCTTTTTCTGACTTGTAAAGACTTTTTTTGACAGTGGTGAATTGCCCCTGAAGATTATTCCACAACACATAAATTAACAGAAGTAGCCAAAGCATGCAAATTTTGAGATACTGATGCCTCCAAATTTTGGCGATTATCCAGATGGCAAATGTTGCTGAACTAACTCTTTTCAGGGTTTAATGGATGTGGTTTTCCCAGTTAAGCTTGTTATATGTATGCCCAAGAATTTCAAAAATTTACCCTGTGTGGCTGGTGGCTCTTGTGTCCAATGTTTACCTCCTGTGGGCTTTTGTGACCAGAATGGAAATGAACGTAATTGAGTCTGCTGATCTTTATTGATATAGAATTTACTGTGAACCAATTCAGAAAGTCCTCAAGTAATTGGTTGCATTTAATTCTAGATCAGGGGATGTCTTGCTGTCTATCACAATACTTGTGTCATCTGCAGACATTGTAAAGTTGCTTGCTTTGTTAGAGGACAAAGGTAGGTCATTGATATGTATGAGAAATAGTAGTGGACCATGGACAGAACATTGTGAAATCGCATAACTTACTGTTACCCAGTCTGACTCTACCCCTCCTACCTGCATATTGTTACAATCTAATACTACACTCCTGGAAATGGAAAAAAGAACACATTGACACCGGTGTGTCAGACCCACCATACTTGCTCCGGACACTGCGAGAGGGCTGTACAAGCAATGATCACACGCACGGCACAGCGGACACACCAGGAACCGCGGTGTTGGCCGTCGAATGGCGCTAGCTGCGCAGCATTTGTGCACCGCCGCCGTCAGTGTCAGCCAGTTTGCCGTCGCATACGGAGCTCCATCGCAGTCTTTAACACTGGTAGCATGCCGCGACAGCGTGGACGTGAACCGTATGTGCAGTTGACGGACTTTGAGCGAGGGCATATAGTGGGCATGCGGGAGGCCGGGTGGACGTACCGCCGAATTGCTCAACACGTGGGGCGTGAGGTCTCCACAGTACATCGATGTTGTCGTCAGTGGTCGGCGGAAGGTGCAAGTGCCCGTCGACCTGGGACCGGACCGCAGCGACGCACGGATGCACGCCAAGACCGTAGGATCCTACGCAGTGCCGTAGGGGACCGCACCGCCACTTCCCAGCAAATTAGGGACACTGTTGCTCCTGGGGTATCGGCGAGGACCATTCGCAACCGTCTCCATGAAGCTGGGCTATGGTCCCGCACACCGTTAGGCCGTCTTCCGCTCACGCCCCAACATCGTGTAGCCCGCCTCCAGTGGTGTCGCGACAAGCGTGAATGGAGGGACGAATGGAGACGTGTCGTCTTCAGCGATGAGAGTCGCTTCTGCCTTGGTGCCAATGATGGTCGTATGCGTGTTTGGCGCCGTGCAGGTGAGCGCCACAATCAGGACTGCATACGACCGAGGCACACAGGGCCAACACCTGGCATCATGGTGTGGGGAGCGATCTCCTACACTGGCCGTACACCACTGGTGATCGTCGAGGGGACACTGAATAGTGCACGGTACATCCAAACCGTCATCGAACCCATCGTTCTACCATTCCTAGACCGGCAAGGGAACTTGCTGTTCCAACAGGACAATGCACGTCCGCATGTATCCCGTGCCACCCAACGTGCTCTATAAGGTGTAAGTCAACTACCCTGGCCAGCAAGATCTCCGGATCTGTCCCCCATTGAGCATGTTTGGGACTGGATGAAGCGTCGTCTCACGCGGTCTGCACGTCCAGCACGAACGCTGGTCCAACTGAGGCGCCAGGTGGAAATGGCCTGGCAAGCCATTCCACAGGACTACATCCAGCATCTCTACGATCGTCTCCATGGGAGAATAGCAGCCTGCATTGCTGCGAAAGGTGGATATACACTGTACTAGTGCCGACATTGTGCATGCTCTGTTGCCTGTGTCTATGTGCCTGTGGTTCTGTCAGTGTGATCATGTGATTTATCTGACCCCAGGAATGTGTCAATAAAGTTTCCCCTTCCTGGGACAATGAATTCACGGTGTTCTTATTTCAATTTCCAGGAGTGTATTTTCTATAGTCTGCCCTGTAGATACAATTTGAGGCAGTTGCCCATTTGTCCTCAGAGTCCATAGTGGGATGCTTTCTCTGTAAGTATTGCATGATTGACACAGTTGAAGGCCTTAGACAGATCACAGAATATGCCCACGGGCAATGTCTTCTTTTCAAGGCATTCCAAAATGTTGTTGGTAAATGAAAATATAGCTTTGGTTGTGCAGATACCTTCTCTGAAAATGCATATATTAATTTTTTGACGACTTCAGAAAATGTAGTCAAAAGAGAGACAGCATGATGGTTTGTACATCTGAGGCATCACCTTTTTTACAGAGTGGCTTCACAATAGCGTACTTCAGCCTATCTGGGAAGAGACTTTGTTTCAGAGAGACATTGAATATCGTTTCCGAGAGGCGTTGAATATATGAGCTAGGACTTGACAGAACTGATTGCAGCAGACTTTCAGCAGCTTGCAGGAGAGGTTGTCGACACTAGTTGAATTTTTGCTTTTTAAAGAAATAATGGTTTTTATTACTTCCTGTACTGTTATAGGGGCTATACCTATGTGCTCTATTGAAATTTGGAAATGACCTTTCAGTATTTTTAAGGCCTCTTCTAAGGAGCCATTGTGTCCTGTTTTCTCAGAAACACAAAAAGTTCACATTAATAGTTTTTGCCACAGTCTCTTGATTTTGTACTTGTCTACATTCATTACTGAGAACAATGTTTTGGGTCCTACTGAGGCAATTTTTGCCAATCTCACTCCTTATCACTTCCCATACTGTTTTGACTACTTTGTTATTAGATTTATTAATTCTGGAACACAGATACAAATTTTTTGACTTCTGAATAACTTCATATAGTATTTTTATAGTGATTTAGCTGGTTGTGGTTATCTGAATTTTTTGTGGCAATGTACAGCTCTTGTTGCTTTTGCATGCAATCTTAATACCAGTGGGTATCCAGGGCTTTTGGTATGTTTTGTGATTTGGGTTTTATATATTTTTTGAGAGGGTACTATCAAATATCAGTGCCACTTCATTACTGAAAAGACTGTACTCGGAATTGGTATTTTTAAAATTATACAGTGGTCTCCAGTGTGTGGCTTGGAGATGTCATTTAGAAGTCTAAATAGTTTCACCATTAATTGTCCTATCTGTTTTCCAATTGGGGCCACTATCATTTTCATAGATACTTGCACTATTTATAGTGAATCTTTATTCGCTATGGTCAGAGAAACCATTCAGGATTTGCCTGGTAGTTGTATCACCTAGGGAGGGCATCTAACTTCTTCTACATTGTTCCCTGAAGGTAATCTGTACATTGTTACTACTAATATATGGGAGTTATTCAAAAACAATTCTATGGGACACACAATAATTCTGCACATCAATTGCTCTACATGGGATATGGTCTTTTAACATAAATGGCAACCACCTCTTTCTTTAAAATTTCTACAAAATGATATTGCTAAGCAATAATTATTTAGCTCGAGTTTTTCTATACTAGAATTATTATGGTGCTCACTAAAGCACAGAACATGGGTATAATCTATACCTCGTGGCTTATGGATATTGATTATAAGTCCATTGATCTTACTGCAGAGAACTCTAATGTTCTGGTGATAAATTGCCAGTTTTTGTTTAGCAGCAGCAGCAGTTACATCGTTTTCTCTAAAAAATAAGTTTCAGTTGAAGGCCTGTGCATGGTTTTTTCCACTCCCCATTTCTCCAATTTGGTCTGTTTCCACACACTGATAAGACTGGGAAGAAGCATGTTTACCTTTTCTTTTCTTTTTTTTACCAGTCAGTTGTCCAAAATAGTCTGCCTATACCGAGTCCTACAATTTTCTTGTGTAGTGGTACACTCCTCATTCAAATCTGATAGTCCTTTGTTCACTTTGTTCCTTGCATTTGCACTTACATCACAAAATTATTGTAGCTACACGATTTTTCCCACGCCAGTTGAGGTGAAGGTCATGAGTGGTGTAAAGTTCTCTACAAATTTCTGAGCTTTAATCCTATGAATATTTGCAAAACTGCTGCATATTTCTGCTTAATGCCTATTTTTAACCATTCCTGCTTACTTACACATGAGAATTGTATTAAGTCATGCATGTGTTGAAGAACAACTACAATGCCGTTAGAATGCTTCAGGTGATTTAGAGCTGTTCTAAACACATTAGCAGCATGCAAACCTTCATTGTGTGCAGTGTCCATTGACACAGCACAGATCACATTGTACTCTTCCCTGGTTATTTTTTGAGAAGTACCTGTTACTGTTAAAGTACTTGGTCAATTGGAGCACCTGTTTTGATATAATCTAGGGCACTTACCTCTTTGTTGACATTTTTAATTTCCCAGCTTATCAGCTAGCACTCTGTTCTCCTCGGTCAATCTGTATATAATTTCTTGCAGTGAAAAGTTAAAGAGTGAAGGAAAATATGAAGAATGTAAGAAGTTAAAAAAACCCAGCAGAAGCAGAAACAAAAGTTTCTACAGTTGAGTCAACTTGAGCAAGGACTGTTATTAGAAGGAAGAAGAGCTAAAAATTGGGAGTGTTAGAAAACATAGGCAACATAAGCAAGGTACTGTCAACTATACCTGTAAATTTGAAGGTAGTTTAAATTTGGTCAGATGGACGTGCCTCACAGTTTAAAAACAAAAATATTACTACTGCTGTACCTCAATTTCAATCATTTCATAATGTGGAAAATTGGAACTTACTTGCTACATCCCATGGTCAAGGAGCTCCATAGATGGAATTGGTGCAATTGCAGAATAGTTAATGCGGAAGGCTGTAAAAAAGCGAAAATTCATAGTAGGTGATGCATCAATGTTCACTCCGGTAGCTGCAAGTATCACAACTATGCAGGTTTTTCACGTATCTATTGATGGAATTCGACGAATCAATGTGAAACTTAATCTGGCTCAAATATTTCCTTCAGCACCATCAGTACCAAACATAAAATGCATTCACTGCTTTCAGTGCAAGAATGGGGTACTACAAACATATCTGATGTCTCCAAAGAATTTTGCTGCTGCAGATCATCATACTGAAGAAACTACAGAAAGTGTGAATATTGGAGACTGGTACAAAGTAGAATATGACAGTAAATTCAATGCTGGAGAAGTACATGCAGTTTCTCGAAATTCTTACTTAATCAGTGCAACTAAATTTGCTGGTCACTATTGGAAATGACCTGTAAAATGTGATGAAATTATAAATGATGATGTCAATGCAAGAGGATATTTCCAGTTCTCTGACTTGAATTTGCAGTTCATTTTCCCATAAGTCATGCTCTTATAATTTTTCATAGTGTTTGAAAAGTGAAATGTTAATGTTAAGTTTATATTATTTGGCACATAATGTCATATTTTCATTTCTCTGCTTGCAGGATAAAAGTTTTCCAACAAGAAGTAGCAAGTAACATGAGTCACGTAATATTAGTCACGCACCTTTTTCAATATATTACAATATTTCACATGGTATAAATATTTTTAGAAATCTGTAACTCTGTCATTCGAATGCCTACCTAATATGCATTTTCTGTGATAAAAACCAGATTCATACTCCTTATAGTTTGAGGACACTTTTGACCTAAAATGCACATTAGGAATAGGATGTCCCAAATTTGTAATAAGAGTCACAACATAAATTACATTCTTGTTCTTTAATTTTAATGCTCGTCCCTGCTTAAATAACAGTTCACGATCTTTGCCCGAATAACACAATTTATGACGATGATTTACAAAAGAAAATATGGGTTTATAGTTTGATAACAAGTCAACATAATAAAACACTGATTTCAAAATGTAACATGAGTCACCATGAAATCTCCCAGCAGTATTGGAATGACAATGAATGTACAGTAATTCAGGCTGTTGGCTTTGTCTACTACATCGGCTCAGTCAGATAAAAAATTACAGCAGCACTCAAGGCCTCTCAGTATCAGTGGTAACTAACAGCAGTCTGTGCCCTGCACAATCAGCATATTTACAAAACAACAGGACATGACTAGGAGAAAGATATCTGCTTAACTCCGAAGTTAGGCACTTCTACAGGATCTGAGTATATGGTCTTCTCTTAAATTCAGCATATAGTGTTAAGTTACAAAGTGTGAGAAATAACAAGATTTTGAAGTTAAAATGATTGTACCTTGGCAAACCATTTTGTAACTTCCGGAACATCTAAGTGTCTTCCAGCATCCGTCAAATCCCGGACAACATCCGGAAAGAGGGCCATGAACTCCCTGCTTTCATCTTTGGTAACAGCAGTTGCACAAGCTGCAAGTGGGACTGCAGTTGAAGAGTGTGCAGTGGATAGTCCTCTGAAATTAAGTATTAAAGACGGAGTGTGCGAAACTGGATTCCCTGTGTTAATTTGGACAAAGTTCTGTAACATACATTAACAAATTTGATCTACAGTTTTAATATGGAGGCAAGCCACTGTGCGAAACTGGATTCCCTGTGTTAATTTGGACAAAGTTCTGTAACATACATTAATCTACAGTTTTAATATGGATGCAAGCCACTATATGAATGATGTGATCAAAGAACACTCAATCACAAAATATTATAAACCTATGAAAACTATTGTTCTTTCATACAGTGAACACCAGAATGTTGGTAGAAAGTAGATACGTAACAAAGCTCTCAGCTTTGTCAGTATCTATATGTTCTGCAAAGTGCAGACTGCAGAATTATTTTGTTTCGTCGTACTTGATTTGTATAGTGATCATATTATAATACCTATGAGCTGGTTTCTTGAAATCGAAACCGATTTTAAATCAGAGCAGGTGAACATCGCACTTGGTCTTTTCGAAAACACATTGCGGGTTGGATTCTAAATTTAGGCATAATACTCGGTGGCTTTGGTCACCCTAATAACTAGGGGTTTCAGTTTACCACTAGGTTTTCTTACTGTGCAGTCGAATGCCCAATGTTTCACCATTAATGCATCCGCAAAGCAATGCCTACCGTAACGTGTGGAAATGGGGAGACTTTTATTCACATTATAGAGTAAGCACACACTGTGCGTAACGTTATCTAAACATCTGCGTCACTGCATTCTTGTGCTGGAATAACCATGCAGTTTATATACGTCGCACCGTTGCTTGGGAGGGGGCTACACACACGACAGAATTTTTGCTAATTCACTGTAATGACTTCGGCAAGTGAAATTTGTGTTTTGGTGGCTGCTGGTTTTTCATGAGGCGATGCAGCTTCAACATTGCCAGGTTCTCTTTGCAGTTAAACAGATTAATGCATAAAAAGTAGGTACCGGCAATGCAAAAAATATGAGGAATTTTAAGTCTTTAAAATGGCTAAAAAAATGTAAGTCCTGTGTGTGCAAGTGCCGTCATTATATAGTGACTAAAATTTGAAACATTGTGTCGTTGGCTGCTCCTTTCAATAATAGTAAATCATCTCTCATACACTTTCTGAATTACGTACCTTGGATGCCTTCTCAAAATCTCCGTTTTACGGCGAAAGCCATTTTGCTGTCTTGCACCGTAGGTATAACCACTACTGTCTTTTCCTGTACGTCCATCGTCACTTCTGAAAGCGCAAGACTGTCTAAATCCTCGTCCAATTTCTGGGCTTTGTTGTTTAAGCAAGGCTGCACAGCTTCTTCGCAATGTAACAAGCATATTGGCCTAACTAATTTAACACACTATTTGAGTGCATTTAAATGACCATAAACAAAGGCACGGACTGTTTTAATATAAGCGAGTATTGCTGCTTTAGCATCCAACACAACAAACGCCTCCGCCTCGACTGAAGGGAGGGACGCTTAGCTCTGTCGCACATTTGTTTACAAGATGAACCCACTGGTTGGGTGGAGACCGGCTGCTCAGCCAATGGGCGTGTACGAACGTCACAGATGTAACCAGCCATTCCTGTGTTTCAGCGCGGCCTTTCAAATCGATCAAAGCAACGTCACAGGTGGAAGCAACAACTACGTTGACGATTGAAACAGTTACTGTGCCAGTATCAATGTCGATAACATGCCAATATCGTCGAGATTCTCGACTTCTGGGATGGATGAACTGTGTCGTATATACATACTCAAGTTTGTAGGAACCTTTAGAGTACAAGTCCTACTCGCACCCAGCCAGCTTTTTTACTTATTATCATTCAATTAATTTCTTTATTTTTATCCATTTTGTGAAAGTCATTGCCTTGGCACATTTCACTGTCTATCTTTATACGAATCGGTACTTTTTAATGACAGAGGTTACCATTTTGCCACAAATATCATCGTCACCCCTTTGTGCAGTTAATGCTCTTGGTAAAACAGCGTTGGAAGGTTCTCCACATATTCTGTTGCGTAATTATGGTCACTTACTCTCAGCTACTCACTTTTCCCAAAATCAGGAACTGTACGCCCTCAGGACAGAAACAATTTATTTAGAAAGTTGCCGAGACCACTGAAAGTCGATAATTCTGCGGTAATAAGGCCCTGGCTCTTAACAAACAGATAACACTGATAACTGCACCTAGTTTATTGGGTCTGACTATATCAGATGTAATTGCCCGACCGTTACTCAGCTGCAAGTAAATATTACAAAATATTCAGGTCCCCTATGAGCAGCTTCCTTTTATTTTATTAGCTCACTGCAGCGTTATGTGCATACACGCATACCTGGCGCAGACAAACACATGAAAGATTTGAAAGCAAATAAGCAGGTCCGGATGGAATCCCAGTTCGATTTTACAAAGAGTACTCCATGGCATTAGCCTCTTACCTCTCTTGCATTTACCGTGAATCTCTCGCCCAGCACAAAGTCCCAAGCGATTGGAAAAAGCGCAGGCGACTCCATTATACGAGGGTTGCCCAGAAAATAATGCACTGCATTTTTTTCTTCGACAATTCTTTATTGAACATAATAAGAATTACACACACGGAAGAATGGTATTTTTATCCACACACCATATTTTTCCACGTAATCTCCATCCCGTTCTATGGCCTTTCTCCAGTGCGAAACAAGGGCGTGCATGCCCTGTCGGTACCAATCCTTGTCCTGGTGGCGGAGTTAGTGCTTCACTGTGTCAATCCTCGCCTCATCGTCCTCAAAATGTCTTCCACGAATGGCATTCTTTAATGACCCAAACAAGTCAGAGTCCGAGGGGGCTAGGTCAGGGATGTCAGGTGTGACAACCGTGGATGGTCTCCCCGACCGCTGCAAATCGTGGAGCTCTGCCAAACCACCTTCTGATGACCCCACCCTCCGTGCCCAGGGACTAACTGTACAGTATTTCCGTCGACAGCAGATGCTCCATAGATTTTACACAATCGTTTGTGAATATTCCCCACAGTTTCTTTCTCTGCAGTGAGAAATTAAGTAACTGCACGTTGCTTCTAACGTACATCACCTACAGAAGCCATTTTGAAACTGTTCTACAGCTACGCTATCACTCGGAAGTGACGGAAACTTGGCTTGCGCACTCAGGAGACTTGAAATAACATAGTTACATACGTAACTTTTCGCATTCGTAGCAGTTTACAGCTGAGAAAAAAAATTCGGTCCATTACTTTCTGGGCAACTCTCATGCAACAAAGGTAAAAGAACGGACTTGCAAAATTACAGGCCAATATCCGTAACTTCTGTTTGTTGCAGTATCCTTGAACATATTCTCAGTTCGAATATAATAAACTTTCTTGAGACTGAAAAGCTTATATCTACAAATCAACATGGTTGTAGAAAGCATAGCTTGTGCGAAAATCGGCTTTCCATTTTCTCATATGATTTACTGAGAACTATGGACGAAGAGCAAGTGGCGGATTCCACATTCTATATTTGACATGGTGCCCCACTGCAGGCGGTTAATTAAAGTACGAGCATGTGGAATAAGTTCACAGATATGTGAGTGGCTCGAAGACTTCTTAAATAATAGATCCGAGGATGTTGTCCTCGATGGCGAGTCCACATCAGGGAGAAGGGTATCGTCAGGAGTGCCTCAGGGATCTGTGGTAGGACCACTGTTGTTCTCTACGCACATGAATGATTTCGCCAACAGGATGGGCAGCAATTTGCGGTTGTTTGCTGATGATGCCGTGGTGTGCAGCAACGTGTCGAAATTGAGTGACTGTATGAAGATACAAGACGACATAGACAAAATTTCTAGTTTGTGTGAAGAAGGTGGAAAAATGTAAGATGCAGATGAACAGGAAGATCAAACCTGAAATGTTCGGATACAGCATTCCCAATGTCCTGCTTGACAGTCAGGTCTTTTAAACATCTGGACGTAAAGCATTATCCACACGCACCGTTTTGTCGTCAGTTTTGCATGATCATGCCACATTTGTGAAATAAAACGTTACGTATAGACAGTAGTTTGACAGTCTTGCATGAACTCAATGAAGCTTGAAAGACTGACGGGCTGGAGTTTTGTGGACATGCAAGACTGCCGACCACTCAGTGCATATTGGCGCACGTCAGTCGTATCGTTCAAATCTAGCTCCACTGTCAGTCTACTATTTGTCCACGATAAACAAATGTACCACTGGAACCCCTAAACACATATAATTGGCATCGCCAACCACGGAAGTGTGGCATGAATTTACCAATAGATTTGTTTCACCAGAAGGGAAAGTCTACCGTTATCGAATATGTGACTGTACAATAGACAAGATATGTTCGAAATTTGCATACGACAGACTCTGAAAGTTTTTAATCTAAGTTAAGTCCTCTGATTTTAATTTATTCAACAGCATTTCTTGATAACATCAACATGTACTCCACTGCATCATTTTCATCAACCTAACGTTTCTTTTCTTCTGTCTCTTTATTTTTGTGTTTCATAACGATTTCTATTCCTTAATAATAATGCAAAGACGTTGGCGATTACTATGGTTTTTAAGCACGACAATGTAAACTTCCACTTGTCTATCCGACAACACGATTGTAGTGGAAGCACTTCTGCAACTAGTACTTACAGCAAGTTCCTGAAATTAATTTGCTCCAACGGTTTCAAGAAGTAAATCTGAGTAAGTCTTTTTGATGTAAACACCTCTGCAAACGCATGCAAAAGTTATTTGCTAGTGGATACAAGTCTTTCAATGTGTACAGTTAATACTACGCGTCTAGGAGCGGCTTAAGTTTGCAGCGCTCGGAGACAATTGAGCGTCTTTCAACTAGTGCCGATTTGCTCCACTTCTCGCAGCACCAGCAAAATCATCAAGTTGTCGTGGACAAATAGCACTCTCGGTCACTATGGTGTGAGAACTGTTATTTTATTGTGTGTAGTGGCGAAAGAAAATGGCGAACTTACGACACTGGACTCATGAATTTTTCACGGATTTCATAGAGCTGTACCAAAGTTTCCCTTGCCTCTGGCAAGTAATTTTCCCTCCTGTCCGCTTTTTGAAACTACACTTTGCAAACCAAACTCGTATCTGTCCCCACCGAACAGACAGACGAATCAATTCAGAATTAGTGTGAAAAAAAGCCAGAAGCACGTGCACCCATAGTTACTCCGTGAAATCTCACAACTATTTCGTCATTCACCGTGAAAATAACAAAAGCCCCGCCTCCCCCCTCCCGTTATCCTTCCCGATCAAAGTGCATAGACTTGAGATCAAAAAAAGTTTTGCATCACCCCAGTTCCCAGAACTTCTGAAGACAGACGTTGTGGATATTCTATCACAGACACAGTCCCTTTGACTGTTCAGAGATGTCACTAAACCCGCGCAAAGATGTAAACAACCATGCATGAGCAGCGCCTATTAGACGGAGGGGATCCGACAACCAATCAGTTCCAGTCATTCCACCAGGAAGGAGGCACACGGCTCGTGTTGTCTGTAGTTCAACCGTGTCTAGACGGTCAATACCGCGGTTCGATCGCGTCCGCATTGTTACTTTGTGGCAGGAAGAGCTCTCAACAAGGGAAGTGTCCAGGCGTCTCGGAGTGAACCAAAGCGATGTTGTTCAGGCATGGAGGAGATACAGAGAGACAGGAACTATCGATTACATGCCTCGCTCAGGCCGCTCAAGGGCTACCACTACAGTGGACGACCGTTACCTACGGATTATGGCTAGGAGGAACCCTGAGAGCAACGCCACCATGTTGAATAATGCTTTTCGTGGAGCCACAGGACGTCGTGTTGCGACTCAAACTGTGTGCCGTAGGCTACATGAAGCGCAATTTCACTCCCGATGTCCATGACGGGGCCTATCTTTGCAAACACTACATGACTACACCATGCAGAGGGGTACAGATGGGCCCAACAACATACCGAATGTACCGCTCAGGATTGACATCACGTTCTCTTCACCGATAAGTGTCGCGTATGCCTTCAACCGGAAAATCGTTGGAGCCGTGTTTGGAGGCAACCCGGTCAGGCTGAACGCCTTAGACACACTGTCCAGCGAGTGCAGCTAGGTAGAGTTTCCCTGCTGTTTTGGGGTGGCATTATGTGGGGCCGACGTACGCCGCTGGTGGTCATGGAAGGCGCCGTAACGGCTGTACGATACGTGAATGCCATCCTCCGACCGATAGTGCAACCATATCGGCAGCATATTGGCGAGGCATTCGTCTTCATGGACGACAATTCGCGCCCCCATTGTGCACGTCTTGTGAAGAACTTTCTTCAGCATAAAGACATCGCTTGACTAGAGTGGCCAGAATGTTCTCCAAACATGAACCGTATCGAACATGCCTGGGATAGACTGAAAAGGGCTGTTTATGGACTACGTGACCCACCAACCACTCTGAGGTATCTACGTCGATTCGCTGGTGAGGAGTGGGACAAACTGGACCAGCAGTGCCTTGATGAACTTGTGGATAGTATGCCACGATGAATACAGGCATGCATCAATGCAAGAGGACGTGCTACTGGGTATCAGAGGTACCGGCGTGTACAGCAATCTGAACTACCACCTCTGAAGGTCTCGCTGTATGATGGTACAGCATGCAGTGTGTGGTTTTCATGAGCAATAAATGGAATGATGTTAATGTTGATCTCTATTCCAATTTTGTGTACACGTTCCGGAACTCTCGGAACCGAGATGATGCAAAACTTTTTTTGATGTTTGTGGGTACCAACAGCCGTAACTTATTTAATAGTTTTATTTAGCTGCCTCATTGGCACCACCTTCGGACCCCTGTACACGAAACTCTGTAACTCATTTAGCCGTTTGTGCTATTGTAGGGTACCTCATCCAACTGGATTCCGTAGATTTTAAAAAATTCTCATTTGACGTGGACCCTCCACACTTCTATCGACGACAACTGTCATTAGAGGTGATTTTCGGTTTTTTATTCCTGTTAATAGTTGCAACAAACGTAGAAATCGAACAAAGATTGAAAATCTTTGACTCACTCAGTTTCAAGATACATAGAATCAAAATATTAAATTACATAGGCATATAAAAAAAACTTAGTCCGTCCACTGTTCGCTGCTTTTTTCGAAAAGTGGTAAGCAGTTGAATACTACAAAAAATCACCAGTTTCTTCTACTAATTATAATTTCTTGAAACTCTGTTCAAAAATCATGTTGTAATTGGGGATCATACCACTATTTGGGCATTACGAGTAGTCAGTGCTATAGAGTGAAACCTGAAGCTGAAGAACTCTGTCATGTTAATTTGTCCGTTTTCGAGGGGTTGCAGGAGAAGAGGAATATCATGTAGGCACAGGCAGCAGGTCAGCTACTTCCTTTTTTATTGTATGTTATGAATGAATTGTTGTTAAGTCTTTAATTCAGTACTGTTACCGTAATTTCCTTCCTCATTTATTATTTCGTAACAATGGCAGACAAATCCTTAAAATCCCGCCGGAGATTCGAGTCCTCCCTCGGACATGGGTGTATGTGTTGTCCTTAGCGTAAGTTAATTTAAGATGGTTTAAGTAGCGTGTAAGTCTAGGGAGCGATGACCTCAGCGGTTTGGTCCCTTAGGAATTCCCCCCCCCCTTTTATACAAATCTTTTATCTTCTAAAGCGAATGAAGCATCATACTTCATTGCTACGTCACTTGGCAAAAATATTTCCAGACTAGGGCTGGTGCCACTCTGTAGTCAACGGATGTCCGGAGACGACAGCGAGAATCTGTCGTATAGACCAGGTGAGGCAAGTCTTGCACACTGCACGTACACATATACCTTAATCCACGACACACGGCAACAGCGACATTATTATCTCAGCAGTACTGTGCCAATTCTTATGCTATGTGTTTGTTGCTCGTTTCTGCCGGCATTGTTGTTAAAATAGCATTGATTGCTTTTCCTATTTTCTATAATAACGCAGTCTTTCAAACCAAAGAAAATTTTACGAATAAAAATTACTCCTTCTTGTAAAGAGGTTTATTTAAAAACGAAAAATATTCGCTCCTGTGGCTAATTGGTATTTGAGTTTTTCTACTCGGTTATTTGTAAAAGAAAAGAAACTCACATGTTGTAAACGAGTCCAAACAAATACCGAGAGATTCCGGTTATTCAGAACTGAAACCTGTTTTAACTGGTTAGTCTTTCCCATTCCTAATCCAGGACCCTTGGAGAGAGTTGGAATGTCAGGTAATGACACCCAGGGAGCGATCTCCTCTCGGCGTTACCATTACGAGATTCGGAACCATCAGGTCTAGCTGGCGGCTCGTAGATCATCAACTTCGCCTAGCTGATTGAACCTATGGCTGGCGTGGAGACTATCCGAGCACCAGCAGAAGTTGGAAGTCCAAGAACAAGTGCTGCTAACGGCTGGGCCGCAACGCTTATACATTTATACAGTGTGGCGCCGATAGCCCTTGTAAGTATAAAGGAAATGCAACGGGATTGCAAAAACGGAGCGCTGAAATGGACTTACCATTTATTTACAATGAAAAATACACTTACAGAAGACAAGAAATGTATTCGCAGTTGCGAATACGGACAACGATCAGCTGTATAATGGAATGACGGCAGTGAAAATCTGTGCCAGACGGTGACTGGAACCCGGATTTCCCGCTTATCGCGAGCCGAGCTGTCGCCTTACCACTTGGTTATTCGCAGAGCACTCAAGGCCCGCCCCAGACTTCTAGATGTCGCCAGCCATGTGTCTGCTACCAATATTCGAACATCCATTATGCGTGCTCCTGTACAGGGGAGATATTTTACTTGAAAGTCACTTGTCTGGTGTCAGCGGATAAATACGATTTTGTAGTCCCTGTGTTATTCCGAATTACGATACAATGTTCACATGTCCGAAGGAACAGGCACAGCGGCGACTACAGCGGTTATGCACGAAATGTATTCCAGTTGCTAATATGGACAACCATGGCTGTAAATGGAATGAAGACATGAAAATTTTTACCGAACCGGGACTCGAACCCGGATTTCCCGCTCATCACGAGCAGTCACTTTACCATTTGGCTGCAGTCGCCGCTGTGCCTGTTCCTCGGACATTCATGCACGTCTGAAGGAATATTGGATCGTAATTCGGAACAACACAGGCATTGCAATAAAATGTTTACCCGTCGACACCGGGCAAGCGACTTTCAAGTAAAATGTCTCCCCAGTATGGGAATGTGCATAATGGATGTACGAGTATAGGTTGTAGACATATGGGGAAGTTTGGGTATGGTCGTGAGTCGTGCTCAGATAGCCAAATTGTAAGGCGACCGCTCGCGATATACGGAAAATCCGGGTATACCCTTGTCCGCACAAATTTTCACTGTCGTCATTCCATTATACAGCTGATAGTCGTCCATATTCGCAACCGCGAATGTACTGTATTTCATGATGACTGTAGTCGTCGCCATTGCATCGTAATTCGGAATAACACGGACACTGCACTATCGTATTTATAGAAAATGTTGACAGTTAACTCCTGCAACATCAATTCACAACTGTGAACATCTAAGCGTGTTTAGATATACCCGGCGTTAAGTTCGGATATCGATGGTGCAAATTCACGGCTGATGTTGTCTTTCAGTTCCAGTATTGTGCCGTGCGGGATTAGCCGAGCGGTCTGGGGCGCTGCAGTCATGGACTGTGCGGCTGATCCCGGTGGAGGTTCGAGTCCTACCTCGGGCATGGGTGTATGTGTGTATGTCCTCAGGATAATTTAGGATAAGTAGTGTGTAAGCTTAGGGACTGATGACCTTAGCAGTTAAGTCCCATTAGATTTCACACACATTATCATTATCCAGTATTGTGTACTTGTTTCATAGACATCGCTGTTCAAGTGTTCCCACAAGAAAAAAGTCACATATTGTTAGGTTTGGCGAACGTGGTAGCCATAAATGTTTGATGACAGTTCGTTCCTCAGTAAAGACATCATGGACTCATTCCAGGGATACCTGAATTGTGGCATGTTGGCCATCTTGCTGGAAGAAGCAGTGTTGTCTTTCATATTCAGTAAGTTGGGCACAAAATTTATCAAAAATTTCCATATATGCAACCGTGTTGAGAGTAGTGTCAAAAAATATGGATCCAGTGACGCACGTTCCTGTTACACCACGCCAAACGATAATTTTTTCATCACGGAGTGGTTGCTGACACACAGTCTTAGGGTTCTCTGTCGCCCAGTGCCTCGTGTTCCGTGAATTCATTCGGCTGGAAATATGCAACCACGCATCATCACTTATGATGTAATGAAGAGGGTCTAACAAACCATCGTTGATGTTATTCAAAAGCCACGTGCAATAATCTACACGTTTATGACTGTTATCGTTACATGATTTGGCTTCAAATTAAGACTTTTCAATATCCACTGGCAACTCCTACTTAGGTGCGTCTGTCGGGCCGGTTTACTCGTAGACTTCCTTGGGCACTGAATAATTCTTCGACGAATGTCTGCTATAATTTTTAGTGTGTGAACTGAAGGAATTCCTTGTTGTTTAACATTTTGCACAGATCCCTAGGTGCGCCAGTTTTTATACAGACTGTATTGCTCACTTTGCTGCAGTCCTCTATCGAGATACTTGTCCCCGAAATTTCGCGTGTGTCCTGAGTCGAAATTGTTTTCACATATGCTTCCACGATTTCAATTCTTTCTTCTATCGAGAAAGTCATTTTGCAGACCGCAAAGAGAAACGTCAAACTTCACCGATGAAATAAACTGAAATGCTGACAGAAGAATGCTAACAATTGATTGTGGCATAAAACTGTCCATTGTTGTAGCTGTTTATTTCAGAAGTCAAAATATTCACCCCGTTTACGTGGGGCTTCCAAAACAGGATTTCGTAAACCGATGTTCCAATACCACTTCTGGGTGATCACGTAAATACTTCAAAATTGATTCTGGAAAGCCGCTTCTGGTTCCCGGTTTTCCAATCCCGTAATCGATTTTCGCTCCCATGTAAACTCAACCGGTTTTGAAACATGCTTGGCCTGTCAGGTTTCGTGTTGTTTTTAAAAATATTCGGCTAATATGGTTCAAAAATGGCTCTGAGCACTATGGGACTTAACATCTGAGGCATCAGTCCCCTAGATCTTAGAACTACTTAAACCTAACTAACGTAAAGACATCACACACATCCATGCCCGAGGCAGGATTCGAACCTGTGAACGTAGCGGTCGCGCGGTTCCAGACTGAAGCGCCTAGAACCGCTCGGCCACACCGGCCGGCCGGCTAATATGGACGGAGAGGATATTTGTATAGTTTAGGATAAGTAGGATTATTAGACTGAAGCTGTTTACACTTCGTCTAATTGAAGAGAAATAGAGACTGTGCTGACTAAATCATGAGCTGTAAAAGCTGTTTCCCAGGCGCCATATTTAACTGGGCTAGCAAATCCCCTTCAGTCATGTAAGCACGGCAGCATAAAACGGTTTCCGAAATTCGGTTTTCGTCTTTCAGGAGATGTGTCACATGTAAACGTAGTGATTGTATCGCGGCTACTTTTAAGTGCGCCACCCTGTATTAGCCGGGCCCGGGCGTGTTGTGATGAGTACCTGCTACCCGTCACGTAGACAGCTGCGGAAGCGCGGCGTTGTGTCACGGATGGAGTAGCCCAGCCCAGCACCTGTACGTTGCAGAATGCTACGACAGCATTCTTTTAGCGCCCAGCTGTAGTGCTTTGTCAATGACGGGCCTGCACATCCCTCTGCTGTCCCGAAATTTTCCCTGCAACACTTCCTCCCTCCTCAGTAGAGTTCTAGGGGGCTGATGACCATAGATGTTAAATCCCATAGTGCTCAGGGCCATTTTTGAACCAACAAACTGCATCAATATGATTTGCTTGCATTTTGTCTAGCTATCCGAGAAAACAGCTTCCTAGGCACCCTATATTACGCATGTGGACAGGATCCCACGACAGATGTCGGACGTCGTGGACTGGGCATACTGGCAAAATAGGACAGGCGGCGGACTGTGGCGGAACTATCAGACTTAAATGCTGGGCAGAGTACAAGTGTGTCTGTACTGTGCCCCGAACACTCCTAATGATGGTCCTCCGCAGCTGACGACCCACGCATGTGCCAATGTTAACATCACATCGGCAACTACAACTGAAATGGGCACGTGAGCATCAGCACTGGACGTTGGCGCAGTAGCAGACCATTGCGTGGTCTGATGAATCGCGGCTTCTTCATCATGCCGATGGGGGCGTGCGATTCCGTTGTCTTCCAGCAGGGGGACAGCTCCTTCACATCTGCACTGCGGGACGAAGACAAGCTGGTGGCGGGGCCATATGCTCTGGGGATCATTCACGTGGGCATCCATGGGTCCAATGGAGCTAGTGCAAGCCACCATGACGGCCAAGTAGTCTTGTACATCGGTTGCAGATCACGTACACCGCTTCACGACGATAATGTTTCCCGACGGCAGTGCCATTTTTCAACAAGATAATGCGCCACGTCACAAGGCCAGCAGTGTGATGGAGTGGTTCGAGGAACACAGTGGCAAGTTCCAGTTGATGTGCTGGACCCCAACTCGCCGAATCTGAACCCGATCGAACACTTATGGGATATGGTTGACCTTGGGGTCAGAGCTCATCGCCCCCCTCCCCGGAATTTACCAAAATTAGGTGACTTGTGTGCGGCAGATGTGGTTCTAAGTCTAGGGGGCTGATGACCTCAGATGTTAAGTCCCATAGTGCTCAGAGCCATACTAACAGCACGACATCGCCTGCAGCGCGTCTCCTGAGCTTGTGACCGTATGGGTTGGACCCTAGGCGACTGGTCAGGTGAGTCCCGATTTCAATTTGTAGGAGCTGATGGTAGGGTTCGAATATTGTCCAGCCCCCACGAAGCCATGGACTCGAGCTGTCGACAAGGTACTGCACAAGCTGGTGGTGGGTCCATAATAATGTGAGCTGTGTTTGCATGCTATGGGCTGGTTCCTTTGGACCAACTCCACCGATCATTGACTGGAAATGGGTATGTTCGGCTACCTGGAGACAACTTGCAGCTAAACAACGATGTAATTTTCATGTATGAGAATGTGCCATGTCACTGGGCCACAGTTATTCACGATTGGTTTGAGGATCATCCTGGACAATTCGAGCGAATAATTTGGCCACCCATAATAGCCTGATATGAATCCCTTCGAACATTTATGCGACACAACTGAGAGATTAGTCCGTGCACAAAATTCTGCACCGGCAACACTTTCGCAATTATGGACGAGGAAGCATGGCTGAATATTTCTGCAGGGGGCTTCAACAAGTTGTTGCGTCCATGTCACGTCGAGATGCTGCACTACCCGGGCAAAAGGAAGTGTAACACGATACTAGGAGGTATCTCATGACTTTTGTCACCTCATTGTACGTTGTTTGTCACATTGTGTCTGACGACTGGTACATCCACAAAGTTCAATCTTTGTTGTCGAACCATAGACTGGGAGATCAAGCTGGGGGTCGGCTGTCTACCGATAATGAACATAAGCCACACAACGATGAACGGAATTAAGAAAATTCTCAAACACAAAATTCCCATTATTATGACGCCGTGCTGGTACCCATTGCAGTATTGTCGAATGTGCCGAAACATCTGTTGAAAGGATAATCGGTTAGACAGAGCAGAGGATATGTTTAATTCAAATCCAAAGTCCCTCTTATTGTTGTTGAAAGCCGAAAGTCGATCTTGGGATGTCATATTAAGTCCTGTTTAGCAGTAGCTATCAGTCACATAATTCCAGTCGTTCCGTTTCCCCTGAACGTCCTTGGCTACAGCCAATGAGCGTGTATATACACTATGTGACCAAAAGTATCTGGACACCGCAAAAAACAGACGTTTTTCATATTAGGTGCTTTGTGTTGCTACCTACTGCCAGGTACTCCATATCAGCGATCTCAGTAGTCATTAGGCACCGTGAGAGAGCGGAATGAGGTTAGGTGATTGGGTGTCACTTGTGTCATACGTCTGTACCCGAGATTTGCACACTCCGAAACATCCCTAGGTCCACTGTTTCCGATGTGACAGCGAAGTGAAAACGTAAAGGGACACGTACAGCACAAACGCGTACAGGCAAACCTCTTCTGTTGACTGACAGAGACTGCCGAAAGTTGAACAGGATCGTAATGTGTAATAGGCAGACATCTACCTTGGCCATCACACAAGAATTCCAAACAGTATCAGGATCCACTGGAAGTACTATGACAGTTAGGCAGGAGGTGAGAAAACTTGCATTTCATGTTCGAGCGGCTGCTCATAAGCCACACATCACGCCAGTAAATGCCGTAGTGGGTGAGACTTGTGGCCTGTATCTTCTGCTGAACTAAGAACCAGTACCAATTTCCAACCGCACCGACAGTGGAACGGCATATCGTGTCAGACATATCGTGTATCACGAGAGTGAACTTATTCACCCTGAGTTGGCAACCTGATGTTTAACAATTCCAGCACGCACCGTCATGCCTGTGATTCAAATTGGTTTGGCCAGCCCAGCGAACAGATGCACCTGACACCGAAATCTGACGGGATTTCAGGTCTCTCCTACGGAAGTTTCCCGTTCTGATGATCAGAGCGCCACACCACGTAGTCTGGAAATTTTCGTCGGCGCGTCAGATCACTGCAGCTGCCGCAGCGCCGCTCCTCGCCCACAGCGCGCCGTTTTCTGCTGCCGTCTGAGCCAAGGTGAAAGGGTAAAATACTGCTGCACCGCTGTAGGGTTGTTAATGATATGTACAGCTCCCTGTTCTCGGATGAAACATAGTTTGTGGTATACTTGATCGTAACTGATTCCATTTGAAAAGAGTTTGGGCCTCACAGTGGATTCATGTAAACAAATTTAGATTGCGTTGTAAAAGAGATTAATTGAGGGGAGAATTTGTATAGTTTCCAACCCTATGCATGCTTTGCCAATCAAACACCATTCCTTTTCTGATTTGTGTTTGTCATTTTTGTGTAAGATTTATCAGCCAGTAATTACATAAAGATGAATAAAACCTGGTATTAATTTGTAAACTTAGATACGCCATTGTTCTCTTTCATACCACCTCAACTATTCACTGTTTTTATTTTATTGTGGTGGTAAATGGGGACACCAGAAGTTTAAGGTTCAGTCTTATTAAATTAATTAATTTGATTATTAATCTGACTTCTGAAACTGACCATAGGCATAGGCAACAAAAGTGCCATGAGTATATATATATAATTAAGGGCGTAGCTAGCGATTTGATGGTTACTGAGAAGATAATATCTTTCTTTACGTAAAATTAATAACATTTAACATCACTCAGACATATAACTATAATTAAAGCAAGCGACGGCAAATAAAAACCACTGTTTTGGAATTTGCATGTGCTCTCTGCTACACAGTCTTCCTCAGTCGATTTTGAGGAAACTATTTGGTATAAAACTATTTTCGTATGTCTTGCAGCCAACAGGTTTTCTTTCCGTTATTGCGTTAGCTATTGTGATGCTTCAAAGTAAAGTACAATACCACACATGTGAGGGGCATTCAGTAAGTAATGCAACGAATTTTTTTCTATAAGCAAGTTGGTTTTATTTAGGATTTCGGTACACCAGACTATTCCCCACTCTTTGGCTACAAAATCCTATATTTCAACATAAACTCCATTCAATGCGATGGCCTTACTGGAAGGGCCTGTATCCCCGCATGCAACCACTTTACTGGTCGACGTCGGAGCCAACATCTTGCCGCATCATCAACGTACTGCATCCCACGGAGTTCATACTTCATTGGGCCAAACAGCTGAACGTCAGAATGTGCGCGATCCGGGATGCAGGATGGATGAGGAAGAACAGTCCAATGCAGTTCTCTGAGCTCCTCTCGGGTGAGCAGACTTGTGTGAGGCCTTGCATTGTCATGGAGAATGAGAAGTTCGTTTGCATTGTTGTGGCGACGCTGAAGTTATTTCTTTAACCCTTTCGAGACGCGAGGCAAGTATACATGGCCCTGTTGTCGCGTCACAAACCGAGCGCTGCATCTACGGACTGGCCTGGAGGATCGACACGGGACGGGGCGCATCCTGACAAAAGGGTAATTGTTCTGGCTAATTTCAGTTGGGGATCGTCAACGCTTTCTTGCTATATCATAGCAAAGAAAAGAGGAGAGACACCAAAGAGTCATTTGCAGTTTCGGAAGAGTCTCGTCAAGGAGATTGTGGGCGACGTCAGGGCTCAACCAACCCATCGAGGAAGAGGCCACGCTCTGAGCGTGGTGACCTACACAGGATGGACGGCCTGTACCATGCTATCGCAAGAATATACACCGAAAAGCAGGGTGACTGTGTCGTTTCAGTGATCGCTCCAAGCCAGGAGGGCGAAAACGGTCCCCCTTTTCTTGCGCAACTTGTCCGTCCAACCCTTCTCTTCATGTGCCTGAGTGCTTCGATAGGTATCACAAAGTAGCAAAGTACCGAAAAGACATGTAAAATTTGGTTGCCTATCGAAAAACCGATATGCCAAAGTTGTAAAGTTAGTTTTAAGCAAATTTTATGAAATTTTGTAGTTTATTGACATAAATTAAATTTTTCATCCCTCAAAATTGACTGTTTATAAGAGATAAAATTGTATTTTATATGTCGTTTTAAAGCTAAAACATTAAACTAAAAAAAAGCAACAAAAAGCACATTTTTCACTTTTTGTATTTTAACACCACCACCAAGTCAAAAAGTGCGCGATATGGAATAATGAAAATAGTATGCCAGTAAAGAGCGTGTTTTAAGCTTCATTTAGAAAAAAATTACACCGATAAGTCAAAAACTATAGATTTTATAAGCGATGAAAGAAACCTAAGGGATATGGAACCGGCACAGTGCCGCCGAATTGCTCCGCTCCGTCCCGAAAGGGTTAATTTCCTGAGAGTAGCATCACACATTTTAGAGTTGATCGTTGCACCGTGAGGGCGGACATCAAACAGAATAACCTTGTCAGAGTCGTTTGAAGTGCTGAACCCATGTTTCATCACCTGTGACGATGCTTGACAAATAATTGTAGCGATCAGCCTCGTAAAACGTAAGCAGTTCCGCACAGACGATCTTTCGTTGTTCTTTACCGTCTTCTGTTAGGTGTCGAGGAACCCAACTGTTGGACGAGTGTGTCTGCACTACCAACGACGTCTAGTTGTACAGCGGAGCGTTTCACTACGATCCGCCGGTCACCTCGAATGAGAGTGTCCCCACGTTCCGACATTGTAGTATTCACAGCTGTGTGCGGCCGGACGGCACGCGGAAGACTGCGCAGGTTTGCGCGTCCTTGTTGCGATCATGACTGACGCCTCTCCCAACGGCTCACCGTGCTTTTGTTCACTGCCAGGTCTCTGTAGACATTCTGAAAGCGCCTATGAATATCTGCGATGCTCTGATTTCCGCCAAAAGAAACTCAATATAACAGCTCTCTGCTTGGAACGCTACTCTGTTACAGACGGCACTTTGAAGCTTTATTTCCTAGCTTCATGAAACTATAGGAGCTGAAGCGGGAATAATCCATAATGTCCCACAACAAATTCCACATTTATAGCCAAAATTGTCCGAGAAAAAAGTGTTGCATTACTTATTGAACGTGCCCCCTATTTTGAAAATTTTGGAGTGAAAAATGTAGTAACTGATCAGTTTACGTTTGGCGCATTTTACAGCATGTATTGCAGCGTAAGAAATGCAACTAACATTTTTAAATAATTTTTAATGCTGGAAGGAAAGCCGTACCACTTTCCAGTGTGAAATAAATACATGATTCATTTTGGCGATTGGCTGTGACGTGCTACGACGTGCCACACTCGATGCTACGACAACGCGCCGCACTATAGGGAACTGTTTCGCGTTGCTGTCGATACAGGCCGAAGCATTCACTTGCACATGTGCTTTCAAGCTCGAAAGACATCGAGACCTGTGCATTTCTTTCTGTACTGCGTACAGCCAACATGTCATTCATACAAGAGGTCTGTTCGAAGGTGATATCTTTCGTCCAGCTTGTCGAGAAGAGCCTTTGTCTGTGGGATTACACTATGAAATCGTATTTGAGAGCAGATGTGACCAGCCTGGTATGGAGGAAGTAATGGAATGAAAGAAACGGGCAACAATTTATTGTGGAATCTATACCATCGTTTTTAACTCATTCTCTTCATATTGCAGTTTCTTATTCAGGTAACAAACCTAGGGCTTTGGTCGCTGATTGTAAAATGTTAATTGTGTTCTACAAATTACCTCATCCGAAACGGAAATGGAGGAGCCGCTTTTAAGATTCTGGAAATATTAACGAGCGGTTCTAGGCACTTCAGTCTGGAACCGCGCAACTGCTACGGTCGCAGGTTCGAATCCTGCCTCGGGCATGGATGTGTGTGATGTCCTTAGGCTAGTTAGGTTTAAGTAGTTCTAAGTTCTAGGGGACTGATGACCTCAGATGTTAAGTCCCATAGTGCTCAGAGCCATTTGGAAATATTAACTTCAGGTACACACATTGAGAAAGCCCCCGTTTCAGTACATTTAAACACAAGTCACGCAAGAGTTTCAAAGTACTTTCTCTCTATTCGTGCGAACAACCAGCTTCTCTTCGGGAGAAATGTCAAGTCAAAAATTTGTGTCCTACTTTCTCAGAGTAGCTGATGCCAATTGCTCCAAAAAGTGGAAATTGACTGGACTCATTGTGTAGAATCCGTGGAATTTGTGTTCGTGTTGAGAGAGCTCATGTGAAACCACAGCCGATATATTTGATATTCATAGCATTGTACGGGTACACCCAGGGCTTCTTTTTCAGTTGTTTCAGCTTTATATATTGAAGCCACAATAACGTCCTCTTCAGAAGAGCTCATGATAGCAACAGAGCCAGAAAAGTGATTCGTGCTGTCTTGCCGCGCGGGATTAGCCGAGCGGTCTAGGGGGGCACAGCAGTCATAGACCGTGCGGCTGGTCCTGGCAGAGGTTCGAGTCCTCCCTCGAGCATGAGTGTGTGTGTTTGTCCTTAGGATCATTTAGGTTAAGTAGTGTGTAAGCTTAGGGACTCATCAGTTAAGATTCAAACCTGCGACCGTAGCGGTCGCTCGGTTCCAGACTGTAGCGCCTAGAACCACAAGGCCACTCCGGCGATGCTGAAGGAATTAGATTGGGTAATGCGAAACTAAATGTATTAGTGTGATCAAAAAGTTTCCGTTTGAGAGCGTTGCTGCAGCGTTCTCGTATATACAACGTAGTGCGGCTTCAATTCGGGTGTATAAGCTCCGACATGCAGGCAAGAGTTCAGAGTGGGATCCTTGTCTTTCAGACGTGTACCGAGCGAGGTGGAGCAATGGTTGACACACTCGATTTGTATTCAGGAGGACGACAGTTCAAACCCGCGACCATTCATCCTGATTTAGGTTTTCCGTGATATCCCTAAATCGCTCCCGGCAAATGCCGGGATGATTCATTTGTAAGGGCACGGCCGACTTCCTTCCCATTCTTCCCTAACCCGATGGGACCGATGACCTCGCTGTTTGACCCCCTGCCACCAAATCAACCAATCCGACATGCATGCGGCATTATTACCACATATGGCGACATTATTACCAAATGCGTCCAAACAGGACCAACGTGCAGTTAAACTTTTCTTGGCTGCCGAAGGAGAAACACTGACAGGAACACCGGTGAGGATGAAGAATGTGTATGGGGCAGCATGTGTGTCGAAAGCCACCGTTGTGGAATTGTGCGCGACAAGGTGTGCTGCTGTTTCGTGATAACGCATAAGTTGCGCCAACTCAGGTGGGACACATGCGATTATCTCGCCTTCGGACTCGAAGGGTCGACGATTTCTGTCGGCCGAGGATGTGCAGCAGACAGTTACGGACTTCTTCAAGCATGCAGGACACGGTGTTTTACCAAACGAGTATCTTCGTCCTGGTGTGTCGGTGGAATGATTGCCTCAATCCTCGCAGCAATTTTGCCTGATTGGCATCCCGAGTCTTTGAATGGAAACTTCTTGATCGGCCCTTATAGTAAGTGGCTTTTGCGGATTTGGCAGCAAAATTACTAATGTCGACAGTCGGTAGAAGCAGAAAAGATATAAAACACAGACTGGCAGTGGTAGAAAAGGCATTTCTGAAAAAAGATAAATGTGGAAACATCGAATATAAGTATTATGATGTCTTTTCTGAGGATGTAGCCTTGTATGGAAGTGAAAGATAGAGGGTAAACAATTCAGACGTAGAGAAAGAACACAAATTTGGAAACATCGCATATAAATTTAAGTCTTAGGAAGTCTTTTCTGAAGATGTAGTCTTGTGTGGAATTGAAAAGTGGACGGTAAACGGTTCAGACAGGGATAAAGAAGCTTTTGACAGACAGTGCTATTAATCAAAGTTGAAAATTAAATGCGTTGATTGAAGAATCAATGAATAGGTAATGAACTGATTTGGGGAGAAATGATATTGTGGCTCAGTTGATAGAACACATCCTGAGGCATCAAGAACTAGTCAGTTTTTTAATGGAGGAAACTGTGAGGGGGTAAAATTGTAGAGGACTCTCAAGGGTTGCGTACAGCAAGCATGTTCAATGGAAGTAGTTCTCAATCATTACGCAAAGTGATGAGGCCTGCAGAGTATTTAAGGGATAGACTAACTTGGAGAGGTGTACTACATCAGTTTCCAGACTGAAGACCGCAATAACTACGTTATATCGCGAATTATGCACCCCCCTCCCCCCCTCCAGCCTCTCAATAACGCGTAGTTACGGTATTGCTTCCCGAATTAATAAATCTGCGTACATCGTATCTCTTTGGAATCTATTTTTACATGCAACTGCCAGTAAGTGCACTCTTCACTTCGTCACAGTTCCCACAAGCCCATAATACGTTTCTAAAACGTCAATTGCAATCTAATACTACTCCAGTAATGAATTAAACAATGAATACTTCACGTAGAAATATCAGCAATGTAGGAAAACAGATAGTGCTACTTACCGAAAGAAGAGACACTAAGTTGCAGGCAACCCCAGTTAAAAGACACTACATAATGCTTTCGGCCACAGCCTTCATCAGCAAAAGAGAAACACACTATTCACGGCAGTCTGGCCCGAGCTGATGAGTTGGTTATGTGTGTGTGAGGTGTGCTTGCTTGTGTGTATGAATAGTATGGAAGTTTTAAATGCACATTTGCAGGATCGGCGTGGATGTATTGCAAAAATCTAGATATAAGTTCCGAATATAAATAAAGAATTACTTAAGACATTAATTAGTATAAGCGGCTGTATCGATTGTGGCGTGCAACCGCTGAAACATTAGAATAATTACGCAGTTCAGCTGTCTTGCCGAGAAGACGGCACCTTTTTTGTTCTTGAAGCCGCATATCTGCCATCGCTGCAGATAATTATTTGGCACACCGCCATTATTCTATTTTATTTAGATGCAACCTCACTGGGTGTACTCAGAGTTGCACACAGCAGCACAATTAATGTCTATGTAATTTAATTTAGTATAATATTTTGTGAATACAGTGATATTATTTAATCTTGTGTTTCATTTATGTTGTAAGCTGTTGTTCCAGTTAAGCGGCGTCTTGGCATGGCTAAAGGTTCCGTGTTACAAATGGTCCAGCACGAGCCAAAACTTCGGAATTATTCAATCTACGAAGTCCTATAAAGAAAGATTTTCAGAAGAGTCACTCAAGGTCAAACTTGCAATGAACGGATCTCTCGCGAAAAACCATTGTCAAGTGCCCAAAGTTAGTATAAACTGATCACATACTACTGTCATTACCTATTATTGTTTGTCTGTTCTCTGATATTCTCAAACCAGACAGGAGAAGCCACGATAAATCAAAAAGTGATAAGTGACGTACGAGAAGAAGCGGGAGTCCTGATGTGGCGATGGTGAGGGCAGATTAATAGTTGATAGGATGGGAAAATATCAGAACGGATTTCATTTTCAAGGAGAGTAAGATGGATGAAGTTTCGTTGGGAAAGTACTATGAATGTACGTAGGCGTACCGTTGATGGAACGTGTCGGAATAGACGCGGCAGAGTACAAGTATTAGAAATTTGAGGGGAAAGAATAGAGTTGCTGGAGTTGATGATGAAACAGATTCTATTTTTCTTCGTTGTTATTTAGTGGGCCGAGAATGATCTTGCAGCAGTAGGTTACATTACCGGAAATATAGCGGAAACATTGCGTGGTGACACTCTTTAAATTTAAATTCAACCAAGAGCCGTACATTGTACGACCTGCCGTTTAGTAGGTTACCGAGTATCGGACTAGATTTACGACTGGATTTTAGACTTTTCTACAGAGAGACCTCAACACATCACTGTTAACGGAAGGAAATCGACAGATGTAAAAATAATTTCAGGAGTCCCCCAGAAAGTGAGGTACGGTCATTACTCTTTACAATACACACAGACAATCTAGCAGGGAGCTTCGGAAACTCCATAATGCAGTTCGCAGGTGATGCTGCTATCTGTAGGATACTAACAACAACAGAAGACTAGAGATTTGCATGAGGACCTTGGGTCAGAGGATTGATGAATGGTGCAGTGACTGGCAGTTGACGCTGAACGTAAATCAGACTTAATTTATGCAGTGAAAGCTGTGTCCAAGCAGCAACATAACATGACGCAATATTTACAAACGAGCAGGAGAAAATGTGGGTAAGTATTGTGAAAATGCGAAAAGTAATCATCCTCGGACAACAAATTACACGGAATAGTTCGCTATACCTAATCTTCACAAAACTTTTATAGATGTCCACAGGTTCAACATAACTACACGAAAACATGTTTGGTACGTAAAACCAAACTTGTCACGCTAAGGACTAGCTAAATACTACAATGTATGAGCAAAATCGGGCATATGCCATGAATTTTGACAGAACTTACATTTTAAAAATTGGATAATCAACAAAAAATTCAGTGCAGCCGATTTTCTAACATTCCTCACGCTTGCAAATGAAATGGTGTACTAATTTAGACCTGTGGATGATTTTGGTTTGCAGCTACAGGGCACACGCAACGTAAAGTAAAAGGTAAACTGCACATACAATTTAAATGACAACAAAATCTTATGTATCATATTCCTTAACCTAAAAAGAACCTGTGTGTATGTTTTTCAGGAAAATAATAAAGAGAACCCCCTGAGAATGCTACAACTGCCGTGAAAAATGTTTGGGCGGTAAACAGAAAACAATTATTTGTATACTTGTAAAACGGCGGATCCATCCTTACTTCATTATTAAATCAATGTAGCATATTGTGTATAGACGTGAGAAAACATCCACTACTGTAAAACTACACTATTGATCACAAAATGTTACAAACATTACCTACCGTAAGTAATCTAGCAGTAACTGTCCAAAGTAATGTGAAATGGAATGAACGCAAAAAATAAATAGTCGGAGAAGCAGATGCCAGACTGAGATTCGTGGGAAGAATCTTAAGGAAACGTAACTCATTCACGAAGGAATTCGCTTACAAAACACTTATTCGACCCAGTATTGAGTATTGCTCATCACTCTGGGTCCTTTGCTATGCTGGATTAATAGAAGAGATAGAGAAGATCTAACGAAGGTAGTGCCGCGTTCCGCCACGGGCTGTATTACGAGAGAGTTGTGCGTCGGAAAGCATATTACATCATTCCACACGCCTGTCGCGAAATGACCACAACGAGAAAATTCGATAAATCGCAACTAACATAGAGGTTTACCTACAGCAATTCTTCCAATGCACCATCGCAAGTGGAACGCGGAAGGGGGAATAAGTTAGTGGTACCAGAAGTACTCGCCGTCGCACACCGGCAGGCTGCCTGCGGAGTGCTAAAACGTAATGGTGTGCATAGCTAAAGGACGAAAGTAACTTTCGCATGGTGTGTCACTGCCAAAGAGCATAGCTCGATGAAACTTGGGCCATAAAAAGAAGGAACTGCTACGGTATATTACAGAAGATAACTGAAAGAAATACGCAATAAGACGACCAGAAATGACGTTTTTATTCAAAGACAATAATTACACTGACGTCACTGTGATTCGTGATGGTCCTCTGGACATTAGAAAAGGTGGGACATGGTTCGTAATAGGGTGAGTGATCACCACGGACGGCTATGAATTCTCTGCAGCGAGTGTGGCTGGTAACTTCTGGATGGTCGTTGGTGCATGTGGATCTGTTGTAACACTTCCCCCCAACGCATCCCTCACTTGTTCAGTGGGATTTAAATCGGGGGAGCGGCCAGGCCAGTCCCTTCGCCAAATCACCTCTCGCTCTAAGAACATCTTCATGTGCACTGTTCGATGCTGTCGCGCATTGACGCCCATAAAAATGAAGTCAAGACCGAATGTACCTCTGAAAAGACGCACATGGGGAAGGAGTACAGTGTCACAATAAAGTTGATCAGTGAATCTACCGTGTTCAAAGATTTGGAGCTCAGTACGCCCATGCAACATTTTGCCTTCCCACACCATATCACATGGACCAACAAAACGATCATGTTAGACAATGTCGAGGAGCACGTTATGCACCCAGGAACAATGTCGAACACAATCGTTATGGTGGTTCAGGCGTATGGGGAAGTGTAATATTGAGTGGGCGTACTGACTTCCAAATCTTTGAACACAGTATGCGAGGTGCCGGGATGGAGAAGCGTTTGTACCTCTTTAATTCGGGCGAATTTTGCATGAGAAATGGACATGCACTCGACCCTCTCCTTACCTACCACCTACTTGATTATGCGCACAACGGTAACGAAAGAAAATGATGGTGGACCCTGCTAGTTGGTAAAATAAGGAGTGCACACTCACAATAATTTAATAAAAATCATTATCTATTCAGTAAAGAAAAAGGGAATTTTATCATAATAAACGATAGGAAATGGGATTCTACAGCTATCTATGAAATGATATGCGGATTAAATATTACAACGTGATTTATTACAAATCAGAACACAAAGGTACTTGATTGTCAATACAAACTGTAGACTAAAGGGTAGGTCATAATGAACTATTGTTAGAGTAAGAGTTGGCTCGAGAACAAAGGACTCCTACTCTCTTTCATGCAATAGATTGACAATAGTGTCTGGATGTTCTAATGAATCAAATATTACTCCCCCGACTATATTGCAGTATCACGATTACTAGTGAGAGCTCACATGGAGAAACAAACAAGGTGAACTTGTAGAAAGCGAGCGCGCATGCTACTGAGGACTTCAGTATAAAATTGACAGGTCCAATAACGCCGGAGCCGCAAAATTCTTTACCAGTCCTAAAACCTGTAGCATGTCGTCGGTAGGCAGCGTTCGGACGATGTAGGCGCCGACTTCTGCTGTGCAGCAGCTCTGTTTCAACCCGCGGCCTCGAAGGCTGTCCGAGAGTTCTAAGCTCTGCCAAAAAAGTGCGACTAAGTCGCAAGACTGTCCTGCTCGTACGAAGATCAGATCCCCAATGCCCTGCGCCTGCGCAACGCAAGAGCGAAGCTAATGTTACTTCAACTCCCCACTACCCTCGAGAAGCCGCGAATCAGCATTCAGTGATGATTCCAAATTTCCCCCAAACTATCTCAGAACATCATTCGAGCCAATAGCAACAGTCCCTCCAATTTCGAGCAGGGCTTTATGACGTCAACTGGCCTCAGTTAAAGTTGACCAATCATGCCTCTGCTATTTAGCTCGGGGCACTGAACTTGCCGTTTGACCGGCTACGAAAACCACATGCCTAGACAACCGGCCATCTGGCGCCAGACAGTCGCACCCAGAAGTATTCTCAGAATCATAAGAACAATGCAGTCCTTCGGCGCTAGCAGTCTTAGTCCCAGACGCGACGGAACGGTAAACACATAAACTGCGGCGACACTCAGACAGCTCGCCGGCCGTTTCGCCCTGCATACAATAGGCGTAACTCGACCGACATCAGTCGTCCTGCCAAGCGCTCAAACCCATTGATGTACGATACTCTCAGTATTCGCGGAAGTACAGCCCCTACACCCGGAAACGCAGTGTACCGCGTCCTCTGGTGCTCACCTCGCAACAAACCACCCAGGGAAGTAACAGAGGAAACTAAAAGCAAGATCACATACAGTTCCCAACATGCATAGCAATCAAGTGAAAAGTCCTTTGAGCTCTCAGTACAAATACTCTTATTAGAATAACCTTATACAGTCTGTTATACCGCGCAGTGACATAAACCATTAATAAAATGAGAGGCGACATGCAAAAGAGGACACGGAACCTCTCAAGTACACTCACCGATCAATGTTAAGGTGACACTGTACCTCATCCCCATGTGCATCTTTTCAGGGGTGCATTCAGCCATGATTTCATTTTTATGGGTGACAATGCGCTACTGCATAGATAGCGCAGGTGAAAGAGCCCCAGAATGAGGAGTGTTTGGCAGATGTACTGGCCTGCCCGTTCCCCAGACTTAAATCCCACGGAGCACGTCCACATGGGCCAACGAACTTCCAAGCAATTGGCACTCGTACTGGTGGAGGAATGGGATGCCCTGCCACAAGAACTCCTTACCAACCTAGTGGCCAGCATGGGAGCACGTTGCAGAGGCCATCCATGGTGGCCATACACACAATTAATAACCATGTCCAGCTTTTTATAAGCTCAGGGGAAAACCATGAATCGCGTTGACCACAGTGTAATTATTAACTTCAAATAAAAGCGCCATTTTTGTTCATCTCTTTGTGTATTTCTTTACGTTACCTTCTCTACTATAGGCCTACTCCAGCAGTTCTTTCTGTGTATGGTCCATGTTTCAACGAGCTATGTTACTTGGCAGTGACACATCACGTGAAAGTTAATTTTTTCTTTAAGTTTTGCACACTAGGGTAAATGTAAGAGCCTGACACAGCGTCAGTTAACTAAATGTTGTGCAATACTGTTTTGTATTGCCCCGTCTGTGAGTATACAAGAAAATAAAGGAGCAAGTAGGTGGTATTGTTCATGCATTATGGCCAGCCATTTTTGACTCTACTAACTAAATAAAGGAACTGGTGACAGGTCGACACGTCGGTGTCCGTTGAAGCATTTTCAAACATTCCAGGGTGCTCATACAAGTGTTAATGAGAAAAATGGCGTTATGATTCTTGATGACGAAATTATCGCCGTTTGTTTGTTTGCAGACAATGATTACTACGTAAATTGAAGAAGGACGAAAGGAAAGGGTAGGGATTATAGCTATCAGCTGTATCAGGACTTCGTGTGGCTTAAGTGGCAACAAGTGAAAAATGTGTGCCAAACCAGGATTCGAACGCATGATCTCCTGCTTACTAGGCAGCTGTGTTTACCGCTGCACTACCTTGACACAGTCTTTATCACAACTGCGCTGACTGTCTCGGCATGCCTCACAATTGATCCACATTCCCTCCTAACGCCACCTATCTGCAGTCTCTGTCCATGTCCCCGATGCTCGCTACTTAGAGATTCCCGCAGAAGATCAGACGTAATTGTGCATGCGCATTGAATGCGGTGGATCCATTGCCCACTGAGTTGAATCAGTTATATGAATGCATGTGTCTGTTCTTTTGTACATATCCGTAACAACAGACACCATGCGGAATCCGCAACTGTGAAATATATTATGTAAATTGAAGAAGGAGGGTGAAGAAAGGAAAGGGATTATTGTTTTTTTCAGCTGCATCGGGACTTTGTGCTGCATTGAGTGTCTAGGTGGTGCAGTGGTTAACGCAACTGCCCAGTAAGGAGCAGGAGATCGTGGGTTCGAATTCCAGTCCAGCACACATTTTCACTCGTCGCTACTAATGCTGCACGAAATCCTGATGCAGCTGTTACCAATAATCCCTTCATTCCCTTTCGTTCCCGTTCTTCCTCTCCTGCTCCAATTTACATAATACGTTTCGCAGCTGCAGATTCCATTTTGTGTCTGTTCTTTCGGGCATGCCCACGTAGGTGGTGCTAGGTGGGAATTTGTGTTGGCTGAGAGGCTGAGGGTTCGATAAACACCGTGTCCGGGTGATGCTGTGCTTAACACAACTGCCTAGTAAGAAGTAGATCCCAGATTCGAATCATGGTCTGGCACACATTTTCATTCGTCGTCGCTGATGCCACACAAAATCCTGATGCAGCTGATACCAATAATTCCTTTCCTTTCCTCTCTTTCCCCTCCTCCTTGAATTTACATAATGTGTTTCACAGCTGCAGATTCTGTGTGATGCCTGTTCTTTTGGACGGGACCTAAAGAACAGGCGCCATGCATTTATATAATCACATAAAAGACAACGATTATAATGATAATGTATTTGCTGACGAAGTAGGCGCTCGATCTGAAGGCATTATGTCAAATACAGAGGTAACAAAATAGTAGTCTGTTTGGAGCGCTAGGCACCAACTACTTTGTCCTAAATAATGTTGGTGAGACTCTTGCATGGTCGTGCTGTACATACATGAAATACTAGTCTGCCTCAAAAGGAACTTACTTGTAATTTTAGCGTGAAAAGCTCACTGAGATTTTTTAAAATCTTATCCATGTTCCAAAGGCAAGGCATGTGGGAAGTTTAGGCCATTTATTATGTTAAAAACATGTCTCGGGTTGTTGTCATTCTAAAAGCATTCTCGGTCAATATTCTCATAAAATCTTTGTTATTTTTATGTAGTTAAAGCTTAAAAATCATTAAACTGCAATATTTGGTCACATGATCTAAAACGCTCTGTCACTTGCTGAAAGCCGGCCGGAGTGGCCGAGCGGTTAAAGGCGCTACAGTCTGGAACCGCACGACCGCTACGGTCGCAGGTTCGAATCCTGCCTCGGGCATGGGTGTGTGTGATGTCCTTAGGTTAGTTAGGTTTAAGTAGTTCTAAGTTCTAGGGGACTTATGACCACAGCAGTTGAGTCCCATAGTGCTCAGAGCCATTTTGAACTTGCTGAAGCTCTGTTAACGTCACAGGCTAGGAGCGGAGCCCACGAGAAATACGGTTCCTGCAACTAACTTATGATGTCGCACTAGTCGCCTTGTTAGCCATACTTCGCAAATGTTCGGCTCTATGCAGGGCCCACAGGGAATCAATATGTCAGTGAAAAGGTACCCACTAAAGATCTTAACTTTGTCGTGTGCTGTGGAGAGCCTGCATGTATTTAAACGTGCAGTTAGCAATTATTAATCTGGAACAGTTACCCACTCCCCGCCGGAGACGGCTGCTGCACTCGTAAGACCTGCAGTGTCACGTGCTGCGCCGCACGCGCCGCTGTCTGTCCTCTCGTGGGCCTCGGCTAGGAGTAAGACGAAGCTATACGTGTTTTATAGGAGTGTTTGCTGGAATTACTTGTGTTTTCCCGTACTTGTTCTGCAAGTATTTTAGTTATTTAGCGATGTTAAACGCAATTACAACTTTCAAGTGACTATGGAAAGGAATTATGTGAACGCTGGTAAGGGAAACCTTCCAAATGTAGATGCGTTTATGGTCCCTTAGTTCTTCAAAAATAACCCGAGTTTTTAAGGTCCTGAAATAAGAAACGTGAAAACTCAACTGCATGCCGACTGGGACGGAACTACTGCGACGCAGCAAGAAGTTGCAGCCGGCTAGTGAGGACGCGCGGTTCTAGGCGCCACAGGCTAGACCCGCGCGACCGCTACGGTTCGAATCCTGCCTTGGGCACGGATGTGTGTGATGTCTTTAGGTTTAAGTACTAAGTTCTAGGGGACTGATGACCTCAGAAGTTAAGTCTCATAGTGGTTAGTGCCATTTGAACCAATTCGAAGAAGTTGCAAAACAGACTTAAAACTGAAGGAATCTGGAGCTAGATTATTTGCTCGGATCATGCTGAAAAGTTTTTCCGAGGCAACTTGTGAAAGCCTACACAATAAAACACAGTGGAAACTTTTTCATTCAAAAAATAATCTTTTTTGTTAATTGGTCTGGTTGTTGCCAGAGCTATTACTGTTTTCCAGGTACCTTTTTACTCAATTTTCAACCTGAAAAGAAGAGCACTTAAGATTACTGTGAACATTGTGCTGCAAACCTCGCCTTCCTACCTATCCCTGTTCCTGAAACACAAGTATATGTGATCATTTTGGAACTCCCAATATGTGTATAGGAGAGCGTCTAAGCGTGCATGCTGCTGGTTTATTAAAATCTATTTATTTCCAATCAATCGAATTTCTCCGGAGATAAAAAAGTCCAGATTTACCTCGGACCGTTTTACAAGAATACCCCCGCCCGTCTCGTAGCAGAACGTTACCGGATACCCTCAAAACTAGGGTAAATCTTGGAGAAGCTGGGCGTATGGCAGCCCTAGAAGGGTGTACAAAGTTGAGCGTAATAATTCCCTAAGAAGAAGAAAGGACCATTGCCACGTTTTAGCGACAGTTTGCGTTCCGTTTTGCAGAAAAGGTGTGATGACCGTTTTAAATTACAATAAAAAATCATTTGAATCTAGCCCGCAAACACTTATCCAGCCTTTTATTTGTGTGGAAGATGTTCTGTACAGAGAATTACGTCACCGGCTACATACATACAAATCACATCCAAAACGTTTTTACATTTGCCAGTCTGTGAAAAGCAGCATGTATAGTAATTCGCAGGTATGAAGAAGGACTACTCACATTCACACATTGGCATTTAAGTTTCACTGTTAAGCCTGGCTGTGAACAGTCTGTAGCCAAGTTGGAACACCTCTGGAACGCTGGGGCCGACAACTGGACTCGCCTGACCACCGGTGCATTCAGTTCTGAGCGGAAACAGTCGATTCTTTTCTTTATTGTTAAATTATTATTGTTCGCTGCACTCTGTTACCGTCGGTCGTCTATTGTTGTCGTCCCACTATTTGTGAACAGTGTGATTACGTAATAATGAGCGACCTTGTGTCAGGCCGCCTGGATCAAAATGCCAAAAAGCTCATTTTACTCAAAAACTGACACAGATGTTGCCATCTGCTTGATCTCTCAAAAGGAAATACGTTCCCACGGTTCATCCAATAATCTAACAGATCTCTTGAAAAGGAAGCATCATAAGTTCTTAAACACTGCATGTGTGGATAATTCGTCAGAAGGTTCAACAGGCAGTCAACTCGTTCCATCCGCTGCTGGCACGGTGTCTGTCTCTGCCGTCTCTGGCACGACGATGTGTGCATCTTCCTCTGCTGGCAATATTCACGGATGTAGCAGGTAAGTCCAGCATACCACCTCATTTCACAAAAAGTTTTATAACTGAAACAACGGTAGTAAACCAACCATCCAATCGTCCAAGTACCACAGTCCCTCAGGTGGCGAGGAAAATTCCACGGCAGGCGACGATTATTGGCACTCTCCAGAAGTAAAATTAAAGAGTTTGACAACTTCCTCTTTGACATTGTGGCTAGGAGTTACCTACTATTTTCTTTGGTTTGTAATACCAAATTTAAAACAAATTAAGACATTAGAACCCCATTATTCTTTTCTTTTTAGGAAGATCCTGATAAGCAAACTGTTAAATGATGATTGTCTCGAAATTTGGGGAGTTATTGGCTGAAACCAAATGTGTTGCATTGACTGTTGACATGTGGACCAAGACAGAGATATACAGGGGCTTTTGACATGCACACTACGACAAGTGCACTTTCTTGGGCAATTCTAAATACAGTTTCCTGTTCTGGCTATTGTGCACGTCACTGATCGGTACACTTCCAAAAACATTAACGAGTGTGTTAAAACAGTTGTTTCTGAGTGAAGAATAACTGACAGTGTTTTCTCTTGTCAGTGACAATGCAAGTGCTATAGTGCATACATCAAGGAGAATGAATGTTGCTCTTTTGGGTTGTGCTACTCAAACATTTAATTTAGTAGTATCAGATGTGTTCAACCGTCTTGAATCAGCTGTAAGCTCCTTGAGATAGAAATGTCGTAAAATCATTGGCTTTTTCAGACGCGGTACTGTAGACATTGCGAAACTGGTAGACCGTCAAGTTAAGCTGAATAAAAAGCAGTTACAGCTAAAGCTGGAGACGTCCAGGAGGTGGAGCTCTATACTTCTTATGATGTAGCACCTAGTGCCGGTCAAAGAGGCTCTTGTAATGGCATTTTCATATGCTAACTGTGAAGCTTTTTCATATTCAGTATTCACCTTTTCCTGTCAGTCTTCATGATAGCAGGACAGGCTACTCCCTTCATCATTCATTTTACGACTCAAAACATGTATATTGTATGCGAGGAAATGCTCAGGGATGGGTTGCTCATGTGCTGTAATTACTGAGAGAACATTTATGACTCCTGCACCTTCGAAGTCACTGAGCTCTCCTATTTATCTACAGGCAACACAACACTCCCCTTCACCTTTTACGCAAGTAAGTTCGCCTCTTGTGACGTCTAGTGGTCAATTGCGTATTACATCGGGGTGTCAGTACACTTGTGATCAGAAAGTGTAGTTCTGGTTAGCAAGTGGTATAGGAAAATTATTAGAAACTACCTGACTATCAGCAGCAAACAACTTCAGCTCTGGGATCTCTTGGCTGAAATTTAGACGTATTGCATGCGACGTATTAGATAAAGTGGATCAGTGGAAGTGTGGTAGCTTTCCCTATATGATGCAGGGATCGTATCAATAACAGGGATGGCATGTTGATATGACAATGTTGTTTTATTGCTCATCACCTGACTTGCAAGACATACGCTTGGTGCAGGGTCCTAAACCAAACTGACTTCTCCTGCAGCACCGAGCACTGGGGAGCTGTGGTTGGTTGGCTCCGTTGAGCGGGTGGGTCGTGCCCAGATGCGCTGGACCAGTGTCTTTCAATCTTTTTGAATACGCGACCCCTTTCCAAGTAAAAATATTCTGGCGACCTGCAGAACAATAATAAAAGTAAGTCAACGATTGCAAAGGCAACGTATTTAATTTTCTTTCTATTGATATTATACTGATCGAGAAATCAAGTGCAATGTGAAAAGAGGTGGCAGTGCTTTGCGGGCAGAGATATAATTATATTCTTAGCCGTGGTAGAGGCGTGGTGTTGGGAAGAGGTCAGCGGGGGCATAGTCGCGCGTTTCCGGTCACTACAATCAGTTGTCCGAGTACGCCAGCAAGTACGGACGTGGTTATTGTCTTTGCGCTTCGGTCTAAGCGAGCATAAAATGGACAAGTTTCTTATAAGATCAATGCAACCCTTCACACCTGGTACAAGTGGAAGCGGCGGAAGCGAATCAAAATCGAAAAAAAAGAAATAGACTTTATGACGACAGTTATCTTAAGTATGGATTTACTGTCATGAACAATAACCTCAATGTGTAATTTGCGGCGAAGTATTGTCACTTGAGAGTATGAAACCATCAAAGCTTCTGCGTCACTTCTCAACTAAACATTCCAAGAAAGCTAATAAGCCGGCCTGTGTGGCCGAGCGGTTCTAGACGCTACAGTCTGGAATCGCGCGACCGCTATGGTGGCAGGTTCGAATCCTGCCTCGGGCATGGATGTGTGTGATGTCCTTAGGTTAGTTAGGTTTAAGTAGTTCTAAGTTCTAGGGGGCTGATGACCTCAGAAGTTAAGTCCCATAGTGCTCAGAGCCATTTGAACCAAAGCTGATACACCGTCGGATTTCTTCGAAAGGAAACTAAAAACACTTTACCAGCAGCAAACTACTATGATTCAGGTAATAAAATAGTAATGTCATTCGGCCGATTTTTTATACGTTTTTCTGATTTAACAGTATTTTTGTCTGGTTTTGGGTATCTAGTGTCAACGAGAAAGCTTTACTAGCTAGCTACCGAGTCGCTAAAGCAGGGAAGCCGCATACAGATGCAGAGAATCTTTTGTTAGCAGCCCTGGATATAGTTGAAATTATGTTAGGTGAGCAAGAGGCAACAACCTAAAACGCACTCCACTTTCTGATAATACCATTGAACGCAGAATATTCGATATGGCCGGTGACATTCGAGAACAGTTAGTCGAAAAATTTAAGAAGAGCGCACATTTTGCTTTGCAGTTTGATGAATCTACTGTTTCAATTTGTAGTATCTGTGCGCTTTGAAGCAGATGAAAGTATCATGGAAGACATTTTATTTTGCAAAGTACTCCGTGCGAACACTACTGGCCCGTGTTTGTACGACATGTTTTTAGAAAGTACTCGCAACTACGAGACTGATTGGACAAAATGTATCGCCATTGGTAGTGATGGTACTATAGCTATGACTGGCAGTAAATCTGGGCTCGTCGCGAAGTTAAAATCAATAATGCCAAATTTTTCGTGGACACACTGCTTTGTTTATCTACGAATTCTGGCAGCCACGATATAGATGATGTGTTTAAGAGATGAACGAAGTTGTAAACTCTATTACAGGTAAAGCTTTGCAACCGCGACTTTTTAGGATCATTTGTGTAGACATGGATTCGCTCCATCAAAATCTTCTTTATCACGCAGAGGTCAGGTGGCTCTCCAAAGGAAAGGTATTAACATAGGTAGGGACTGCAGCGAAATCAAAGTATTGGCCAGCCTAGTGCCAGGGGCACGCTCGCTGGGGTTAGCTCAGCGAGCAGGCCATGCAGTAGGTTTATATATATATCATCTGGCACACATGTAACGCTGCAGAGTAGCTAGTCATAGAATAACCAAAGTAGACACGTAGTTAGATTAACCCTGCCTTTAGCTAGTGCCTTTAATCAATAACAGTAATAAATAAGCTGCATGTTTTTTCAAGATATACACTCCTGGAAATGGAAAAAAGAACAAATTGACACCGGTGTGTCAGACCCACCATACTTGCTCCGGACACTGCGAGAGGGCTGTACAAGCAATGATCACACGCACGGCACAGCGGACACACCAGGAACCGCGGTGTTGGCCGTCGAATGGCGCTAGCTGCGCAGCATTTGTGCACCGCCGCCGTCAGTGTCTGCCAGTTTGCCGTCGCATACGGAGCTCCATCGCAGTCTTTAACACTGGTAGCATGCCGCGACAGCGTGGACGTGAACCGTATGTGCAGTTGACGGACTTTGAGCGAGGGCGTATAGTGGGCATGCGGGAGGCCGGGTGGACGTACCGCCGAATTGCTCAACACGTGGGGCGTGAGGTCTCCACAGTGCATCGATGTTGTCGCCAGTGGTCGGCGGAAGGTGCACGTGCCCGTCGACCTGGGACCGGACCGCAGCGACGCACGGATGCACGCCAAGACCGTAGGATCCTACGCAGTGCCGTAGGGGACCGCACCGCCACTTCCCAGCAAATTAGGGACACTGTTGCTCCTGGGGTATCGGCGAGGACCATTCGCAACCGTCTCCATGACGCTGGGCTACGGTCCCGCACACCGTTAGGCCGTCTTCCGCTCACACCCCAACATCGTGCAGCCCGCCTCCAGTGGTGTCGCGACAGGCGTGAATGGAGGGACGAATGGAGACGTGTCGTCTTCAGCGATGAGAGTCGCTTCTGCCTTGGTGCCAATGATGGTCGTATGCGTGTTTGGCGCCGTGCAGGTGAGCGCCACAATCAGGACTGCATACGACCGAGGCACACAGGGCCAACACCCGGCATCATGGTGTGGGGAGCGATCTCCTACACTGGCCGTACACCACTGGTGATCGTCGAGGGGACACTGAATAGTGCACGGTACATCCAAACCGTCATCGAACCCATCGTTCTACCATTCCTAGACCGGCAAGGGAACTTGCTGTTCCAACAGGACAATGCACGTCCGCATGTATCCCGTGCCACCCAACGTGCTCTAGAAGGTGTAAGTCAACTACCCTGGCCAGCAAGATCTCCGGATCTGTCCCCCATTGAGCATGTTTGGGACTGGATGAAGCGTCGTCTCACGCGGTCTGCACGTCCAGCACGAACGCTGGTCCAACTGAGGCGCCAGGTGGAAATGGCATGGCAAGCCGTTCCACAGGACTACATCCAGCATCTCTACGATCGTCTCCATGGGAGAATAGCAGCCTGCATTGCTGCGAAAGGTGGATATACACTGTACTAGTGCCGACATTGTGCATGCTCTGTTGCCTGTGTCTATGTGCCTGTGGTTCTGTCAGTGTGATCATGTGATGTATCTGACCCCAGGAATGTGTCAATAAAGTTTCCCCTTCCTGGGACAATGAATTCACGGTGTTCTTATTTCAATTTCCAGGAGTGTATAATATTGGACCCACTAATTATGTAAGGTGGTGGGTTAGAATGTATCACACAATGTTTCGCTGTTTTATGAGTCATATGTATCAAAACTTGTTCAATTGAGTTATAATGTTGCTCATGTATGTATGTTGTTGTTGTATCAATAAAGAGCTTTTTTTTTAAAAAAAAAAAAATAAGGTATTGACACGATTTCCGGAACTAAAAGCTGAATTGTTAATGTTTTTACAAGATTCTAAATCTGGATAAGCAAATTACTTTTGTGACCCTGTTTGGTTATTAAAATTAGCATTTCTCGCGGAGCTTTTTAATCATCTAAATATTTTAAACAAGAGCCTCCAAGGGAAAGAGGAAAACATTATAACAGCTAAGGATAAAATCAAAGGGTTCCTCGCTAACTTAGTTTGTGGTCAACGTTTTTACAAAAGATGACGTTTGAGTCTTTCCCTTGCATTCAGACGATTGTCGAAGAAATTGCAATGGACCAGTGGTTGGAACTAAGTCTCACTTTCCTTGCATGATATAGAGCTTGCATAATTTGGAACAGAAACTGTTAAGTTACTCTCCAGAGCTGAACTCTGACGCTGACAACGGTCATAGATGGATACTAAATCCTTTTTTATATAATTATCTCAGTACAGCTGGCTGATCTGAGCACGATGACGAAAGAAACACTTATAAATCTAGCAGATGACGGGGTGCTTAAAACGGAATTTAATCCGCAAGATATTGACGTCTTCTGAATGAAGAGAAAAGAAGAGTATCCACAGCTGGCAAAGGAAGCTTTGAAATTATTAGTGCCATTCGCCACTTCCTACCTTTGTGAATTAGCGTTCTCTTCAATGATGAACGTAAAAACTAAGAAGAGAAATAGACTTCAACTAGAAAATGATTTGGTAATTTGTGTCTCAAAAATAGAACCACGATTTGAAAAATTATTAATAAATAGACAGGCACAGCTTCTCATTGAAACTGTCGTATTTTTATTGTAGTCTAGGACCTATAACCCTTACTTACTTTCATCTGGCTAGGTGGTAACCGAGGCAGATATCGCTGGTGTCGCCCTGTGAATAATAACTGTTCAAAGCAATAAAATCTTAATAAGCGCCAAGTATGTTTTTTAATAATACAAATGAGAGACATTAGTCATAAGGCATCAAACTGCAGTTGTGCCGATAAAGCGCTGTGCATTTATGTATAATAGCTGGATCGTACCATTATTGTTATTGACTTTACTCTTGACGGTATGGCTTATGCTCCGAGGGAAAGAAATGACAATGAAATAAGACAAAACGCGGAGGAAAAAAAGAGCGTAATGTTTAACATCAGTGTTATTATTATTAAGACGAACAAAGTACATTAGACGCTCCGACAAAGACGACGCCGAAGACAATGCAGTATTCAGCTGTACTGTTAACGACCTCCTCGCATTGCAGTTACCGTAACCGATACCTCAGCTCGGGTCTCCTCGACTATGTTGCCAAATTCTCTGTGACGGTGTTGCAAGCAAGACTCATGTTACTTCGTAGCCTTGGAATACCTCTACATGAATTCCATTTTAGATATGTCGCCGTTAACCAACACGAATTCAATAAAGCTGCGCGTTAACCAATACATAGGTACATGTTTCATTCAGCTAGCCGTCTTCTGTGTTTATGACTCGTTTTGAAGAGAAGGTAAAACAATTTTCTTTAGACGACTTCTTGTAAAAAAGGATGTACATTTTATAAACTGTTTTAGTACTTTTACGGAATGGACTGCATTATCCTTTTTTTTACATGAATTCCACCTGAAAAATGTGTTTCGCATAACGAGTATTTCGCAATGCAGGAAAGACTCAGAAGTGAATTATCCTCTTTAAAAGAGGTACCATTGTATGGTCAGTTTGTAAACAAGAAGATCTTTTTTCGAATTTCTCACAGTTACTTATTGGATGTTCTTCATTTAGTTACTGATCGGTTCCTGAACACAGTTTTCCAGTTTTGGGTTTATTGATCGTTAACGACAACATTTCTTTTTAATTAATTGCGAGAATATGTAATATACATTTTTACAAATAATGGTACTAGTTTTTGTAAGATATTTGTCAACTCTTTTATGAAGCACTATCAAAAAAGCAAAGATTCACTTCACGACAATCACCACAATTGACTACACAAAAGAAATGAGAAATTAACTAGGTGACCAGCAACGACGATTTTTCTGGAATCCCGATGAAGCCGTAGAACTAGGAAAATAGAAACAACGTCAACATGCAGTGTGTGAATTAAATTCTGAGTTGAGCTCAGGCATCCTAGATCCACTAGCTAGAAATTGCTGTACTTCGTGCCTTGGCTCACTGCTGCCAATCCTAGCGACCTATTGTTTGGTTCGAAGCTTGTTACTGAAACGCATTCTACTAGCCGTGGTGCCAAACCTTGCACGTGAGCTGTGTGCGTGTTGTTGCAGCCATTTTGTATCACATTTGAACGTGAGCATCTTTTAAGTGCGCTTTCATAAATTGTTCTCGTTCCTTGTGATATTTTTTTCACATTAATTGATTGGCACGTAAACTAAGTCGTCAGTAATACACTAGACGCTGCCACTGCACCGCCGTTCCAGCACGAAAGTTTATGTGGTCCTTTCCCTTTCCCTGCAAACCTCTCAGAGGTAAATACTATCTGTACAAGACTTAGGAACTCTCGCTGCCCTAGTTCCATTCCGCAGAAGCGGGAAGAGATCGATGAACATCGTGTTACTTCTCACTGCTGCAAGTGTTTATGTATTTGAACTCTTCAACAGGTTTAAATTAAATTCGTATTCATTATTGTAAATAATTACCAGATCTGAAGGTGAGCGAATTTGCAAGGTGCTTTCACAAAACGTTGTCACTTCCGTGTGACATTTATACCATAGCAGATGATCGTCATGAAACATACGTAACCAGCCATGCTGCAACTGCTTTCCGCCGCGACCGCGACCCCCTGAGCAAGGCTTTGCGACCCCCCAGGGGGTCGCGACCCACTGGTTGAAAAACACTGCGCTAGACCAACCGTGTCGTGGCCGGCTGCTGAGCAGGACGTGAATGGACCATTTCTTGGTGTAAGTTTAACGTGATGAAAGTGTCCAACAGTGCCATGTCTGACTACATAGCAGGAGGCAGTCGGAGCCTATCTCATGATGGGCTGTCTCGCAGCGTTCATGCTGTACAGATGATACGTTGCCAAATGTTGAGGCGGTCGGCGGGGTCGGCTGTACCTAGATTGGACTGGTGCAGGCAGTAGCGGAGGCTGGGGCGGCTGGGATGTTCACTGGTAGGAGGGTCTGAAGCGTTTTTTGACGTGGTGTGTTGTAGCTGTCGTTGTTGTTTCCTTAGGACTGTAAAAGCGAGAGCGCCCTCTCGTGAGAGATGCAAAGATATAGCGGCATAAACGATGCTCATAAGTAGCTGATACGGGTGTGTGAGTTGTCGAGCTATCGTCCTGTTATCTGCTACACGATTGTCACGCTAGGCGTCCGCTATCAGATCATTGTCTACAAGTTTCATTGATGTTCTCTGGATTAATGTTTGATAAAGACTGGGTCCTCAGAATGTGAATTAGCCATCTGCATGTCGAGGGATGGATGACCGTATAGATTGTTCAAATGGCTCTGAGCACTATGGGACTTAACATCTGTGGTCATCAGTTCCCTAGAAGTTAGAACTACTTAAACCTAACTAACCTAAGGACGTCACAAACATCCATGCCCGAGGCAGGATTCGAACCTGCGACCGTATCGGTCACGCGGTTCCAGACTGAAGCGCCTAGAACCGCACGGCCACACCGGCCGGCTATAGATTGTTGTTTGTTTCCTTATGGACCGCGTCAGGTGTAGCTGTGTGTTCGCACAGAATTCACGCATATTTTAAGTGGCATAAAAAGACCGTCGTTGCTTTTCTGTTGAGTAAAATTTAGAATGTGGTAGTGTCCTGTAGACAGGCCCGAGTAGGGTGGCTGTAAAGCTGGCCAGACAATATCTTCCCTTAGCTTTAAGAATTCACATTTACACGGTACCCTGCGCACGAAAATTTTCAGGCTGGTATGTGAGGCAGCTCCTGGTACGTACCTCTTCACCTGCTTGGCCAGCGCTGATAAGTCTGCTAGTTCAAGGAGCTGAGTCAGTAGAACGATCTCTGCCGAGAGTGTGAGTGATTCCCATACACGATTTCTGTTAGTGATCGGAGTATATCTTCTTTGAATGCTGTACAAACTCCTAATAGTGCCCATGGCAAGATTTCCATCCACAATCCTCCTTAGCACATGTGTGCAGCTTTTAGGGTTCTGTGTCACTGCTCCACAAGCCTGTAACTCTTGGAGTGGTATGCAGTTGTACGATTATGCATAATGCCATAGAGGTAGGAGATGCCTCAAAGAGAATGGTCTTATATAGACTGCCATAGACTGTCATTATCGTTTCAGGGCAGCCGAATCAAGCTATCCAAGCAAATGAACGCATAATCTGTTGACTCTGCTGTAAGGTCTTTCATTGGGACTGCAGCGAACAGACAAGAAACTCGTTCAGTAATCGATAGTAAGTGTCTGCAACCATTCAGTTCCTGAAAGGGGCCGACGAAGTCTAGATGCACGTGTCAAAAACGTGCTCATGGTATGTCAGAGTGTCCTCGTTGAGCATGACGACCAACTTTGCTGCGCTGGCACGCCAAGCGAGCTTGTACCCAGGCTCGGCAGTCATGTTTAATGTCTGGCCAAACGAAACGTTCAGTGACAAGCTGTACTGTTTGCCTAACCCCAGAGTGTGCCAGGTTGTGTAATTATTCGACAATGTGCGGTGCATAAATGTGGGAACTAGTGGCCCAATTTCGTTCTGAGAAACGTCGCATAGAATTTTGACGTTGTTCTATGTGAAATTAGTGGAATCACTGTCCCTGTGGCCGAGCGGTTCTAGGCGCTTCAGTCTGGAACCGCACGACTGCTACGGTCGCAGGTTCGAATCCTGCCTCGGGCATGGATGTGTGTGATGTCCTTAGGTTAGTTAGGTTTAAGTAGTTCTAAGTTCTAGGGGACTGATGACCTCAGATGTTAAGTCCCATAGTGCTCAGAGCCATTTGAACCATTTTTAGAACCACTGTTAAGTAAGCCCATAATGGACACGGTATTGTTCTGGTCTTCTGCTACTTTGCCATTATCTAATTGTTGAAAAATAACATTGATCAGTGATAGTTAGCCCGCGAGTTTGCTATTGGCGACATGTGACTTTTGAAGTCAATGTCTGCTGGCGACAAAAATTCTGAATGCCCCACTCCAAATACGGGGGATGGACAAAAATATGGGAACACCAAAAACACACCTCATTATCATGCCAAATACTGTGTAGGAAAGTTGCTGGCAATCAAAATAACTTCCAGTCCTCTCCGAATGCATATAGACAGTTCCTGTATGATTTTCAAGGGTATCTTATCATATTCTTCCTGCAAAACAGGGGCAAGTTCCGGTGACGAAGATAGAGGTGGCTACCGATCAGGAACCCTTCTCTCCAAAGTAGACCACAAAGATTCAATAATATTGAGATCTGGTAAATGCGGTAGCCAGGGGATGTGTGACAATTCATCCTCGCCCTCACCAGTCCCAGACAATGCGAACAGTGTGATCAGGGGCCCTGTATTCTTGGAACTCAGCACCACCATTGGCGAACAGATTTTCTATCACGTGATGGACCTGATCAGCCAAAATGTGCACATTGTCCTTGGCAGTAATTCGATCTTGCACAGTAACCATGGGGCCCATGGAATATCGCAATACGGCTGCCTAAATCATCACCGACCCCCCCCCCCCCCCCCCCCATATTTCACTCTTGGCAGCAAGCAGCCTCTGTCGTAGGCCTGGGACGACGTATGCGAGACGTAAACCCGGTCAGAAGTTGGAAACAAGATTCACCCGACCAAATGACTGTCAATAAAAACTCTCAGGTTTCAAGCCGCGCCAAGTGGTTTTACTGCCCACGAGCTTTCGGCAGAGATCTCCTCTGCCATTGTCAAGAAGTGGATGACTGTCGTGTGGTTGTTATTGCCGTGCTTATATAGCTCGTGACGTCACGGCTATATAAGCACGGCAATGAACCACATGACAGTCATCCACTTGACAATGGCAGAGGAGATCTCTGCGGAAAGCTCGTTGGCAGTAAAACCACTTGGCGCGGCTTGAAAACCGAGATATCGTCGCGAAAGCATGCATTTGTACAAATGACTGTCTTCCTTCGCTCCCTAGTTCGGATTTTACAGCTTCGGGCATTTGCATCACTGATGGATGGCTTCGATTTCCATCTGATCCTGCTTATGGAGCAACCTTAGTGTTGTTTTGCTGCAGACATGGCTCGCGAGTGCGACATTCAGTTCTCCTGCAATGACTTTAGCAGCTGTAGTTCTCTTATTTTTCGTCACAATCCTCTTCAGTGACTGTCGGCTACGATCACTCAACACACATTTTCGTCCGCGTTGTGACTTGCGGATGATGTTTTCCGGCATTCCCTGTATACGGTATAAATCGTCGATGTGGTGTTTCTTGAAATACCAGACACTTCGAGTACCTTGGTTACGGAAACAACTACCACACGAACACCAGCACTTTACCCACATTCGAATGCCCTTAGCTCCAACATAATGCACTCACAACTACTTAGAACACTGTTCTGACCACATATGACACTTGCAATGTGCTGAGGACATTGCACAAATGCCGTTTGCGGTCGGATATAACAGCACCACCTGCAGGTTTCGCTGGCATCTGCATTTATGTTCAGACACGCATTTCTCGCAATGTTCCCTCATATTTGTCCAACCTCTGCATATTACCACGTTATGTAAGCAGGTAACTACTTTTTTGGTTTTAATTTCCAGAGATATTATATAGGTATCATTTATGAAATTGTGCCCACATCTTCTTGACGCTTTCAACGGGAGAATGTTTTGGTAAGTCAGTACATTTCTCAGTAATGAGATAATTTCTTGCTTATAAATACCAGCCCACCGAGCGAGGTGGCGCAGTGGTTAGCACACTGGACTCGCATTCGGGAGGACGACGGTTCAATCCCGTCTCCAGCCATCCTGATTTAGGTTTTCTGTGATTTCCCTAAATCGTTTCAGGCAAATGCCGGGATGGTTCCTTTGAAAGGGAACGGCCGATTTCCTTCCCCATCCTTCCCCAACCCGAGCTTGTGCTCCGTCTCTAATGACCTCGTTGTCGACAGGACGTTAAAAAACATTAACCTAACCTAGAAATACCATGGAACATATGAAAGGCTTATTTCAATAGTGGCACAAGTCCATTACCTCCTCTTTTCTGCCTATAATGCTCCTGAAATTAATGATCCAAACTAACAGAAAGATTAGATTGGATTAGTACTTGTTCCATAGATCATGAATACGACACTTCGTAATGATGTGGAACGTGTCAGGTTAATAAAAGCTGTCTATACAAGATATTACAGTACACAAAATATTACATGACACTTAATATTTTTAGTTTCTTTTTTTGTGAGTACTGGGGAAATTACCCACTTACTATATCAAAAATTCATCCAATGAGTAGAAGGAGTTGCCATTAAGAAATTCTTTTAATTTCCTTTTAAATGCTATATGGCTATCTGTCAGGCTTTTGATGTCATAAGGTAAGTGACCAAAGACTTTTGTAGCAGCATAATTTACCCCCTTCTGAGCCAAAGTTAGATTTAACCTTGAGTGGTGAAGATCATCCTTTCTCCTAGTGTTGTAGCCATGTACACTGCTATTACTTTTGAATTCGTTCGGATTGTTAATAACATATTTCATAAGTGAACATATATATTGTGAGGCTACAGTGAAGATCCCTAGCTCTTTAAATAAGTGTCTGCAGGATGATCTTGGATGAGCTCCAGCAATTATTCTGATTACACGCTTTTGTGCAATGAACACTCTTTTACTCAATGATGAGTTACCTCAGAATATGATGTCATACGATAGTAGAGAATGAAAATAGGCGTGGTAAGCTAATTTACTGAGATGCATAAGCTCATCTCTAGCAAGAAGCCATATGCTTGAATATTTGTGGTATCTCAACTGCAGATTTTTCAGCGCTCATTTAACTTTAGGACTCTGTTTCTCAATATGAACAAAAATTGACTTGCACCACTATTGAAATAAGCCCTTCATATTGAAAGTATGGCTGCGAATCATGGATTTGAAAGAAATAAGGCATAATACATAGTAATAGTCCAATGTATTAACAATAAACGTTATACATATATACAAAAACACTGTTGACAGTATTTACATATTACTTATGTCGAAGAAATGAAATGATAAAGACATTATTATTAACACTTGAGTATATAGTATTGCATAATTCTTTATAAGACAGAAGAAGATACTATATTCAGTAATTAAGGCAACTGGCAATATCGAGAAAAGTAACTTTTATTTGTGGCCATTCTGAAGCTGGATATGCGCATTACGTATCCAGGTGAGACTGACCCATAGCCTCATGCGACGCAGGCTGTTCATTCGCAGGATAATTTTGCAGGAAGTGCGCAAGTCATAAATTTTATGAACTAGTAATCAAACGACGACTTCGGCAAAGAAGGTGAAAGAACAACACTACGAAATTTGTATGATGCACAAACTTTTATTTTCAAAGCCTCCCACTCCTGTTGTCAGTTTTTCTGTCTTTTACCCCGCCGATCTTCAAACGTGTCTGTCACTATACCAAAAGCCACAACCTATTTTCGACCAGACACGTAAGCTAGAAAATGGGGACCAAAATTAGAGATTCTACGTATCGTCTAAAGTAGGTGGCTGCCGCAAACCATGTGAGAGGTTCAATTACAAGTTTTTATGTCTTAATAATGAGAAAACCATTTAGGAAACTTGCTAGAGAATTCAGTAGTTCTTGTCTGGTAGCGCGTCTTTCCATCATATACGCCCTGCACCGTTGAAAGTTTAACTCCGCTATTGATCTAGGGGTCTCAATGAGCACTGTACGATCACAGCAGACAGTGGCGGACGAGACAGCGGCCGCTGCGCGGCTTCAGGGGTCCTTGACGTAGATCTTCTCGAGGAACTTGAAGAAGAGCTTGTGCGGCAGACCGCGCGAGATCTGCTGTATCTGGGTGCAGAGCAGCTCGTAGCTCTGCTCCTCGTAGCTCTTGTAGGTGGCGGGCAGGCCCAGCTCGTCGTACAGCTGCCGCACCGCCTCCACCTTCTCCGGCTCCTTACTGCCGTAGCACTCCTGTAACAGCGGGGACAACTCTCAGGTACCGGTACAAGGCCCCGAGGACACAAGTTAATAAATAATGATAATGGTGTCTTTGTTTTCTTTTGTGTGGTGCAAGGGACTATACTGAGGGGTTGGCCAACAGGGAGTGCACAAACTGCCAAAAGGAAAGAAAAATAAAGAAAGATGGGATTATATCCAAGTATTGGGGCACATCGAAGTTGCAGACCCATTTCGATGTATATCAAACGGTGGACTCCCGAGATGATGACAAGACGCACGACGAAAGACGAACGTATTGAAAACAAAAAAATACTACTTGGTATGAACGACACGACGTACATCGACAACCAGTCACTACATGAGTTTTATTTCATTAACGGAAGTGGAACGGTTTCATACAAAGTGTCATGATATACGAGTACGTGGTTTGCAGGAACCTAAGAGTACAGGCTGAATTACTATGACTGAAGCGATCAATAAACATATTTCTAACATTGTTTGTCAAAAACTTTTGTCACGGTGTCCGGTAGCAAACTTCTAAGCTTGTTGCTCTCAGCCAACGTTCCGCTGTTGAAGTATAAAACAAGACGTGTATTTCCCGCTTCGAGACTTGACAGTGTCGAACGTTCGATACGTATCGCTTGCAGTGGGTCTGCAACTTCGATGCGCACCGATTCCTGGACATTACCGAGAGATGGTTAAGAATTAACTGGGAGAGATACGTGAGTTCTCATTTCCCTCAGGTTCCTACCTTCTCCCTACGAGTAAAAGGCTTTCCCTCGGCCTCCGACTCTAAGCGAACACCGTTGTCAGTGTAGTATCTACAGTCATTTAGTCCAATCAGCATCAGGCTGTATCGCTAATATGGTTTTGTGGTAAGAGTGGTTGGTTCACACGACTAGGTTACGTTCAACAAGGGAGTTCTTGCTCCTACTTCGCTACGGGTTTGAACATGGAACATCACATCGGAATACAAACCATGACATGGACGAAAAATTGAACAAATGTATTTCCATGTCTTGAATGACTGTAAGACAATTGCGGAGAGTAGTATTCAAACCCCATAATGGAGCATGACTAGTCTCTTCACTCATTTTAAAACAAGGAAAGAAAACGGAGAACCGTAAGTAAAGCGGTGTTTGGTAATATCTGCGGCATAAATGCTTGCTTAGGCTGCCAGTGTGGAAACGCGGTCGTTCAGACCCGACCTCTAGCGATATCTTACGCAACAATAGTTCATATCACTCCCCCCACCAACCACTACCTAAAACAGCGACGTTAGATTGTCTGCATAATGCCGATGTGGAAAACACAGCAATTAGATGCACTTGGTTTAACTAACTCTGTTAGAAGTTGCTAAACCAAGTGCATCTAAGTGCTGTGTTTTCTATACTGGAAAGTAATCAATATGGTTCCTCATAGAATCAGTTCTTATACAACGCTGGAGCGATGCGATCAAGTAGCTGCACCTGCTTCAAAACGTAAAATGCCTGTAAATACAGACCATCTGTAGATGAACCTTCAGTGGCTCACAAGCTAGTTAATGGAAGAATCACTCTGTTTAAGTTGTTGATTGTAATATTAATTCAAGGCATTCGCTATTTTAACCATAGCTGCAGATTCAACGCCAGTCATGTACGAAATAAATTTAAAGATCTTGATAAGATTTCAAATTGGTCCAAATACTGCAATTTGTTTTTAATGTTAATCACTCTGAAACTGTCCATTTCACGAAACGAAAAAAATGTAGCGTCTTATGATGACTTCAATCAGTCAACACAAAAATATCGGGTTGTCGCAATTTGCGGTGATAAGAAATGGAATAATCAAGTATGTTCTTAGGAAACTTAGGCTCATTGATAGGACACTGGGTTAATGCTACTAGTCTGCAAAGGAGATTCCTTACAAACCACTCGTGTAGTCCATGACACACTGGAACGACAACGATCTCCTTCAGATACGTGACAAAACAGTCAGTCTAGGTCACACCTAATATTTATTTATTTGGTAACTAATTCCAGACAAAAATTTACCAGCTGCAAATCACATTGGCAAAATAAACAGCCAAGCAAAGGTACTTAGAGTAGGACGCCAATGGTAGCTAGGACGGCTGGAATAGTGAGCGTGCGCCCGTATGTTAACCTTTGGCGTCCTACTGAAGTATTCTTGTTTGGCTGTTCGTATCGCCTATGTTACACTCTGGCAAGATGTAAACGTTGTAATAGTTATTTGTAATGCACAAAGGGGGCAGCTTCTTCAGATTCTTGCCGCTAACATCGAAATTTTTAAATTTTTAATGTCCTTTTAAGTATTTTAAATATATTTGTGGACTATAATCAATGTTATATTATGTTTACACGTACAATATGAGGTTAGTTTCTATTGTGCACACGATGTTTGCTAGTTTCTTTGCTCACTGCTGTACTCTAATTATCACGTGTGGAAGGGTGAACGGAACTTTCTCATTGTAACTCCTAACATCTACATGCTAGTCGGCAAACGTTGACTAGTAGCTTCTGGTACGTCCAACAGCTCCGTATGTCGTCTCTTCAAGTCACCAAGGATACATACATATTTTACCATGTTGCTGTAATTTAGTTTGTATGTTGATTAGCTTGAAATACTTGGCCCATTTTATCAATTTTAGGATCAGTTGTCTTAAGATGATCATGTTTGACTTAAGCCAAGTAGCAAAATACAAGTAAATAGACATTAGTTGCGATCGAGACTGACTGTCTTTGTTATACCATCCTATAATAGTGCTCAAGAGTGTGGGACCCATGCCAAACAGGACTAACAGGAGATATCGAATGTACACAATGAGCACAGGTTTTTTGTGCTTGGGAAAGCATCACAGAGATGCCGAAAAAATACTGATTTGGCAGACGCTTGAACGAAGATGTAAACTGTCTCACGAAAGCCTTGTTACAAAGTTTCAAGAACCTTCATAAGCGAGGAAGATTTATCGAAGCAGTCTTGGCAACATGTTGGCGAGCACTGTAAAGCGAGGCCGTTGATTGCTTTGGACGAAGAGCTGCACGCCAGGGTACAGTCATTGTTCCGTAGGCAACCGAAAACATTTTTCCATGAAGGCATTGGCCATCTTGTTTCACAGTGCGACAAATATAGTAACATTTATAGCGATTACTTTTGAAATAATAAACACATTTACTTATTTGTTCTCCATCTGTCTCATTTTCATTTGACTGCCCCCTTATACTACAGAAACCTAAGTATCGCTCCTGTAGTGACCGCGAGGTCAAAATTACATTAATTACACTGAGGTGACAAAATTTGGAAATTTGGGGTAAGTTCCTATGGGACAGAACTGCTGAGTATAGCGATATGCACATACAGATGACAGTAGTATCGCGTACACAAGGTACAAAAGGGCATTGCATTGGCGGAGCTGTCATTTGTACTCGAAAGTTTCATATGAACAGGTTTCCGACGTTATTATGGCCGCACGGCTGGAATTAGCAGACTTTGAACAGGGAATGGTAGTTGGAGCTAGACGCAAGGGACATTCCATTTTGGAAATCATTATGGTTTACAATATTCCGAGATCCACAGTGTCAAGAGTGTACTGAGAATATCAAATTTTAGGCATTACTTCTCACCACGGACGACGCAATGGCCTACGGCCTTCACTTAACGACCAAGAGCAGCGGCGTTTGGGTAGAGTTGTCAGTGCTAACAGACAAGCGACATTGCGAGAAATAACTGCAAAAGCTATTGTGGGCCGAACGAAGAACGTATACGTTAAGACAGTGTGGCGAAATCTTACGTTAATGGACTACGTCAGCAGACGACGCGACTGCTTTCGCTAATAGCACAACATCGCCTGCAGCGTCTTTCCTGGGCTCGAGAGTATACCGTGTGGACCCTTCAGGACTGGAGAACCATGGCTTGGTAAGATGAGTCTCGATATCATTTGGTAATTGCTGATGGTAGGGTTCGAGTGTCGCACAGACCACATGAAACCATGGACACAAGTTGTCAATAAGGCAGTGTGCAAGCTGGCTGTGGCTCCATAATGGTGTGGGCTGTGTGTACAAGGAATGGACTGGATCTTCTGGCCCAACTGAACGGATGATTGACTGGAAATGATTATGTACGTCTTTTTGGAGACCGTTTACAGCCATTCATGGACTTCATGTTCCCAAACAACGATGGAATTTTTATGGATGACAATGTGCCATGTCACTGGGGCACAATTGTTCACGATTGGTTGGAAGAATATTCTGGACAGTTCGAGCGCGTGATGTGGCCACCCAGATCTCCCGACATGAATCCCTTCAATCGTTTGTGGGACATAATCTAGAGGTCAGTTCGTGCCGAAAGTCCTGCACTGGTAACACTTTCGCAGTTAGGACGGTTATAAAGTCAGCATGGCTCAGATTCCTGTAGGGGACTTCCAGCGACTTGTTGAATCCATGCCACGTCGAGCTGGTGCAATATGCCGCGAGAAAGGAGGTCTGATGCTATATTAGGTGGAGGACTTTGGTCACCTCAGTGTATTACGTCCGCAGAAATGAAAGCAATAATCTTCCCGGGCCCGTTACACAAATAGACCGTAATAATAGTGTCTGCAACATTCCACGCAACATGATTTGCCATACCGCGAAGGTACTGACAACAATTCTGTACATCACTGCCTCGGTATTGCGGGGAGTACCAGGTAGGAAAGTATGAGGGGCGTTTGAAAAGTCCGTGCAAAGTCCGAGAGTGGCACCACCGGCACGTATCGAAGTCATGTTTAGTTAGTAGCATCTTCGGAAAGAGCACACACCAAGTTACAGCCATATTGGTCTATTTCTTTGTGTCTGGCATTCGTGCGCATCTAGGAAGTCGAGTGATTGTCAAAAAATTGACGAAAAAGACTTTCGTGTGCTGATTAAACATCACCTTATGAAAGACAAAACGCCTCAGGAGACTAAAGAGAAGCTTGATAAACGTTACGATGACTCTGCACCTTCGATTAGAACAGTTTATAAGTGGTTTCAAATTTTCTGAGCGGCCATATGGGCACAAGTGATGCTGAACGTTCTGGACGCCCTGTGGAGGTTACGACTCCAGAAATCATTGATAAAATCCATGGTATGGTGATGGATGACAGAAGAGTTAAGGTGCTTGAGACTGGTAGTGCTGTGGGAATCTCGAATGAACGAGTACGTAATATTTTGCATAAACTTTTGGACATGAGAAAGCTATTCGCAAGATGGGTTCCGTGATTGCTCACGCTTGACCAAAAACGGAATTGTGTGAAGTGTTGCAAGGTTGATTTGCAGCTGTTCAAGAAGAATCCGCAGGACTTTCAGGGTCGTTTCGTCACTGTGGATGAAACATGGATACATTACTATACTCATGAGACCAAAGTACAGCCTAAACAATGAGTTACCAAGGGAGAATCTGCACCAAAAGAGGCGAAGACCATTCCTTCGGCCGGAAAGGTTATGGCGACTGTCTTTTGCGATTTGCAAGGGATAATCCTCATCGACTATCTGGAAAAGGGTACAACTATTACAGGTGCATATTATTCATCGTTATTGGACCGTTTGAAAACCGAGCTGCAAGAAAAACGCCGGTGATTGGAACGCTAAATGTCCTTTTCCATCACAACAATGCACCAGCACACACCTCAGCAGTTGCGGTCGCAGAATCAATCGAAATAGGATTCCAACTCGTTTCACATCCTCCCTATTCTCCAGACTTGGCTCTCTCGGACTACCATTTGTCCCCCAATTTGAAGAAATGACTGGCGGGACAAACATTTTATTCAAACAAGGAGGTGGTTGCAGCAACTAATAGCTATTTTGCAGACTTAGATAATTCCTATTATTGGGAAGGGATCAACAAATTAGAACAGCATTGGACGAAGTGTATAAGTCTGAAAGGAGACTATGTCGAAAACTAAAAAAGATTTCCCCCAAACACGTAAGTAGTTTTTATTTTTGCGCGGACTTTTCAAACGCCCCTTGTACAGCAGCTGTGCGCACCTGCATGAAGCGGCGCTGCTGGTCGGACGCCCTCTGCAGGGCGACGACTGCCAGCCAGGTGCACTTCCCGTCCTGGATGTCCGTGCCGGGGCCCACCAGCGCGGGGTCGCCGTAGCAGTCCAGGAAGTCGTCCTGCAACAACGACGTCTCAGCGTTCATTTTGAACAGAAGTGGAAAGTATTACGTAACGAAGCAACAGTCCAACATTTAGCGAAATTTATGGAAATGTACATGCCGTAGCGAGTATTACATTAAGCTTTCATTCCACTCCAAACTAATGTCCACCATTACCAGTATCAGTATTGGCCATCCTGAGCTTACATTTCAGGAACATAATATCGGCCTTTACACGGCGAGAGTTTCTACTGCTTGTCTTCGTGCTTTACAAACCCTACCTTGGCCAGCAATGTCGGTGGATCTCTCCCGAACTGAGAACGTTTGGAGCATTATGGGAATGGTCCTCCAACCAACTCGAGGTTTTGACGGTGTAACGCTCCAACTGAACAGAATATGGCAAGATGTCCCCAGAAGGACATCCAACAACTTTATGAATCAGTGCCAAGCCGAATAACTGCATGCATAAGGGCCAGAGGTGGACCAATGCGTTATTGACGTGCTCCATCCTCTTGAATAAATTAACCAGTTTTTCTGAAATTGCAATCATTTGTCTGTCTGTGCGCGTATACTAAGTCTAGCGATTTCCGTCCCAGTCAGATAATTCCTTCGCGGTGCGTCTTTTTGGTTCAAATGACGCTGAGCACTATGGGACTTAACATCCGAGGTCATCAGTGCCCTAGAACGTAGGACTACTTAAACCTAACCAACCCAAGGACATCACACACAGCCATGCCCGAGGCAGGATTCGAACGTGCGACCGTAGCGGTCGCGCGGTTCCAGACTGAAGCGCCTAGAACCGCTCGGCCACAACGGCAGGCGCGTCTTTCTCTAGCGTCTAAATTAATTGCTGTTCCTTGGGCTCTTGGTAAGACTTTTCAAAATAAATCTAAATTTGGTGGACGTGGAAAAGCATTGTTTTCGCTACTAATTATGATAAACCTTGCGTATAAATTTTGCACTATAGCCGCCTTTGGCCTCTTCTCAGCCTGACGTCTCAAGCAGCCGCTTGTGCAGCTTGAACCTTAAACCGACCATGTGCATTATCTTGCTGGAATGTACCATTTGGTACGCTGATAACAGAGGGGTTGTCTCAAGGGTTCCCCATTCCTCCTACATACTGGTGAACATTCAGCCATTTTTCAACAGTTACAAAACCAGCGCTGTTGTCAGTTCCAATAGCTCCCTACAAGTTGATTCCAGGAGTTGGATTTGAGAATCGCTGCTTCATGTGACCTTTAACCGGACCATCTACAGACACGCCGTTCACTGGCCCACTTCGCTGCGACTGTACAGAACGCAAGTCTTTGTTGTGTGTGGCTTGGCGTGAGTTCTAAACAACGCGTCGTAACTCGAGATCTTGACCCAGTTTCCATTAGTTTGTTCCCGACTGTCTGTGGTGACATTCTGCCAGTATTTCAGATGTAGTCATCTGTCATTTTGTTAGGAGCAGTAGAGCAATCCCACGATCTTCTCGTGGCGCATTCTTTGAGAAAGCTCCTGTGCCTACTCTTCTTGCCACACGTCCTGAGTTCATCTCTTTACCACTCGTTCTACTGCATCGCACTACACACAGCTGTCTGTCTAACCTATGGTTCTGACGCACCCACGCCCATGAGGATGCCCTGTTGCGACCTCCACCGAAAAGTACTATTAACGTCAGGCACACATGAAGGCCATAGCGTACTTGTACTATTCTTCATCTTTAAGGAATGGCCTTTTTCCCTCCTGAAAATAAACTAGCATAAAAAAGTAAATCAGTTATCCACCTGAAAATTGTTTTGACCACCTCAGTGCTTTAGTAGGCATGGGCAGGAGGTGGTGGGCCATTGCCCTCCTCGTACATCTGAACTGAGCCAGTTGTAGGTGGTTTAACGTGGAATCCGAACCACGGATCAGCCTGGCATTTTTAATATCAGCAAACATTGCCAGAGATGAAAGAAGTGACAAGTGATGGATAAAAATTCTACAGTTGATCCAGGATCTAATCCGAGGCCTTTGGATTTGCAGCCAGGTACTTCAGCACTGAGCTACAGCACCACAGCCAAGTTAGCATAAGCATTAAATTTTAATCAACATATCCCACAGGCACGGAAATTTTGGTAGCGCTCCGTCAAGTCGTTCAAGATGTAACACTTCCTATTTCTGCCGATGTATACCAAATATGACACTTCGTATAGAACTACGCTTTGTAAGAACTGGAGATGGTAAAGCTGTCTTCAGCACTAGGGTCGTTTTGAGCAACGCAGTGCTTTAGAAGACGTGGTCCTAATACCTCCAACACTTGAACTAATTTGAATAGCGAGTTATAGGGGGATCTAAACTTAACGTGGTCCCCAACTACGGTGCAAAATGGCATCTGTCGCCTTAACAGATACTTGCCAGATGTGAAAGAAGGTAAGAATAGATATTATGAAATGTAATGAACTATACTATACTTCTTCTTTGACTTATCTGTATAGCGACAGAAATAGACTGCACCATCTCCACTTCCCTCTGCCCCGTGTCCTATGCTTCTCCTTTAACCTACTAATAACTTCCTCCTTTTTTAGCAGCATTCAGCATTCCAGTCTTTCTTCTTCCTTTCCCTGTCTTCCTAACAATCTTTCTTTCGATTATTCTTTTTTGTGGGCAATTTCTTCTCGATATACGTCTCATCCAAATTTTTTCTCATCTTATTCTAACTCTCCTATTCTCAGAAACACTTCTTTATTTGTCATTCTGTCAGTCCATTTCACTTTTAGCGCTTCTCTCCACAAAACCCTATCAAACTATCCAACTCCCCCAAATAATTTTAGAAGTTCCAAGGGAATGTTATTTATGCCTTCCGCCTTATTTGGTTGCAAGTCTTCAAAAGTTGTGTTAAACCCTAATACTGGATCTCTTCCATACCACTCCCATTTCTTCTTCTGTCGCGTCATCCGATAGTCCCTACGCCTCCTAGAGGCCTTCAATATACTCTTTCAACCTATCCGCTCTCTCCTCTGAGTTTAATAGCGGAATTCTCATGCCACTCTTAATGTTGGCTTCCTAGCTTTTTAATTTCATCGAAGATTGTGTTGACTTAAAAAGTGTGCTGAATCAGTCCTTCCAATGACCATTTCATTTTTTATTTCTCCGTATTTTTCCTGAAGATACTTCATCTTGTCTTCCCTTACATCCTGCTTATTTCATTCCTTCTCCTCTGTATAAACTACAATTTTTCTACTTTAAGCGTCGTGTTCATTATGCGAGACGTGTATGGGAGAAGCCAGTATGTTTATCGTATTATTCAGGAATGTGGATCTCAGAATTCTATAATTAAGACTCTCCACAACGCATATCATCGCCTATTCCAGCTGGTTGAGATTTCAGATACGCTCATGCTGACAGAACAAACCAGCGTGGATATTCTAGCTCTCCTTTGTACGAGGGTTTGCTGAAATGCCTCCGAATTTTTTATGTGAAAAATTGTAATAACAAATGTTATTAAAATGCAAAATCTTTATTCTTCAGGTCTACATATTTATTTCTCAATACAGTCATCCTGGCAACGAACACATTTCTCCAACGAGAGACAGGTTTGTTAAGGCCGTCACTGTAGATTGTTTGCCTTTGTTGACGGAGCCACAGCCTCACCTTTGCTTGCACCGTTTCATCACAATCAAAGTGAAGTCCTAGAATAGGTCCTTTAAGTGTTGGAAACAGATGAAAATCGGATGGGGTCAAGAAGAGACTGTGTTGAGGATGATCGATGACAGTAAACCCAAGGCGTCGGATTATTGATGATGTCACGGCATTCCTGTGTGGTCTGGCATTTTCATGCAGAAGGAGAGAGTGTTCCATGTGCGGACGAACTCTTTGAATTCAAAACTCGATTACAGCACGCTGTTTCTTACGCACTGACGTAGTTATGTTACACACCGCCATATTACACGCTTCAGTTTGGAGCCCTGTAGCGAGAGAGGGCTACAAATATCTGGACATGAAGAATAAAGATGTAAAATGTTAATAACGTTTTTTTTTATTTATAAAGCTTGAAGAGTTTTCACATAAAAAATTCGGAGGCATTACTTTTCAGCACGCCCTCGTATTTCTTATTTCTTCCACATGGCTTTAATTTTCTATTGTCGAACTCCACTTCCTATGTACCCAAAAGATTTCGCCAGTTCTAAGTTTTTTTTTTTCTTTTCAATGATATTACGACGCCACAGTTCCATTGGCTGATTTACATCATCTTAGTCTTCACTTCATTTATCTTCATTCCATACTCTTTCTCTCTAACACTTGGCGACCTCTCCATCGCAAATTGTACTTCCTCCCAAGATTCAGCCAACATCGCTTGATCATTTGCATACTCTCGTAACTGTAGCTATCGCTTCTCTTCATACTGTTATGTCTCTTGTTTTACCAGTGCACTGTATTGTGCATAGCGCTGTAGCCAGTTGTGATATTGCCATAATTTAGTTTAACCTCTCCGATAAATAAGGTGACCTCTGATTAATACTGGCTGTACAGAAGAGTAAATGTTACCCAAAAACCCATCTACTTTGCAAAAATATTCTAGTAGGACACTTATATTCGCAAGAGCGAGAGACTACCATATGACTAGAACAGAGGAATTTGAAGGTATTATTATGTAACAGTATTATCATTAAACTTAATATTATTAAGTAGTTTTCATGAAGTGATCTCTTATTTAATGTTAAAGAAAAAAACACACTCATAATATTTAGTTCTTATAGATTTATTAAACGATCTGAACTTGAACAAAATATTCAAAATGTTTTGGTATGCATATGATAGAGAATTTGTTTCAAAAAACCGCTGTATACCATTAAAGAGCTATCATCTGAAACTTTAAAAGTTCTGTCTAATAGCGAGGAAAGCACATATTTAAGAATTTCAGTACACAGAACACCTGAAGAATACAGATTGACGTAAATCATGACTTCTTTTATCCTAGATTTGTGTAACTGAACACACAGAATTTGAAAATTTTCCAAAGTGGTTAGATACCTACCATGACCTGGTAGAATTTTCCCATCTCCATCAAGATTGTCTTAGCCTGCCTGTGGATCTCCGGGTCCTGGATGCCAGCCTGTTAAAAATATGACAAAAACTGTTGAGAATGGTGCTACAGTTGTTGCGCATTTCTTTTGGAGATATTTGAATAGCGGAATCACGGTGAATTACATGTGAGCTGTGTCTTACGTTATCACATCTACGTTTAGGATGTAGCGGCATCGTAAATTAATCGTCACATCATTACATACAACAGTAAATGACTCTATTCCTGTCTATTCAGAGTTGTCCACAAATCACACAAACATTATCTCTCGTTGAATCATTGTACTTAACCGAATTAATAAATATAAATGAATATTATCAAAATTTTCAAATGTAGAAAATATTGCAGGAATATAAAACCAGAACGTTGCATACATATTGTTTGCACGATTTGTCACTATTGTTAGAATGCTTAGACAATTTTCAGACTGATTTGGAGGGATTTGGAAATAGTTGAAGATAACTATATTGTAGAATTGCTAACATCCTGACGTCTTACAGTTTTTTTCATTATTATCTTTCTGTACAGTCGCAAAGTAATGATGATAAAATAAAGATTTAATAAACATCGAATAATACAAATTAAGCTGTTTATCTCATTGTAATCTTACTAAATAATCGCGAAATTCTCAAGATAAAGTATTGACTATTGTCTAAACAGCCAAATAGGCAAAAAATGAGAAATTCTGTAACTGTATTAGAGTTAATCTCAATACTTGCAACTTATTTACTGATTAAAATCCTTGAACAAAACCATATGTATTATTCAAAGAGACTAAATACCATTGGCAATGTAATGATGCAGATTTTAAGGGTTAAGAAGATCATAATCAAGGCTAGTAACTGAATATACTTTTCATTATACTGGGTAGCTATAATTAAACTTTCACTACCTGAGAAGGCATCCATGAAAAACTCTGTGGAAATATTTGTAAGAATATGCAGAAGAGAAATAACGTTGAAACCATTGAAAGAAACGTGTTTTAATTTCTACTGGAGAGAGTAACATTGGTTAACTGCGTACCATGTTCACGTTCCAGGTTACAACCGTTGCTCAATGAGAAGGCCATCTGCATCCAGGACAACCTGGAACCGCACTGGAGATACCATTTCACAACTTCTCGCAGCACTTCTCGAACGGTGGACCATGGAATGTTCAACTTTCGTATCACAGCTCGTTCACTACTTGCACGTCACACATTGCGTCCGGCATTCTCAGCCATGGCACAGTAACTTCTTCAACAATTTTTTCCGCAGTTGGCTGTCGACCTCTTCTAGGAGCAATACCCAATTCGCCATTTAATTCGAGCTTCCGAACCACGTTCGTCAACCCGGCCGAGGAAAGGGAAACTCTAGTATTCCTTTAATGAGTCGATATTTGCGAAGAGCAGCAGCACTACTGATGATGTTTTGATGAAACAGCGTTATGAGCCAAGTGCTGCTCACCTTGACCAGACCCATGTTGACTGTCTGCAACTGTAATGCACACTGACGCTTAACAGCGCCACGTCGCCCTACCAGTAAGGCGCCTAACGGCAAGTCATGACACTAAAACTACTAACAATACAAATCCTGTGCCGCCCAGTCTGAACATCATTTCTATAAAGTTGGGTACCAATACAATAAAGAGTTTTGCGTGTACTTTCCCTCAAGTAGCGAAAGTTTAATTTGAAGAACCATGTATTTGGGAAAGCATTTAAAGGAAATATCTCACAGGTAGCAAGAAATGGCTTTCTAATGTCAGTGCATATTAATGTTTTCTTTTCTCGAAAGTTTATTGTACCAGTCATAAAACAACTTGGTATTCTTACAGATTGAATGAACACGGTCTAAGGGACACAACGTAATGTAATGTTATCTAATAGCCAGTAAGTATTAATGAGGAGTAGTTGTACTTTCATATGGCAGAGTTTACTTCAGGTTCAAAGAATTTGACCGATGCTGTCTGTAACAGTTCTTGAAAGCTAGTAACAGTGGTTTCGTACAGGTCTCCAACAAGAACATGTTAAATGTTAGCAGGCAACTGACGGAAGTATTTCTGAGGTTTTACAGGAACGACTGGAAGGTCGACGTGTGCGGCCTTGTTTATTTGGCAGATAATAGAACGAAAATAAATGGCTAGCTTTGGCATATTTCCTAAATCAATGTTCCTGTCATGGATAGAAGGATTACTCCTTGTGATGCTACTGTGTGAATATATGTAAAATATTTTGAGACAGTGATGTATGTGTTTTCGAGATATTCTGTAGCACGAAGAATAAAAGTAGCTGAAGTTAGCTGTGTGTGAAACTGGAAAAAGGCAACCTATTACCTACATAGCGGTTCTTTCTGCATATTGAGAAATGTATTCGTTTACAGGTTAGAGCAAATCACAACGTAAGTAGAGCGACGCCCAAGCTGTTGGTTGGCAGAAAGAAAGCTGGTTGTTTAACGTAAACTAAGAGCGCTGGAACGAGAGCCGCGCTACGGCAGCTAGCTGGCCAATTGAGGGGCTTCGTAGCGGTCGACCGGCCACGGCGTCACTACAGCCTCTGCGACCTGCATGAAGAGAGAGATGTTTACAAACACCGAGGCCTGTCAAGGACGCGCGCCACGTGCTGTGGTTTACAAACAACTGACGCTGGCCCGCGTGGAACGCAGCTGCTGCCGTACGAATTTGGAGGCGGCCTCTCACTAATAACTCAATCGTTAACTCATATTAGCATGAAACAATTTTCCACGCATCTTTGTTTCACTGTGGAACATTTGCAAGCCACACATGAGCGTATTGTAGAGACGGGTCAAGTTCAGAAACTGCGTGAATTTACCTGCCTTTTTCAGGTGACTGCAAGTTTTAGTTGCTACAAGTACAGGGCGTATCAAAAAGAATCATCCCATTTGGCATGTCTATATTTCTGAAACTGGTAAACTTGTGCAATAAATTTTGTTTTTTGATGAACAGTCCGCAGCTCGTGGTCGTGCGTAGCGTTCTCGCTTCCCGCGCCCGGGTTCCCGGGTTCGATTCCCGGTGGGGTCAGGGATTTTCTCTGCCCCGTGGTGACTGGGTGTTGTGTGATGTCCTTAGGTTAGTTAGGTTTAAGTAGTTCGAAGTTCTAGGGCACTGACGACCATAGATGTTAAGTCCCATAGTGCTCAGAGCCATTTGAACCATTTTTGATGAACAGGAAACTCAAAAAGTTTTTTTTCATACTTTTTCATAGATGTTCAATATGACCCCTGTTGCCGGCCGGTGTGGCCGTGCGGCTCTAGGCGCTTCAGCCTGGAACCGTGTAACCGCTACGGTCGCAGGTTCGAATCCTGCCTTGGGCATGGATGTGTGTGATGTCTTTAGGTTATTGTCAGAAATTACTTTCATTACATGCCCTACATGAGATAGAAAATGTTTTACAAATGCTTTCGAAACAGTTTTAGCAGTAGCTTTGCGTAATGGAGTGAAAGTAACAAATTTTGAAGTGAGCTCAACAGCGACAAAGATGTAGCAAAAGCCTCTGTTAGTTCTCGGAATCGGACCAAAAATATCTACTGCGGCCATGTGTCTTAATTTAACAGGTATAATGGGATATAAAGGAGGAATATGTGAAGTGGTGTCTGATTTAGCTTTCTGGCAAATTTTACAAGACGCTAAAACTCGTCGTATACGTTTCTCCATGTTGGTAAAGTAACAGTTCTGTCTCAGTATAAGAAAACATTTTCGTGCTCCGTAATGTGCGTAACTTAAATGAGTGTACCAAATTAATTTGTTGACCAGTTCGTCAGGAATGCATAATAACCAATTGTTGCTGTCAGGATGAGGGCGGCGAAACAGAATGTCATTGCGCACTGTGTAGTGGTTCCTAATCGTAACATTATTCTTATCTTGCCAAAGCTGTTTAATTTCTTTCCACACATTGTCTTTATTTTGCTCTTGTGCTATGTCCTGTAATGACGATGAAATAAAGTTTTCAAATGCAACTTGTTGAATGTACATGACACTGAAATTTGTTTTGCAGAAGTTGGTTGCTACGTCTTGCTGATTGTTGCCGAGAGAACGCGATAGTGCGTCTGCTATAACATTTTGTGTGCCGGGAATGTGAACTATTGTAAAATTAAATTCCTGTAAATACAGTTTCCATCTGCTTAATCTGTCGTGAGTAAATTTAGCTGAAAGTAAAAATTGTATCGCTCTGTGATCTGTGTAAACAGTGGTATGTCTGCCATAAAGAAAATGCCGAAATCTCGTAAATGCCCAAACAACACATAATGTTTCCAATTCTGTAACGGAGTAATTTCGTTCTGCGGGTGACAAAATGCGACTTGCAAATGCGATGTTTTTAATTACTATTGAACCATCTTCTTCAATTTCCTGGAAAATGTGTACGCCCAAAGCGGTATTGGAACTGTCGGTAGCAATCGAAAAATTTCTAGTAAGATCTGGGTGCGATAATAGTGGTGCATTCAACAAAGCATGTTTCAGGTTCATGAATTCAGAGTGTGCTTGCTTATCCCAAGACCAAATAGTGTTTTTACCTGTTAATTGGCACAATCTAGGTGTGTCTAAAGCAGAGTGATGAATAAATTTACGAAAAAAGTTGATTAAGCCCAAAAAACTGCGTAATTGTTTCTTCGTCGTAGGAACAGTAATGTCACGTAGAGCTTGAAGTTTCTCTGGATCAGGTGCAATGCCTTCTGCTGAAATTACGTGTCCAAGAAATTTTATAGAAGTTTTGCCAAAGTGCGATTTACTAAGATTAACTGTAAGTCCTTGTGCATGAAAAGTTTGTAACAGTTGTTCAAGAATCAGATTGTGTTCAGACCAGTTAGCTTCTGCGATAAGAATATCGTCTACATACGTCGTAATTCTGTCCTTAATGCAAACGTGTGTCGGATGGCGTCAAAATTAATAACATTTTCGTGAAGAAGATTCTGCATGTCAAAATTATTGCTTACGTTACTGGAATATGAAACCTGTACTGTGTCTGGTCAAATTCTGTCGTACGTGCTACTTTTTACGGGAGAATGTTGTGGCATATCCACTATATGAACTGTTTTGTTATTTCTTACTGACGTGTTACGCTATAGATGACACCTATTGTTTGGATCATTCATGATAATGTGTTGTTGCTGATGTTCTTGCTGCTGAAAAGATCGACTGTTATTAAATGTACGCTGAAAATTGTGCTCGTTATTTTTACGTCTGTCATGATAGTAATTTCTATACGGCGCATTGCGATACGAGTTGAAATAGTGTGTTGTCTGTACGTAGTTATTTCTTTGCTGCCATGCGCTACTATTTGTTGGAGCTGGGACTATACGTGCACGCGGCGAAACATTAAAGTTTGGTTAACCTTGTAGACTGCATTGTTGGTTGGGTATGCTAAGCGGCTGACTTTCATGCTATTGTGGTGAAAAAGGTCTATTGTTACCAAAAAATGCGTTTGCTGTTAATTTTACACATACTGATGATTACGATTTTATCCGCTATTAAAATTACGCTGGTTCTGGAGTGCCTACTGAAAATTGTCACATTCGGTAAAAGTTTGTCACATCGGGTTTTCTTTGTCATTTTTCTTAATTCTAGGTAGAGCAATAGTTAAAGAGCAGTTTTGATAGATATAAAGGATAGTAGAAGAGAAGGCAGTAGTGCAGAAAACTAAAGATGAAACAGCACTACTACAGCTCGGGGCCCTATGCTCGCTACGGCACATATTCATTAAAGCGTAATGAATCCCCTGAGGTCATTTACGCACTGCAAATAAATTTTAGTTTTTGCGTTACAGGCAATATCGGTAAAATTCCAAAAGTAAATCGCTGTATTCTTGCTAACTCCAGTTTCTGCATAATACGTAATGCTGATGAAAATGCAATAGCAAATTGTCGCATCAGGTTCAAAGCTAGCTTCTGCATTACAAGCAATAGCGGTGAATGTACAAAGATAAATTGTCGTATACAGTGTAAAGCGTGTACCTGTGCTCTGTAAATTCTTTACATTTTCTTACAAATGCAAACTGCTTATTATCAACGCTCTCGTCACTGAATTTGAAAACACGTTCGGGTTTGTGTGTGAATCTGTTTGTGTCGTTTCGTACTTCAAGTTGCGTAGCTTTCATATTTTAAGTCGCGTAGCTTTTCGGATTTTAATTCGCGTAGTCTCTGTAAATTGTTCACATTATACACGCTGCGTGAGTCAGACAAATGCTCACAACGTGGCGGATTCTGTGACGTATTGGTGACTGAAATAGTTTTTAGTTCTCTTACTTGAAAACTTTCGACATTTTGGTTGTTCTGTCGTTCACTTTTATTATTGACTTCCGTATTCGGAGTGTGTGAAACTTCCACTGACTCTAAATTAACTTCGTCGCGAATCTGTACTGTGTTTTTAGGGCATTGTTCGGTGACTGCATTAATTTCGTGTATCTGTGTCGCGTTTGCTGAACATTGTTCAGTGACTGCATTAACTTCGTCTTTATGTGATTCTGTTGTGCCTACACGTGTGCTACTTAATTCTTGTGCAACAGTGCCAACTTCTTCATTACTGTTATTAGCACAAGCCTCAGTATCCTCACGTAATTGACTTGTATTATCACAATTTTGCGCGGCAATGGCTTTAATCTGTTCACTAATCCGTTCATTTCGTTCACTAAGTTGTTTGATTTTTTTATCAATGTTGTCTTGTTCTTCATTCGATTGTTTATACCTTTCATTAATCAGTTTGCTTTGTTTGAGATTGTTATCCAGTTTTTCATTCATTAGTCGTAATATTACCAAAATTTGACCCAAGCCATTCTCTACTCTATTATCTGTGCTGTTTAATTGCGTACCGACAATTGTCACGTTTTGTACGACCATTTGGTCATTCCGTAATTTACAATAACGTTTGTCACTCGAGTGTACATTGTCAGTCACTATTTCGGAATTAAATAAATCCGTCGTACTTTCACTACACTGACCATTTTCATTCGTAAAATTTGTTTGTATGTTACATGAATTTTCCAAATCGGGTGTGTTAAGCTCGGCAGCGCTCATTACAATAGAGCGTCCCGCGTCATCAATTGTCAAATTAACAGACGAGACAATTGAGTTCGTTTGTTCATCATTAATATAAAAGTCATCATTAGTGGATGTAATGCACAGATTGTTAGTGAACGCAGGATTGTCATCATTACACTGCGTGTCACATGTCCTATCGGTAGAGTCGTTTGAGCCGGTAATTTCGTTCGTAATACCTCGCGATACACTATTCACAGTCTTTCGCGGCATTTTTGCAACAGTCACAAATATTCACAAAACAATAAGCACAAATGCAAAAGCAACACACAAATACAATAGAGCAACGAATTGCCGTTGACCTGTAGAAAAAAAGTTACAAGTTAATAAAAGCGTTGCGCCAAATCCTAATTATATCTAAGCAAACAAGAGCAGATATCTGACTGTTGTTCAAAAGACTCTCAACGAAATACGATCCTGGCAGGGTCGCCAAGTGTAACCTCCCCACCGTAATTTAAAAGAATTAAAGAGACAATACTTAATACAAATGGGAGCCGAGTGTAACCTCCCCACAAAAATTTGAAAGAAAGAAACACGACAATATTTAATTGTGAATGCTAATGGTCATTGCGCTAATTGTAACCTCGCCCACAATGAGAGGTATTGAAAATGGCAACAAAAATGTGAAATTCGCAATCTGACTCAAATATAAATTCCTCACGAAAAATTAAAGTCCATTCAGTGATAAGAAAATACAATTAAACCGAAATATCGGTCTTTGGCCCTGTGCAAAACAATCAGAATTAAAGTCTTACCTCAGAATAAATGGATGTCACATTTCTGCTCTTGTTGTTGCGCACCGCTTGGAGGAACTGCATTGCAAATAATAATATTCTCTCTTTTTTGTGATTCTAGTGAAATTTTTCTTCAAAAGAAGTGGAATGAAATGGGAAGTGCAACGAAATCTTTAGTTCAATAAAAAATTAAATTTTTGAAAAAATGCTTTTGAAATAAAAATTATTATTGGGGACTTGTTGGAGAATAGTTACAATAAATAAAATTTTTCATTATCTAATAATTATATTAATTAACAGTATACCTTATTCACCATCTTGACCAGTGTTGCCGACCGCCTACATCACGCAACCGCACTGGACTGCTATCACTGACCGACCGCTCTGCATGACGACTATTAGCGTACTGCACGCGACGACTACTGACAGAGTACTGCTCTCAACTAGACAGAGCTACAGACTCGCAACGACTACAGATAGAGTACTGCTCTGAACTAGACCAAGCTACCGACTCGCAACGACTGACCGACAGACTGAGACCCGCTCGCAACACTCGCGCGGTAAAGCGCATACTCTCTGGTCACAGATGCTACAGTGCCTCGCCATCGCTGCTATGTTACATACGTGTTTCAAGTTCTAAGTTCTAGGGGACTGATGACCGCAGATGTTAAGTCCCATAGTGCTCAGAGCCATTTGAAACATTTTATGACCCCTTTGAGATGCTCGGCATATGTCACTGCAGCATTCAAATTGTTCCCACAATGCAGCGAGCATGTCTTGAGTTGCATCATCCACAGCTGCTGTTATGCAATGTTGAGACATTGATTGTGGTTGGTAATGGAGGAAGAGTGGAAGAAAACTGTCATCCGCCATCTTGCCAAGAATGAAATTACAGAACTCCACACTTTGTCGTTTGTCACCTTGACAAAGAGCTTGCAGCAGCAGAACTTTGTATAGTTTCATGTGTAAACGTCGACGCATCATACGCCAGACCGGCATCGGGGGCATGCTGAGCTGTCGAACTGCACGGCGAACGAATTTCTGCGGACTGCTTGTGAAACTATGGCGGATGCGTCCGACCGTCTGTGTCAGACACTCTGGGACGGCCCAGTGATTTACCTTTACACAAACAACCTGTTTCTCGGAACTGTTCATGCCATCATCTAATGCTGTAGGAGGATCGACACCAAACCTAGTACGAAAGTCGCGCTGAGCGGTTACCACTGACCCGCACTTACGCAAAGCGTAGAACACAAAAAGCCTCCTGTTGTCCTGACACCGTTTTTACTAGAATTGAAGTGGACGCACACTGCTGCTACCTAGCCTAACGAGAACCATGTACAACTCGAGAGTTTGCTTTTTCCAACAGTACATTGTTCACACACATGTCTCAAATAACACAATAGTTATGAGTTTTTAAATCGGATGATTCTTTTTGATACACCCTGTGTGGTAAAAAAAAAAGAAAAAAAGAAAAAAACCCTCAAGTGTACTGCGAAATGCCTTATGGAAACTGACACAAGAACATTATATGAACAAGAATGTAAAAAATAGGGCGTACAAACAGATGGTTCAATCATTTATCGTAGGCATTCCAACTGTGGGCCAAAGTTTTAGAAAGAACTGAGACAGGCGCAGGTGTCTGAAAGAAGCGAAAAAAAAAAGGGAGGATGAATTGTTTAAACCAACATTATGTACTATGTTCATTACTGCATAGCCACAACTACGTTATATCCATTATTTTAGTGTTACTGCGAATTACTGCACTTTACCAATAATCAAGAACTCGCACTGTACAACGTATTTTCGGCGAGACACAGTCGGCACTAGTGTAGTTCGTCGCCTGCAAGCTCTGGCCTGTCGATCATGAAGCTGTTCTGGGTCCACGGATAAATCACGATAATCTGTCGAGTTGCCGTCCGACAGGGAGGGACGCGACCTCTGGGCGTGTCTGAGACCCTAGATCCGGCGATGGCCCTTCACATTAGTGGAAAACGAAAGGCCCCGACATCAGGCCCGATCTGTCAAAAGTATTCGCGGAACTGATCTGCGGTTCTGGCTCGTGACAGAAATTCGCAGGTATGTGGCCAGCTGTCTCCCTCCGTAACCGAGCGCGCTTTCCGCAGCGCTGCGGTGAGGACGTCTTGTTTACGTCCCGTCCGCGCGGTCGCGAGTGCCCGTAGTTGTTTCCTACTGTGTTGTCGCTAGTTTAGAGTCCATCACTACCGACGCAACATGGCACATTCATACAGACAAACCACCATCAAGATCAGTTTCCAACCCGATCATGTACGACCGCGAGTTTTTGAAGTGGAACGTTTTCTACGTGACGACGTTAAAATTGAACCGTGAGACATAATTGGTATCCATCTCTCTATCACGAGCAGTGTTGTCTACGTCAAGCTAGTAAGTGACGAGGTGTGCAACAGAATCGTGCGCGCACATGCGAACGATCTTAAATTCAAACATTCTGATGGCCATATTGGGGCGGTCTCTATCGATCACGCGGGGCTTGGCCTCCGTACGATACGCGTCTTCGAACTCCCGTTCGAGGTACCACCGGACGTAGTCACCGCGGCTTTCCAGCCCTACGGCAGAGTGATCAGCCATATGGCCGAAAAATGGACCACCTTTACAACGTACCCCGTTCTTAACGGAGTGCGACAGATTAAAATTGAACTGACCAAACATGTTCCGTCATATCTTGTCATCGGCGGATGTAGGGCGATCATTATGTATGACGGTCAGCCACGCACTTGCTCTGGTTGTGGCCAAGAAGGGCACGTCCGGTCGGATTGTCTCCGACGACGGCTTACTCAAATCCCGACAGGTGAATCTATGACTCCTTCTACGGTGACGACACTTCCTCTCAATTACGCCGAAGTTACACGGGCAGCAACCCTTTTCGATGCTGACCACATTAGTCCGATAGCCGCCCCCGATAGCGAGACCGTGATGGCTTCTGCAGTACAGGATCCGGCCTCTACAACGGCGCCCCCACCTGAAGATAATCACCGGCCGACCTTGCAAGAAGGTGTGGATGCCAGGATGGACATTGACCCACGGGTTGTGCCGACAGCGGCTTTTCTTCCAGACACCTGAGCAGCTGAAGAAATTCACCCACATTCAGATACTGAAACACACGTCCGTAAACAGCGTTCCCCGCGAAAACACAAGAGACGGCGGCGTGCTCCATCGGGCGATTGTTTGCAGCGGTCGTCTGACATGGACTGTGGAAATTCCGACGACGGTACCGGCGGTACAGAGGCCGCTGTAACATCAAACTCAACAGATCGCCGTGGTGACGGCTTCAGCCCCTCCGACCCCACAGAACAGCAGGATCACAAGCAGACAGCCGCTGCCGATTCCCAGCCAGCAGAGCCGATGGAGTCAGCGCCGAGTGCCGCAGCAGCCACTAACAGCCACCAACAGCCGATGGTATTTCATGGCGACTGGGCGGACGACTGTGAGGAACACTCCTTGCCCATCGTGTCGGACGACATGGGGGGAACTTTACCCCACCAGTGTTGATCCTTTCCCGCCATCAGTTACAGTGACGAGACAGCCTTACAAGGGTATTGACGGCCAACACGGATGCTATGGATAGACCTCAAACTTATCGCGTTGCAACTATAAACATCAACACTATACGGACGCGCGCTAAGTTATCCTTGCTTCAGGATATGTTGAACTCTGCTTCCATCGACACAGCCCTTCTCCAGGAAGTGTACGTCGACGACTTCCCAGGCATGTACGGTTACGATACTTGCGTCTCTCCAGCTTCCCCAACAGGCAGCGGTGTCGCTGTACTACTTCGGGAAGGGATAGTGGCGGACGATATCCTGTTTCTGCCTGGGGCAAGAGGAATGGCAGTCACAGTACTGGGTGTCCGTCTTATCAATATCTACGCACCTTCCGGGACGGACAAACGTCGCGAACGTTCACGATTCTTTGCGGAAGACGTCGCCCCGCTCTTTCAAGGCCGCCACGATTATCTGGTGTTTGGAGGTGACTACAATTGCGTACTGGCCCCCAGAGACCAACTCCCACGACATAATCCGTGCCCGGAACTCGAGACGCTAATTCGAGACCTGCAGATGGTGGACACTTGGGAACATCTTCACGGCCACCGACCGGGATTCACGCACTTCACGAGTCACTCTTCCAGTCGTATCGATCGGATTTATGTGTCACGCTCTCTCGCCGCTGGACCACAGGATGCGGAACTGTGGCTTGCAGCATTCTCGGACCACACAGCTTACATTTGTGCCGTCACCCTGCGGCGGCAACAAGTGTGGAGAAGCCGCAGCCCGTGGAAATTAAACATCGCTCACCTGTCGTACCCGGATTGCCGCCAAGCCGTTGAGGATACGTGACATTCGTGTGAAAATCGCCTCCGTGCATATCCCACAACGATCCGCTGGTGGTTGGACTGCGCCAAACCGGCACTGAAGCGAACGTTGATAACCTACGGTCGCGACCACGCTAGTTGGCGAAGACATACACTCGACATTTACTTCCCGGTCCTGCGCGACTGCGATGCAATGGCGCCGTCTCCGGAACGACAAACGGCGGTCCACCGTGCTAAGGCTCAGATCCTCGCTCATATGCGACGCCACCTAGAGGGGGTAGTCATCCGCTCGAGGACGCAGGATCGGATACCGAGCGAACGCCCGTCAATGTTCCACGTCCTTCGTGAACGTAAACGACGCCAACGAGCGCTGATACGCTTCATCGACACGGAGGACGGTCGTCGCCTTACCACGCAACAAGACCTAAACACAGCGTTCTACAATCATTATTCCCAACTCTATTCCGCTCAGACCCCTGATCCGACAGCATTGGAGGCCGTCTCTCAGACGATTTACGGCACCGTCACCCCGGCAATGGAAGCGGCCTTGATGGACGAAATTACAGAAGAAGAAGTGATCGACGCCATTAGAAAAGGAGCTGTCAACAAGTCTCCGGGTCCTGATGGCCTCCCCTTGGAATTTCACCGGACTTTTCAATATTTATTAGCCTCCCGATGGACGGACATCTGTCGCGAACTACTATCCCCGGACGTGCCGCTCCCTGCGGCCCTTGTGGAAGGGATGATTATTCCTATTCACAAACCGTCCGGTGGCTCACGACTGCAGGACTACCGCCCGTTGACGCTCTTGAACTGTGACTTTAAGATCTTTTCTCGACTGTTGGCGGCGCGGATACGCCAGACCTTACGAAATGTTATCTCACCCGATCAAACGTCATTAGGAGGCGACAATAATATTCAAACAGCACTCAGTGAATATCGTGACTTGATCTCACTGGCGAGGGCATGTCGTCTGAAGGGTGCACTGGCGGCAATCGATTTTAGTCAAGCTTTCGACCGAGTGGACCACGACTATTTGGAAGCGGTCCTCCAACATATGCGGTGCCCACAGCCATTCGTCACTGTCGTCATGCGACTACTCCGTGGCGCGACGTCCAAGGTGATCGTCAACGGCCGACCTTCGCAGCCCCTCACCATTTCTCGATCGATACGCCAAGGCTGCCCTCTGTCCACTTTACTTTACGCTGTAGTCATGGAACCTCTCCTCTGCGGTCTGCGCCAACGACTAACGGGTATGACGTTACGAGGCCACACTTTCCGATGTAAAGCATACGCTGACGACCTGGTGATTGTCATCCGCAACGGTGACGACACCGCTAGCGCACTGAATTGGATAGCGAAATATGGCATGGCCACTGGTAGTCGTATCAACGTCGCAAAATCGGTGGCGATGAACATCGGGGTCGGATTGTCTGAGAACAGTGTCACCCCTTTACAGCTCAGAGATAGTTTGAAATGTCTCGGCATTGATTTTACAGACGATATACGACGGACCGCTGCTCACAACTTTCGACGGCTTTTACGAAATGTTCGGACTGGGATTGCCAACAACCGCCTACGAGCCCTGGACATCGTCCAAAGGACCCAGTATGTTAACACACATTTAGCGTCACGCATCCGCACATCGCCCAGATATTACCTACACCGGTGATGTTAGCTCGCCGTATACTTGCGGCTTTTGGGTCCTTCGTGAGTTCAGGAATGCTTTTCAAGATCAAATATGAGACTCTCACCCTTCCCCCGGATCGGGGAGGGCTTGGTCTTCATCACGTTCATGACAGAGCGGTCGCCCTATTTGTGAGCACATTAGTCAAACTATGGCACCGCCGTCCGGAAAGTTTGACCAGTTTGTTAATAGAAGAACTAGCACCGCCCTCCCTGTTGCCGCCTGTGCCGATACACCATGTCCCCTCCTCGCTCTTCTACATCGGTGTCTTTTACCTCGAACTCAGTTACGTTCGACTTGCCTTACCAGCGACTCAACTGGCGACGGCAAAGACGGTTTATAGGGTCCTGCAACGTGGACGACCCGATAACGTCGTGGAGAGGAAGCACCCGAACGTCAACTGGCGAGTAGTGTGGAGGACAATTCACCACGTAACACTGGACACTGACGTCACGGCGATGTGGTATATCACTGTCAACGGTAAGCAGGTGACCAGATCAAGGCTACATGCGATCCACATGGTAGACTCACCCACGTGCACGAGCTGTGGCGTTCAAGACAACGATGAACACCGTCTTAGCTGTGGCGAGTCTACGGCAGTGTGGCACTTAGTGAGGCAAATGTCGGCATACTTCCTTCGGGTAACGCCGAATCATATCGACCCCAAGACTATCCTATTCCCGGATGGAACGTATTACCCACGCACTAAAACTAATGCAATGACGTGGCTTCGTGGACATGCAGTGAATTATTTGTTTCAAGGTGGCACTAAGGACACTTTAGACTTTTGGAACTATTTGCAGGAACGACACTGCAAGATCCTCCGTAACCCAAAGCATCGACAATATTTTTCCAATTTTTTGTGGAGTGCGTTCCACGACCCTCCACGTAGCTGGAACATCACGGGTAAGAGAAGCTAAGATTACAAGACGATGATAGAACACTACGCGGTACAACATGGGATCTACTTTCATCATTACGAGAAGTCATACCTGGATGATACAGCAGATGGAGAGTTTCGTTGTGAACCCTCACACTCTGTAGCAGTATTTGCCCCATTTCCTCTTTTTGTCCCCGGTGCGAATAGGTCCTCGCAGTTTTTTTTTTCCCATCCAGTGCAAGATGTAGCACTGGTTAATGGTAGTATGGATTCCACCCTTCAGTTTCGTTTCATGGTTTCCTTCGCCCCGCACTTTGCTCTCTTTCTTTATGCCTAAAAAAAAAAAAAAAGGGGTGATGGGCTTCTACGTGAAAGGTTATGGGTTCAAACCTTGTGTGGAGCGTAATATTTTCATTATTTAAAAACAATATCGAAGTGCGTTACTTCATGAATTATATTCGTTTGAATGCAATTTTTTTGAAATTTCTAGTGCTTTGTCTCATTATTTAAAATAAAGCCAAACGTGCTCAGTGCAAATAAAACTTTTGTTACAGTCGCGAAAGACGGAATATTTCTCAAAAAAAAAAAAAAGCGCACAACGCGATAGACCCTCATGCCGGGGACCCTGGTTCGATTCCCGGTACTGACAGGGATTTTTCCTAGGTGGTAGGACTGAACCAGGGTCCACTCAGCCTCGGAGGCCAATTGAGAAGCTAATTGATTGAGAGGTAGCGGCTCCAAGGCCTGGACGTCGACGACGGCCGTCCGATGCCGAACCATTGAGGGTGATAACGGCAGTTAGTCGACTACCGCATCGTCTTTAAAACCTGATCGCAGGGTTCCTTTTGTATTTAGGAAACCAGCTACTGCGTTTCAAGTGTTAGGAAGAAACCAAAGCGTAAATGGGACGAGTATTCGCGATCCGTGGCTGCAGGTTTGTGGTTTTTCGTACTCCGCTGAGACTGATTATGGTGGTATACTTTTGTGTAAAAAGTGAAACAAAATATCGAAGATACTGCACGTGGATGCTCAAACCGGTTGGAATATATATTGAAAAATGAGCGGCCCCCTTCCATACGGTTTGAATTTCTTCGCCAATTTCTACTCCAGTTTCGTGGACAAAAATAGGCAAGATACGAAAATCACTGAGAAGGTGAAAATCCACCAACACAGTGAATAGTAAAAGACACGGTGACAGTATTAATGCGTTTTGCAATCTGCGGTAGTTTCAGTGCCGCAGGACTGTTTCTTATACAACTTTTTAACGTCACTACAAGAACGATGCCATACAGGGTGATGTAAATAATGTTACGATGCCTGATGATAGTCGGTTGATGGAAACTGGAAGAGTGAATCAGCAGCTCTTAATGGATCTTAGACACGACTTTCTTGAAATATGTACGAGCTGTGGGGCACCGCCTGTACTAACTATAAAACCTCCAGTGTTTGTATAGCGCTTAAAACAACAGCCCGTGCGTGATATTACTACTTAGAACTCTCCGCACCGCCGCTTCCGTCTCGCACCGCTTGCTACGGCGGAAACTGTTCCGTTACACTGCCATCGAGGTCCTTCGACAGAGCGCATTAATGGGGCGGGCAGCTCTTCCTAACGGTGAAATACTTCTCGAGCAACGGCCCTTAGTCTTAGCATAACGTGATGAGGAATGTAGATAAAGGTGGGAGACATCTATCAAAACTAAAGGGGCACGCCAATGTATATGCATTTTAGGTGGACGGGCGCTGATGACCGCGCAGTTAAGCGCCCACAAACCAAAAATCTTCATCATCTGTGATCTGAGGCTTTCCCGGCGAATGTGCTGTATCCAAGGTTCTCGGGTGTCCAGCCGGATCCGATCGTCGAAGTTCCACGATATTTCGGCGAATAACCGTTCCGCGATCATCAGGTGGTGCTGATGGAATCCATTCGCCGAAATATCGTGGAACTTCAACGATCGGATCAGGCTGGACACCCGAGAACCTTGGATACATCGTCATCATCATTATAGGTAGAAAAGCGCAAAAACTACCTTTTGTCCCACACTCCTTATTTCTCACTAACCAATTTTCGGCATATTAGATCATTGCCAAGTTACAGCTCTTCGGTCATGACGTAAGTAGTAGAAAACGTCACATCAAGAGCTCCGAGGCCCACGAGAAAAACCGGGAGTGCCGCGTACGTCACAGCACGTGACACTGCACGTCTTACGAATGTCAGCAACCGCCTCCGGCAGGGAGCGAGTAACTACACTATTGGCCATTAAAATTGCTACACCACGAAGATGACGTTCTGCAGACGCGAAATTTAACCGACAGGAAGAAGATGCTGTGATACGCAAATGATTAGCTTTTCAGAGCATTCACACAAGGTTGGCGCCGGTGGTGACACCTACAACGTGCTGACATGAGGAAAGTTTCCAACCGATTTCTCATACACAAATAGCAGTTGACCGACGTTGCCTGGTGAAATTTTGTTGTGATGCCTCGTGTAAGGAGGAGAAATGCGTACCGTTACGTTTCCGACTTTGATAAAGGACGGATTGTAGCCTATCGCGATTGCCTTTTATCGTATCGCGAATCTGCTGCTCGCGTTGGTCGAGATCCAATGACTGTTAGCCGAATATGGAATCGGTGGGTTCCGGAGGGTAAAACGGAACGCCGTGCTGGATCCCAACGGCCTCGTATCACTAGCAGTCGAGATGACAGGCATCTTATCTGCATGGCTGTAACTGATCGTGCAGCCACGTCTCGATCCCTGAGTCAACAGATGGGGACGTTTGCAAGACATCAACCATCTGCACGAACAATTCGACGACGTTTGCAGCAGTATGGACTATCAGCTCGGAGACCATGGCTGCGATTACCCTTGACGCTGCGATGGTGTACTCAACGACGAACGTGGGTGCACGAATGGCGAAACGTCATTTTTTCGGATGAATCCAGGTTCTGTTTACAGCGTCATGATGGTCGCATCCGTGTTTGGCGACATCGCTGTGAATGCACATTGGAAGCGTGTATTCGTCATCGCCATACTGGCGTATCACCCGGCGTGATGGTATGGTGTGCCATTGATTACACGTCTCGGTCACCTCTTGTTCGCATTGACAGCAATTTGAACAGTGGACGTTACATTTCAGGTGTGTTAAGACCCGTGGCTCTACCCTTCATTCGATCCCTGCGAAACCCTACCTTTCAGCAGGATAATGCACGACCACATGTTGCAGGCCCTGTACGGGCCTTTCTGGATACAGAAAATGTTCGACTGCTGCCAGCACATTCTCCAGATCTCTCACCAATTGAAAACGTCTGGTCAATGAGGCCGAGCAACTGGCTCGGCACAATACACCAGTCACTACTCTTGATGAACTGTGATACCGTGTTGAAGCTGCATGGGCAGCTGTACCTGTACACGCCATCCAAGCTCTGTTTGAGTCAATGCCCAGGCGTATCAAGGCCGTTATTGTGGCCAGAGGTGGTTGTTCTGGGTACTGATTTCTCAGGATCTATGCACCCAAATTGCGTGAAAATGTAATAACATGTCAGTTCTAGTATAATATATTTGTCTAATGAATACCCGTTTATCATCTGCATTTCTTCTTGGTGTAGCAATTTGAATGGCCAGTAGTGTACTTCAGGTGAAGTTTAATAATTCTTGCCCGCGCGTTTAAATGCACGCAACTCTCGATAGCACACGACAAAGTTAAGACCTCTAGTGGATACTGCTTCAATTGCATATTGATTTCCTGTGGACCCTGCATGAGCCGAGCGTTCGCGAATTGTGGCGGACAAGCCGACAAGGGTGACTTCACAAGTTCGTTGCGGGGCCCGTGTTTCTCGTAGGCCCCGCAGAGCTCTTTACCACAGTTTAATATCTAATATTTCACAACTAAACTTCACTTGGAAGTTTTTTTTACTTACTACGGTTTGGTACAAATATAGTCGAAATAAACAAGTTAAAAGTGGATAAAAAACGCAGTATGACTGTCACTATACTGGGAGGGAGTATGCGGGGAAGTACTAAATTTCATAAAAAATATCACACGATTTCCAATTTCTGTCTCCTTTAGTATAAGAGCCCACTACTCACAATAAGACCGAACGTCAACCCGAATGTCATTGTTCATTGTGACTTTAATCGTTAACGATTCAAGGCTCACGTTCCAACGTAGGTTCTAAAACTGTACACGGGACGAACAAGTGTGTTACTATGCCAATATGACGATGGTAAGTAATTTCGAAGGAATGTAGTAACCAGAGTGATCATTCATCAGACCGGACGAATTGGCACAGGGGTAAGGCACCGAACTCGCTTTCGGGTGATTTCTCTAAACCACTTCACGTAAATGCTGGGCTGGATCCTTTGAAAAGAGCACGGCCAATTTTCTTACACATCTCACCACAATTCATACTTGTGATCCGTCTCTAATACCCTACTGTTTATGAGAGGTTAAACCCTGATATTCTTTTCCTTTTCCTTTTATCAGCATATTACATTCACCAGATGCCGATATGACAATGGCCAATTACACGACGGTCACAACGTCTACGTTTCCTTCTCTGCCCAACAGGAAACACCTTGTTCTTTGATGTGCTGGTGTGACAGGAAAAGACACCTACTTACCAACAGTTAGTCTCATTGCTTCCGAGGTGCTGGAAACAATAGACGTCAGCTGTGAAATATTTTGTTATCAAGAACGAAGGCTATTCTCTTACTGCTTTTCCTATCAGCTCTGTTTATTTAGTTTTAGTTTAATTGCAATCGATTTCGAAGCAAACTACGGCATCATCTACAGGCATTGTACCACTATGGTGCTGTGATACACCACAGTAAATAATCCTTTTACTCTAGCTCAGCATTATGTAATGTGATAAGTGTGAGTATCAAAGTTGCCACGCCAGAGGATACTGAGGAACATTAACAGGATATACTTTGGCCAGCTTAGCATACACAAGACATTGCTAAAGTGCCTGAAGATGACGGCGTAGTTTGCTTCTAAATCGATTACAAATACATTAAAACAACAAACACAGATGACTGGAAAGTAAGACAGTAATTCTCTGTTCTCCATAACAAAACCTTCGAATCTCACTAAGGAAGTAAAAATAAAACGTGGACAGGGAATAAAGCAGCCTCGCAAACAATTCATCATAAAGTCGGAATTACTAATTTTAGTTCTTGGGTAGTTACACAAAACGAGTATTTTGTGATTTTAACATCTGAGGTCATCAGTCTCCTAGAGCTTATAACTACTTAAACCTAGCTAACCTAAGGACATCACACACATCCATGCCCATGGCAGGATTCGAACCTGCGACCATAGCAGTCACGCGGACTGTAGCGCCTAGAACCGCTCGGCCTCCGCGGCCGGCAAAATTTATTTCACCGAAAGCGATATGTCGTTTTAACTTTGTCCCAATGAGGTCTTCGTGCTCCTCGATACATTTATTCTGTCTTTTTCTTCAACAGTGTATTTACGTGTTATAATAACACTGTTTGTCTTGACCACAGTATTCTGTTGACTTTGCTAAACCTTACGCGTTTCGGCGTTACGCCATTTTCAAAGGATCTGCAATGAGAAATATGTGATAACATCTAAAATAGTAAGTATACAATGACAAGCGAATGAAACTTGTCATGATGTACAATGGCGAAGCGCCGAAACGTGTAAAGCAAATAAAATACTGTGGTCAAGAGGGACAGTGTTATTATAGTACAATTAAATCACCGCAACATCTCATAGAACATTTATGCAACATATTTCTGTATTTACGTATGTTATTTTAGGGTATGGTAGACCGAAGATTACGACAGGCGAGAAAAGTACAATCAGTTCATGTTAACAAATATCTAAAGCAAAGTATTCTTTTCAACTTGTATCAGTACAAAAGCATTACCCTTCGGTGTAATTCAGTTCCATGCTTCCAAACACTGCCCACGTCAAAGTCGACCGGCAAGTGCAACACGAGGCGACTTCAATATCCGTGACGTAATCCTTGCTTGGCAGAGGATCGTATCGGGTGATATGCAAATGCAGTCGTTCCGTAATGCAGACTCGGAACTACTGACAAACAAGTCGCCAACACCTGCAAGAGTTGCTTCGCACGATTAAAATGCTGTGGTTTCCATTATCACTACACTTGGCGCTCTTAAAATCGAGACAACTCCAGCTCGATTCTAGAATGGGTGTAAATAACAGGAGTTTCTGTCACGGAGAGAAAACAGGTAGGAAGTTTTAGAATTTAACTTTTTGTCCTTCAAAGGGTCATTAGATACAGAACACTACATCAGTCGAACAAAAATGGACGAGCGATCTAGCTATAGCATTCTGAGGAAACCATCTAGCCTTAACAACACAACTCCGCAATTAAAGTGGCCGCACTGAAATATGAGCAGCCTTCCTTGTAAATAATAGTGCAGCGTCTTAAGCACCGAGCACCTCGGCCTAATTTTCGAAGGTCTTCTTTCCATAAATCTGTATACATTATATCACTGTCGGCCTCTTTCCTAAGTATGGAATTCCGGTAAATAAAACCACACGATTCTATTTTTAAATCAGCCTGTGCGGCTTTAATACAGCGAAGAATAAAAGTTACTTTAACGCTACTACTGCAAAACACTTGTCCCTACACGATCTATTATTGGGTGAAAAAATTGCTCAGATCCCTTGAACAGTCGAAAGATAAAAGCACCAGAGAAGCAGTTCCATTTAACACTGGATAATGGCGAGCAAGACTTAAGAAAATTAAAAAACGGTCAAAATACCTGTCGTCGTAAAAAAAGTCGTTCAACATCTGAAATTCTGAAGACGCTCAAAATTTTCAGGAAAACAGGGGCAAGCTTTAGGAGAAGACGAATAATATACAAATTGTACAAAAACCAAGAGAAAGATAATGGAAGACCAAGAACTGAGAGCTCGATTAGAAAAGATATAACACAAGTATATAGTCTTTCGTCCTTTCTGTTCAATCTACACATCGAAGAAGCTAATGGCAGAAATAAGAGAAAGGTTCACCTACAACTGTACCCAACAAGCCACTGTACCAAACGTGGCAGTATTATTTTCCCGTCTATCTCTAGCGCATGGGAATAAAGGCTGTTCGTGTCTCTCTGTTCTCTCTCTTATAAGTATTCTGTATGGCTGGATACCACTCGTCACGACTTCCTCTGATGCGTCAGAGTAGCACTTGCACCCAATGTCCTCAAATATTTGTTGGATATATTTGGGTCTCTGCCTTCTCCTACAGTTTTTACGCTGAGCATATCTCTCAAGTACCACAGAACTCATTCCTCGATGTCTTAATACATGGCCCGTCATCCTGTCCCTTCTTCTTGTCATGGTTTTCCCTACATTCCTTTCTTTTCTGATTCTGCGGAGAACCTCCTCATTTCTGATCATATCAGTACACCTAATTTTCAACATCCTTCTGTCGCACCACATCTCAGACTCTCCGATTCTCTTCTTTTTCGGTTTTCGCACAGTCCGCTTTACGCTTCTACTCAACTCTGTGCTCCAAACGTGCCTTCTGAAAACGTCTTTGTATAGTTAGAGGCGATGGTTCAAATGTCTCTGAGCACTGTGGGACTTAACAGCGGAGGTCATCAGTCCCCTAGGCATTAGAACTACTTAAACCTAACTAACCTAAGGACATCACACACATCCATGCCCGGGGCAGGTTCAAATGGTTCAAATGGCTCTGAGCACTATGGGACTCAACTGCTGATGTCATTAGTCCCCTAGAACTTAGAACTAGTTAAACCTAACTAACCTAACGACATCACACACATCCATGCCCGGGGCAGGATTTGAACCTGCGACCGTAGTGGTCGCGCGGTTCCAGACTGAAGCGCCTAGAACCGCTCGGCCATTCCGGCCGGCTAGAGGCGATGTTTGATACGTCTTTTGGCCAGGAATGCCCTCATGGCCTGTGCTACTCTGATTGCTATGTGCTATGTCTTACTTGCTTCGTCCGTCATGTGCTGTTTTCTTTCAAGGTAGCAGAATTCCTTCACTTCTACTTCGTGGTGCCTAGTTCTGATGTTAAGTTTATCGTTAATCTCATTTCTGCTATTGTTTGTTACTTTCACCATTCTTCAGTTTCCTTTCGGTACTTAGTGCGTGCATATTAAATTGTTCATTCCACTCAACAGGTCTTTCAATCGATCCTCAATTTTACTGAGGACAGTGATGTCACCAATGAATCTTATCACTGACATCCTTACACCCTGAATTTGGAATCCATTCCTGAATCTTTCTTCTTCCATGTATACATTGAACAGTAGAGACGAAAGATCGCGTCCATGTCTTATAACCTTTATAATCGGAACACTTCGTTCTTAGTCTTCCATTATTATTTTTCCTTCTTTATTCCTGCAGCTTCCTACAGCTTACGCCCGCTTTCCGAGAATTTCGAACATCTTCACCATTTTAATTTGTCAAGCGCTTTCTCTGGGTCAACAACTGCAGTCACCGTTCTTGATTATTCAAGTCTTTCTGCCAATATCAAGTGCTACGTCAGAACTTCTCTGGTGCCTTTACCTTTCCGGAAGCCAAAGTAATCATTATCTAACAGATCTTCAATTTCCATTTCCGTTTTGGATTCTTCTGTATTCTTGTCGCCAACTTGGATGCTGATTGTGGATAGCTAGCGCACTTATTTGCACTTACTAGCTTCGGGATTGTGTTGAAGATATGTTTCCGAAAGTATCCAGGCTCATATATTCTACAAACCAACCTGAATAGTCGTTTTGGTTGCCACTTCCGCGAATAATTTTAGAAATTCCTAAAGAATGTTCTTTATGTCTCCCACGTTCCTTGATCGCAAGTCTTCCAAATCGCTGGTAAACTCTAATACTGGATCTCCTATAGTTTCCATATTGGCTTCCATTTCTTCTAACGCCTCATCAGACAGTTTCTACCCGTCTCAGAGGCCTTCAGTGCACTATTCCCGCTCTCTCCGCTCAGTGTAACAGTGGAATTCCCATTATACTGTTAATGTTGACGCCGTTACTTTTTAATTTCACCGAATGTTGTTTTGATTTTTCTGTATGTTGAATCAGTCCTTCTGACGACCATTTCACTTTCTGTTTCTTCACAATTTTCCAGAAACCACTTCGCCTTGTCTTGCCTGACATCCTATTTATTTCATTCCCTCCCCTCTTTTCTCCTCTTCAAAACATTCTGCATAATCCCTTAAAAACTTGATTCAGAAATGTTGCTCCGTTGGTGTCTGTGACGTTGATGCACTACGGCCACGCGTCCACTTCTTAATTTTGTGTGCTGTCAAGTCGAATGCACATCTGTTGTTTACAGCCGGCCGGGGTGGCCGAGCGGTTCTAGGCGCTACATTCTGGATCCGCGCGACCGCTACGGTCGCAGTTTCGATTCCTGCCTCGGGCATGGATGTGTGGACTGATGACCTCAGAAGTTAAGTCCCATAGTGCTCAGAGCCATTTGAACCATTTTGTTGTTTACAGTTGACATATTGTCAGTTCAAGCTAACGTCGTTGTTACTACATTGAGGTCGCTTATATGTCACGAACAAAGTCAGTCCCGGAACTTTTTGGGCAGACAGTGTGTTACTACTTAACCTAAAAGATATAAAATATGCAGAAAAATTATTGAACACATCTAACTAAAATAGTAGGAGAGAAAAAATATAGGAAGTAGGAGGTATGTGTGTAAGTCCCGTCCCTGCAGCCGGGGTTTATGGCCTGGAATATAAATGGAGTGTACAGTGGTGAGGCACATAAATGTGATTTGCAGAGTATCCATGTAGATGCAGATATGGTTAAGAAGTTAAAATTAAAATCACCCATGATAACTGAATCCTTGTGTTTTGAATATATTTGATTCAAAAGTTGCTCCATATGGTTTAGAAAGATACATATTTCCCTGCAGGGGCCCTGTAAACTGCCAAAATTATAACTGGCTTATTGTTTGTAGTAATTTCCGTTCCAATTTTAACAAAGGCTGCAGTCCCTCCTTTATAGTTCTACAGTAGCTGGCTGCTAATGAGTGTCCATCAATTTGAGGCATTACAGTTCCACTTATCACATGGTGTTCTGTAAGATATATTACTTGTGAATGCTTTACAGATTCAGCGTCATTAATGTCGCGATTTAGAAGCTCCACTTTGTTTCTGAGGCCACTGATGTTTTGGTGGAACACACAGAGTTTACTGCTGCTGGTATTTCTTGGTTCGTTCCTACACTTCGATAACTTAGCATCTCCCCATAAACTCGGACTGTTTGGTAAATTATTACATCTCGAACAGCCTAAAAAAGCCTTAGAAACAGATTGCTGATATTCGCCTAACGATATTGAAAGCGTGATTACCTCTTGAGGCTTATTTCCTATTTCACTCAGCGTATCCACGAGGCGATCGAATCTTAGACGTATAGGGTTTACGTGGGAGATATTGTATTTCAGTTTTAGTAAAATCATCTTTCTCGTATGAACCAACGTCGTACGCTCGTGGCGAATGGCTGTTTCAAGGGACAGCGCTAGGCGAAGGCCGCTAGGCAGGCGGCAGGAGTGGTGCGGCAGGAGGGGGGGGGGGGGGGGGGGGCACAGGGCTCCAATCATTGCAAGCGGAAGCATCGCATCAGCCAGCTGGCGTTGTCTGCCGCTGTAGCGCTGTCTATAAGCACTCGGTATGTAGCGGTCATCTACTTCTGAGCCTTACTCTGTGAGTAAACTCTGCCAGCCACTGTACAGCGCGTGGGCATGCCGGATGCTACTTCGTGCCAATATTAGCAGGTGGCAGAAGTAGAGCTCAATAGGCACAAAATGGACGAGGCTCAATGTGGCATCCAGATGAATATAAACTGTGGTGGCACCGGCACATAAATGAGTTAACTAGAAAACTCACTACTGCTACTTTGCAGTTGGCAATCTACCTCTTTGAGTCGACCAGCAGTTGTGATTGCTAGCAGAACTATAGCATAGTTCATCCCAAAGCCACTCTTGTTATTAACTATAAATTCAGTTAGTCCGTACATTTGCTGAAAAGTAACTTAAGAATTTCGATATCCTGAATACCCTACTACAAGATGTGATATTACCTTTACATAATATTCTTGCTGCAACCTTTTGTAGAATAAGTATTTTTTGGCATTAACTAAATTTCCCCAGAAGATTAAGTCGGAGGAGAGTATTGACAGAAAGTAAGTCAACTGTTAATATTATCCTTTGACATAATGTTCTGAGGAAATTTAGCTAAGGCCAGAAAAATACTTATTCTACAAAATGTTGCAGTAAAAATATTATGTAAAGTTAAGGAGACTCTTCAGGATATTGAAATTCTTAAACTTACTGTTTGATATAAGATAAGCCATGCTTCTCACTACACTACCACAAATAAACATAATTTATTTATAGAATATGCGTCCTTACCTAAAATTCAGTGTGGAGTTTTATATTGTTACGCATGTTTATAACACGTTACCGGCAGGCAGAAAATTGAAAATTCCCAGAAAGAGAAACACATGGTAAAAGAATATCTCATGAACCAAACGAATAATGTATCAGAATATTTGGAACCATGGATGCAAATTTCACTTAACGCTAACGTTCGTATTAAATAGGTTTTGACTTTCCCGGTACATAGGCAGCTGATAGCCTTCTGTCTGAAGGGGCATAAAAGCTTTAGTTGAATCACGTATTAGAAATAAGCAGTAGATGAGAAATGCAAGAGGAACAGCAGTCATTTTTTCCCCAAAGCCGCTATAGTCAGCCAAAATAGTAAGGTACTGAAGCGTTATCGTTAGCAATGACCTGAAATTAGCAAAGATGAAAGCAAATGCAGGCTGGGAACCATCGGGTGCACTCTCAAAAACGTAAGGCTGTTTATCCAACTGCCGTACGGCACTGAGCGAGGTGTCGCAGTGGTTAAAACTACGCAATTCCACCCAGAAGGAGCCTGCTTCAAATCACGGCGCCGCAACGCACAATAGGTTTTTTGTAGTTTCTCTAAACTGGTTATGGCGAATGTCAGAATGGCTTTCTGGAAATTGCAGGGCTGATGTACTTCCCTATTCGTGACTTACTCGAGCTTGTGCTCCACCTTTGATTGCCTCGTCGTCGATGGAACGTGAAATTCTCATCTTCATTTCCACTTTTTTCTGACCCGGCTCATTCAAGAGTATTGTCACGCTGTGGCTCTTTGTCACCAGAATAAACACAAGACAGTCACGCTATTGGCCACTGTGATCTGTTTTGTTAGAGCAATAGTGGCAAATTTACACTCGACGAAGTGAAGTGGGAGACGCTAAGACAGGGGCGTTTTGCAACAAGCAAATAAGTGGGCTTAAAATTCCAAAAAATTAGACTATTGATCTCCATTAATTATATCAAAAAGCAAACAAAGTTCCGTGTTCTGGCCCTCATGAGCCAATCGAAACCGACCGACCGGCCTGCCATCATCCACCAGTGGCGACACTGGGAGTGGTATGAAGGGACACGGGCTCAGCACACCGCCCTCCCGGCCGTTGTCGGTTTCTTGACATCGGAGCCACTACTAATCACTCAAGTAGCTCCTCAATTGGTCTCACGAGGCTAAGTTTAGCCCGTAACAGACCTTCCACAAAGAAAAAAAGTCCATGGCAGTTCCTGGAAACGAACCCAGGATGGCCGCATAGCGGTCAGAAACGCTGACTTGTGAGCTATGGAGGCGGATACATCTTGAATACATGTCACGTAATGAACGGATGGTAAGAATAGACACCTTGGCACACTGACAGGGAAGAACAGGCAATCGTTCCACGACACGCCAATCATAAGGAAACAGGATGGAAGGAGATAGTGTACTGGTACACACATGCCCTTCACCACACATCATGCAGTAGCTTGTGGAGTACGAATGTACAGCAGGCGTAAATAATGCAAAAAAACTAATTGACTATACAAGTAGATCTGCTTTAAACACGTGGATTACGTAAGTATAAATATGCGAACATGCACATCATACAGTACTATAAGTTTTGAACATCTCTCTCTCTCTTCTTTTTGCGTTTCATACATTGTGAAAGATGGCAGTATGGGCAACGGTGGGACTCACGAGTGCTGCATCCAGTTCCTGTCGAACATGTTATAGACTTTACGCAGTTTCCTGTTTTTTATCCTAAAGATCTGCCATATTTGAATCTTTGATGATTTCCTTTTCTGGTGTATGTATACGTTAATATATTTTCCTTTATTTATTTTAACACTTGCAATAAAGGTTGAGCTCATTTTGGTTTGTTAATTTCTCTGGACGTTTGAGACCTATTCTTGGGCTGATATTAGTCACTGTTTGTGGTGGCTGTCCTCACATATTTATTGACTTGTCTAACCCATTATTAGTTTCGCCACGTTCTTACTGAGACTGTCTTGGCCAATAGTCAACGAAGTGCGCTAGTTTATAAAACGGGAAGGTGAGCCAGAGCTGCATCTAATCCGAGTGATGAATTAACGACCGTTGGTCTAGTGCAGCCTGAGTAGCTTTGTGTGATTTCTCATATTTGTTTTAGCTTGAGCTGCGCTGAATCTCAATCTCAGGCTCAGAAAATGCGAAATACAGTCAGTTAAAATTCGATAACAAGCGACTTTCCTCTCTTTCGTTAATTGGCGGTCCAGTGACCATGAGGTAACTCTGGAAGATAAATTGAATGAGAGGTGCGATTGCTACTTCTACATCTACATCTACATTTATACTCCGCAAGCCACCCAACGGTGTGTGGCGCAGGGCACTTAACGTGCCACTGCATTACCTCCCTTTGCTGTTCCAGTCGCGTATGGTTCGCGGGAAGAACGACTGCCGGAAAGCCTCCGTGCGGGCTCGAATCTCTCTAATTTTACATTCGTGATCTCCTCGGGAGGTATAAGTAGGAGGAAGCAATATATTCGGATACCTCATCCAGAAACTCACCCTCTCGAAAACTGGACAGCAAGCTACACCGCGACGCAAGTGCCTCTCTTGCAGAGTCTGCCACTTGAGTTTGCTATACATCTCCGTAACGCTATCACACTTGCCAAATAACCCTGTGACGAAACGCGCCACTCTTCTTTGGATCTTCTCTAGCTCCTCTGTCAACCCGACCTGGTACGGATCCCACACTGATGAGCAATACTCAAGTATAGGTCGAAAGAGTGTTTTGTAAGCCACCTCCTTTGTTGATGGACTACATTTTCTAGGGACTCTCCCAATGAATCTCAACCTGGCACCAGCCTTACCAACAATTAATTTTATATGATCATTCCACTTCAAAGCCGGCCGGTGTGGCCGTGCGGTTAAAGGCGCTTCAGTCTGGAACCGCGTGACCGCTACGGTAGCAGGTTCGAATCCTGCCTCGGGCATGGATGTGTGTGATGTCCTTAGGTTAGTTAGGTTTAATTAGTTCTAAGTTCTAGGCGACTGATGACCTCAGAAGTTAAGTCGCATAGTGCTCAGAGCCATCCACTTCAAATCGCTCCGTACGCATACTCCCAGATATTTTACAGAAGTAGCTGCTACCAGTGTTTGTTCTGCTATCATATAATCATACAAGAAAGGATCTTTCTTTCTATGTATTCGCTATGTTGGAGAGAGAGAGAGAGAGAGAAGGGCAAGTACTCCTGTCTCAAGGGCGAATGGACAAATTCGGCGTGCCGGCGTGCCTGGTGATTGGAATATTCTCAGAGATCAGCATGACAGTAGAGTAATGGCAAGAGGGGCGGAATCAGCACATACGATCGCGACTAAATCGTAGATGCCCGAAGCGTGAGGGATGAGACCTTCTATCTCAGAACACGTGCACGCAGCAGCCTTCCCACGTGCCACTGTAACAGAGGGGCTGTTACACTGCTGGAGGTGTCGCTGCTACACGCTACTAATCACCTCTAATGAGTGCTTATGAGTGTTGTTTTCTGGAACTCGTAGACACGGAGAGTGATCCAGATTCTGTGTGGCTGTCACTACTGAACACCCTGAAGGCTGAATTAATTTCGTCTGTCTCCGTGACGTTTAGTTTCAGGTGATGGCCCCGAGAGATGTCAGTGACCTGCTGTCGCTTGTGTTTGCGTAACGATGCACCCAAAGTTCAAGGCGATCTGGTCGGATGGCGTGGCGTGAAGAGCTGGTTCCCGACACAGGGATGTGAGCCAGACACAATAAGATTCCGAGAGCCAGTTTAACGACCGACTGTCCGCCACGCCAAACAGAACAGACATCCCAATGTCGATCATTTACAATGCGCTTACTCTCTGTTCGTCAAGTTAAATGACAAACGGAGAGGAGATAGGATCCCAAATGACCTTTATTTTCCAACTAATTTAAAAAACCTACCGAAAGCAAATCTGTGCCGGTGAAGGTAGACAAAATCTTGTATTTCTTCGTGATCAAGAAGTTCTTCTGTGGATATTCTAACCTAGTGCTGGTCAAACTTCTTTGCTCAAGAGCCAATACTGACATTGTGGAACAGCCGCACATGCCCCGCTCTTATTAGTAACTGGTAATGAACATAAGTTAGTGTGTGACGAGACTCCGAGAGACTAGCTATAGTTCGGGTGCAATAAGCTGACCGCCAGCCCCCAAATACTGACCGTTAAAAGTCGGCAGTATTTCGTTTCGACTTTTCTCCAATTTCCAACGTGCTAGTGTACTGCTGATAAACCCCGTCCTTCAGGTAACCCAACAGCCAGAAATCAAACGGGTTCAAATTTGATGATATTGGTGGTCATGCAAATTATTGGCTGTCCTACTTGGTACTACTTCCCCATTCGCAGATAAAAACAATTTTACTTGTAGATCTTCTGTCCCCTGGCTGTGGCAACATCGGATGATGACCCTAAGGCAGGTGTTTCGGCCAGAATGAACGACATAAAATGAATCAGTGTAACGGCCATAAAGCAGTAGCGTAATTAATTAATTGAATGGTTATATACTGGACTTTTAGAAACACATTTAAATGAGAGGTTGTCTTGTTTTAGCATAGAATCACACTAACCTACTATTCTGGATTGCACATTGGACAGCCGGTCTTCCATAGGAAAATAAAAAAAACAAATAAGACGATAAAAACAATATGAATGAGAAATAAAAGAGCGCGCAGCCCCTAGAGGATCATGACTAGTGGAATGAGAGAAACTATTAGAAGTGATGCAAATGGGGTACAATGATTGGCAACGAGACATACGAGATACAGATACAAAGGGGAGTAACTCGGCGTTCTTACCCCATGCAGCATTGGTCGGTGCATGGTGCAGACAGCCTGCAGCGCAAGCCATGTTCTTATGTAAGTATGGCAGGCATAAAGACACATGCATATTCTTTTGGCATGACCTAAATCCTATTGATGTGACTTAACACACAACAGATTCCAAAGTAATGTTAATTAAAAACAGTAGCGACTTCTCCACTAACAGTGAACACGGTTCTGCATCCAAATGGCTGGGTTAAAAATCTTCAACCGACAGTGCTACGTCAGAAACCTGAAGAGAAGCTATCCATGATTTTATTTTCTCGGAGCATACACGTGTAAATGTCCATGCAGAGAAAAAGTTCCTGTATTCAGTCTTACTGAGGGGATAGCGCTGACTGTTCCTGCGGATTTTGGGCCGGAGGGACAGGGAAAACTTCCTGGCGCTTGCGATGGACACCCTGTGGTGGCGTTAGATGTCTGACTCTGCCTGAATCGTAATCGCCGAGATGCCGCGAGTAATGAGGCTATTGAGCAGGGGCACTACACCAGTAGTGTGTGGTATAAGCTGAGAATAACGGGAAGCGTGCTAGAGTGGTCAGTGTGGTTGTGGTGACCGCATGGCGTAGCGTTCAGAGAATCTGCCTAGTAAGCAGGGGACCCGGGTTTGAATCTCGATCCAGCACAAATTTTCAATTTGCCCCTTGATATTAATCAATGGCCACTGGTAGGTAAGGCCTGTAATCCCTTTGTGTATTAATTAATTAAGTATTATTCCTTTATGAGGGACTGGACTACACAACCGCTGAGGCCTCTCAACGTGTGGGTGATACTTCGCGGTGAAGTCTAACGTTTATAGTGGGATATTAAACCCTAAATTCCTTCCTTCTTTTGCAATTGCCATCGACATTCCGACGGCGTCGGGAAATACTACCGTCGCAGTTACTTTGCTCAGCACAGTTACAGGCCAAGATTAACACGAACGGGTCCTTCTGTGGCCATCAATCTACACCGAAAGACGTTTTAAGGAGACTGCCCGACGGACAACCCTGGGGCGCTGCAGATAAGGAACACGTGCGGTTAATGGACAGCACGGAGGTGAGCAGCACAGTGTCGTGAAGTGGAATGCGGTATGATAAACAGCCGTCACGACAAGGTGTACAGCCATCGGCTTGTGAGAAGAGAAAGCGGCTACCGTACCAGTCAAGTCTGCAGTTTCCTTTTAGTTGTGTTACACGAGCTGATACTTGTCTCAACTGTGACAAGTACGTCAGTTTTTGATAAATAACATGTCTAGTGTCTCCAACAAAGAAACTAAGCCGACAGGAATTCTTGTTTAGCTTGTTGAGCTGTATTTTTAATTCCTAAATGCCCAGTTTTTCAGTATAAATAATTTTTTAACTAAAACTTTATGTACGTTATAAAAGATAAACAAAAAAATGGCTCTGAGCACTATGCGACTCAACTTCTGAGGTCATTAGTCGCCTAGAACTTAGAACTAATTAAACCTAACTAACCTAAGGACATCACACACATCCATGCCCGAGGCAGGATTCGAACCTGCGACCGTAGCGGTCGCTCGGCTCCAGACTGTAGCGCCCAGAACCGCACGGCCACTCCGGCCGGCTAAAAGATAAACATCGCCGTTTATTGTTGTTGACTCATTTCTGGAGGAAGCTACGTTGCTGACCAGCCTTAAAATAATACTGTAGTAGGATGTCATTGACGACAGAAAGTATATTTTACACATATTTTTTTAAAAAAATCGTCTCTCTTAGTCGCAGACCTAGGCGCGAACCGAAGAACTGCAGCGTTCTTTTGGATCCTTAGTGCAAAGTACACTCCATAATAAAAGAACTTTCTCTGGTCAAAATTTGCAGAGTTCAAATTTGCACCAATGCCTACCATTTGCTTGCTTGTTATTGCCTGTGTAATCAATTGACATATGTTGTTGCAGCGCTCAAAATTAATGGTTGAAATAATGGCGCAGTGATTTGCGGATCAAAAGTGACAGAAGATTGTTTCAAATGGCTCTGAGCACTATGGGACTTAACTTCTGAGATCATCAGCCCCTAGAATTTAGAACTACTTAAACCTAACTAACCTAAGGACATCACACACAATCCATGCCCGAGGCAGGATTCGAACCTGCGACCGTAGCGGTCGCGCGGCTCCAGACTGAAGCACCTAGAACCGCTCGGCCACTGCGGCCGGTGTGACAGAAGAGATTGTGAATGTAAAATATGACATGTGGATTGTGCACGTTTTGTTTACATGCGTATGTTGTACTTTAGGCTTAAACGAGATTATCGTGAATATCACCTAAAATTCAAGTTTCTTCAGGTTCGCTATATACGTATGAAGCCATTCATTAGTGATTGGATCTTGTAGAGTTACCAAATTACAGAGCTGATGACTGCAATATCTCACCTACTGTTTCGTATACGTAGTCCCAGCCATCTTCTGTGGGTTTAAGACAGGGTCATTTAGCGAGCCAGTCGAGATGCAGTAGGTTAGCCGAGCGTTCGTCAGACCAGGAGCGTATGCGTGCAGTTCTGTCTACAGAGCTGTTGTCATCTTGGAAGACGGAAGAAACCACAGCATACCGTCATGAAGATGTAGAAGAAAGGGAAACACTTAGTCGGCGGAAATGTTGAAATAAACATTGCGGTCACGTTCACGGTAACCTGAATGAGTGGGCCATGCAACCACCTACGACCCAAACTACACCTCCTGTAACACGGAGACTTTTTGAATCCATACAGCGCAGGTGGCGACGCCCCGACGGCTGTCCAGTCTAGTCCAGTTCCCCTCACAAAGAAAGAAATCTGAATAAAATTAATTTCGTAATTTCAGTGGCACATTCGAATTGCTTGCGAAATTCCGATTTCATTGATAGTAATCACGGATCTGACTGCCAATTAATTAAAAAGTCTGTCAATTTTTGTAATAAGGTGAATTTTCTCTGGGCAATGGACACCACCGATGGCTTGCCTACATTGAGGACTTTCGATTGGTGGGGGCAAAATAATTTTCACGTTCACCATCTAATTACTTTAAAATGTACGCAAGATAGCGAAAATCCGTTAAGTTTCAGGCCATTACTTTCGAATTTAACTTGGAGGCACTACGATGGCGAGAAGCAAAGGGTAGAGTACTGGTCGGCCACGCACGTCTGATGAAAATGTGCGTATCCGAGATGAATTCAGACGGAGCCCTGGACATGCAGCAAAATTGGCTCTTTCCTCAGTTTCACGAAGAATCCAATGATTTCATTTTTATGCATGGTGGGACTCCGCCTCGCCTTCACCTTGATGTGTGGCATTATCTTAATACGACGATCCTACAACGTTAGAATGGGAGATGTTGACAACAAGGTCTTGTTCATTGCTTTTGGCCTACCAGGTCATCAGACGCCACACCTAGAGATTTTTTCTGTGGGGTACATAAAAGACAGAGCCTTTGTCCCACATATGGCAGTGACCCTTCAGGAGCTGAGAAATCGATTTGTTGAAGCTGTGGATTCAGTAAATAGGAACCTGTTGATTCGTGTATGGGATGGAATGGAATGGACTGCCTTTCTATCCTCCTCGAGCAACGCATTGTACACACGTTGAGTGTATATTTAGTGTCTGTGCGAATATAAAACTTTGAACCTTCCTGTATCCAGTGACATGGGCAATGTGTCTCTTTCTTTCATAGTTTCTCTGTAATAAACAACTGAGATCTGTTCTTTCTTTTTGAATCACCCTCTATATTTCCGTAACAGCTAAGCAATTATGCATGTGATGTCTGAAAGCAGGCCTCTAGAATCCAGATATAGATTACATGTCGAAATCCCTGTAGCACAGGCCCCCGCGCTACAGGCCACAGCCACTGCGAAGCTCGCCTCACAAGGCGCAGTGTGCAAGACGTGAGTGTCGTCAGCAGCTGAGCGGCTCGACTCAGCACACAAAAACCGCCTCCGGTTTCAAGGACCGCGCACACAAGCCGGCGAAAGAACGGAAAATGTAGGCGAAACAGGAGATGATGTTTCGCCGTAGCAGTACGCATGTCTTCCCAGGTCGATGAAAGAAAATAGTGATCCACAGTTGTTAGGCAACCAGAAGCAACAAATGTACGTTAACACAAAAAAGTTGTTGAAAGTGTGGCTCTTTGGTGAGAAGAGACAGCAAATTCAGCAGAATCTTTGTTTCTGTTTTCAGTTATTCTACATTACGTCTATCATACTGAAGTATTTTACAGGATTTTAAACGACGAGTATAACGGGAGATGACGTACAGATTGTCTCTGAAAGGAATTAAAACGTGATCATTATCAGCCTGGGGCATCCAAGAAAACATCCACTGTTCACAAAAAGAAAACGACATTGCAGTAGGTTTTTCTCAAATTGAACATTCGATAAATTTTCCGATTTTTATTTCATTGCATCCAATTTAATTCAAAGATACAGTTTAATGACTTGGCTTTGGCTGTCACCGTTAAGAGAAGAATATTTCACTGGAACAGGCATGTTTCACGGTGTCGAGCACTGGAATTCTTTTTCCTTCTTTTTTATTTAATGCAGAAACGATTGAGATGAGCTGTATTTGAAGGAAGGACACCGATGGAGGATTTCTTTTTCCATCTTAATGTAGTCCATCACTAAGTGATGAAATGTGATGCAGCCCAAACGTAGGCATGGAACAATTTCTATGTATTCTACTTTTCTTTAAATTGGGTACTAGACATCGAGAGACCATACAAACATCTAGAGTTTATGCCGGATTTGTACACTTGATTGCACAAGTGTTCTTCAACATAGGGACTCAGAACGACAAAGTGCAAAGAGCTGTACCTGGAGCTCTGTTGGGCGTGAACCAAGACGGGCAGATGTCATGTACTTCCTTCACGTCTCTACTTATCCATTCCGTAGATATAGCGCCAATATAAGCAGACAAACAATATTGCGCAGAGGCGTATGAACCGTCATTTTTCTCGCGATCTATCCGTGAATGGAGAGGAAGGAATTCTTAACACTCAGTACATTATAGATTACCTCCTGTCATGCACCTCACAGTGGATAACTTTGCATGTAGATGCAGATTATAAACGTTGCTATGGACGTTAGAAAGAGCAAGTAGAAGACACAATTTCTCCCTCAGCGAGTACTGTATTGTCTTAAGATAGTGATTACTCATACTACGCACGACAATTATTGTAAGGAAGTTACATTTCCACAACTATTCATGCGTAGCAGAGATTTATATGCAAGAAATTAAGAATACAAGTTACATCTCTGTGAACGTTAGAAGTCGTCTTGGCGAATTCTGTTTTCTTTATTATGCCGAGACACTTTCTTGTTAAGACCTGATTTTGTCTGAAAACAAAACAGCGTCCCTTATCCATAAGAGAAAAGTAACGAAATTTACAATTAGAAATTTATAAAATGCAAGTATAATAACAGCACGGAGAAATAGAGCGCTGGAAGTTAATATCTGTGTTTTTTCTTATTTTTTTAAGAAAAGAAAACTAGCATTACCAATAAAATACCCGTAATGTTTTCTAAGCTTATAGCTACAAATTAATATCCAGTATTCAGTTTTCCACAAAAGCATTTCAGCTTAACAAGGTACCCTTACTTTTAGTGTTAGTAGATGTGAAACGCTAAGCTTCCTTACTTTACAGACACTGCTCCGAAGCAAACTGTCTTTAGCACAAAGCATATTCCCGCCATAAAATGTATACTGCAATTAGATCCAAATTCGTTCTTTTCACCGCGAGAAGTACTGTAGTGTAATCACTACTTATTATTGTGATTTCTCAGGTTTTTTTCGGCGTCATTGTTTACTGTAGTAGTTTCTTTCAGCTGCTCAGCCGAGTTGTTGGTTCCATTTTAAGCACAAAATTTCGACGACCGGCCCTGCCGACTTCTGCAGATACTACGAGCAGAATTGGACATACTCGCTGTCTGGTCTGCAAGCAGACTACAGTCTACATGAAATGTATTCGCAGGTTCGAATACGAGCAACCATCAGCTCTGTGTAAGGGAATGACGATAATGAAAATTTGTGCCGGATCAGGTCTCTAACCCACATTTCCTGCTCTATGTGAGCGGTCGCTTTATTCGCTTGGCTATCCGTGCATGACTCATGGCCAGACCCAAACTTCCATATGTCGTCGTTCTTGCATCACAACTTGTACTCGAAAACACATTACGTAATAGTCGATGCCTGATATCGAAGGATAGGTACGATGTTGCAGCAGGGCCTGTGTTGTTACGAGAAGAACCATGCGGTGTTCCTTCGGTCTGGCACAAATCTGTACTGTTGTCATTCAGTTACACAGCTGATGGTTGTTCGTATTCGCACCTGCGAATACATTTCACGTATTTCATAACAGCTGTAGTCGCCGCAGCGCCTCTTCCTTCTGACATGCATGCACGTCCCAAGGAACAGTACATCGTTCTTCTTAACAACACAGGCACTTCGTTTTATCTGTCGATAGCAGGCGCTACTTTCAATTAGAATGTCCTCCCCTGTACGAGAATTACATAATATGTGTACGAGTACAGGTTGCGATGCAGAAATGACGACATATGCAAATTTGAGTTTGTACATGAGTCGTACACAAATAGCCAAAAGCGTAATACGGGAAATGCGGGTTCGAGTCGCGGTCCGGCACAAATTTTCACTGTCGTCATTCCCTTACACAGCTGATGGTTGTTCGTATTCGCAACTGCAAATACATTTCATGGATTTCATAACGGCTGTAGTTACCGCAGCCCCTTTCCTTCGGATATGCATGCATGTTCTGAAGGAACATTACATCGTTCTTAACTACACAGGCAATGCGATATGGTATAGATTGAAGTACTGTCAGCATAGCGCCGCTTGTTTTTGCCGACTTCGAATCCCGATACCGGCTATGTTCTTTGAAGCTCATTTGTTTGTCAGAGCCTGCACTAATATTCCGTGAAACGCACTCTCAGTGTGGTGTTTTTTCTGTAAGAAGTAGTTTACCTTGTAGTGAAATTGTAGTAGATAGTTCCTGTGAATTATTATGAGTAGAGGTCATTCTTGGCCACTGGAACAAAACGATCAGTGGATCATTTTATCGGCCCCCCCAACTCAGATGACAGAGTTGCTGAAAGGTTCAAAGAAAACTTTAGTCTAATTTTAAACTCGTACCCGCCTAATACAGTTATAGTTGGTGATGACTTCAGTTTCCCCTCGATATGTTGGCGAAAATACATGTTTAAATCCGGGGGTACCCATAAAACATCATCCGAAATTGTGCTAAATGCATTCTCTGAAAATTATTTCGAGCAGTTAATTCATGAGCCCACTCGAATAGTAAACGGTTGTGAAAACAAACCTGACCTCTTAGCAACAAATGATCCTGAGCTAATAACGAGCATCAAAACCAATAAGGGTGTTAGTGTACACAGGGTTGTCGTAGCGAGACTGAATACCGTAACTGTCAAATTCTCCAAAATTAAAAGAAAAATATACCGTTTCAAAAGAGCAGATAAAAATTCGCTATACGCCTACCTGAGAGACAATCTCCACTCCAACCAAATAACAGTGTAAGTGAGGACCAGATGTGGTTTAAATTCAGAGAAACAGTATCGACTGCAGTTGAGAGATTTACGCCAAATAAATTAACAAACGACGGAGCTGATCCCCCTTAGTACTCAAAACGGGTCAGAACACTGTTGCAGAAACAACGAAAAAAGCTTGCCAAATTTAAATGAAAGCAAAATCCCCAACATAAGCGATCCTTTCAGAAGCTCGAAATTTAGCGCGGACTTCAAAACGAGATGCTTATAATAGTTTCCACAACGAAATATTGTCTCGAAGCTTGGCAGAAAATCCAAAGAGACTCTGGTCGTATGTGAATTATGTAGCTGCAAGACTCAGTCAATGCCTTCTCTGTGCGATGACCATGGAAATACTATCAATGACAGTGCTGCTACAGCAGAGTTACTAAACACAGTCTTCCGAATTTTTTTTTACCAAAGAAGACGAAGTAAATATTCGAGAATTCGAATCATGAACAGCTGCCAACATGAGTAACTTAGAAGTAAATATCCTTGGAGTAATGTAGCAACATAAATCAATTAGCAAATGCACGTCTTTCGGTCCAGACTGTATACCAATTAGGTTCCTTTTAGAGTATACTGATGCAATAGCTCCATACTTAACAATAACATACAACCACTCGCTCGACAGATGATCCGTACCCAAATACTGGAAAGTAACACAGTCACACCAATATTCAAGAAAGACAATAAGAGTAATACACTCAATTACAGGCCCATATTATTAACGCAGATAAGCACCAGTGATTAGGATTCGTGATTTTGTGTCAGAAATGTTACAGTTCTTCGTAACTGTCGGAAAGTCATCGAGGAAAACAGAAGTGATTCATGGCATTCCCCAAGGTAGTGTTATAGGCCCTCTGGTGGTCCTTATCTACATAAACGATTTAGGAGACAATCTGATCAGCCGTCTTAGGTCGTTTGCACATGATGCTGTCGTTTATCCTGTAGTAAAGTCATCATAAGATCAAAACAAATTGTAAAACGAGTTAGAAGAGATATCTGTATGGTGCGAAAATTGACAATTGAACCTAAATAAGAGAAAAGTATAGGTCATTCACATGAGTGTTAAAAGGAATCCGTCAAACTTCGGTTACAAAATAAATCAATCAAATCTAAAGGCCGTAAATTCAGCTAAATACCTAGGAATTATAATTACGAACAACTTAAATTTGGAAAGAACGCATAGAAAATGTTGTGCGGAAGACGAACAAAAGACTGCGATTTATTGGCAGAACATTTAGATGATGTTACAGATCTACTAAAGGGACTGCCTACACTACGCTTGTCCGTTCTCTTTTGGAGTACTGCTGCGCTGTGTGGGATCTTCACTAGATAGGATTCCCGGAGTACATCGAGAAAGCTCAAAGAAGGGCAGACATTTTGTATTATTGAGAAATAGGGGAGACAGTGTCGCGGACATGACTCAGGACTTGGGGTGGATATCATTGAAACAAAGGCGTTTTTCGTTGCGGCGGGATCTTCTCACGAAATTTCAATCAGCAACTTTCTCCTCCGAATGCGAAAATATTTTGTCGACGCCGACTTACATTGGGAGAAACGATCATCATAATAAAATAAGCTTCCAAGGAAATATATATGTGTTCGTTTTTTCCGCGCGCTATTCGAGAGTGGAATAATAGAGAATTCTTGTGAAGGTGGTTCGATGAACCCCCTACCAGGCACTTTTCCATGATTTGCGGAGTATCCATGTTGATATAGGTGTAAATGTAGACATTTTTCAGCTCTGGTGCAGGACATGGCCGGTGAGACCGTAATACATTCAGTGCTGGACCTCAAGCCCTGTTTAAATTGAAACTTCCGTCGCGGTTTATTAGATTTTCCGACGTCTTCATTCCGATAGACTCCTTAATTATGCTATCCCAGGAGTTTGGATTCCGCATGTATTTCATCTATCGAAACAAAAATGTGGGAAAACCAAATATTACGTGACGGAGGTTTCAACTTAAACAAGGCTTGGGCTCATGCTCTCAATTTATTAAAATTTCTCCTACCACCTCATCCATCAGAGATGGAAAATGCTGAGAGAATGTGCGGGTTCTGAAAAACAAATATGCATCCCAGTGCATAGATGGAATTTCATGAAAGTTGTTAAACGAAGCAAACTTTTCGCGATGGCAATGCAAAGTCAAACTTAGAAAGTCGAGTCCTGCGAAAATTTAAGTACCAAGAAACCAATCAAATAAAATGTATCTAGCGTCCGTCTCCTATCGGTTTTAAAAATATGTTTATCAAAGACCTGGCCGACGGACTTACAACGAAAACATGCATGTAGATTGTGGATACTCTGCTGTAGAATATGTTTCGCTGGCTAGAGAGAAATAACTCAGCATCGTTTACAGTTTACGTTATTCCTGTTGATTCTGTAGTTGGCTGATAAGCCCGACCGACGTGTGTCAACTGAATTGAAGATAAACGTGTATTTGTAAAAGAGGCGTATCTATATCAAGTTACAAACAGTTTACATGCAACTGACCACAACAATAAAAGTGGAAATAAAATATTAATAGTTCTTGGATATATGCACCGCATCATTCTTTCAGAATTATCCTATCCGACGTTTCGGACTTCTCACTGAGGCCTTCTTCTAGGAAGAAATGTCGGAACGGAACATTCTGCAGGAATGACGAATTATAGCGAATTCAGTCAATCTGAATTGCAGTACATGTTGTGATACGAACCACAACTTCGTAATCCCGACCTGACTCTCTACTGCTCACCTGACCAGTCAATGTACTTGAAAGCTATACAGTACTGAAATGAATACCATCATCACATTAACAGTTACAGGTCGTCCCTCAACTATGTGCTTCAAAATTGACGTATAAGGACGCCACCTAGACCACTGAAATTCCTCAAACACAATTACAATTACATTATGAACACGAGGATATAAATAGTGTATTCGATGTTCAAAAATGTAGGAGTAGGAAAACAGCTTTGATTTATATTACAAAGTATGATGCCGAGCCCATTTCAAATTGTAATGATTCGGCTTTGTCTTTTAATGAGCCCAGAATGAGATTTTCACTCTGCAGCGGAGTGTGCGCTGATATGAAACTTCCTGGCAGATTAAAACTGTGTGCCCGACCGAGACTCGAACTCGGGACCTTTGCCTTTCGCGGGCAAGTGCTCTACCATCTGAGCTACCGAAGCACGACTCACGGCCGGTCTCACAGCCTTACTTCTGCCAGTATCTCGTCTCCTACCTTCCAAACTTTACAGAAGTTCTCCCGCGAACCTTGCAGAACTAGCACTCCTGAAAGAAAGGATATTGCGGAGACATGGCTTAGCCACAGCCTGGGGGATGTTTCCAGAATGAGATTTTCACTCTGCAGCGGAGTGTGCGCTGATATGAAACTTCCTGGCAGATTAAAACTGTGTGCCCGACCGAGACTCGAACTCGGGACCTTTGCCTTTCGCGGGCAAGTGCTCTACCATCTGAGCTACCGAAGCACGACTCACGCCCGGTCTCACAGCCTTACTTCTGCCAGTATCTCGTCTCCTACCTTCCAAACTTTACAGAAGTTCTCCCGCGAACCTTGCAGAACTAGCACTCCTGAAAGAAAGGATATTGCGGAGACATGGCTTAGCCACAGCCTGGGGGATGTTTCCAGAATGAGATTTTCACTCTGCAGCGGAGTGTGCGCTGATATGAAACTTCCTGGCAGATTAAAACTGTGTGCCCGACCGAGACTCGAACTCGGGACCTTTGCCTTTCGCGGGCAAGTGCTCTACCATCTGAGCTACCGAAGCACGACTCACGCCCGGTCTCACAGCCTTACTTCTGCCAGTATCTCGTCTCCTACCTTCCAAACTTTACAGAAGTTCTCCCGCGAACCTTGCAGAACTAGCACTCCTGAAAGAAAGGATATTGCGGAGACATGGCTTAGCCACAGCCTGGGGGATGTTTCCAGAATGAGATTTTCACTCTGCAGCGGAGTGTGCGCTGATATGAAACTTCCTGGCAGATTAAAACTGTGTGCCCGACCGAGACTCGAACTCGGGACCTTTGCCTTTCGCGGGCAAGTGCTCTACCATCTGAGCTACCGAAGCACGACTCACGCCCGGTCTCACAGCCTTACTTCTGCCAGGTTCGCAGGAGAACTTCTGTAAAGTTTGGAAGGTAGGAGACGAGATACTGGCAGAAGTAAGGCTGTGAGACCGGGCGTGAGTCGTGCTTCGGTAGCTCAGATGGTAGAGCACTTGCCCGCGAAAGGCAAAGGTCCCGATTTCGAGTCTCGGTCGGGCACACAGTTTTAATCTGCCAGGAAGTTTCTTGTCTTTTAATGTTCGTGTTCGAAGGTGGGCCGAACGTACTAATTTTATAGATTATACCGACCCATTTTTAGTTAATAACTGGTCACGTATTCGTTTTATTGAAAAATACTTTGAATCCTTTCAGGCTAAGAAGGTTATAGTGAGGTCCTTGTCCGAGTGTCATTTGCAGTATAATGGCTGGGCGGGCCGCGTGGTACGCTGGTATAACCAGGCCTTTCGGTCCAAGGTGGTGCGTAAAAAATAATTATATCTCTGTGGCGACACAAATATCGGCAAGTCCACTTTGATTGAAAAAATCTTGTCTCGCAAACAACAAGTATATCTTCCGTTCTGTTCCGTCGTTCCGTCGTGACCCCATGAACGAAGCACCTTTACCCTGGGCGGTTAACCCTCTCTTAGAGCTTCCTGACGAGGAGACCAGAGATGTTCTTCATTTGATTTATCCATCCGATCGCTGCTCTCCCCGTCAGTCTTTTGCCCTCGATCTCTCCTTCGGTGATTATTTTTTTCTAAATTTTCTCCATCACTTCTCACAATACTCCCAAAGAACTGGAGACTTTTTTGCTTGACACGAGAAGAAAGTCGGCTGGAGATACTGTGTTGCTCAGTAATGGACATATTCGTTCTTCTTTCGATCCATTCTACACGCAGCATTCTACGCCAGCAGCAGAGCTCGACTGCATCGACACGCTGCTTGTCCCTGGCTTTAAGTGTGCATGTTTCGCACTCGTGAAAGAAAACGGAAAATACGAGTGGTTCCACAAGCCGGATCTTTGTGCTGTTCGTTATCGTCCTGTTCTACCAAAACTTGATGAGCTTCTTCAAAGCCACTCGGCCGGCCGCGGCGGCCGAGCGATTCTAGGCGCTTCAGTCCGGAACCGCGCGACTGCTACGGTCGCAGGTTCGAATCCTGCCTCTGGCATGGATGTGTGTGATGTCCTTAGGTTAGTTAGGTTTAAGTAGTTCTAAGTTCTAGGGGACTGATGACCTCAGATGTTAAGTCCCATAGTGCTCAGAGCCATTTGAACCATTTGAAAGCCACTCGCCCTAGTGTGACCTGTCTTCTTATCCAAACTTCCCGTGTCACAGACGGTTGACCCAAAAGAGATCAATGAATACAGACCTCCAGCTCCACTAAGGTGCTCTACTTTCGTCAGCAGATCAGCAATTTCATCTTCGCTACCGCCTAAAGATACGATGTTATCAGCAAATCGGACGCTGTTAATGGATCTTCCATCAACTGAGATGTCTTTATTCAGTCATCAAGAGCTTTCCTAATGACATGTTAGGCATAGATGTTGTATAGGTGGGGGGATGGAACAGAACCCTGTCTGATGCTTTTTGATAAATTGAATAAAGCAGACGTGCCACCACTTGTCTTCACAGCTGCGAGGTGATCACTGTATGGACTTCTTCAAAAATGGTTCAAATGGCTCTGAGCACTATGGGACTTAACATCGGAGGTCTTCAGTCCCCTAGATTTAGAACTACTTAAACCTAACCAACCTAAGGACATCACAAACATTCATGCCCGAGGCAGGATTCGAACCTGCGATCGTAGCAGCAGCGCGGTTCCGGACTGAAGCGCCTAGAACCGCTCGGCCACATCGGCCGTCGTATGGGCTTCTGATCAATGCTATCAAGTGTGGTAGAACACCGAACTTTGCAGGAACCTGCCAGAACATTTTCCAGACAACGCAGAGTATTTCCTGCAGTCAAGGAAGCAGAAGAAAATAGGAAACGTATACAGTTTTTCGCGGTACTCTTTCCACCTTGTAGGAGCATCTTCCTTGCCTCCGGTAGGATTGCCTTTCTCATGAATATATATAAGAAAATAACTGAAGTATGGTATTACAAGAGACTGTCGAACATCAGATGATTTGATCAAGGAAGAAATGAATACATCCTGCAACGAATTAACGAGAAAAATTGTCTAATAAAGGACGCACTGGAAAGAAAATATAGAGTGGATGTGCATACACTACGAGATGAGTTGTTGGTGGAATCTATAGTGCAAGGCATGATGGAGGGAAGGAATCGGAGAGGCGAGCCTAGATATCCTCGATGATGTGGAATGTAGCAGTTATGCTAAAATGAAGAGGGTAGTTGCGCAAAACTTGAAAGCTGCATCAAACCAACCATATAACTTTATTGTTTATAAAAAACAGCATATAAGAAAAAACTACTAATGTATCTGTGCTGGAACAATGACAGAAGGAATGATCTTTTGGTAGTACCGGACGAAAAACGTTGTGCTTAAAAAGGCGCTCATTGAAACTGAGGATCGACCAATTAAAGTTAGAGAAACGGGAGTCTATCACTGGATAAAATTACGTTGCCTTGCTACGAGCATTTTTTATACTGACTCAGTAAAAATGGAAATGTCGTGTGACTAGAGCCTCCCGTCGGGTAGACCATTCGCCAGGTGCAAGTCTTTCGAGTTGACGCCACTTCGGCGACTTAAGCGTTGATGGGGACGAAATGTTGATGATTAGGACAACACAACACCTAGTCCCTGAGCGGAGAAAATCTCCGACCCAGCCGGGAATCGAACCCGGGACCTTAGGCTTGACATTCTGTCGTGCTGACCACTTTTTTTTTCTCTTTTTGTTCGTTGTTGATCGTTGTGTTTGGTCGTTGAGGACGTCACATGATATCCGTTCAAGTTCGTTTGTTGATCCTTCCACTCAGTTTTTTTATCACAGAGGCCAACCAGCTCTCTGACCGAACACGCTGAGCTACCGTGCCGGCGTGGATGAAATAATGATGAAGACAGCACAACACCCAGTCCCCAGGCGGAGAAAAACCTCTCAGCTACCGGGGACGGACATAATGACTCAAAAAAGCCATAGTAACAACTAATTTTTTGACTCATTAACATTGTTTCAAATTTGAAATTTACAGTAATTAACATCCACAGTGAAATCCAAAAATTAAAATAAATATCTTCCAGAGTAATTAGACTAGGACCATCTCGAACCCCTCAGATAAATTACTTTCAGGAGTCAACAAGGAACCACAGATCTTTCAAACTAAACAGCTCAAAAAAAGTTTAGCACCGCCTGCACACCTGCGAACATGTGCGGGCTTGGGTGGAAGGAGATAAGGCAATTGAATAATACACTTTATGAGTCAAAAATTGACTTTGCTATGAAATAAATTTAAAACCATGAGCAAAGTAAAAGTAGTCCGTCCGCAAGTGCACATTTGTGGAATCAAAATATGTTGTTGTGTATCATTCGATGCCGAATCGCTCCAACAAGTTCACTGTAACAATGTTGGATTCTGCTTTGGTTAGAGAATTTGATGCTCAAGACTGTCTCACTCTTCGACTTTGGCCCTCTGAGATTATCCACTGTGCAGGAGAGTTTCTGAGACTACCGGTTTCGACTGATGTCAAGCATTCTTAATCGAGTTGATGTCAACAGACACCGCAGACTATTCCATTTGGTTGATTCCTACCTCACAGATAAAGGTGTTCACGAGGTGGGTGCATTGTGTTAGTACATTATCGTCTTGAAAGTCCGACGCACTGCCGAGTAGTTGACTGTCGATCTTGAGTGTATGTTGTAGTTGCTGTCCCAGTACTGTACAGCCCTCAGATTAAACCTCAATAGTAATTAGAGTGGTCCGACATTCGCACATGATATCGTACCAGTGGATGATCCTTGAGATTGCATGTCTGAGTTGCGCATTGGTACCTGGCTGCCTTCACACTCTTCGACAACGATCACCAGGCGTCAGACAAATCTGCACTCGTCGTTAAAGAGATCCCGATGCCGTTGATGGAGGTTCTATTTCACATGTTCTCCCTTGCCCACCTTCTTCGCACGCCACTGTGCTGGGGAGGGGGGGGGGGTGTATCGTTGCTCGTAAAGGAAGATTAGAGGCCAATATACGCCATTCGCCCATAAAGTTCCGCGACTTATTTTATTCCTGGCGTATAAGCGACATCACAGCAGTAACTACGGCGGCAGCTTGAACTAACAACTGTACACAAGAGATGAGCATTCGAACGGTCAGTTGGGAGCAGGCAGTGTTGAGTAGTGGGCGTGCGAATGTACCGGTAGGTTGTCAGCGTTGTCGCATCACAATTCGCAATGGAGCAAAGTCTCTGAATCAAGTGTTCAAGAGAGAATATTCTGTAGAAAGAAAAGTGTTTATAGAGTTTGTTCTGTGCTTTTTGATTCCCGAGCAAAACCAACGACGTGTGGACATCTCCGCGACTTGACTGAATGCGAGAATTGGTGTTATCAAATCACAAAACGACAAAGTGCAGAAGTTCAAACGAAGGGTCAACGCTTTGACGGTATAACCGGCATTCAAGCAAATGTGACGCGTGAGATGAACAACATCCCAAAGGAGGACTTCTGTAACAGCTTCACATTGTTGTAGAAACGTTCCGTGCATTGTACTCAAATGGGGCGAGGCTATGTAGACCACCTGAAGCATTAAAAACACTGCCACCTTGATGTATCTCTAATTTTTATTAATCCAGTCTCGAAACTTTTTGGGCTAACTTGTTACCGTTTGGAGACGGTTGTGTTGCATAGTGCCCAGTGTCTACACAGTCTTGTTATTTCTTATCAGGGTAACTACTGATCAAAAATTGTAGGAAGCAGGCATATCTGTTTTTTCTCATGATAGCGGATGAATGTTCAAATGTGTCGCCATTTCAGTAGACAATTTCCCATGGTCACAACCCATTTTGCCTCAAAGGGAAAATGAGGACGCGATCTAAGGTTGAGATAAACCTTCGGAGTATGTTGACAAACTTACGGAAATACACGCGCTCCTTTCCAACCTCACTCAGGATCATCTGCACATTCACACCAGCTCACATCCATTACGACAGCGCTAAGGTTGGCAGATGTTCTAAAACTGGCAATTGAAACAGAAGTAAATGTGATTGACTGATGAATAAAAAAAGTACATGAACCAGCCATCCTGATAACGTATTAAAAATTTCTCCCTAAAATTTTAAGGAACAGTTGAGGCATTTCACGAAACTTTGAAAGTCGTACCACATTCGTGTCATTGTCAGTTAAAATAGAAGACAAACCTGTTAACAAATGAGCTGCTGCCCTCTGGTCAGAGTCTACTAAAATGTGGCATATCGTGATCTCCATGTCACAAGCACCATACATTGGAGGGTCGTTTCGCTGGTGCAAGAAGCCGTGAGTAAAAGGGCAGTGTCCTATGAGAAGACGAGTGAGATGGACCTCATCCCGTCGCTGTGGCTGAAAGGAGGTACGCCACGGCCGCGTTGCTGATTTCAGTACGTGCAGCTGATTGTCCGTCACTTACAGCCACTTTTCTTCACATCCACGCACGACTGTGCCTCACCAGCGAGGTGATAGCATCTAGTGAGATGACACGCTGCACTGACTGAGTATCACAATGCACTTTCTTTGCTACAAAATCCCCCATTTCGCTTCCCTTACTACTCGTATGCCCTAGTACTCAGCAGGAAGACATCTCCTTTCCCGGCCGTCGTACATGGGGGAGGTCTACCTGAATATCCACAATGGCTCTACTCATCTGTATTGAGGGTGCACATTTCCGACCAAAAAATTAAAATAAAAAGTAGTGCAAAACTTTTCCTGCGCATATTATGTAAAATGAAAGTGGAGTGGAGGAGATCGAAAGAAAGTGAAGGAACTATTGATGTCAGCTACATCGGGACATTATGCGGAATGAAAACGTGTGCTGGACTAGTATTTCCCCCTACTAGGAAGTTGCGTTAACCACTGCGCCGCCCAGACACAGTGTTTGTTCATCGTGATTGCGCCGACTGTCCCTCACGCCTCTCGTTCTACCCGCATTCCCACCTAGCGCCACCTATCCACATTCATCTACAGGGTAAACATTAATAAAACTGACAAACTACGGGGACGGATTCTTGAACTGAAATGGAGGTAAAAAGGTCATATGAACGTGTGTCCGGAAATGGACGGTATGCGCGTACAACGACGAAAAATCGTCTCGAAACACGGTACACAGGTACATCGTATCCACGTCACAACAGACGTTCAAAGTGACCTCCATGGTAGCGGTTGTCATGCAGGGTACACGATCATACTTTGGTTTACACCGTGTTGGGGGACACTTGCCGGGAACTTGTACTAGGGTTTGTCTGAATATCATAGACAACCCCGTCTCCAAATCTGCTGTACCCACAATCCGCTGCCTGTCTGAAAGGACCCATTATCACTCAAGCGTCCAAAAAGGGCTTGTAATGTACTGTGATGTGCTTGTTGCCTGTGAGGGTACTTGTTTAGGAACAGCCGTGCTGCCCCTCGACCGTTTCCATCAGCTTGACCGCACACAAACACCATCTCGACTTCTTTTCTATTTGAATACCGGATCATGCTGCTGCTTACAGTACGCTGCGTCAATAACATAGCCTACAACAGACAAGGAACGCACGGCACGTGGTAAGAGGAATATTTATTCGTCAGCGCCATGTACCGTGGCAATGACGCATTTCAGGACACGAGTTCATAGGATCCCCAAGGTAGTGTTATAGGCCCTTTGCTGTTCCTTATCTATATAAACGATTTGGGAGACAATTTGAGCAGCCGTCTTCGGTTGTTTGCAGATGACGCTGTCGTTAATCGACTAATAAAGTCATCAGAAGATCAAAACAAATTGCAAAACGATTTAGAAGAGATATCTGTACGGTGCGAAAATTGACAATTGAGCCTAAGTAAGAGAGAAGTATAGGTCATCCACATGATTCGGTAACAAAATAAATAAATCAAATCTAAAGGCCGTAAATTCAACTAAATACCTGGGTATTACAATTACGAACAACTTAAATTGGAAGGAACACATAGAGAATGTTGTGGGGAAGGCTAACCAAAGACTGCGTTTTATTGGCAGGACACTTAGAAAATGTAACAGACCTACTAAGGAGACTGCCTACATCACGCTTGTCCATCCTCTTTTAGAAAACTGCTGCGCGGTGTGGGATCCTTACGAGATAGGACTGACGGAGTACATCGAAAAAGTTCAAAGAAAGGCAGCACGTTTTGTATTATCGCAAAATATGGGAGTGTCACAGAAATGGTACAGGATTTGGGCTGGAAATCATTAAAAGAAAGGGGTTTTTCGTTGCGACGGAATCTTCTCACGAAATTCGAATCACCAACTTTCTCCTCCGAATGCGAAAATATTTTGTTGACACCGACCTACATAGGAAGGCACGATCACCACGATAAAATAAGGGAAATCAGAGCTCGAACGGAAAGATATAGGTGTTCATTCTTTCCGCGCGCAATACGAGATTGGAACAATAGAGAATTGTGAAGGTGGTTCGATGAACCCTCTGCCAGGCACTTGAATGTGACTTGCAGAGTATCCATGTAGATGTAGATGTAGATTTTTTTCCTCCATTTCCAGTCAGGAATCCGTCCCTGCAGTTTGTCGGTTGTATTAATGTTCTCCCTTTATAACTGATTCCTCTCAGTGGGCATTGAGTCCAACACCTTCACTACAGTTGCACAATTATGTTCAGTCTTCTGCGGGAATTCAAAGTAGCGAGCATGGAGAACGTGGACGGGCACTGCGGATAGATGGTGGTAGGTGGGAGCGTGGGTCGGCCGAGAGGCTTTCCGGGACAGCCTACGCAATGAGGGTGAACAATGAGTCCAGATGGCGCAGTGCTTAATGTAGCTACCTAGGAAGTAGGAGATCCTGGGTTCGAATCATTGTTGGGCACATATTTTTCTCTCATCGCCGCTGATTCCGCATAATGCTCCGATACAGCTGACATCAATTTTTCCTTCGCTTTCATTTCTCCACACCCCCCCTCCCGCCCCCCTTCACCTTCAATTTACATAACATGTACTAGAGCTGCGGATCCCGCGTGTCGTCTGTTCTTTCCGACGTGTGCGAAAGAACAGACATCAAGCATTCATATATAATTTTCCTGTGCAGTTTACATTCTCTAGCGAATAAAAAGTGCGACCTGATGTTAGAATGGACTCACCATGTAGAGCGCCAGTGAGACGGGCATCTGGAAGGTGTGGTAGGCAGTCTTGTACTTGGTGATGAGGTAGTAGCGGTCCATGGTGAACAGCTTGAGCGAGCGATCCCTCCGCGTCTCGATGTCCAGCAACTGGCCGATCACCGCCTTGTGGCTCACCTGCAGCCAAAACACACAACGACAACTCAGCCTGACGTCTAAATACTGATCAAAAGGCCTACAACGCGATTTAAAGGAAACGTAAGTGGACCATTTTTACAATTACGTCTCGAGAACTACTCGATAACTTCTTTAATAAATAACGTTGGTTGGAGTAAGAAGAGTGTTCCTGCTGACATACCGTGTAGTTTCAGTCTCTGGCAAAAGTCACTTGAAGAATGTATAACACGAAACAATATTGCTGTTTAACTACATCGACAACTATACTAAAAAGTTCGCTGATATATCTAAAGAATCTGTCATTAAAAGCCACGCTATTGTCCACGCACTTACTTACGAAAGCAGTCACTTACGCTGATGGTCTTTTAGTCGCAATGGGAGGAAACTGAAGAGAAAGTGTGAGACAAAAATGAGATACTGAAATTGGTCCCGACAATCCCGATACATGGAAAACAAACAGCAAACAATAGGAAATAAAAGCACATACTTGTTGCTAAAGGATTGTCACTGAACAGGAGCCGAATGCTCAATCTACGAGAAGAAATAAGTCAATAAAAAGCAAGGTAAACTGGTATTCAGGCCGGTTCTTAGAAAAAAGGCCGTATTTTAATATTCATGTCAGCAGCATATCTGCAAAAGGAATTTATGCTATGAATAACAAAAAAACCACGGTTAATTGGTGTACAATACTGATACCGCATACACACTGAGTCATTAACAAGCGTATCTGACTTACTGAAAGAGAGATATTATACTACTTTGGTTAACACTGCCGATATGCCACGTCGGTGTAGGAGAATTGGCTGAATTATAGCGAATTTGTATTGCAGGTATGCGCGACGCTGGACAGTTCTCCTAAAGAATTTCCCTACACGTAGGACATGCGTGTCAGCATTGATGTTGTTGGACCAAGACAGGAGCACGGTCTTGTTCGTTCTGGCTAGAGGTGGACACGACGTAGTGACTGCAAGATTGGCGAGAATATCCTGTTATCAGCCATTGTTGATCGGACGACAGCTGCGGAACAAATTAGAATCTATGGCACACTCAGAGTTTAAGCGCATTATATCTGCCACTGTTTCCTGGTGTAAAATTAGATTTGCAATGAGACGAAGAACCTGCTTTGTTGTCATTTACGGACGTTTGAGAGTGCCGCGTCATTCGTTGAACAGACAGTTCGAGGCATATTATATTATAGGATACAAAAATCGCACAGTTCCGATGTTTCTTGAGCTAACACTGAACAATGAAGATGCACCCAAAACATTATCCAGACCATTCCATCGCCGTTTCTGCAAGGAGAGTGTGACGTGCTCTTCCAGCAGGATAATTCCTCTTTAGCTTACACGTTAATTCCTCTTCTCTGTACGACCCACCAGAATTGTTCCTAACTTATATATGAGACGTGATGAAATTCTCTAGTTCGGTCTGCATTATCGGCGTCATAGATCATACCTTGACCAATTGCAATAAATGCAGTGGACAGGTAAAAATAGCACTAGAGAAGGCAGTTGACACCTATGTGATCGTCCCTCTGCGTGATATAAGGACTGCTTTACAGTTAGTGGAAGATATACAAGATGCTGAAAATGTTATTCAACGCGGTCAGTACAGAGATGTATGACTCTGTGATTATGATCATTTACAAAGGAAAACTATCCTCGAACCATAAGCCTTGCCGCCATGGGGTATCTTCTGTTTCTCAACATTCCAGACAGCTGAAAGACGGACATCGATAAAGTAAAACAAGGGTAATGGAATGCAGTCAAGTTAAATCAGGCTATGTTGACCGTATTTTGGTTAGAGAATGGGGCAGTTTCGCAATTTGGACAGCAAAATAACTGATAACGGCCGAAGCAGAGTGGATGTAAAATGCCGACTGGCAATAGCAGGAAGAGCATTTCTGAAAAAGAGGAGTTTGCTAACACTTAACATAAGTTTAACTGTTATTAAGTCCTTTCTAAAGGTATTTGTTAAGTGGTAGCTTTGCACAGAAGTAAAACATGGGCGATAAGTGGCTCAGATGAGACTAGAATAGATGCTTCGGAAATGTGGTGCCATAGAAGAATGCTGAAGGCTAGATGGATAGATCGAATAACTGATGAGGAGGTAGTAAATCGAAATGGGAACAACGAAGTTTATGGCACAACATGACTATAAGAAGGGATCTATTGACAGGACGTATCCTGGGGCATCAAGGAATCGTATTGAACGGAGGACGCTGGGTGCAAGTGTCGCTCTGATATGAAGAGGTTGCCACAAGAAAAGAATTAATGGCAGGCGGCATCAAACCAGTCGAAAGAATGAATACAGGTCATAGTTCTTAGATGTTGCGCAGATGTCTGGAGCCTTGGGCTGCCTATTCCGTTACTCGTGTGATCACAGGTGGTTCCTAAAAACCGGGTGAGCGGCCCCGAAGTAACAGACTCAACTGAGCCGCTGGCGCCGCTGCGTTCTCCACGGCCGCGTCGCGTGGTGCAGCGATAACTGCGCACATTGAGGGAATGTGGGCTGCCACTGTTTACACTGCGCAGCTGGCGACCCGCATTCTCCCTGCCACTGCCGTAATGGTTCCCAGAGACAGGAACGTAAGTGGAGAGATCTTCTTGACACACCTTGAGGGAATGGAAGTACTACACAGAGACCGAACTCTACCACATCGATACCCCAGTATTTCTATGCATGTGGGATATATTGATTAACATTTCATGCGAATTCATGCTTGTTTTCAGTACAGAAAATACCATTTCTACATATGAAAAACAACGCTGTTGTTGTTGTCAACACTCCAAAGACTGGTTTAATGCTCCACTCCAAGCTATTCTGTCATGTGCAAGTGTCCTCTCTCTGAACAACACCATTTGAATCTACTTATTGTATTCGTGCTCAGATCGTCCTCTACAATTTTTACCCCTCACCCCCCCCCCCCCCCTCCTTTACGGAATTGATGATCCCTTGATGCCTCATTATGTGTTGTATCAACCGTTCCCTACTTTTAATCAAGTTGTGCCATAAATTTCTTTTTTCTCCCGTTCGATTCAGTACCTCATCATTAATTATTCGATGTACTAATACAATCTATAGCATTCTTCTGTTGCACCAAATTTCAAGTGCTTCTATTCGCTTCTCGTGCGAACAGCTTATCATCTCCGTTTAACTTCCGAGCAAGGGTGTACGCAATATACCATGAGAAAAGATTTCCCGACACTTAAATTTTTGCTAAATGTTAACAAGTACTCTCTCTTTTTTTTAGAAATTATTTTCTTATTATTGGTAATCTGCATTTTATTCCTTTCTACTTTCGCCATCAACAGTAACAGTGCTGCACAAATTGCGAAGCTCCTGTACTACCCCGAGTGTCTCATTTCCTGATCTGGTTCCCTTAGTATCGTTTGATTTAACTCGACTACATTTCATTGCCCCTGTTTTACTTTTGTTGATATTTATCTTATAATCTCTTTTCGAGATAGTATCCATTCGGTTTAAACGCTCTTCCAAGTCCTTTGCCATCTCTTACAGAATTACGATGTCATCCGCAAATCTCAAAAGATTTAATTTTTTCCCCTGAACTTTAATTCCTTTTCTAAATTTCTCCTTGGTTTGCTTGAATTGTTCTTCAATGTACAGACTGAATAATATGAAAGGTAGGCTACAATCTTGTGTCAATCCCTTCACAACCACTGCTTCCCTTTTATGTTCTTTGGTTCTTACAACTGCAGTTTGGTTTCTGTGAAAATTGTAAATAACCTTTCACTCCTTTTATTTTATCGCTGCTACCTTCAAAAATTCAAACATTGTAGTCCAGTTAAAATTGTCATTAGCTTTCTCTAAAACTACAAATGGTATAAACGAGGGTTTGCCTTTCTACAACCTATCTTCTACGATAAGTCATGGGGCGAGTCCTATCTCACGTATTCCTGAATCTTCCCAGATCCCGATCTAATCTTCCCCAAGGTCGGCTTCTACCAGCATTTCCATTCTGTAAATATTTAGTGCCAATATTTTTCAACCAGAAGCTATTAAACTGATTACTCGTTAGTATTCACATCTCTTGAAGTTTGAAGGTATTTCCTCTGTTTTATACGAGGGGCGCCCAAAAAGTAATGCTCAACTTCTTTTTCTCGGCCAGTTTCGGTTGAAAAAATGCGAAATTTGTTGTGTGATGTCGTGGCATACTCCCGCTTCAACCCCTATAGTTTTCTAAAGTTCCGATAGGTGGCGGCGCTTTAGTAGCCTTCCAAATGGCATCTGTAACGGAGGTGCGTTCCAAGCAGAGAGCTGTCATTGAGTTTCTTTTAGTGGAAAACAGGGCATCACAGATATTCATAACGCGCTTGGAGAATGTCTACGGAAACCTAGTAGTGAACCAAAACACGGTGAGTCGTTCCGTGGGGCGTCTGTCATCGCAAGGTCACGCAAACATGTCCGATCCTCCGCGTACCGGCTGGCCGCGCACAGCTGTGACGCCCCTCCACCACTTCTACATTTCAATCACAAAGTTATTTAATTCGAACTATAGATCCGCTTTACACCACCAATTCATTGTACAATGCCTGGCGAAGGAGACTACGTATCAGTACTAGCGAGTTTCTGTTTTACTGCATTCGCATGTTGAACGAGAGGAATGTGACAGGACTTGTATATGCCTCCGTACGCGGCCTAATCTCTCTTATTCTTATGATCCGTACCCGAGATACATGACAGTGACAGCAGAATGGACACACTGTCTACCTCAGATATACATTCTCTAAGTTTACCTAATATTGTTTCCCGACACCTATGTCCTCTTTCTTCCATAGATTCCGACTGAAGTTCCCCGAGCATCTCTGTTACACTTTTGGTTGGGTAATTCTGACCTATAAGAATCCTAGCGCCGCGCTTCTGAATTAATTCGATACCTGTAGTCATGCCTACTTCATAAGGACTCCAAACGTTCAAATAATATTCCTACTGAAGAGCTGATCGCACCAACGTCTTGTGTGGGATTTTCCTTGCAGAAGGGCTGCGCTTTCCAACATCTAGTTCTTCTTTTGCCTTCGCTAATACTGATTTTACTTGATATTTTTGACGTCATCTCTTTCCCTTTCTAATCGAAGAAGATGGAGCTGACTTTTCATTAAGTCAATGGACTAGTATTCTGGATGGACTGAGCTAAAACCCGCACCTGGCTTGGTTGTCGTTGTTTTCCATTCAAGCCAAATATCGGGGCGTTTCCTCTACCAAATTCACGTCCTCTTCCTACCTCCATCCACGTCCATTTCAAGCTACATCTTCAGGGCTACTATAAATGGTTCATTCGTTTTCAAAGCTCTATATTTTCCAGTGTCAACATGTACAAATGTGATTGCTGCATGAATAGAACCGGAAACCCCACCAAATTCGCATTTTTCACTCTACAGGTGTTCTATAAGTGCCCCTCTGGTGAAGCAAGACTCATCCTAGCTGTAGTCAAGTTCGATCCTCTCTTGTGTAGTAACATCCTGTCAATGGGCATCACAGCAGGACTGATGCGTTCTCTGAACTGTTCCAGTGTTCTGGCCCTAGGGGTACGTAAACATGCCATCCCCTCCCCCCCCCCCCTCTCCCTCTTCACCGAAGGAAAAAGTCTCGAGGCGTTACGTCAGGTGGTCTGGAGTCAAAGAGAACAGAGGTACATCTCTTCACCACTAAGCCCAATCCAGGGATGCGCAAGTTCGTCGTTGAAGTAGCGACGAACACCTGTGCTCCAATGAAGAGGTGCTCCTTCTTGTTGTAAAATGAAACTCTCGGAATCAGCAGTTCGTTGTGAGAATAACTACAACTGCAAGATATCAAGGTAAGAGGCACCGGTTACAGTCTTTTCATAGAAGAAAAACAGCCCATACTGCTTCGACTGTGACACTGCACAGAAAACATTAGCCTTCGGGAATGTCGTTCATGCATCACAACTGCATGAGGATTTTCAGTGCTCTGCACTCTACATTGTGGTGATTAATGGAAGGTTTCTTCGACGCTGAAGATCAGCTTGAAGGCGAAATGTTCACCCTGAAGTGCTACCTGAACTGTGATACAAAATTGAAGGTGCCGGATATTGTCTTCCGGTTGTAGCTGTTGCACGAGTTACAGGCAGTTAGTTTTGAAACGTAACCGTCGTCGCAAAATCTTCCACACAGTTTACTAAGGTATTCAAATTTCGCGCCTTGTGCGAACTGTCGATTTTCTTGGACTGCGTACGATTGCATCTGGCACACTTTGTCGACCGGTACTTTTCTGTTTACAGCGACAACTATGGTCTCTTAACTGACGATTCCAACTCACCCACAGCTCTGTTTACGTGGGGTTCTTTTCCAGAATTCCTCCTGAATGTACGCTGCACTATTACAACAGCTAAGTATCTCTCATATACCAATACAAAAACTCTTTTCTTGCTTTGTCGCCTTTTCGTCGGGGCACTGCACTAGTAACGCCAGTTGATGGACGCAATGGAAACTCGGTGAGTTTCATGCATCAACGGTATTTGTTCATGTAATACTTTTGTAAATACTAAACTCTGAAAACGAATGATTCATTTTTAGCCGCCCGTACGTTCCTAATGACCGGGATACCGAAGAGTCATTGACCTTTAAATTCCCCTTCCGTCCATTGTTTGTGTCTGTACTTTGTTGCTGTTCTGCAAGAAGTCTACATCTGCATCTATACTCCGCGAGACATCTTACGGTGTGTGGTGGAGGGTACTTCTGGTACCGCATCTGCTGCCCCTTCCACCCAATCCCCTTTCCCTGTTCCTGTTTCTCTGCGCATTGGATGAAAGGTTGTCGGTAAACTTCCCTATGAGGTCTAATTTTTCAGATTTTTTTTTTCGTTGTGCCTATTTCGAGACACGCACATGGGACGAAGTAATAAGTTACTCGACTCTTCTCGGAACATGCTATCTCGGTATTTCAATAGCAAACCCCTCCGCAATCCACGACGCATCTCTTGTAATGTCCCGACACTGCAGTTTGTCGAGAATTTCCGTAAATGGTCTCGAGTCGACTAAACGATCCCGTGACGAAACGCGCCGCTCTACGTTGGACCTTCTCTATCTCTTCTATTAACACTGCCTCGTAAGGGCCTTAGACAGATGAGCATTATTAAAGCTTCGGTCGAATTAGTTTTTGTAAGCCACTTCCTTCGTGCACGAATTACATTTCTCTAAGGTTTTTCCTCTGAATCTCAACCCGGCATCTGCTTTTCCTGCAGTCGGTCTTATATAGTCATTCACTTTAGGTTGCTCCATATGGTTACTCGAGCATGTTTTACTGTTTCCAGTGATTCGTCAATGTTGGTGTAATTATTGCACAAGTTGCATTTATTTAAGTTCAGGTTCACATTCCTGTCCCTAGACCAGTTATCATTCCTCTGCAGGTCTTGCTACAGTTTCCTGGCGTTGCTATCTTGCTACAGACAACCGCATCATGCACGAAGAACGTCATGGAGCTTCCGACATCCACTAGCTTAGTTGTATATATTGTAAACAGTCTTCTCCAAACACACTGACGGAAGTGAATGTAGAGTAATGAAATTTCGGGAATACATTTGTCTAGGTAACATGCTTAAGTGATTGACATTGCAAGATCTTACGTTAACGTAAGTTTGCCACTGCAAATGTGAAAAGCCGGTACATTAATAGCGCGTGTAATCACCAGAATGTTGAATGCAAGCATGCAAACGTCCATGTAATATGTAGTATAGGTGCCAGATGACAGCTTGTGGGACGGAGATCCATGCCTGTTGGACTTGGTCGGTCAACACAGGGGCGGTTAATACTGTTTGTGGATGACACAGAAGTTGTCGTCCGATGATGTCCCATATGTTCTCGACTGGAGACAGATCTGGTGATCGAGAAGGCCGAAACAACATGTCAGCACTGACTGGCTGGTTGCATGTCGTCAACTAGCCTCCTCCTAACCCCAACACACGACCACCACTGGCACTGGGCAGAACCAGCTTTCTTCAGGAAACACCACTGACCTCCAACGCGCCCTCCAATGACCTCTCGCGTGAAACCACTGAAGTCGGAAATGGCGGTGGTTTGGGGTCAGCGGAATGCACGCTACAGAGTGTCTGGCTCGGAGCTGTCCTTGAATTGACCGATTTGTAACACTGCCAGTGCTAATTAAGTTGCTACTGATGATTACGTACGAAGCGTCACAGGCACGCACCGAACACGATCGTCTTCGTTTATATGAATGTGTGGTGTCTGTTCTTTCGGGCATGTCCGAATAGGTGGTGTTCGGTGGGAGTGTGGGTCGGCCTTGAGGCGTGCCAAGATAGCCCACGCAGTTGTGATAGCACTGTGTCCCGGATGGCGCATTCATTTATGCACCCGCCTAGTAAGCAGTAGGTCCCGGGTTCGAATCCCGGTCCGGCACACGTTTTCGCTCGTCGCCGCTGATTCCGCGTGATGTCGCGATGCAGCTGACATCAGTAAACCCTTCCCTTTGCTTTCCTTTCTCCCCACCCCCACGCTAAATTTTCAAGCGATGGTTTCCCTTGCGGTAGCGTCAAGTGTTCGTCCGGAGACCGGTCTTCTTGCGACCGTATATTGTTGTGAGCACCGCTGCCAACAATCGTACAGAGGAGCTACGTTCAATGCCAAGTCTCTCTGCAATGTCGCAGAAGGAACGCCCTGTTTCTCGTAGCCCTATTACATGAACTCGTTCAAACTCAGTGACGCGTTGATAATCGCGTCGTTGTCCCATTAAAGGTATTCTTGACTAGCATCAACTTACCTCGTCCAGTCTCAAAGGTAACTAAAGCTCACGGCCGTTGCAGCGTTTATTTAAAGCAAACCTAATCTACACCGTCATACATCTACATCTACGTGATTACTCTGCTATTCACAATAAAGTGCCTGGCAGAGGGTTCAATGAACCACCTTCAAGCTGTCTTTCTACCGTTCCACTCTCGAACGGCACGCGGGAAAAACGAGCACTACTAGCGCCACTCTTATGAGTCTGGCGCGAAATCTGAATACACATAATCTTCCTGATGTAGAAACACGCATACCAACTTCCGTTAATGTCATACAACTGCTTCTTGGTGTTCCGATGTTTTTTTTTCTTTTTTTTCATCAGTGTAATTTACGAGGATGGAGCCGGGTGACGTCTTCGACAACCGCCAACAGATGAAGTCCGTCATTTTTTAGGGGCACAAATGGAGGAAGCAAGCACTGAGCAAGGGAATTTAAAGCCTCGGTTTGCAGAGCCACCACACAACCAAAGAATGACCTTATAAACTAAAAGATGGAGGTTTTTGCTTCAATTCTGCGAGAAACCCACTCTCTCCTTTGTCAAGAAACATAGGGATAGAATTAATGCTATGTTGAAATATCGAAGACGTCACCCGGCTATATTCCCGTAAGTTATGTGAAGATTTCTGGAGAAACTCACGTTTCATAATAACGGTCCGTACTACTGAAATTATCTACAATGAGATGACAGTCATAGAAAAGCGATATGCACATATACAGATGGCGGTAGTATCGCGTAGACAAAGGGTAGTGCTTTGGCACAGCTGTCATTGTACTCAAGTGATTCATGTGAAAAGGTGTTTGACGTGATTATGGCCGCACGACGGGAACGAAGAGACTTTGAACGGGGGACGGTAGTTGGAGCTAGGCGCCATGGGACATTCCATTTCGGAAATCGTCAGGAAATTCAATATTCCGAAATCTACAGCGTCAAGAATGTGTCGAGATAGATTTCAGGGGTTGACGCAGTGACCAGCGACCTTCACTTGGCGACTGAGAGCAGCTGCGTTCGCGTAGAGTTCTCGGTGCTAACAGAGAAGAAACATTGAGTGGAATAAACGCAGAAATCGGTTTAGGACATACGACGAACGTATGCGTTAGGACAGTGTGGCGAAATCGGGGGTTAATGGGCTACGGCAGCAGACGACCGATGCGAATGCCTTTGCTAACAGCACGACATCGTCTGCAGCGACACTCCTGGGCTCGTGACCATATCGGTTGGACCCTAGACGATTGTAAAACCGTGACCTGGTCAGATGAGTCCCGATTTCAGTTAGTAAGAACTAATGGTAGGGTTCGAATGTGGTACAGGCCACACGAAGCAATGCCTCGGGCATGGGTTTTGAGTGTGTTGTTCTTAGCATGAGTTAGTTTATGTAGTGTGTAAGTCTAGGGACCGAAGACCTAAGCAGTTTGGTCCCTTAGAAATTCACACACATTTGAACATTTGAACGAAGCAATGGATCCAAGTTGTCAACAAGGCACTGTGCAAGCCGGTGGTGCTTCCATAATGGCGTGAGCTGTGTTACGTGGAATGGAGTGGGTTCTCTGGGCCAACTGAACCAATCATTGACTGGAAACGGTTGTGTTCGACTTCTTGGAGACCATCTGCAGCCATGCATGGACTTCATGTCCCCAAACAACGAATGAACTTTTGTGGATGACAATGCTGCTTGTCATTATGCCTCAATTGTTCACGACTGGTTTGAAGAATATACTGGACAGTTCGAGCGAAGCAGATCGCCCGGCACGAAGCCATCGAACATTTATGGGAGGTAATCGAGAGGGCAGTTCGTGCACAAAGTGCTGCACCGATAACGCTTTCGCCGTTATGGACAACTATAGAGGCAGCATGGCTCTATATTTCTGCAGTGAACTTGTTGAATCCATGCCACGTCAAGTTGCTGCACTACACCGGACAAAAGGAGGTCCGACACGATACTGGGAGGTATCTGATGACTTTTGTCACCTCAATGTATAGACCTGTCGATTTACTAAATACTTCAGTCGAATTAAGGTTTATTTGCATCAGTACAACTGCCGAGAGAATAAAGTGATGCGAGTTTAGAATGTTGTGGTGCGGTGCCTGGCTGGAGCGAAAGTAGAGGCGTTCCCAGCAGAGTAGGAGCAAAACACGCACGTGCCGCTCGGCTGGCGAGGTCGTCGCCCAGCACTGCGGGTCGCGGCTACAGCTGGTGCGGCCACTCCGCCGCAGATCGATGCAGCCCGCGGAGGCCCCAGTGACACGCTGCCCAGCTCCCTGTCTCACTACGTTCTTGTTCCCGCACCATCAATATCGTCGTTCGTTATACAACAAACCACAGAAGAAATATTACGCTGTAACGTCCCGAAGACGACGACATCATTAGAGACGGAACACAAGCTAGAATGACTTCAGATAACTATGGAAAATAGAACTGTGGATGGCCGCATGAGATTTACAAGTATACCTAACCAAGGGATTTTGATCGGATTTGAATATGTTGGTAGTGTAGAGCAAAATAAGAGACAGTTTTTTCATACATGCCCATACAACCATTGAAAAAAGTGCAATCTAAGATTTCTGAATGGATACGCTCGGAAACGGTAACAGAACAAAACAGTAAAAATAAAATGAAACTTCTATGGTTTTTAATGTACGCCACAACGGTGCACCGAGATTTGTCGAAGAATTCATTTTTTATAAATTCCCTCCTCCTCCTCTCCCCTCCTTCCCCCCCCCCCCCACTATTTTGCTTCTCATTATGACATCTGACTAACAGTAAAACGCGTAGCTTCGTTAATACCAAATTTAACCTTACATGATAAAGTGGTATTCCAAAGACGTATTTGTCATAAATAAGCTATAAATATCTCTATATTGCTGTACGCGTGCTCAATATGTGTCCGCTTCTGTGCCAGTTGTCACGTCGGCTTGTTTAATAAGACTTTCCCAGATAAATACACTGAAGGGAAAAAAATCGCAGCACCAAGACGGAGCTGTGCGACATTAACGGAAGTTGGGTAGGCGTGTTGCTACATCTGAAACATGATATTTATTCAAATTTCGCGCTAGTCGCATAAGTGTGGCGCTAGCAGCGCCACTGTGAGAATGTAAATCAGGTTTGCTTTAAATACACGCTGTATCGGTCGTGAGTGTTGGCTGCTTTTGTGATTGGACGTGCTGAGATGACGTTAGTCATGAATGCCTTGCGGCGACAAAGGCGCCATTATCAACTTCTCACTGAGTTTGAACGATGTCGTGTAATAGGGCTACGAGAAGCTGGATGTTCCTCCTGCAGTATTGCAGAAAGACTTGGCAGGAATGTACCCACTATATATATGTTCCGGCAGCAGTGTTCACGAGAATGTACTGCCGCAAGAAGACCGGGCTCTGGACGGCCACGTGACACTACCGACAGGGAAGTCCACCGTGTTCGGCGCATGGCTCTGGCGCATCGTACTGCATCTGCAGCAGCAATCTGAACAGCAGTTGGCACCACAGTGACACAACTAACTGTTACAAATCGGTTCCTTCAAGGACAGATTCCACTAACGCCAAACCACCGCCATTGGCGCCTTCAGCGGTGTCAAACAAGAGCTCACTGGAGGGCAGCGTGGAGGTCTGTAACGCCCAGGGGACCTTAATAAATCGCGATGACTTCAGCGTATTCACAGTCTTTGAATAAAAGTGTGATTTCTGTTCGTCTCGTTGCATATTAAGTTACCTTCTGTGCTACGTCGTAGCCAGTCTTACTATGTATGGTCCAAGTTTCATCGAGCCAAGTTTTTTTGACAGTAGCATACCATGTGAAAGTTATTTTCGTCCTTAAGTTTTGCTGACCAGTGTATTAGAAGAAAACAAGTCTTATTAATAGAGACTGTAGACAATCAAAATCGCTGTTGGCACGAGGAATGCACTCAACCCGTGTGATGGCAATTGAGGAACTATTTGGTTGAAAAGTAGCGACTCCGGTCACGAAATCTGACAACGACCGGGAGAGCGGTGTGCTGGCCACACGCCCCTCCGTATCCGCGTCCAGTGACGCCTGTCGATGAGGATGACACGACGGTCGGTCGGTACCGTTGGACCGTCCGAGGTCTGTTCGGACGGAGTTAAGTTGTAGCTCAGTTTAGAATTTTAAAATTATTGTTACCTGTAGTAATAAGTATGCTTCGATGAAAGTGACTGAAGAGCTTAATTTGCATCAGAAGAACACACTTTCAATGAAAACAATGCGACAGATATAAAACATTCACTGTGGAGCCGCTTTTGACACATTTCTCGCACCTACATAAGTAACTAGTTTCATTTATTTATTTATTTTTAATGATGGTTCATAGTTGCATGACGGAGGACTAATCAGTGGAAATGTCCAACGAGTGCACTTTTTCCTAAATAGCAAGAAGATGTTTCTGTAGCGGTCACATCGTGATTTTAAGTGATTTCTGTGAACCAAAGAGAGCTGTAGAGGGTACAAACTGTAGGGAAGGTGAGATTGGAATATATTCAACAATTAATAGAGGACGTTGGGTGCGCCGGCCGGTGTGGCCGTGCGGTTCTAGGCGCGTCAGCCTGGAACCGCGTGACCGCTACGGTCGCAGGTTCGAATCCTGCCTCGGGCATGGATGTGTGTGATGTCCTTAGGTTAGTTAGGTTTAAGTAGTTCTAAGTTCTAGGGGACTGATGACCTCAGAAGTTAAGTCCCATAGTGCTCAGAGCCATTTGAACCATTTTTTGATGTTGGGTGCAAGTTCTAGTCTCCAATGGGCAACTTGTCACAGGACAGTAAGTCGTGACGAGTCGCGTCAGACAAGTCAGAAAACTGATGACGCAAAAACATGAACACTCTGCAATGAAAGATAACTGGTGAAGGTCTATGAAAGCGGTCCCAACTGTACGCTTGAAATGACCGTGACTAGCTAGATGAACATGACGGTAACACAGGTTATATTCCTGACGTCTACAATCACTAGCCTTAATGTCATTCCAGTACGTACTGGAAAAGAAACTGCGAGCTGATGAACCTCTGCATCTCAAGGAACTGGAACAGTTTCTTTTTGAAGAGGTGTACAATATCCTTTAGACAATTATTTAGAATTTAAAAGTATTAATTTTATGTTATTCTCAGGTTGTCTCTGACCACTTTCCGTTGATGTTTGTATTATTTTATCGAACCCTGTCTACTCAGAGCTCGAAAAATGGTTCAAATGGCTCTGAGCACTATGGGACTAAATGTCTGATGTCATCACTCCCCTAGAACTTAGAACTACTTAAACCTAACTAATCTAAGGACATCACATACATCCATGCCCGAGGCAGGATTCGAACCTGTGACCGTAGCGGTCGCGCGGTTTCAGACTATAATTTTTTTTTTGTTCGATATACACTCCTGGAAATGGAAAAAAGAACACATTGACACCGGTGTGTCAGACCCACCATACTTGCTCCGGACACTGCGAGAGGGCTGTACAAGCAATGATCACACGCACGGCACAGCGGACACACCAGGAACCGCGGTGTTGGCCGTCGAATGGCGCTAGCTGCGCAGCATTTGTGCACCGCCGCCGTCAGTGTCAGCCAGTTTGCCGTGGCATACGGAGCTCCATCGCAGTCTTTAACACTGGTAGCATGCCGCGACAGCGTGGACGTGAACCGTATGTGCAGTTGACGGACTTTGAGCGAGGGCGTATAGTGGGCATGCGGGAGGCCGGGTGGACGTACCGCCGAATTGCTCAACACGTGGGGCGTGAGGTCTCCACAGTACATCGATGTTGTCGCCAGTGGTCGGCGGAAGGTGCACGTGCCCGTCGACCTGGGACCGGACCGCAGCGACGCACGGATGCACGCCAAGACCGTAGGATCCTACGCAGTGCCGTAGGGGACCGCACCGCCACTTCCCAGCAAATTAGGGACACTGTTGCTCCTGGGGTATCGGCGAGGACCATTCGCAACCGTCTCCATGAAGCTGGGCTACGGTCCCGCACACCGTTAGGCCGTCTTCCGCTCACGCCCCACCATCGTGCAGCCCGCCTCCAGTGGTGTCGCGACAGGCGTGAATGGAGGGACGAATGGAGACGTGTCGTCTTCAGCGATGAGAGTCGCTTCTGCCTTGGTGCCAATGATGGTCGTATGCGTGTTTGGCGCCGTGCAGGTGAGCGCCACAATCAGGACTGCATACGACCGAGGCACACAGGGCCAACACCCGGCATCATGGTGTGGGGAGCGATCTCCTACACTGGCCGTACACCACTGGTGATCGTCGAGGGGACACTGAATAGTGCACGGTACATCCAAACAGTCATCGAACCCATCGTTCTACCATTCCTAGACCGGCAAGGGAACTTGCTGTTCCAACAGGACAATGCACGTCCGCATGTATCCCGTGCCACCCAACGTGCTCTAGAAGGTGTAAGTCAACTACCCTGGCCAGCAAGATCTCCGGATCTGTCCCCCATTGAGCATGTTTGGGACTGGATGAAGCGTCGTCTCACGCGGTCTGCACGTCCAGCACGAACGCTGGTCCAACTGAGGCGCCAGGTGGAAATGGCATGGCAAGCCGTTCCACAGGACTACATCCAGCATCTCTACGATCGTCTCCATGGGAGAATAGCAGCCTGCATTGCTGCGAAAGGTGGATATACACTGTACTAGTGCCGACATTGTGCATGCTCTGTTGCCTGTGTCTATGTGCCTGTGGTTCTGTCAGTGTGATCATGTGATGTATCTGACCCCAGGAATGTGTCAATAAAGTTTCCCCTTCCTGGGACAATGAATTCACGGTGTTCTTATTTCAATTTCCAGGAGTGTAGTTCATTGCGTTTGGTCTGGGCGGACGTTACAAGACATCCGTTCAAGTTGATAGTTGATTCCTTGATTCAGTTTTTTTTTTTAATACAGAGAGCACGCAGTCCTCTGACCGATCACGCTGAGCTACCGTGCCGGCAAGCCTGAAGCTCCTAGAACCGCTCGGCCACAGCGGCCGGCCTATTCAGAGCGTCAGAGTTGTCTACGATGCTCTATAGTTTATAAAGGACGCACATAAACATACATCACAAACAGAAGTCACGTGCTATATTACGGTTAGAGGTACTCAAAAGCTCTGTTTGCCATTCCGCAGACCAATGCCCACTTTTGTCTTAAGAGTGATATCTGGAACATTTGTAGGTACACTCTAGGTATAGAAATTAGCTTATCAACGTACGGCCGCGCTAGTTTTACATCGTGACATATCGGTATCATAAATGTAAATATTGGCAACTGTAAGCTATAGAAATCAGACTGTTCTGAGAGGTATGGCTGTGTGCAAATTGTTTTTGTTCTCTAGCACTGAATTTGCCAGATAAACATTTAGGACTCTATTCCCATGAGTAGGTGATCAAGGCTGTTACACGTGCCGGGGGCGACTGCATAGTAATCACGGAACTGGTTGCTCCTGGAGTCGGACTGCTTGAACAACGCTCCAGCTTCCAATCACCGGCTTCCCAAAGAGTTTTTACTGTCATTTGTCGCTTTTCTCATCTCGGACAACGTTTTGTGTACATGAAAAAATGCTGAGTTGCATAGCAGTTCGGAGTCCATGGCAGCCGGCCGCGGTGGTCGTGCGGTTCTAGGCGCTGCAGTCCGGAACCGCGGGACTGCTACGGTCGCAGGTTCGAATCCTGCCTCTGGCATGGATGTGTGATGTCCTTAGGTTAGTTAGGTTTGAGTAGTTCTAAGTTCTAGGGGACTGATGACCTAAGATGTTAAGTCCCATAGTGCTCAGAGCCATTTGAGTCCATGGCACTTAATGAAAACAGATGGGACTATTTACCTGTTCATTATAGGTGTGGGGCTAGGACAGGTCTGAAGGCAGCACGCAGCAAGGATCTGGGACCAGTCAGACGACCACGATCAAGCATGCTAAGATTAGTTATCTTGTTTCTCACGTTGGCGAATGCTTCTTTAGCATGCTCCGAGTGGCTGATTCTTGGTACTGTTCGATTACACCATCGGCAACAAATCGCTGGAAACAGTAAGTACCGTAATATACTAAGGAGTAACTATTCAGAGCGACCTAAACTGGAAGGATCACATAAGAAAGGAAGAAAAGCATAGCAGATGGCTAGCTGAGATCGACTGAGAAAATCTTAACGAAATACAATCCATCTGCGAAAGAACTGCCCTACACATCTGTATCTACATCAATACTCTGAAAGCCACCTGACAGTGTGTGGCGGAGGGTAGTTCTGATATCACTGACTGACCTCCCCCCTTCCCTGTTCCTTTCGCGAATGGCGTGTGGGAAGAATGGTTGTCGATAAGCCTCTGTATTAGCTCTTATTTCTCGAATTTTCTTGTCGTAGTTATATCGTGAGACGTATGTGGAGGGAAGTAATATGTTGTCCAACTCTTCCCGGAAAGTACTCTCTGGAAATTTCACTAGTAAACTCCGCCGTGATGCACAGCGCCTCTCTTTTAGCGCCTGCCCTGGAGTTTGTTGAGCATCTGTGTAACGCTCTCGCGCGGACTAAACGATACCGTGACGAAAGACGCCGCTCTTCGTTGGATCTTCTCCACCTCTTTTATCATTCCTATCCGGTAAAGGCCCCAGACTGATGAACAATACTCAAGAACCGATCGAACAAGCGCCTTGGAAGCACTGCTTTAGTGGACGAATTATACTTCCACAACACTTTTTCGGCCTGTACTTGTATATGCTAATCAGTCTGGGACCCTTACCTAGTTGGATTAATAGGAGAGATAGAGAACAACCAACGAAGAACAGCGAGTTTCATTGCGGGGTAGTTTAGTCAGCGCGAGACTGTTACGGGGATGTTCTACAAGCTCCGGTGGCAACGTTACAAGATAGGCGTTGTGCATCGCGAAGAGGTTTACTGTTTAAATTCCTAGAAGGCGCGTTTCCAGAAGAATTGGGCAAGATATTAATTCCTCCAACATATGTCTCACAAAATGACCACGACGAGAAAATCAGAGAAATTAGAGCTCATACAGAACATTACCGATAATAATTCTTCCTACGAGCTATTAACGAATTAAATAAGCAACGAGGAAAGAGGTGAGATAATGATACCAGAAGCACCCCCGGTCACATGCCGTAAGGCGGCTTGCGGAGTATAGATGCAGATGAGATGAAATGATCGTATGTCGATGCCGATAATGTATCTCTTTTTATTTGACGCCTCTTCAGCGACTTGCGCGTCGATGATGATGTTGACGATGATGAAACAACATAAGACCCAGTCACCGAGCGGATTAAATCCGATTCCGCCAGGAATCGAACCCGGGACTCCATGAGCTAGAGGCAGCAAGGCCTCCACGAGCTTAACTGGCCAGTGGGCAGACACGCCAGGATTAAAACCGCGCTGCGCATTTGGACCAGCTGGTGAGCTCCAGACGACATGAAGGCATGTTGGACATAATGACTGTATAGCAGGACTACCTGACACATGCAGAGACGCACGCAGCTCCTACAGTTTTGATTGATCAGCCGCAAATTTCCCACGTGTTACGCATATCCTTCGGGGCGCTGGGCAACCGCGCGTCGCCGCCACCGCGGCAGGCCAGGTGCCCGAGGTCACGGAACCGCAAGTCTTCCGCGGGCGGCAGAAGCTGTCTTGGGCTTGCGTAACACTCCAGGTCTGCGCGCACGTCTGGCTCGCTTTCACCGCACAGGAACAATGCACTGCCGCTGTGGCACGCGCCGGCGGCGGGTAACGCGATACGCAGTAAACACCAGACACTGTTTGCGGCGAGTGGCGTCAGCTGGGCGGCTACCGTAATATCTGTCCCTCCCCCTTCTCTCACTGTGCATAAGTGCTTGTGTGTGTGTGTGTGTGTGTGTGTGTGTGTGTGTGTGTTAATTCGAACAGACCTGTTGCGACAATCTGACAGTTCTCAATGATATTCGTCTGTCGTACGGAAACTCTCAGCTGGTGTCCCTCCTCTTTCCTCAACGTAGTATGTCAAAAGTGTGTTTGTGTGTCGCGTAGATGACTTTCATGATTGCTGGTGGTGTGTAGCGCAGTTTTGCTGTAACTTTGTGAACGTTCGACATTTAAGCTTTCCACTTTCAAGCGTAATTAACTCTGACGTTCCGTGTTCGGGTTGCGGTCTGGCACACTGTTTTAAATTGCAACCAAGTTTCAGCCTGCCAGGAAGTTTCAAAACAGTGCACACTCTGCTGCAGAATGAAAGATTCCCTAGTGTCGTTAAGTCTTTTATATAGAGTAAACGACAACTCCACCGACAAAATGTCAGAGGTGGCAGTATTGTACAAAACAAGGAAAAAAGTCTTAGAGCTATGAGCCCTTGTTCGCAGCAGTGAGACATACCCTTCAACTGCAAACTCTTTGTGTCCCACAAAGGGTGAGTCAGGAGGAAAGGTACAAGATCTGACTCCTCAGGGCTACTCCGGAATCACCGAACCTTGCCTGTCCCTTTCTTAGCTCATTACGCAAGCCAGGCACGCAGCCACAGAAGAATTTGATGCGCATTAGCTGCCCAGTGTGGAGAGAATATGAACAAGGTAACTGACGCCTAAATATTCCAACCACTGAGGTTGTTCATAATCAGCACTGATAGATTCAATCAGTACAAGTATGTCTCAGATTCCAAATCGATTAAAGAAATGCAATAAAAGTGGGACGAGAAGGTCCAGAACACACTGACGCTTTTCAAGTTTGAATTTCAGAGCAATAATGCAAGTCGATAAACAAACCCGTAGCAGATAGATTACGAACATATGAAATGTAAAATTATCCCTGTAATTAGCTGTGTCTCTGTAATCCATACAAACTGGACACATGTTATATGGAATGTTTTATTCAGATTAGTCTGTACTACTATCTCTTAAAATATTTACTGTTTCCCCTGAAACACATTGTACATGAAATAATGACGGGCAGCAGCGCTCAGTGTCTCGGTAAATGATTTTCTTATTCATCAATAACCCAGAAAATTATTTACCATTAATATGTTATATCACAAGTCCGGCTATCTATTATATTGTATTGTATGTGAAACGGGGGCCTAAAAACGACGGAGTGGCTCCGTCCCCGCCGCAGCCGCAGTGGTCCACAACCCCACGACGACTACCGCAGTCCGCTTCACTCCTCCGCCGCCCCACATCGAACCATTCTTTCATTGTTATTGTGCGGTTCGGCCCCCGGTGGATCCCCCCAGGGAACGTCTCACACCAGACGAGTGTAACCCCTATGTTTGCGTGGTAGAGTAAAGGTGGTGTACGCGTACGTGGAGAACTTGTTTGCGAGGCAGATGGAAAACCGCCTAAAAACATCCACAGACTGGCCGGCCCACCGCGCCTCGACACGGATCCGCCGGGCGGATTCGTGCCGGGGACCAGGCGCTCCTTCCCAATCCGGAAAGCCGTGCGTTCGATCGCACGGCTGACCGGGCGGGCTTGGCTATCTATTACTCATATTCAATATGTGACAATAATGCTGAGTCTGCCGCCATAAGTTCAGGCGGTGGATGTTTTTGCAGCATCATGCAACTAACGATCTTACCTTGCAACCGCCTCAAACCAACTGCCGCCTCGTTCCCGTGATACCGTAACAGCAAAATGTGACTGAGTGCAGCACACAAGTGTCGTGTCTTATCCCCTTCAGACTGTTTTGAGAGCCCGTACTTGCCACTATTCTTTGCTGTAGCGCTCTGCGATGTTTCTACAGTACACAACTCGACACAGGTTTTAACAAATTGCATTCTCCATAAGCTTTCTCAAAATGAAGTAACAAATGAACTACATTCTCTCTAAAGAATAAAGCGGATGATCCTCTGCTTATCCACATTATATGAGTAAATGTTTCCTTACAGATTAGCATATCGCCGATTAAATCACTAATGTTACCCTTTCGATTAACTTGATATGGACATCTGTGTAGACGCCATGACAAAGTAATTTCTAATAAATGTTAATTAAATTTTGAAAACTGGTACATCCGCGACACCTCAGCACAAAAAAAGATGGTTGTGACGTCTCCTACTACACAGTGGAAAAGAGTTAAAGGGTCACTTTTTTGAAGCCATGTCATTTTCCTCCTTTACGATGCAGAAGTGAGAAATTTCCTCTGTAATTATGCAGAAGCATGGCGTGTAGTGTGACTGCAATTTTCGATCAGGTATGCAGTATCGGATCACTAGGCACCATTCAAAACTATTCGACGAAATTTTAGCGTGATTCGAAACACCGAAGGGTATTTATGCTTTTTCAGATCTGTTTTGCCCCCTAATGTGGCGTAATCTCGAAAGGGAGAGAGGAGCGACGCAACATTTACATGAGCATGGGCAAAATGGCAATGGGTTCCATTAAGACCCCCCAGTTCGGCAACACCCTTGGTGCCAATCGCACACCATTGTTGAGTACTTTAAAAATATCCCTGTGCAGAGTTAATCCTTGACCGAGACCCAGGCGCCTGCAGGCAGGCAACCCATTCGACACCCCTCAGATTCTGCATACCCACAAGCAGCGTAATGTGACTCAGTTGTAGAGTGTTGAAGGTGTTGCCTGCCCACAGGCAGGAATCGGCCAAGGGTGGTTTCAGCACAATAATGTCGTTAGAGAAGGGTTGAATCGTCCAGTGGATGTTGGAAATGTCAAAGGTTGTCATCAAGAACGTCATTCTGTTGCACATCATACTGCTAGCTGTCGTTATTGACCACGAAATGTGTGTAAATGAACGCGCCAAGGGAGGGCGAGTTTCGTTGACGCTCTTCATGCTACACTTTGAGGTCTTTTTGTGGTGGTTCTGAGCGTCAATGTGTCTGAAATGTTTTTCTCAGCCACTTATAAGAAAACTGAGTGACTGCAGTGCTGGGTGTCACAGTTCTGACCACTGCAAAGGTGTCAAGAGAAGGGGTGTATGACATGTGACATATCCTCAGTGGCATTGTAGCAATGTGCAGCATTGTGGTGAAATTTGGTGCCAATGTGATCTCATTAACCTTCTTACACCTCACATGGAACTCTGAGCTCAGTCCTTTTCTTCACATGCGCCGACATCTTGCTGTTTGAAACTTCGCCAGACAGACGGCGTCACGCTTCTGCACCATTGAAAAGGAAGTTTGCAGGCGCATTTGAGTCATATTTGAAACTTCTGCATCAGAATGGGGGAAAAGACAGGGTTTCAAAAAAGTGACCCTTTAATTCTTTTGCGTAGTATATTTCCTGCGTAGGAATCATTATTACATATTTTATTTTATATTTTCTAAATTAGTACCAGTATACATGTTAATAACCTTCAGTTATTAGAGGAGGTAAGGGCAACAGTGGGTTCCTTGGTTATGGCAATATGTTATGATGCCTAGTACAACGCTACGGCTTTGATGCTTGGAATATAATGTCGATTGCCTTGAGATCAGAGAAGACATGTGACCATCCGTGTTACAATTTGCACGTGTTTCGTAATGGTATTAGCACCCAGTAATGGAACTTTATCTTTGGGTACCAACAAAACATGTCCAATAATATACAGGGTGTTACAAAAAGGTACGGACAAACTTTCAGGAAACATTCCTCACACACAAATAAAGAAAAGATGTTATGTGGACATGTGTCCGGAAACGCTTAATTTCCATGTTAGAGCTCATTTTAGTTTCGTCAGTATGTACTGTACTTCCTCGATTCACCGCCAAATGGCCCAATTGAAGGAAGGTAATGTTGACTTCGGTGCTTGTGTTGACATGCGACTCATTTCTGTGAACGTTTGGGCAGGCATTGTTGGTGATGTCTTGATTGGGCCCCATGTTCTTCCACCTACGCTCAATGGAGCACGTTATCATGATTTCATACGGGATACTCTACCTGTGCTGCTAGAACATGTGCCTTTACAAGTACGACACAACATGTGGTTCATGCACGATGGAGCTCTTGCACATTTCAGTCGAAGTGTTCGTACGCTTCTCAACAACAGATTCGGTGACCGATGGATTGGTAGAGGCGGACCAATTCCATGGCCTCCACGCTCTCCTGACCTCAACCCTCTTGACTTTCATTAATGGGGGAATTTGAAAGCTCTTGTCTACGCAACCCCGGTACCAAATGTAGAGACTCTTTGTGCTCGTATTGTGGACGGCTGTGATACAATACGCCATTCTCCAGGGCTGCATCAGGGATTCCATGCGACGGATGGTGGACTCATGTATCCTCGCTAACGGAGGACATTTTGAACATTTCCTGTAACGAAGTGTTTGAAGTCACGCTGGTACGTTCTGTCGCTGTGTGTTTCCATTCCATGATTAATGTGATTTGAAGAGAAGTAATAAAATGAGCTCTAACATGGAAAGTAAGCGTTTCCGGACACATGTTCACATAACATATTTTCTTTCTTTGTGTGTGAGGAATGTTTCCTGAAAATTTGGCCGTACCTTTTTGTAGCACCCTGTATATTTGTGCTTGTGACTTCAGAGGTTGTGTATCTTACAAAGCAACTATATGCGGCGATACTAAAAATCACTCTGTCAACCGAAATCTGTTTAGATATTTAGAGCTTAAGGACGTGTTTGTAATATAGTGTGGTCAAAAACAGGCTGAAAAGCTTGTAAGGGTGTAGCAGGGTAGGTTGTGCTGAGAAATAACTGTCAAGAAAAAAATTCGATTCGCTGCGCCCTTTCCGAGTTAATTAACATTGAAGTTAGCCAGTCAGTCCGTTGCGTACGGAATTTCAAGCGTCTCACCAGAGACGGTGTCGCCAAACGTGTTCTTCTTTTGCTTTCCTAAAATCGAACAAGAAAGCGATACAAAAATTGGACATGAGACGATACTAAGAATCGAACCAAAGCCAAACGCTGAGCAGTCTCGTGCGCTATTATCTACGATATGAAACCAACTGACACTAACTGTATCCGGCGCGCCGCTTGAATTTGCACGCGCAGTGGCTTGATTGGCTGACTTCAGTGCTAATTAACTCGGAAACGGCGCAAGGTATCGAATTTTTTCACTACAGTTATTTCTCGGCACAACTTGCCATGTAACAGCCTTACAAGCTTTTCAGACTGTTTCTGACCGTCCTGCATATCGTGAACGGAATGTGTGAATTTAGTTACTTTGTCAGCAGGAGATAATATTACGCTGCACTGAAAAGTCGTTTCCATTTCCTAAGCCACTTCTTTATTTTTTTTTAAATCAGCGTACTTGCGCGCATACATACATTAATATATTTTGAACCGTTCATTATGTAAATTCCTTGACATTAATATCTTGAACTGAGATTTAACTGTCAGTTTTTGAAATAATCCGTGTTGTTCCGAACGCTGTCGAAACATATGACTCTCTAAGAGGAAAACCGCAGAGATGTGGCACGGAGGATTTGTGGGACATTAATGGTTAACGAGACCCGATAAGAAGCCATTGGTATTGACTGCGCTTTACAGCTGCAGCTTGTTGAACGGGCACTACACATAACGGCCAACAACGGCTCCTAGCTAGGTGGAAGGTACACTATCGCTGATGTTTATTTATCGGTATGGTTGTGCAACAAACCACACTCAGCTAAGAAAGAGTAACTGGTGAATGCTGCGGGTGAAGTATCATCAATTGCTCCAGCTTTACATATGTAGTACACGAAATAACGCTAACTGTAGCGCGAACCGTTACCTCTAACCTCGTTTGATGATTACATCCATTGCAAATGGACAGTGGTTAACGTCTTTGAATTATTCCAACTTATCTTCATGATAAATGTAAGACAGTAGAAATGTTACCGAAAGATGTAAGTAAAACAGCTACTGTCTTGTCCGGAACTGCGCTGCTGCTACGGTCGCAGGTTCGAATCCTGCCTCGGTTATGGATGTGTGTTATGTCCTTAGGTTAGTTAGGTTTAAGTAGTTCTAAGTGTAGGGGACTGATGACCTCAGCTGTTAAGTCCCAAAGTGCTTAGAGCCATTTGAGCTACTGTCTTACGATAATTGACATTTAAGCAACATTTTCTTCAAATGGACTCCATTCCTGCTTTCAGACATTTGTACCGATGTATGTGTAGATTTTCAAAATACTCACAGAGCTGTTTGTCACAACTAGCATTTGAAAACTGTGTTTTCCATCACTCCGACATATCTATCTGAACAATCTACAAATGCAAGATCGTGCAAATGGGATGAATTTTAGTGTAGTAACACATGGAAGAGTAGCGTACAGCAGTGTTCTATACAAATAAAAAGAGGCTGCTCACACTGCTAAGGAACTATTTTTCCTGGCTAATTAGTAACCTACAGTTTCTGTACAAGAAATGTGTCTATGCGCTGTGGTAAGTTTAGTCCAATTCAGTCGAGTCAGTGGCAGTTGAGTAGAACTTTGCCGCACATCTACGTTTACATCTATACTCTGCAAACCACTGTAAAGTTTTCCAGAACATGCAGAGAAGCAAAGATTATTATACAAGTAAATTTGTTTACTTCCCATTAAGAATGTAGAAACGTTTATGTCATTGTTGGCAACCGTTTATGAGTTGTTTCAGTCGTTTCCTACCCTTGAAACAGGTTAGTTTTCTATATTGTTCAGTGTTGTTGTTGTTGTTGTGGTCTTCAGTCCTGAGACTGGTTTGATGCAGCTCTCCATGCTACTCTATCTTGTGCAAGCTTTTTCATCTCCCCGTACCTACTGCAACCTACATCCTTCTGAATCTGCTTAGTGTATTCATCTCTTGGTCTCCCTCTACGATTTTTACCCTCCACGCTGCCCTCCAATACTAAATTGGTGGTCCCTTGATGCCTCAGAACATGTCCTACCAACCGATCCCTTCTTCTGGTCAAGTTGTGCCACAAACTTCTCTTCTCCCCAATCCTATTCAATACTTCCTCATTAGTTATGTGATCTACCCATCTAATCTTCAGCATTCTTCTGTAGCACCACATTTCGAAAGCTTCTATTCTCTTCTTGTCCAAACTATTTATCGTCCATGTTTCACTTCCATACATGGCTACACTCCATACAAATACTTTCAGAAATGACTTCCTGACACTTAAATCAATACTCGATGTTAACAAATTTCTCTTCTTCAGAAACGCTTTCCTTGCCATTGCCAGCCTACATTTTATATCCTCTCTACTTCGACCATCATCAGTTATTTTGCTCCCCAAATAGCAAAACTCCTTTACTACTTTAAGTGCCTCATTTCCTAATCTAATTCCCTCAGCATTACCCGACTTAATTAGACTACATTCCATTATCCTTGTTTTGCTTTTGTTGATGTTCATCTTATATCCTCCTTTCAAGACACTGTCCATTCCATTCAACTGCTCTTCCAAGTCCTTTGCTGTCTCTGACAGAATTACAATGTCATCAGCGAACCTCAAAGTTTTTATTTCTTCTCCATGAATTTTAATACCTACTCCGAATATTTCTTTTGTTTCCTTTACTGCTTGCTCAATATAGAGATTGAACAACATCGGGGAGAGGCTACAACCCTGTCTTACTCCCTTCCCAACCACTGTTTCCCTTCCATGTCCCTCGACTCTTACAACTGCCATCTGGTTTCTGTACAAATTGTAAATAGCCTTTCGCTCCCTGTATTTTACCCCTGCCGCCTTCAGAATTTGAAAGAGAGCATTCCAGTCAACATTGTCAAAAGCTTTCTCTAAGTCTACAAATGCTAGAAACGTAGGTTTGCCTTTCCTTAATCTTTCTTCTAAGATAAGTCGTAAGGTCAGTATTGCCTCACGTGTTCCAGTGTTTCTACAGAATCCAAACTGATCTTCCCCGAGGTTGGCTTCTACTAGTTTTTCCATTCGTCTGTAAAGAATTCGTGTTAGTATTTTGCAGCTGTGACTTATTAAGCTGATAGTTCGGTAATTTTCACATCTGTCAACACCTGCTTTCTTTGGGATTGGAATTATTATATTCTTCTTGAAGTCTGAGGATATTTCGCCTGTTTCATACATCTTGCTCACCAGATGGTAGAGTTTTGTCAGGACTGGCTCTCCCACGGCCGTCAGTAGTTCCAATGGAATATTGTCTACTCCGGGGGCCTTGTTTCGACTCAGGTCTTTCAGTGCTCTGTCAAACTCTTCACGCAGTATCATATCTCCCATTTCATCTTCATCTACATCCTCTTCCATTTCCATAATATTGTCCTCAAGTACATCGCCCTTGTATAGACCCTCTATATACTCCTTCCACCTTTCTGCTTTCCCTTCTTTGCTTAGAACTGGGATTCCATCTGAGCTCTTGATATTCATACAAGTCGTTCTCTTATCTCCAAAGGTCTCTTTAATTTTCCTGTAGGCGGTATCTATCTTACCCCTAGTGAGATAGGCCTCTACATCCTTACATTTGTCCTCTAGCCATCCCTGCTTAGCCATTTTGCACTTCCTGTCGATCTCATTTTTGAGACGTTTGTATTCCTTTTTGCCTGTTTCACTTACTGCATTTTTATATTTTCTCCTTTCATCAATTAAATTCAATATTTCTTCTGTTACCCAAGGATTTCTACTAGCCCTCGTCTTTTTACCTACTTGATCCTCTGCTGCCTTCACTACTTCATCCCTCAAAGCTACCCATTCTTCTTCTACTGTATTTATTTCCCCCATTCCTGTCAATTGCTCCCTTATGCTCTCCCTGAATCTCTGTACAACCTCTGGTTCTTTTAGTTTATCCAGGTCCCATCTCCTTAAATTCCCACCTTTTTGCAGTTTCTTCAGTTTTAATCTACAGGTCATAACCAATAGATTGTGGTCAGAGTCCACATCTGATTGTTCAGTGAAAGAACATAATACCAACAGTATATTTAAGAGAAACCACATAGTAACTGCTGTAGTTTGTAGATTATTTATGAAATAGGGATGCCTTTCAAATTTACGACAGAGGAATACGCCGATATGGTGGTTTTCCAAAATTAGATTCTCGGGAACTTCCGTTGAAAACTTTTGCGCAGTTGTCTGGAATTTAAAAAAACAAATTGGGCCAAGTGGTTAATAAATTAAGAATATTGCGAAATTGCGTCTTTGCTTCTCTGGATGTTCTGGAAAACTACTGTAGATACACGTCTGGGAAATGTTTTATTAGATTCACCAGACCAATAACAAAAAAAAGAAAAAAAATCGAATTCGTGCTTTACTTTAACCTCGTACTGTTTTGCTGTGACTTCATATTAGCGAAGTTGCTAAATTTCAGGCAAAATCTTTTATTAGCCGTTATGTCCGTAACCAAACATTTGCGGACCTATGTTTACATAAACTTTTTTCTTTAGTTTTACTTGTAGAATAACATATTAAAATATTTGCATATCATCGTGAATCACCCTGTATTTCTAGATTCATCACTTAATACCATTTCTTAAGAAGCAGTTCGCGTTATATTTCAGTAACGCTGTCCCAAGTCAATCGAACTGCCTTTCTTTATATACTTTCAATGCCCATTGTTAGTCGTATTTCAGTTTTGTCCCAGACACTTGAGCAATACTGTAGGGCAAATCGCACAAGTGTTTTCTAAGCATCTCCTTGGTAGACTGAGTTCATTTCTCCTGTATCCTACGACTGGACCGAAGCCTGCTACCTGGTTTGCCTGTTATGTGTTCCCAGAAATTCTCACACCCCACTTACTTGCATGAACTGACTAATTCCAATTGTGACTCATTGATATTGTGCGAGGGACATTCCGAAAGTAACTTTCGTCATTGTTATTCACACGGAAACTTTCTTGTCAAAAACTAATAATGTACTGGATTATAGATTGTAATGTTTGTTATCATACACATTTACAGTTCAAGATACACTGTCTGCCCTATAAATAGGATAAGTGTAGAGCCCTAATTGAGTTCCAAATTTGACCATATTATGCGGTATGCAAGACAAATTATGACCAAATCTAAATGTAAATGTTACGATATATAACACATATTCATTAATCATAGTATTACAGGGCCACACATTCACAAAGTGATAAGTTATCGCGGATCACTTTTCAAAATTATAAACGTAGGCTATTCAACACGAATAATTTTAAAATTAGGTACTTAATAGTTGTAATGGTATGCGTGCTATATCTTTCTCCTTTTCTTGTAGTAAATATTGTTTACTCTTTTTTACTTATCGGGTCCAAGTTCTGACAGATGAAGCAGAATAAAGAAACAAAAACTTTTAGCAGATTGGTGTTGTTCCTTTAAAACGATGTGTCTCTTATGGAAGCTGTAGTGCACGATTTGATGGGGATTATTATAGTTTTAGCACTTACACTATAGGAGCTTTTCCGTCACTTTGAGAAGTTAGCAACCTCCTTACTTGTCACAAGACGTCGAAGCACATGATACCGTGGCGTGCTTTGCAGGGTGGTGAGGGTGGTAGCAGTTCGGAGCCTGCAGGCCGTCCCCACGTGTGGATCTGCTGTCTGCCTTCACGGCTCTCCCCGAGACCTTGTTGTCCAGACGGCAGTGATGTAGCGCCAAGGTCGCGCCGCTGACCGCCTGTTTTGCTATAAACGCGAACTGGCGAGACTTGTTCCTGCTACTCTATAACCTTATGTTGCCTGGAATCCACACTTGACTCTACAGCAGTAGAGGAGTGCGAAAGACAATGGCGGAATGCTGTTACGAGGGGACTTCAAAACGTAAGTTACACTTTATTTTGAAGACCCAGGTAGCTTTTATTGAATGCTGCCTTTATTTCAAAGTGACGCAGATACGTGATACTGTTTCTCCATGTACGAGATCTGTCCCAAAAATTCCGGAACATTCGTAATTTCTCTCTGATAATGTGTTGGAGCGAAATGCAGTTGGCATCCCTGCACAGGCTTGTGTTTAATGTGTAACTGCTGGAAGTTTCTTTGTTGGGCGTTTGTTAGTTGTTGTTCAGTGCCGTATTGAGTAGAACGGTGTGTCGCCCAGTTTGCGAATTTCAATGTGGCTGTGTTAGAGGAGCAGCGCGCCTGCATTAAATTTTGCGTGGAACTCAAGGAAAACTTTACAAAGAAACACCAAATGACGCAGGAAGCCTATGGTGATAACTGCTTCAGCCGTGATCGGTGCTGCGAATGGTTCACGCGGTTTAAAATGACCGGACGGAAGTTAGAGATGATCCTCTTTCAAGACGCCCTTCGACGCCCACGTCAGGAACGTCAACGAAATTGTGCGTGTTAGTCGAAGACTGACTGTCCGAGAAATTGCAGAAGAATGTAACATTTCAGTCGGATCATGTCATGAAGTCCTGACACAGCATCTTGGAATGCATCGTGTTGCCGCCAAGTTCGTCCCACAGCTCATGAGTCAAGACCAGGAAGTCCTTCGCCTCGCAATCTGTGAAGAGCTTTTGGATCATGCAAATGAGAACGAGATGTTCCTTAAGAGAATCATAACGGGTGATGAAACGGGGTCTACGGTTATGATGTTGAGACCAAGGTTCAATCTTCACAAGGAGTCGGAAAAGGTTCTACAAGACCGAAAAAAAGCTCTTCAGGTCAGGTCAAATGTCAAAGCCATACTGATAGTTTTCTTTGACTTTAAAGGATTAGTAATGAATTCACGACACAGGGTCAAACTGTTAATCGATGGTACTATCGGGACATGTTGCGGCGCCTGCGAGAAAATGTGAGGATGAAAGTGCCTGAAATGTGGCGAGACAATTCATGGCTCTTGCATCACGATATGGCATCCGCACATTCATCCCTGTTGGTGGGTGACTATTACACAAAAAACAAAATCACTGTGCTGACTCATCCTCCGTACTCTTCAGACCTGGCCCCTGCGGACTTTTTTTATTTCGAAAGTTGAAAATCCCGTTGGAAGGACGGAGATTTGCAACGAAAACCGAGATAAAATAAAATTTGCAGACGGCGCTTCGTGTGATCCAGCAAGTGGCGTCCCAAGACTGCTTCCGAAAGTGGAAACGGCGTTGGGAGCAGTGTATCAATTGTGGAGGAGAGTATTTCGAAGGAGACCATACACAGTAAGTAAGAGGTGATAAGCGTCGAAAAATTATGTGGACAAAGTTCCGGAATTTTTTGAACAGATCTCGTGGTCACCAAATCTCCATAAACAACGGTCGGTACGTTCTACAAATTGTTCAGTTCCTCGATGATGTGAATCCGGTCCTTGGTCAGGGAGCCACTTTAGAACCGCTGTCTGAATGTCCTCATCGTCGGAAAATCTGCGCTTGCTGCGAATCACGTCCTAGCCTGGCTGGACATTGTGGTATGTGGTCGGTGTCAATGGCTTTCCTTGCCGATCAGCATCGTCCCCGCCTATGCGGCCTTGGTCAAATTGTTATCACTATTGACTGCACGCGACATTGCAGTTGGTCCTTATACCGCCAGAAGTTTATGTGAATCTCTGTGCGATTTGGACGTTTTTCGCAACAAGAATGGTATTGCACGCGTACTTCAACTTTGGAGAAAGTTTCCGGGTACCGTGCCAATTCACTCGCACACTGTGGTGCACCTGTTACTCGTACGCATCAGAACTGTGTCTGCAGCGTACCCAGAACATGTACTCTCTTCTGACAACTTGTGCTTAGCGTGGGATGACATATATAACTCACTTTCTGAAGTCCCCTCGCACCAGTATGCTTCCCATTAAATACAGTTCGACAGTGAAACAGGCCTGAATTTGGATTATATGTGGTCCGTTCTTGAGTATAACTCGAGGACAGGACACCCATAATACAGTGGCATGATGAAGAGATCGAGAAGGTCGAGAAACAGCACCACAATGTGTAAAGTGTGCGCTAAATTTTCAACGTACACTGTTAGGAGAACTACGCAGTAAAGCAGCTTTCCGTTGCAAGATATGAATGTTGTGCTTCACGTGGACATGAGTGTGATGCGTTAGTGTGGAGTGTCGTGTTTGTGCTCTTGATCCACTAGTGGAAGAAGTACCACCAAGTGGTTTAGCCCAGCTCAAGTTACCAGTCATGTCACATGCGTTAGTATCAAAAAGGAGAGGATTGCAATTTCAAAAGAAAACGGAAACTGATGCACGGTCTGGAGAGCAAGACCTTAACATCGCCGCTATTTCTCTATCCGTCGATGGAAATTTCTTTCACCACAAACATTTGAAGGGGCAACCTCCACGCCTTGCGTATCTTTAATACCGTAAGTTAATGATTATACTTAACAACAGTATGACTCTATATCTGCAGCTATACGCTGGTGAACTTCGTGGAAAGCTGCCCCGCAACATGAGTCCGCACTCGGTCTCGCGGCAGTACTCACAGCTTGACTCAGGCTAACATCTGATGTGAACAGACTCCCCCCCCCGACGGTTACACTCAACAACACGCTATGACGGCCTTCACAAGCCAGTCACAATCGTCTCACCTTAAAGGTCCTTGTCCTGCTGAACTTTTCCAGTCTCTCTCTCACGTTATTTTTGTCTCCTTGTTCTTCAATCTACTTTGTCCTTGACCGAATTAGATGTAATAACACTGCGTACAACTCCACTTCTGTCATAGGTGATGCTATTACAATATTCTCAGCCCGTCGTAACCTAGCATCACCAACGTATTTTCCATAAGGATTATTATCAAAGGGAGGGGCGGGCGATACTCTATGCCTATCACAAAAAATTTTAAAAAAATCGTTAAATTTTGCTATGTTGTATTAAGAATAAATTTTAAAATAGGCACTGATTTGTTGGTATGATTCAGAACCTGAAAATTTATTTTAGAACCATTTTAGCGGTACCAACGCATTTTCCATAACCAAGTAACTGTTCTTTATGACCACTATAAAAGAATTTAAAAAACACAAGTTTCGTTAACTCTTCATGACTGATATTCACAACATACTTTTTAAAGTCACACTGTTATATTGAAGGGTCCACAACATTAAAATATGAATATGAAATGAGCTGCGAAAAGTCACATGTGCTACTAAGGCTTAAATTTTTGTGTTAAGTTTTACTGAAAAGTTTAAAACAATTCCGGAAAATGGTAGAATATGTCAGAAAAACAATAATATTCTTTTTAATTTGAAAATATAAATATAAGGTTCATAACTAGATAAAAATATTTTGAAAAAGTGGGCTTAAATTCACCCCCCTCCCCATCCCCCTGCCCGTCGGTGGTATTGTAAGGGTTAATTAACGTAGCTGGTATGTACTTACAATTATGAGAATATAGAGACAACATTCCGAGCGACAATGAATTCTCATTCTGTTTTGTAAATTTAGAACTACTACTACTACTCCTGGTGCCATATAAAGATGGAGTACGGTAGTTCAAAAAATATTAAATGTTTGTTCCGGCTACTCTGGAATGAAAACTGTCATTAATTAGACACATTAGATTGTCCTCGTGGGAGACATTAGATAAAAACTGCTAATATTGTAGAACATTCACAGGTCTCGTGCTTTACAATTTTAAAATGTCGCCTCACGTCAGCCACCTATTTACAGTGAAAAAAAAACTAGAATTTATGTGTTTCGAAGGTCAACCCTTCATCTTCAGAGTTACTGTACAAGAAACTTCTAAGAGCAACCATATGAAACATAAATAAGAGTAATAAAAATAATAAAGTAAAGTAGCCAAGCTATTTTATTATTTTTATCGCTCTTGTTGTGTTTTACACTGGTTATGTTTTACACTGGTTTCTTGTACAGTAATTCTGAAAGTGATGGCTTGGCCTTCGAAACGGGCAAATTGTAGTGCTTTTTACAGCGTAAATATGTGGGTGTGCCGACATTTTAATAATGATTTTTACAATCACGACCTCGTATCCATTATGGATAAAATCAAAGGTTCTGCTTCACAGTTATACATGAGCACATCAGACAAAAAATTAGTCTCTGCCAGGAGACATCAAGGTAATACCGTGTAACATTGCATTTGACATTGATAACGGCCTCAGTTCAGAGATGAAGATAGTCAACAGGTACCTTGAAGTAGCCTATGTAAGCCAGCTGATACCATGCACTGAGTGAATGAGTGATTTTTTAGCAAGGCTGAAAGGGACTAAATATCGATGTCATCAGTCCCTTTAATAATCGGAGCCTAGAGGTTACTCGAAGACCGATCTTTGCAGCGTCATCTGAGGTAGGAGAGAAAAAGTCAAAGATTAAGGAGCTGCAATGAGGTAGGAGCGGGTGTGCCAGTCTGAAGCAGCCGGTGACCCTCCTCCCCCCTTCCCCTTTTCCGGTACAGCCCTGTTGCGGGAGATCAACTTCCGCCCTAGTCCAGCAGGCCCGCAGTAACTGCAGAACACTGCTATTCATTGATTCTGAGGTCCCGTAGAGTTATCAGACTGCGGGGATGTTAATTGCTACATTTCGACAGCTATTCCAAACAGTCCCGCACATTTTCTATGGGATTTATTTCGGAAGATTTAGTGGGGCAGGCGAAGTGCCTGAGTGTTCGACAAACCACAAACGTAAGCGTGCAGCCCTGTGTACACGGCTTTCGTCCTCTTGCAAGACGGGAGTGTACACAGCATGCTCATCATGAAGACGTAGAAGAATGGAAAGCACTTGTCACTGAGCTTGTCGAAGTATAAATACTGGATCACGTTCGCGGTTACCAGACTGAGTGGGCCAACTGACGGTACGAAAAACATTTCCAAAACATTACAGAACCACTACCGTCCTGAGATACACCTTCTATACACTGCGGACTTACACCTCACTGGACGTCGGTGCAGTTGCTGCCTTGCATCATTTGAAAAAGAGGGAAAATCGCGAGTCGCCGGACCGCACGACGCTCCTCCGCTCAGCAACTGTCCACTTTCTGTGTTGTTTGGCTCACTGAAGACGTGCACCTTTATTGCACCCGTGAGCAGTGCCCTTTGCGATATGCCCGATGCCAAATGTCCGTTTCATGCAATTTCCTTCAAATCTTCTCTCGGAACTGGATGAGTAGGATCTATGTTCACTGACAGCAGCAATTCCTGTCAAGTTTGAGGCCGGATGTCATTCCCTTTCGGATAGCATCTTTTTTATGATCATTGTCCTTATGGTGTTTTACATGGCTACGGGTGGTACACCAATCCTTGTAGACAGCCGAGGCAGTATGCACTGGTACCCCGACAAGTCAGGCTACTTCATTTACGGCGTGATCACGGGCACGTCCAGATACGATAGCTGATACTGGCACTCTGTCGCGTGTCTCCATATCGACCCGTTCCGCTGCGCACCTTCCATACAAGGAACTGGCACATACACACCACTTCATTCCTACGATGCCCTCTTTTAAGGGGTGAATCATTTTTAGTAATGTGAGCTTATGTTCTACCAGGCTGCAGAGGAATCAGTTTTTGTAAAAACCACTTTTATTCAAGACAGAATTCCGATGGATATTTTTTTGCCCTATATGTTTCTCAAGCAGTTACTTTCAGAGAAAATAGAAAATGAGCACAAATAAACATTTCAAGCCAAAATCGTGACAAGTTACTGGTAATTCTAGAACCCGCTTCAATTCACGCCGAAGTCACATCGTTGCCATAGCCAAGAAAAGTCTAACAATCGGTGGAATCTTTTCAGCAAATGTACGAAATATCTACTGCACAACACAGTGACACCAAACAGGCCTCGTTAATAGCATAAGTGTAATCATATCGATTATTCAGTGTAACACGCTGCAGTAAGGGGGTGGCAGTTCTTTGCAGTAACCTGCCTAGGTATCCATCAGTCCAAAAAGTTTCGACACTGTATTAATAAAAAAATAGAGGAAAGTTAAGATGGTAATTTTAATGCTTTCCGTATTGTACATAGTTTCACCTTACTTGAGTGTAATGCCCAGAATATACCTATAATTAAGTGAAACTGCCATAAAAGTCGTTCTGTGGGATGTTGTCCAACTCAGATTCACACTGGCCTGAATGTCGGTTATATTGTCAAAGCGTTGACGCTTCATGTGGACTTCTGCACTTGTTCGTTTTGTGGTAGGTTCGTATTAATAATACTAAGTCTCGTCAACTGTGATGACTTTTTTCCAGAAAAGAATTGTCCGCGTTTTGTATTTCAGTCAAGTCGCAGGAGGCGTCCACGCATCGTCGTTTTGTTCGAAAATCAATGTGTGCAGCACGAACTTTGCACAACTTTGTTCTTCTTCAAAACATTCTAGATAAAGTCTTCAATTCTTGACTCAGAGATGTTGCTACGTTGCGGTTTGCGACACGACTGCGTTGACGTAGTGCGGACCAAATTCACTGCTTAACACTCCCGCTCACAACTGACTGGTCGAATGCACATTTGCAGTTTACTGTTATTAGTTCAAGTTGTCACCGTGGTTATTGCGCTGACGTCGCTTAGACGCCAGGAATAAAATCAGCCTCCGAACTTTTTCGACGGATGTTGTGTATTTCCAGGCTGGCACGATGGTATCTTAAGGGAGTATGGGCAAGTGCGTTGTCCGCGAGCAGGTAGCAGGCAGGGCAGCCGCGGCCCGCTTTGCAGACACAGGAGGCCCGCGGCTTTCACTCGAGCCACGCTGGGAGGGTCCAGGAACAGGCGTGCTGGCCGGCACGTATGCACGTGCAGCCGCGGCGAGGAAGCCCGCCAGAGGCCTTGGCGCCGACCCGCCAGCTGGCTACACCGGTTCTTCCGCCGGCAACACTGTGCTAGCTTTTTAAAGGCTATTACGTTGTCCTCCGAGGTCGCGAAATTGCCGCGTCATGCAGCTCGCCTTTAAATGTTTACGTGTTCACTGTGTAGTTGGTACAGCCACAGAGTCAGTAGAAAGATCAACAAATGTAAATTTAAAATGTCCTAATTCAAAGCGAACAGAAAGGAGAGAAAGAGTTGAGAGATATGATACGGCGAGAAGAATTTGACAGAGAAGTGGGACACCTAAACTGAAACAAGTCCCTTGTAGTTGACATGTTCTCAAAATTACTGAAAAAAATGGTTCAAATGGCTCTGAGCACTATGGGACTTAACTTCTGAGGTCATTAGTCCCCTAGAACTTACAACTACTTAAACCTAACTAACCTAAGGACATCACACACATCCATGCCCGAGGCAGGATTCGAACCTGCGACCGTAGATGTCGGTTCCAGACTGTAGCGCCTAGAACCGCTCGGTCACCCCGGCCGGCCAAAATTACTGAGATTCTTGGGAGAGCCAGCTATGAGAAAAGTGTTGCACCTAATGTGCAAGGCATATGACACAGGCGAAATGCCGTCGGACTTAAAGAAGACGATAATAATTCCAACTCCAAAGAAAGCGAGTGCTGATAGACCTGCATGTACCCGAACCATCGCTTTAATAAGTCAGGGTTACAAAATATTGAGACGAATTATTTACTGAGGAATGTGTGTGTGTGTTTGTGAATTCCTAAGGGATCAAACTGCTGAGGTCATCAGTCCCTAGACTTACACACTACTTAAACTAACTTATGCTAAGAACAACACACACACACATACACACACACACACACACACACACACACACACACACACACACACACACACACACATGCTCGAGGGAGGACTCGAACCTCCGGCGGGAGGGGCTGCGCAATCCGTCACATAGTGCCTCAAACCGCGCGGTCACTCCGCGCGGTGAGGAAAGCCGACCTTATAGACGATCAGTTTGAATTCCAGACAAAGGTAGGAACACCTGAAGCCATATTGACCCTACGACTTATCTTAGAAGATACAGAAAAAACGCAAATCTATGTTTGTAGGATTTGTCGATTTAGAGAAAGCTTTTAACTATGTTGAGTAGAACACAATCTTGGAAATTCTGAAGGTAGCGTGGATAAAATAAGGTGAGCGATAAGTAATTTACAACTTGCACAGAAACCAGACGGCAGTTATTAGAGTCGAAGGATATTGAAAGGGCAGCACTGGTTGAGAAAGGAGTGAGACAAGATAGTAGTTTCCCCCAATATGATTCAATCTGGAGACTGAGCAAGCAGTAAAGGAAAGCGAGGAGAAATTTGGAAAGCGAATTAAAGACCAGGGATACGAGAAAACAAACTTTGAGGTTTGGCGATGACATTTTAATTGTGTCAGAGGCAAAAGCGGACTCGGAAAAGAAGCTCGGCGAAAAGGATAGAGTCTTGAAAAGAGTTTATAAGATTAGCAGCAACAACGACAAAACAAGGCTAATGGAAGTGGCCGAAATAAAACAGGTGATGCACAAAAAATTAGGTTAGCAAATGAGAAACTATGAAGTAGATGACTTTTGCTATTTGGGCAACAAAATAACTGATGATGGCCAAAGTATGGAAGACGTAAAATGCAGATTGGCAAAAGCAAGACAAGAATTTCTGAAAAAGAGAAATGTGTTAACATTTAATACAAATTTAAATATTAGGAAGTACAATTTGAAATTATTTATCTGGAAGGTAGCGTAGTACAGAGGCGTAACGTGGACAATAAGCAGTTCAGACAAAAAGAGAACAAATGCTTTTGAAATATGATGCTACAGAACAATGCTTAAGATAGGTGGGTAGATCGAGTAACTAATGAGAAGACGCTGAATGTAATTGAAAAAAAAAACTAATCTATGACATAACTTGACTAAAAGAAGGGATCGTTTGATCATGAGGTACCAAGGAATCGTCAGTTTGATAATGGAAGGAAGCGTAAGAGGTAACAACTGTAATAGAAGACCAAGCTATAAATACAGCAAGCAGGTTCATATGGATGTAGGTTGCAGTACTTATTCGGAGATGGAGAGGCTTGCTCAGGCTACAATAGCGTGAACAAACTAATTTTCGGACTGAGCACCAAAACAACAACAAGTATTACCACAGATTTACACCTACTATGTAGACAGCATCTGAATGGAAATTCTACGAGAAAGTAATTAACAGATCGTGACGCACAGTGTGAAAAGTAGTTCAAATGATGAAAACTGGTAACTACAATTATACCTACATGTACTTTATTGTAGCTAACCTTTACTGTAATGAAAGTAAACACACTGCCGATAGTGTAATAACATTGAAACATGGCTCATCAAAAGCGGAAAGCAATAGAAATGTGTGTTGCTCCTTGAGGCATGACGCTACCCCTCGCCCTTAGCAGTGTTGCCGAACAAAAGTCAACAAAGTCACGGGCTTCTAAAAGTCTGAAAGTATTTTTCATGTTTGTTGTCGCTTCGTTAGTCACCAAACCCAAATATATCTGTCTTTTCAACTCAGAGAAGCAATTCAAATGGTTCAAATGGCTCTGAGCACTATGGGACTCAACTGCTGTGGTCATAAGTCCCCTAGAACTTAGAACTACTTAAACCTAACTAACCTAAGGACATAACACACAGCCATGCCCGAGGCAGGATTCGAACCTGCGACCGTAGCGGTCGTGCGGTTCCAGACTGTAGCGCCTTTAACCGCTCGGCCACTCCGGCCGGCAGAGAAGCAATTAATTGCATCTAGCGTTCTCAATTATTTGTTGTATACACTGAGATGGAAAAGTCATGGAACATTTTCTGATATCGTGTCGGACCCCCTTTTGCCCGGCGTAGTGTACCAACTCGACGTGCAGAAATATTGAGCCACCCATAATTGCGAAATTGCTGCCGGTGCAGGATGTTATGCACGAACTGACCTGTCGATTATGTGCGATAAATGTTCGATGGGATTCATGTTGGGCGATCTGGGTGGCCAAACCATTCGCTCGAACTGTCTAGAATTTTCTTTAAACCAATCGCGAACAACTGTGGCCTAGTGACACGACATCATTGTTTGGAAATATGAAGTCCACGAATGGCTGCAAATGCTCTCCAAGTAGCCGAACATAACCACTTCCAGTCAATGATCGTTTCAGTTGGACCAGAGGACGTAGTCCATTCCACGTAAACACGGCCAACACCATTATGGGTCCACCACCAGCTTGTACAGTTCCATGTTGATAATTTGGGTCCGTGGCTTAATGGGGTCTGCGCCACACTTCAACCGTACCATCAGCTCTTAACAACTGCAGTCGAGACTCGTCCGACCAGGCCACGACTTTCCAGCCGTCCTGGGTCCAACCGACGCGGTCACGAGCCCTGGCAACTCTACGCAAACGCCGCTGTTCTCGTTCGTTAAGTGAAGGCAACCGGCCACTGCGTTGTCCGTGGTCAGAGGTAATACCTGAAATCTGGTATTCTCGGCACACACTTGACACTGTGGATCTCGGAATACTGAATTCCCTAACGAGTCCGAAATGGAATGTCCTAAGCGTCCAGCTCCAACTACCATTCTGAATTTAAAGTCTGTTAATTCCCGTCGCGCTGCCGTAATCACATCGGCAACCGTTCCGCATGAATCACCTGGCCACAAATGACAGCTCCACCAATGCACTGCCCTTTTATAACTCGTGTAGCCTATACCTCATCTGTATATGGTGCATATCACTATCCCATGACCTTTATCGCCTCACTGTATATCCCTTGATGTCTTAAGAAGTAACGATATGTACGTGCAGTATTTTTTAAAGTGTCTCATATTATTAAGGGACACAGCACTTTTCAAAACAAGACATATAAACTTTTGTCTGGAAACATCTCATCATAATCGAAATACAAGGTCTCACTTTTTTAGTATCCTCACTGTGTTCATCCATGAAACAAAAGCATTCGCTAATTCCTTCCTTGTTGCTGCTGTCCGCTTCTTCCCCGCACTCTGCCCACAATCCAGTGCCCTGCTGCTTTTAAGAAGAAGATGAAGTACCTTCTCTCACCCTCATAACGTTTCCCCAAAAATTAACGTATGTGGCCAGTTTTACCTCTGTCAAACAATAAATCAAATCTTCCCAAAATTTCCACGTTACACTTCTATCTCTTTTCATTTATCTCTAAGTGATGTCACTTTTGCTTCCCATGTTCTACCATTTTCCTCTTTCTCTCCTCTCCGTTGTTGCTAGCGCCCATTTTTCCTTCCGATTATTCACTTATTCGAGTCAGAAAACAAATACAATACATAGCAAGCAGCACTTAGAACAAATGAAAGAAAGCATTTCCAGGCTGTATTATTCTAGACCAAAATATTGCATCTTCAATTGCAACCCGTGTCGCGAGCACACTATCTTCTTCTGTGCAAAATGTAGGGCACAGCTGATAATCGGTTAGGAGCTCCACGGTCTGTGGTCCGCAGTCACAGGGGCCAGGGAAGTGCCATTTCTGCAGGTTACTCCTGGATCTTGTGCTTGTCATGAACGAATGTAAACTGTCTGTTTTTCTGCAGTTTGGTATTTCTAAATGTTTTATTCTACAGTGTAGTAGGTGTAACTTATAACATGCTTATCGTAATATATGTAATGTACAGCCGGCCGGGGTGGCCAAGCGGTTCTAGGCGCTACAGTCTGGAACCGCGCGACCGCTACGGTCGCAGGTTCGAATCCTGCCTCGGGCATGGATGTGTGTGATGTCCTTAGGTTAGTTCGGTATAAGTAGTTCTAAGTTCTAGAGGACTGATGACCTCAGAAGTTAAGTCCCATAGTCCTCAGAGCCATTTCAACCATTTTGTAATGCACAGTGCTGAGAACGCCTGGTTAGATGTAACAGATGGCCGGAGGGTCTTAATCTTGTCAGGTTAAATATATCAATAAATAAATTTTGAAAACATGTTTCCAGTATGTACTTTGAAGATGCTGCACAACTATGTGCATATTGTCCTAAACAGTAGTATAATTGATCATCTCGTGGATGTTGCAGGTCTTATTTCCGTGCTTGCTAAGAAAAACTGGAGAGGAATTCCGCCTTATGCAATACACCGTATTATGATTTTGTATTACCCAGACACGTTTCAGCATTTTATGTGCTATCTCACTGGGGTTTGGTTTATTTTCTTTCTCACATGACGTTATTTATTACGTATGCTGGTAGCTTTAAATGTATCATGCGTTCTACAGCTTGCAATGGTTTTTGTGTTGTGGTGTTTTGTTTCCTTGCTCGTGTCGTGTTGCTGCTTTAGTTATGCGTGCATTTTGTATGACTGGTCACCCAAACACAAGAGTTCCTGTCGTCAATTCGAACTGTGCTTGGCTGACAAATCATAAAAAATGCGTGTCTAACCCACAGAGTTTCTGCCGCCAGATCAGTCTGAGGTTGGCGACGAATCATACAAAATGATTGTCTTACAACAGTTAAACAAGTACGCTTATTAACACGACGCGAGCAATGAAGCAAACACCACAACATCAAAAATCATGTTCAAGATGTTCAAATGTGAGTGAATTCCTAAGGGACCAAACTGCTGAGGTCATCGATCCCTCCCGAGCCCCCTCCCCATCCCAAAAAAAAGACAAGCTGAAGAATGCATGGTAGATTCAAAGCTACCAGCATACATGTTTAATAGCGCCGTGAGAGAAAGAAATTGAAGAAAACTCCACTGAAGATAGCACAGGAAATGCTGAAACATGCCTGGGTAAGACAAAACATCACTGACAATTCGAGTCCCGTAACACGTGTTGTTTTTGTTGTTGTTGTGGTCTTACAGCAAATGTTACGTGGATAACCCGTCCCTGGTGCTCACTCGCACGATGAGATCTCGTAACGCCGCTGCTTTTGTCGCTTCTGTGCCATCTGACGTTTACGAGCTTTCGTTCGCATGTGTGACCGCTGCCGCCATCTAGGAGGAAATGCGCGTACTAACCGAGCGCATGTCATACAACGCGCCGAGTGCCATCCCACCGCCCAGCGGCAATGTCACCGTACAATACGTGCTTGTCTTCGCGAACAAGTTTTCCACCTGCACTGACAGAAGCTGATCGGAATAGAACATATAAATGAATTCCTTTTGCTAGCTTGTAAGACGTAAAAAGTGGTTTATCAAATGAGAAAAAGAGCATTTAGGCAAAATTTGTCGGTGGTTTGAAAACATGGCAATAGGAAGATTGTTTTTCTGGGTAAAGAGCGTCAAAACATACAGAAAAGACCATATCCGGTATCAGGAAACCACGATGGATGGACTTGGGCGTAATCATATAACAGCAACTTGCAGGATGTTACATACAGGTTGTCCGATTTACTTTGACCACACCTAATAACTTTTTGTCCAGAAGCAAAACAAAAATTTATCAAGCAAATGTTACTTGCTACCAGGGGGACATTATCCACAACACTTGACTTTCTCGTAAATTTGTTCGGTACGAAGGTATGAACAGTTGCACCTCTATTTTAAGAGGCATCTCATCTTTTTTTATTTTGTAATTCACTTTCTCTCCTCAAGACCTGTTCAAAAACACAACACGTACATTCCTGTAGACATGACGTTATTAAAAACGTAACACGAAACTGACACTGACTCTCCAATAGGGCAGTCCCACTCACCCCCTCCTCCCCGCCACCCCCGACCCCCAACTCCCACATAAATTTCTTCGGACGCCCATATCCCCATCATCATAAAAAAATAATATAATGACGCACGCAGTTCCACCCAGTCAGCGCTTATCTGTTACGCTACGATACCTTGCTACTGGCAGTTCTTTCAAAGACTTGAAGTTTACAAGTACAGTTTCACCTTACAGTATTTGAGACATGGAAACATGTCATGCAATAATACGTGCATTAAAGGGTTATATTAGGACAAGTAATATACTGGTGAGGTTTAGGGCAAGAAGAGAGTACGGAAAAGTGGCCCGGAACCCCACGTCAGGGGAGACTTACCGAAAGGGCTGAGATGGAAAGACTAATTGTTGGGGACTGCATCGGACGAGATGTGAAAACCTGAGAGTTGAAGGTGAAAGACAGGTTAATACGCAAGACAGTGATAACTGCCAAAAACGCCATGCACCAGTTAATAAGAGCGAAAAGCCAAGTGATAGAGGTGGGAGGGAGTCGGCGATAAAAAGAATTTCAGAAAATAGAAGGTATAGAAAATTAAAAGGGAGTGAAGAAAGGAGTAGTTACTGTGAATAAATGCTAAAAGCAAATAATTTAATGTAAATTAATGCCACGTGGCTGGCAGGAACCGAGGACATGTTGTAGTGCCGGTTCCCACCTGCGGAATTCTGAGAAACTGGTGTCTGGGAGAAGAATCCAGCTGGCACGTGTGGTGAAATAGGCACCGACGTCACGACTGTCATGTTTCAGAGCATGCTCTGCAACAGGACATTGTGTGTTGCCAGTATACACCCTCCACCAAGTTATCAGTTAGGACGAATGGGCATAGTGAGAGGGTGTATACTGCCAACACACAATATCCTGTTGCACAGCATACTCTACAATGTGACAATCGTGACCTCGGTGCCTATTTTACAACACATGTTAACTGGATTCTCCCGCTAGACACCAGTTTCTCAGCATTCCGCAGGTGGAAGCTGGCGCTACAACACATTCTTAGTTCTCGCCACCTACCGGATCTTAATTTACGTTAAATTCTTTGCCCTGCTATGAAAAGAAATGGTACCCCAGGCCATCACTTCTGATTGTCGGACAGTAAGGCGGGAGACGGTCAGGTTGCTATCCCATCGCTGTCCAAGGCATCTTCAGACACGTCTTCAGACTGGAATCGCATTGGCTGGAGTAGAATTGTTCAAATGGCTCTGAGCACTATGGGACTTAACTTCTGAGGTCATCAGTCCCCTAGAACTTAGAACTACTTAAACCTAACTAACCTAAGGACATCACACACATCCATGCCCGAGGCAGGATTCGAACCTGCGACCGTAGCGGTCGCGCGGCTCCAGACTGTAGCGCCTAGAACCGCTCGGCCAGTCCGGCCGGCAGTAGGATTGTCTTCCGTGATGAGTCCCATTTTGAACTGAGCCCCGACGACCAGCGAAGATGTGTTTGGAGACTCCCCTGTCAGTGGTGGGATACTGTCACCCGCCATATCGCCCGACAACCACAAGGGATGGTCAGGGCTGCCAGTTCTTTTCATATCAGGTCCCCTTTGGTTGTCATCCGCGGCCCCTTACAGCACAGCAGTACGACAATATTCTACGACCTGTTTTGTTGCACTTTATGGTGAGCTATCTTGGATTTACATTTCAGCAAGATCATGCCTGCCGGCACACAATGAGAGTTTCTACTGCTTGTCTTCGTGCTTGCCAGAACCTACGTTGGCCAGCAAGGTCGCCGAATCTCTCCCTAACTGAGAATGTTTGGAGCATTGTGAGTACGGTCGTCCAACCGGCTTGAGATTTTGACGATCTAATGCACCAGTCGGTCAGAATTTCGCACGATATCCTTAAGGAGGACATCCAACAAGTCTAGCAATTAATGCCAAGCAGAATAACTGCTTGCACAAGGGACTGAGGTGGACCAACGCGTTACTGACGCTCAATTTGTCAAGCTCTTTCTCTTGAAAATATCATCCAATTTTTCTGAAATTGCAATCATTTGTGTGTATACAGGGCGGTCCATTGATAGTCACTGGGCCAAATATCTCACGAAATAAGCGTCAAACGAAAAAATTACAAAGAACGAAACTCGTCTAGCTTGAAGGGGGAAACCAGATGGCGCTATGGTTGGCCCGCTAGATGGCGCTGCCATAGGTCAGACGGATATCAACTGCGTTTTTTAAAAATATGAACCCTCATTTTTTATTACTTACTCGTGTAGTACTTAAAGAAATATGAATGTTTTAGTTGGACCACTTTTTTCGCTTTGTGATAGATGGCGCTGTAATAGTCACAAACATATGGCTACAATTTCAGACGAACAGTTGGTAACAGGTATGTTTTTTAAATTAAAATACAGAACGTAGGTACGTTTGAACATTTTATTTCGGTTGTTACAATGTGATACATGTACATTTGTGAACTTATCATTTCTGAGAACGCATGCTGTTACAGCGTGATTACCTGTAAATACCACATTAATGCAATAAATGCTCAAAATGATGTCCGTCAACCTCAATGCATTTGGCAAAACGTGTAACGACATTCCTCTCAACAGCGAGTAGTTCGTCTTCCGTAATGTTTGCACATGCATTGACAATGCGGTGACGCATGTTGTCAGGCGTTGTCGGTGGGTCACGATAGCAAATATCCTTCAACTTTCCCCACAGAAAGAAATCCAGGGACGTCAGTTCCGGTGAACGTTCGAGACATGTTATGGTGCTTCGACGACCAACCCATCTGTCATGAAATACGCTATTCAAAACCGCCTAAACCGCACGCGAGCTATGTGCCGGACATCCATCCTGTTGGAAGTAGATCGCCATTCTGTCATGCAGTGAAACATCTTGCAGTAACATCGGTAGAACATTACGTAGGAAATCAGCATACATTGCACCATTTAGATTGCCATTGATAAAATGGGGGCCAATTATCCTTCCTCCCATAATGCCGCACCATACATTAACCCGGCAAGGTCGCTGATGCTCTACTTGTCGCAGCCATCGTGGATTTTCCGTTGCCAAATTGTGCATATTATGCCGGTTTACGTTACCGCTGTTGGTGAATGACGCTTCGTCGCTAAATAGAATGCGTGCAAAAAATCTGTCATCGTCCCGTAATTTCTCTTGTGCCCAGTGGCAGAACTGTACACGACGTTCAAAGTCGCCGCCATGCAATTCCTGGTGCATAGAAATATGGTACGGGTGCAACCGATGTTGATGTAGCATTCTCAACACCGACGTTTTTGAGATTCCCGATTCTCACTCAATTTGTCTGGTACTGATGTGGGTATTAGCTGTGACAGCAGCTAAAACACCTACTTGGGCATCATCATTTGTTGCAGGTCGTGGTTGACGTTTCACATGTGGCTGAACACTTCCTGTTTCCTTAAATAACGTAACTATCCGGCGAACGGTCCGGACACTTGGATGATGTCGTCCAGGATACCGAGCAGCATACATAGCACACGCCCGTTGGGCATTTTGATCACAATAGCCGTACATCAACACGATATCGACCTTTCCGCAATTGGTAAACGGACCATTTTAACACGGGTAATGTATCACGAAGCAAATACCGTCCGCACTGACGGAATGTTACGTGATACCACGTACTTATACGTTTGTGACTATTACAGCGCCATCTATCACAAAAGCGAAAAAAGTGGTCCAACTAAAAATTCGTATTTCTTTACGCACTACGCTAATATGTAATAAAAATGGGGGTTCCTATTTAAAAAAAAAAAAAACGCTGTTGACATCCGTTTGACCTATGACAGCCCCATCTAGCGGGCCAACCATAGCGCCATCTGGTTTCCCCCTTCAAGCTAGACAAGTTTCGTTCTTTGTAGATTTTTTCATTTGATGCTTATTTCGTGAGATTTTGGCCCGGTCACTATCAATGGACCACCCTGTCTATACATCACATCTACTGATTTTTGTCTCATTCGAATAATTCCTTCGTGGTATATCGTTTTCTTTTTTTTTTTCTTGTCTTATAATGTATTTCTTATTGTTGTGACATCCATCTATCTTTCTGAGTATCCACAAATCAAGGGCCCCTGCAAGTAGCAACGTTGGCGACGTCTTATCAGGTCGGATACTGTATAGAAAATTAATTTAAAATCCCGGTGGCTTTTTAATACATGGGTTTCATAAGAAGTAGTGAGCACACTGTTAAATTCATGCCAGACTTTGTTGACAGACGTTCACCGTATTGCATGGCCTCAATATAATCGCCCCCATCTTGATCACCTTCCCCTAGAGAGATGGAAGGCTTCGTTCACCGTCAGCACATCGATCTCTGTTGATGTCTCGCAAAGCCCGCCCTATGGCACGGATGATGCCCTCACTTGCGTTATAACCCATGCCACGAAGAGTGGCCGTCACTTTGGCGAACAAGTCGTAATCACACGTACTCACATCGTTTGAATATGGTATATGTTCCAGTATCTTCCACCCTTAAGTACTCAGGAGCTCCAGTACGGGGTTCATCGTGTGACCTTGTGCATTGTCATGAAGGATGATGGGATGCACTGCCAGAAGGAAACATTGTTGTTCGCTCTCAACATGTGCCACTTAGGTCTTGATCCAAGTACATTGTTTGTGATTCCCAAACATGCTGTTAGGACGCTCGAACTGGCCTTCCACACTTTCAGACAGTATCCACAGCATCTGATCCAAACAGCCATCGCCGTTCCTTGCACTATTTCAACTGACCGTCAATTATCAGCTACAAGGGGCGTTATAAAAGTCCGTGCAAAGTCCGAGAGGTGGCACCACCGGCGCGTATCGACGTCGTGTTTAGTTAGTAGCATCTTTGGAAAGAACGCACACCAAGTTTCAGCCATATTGGCATTCGTGTGAATCAAGGAGGTCGAGTGATTGTCAAAAAAATGAACGAAAAAGAATTTCGTTTGGTAATTAAACATTACTTTATGAAAGGCAAAACGCCTCGGGAGACTAAAGAGAAGCTTGATAAACATTACGGTGACTCTGCACCTTCGATTAGAACAGTTTATAAGTGGTTTCAAAATTTTCCGAGTGGCCATACGGGGACAAGTGATGCTGAACGTTCTGGACGCCTTGTCGAAGTTACGGCTCCAGAAATCATTGATACGAGTAAAATCCGTGATATGGTGATGGATGACAGAAGAGTTAGGGTGTGTGAGATTGCTAGTGCTGTGGGCATCTCGAATGAACGGGCACATAATATCTTGCATAAACATTTGGACATGAGAAAGCTATCTGCAAGATGGGTTCCGCGATTGCTCATGCTTGACCATAAACGGAGACGTGTGAAGTGTTGCAAGGATGGTCTGCAGCTGTTCAGGAAGAATCCGCAGGACTTTAAGCGCCGTTTCGTCACTGTGGATGAAACATGGATACATTACTATACTCATGAGACCAAAGAGCAAACTAAACAATGGATTACCAAGGGTGAATCTGCGCCAAAAAAGGCGGAGACAATTTCTTCTGCCGGAAAGGTTATGGTGACTGTCTTTTGGGATTCGCAAGGGATAATCCTCATCGACTATCTGGAAAAGAGTAAAACTATTACAGGTGCATATTATTCATCGTTGTTGGACCGTTTGAAAACCGAGCTGTAAGAAAAACGCCAGCGATTGGACCGCAAAAAAGTCCTCAGCAATTGTGGTCGCAAAAGTAATGGAAATAGGATTCCAACTCGTTTCACTCCCCCCCCCCCCCCCCTCTGTTCTCCAGATTTGGCTCACTCGAACTACTATTTGTTCCCCAATTAGAAGAAATGGCTGGTGGGACAAAGATTTTATTCAAACGAGGAGGTGATTGCAGCAACTAATAGCTATTTTGCAGACTTGGACAATTCTTATTATTCGGAAGGGATCACCAAATTAGAATAGCGTAGGACGAAGTGTATGAGTCTAAAAGGAGACTATGTCGAAAAATAAAAAAGGTTTACTTCAAAAACGTAAGTAGTTTTTATTTTTGCACGGACTTTTCAAATTCCCCTCGTACATCCAGCGGGCATGCTATGTGACGCATAACCTCCATGTTACGGCAGTGTTGGCACTACTTTTTATCCAGCCCGTGTATTTACCTCGCCCGCAGAGGGGGCAAACGCCTTGCATTTGCGCCGCCTGGGACCGCATTAGCCGCAGAAGACGGCAGGGTGAGTCAGCGCAGTGCTACCGCGTATTTGGGTAAAACGAGTGTGTTACTCACGTCGTGGAAGAGGTCCACGACGTCGAGGTAGTAGGGCTGGTTGCGGAAGTGCGTGGCAAGCAGCTGGAAGAGGCCCGTCTGCAGCAGCGTGGCGTCGTTGCAGGCCGTCTGCGGTGTCGTGTCGAACTCGGGCAGCAGGTACCAGCAGGGCTTGCCGCGCCGCGTCTTCGCCTCGTCCAGCGTGTCCTGCGTCATCAGCAGCGACGTGTGCAGCTGCAACACAAGACACACGTGCAAGTACAGTCTGCAGCGGAAGTCGTTACCCAATCACATCTCCTAAACGTCCTTAATGCGACCGTAATGAACAGAAATCTTAGGACGTAAAAATAACAGTTAACTGTTCACAGGGAAACGTCTCAACCGTAACGAGTACCCAAGATAACTAGAAGTCACTGAAGCACCTGACAAAGACAGCAGGTAAAATAAAGACAAGGATTAACATCATCCGCGAACTGTCCGACATCTCTAGTGGCTCCACAGCAAAAATACTCTTCGTACATCAGCAGTGGTAAGAACCGAGGGGCATGAAAGGGAAGCAGTGGTTAAGAAGGGTGTGAGACAGGGTTGCAGCCTACCCTCGATGTTATTCAATATGTAAATTGAGCAAGCAGTAAAGGAAACAAAAGAAAAATAATTGGAGAAGGAATTGAAATCCACAGCGTTTCTGAAGAAGAGAAATTTCTTAACTTCAAGTATAGATTTAAGTGTCAATAAGTCTTTTCTGAAAGTATTTGTATGTAGCGTAGTCATGTATGACGAAAGTGAAGCATGGACTATAAACAGATTAGACAAGAAGAGAACAAAAGCTTTTTACATGTGGTGCTACAGAAGAATGCTGAAGATTAGATGGGTAGATCAGGTACCTAATGAGGAAATGCTGAATAAAACTGGGGAGCAAAGAATTTTGTAGCATAACCTGGCTAGAAGAAGGGATCGGTTGGTTGCACAGAGTCTGAGACATCAGAGGATCACCAATTTAATACTGGAGGGAAGTGTGGGGAGTAAAAGTCGAAGAGGGAGACAAATGAATGAAATAAGCGGATTCCCGAAGGATGTAGATTGCAGTAGTTACTCGAAGGCAAAGAGGCTTTCACAGTCTTGAATAGCATGGAGAGCTGCAGCAAACCGGTCTTAGGACTGAAGACCACAACAACAACACATCAGCAGTTGGGGTCGTCTATTCAGTGGCGGTATACTGCGCTCCTGAACGGATTGAAAGCTCACATACACACGAGACTTAATTGGTACCAAATTACACTATTTACGCTACCAATGGCACAATATAATCCACCGCTTCTGCACAGCTGTCCTCCTTGAAATGTATACCACCTACAACCCGAAATACATTTTAAAAGTGCCCTTCTTGGATAGTAACACAATATTATCAATAATCCTAGGCTACCCATACTTAATCTAGATCGCAGAAAACTGAAATCAAGAAGACCGGCTCTAGCCACTGCTAAAGATCTGTTGAGTTCAAACTTCGACATTAACTATACCTGGAAACAACATTGGCGAGAGCACTGCCCACTACAGTGTCAAAATTACGCGATCACAGAGAAGTTTCCTGGTTTCAACCAACCACACAAAGTGTGTGCAATATTAAAACGAATACGCGTTAGCCACGGCGGACGTGACGACGTCCTCCATAAACAGGGGAAGATACCCTCTCCAAAATATGACTGCAGAGCCGAATCCAGAATGTGACTGCGGTGCCGAAAACCAAACAACCCGATACGTAGTGGAAAAGTGACCAAATCATACGGCTCCGTAGCAGAGTGGTCAGCGCGGCTGACAGCCATGCGGCGGACCCGGGTTCGGTTCCCGTCCAGACCGCAGATTTTATTCGCTCAGCGACTAGGTGTTGTGTTGTCGTCATTATCGACCCGTAAGTGCTGTCAAATAAAAAGATCTGCACTAGGCGGCCGAACAACCCCAGATGGCGTCTCCCGGCTAATAATACCATTGACCATTTCATATTCAACGTCCAAATCGAGCCTACAAGGGGTCCTTCACTGATTTCCTTGCAGCAACAGATGAGGCGTTTGATTACATCCAATGTTTGGTTGTTAATTTGTAACTAAATTTGGTACATAATATGCACATGTGCGCATGTACTACGTTGATCTTATTTTTATGTGCGTACATGTGTATTGTGATACACGCCATACTATGAATAAAGTAGCGGTTCACATTATGAAGTGGGAACATAAATTTTTTCTGTAATTGTAGATTTCAATAACTCTAATATCATAATAGATAATAACACATCATCTTCAACATGTGACAAAAAACTCAAGGTTTTTTTTCATTTTCGGGGTATCGTAGAATCAACGGAAAGTGTGGAAGTCCAGAATGTAGCATGGTTCAGAGAGACGAATTCTGATACCCAAGTACAACGAAACTTTCGGGCACTGTATGGAAGGGAATCATCGTCTCGACCAACTATTCGGCTTGGCATTCACCTTTTATGGAGATGGGTAGTGTTCTCCATAAACAGGGAATGGATGCTCCATCTGACATATACGCCGACGTTGAATATGTACCGCAGGTGTTTGCACGGAGTCCGACCAAATCAGTTCATACTCCGACTGGAGACTTGGAAATGCCGCGATCAACGGTGCTCAAAGTTTTGAATAAGAGGTTACATCTTTCTGTTTAGAACGTGCATTTACTTTGAAGATTAAAGCTGGCAAACAAACCTCAGCGCGAACAGTCTGCAATGGATATGCCATCCAATACTGATGCAAACAACGACCTTATGCAATAGATTTGTTTTTCCGATGAGCTCGATGTTTGCGGCAAACTGACGCCACAACGTTCGTGTATCGGAATTGGTGTGTCTTCAGGTTACACGTGAAAAAGAGACACTCCCAAGGACAATGTATGATTCGGACGTTTACAAGAGTTTGCCGTGCCACAATTGGAATACCTGCAACCTGACGTCGTATCCCAGCACGACGTGGTTCCACCTGAATGTTTCCTGAAATGTCCGTTAATTTTGGAATGAAAATTTTTCCTCTGCGTGGATTGGACGAGATGGTCCGATTCAGTAGTCGCCACGACTAACTGGTCTCACACTACTAAACTTCTTCCTATGGCGAATCATTAAGGAATTGTACCTAATCAATGCTACAGACCTACAGGACGTGAAGACCTGCATTCTCAATGTGGAGCGTACGTGGAACGGAATAACTACTGGACCTTGTCCATAGCACTAGGGGTGCACAGACCAACGTGTATGAACGAGGGAACAACACGAGTTATTTTGTTTTTATTATTTAGTATAATGTTAAAGTTATTACAGTTTGAAGTTGTAAGATAACTTACCCTGTGTATAAAAGACCTAGTGGATAACGTCAAAACCTCCATGAGGCTGTTCGCGGATGATGCTGATGTATACAGAGAAGTCGCAATGCTATAAAATTACAGTGAAATTTACAAGATCCGCAGAGGATCAACGTTTGGCGAAAAGATTGTCAGTTGACCCTAAACATACACAGCTGTAACCTACTACGCACAAACAGGTGGAAAGACCAGTTATTGTATGATTATACAATTGCCCAATAATCACTGGAGCAGCCATATCCATTAAATACCTGGAATTGTGTGTACTGACAGATTTAAAATGGAAAGGCCACATAAAATTAAGCATAAGAAAGGCAGATTCCTTGGAAGAATCCTCAGGAAAGCTATAAAATATATTTGCCATTTACTATCCACTTCCCTAACACACTATCACTTACTCAACTTAACTTCCCTCTCCTACGAAATAGGTTTGCCTACAACACAATTCGGTCGCCTCCCCATTCCCGTCCAAATCACGTCACAGCCGTGTCCACACCAACACATCCCCCACTTCCTTCACCTGGACATGCTCTGTATTCTGACCAAAAGTAAGATTTCCTGACCATGAGATTCGGGCAAACAATTTGAGACAATCCTTGATTCCAACTAAAGCCCCTTTCCGCTCTATTCCTCCCTTTACTAAGCCTCTGTTATCTTAAAACTCTAAGCACTCTTAACTCTCCCGTTACAAACTTTCCACATTAACCTTTATCGGTAGCTTTCTTCGCCTGCGCCTATCTACTTGGTATGACCATTCTGTGTACCTTGTTTTCTACATGGGGGAATTCTTTCATTTATTATGTTATGTTATGAAAACAGTAAAGGTAAATTCCAAAATAGCTACGAAATACCTCCACCCATTCCAGACGATATGTTCTGGCTACTTCAGAACAAAGGAGTATTCATTTCTAAATGACGAATACTGTTTCGTGTTCTGTTATATCTGAATTCGATCTGACTTAATCATTAGATATGTCCTTACTTAATGTATACCCCAAACTGTGTACTTGAGCCTTAGCAGCTCAGAAACATTTGATTTTCGCCTCCGCCATCAAGGTGAATGTAAAAACCAAGCGCATTATCGATTTTGTAAAAACACGTTTTGCAACGCTTTGTACAACTGCCACCAACAACTGAAAGTGTACATCTGTGGATGGCACAAAACCTTTGTCATGGCAATTTAGCAAATTCCTGCTGAATGTAAATGCCTTGATTACCATAAATCCCTCAGTAAACAAACTGGCATCAAGAAAACAGGGAGCATTCGTAAATATCTTGAGGAGGTTACCCTTTGTTCCTGTGTTAAAACTTGGCGGCAGATAAAGTGCTATTGTAGTCGGGAAACAGCTGACAGGATCCCATTTATCTCGACTATCTCGCGCAGTCAACAGTTTCAAGTGAGTGAAACAGATGATTCCCCTTCACGGCGAGGCGAAAGGAAGTGACGCACCACATTATACAGTATCCCTGCATCTATAACTTGCATCTGTTGCAGAAGCGGGGAACACATTATACGAACAGACGTCCAGTCACATTAACGTGCCTATCTCTCAAAAGCCTAAATTGCCACCTTTTGCAAAGTGAGTGAGGTTCTGGGTTCTGGGGGAGGGGGGGGGGGGGGGTTACAACAGGGATGTTGAACCATGGCGACGCCATTGTCGTGGCCAGCTGCCCTTGGTTTCTCGGTTGAGATTCATGGCGCGAACAGCCCACAGATTCTCGAGTGGGCTTAAATACTGGGAGTTCAGTGGCCATCCTGGTGCTCTTCGAACCACGTATGTACACTGCGTACTGTGTGACACAAAGCATTGCCCTGCTGGTAGATGTCAACGTGCCGAGCGAAAACAAAGTCCATGCAAGTGTGGACATGGTCCCCAAAGATAGATGCATATTTTTGTCGATGAATTGCGCTTCCAGATTAACGACATTGCTCAGGGAATGTCACGAAAACATTTTCCAGACCACAAAGCTCCCTTTTGCGGTATGGACTCTTCCGAAGATTGTTGCAGGGTGTTTGCTTTCAGACATTTCACTCCGTACACACCAATGGCCATTTGTCCGATGGAGTAAAAAACGTAATTCATCCGAAAAGGCTAGCTGCCGCCACTCATTTGCGGTCTTGGCGTGCAAATTCCAATCTTCGTCAGCGATGAACAGCAGTCGGTTGTGTGCATGGACCTTACACGTCTATTCGCCCGTACAAATCTCCGCTTCCGTCGTTCAACTCTGTCATCTATGGCCCATAGCGCAGCACAGTTGCTTCGACGCCGGTTTTGCATAGCGTCCTTTTGCCATGCACAGTATGCGTTAACCAATTTACAAATCTTACCCGTTTCTGAAATGCTTCCGCCCTTGCTCCGAAAGTCAACGGTCATGACTTTCGGACGTCAGATAAATCGCTCCGTTCTCGTATTACCACAACGACTCTACTGTTTTCTGCATCCCACTGACACGTTTTATATGCTCTCCACTGCTAGTGCTGCCTGTGAGCGCTATTGCACGTTGACGTCGTACATAGGTACATAGGCGGTGGTCACATTAATGTGACTGGACTGTGCCATTGAAAGAGAAACTCTTCTTTTCGGAAAAGAGCGCGGATTTAGAAAGAATCACTTGGGCGCAACGCAACACCTCTCTTCAAATCAGTACGTTACTAATTATGTAAATTATGTACAAATACGAATAGTTACATTTGCAGAAATTGGTTTCTGAATGGCAACCGTCATTCTGCTTAGATATCAGTGACTACCAAAGATCAGGTAGTCTACACGACTGAGTCAGACTACGTGTATTGCTAATGGTCGAAACTCAGTTCGTTAATCCAGAAAACGAGTGGTCTTTATAAATAAAATTAACGTCACGCGATCCTCTGGAATCGGATTAGGGCTACTCATATTCTTAGTGTATATAACTAACCACAAGAAAGTACGCTGATGAGAAAAAACATTATGGCGCCTGCTTAATAGAGTGTTGGTCCACTGTTGGAACGCAATGCTGCGGCGATTACGTGTGGCATGGATCGGCAAGTTCTTGGTATATTTCCAGAAGCGTGTGGCCAGATGTCTTGGAACAGGTCACGCATTTCCGATAACTGACAGGCCGGTGATCTGTGGGCGTCGTGATGGCGCCCGAGAGCTCAAAAATGGTTCAAATGGCTCTGAGCACTATGGAACTTAACATCTGAGGTCATCAGTCTCCTAGACATAGAACTACTTAAACCTAATTAACCCATGGACATCACACACATCCACGCCCGAGGCAGGATTCGAACCTGCGACCGTAGCAGCAGCGCGGTTCCTGACTGAAGCACCTAGAACCGCTCGACCACAACGGCCGGCGTTGACGTAGTCCAGATTTCCAGTCCTCTTCGTCAAGGCACACCCAGTGGTGGCCAAGACGGGCCTTCGGTTCTTCTATCTGCTGGGCAAGTCGCGGAATTGGGACGGGATGAATTAGTGGACTCTTCCTCAACTTTTCTGGGTGCAAATTTCACTGGGTACAGATTTCACTAGGTGAAGTTTACAGGACACCACTTCGATTACAAGAGAAATGAATGTTCCCCACAGCATAATAATGTCCTCACAGAGCCGCGTCCGTGGTGCGCGCATGTTTCAAGGAGCTTGAATGACGGCATATCCCGACGCGACCATTGACCAGCTTTATTGAGCAGCTTTAACAAGAAACTCGATTCATACACCAGGCGACAGGTTTCCAGTGGTCCACGGTACAACGGCGATGATCTCGTACTCACCGCAGTTGTAACTGACACTGTCGTTGGGTCAACAGGGGAATACACAGGGGCTGTCTGTTGTGGAGATCCATGCTCAGCAATGTACACCGAACAGTGTGCTCTCCCTGAAACACACGTGTAGCAGCAGCATTGCACTCTTTCGTCAGACCTGCAACAGATCGCCGCCTCTACTGCTTTACGGAGAGGGCAAGCTTTCCACCTCCTTGTACTGTTTCGAGGCGTAGACGTCCGACACATCGTTGCCTACTCGCGGTTCCAACGTCCTTCAAACACTTCCCATAACGCCCACAACGGTAGCACGCAAAGAGCCCAGCAGGTTCTCCGTTTCCGAGATTCTTGTTCCGAGGCGCCAGGACGCAACAATCAGTTCTTTGTCAAAGTCGCTGGTGCCAGTGGATTTCCTCATTTGCGGCCGTGTCATCGCTAGAATGATTCCCCATTCCTCTCTGGCACGCTTACACACTTTCCTTACCGCGCCAACTGTCAAAGACGCTACTGAGCGCACTTAATCTCTCTGTGGTTTACGGTCATAATGATTTGGCTGATCAGTGTATGATCACCAAATAACTTCCAGGAGATCCGAAGCAGTTTTCAGTAGTTGTATGAGCCTTAAATGCATGTAACACATGATGTGGGAAATAACTAGGAAAGGTCGGGTAGAAGTCTATTATAGTGTACGATAAACGTAAGGGCTCTGCAATGAATGAAAGAAAACATGTTATCATTTACTGAAAGAGCCAGTAAGGTCTCACTGATGCATTGGCATCATTTTGGAATCTGGTCTCAGAAGGCTGCTTACAAAACTTAGGTGCACTCTTCTCAAAAAGAGCTCGAATGATTTGGATTCCCATTAAATCGGCCTAAAAGAAGAGTCTGAAGTACTTAAGAGCGCTATAACCGATCAACTTCATCCATAAGAAAGATTTTAGGATTTCTAACGGAATTTGAATGGAAATCATTGTAAAAATAATGACGAATTCGCGAAACAGTGTTAGGGATATTTAGGGAACTGGTTTCTCGTACAGGCCATGAGAAATTTCGCTTGTTTTACCGTTAGACAATACTTTCAGACATTCGAGGAAAAATTAAACAGATAAAGATAATGGAGTGTAGTACAATACAGTATTTCACGCCATGGCAGAGCAATGTAACCATCGAAAAACAATGTCTTAGCCTGTGCGGGAATGTAGACGCCAGGTAAAATGGAAGTTTGTGCACCTCCTGGGAGCGTGCTCGGGTAGGCGAAGTTGTTAAGGCGACCGCTCGCAAGAAGCGGGAAATTCGGGTTCGAGTTCCAGTTCGGCGCTAATATTCATTTGTTCTGAAATATTCTACAGCCGATGCGGATCAATAATCGCAATTTGCGAATCATTCCTGAAATAAAGGTAAGTCAAAATTTAAGCTTTGAAAGTTACGAAATATTGGCAATGTGTATAACACACGACACTGTCATTACGGATTATGATTATTCTAGGTAGCATAACATTACACAATTTGTCGTGTGAAACTGCTGATGGTGGTGTCTATGGGCACCATAGGAAGTGATTGCCATTCGTCTTACAATGCTGCTCTCGCGCGACAGCGGCAAAGAAAGTCTACGAGTAGCAATACACCGCCCGAGAGCCGCTTACAAACAGAATTCAGGTAGCAAGAACGAACGTGCCCTAACATGTGTTGAGCTACCCTGTGTAGAAGATATTACCGAACGAGCTCTGATTTCCAGTGCTGTCGTCATACTAGGTAGAATCATCACCCACTGTACTACATGATCCACATAGACATCTTTATAGGCCTATGTCAGCTACTCGTGGTCATTTGGTTAGCGTTGGGCGTTGTCGACTCTAGTGTGTATGCGAGTCTTTGCGTGCTTTCTCCTTGTCATAATCGACGCCCAAAACATAAAAATGGTATCAAATGAAAAGACTTGCACCCCTGGCCAAAAATGCCATAACCAGATTTCATTTCTTAATACGCTGTGCAGTCATGTTTCCATATGGAAAGGCAAAGAGGTCATGTCATTAAGTAAGGATGTAAACTTCACACGCAGACCTCCCACAACAGGTAGCGTTCCTCTCAGGCATGAATAAGGACTGATAACCTTTTACACTGCTCACAAAATCAAATGATGATCAGCATTCTTAGTAGACTTAGACCTGTATCGTCCGAGAACAGAACGGTTTGGGTAGATGTGACCGTGGCCACTCATTCGTGTGACATTTTACTGGTTACCTTGAACGGTGAACACCTTTCAGAAGCCTTCTGCACACACAGATCGATAGTGTCACTATTCCTGCGACTGCATCGTAACAAGGGAAGACCGTAGTTCGGATGGTGTCACGATCCTGACATTCAGGTGCGTAACATTAAATAATGGTCACCTGTGAGCGTCATAACTCTTTGTTGAACCTCCTGGATCTCGAACCGTCGTTACAAATAGTTGTCATAGTCCGTGAACAATACAAAAGTGCAAAGGTGAGTTGCGCATGTTGGCGGGCGCCAAAAGTAACAGCCGCCACACATTGTAAGGCAGCTTATGCAGTGAAGTCTTAGAGTAGCGGTACCGCTGCACTGAAAGGTGAGGCGAGAAGCTCGCTGCGACGTGCAGATTGGATATGTAGATGGGTACAAGAGCGACCCGTCAGAAATAGCCTGGTGACGCAGGCAGCTGCTGTTGGGTGACTCTGACCGGGGGATGGCAATCGCGCTTAAGCAGGCTCAATTGACGCTGCGGGAGTAGCTCCGTTGTCCCGCCTGGCTGCCCAACAGCCTCTGCTTACCCACCGCCGGCCCTAGAGGCACCAGGACCCACTGGGGGAGTAGCTAAGAGGAGGCGGTAAACGATGCCCTTAAGCTAGCGTGCTTACAGACAAGGTACATTATACCAAAGATTTAGCACCAAAAAGAGCTCGGTAAATTGTTGGAGTCATAGCTAGAAGTTAAAGTAGCATCAGACGTAACTCACGAAAGTGTTTTAGAAGTCCTTATCTGAAGTATGGGGATGTACGTGAAATGAAGAATATTTCTTTGAGCTTAAAACATTGAAACTGTTAATTTTAACGTTGTCCCAGGGCAGGCAGTATGAATTTGTCGATAGCTGTGTGGTTAAAAACCGAATAAATGAATTCATACATATTATAAAAGTATATATATATATACTTTTATTATATATATATATATACAGGGTGTTACAAAAAGGTACGGCCAAACTTTCAGGAAACATTCTTCACAGACAAAGAAAGAAAATATGTTATGTGGACATGTGTCCAGAAACGCTTACTTTCCATGTTAGAGCTCATTTTATTACTTCTCTTCAAATCGCATTAATCATGGAGTGGGAACACACAGCAACAGAACGTACCAGCGTGACTTCAAACACTTTGTTACAGGAAATGTTCAAAATGGCCTCCATTAGCGAGGATACATGCAACCATCCTCCGTCGCAAGGAATCCCTGATGCGCTGATGCAGTCCTGGAGAATGGCGTATTGTATCACAGCCGTCCACAATACGAGCACGAAGAGTCTCTACATTTGGTATCGGGGTTGCCAAGAGCTTTCAAATGCCCCCATAAATGAAAGTCAAGAGGGTTGAGGTCAGGGGAGCGTGGAGGCCATGGAATTGGTCCGCCTCTACCAATCCATCGGTCACCGAATCTGTTGTTGAGAAGCGTACGAACACTTCGACTGAAATGTGTAGGAGCTCCATCGTGCATGAACCACATGTTGTGTCGTACTTGTTCTAGCAGCACAGGTAGAGTATCCCGTATGAAATCATGGCGGTGAATCGAGGAAGTACAGTACATACTGACGAAACTAAAATGAGCTCTAACATGGAAATTAAGCGCTTCCGGACACATGTACACATAACATCTTTTCTTTATTTGTGTATGAGGAATGTCTCCTGAAAGTTTGGCCGTACCTTTTTGTAACACCATATATATATGTGTGTGTGTGTGTGTGTGTGCGTGTGTGTTTATGTATGTTCCACATCTCGTCCTAAACCACTGGACAGATCTCAGTCAAACTCGGTACAGATATCCAGATGTCCCTTACTGTGAGGCAACAATCGCTGTGAGGGTAAGAACCACCTACCTAGCATAGATCAGGAGAGATGACGACACGAACAATGAGATTCACGAAACAGTGCCGCGTCATGTGTGACCTTAAATTTATTACTTCTGTGCTACTGACTCTATTCGTAAAAGTTTCGCAGAAAGTATCCACATATCCCGCTAAATGCACTACAAAATTGTATCTTGGTACCACAATAGTTCATGTAACGTAGTAAACTGTGAGATGCGTGAAAAGTGCCGCGTCATGCGTGACTTTAAATTTTTTACTTCTTTGCTACTTACTCTATTCGCAACATATTTCGCAGACAGTATCTACGTATGCTGCTGAAGGTACCTACAAAAATATAAGACTGAACGACACATCGTTCAAGAGATATGACGCCGAAAACACTGAGATGCGTGGAAAAATGCTGCATCATGCATCTAGTTTTAACGCATTTATTGTTTACTGTTAAGACATTCCTAGAATCAAGTGAACTTCAGGAATTTCCTGATATCTGGTATACATTTGACAGCTTGCAGCTGCGAAGTGTGAGACTGTATGCGAAAGCAATACCTGTCCTTAGAGCTATGAGAGGCGTTGCCCCAGAGACGTTTACAAAACCGCATTGTAGACACGCGAAGCAGCTGCCCCCAGCGTGCAGAAACTCTACACTACAAACATAGTTCATTTTTTTGTTTTCGTTTGTAATAGAAAAATCGCAAAATGAATATCTGCCCAATGCCACGTATGTCAGCTAGTCTACGAGAAACTCAACAAAATACACACACACAAAAAGTTTTGCATCACCCCGGTTCCGAGGGTTCCGGAACCTGTACAGAAAATTGGAATAGGGATCAACATAAACATCATATCCGCCCTTTTTATTGCTCATGAAAACCACACATTTCATGTTGTTTCACCATACAGCGAGACCTTCAGAGGTGGTGGTCCAAATAGCTGTACACACCGGTCCTCTAATACACAGCAGCACGTCCTCTTGCATTGATACATGATTGTATTCGTCGTGGCATACTATCCACAAGTCCATCAAGGCACTGTTGGTCCGGATTGTCCCTCACCTTAACGGAGATTCGGCGTAGATCCCTCAGAGTGGTTGGTGGGTCACATCGTCCATAAACAGCCCTTTTTCAATCTACCCCAGGCATGTTCGATAGGGTTCATGTCTGGAGAACATGCTGGCGTCGAGCGATTTCGTTATACTGAAGGAAGTAATTCACAAGATGTGCATGATGGGGGCGTGAATTGTCGTCCATGAAGACGAATGCCTCGCCAGTAAGCTGCCCATATGGTTGCACTACCGGGAGGAGGATGGCATACACGTATCATACAGCCGGTGGCGTTGCTGTCAGGGTTTCTCAGAGCCATAATCCGTAGGTAGCGGTCATCCACTGCAGTAGTAGCCCTTGGGCGGCCTGAGCGGGACATGTCATCGATAGTTGCTGTCTCTCTGTATCTCCTCTATGTCCGAACAACATCGCTTTGGTTCACTCTGAGATGCCTGAACATTTCCCTTGTTGAGAGCCCTTCCTGGTACAAAGTAACAATGCGGACGCGATCGAAATGCAATATTGACTGTCTAGGCATGGTTCAACTACAGGCAACACGAGCCGTGGAACTGATCGGCTGTCGGACCCTCTCCATCTAATAGGCGCTGCTCATGCATGGTTGTTTACATCTTTGGGTGGGTTTGTGACATCTTTGAACAGTCAAAGGGACTGTATCTGTGATACAATATCCACAGTCAACGCCTATTGTACTGTCTGCCATCGGGTTCCCCTAAATGGCAGACAGCACCGCATAACAGTCACGCTATGAGGGAAACAAACCAACAGGCAAACAGGCGAAGACATCAGGTAAACACGCCGAAGATTCCAGTCGATTAATAGGTACCTTTCCTTGCAGAGGTCGCCGCGACATATCCGGCCACGGATTCCTACGCCGGGTTTTTATTGGCTCCAGCTCACTATATAGGCCCGGCCGCTCGAAGGCAGACCAGTCTTCGTCCGCTGCTAATGGCAACCGCTATAGCAGAGTCTCCGAGAAGATATCACTGAAGCCGCTGTACTGCACCGCCGATCGAAGTACCAGCCGACCGAGAGGAACCACATCTCCGGCTAGATCGATGGACGTCTACATCTATTGTACAGCCAGCTATTGTATTGTAGAAGAAGTTACGTTCGATAAACTGTTGGAGAATACAACAGTGGCGACGAGTAAGGATTCGACAACCAAAAGAAGATGGAACCACAACAACAACAAGCACAACCACAACCACAACTGCAACAGCAGAATCTATCAGTGCAGCAGGTACTGAATCAACTTTTTCAACAGTTCGCGATACTGCAACAGCAACTGATTGCCAAAAATTCAAAGTCTTCACCGTCCACCGACACCGCCAGTGTTCCCGGCATTCGATGAAGATGCTGAAGATTGGGAAACATACGAAAAGAGGACTCGTCAACATTTCCGGATTAATCAGGTATCCCACAAAAATGATCAGAGAGCCTACTTTCTTTCTTGGAATGTCTTCCGTATATATGTGCTCCTGACGAAACTCCAGCCACGTGATCCTGACAGTCTTATCTTCACTGCCGTATGTGAGTGTCTCACCTCCTACTATCGCCGCAGATATCATGTCATGGCAGAAAGAGTGGAATTTCACCAGAGTCGAAATAAACCTGATCAGACGTACCGACAATGGGCTGCTGAACTCCAAGGTCTCGCTCGGAAGTCAACTTTGTCACCCGCATATCCCAGGAATCTTACACAGATCACATGGTCTGGGATCACCTGATCCAGGCAGCCCCAGACGCAGCTTTCCGCCACTACACCTTAAAGTTGGAGGACCCATCGCTAGATCAAATCATAGAACTTGCATTCAAGTTTGGAGTTTCCACTGCAACTGACCGCAGATTGGAAACGTGGGCCAACGTCGCAGCCATCCAAGAAAAGACTTCCGATGTCCAGGAGGACATCGCAGCCATATACGCACCTTCACGCCGCACTCCCCAGCGCAACACCCCGGCATCTTCTCGGCGTACGGAAAAGAAAAAAAGACGGTCGTTCCAGGAAGACCACCAGCAGCCGCCGCCGGGCCAGCAACGCCTCCGCAGGGAACCCCTGCGCCTTCCATCTTGTCCGGGATCATACTCCCAGCATGAACGCGAGGCTCATCCTGACCGCTGGGCGACGTGTCACCGTTGCAGTCTGGACGGGCACCTTGCATCTGTCTGTCGCTCTGCCACGGCGCTGATCTCCAGGCGCTCTGACATCGAGGTGTCCATGGACATCAACCAAGTTGTGTCTTTGGCGTCCCCCAAACTGTATATTGATGTCCCCATATTGGGTAAGCCAGTTCGAATGCAGGTCGATAGAGGGGCTGCGGTATCCCTGCTCAATTACACTACCTAAACCATTTTAGGAACTCCAAACCTTCAACTGGCTCCTTGACGCTTCCTTTCGTACAACAGACAGGAAATCGATTTGTTGGGGCAGTTCACGACGGTGGTTTCTTACAAATCTGTCAGTCGTACAATTTCTCTTCTGGTAGTCAACAGTTCTGCTGATGCCGATCTGTTTGGGTTGGATGCTTTCCAAATGTTCGGGTTCACAATCGACGATAATGTACATCCGGTTTCTCCACCAGTGCCATTTCCCGAAGTTGACTCTCTCTGCACCGAATTCCAGGATCTCTTCTCCCCTGGCATCGGGTGCGCCAAAGGGTTTGCAGTGACCCTCCACCTCCGGCTGTCAGCCCGCCCTCGATACTTACGGGCGAGGCAGGTCCCCATCGCTCTCCAGCAGCCGCTGCGCGACGAATTGGACCATCTGCAACAGGAAGGGGTGCTACGGCCTGTTCAGTTCAGCCCCTGGGCCACGCCTCTCGTCATCGTCCAGAAGCCAGGCAGGCGTCTCTGTCTCTGTGGGGACTTTTTGGCGACCCTCAACCTCCAGCTCCAGGTGGACGACTTTCCACTCCCTCGGCCTGATGATCTCTTCCATAAATTGACTGGTGGTCGTTACTTTACCAAAATTGATCTCGCTGAGGCATACCTCCAGGTTGCTTTGGATGAAGCTTCTCAAGCCCTAACCGTTCTGAATACACCCGCCGGCCTGTTCCAAGTCACGCACCTCATGTTAGGCCTGGCTAGTGCCCTGGCCATTTTCCAATGCTTCTTGGAACAACTTCTGCAAGACATTCCCGGTTGCATTAATTACCTCGATGACATTGTTGTTATGGGCCCTACTGCTGCAGCCCATCTTACCAAGTTGTGTCAGCTGTTTCTTCGCCTCTGTCAGGCTGGGCTCAAATGCAATAAGGAGAGGTGTTCCTTCTTTCAACCTTCTATTTCCTATGTAGATCTTGTTATTTCACATAAAGGCATCTCTCCATCATTTTCCTACGTGGACGCCATACACCGCCTGCCTCCCCCATGGGACATCCATCAGCTGAAATCCTTCCTTGGAAAAATATCGTATTACCGGAAGTTCCTTCCATCGGCCGCTCAGGTGGCGGCGCCCTTATATCACTTATGCCGCAAAAATGTCCCCTCCAGTTGGTCCCTGGCCTGTCAGACGGCCTTTTCCACCCTCAAACGCCAGTTGCAATCGGCCTGATGCCATATGATCCGTCTCTGCCGTTGCTCCTGGCCGCGGATGCCTTTGATTACGGGGTCGGGGCTGTCCTCTCCCATAAGATTCCAGATGGGACGTCCGGTGGCTTTTCTATCCAAGGCCCTTACTGCCACCCAGCTGAAGTACTCTCAGATCGAAAAGGAGGCATTGGCTATCGTATTCGCCTGTTCCAAACTCATGCCTTTTCTTTTTATATGGACGGGCCTTTCATATCGTCACTGACCACAAGCCCCTAATCTCCCTGTTTTCCGCGGAGGCCCGGCTTCCTACAAAGACGTCTCAGCGGCTTCAAGGATGGGCCCTGTTCCTCTCGCAATTCGGTTACACCTTGCATTTTAAATCCACCTCCCAGCACACCAATGCGGATGCTCTTTCCCACCTTTCTCTTGGTCCCGACCCTGCGTTTGACTCTTCGGACATCCTCGTGTTCCAAGTTGATGAAGTGATCCATGACATCCTGCACGGGTTTCCCATCACGGCCTCCATGGTGGCAATTGCGACCACACGTGAACCATTGTTGCGCCGTGTCCGCTCCTAAGTTCAGTGCGTGTGGCCCAGCTGTGCCCCCACCCGCGACCAGCGGCACCTTTGGTTCTTTTTTTTCTATTCGCCATCAGCTGTCGGCGGTGGATGGTGTCCTATTGTGGGTAGACCCTATGTCCACTCCGCGTGTGGTCGTTCCCCAGCATCTACAGATCAAAGTCTTGCGTCTCTTACATCAAGGCCATTGGGGAATTGCTCGCACCAAGGCATTGGCCCGGCATCACTTCTTTTGGTTCGGGCTTACCAGGGACGTCACTCACGTGGTTCAGAATTGCTCCACGTGCGCCCAACAGCTGTCCCGGCCCCCTCAAAACTTCCTCTCTTGGCCTAAGCCGGCGGGTCCCTGGGATCACATTCATTTGGACTTCGCCAGCCCCTTCCTCGGCTACCAATGGCTTCTCGTCACCGGTGCCTTTTCACATTTTCTGCTCGTTATCCGTTGTACCAGCACCACTTCGGAAGCGACCCTCGCTGCTGTCCAGAAAGCTTTTTCCTTGGAAGGATTGCCGCTAACAATTGTTACCGATAACGGCCCTCAATTCCGGAGCCAGGAACTCGCGACGTTTTGTTCTGCCAATGGGATCCAACATGTCCTCACTCCACCCTTTCACCTGCAATCGAATGGCGAGGCCGAACGCCTCGTCCGGACATTTAAGGCCCAAATGAGAAAATATGCCTCTGCCCACACTTTGGACGAGTCGCTGAAGTAGTTCCTCAGTTCCTATCGGTCGACGCCCATCGGCTCCCGTAGTCCAGCGGAACTTTTGCATGGCCAGCAACCTCGTACCCTTTTGCACCTCCTCCGGCCCAGACCCAAACAACGGGTTTCGACTGCACAGGCTCCCTTTGTTCAGGAATCCCTTATCTGGGCGCGAGGTTTCGGCCCGAGAGCCGGATGGATTCAGGGGGTGATCGTCCGGCCGCGAGGCCGTCAGCTCTTTCACATCCGCATCGCCGACACAGTGGTCCGCCGGCACCGCAACCAACTCCGGTGCCGGTATCAGGCTTTTCCAACTGCCTCTTCTTTCCGGCAAGCCGCTCCACCGCCTTCTTCCGGCCGCCCGGACGTGCTCCCTACCACCCATGGTCGGCGTGCAGGGCCGCCAGACCCCGTCCAGCAGCAACAGCCGTCGTCTCCACAGGGGCTGCAGGCTCCACCGGCTCCTTCGCCGGCCCGACCGGCTGCGCCATCCGCCATCGTTTACGATGCCCCCATGCCCTTGACACCGCCGCCGCCGATGTCGCAGCCTAGCCAGCGACGCCCGCACGGTCCACTTTCCGGGCAGCCTCCCGCGGACGTCGATGAACCTATGGCCCTGGCGCCGTCGCGGCCGGCTTCCCCGCCTCTTCCGCGACACAGCTCCGCCCGTCTGACCCGCCACGCCGCGCCCTACTCTGCGGGGGCGAGTTTTCACCGCCTCCTCCACGAGGCAGCCAAGGCTGAGCAGGACGACGTCGCCCTCCTCACCCCCCCCCCCCCCCCCCCCGGAAGGAGGGAGGTGTGCACTGTCCGCCATCGGGTTCCCCTAAATGGCAGACAGCACCGCATAACAACCACGCTATGAGGGAAACAAACCAACAGCCAAACAGGCGAAGACATCAGGTAAACACGCCGAAGATTCCAGTCGATTAATAGGAACCTTTCCTTGCAGAGGTCGCCGTGACATATCCGGCCACGGATTCCTACGCCGGGTTTCTATTGGCTCCAGCTCACTATATAGGCCTGGCCGGTCGAAGGCAGACCAGTCTTCGTCCACTGCTAATGGCAACCGCTATAGCGGAGTCTCCGAGAAGATATCACCGAAGCCGCTGTACTGCACCGCCGATCGAAGTACCAGCCGACCGAGAAGAACCACATCTCCGGCTAGATCGACGGACGTCTACATCTATTGTACAGCCAGCTATTGTATTGTAGAAGAAGTTACGTTCAATAGACTGTTGGAGAATACAACACCTATCTACAGGAGTTCTGGGAACCGGGGTGATGCAAAACTTTTTTTGATGTGTGTATAACAAGAGCATTGTATCTCGATGAATGTATCGCTGGCATTTGTGTATTGAAAGTGACACGGTGAGCAACTGTCGAAATATCGGCGGTTGTCGAAGATATGTCCTAGCAGCGTTTCCGGAAATTATTTGAATAGCGCCACATAAGCCACACATTCCTGTCGTTAACGGTAACCAACGCTTGAGGATGAGTAAAGAGCGACACCACTGGACAGTGCATGACTGGAAACGAATCATTTGGAGTGATGAATCAGGACCCATCCTGTGGAAATGTGATGGAAGGGTTTGCCTGGAGAACGTTACCTGCCATCGTGTGTAGTGCCAACAGTGAAGTACGGAGCAGGTGCTGTTGTGGTATAGCGGCGATTTTAGTTATTAGGGTGTGCCCAAATTGTTGCGCTTAAGTGAACACTTCATGCATAAAAACATGAACACACTTCACAACATTGTCTACTCCATACAGTAGAGGAACAACTCGAATGCGATAACTGTTTGTATCAGCATGACAGGGAACCCTATCGTAAAGCAGCTTCTTTGGTTTGTGGACAATGACATTTCTGAAATGGACTGGACAGCCCAGACACCCAACCTGAACCACATTGAACACCATTGTGGTAAACTAGACCGCCGACTTCGCTCCAGGCCCGAGCGTCCAACATCGTTACATTCTCTGGTTTCGCCTCTTGAGAAATAAGGGGCTGTCATTCCTCCTCAGATATTGAGACACCTCGTCGAAAGTGTGCCCAGCAGAATTCCAGACTTTGTAAAGGCTAAAGGTGGACACACCTTACATTTACGTCCACTAATAGGTGTCCGGATACTTTTGATCATATAGTGTACATACGGATGTAGAACAGTCACAAACTACGCTGCGTACCTAAATGTATACACACCTGTTAGCGTAGCCATGCAGGAATGTGACTCTAACGGTTCCTCCATATGAACCCAGCGATACTCCAACAGAGGCAGGTGATACGCAAAATTTTATCTGTCGCAAATAACTGGGAAAGAGAGCTTTTGCAACAAGCAATAGCACAACAGAGTGTTGCGTCGTTTAGCCTCCAACGACTGTGTATTGCTGCTTCGGTTTCGACAGGCAATTTTTTGGACGCGCTCAGTCACAAATGAAGTGGTTCGAAAAGCCAATTTATTGGCCTTCATCATTACAACGCATCTCACTGAATCTGGCCGATGCCGGTTTCTGCCTAAAGCAATAATGCGGTTCATTACAGAGGCTCGCAATGGCCTGTTGCTAAACCGTCCTCCGATCAAACAGCGAAAGGATCTCATTTACCTGACAACAGCTGACATATGGCGAGGCCGGGACAGCATCTGGCGGCTGGGTCTAACGAAGAAAATTAAACAGAATAATGATGTTGCAAGTGTACAAACAAGCAAACAGTGTTGTGTGATACGGCAGCTCAGATAGCGGGCAACAAGGATTTGTGCGTGTGCCACACAGAAGATGAGCGATGGGAGATTAGAATTAAACTTCCTACCGATGACGAAATTATTCAAGACAGAGCACAAGCTCGAATTAGACAAGAATGTGAAAGGAAATTTGTTGTGTGCTTTTGAAAGGAACCATGCTGCCAATATCACTAGCTGGAGGCTTGGTACATTTCTAAATATTGATCGTCCTTTATCTCCTTGAAACATTACCAGTAAGAAATCGCAAGTACTTAGTATAGAGAAGTCTCTTCCAGTGCCCAAAAAGTCTACACTCCTTTCCATTTATGTGATTGAAAACCACATCAGTAGTGGCGTGAGAAATGACGACCTCACAGTCGGTATTCATAAACAACTATCCATGTCATTGTTTGAGGAACCATTCTGGCATTCAGTTTGAACACGCATAGTCGGCAGACCTCACCAGTTTCATCTACAATCTTCTGGGAACGAATTCAATGTTTTTTTTCTTTATCTTTTTGTCTCGTCACAACCTTTCAGGTGTTACCATCGCTTAGTTAACAGCTAAATTTAAAAACAGCGCTCATTCCGTGGGTTTTTAAGCAGCTTTAATTACAGTTGGCTGCTAGGCCACTTTCTATTGATAAAAGCACACAATAAACCAAACAAACGCTTTTTAAGCTACTTATAACTGGAAGTAGTACAAGTAAACGATTGTAGTTTCGGACAAAGGGAATAATGTGAAAATTCTCACATAATTAGCAATTTATAATAAGTCTATAATCAAAAAGAAGATTACCTTTACGCACTGAAATCAGAACACAGAGACTTTTGAGATATTCCGGAAGTCTGGCTGAGATACTGCTTTAATCTTACTTCATTGCTACTGACATCCAACTCGCCAATAGTTACTGCACAGCAGCAGTCTTTGGTTGGCGACACATTTCGTAGACGTGAAAGTCTGCTGTGCTTACGTGACATTTTTAATACTCTGGAACAGCATGATAACGTGATTTTTTTTTTCTTGCTGAAGGAATGATTTGACGTGGCACCTTCGATTTTTCTATGGAAGAGTATACCATAGCGGTATTCGCTGTTTGTACGTAATTTAAGGCACGAAAATGTATTTGTTTTGCAGTTCTTATTTTTATAGGTAGCTCATGTTAACATCCATGAAAAACACGCTAATATTTTCTCGATTCCGCAGGAATTCCCCAAAGAGGACAAACGTAGGGCTACAAAACACAGAAACATGTAACAGCACCGTGAACTGACAAGAACTGTCATTATCCCGTTTCAGTAGAAAATATAGCCACAGTAGATCTTGATCTACATCTTCATGGGACACTCAGGGTGCCTGATAACAGTTCGTGTAATGCGTTACTCTGCTCCTTCATCTGTTTCACTTCTGGGCAGTTAAGGGTACGATGTGTTACTTTCGCGAAACACGTCTCCCATGTTCTACGGTATTCAGATCTGCAAAATACTTTGTGCATTCCATTCGCGCGATGTTCTCATGCCCTATTCTGTTCAGAAGGAGCCTGACGTCCGTGAAAATGAAATCACACTGCGCGGCAACATCGAGCATATCCACCTATGATCTCCATTCCATATCATTCTACTGTAACTGACCCTGTTACGAAGATATGCAGTGGAGTATTTCTTGAAGCCTTATCAGCACATACAGCATATTATTCCCATGAGCAATTCGAAATATGCTGAGCATTAATGTTTTTCCTTTTGATATTTCGGCTGAAATCCTTTGCAACGGCTATACAATTTTTAGCAATAATATTTTATTATGAATTAATAATGTCCGGAATTAACTTTAGAAAGACTTTGGAACAATATCTAGTTATGTTGAGGGATCGTTATGATAGAACTCAGACAATGACTCAACAATGACTGCAATTGAACAATCCAGTATTTTTTGCCGATGGTAATGTTTTCTTCAGTCTGGTTGCTTTACCAACAATTAACTCTACATCAGTGCTCTGAAGATGCCTAACATAAGGGGATAATTTTCTGGAAGACAGATGGCCATCCTCCCATCCTCTGATCGTCCACCAGGAGACGACCCAAGTGCCGCTCGAGGCAGCGATTCGTACAGACTTATTCTCTTTTGCAAGACACGTGCTCGAAAATAGGCCCAGGTGTATCATAGCACAGAGTGGAGATTAGGGCAGCACTCGGGCCAGACCACATCATTTCGCTCTGAGTGAGTTTCCTGGCTCAGGAGCCAATTCCGCAAGGATTCCCATCAGTCAGCATTGTCACTCAAGAGCAATCTTCACGACATCGCTGCCGTTCACGTCTGACTTAGCAACCCTGGGAGATGGGCTTCGAGCGTTCGTGGCTTCCTCGTCGAAGGTGACGGGGACTCTGTCGTTGTGGAAGACTTGTAGACTTGTAAATTTATTCCTGTTTAATTCTCAAATGGCTACATTCTGGACTTAGACAATTTTGCTCCCTACAGGGCCTAAATTTTGGTCATTCAGTTTGTAATTTAACTCTGAGCATCCTGCGGGACTCTGACTTTCATAAATTGTTTGTTTAATGAACTTAGATTCACTGACAACCTAACCAACCTTGAGCTGCCAGAAGTATTATTGTTTTATTTTAAGAAGTGACTTGTTTTATGCTTGGGTAGCTCAGTTGGTAGAGCACTTGCCCGCGAAAGGCTAAGGTCCCGAGTTCGAGTCTCGGTCCGGCACACAGTTTTAATCTGCCAGGAAAGTTTCATATCAGCGCACACTCCGCTGCAGAGTGAAAATCTCATTCTGGAAACATCTCCCAGGCTGTGGCTAAGCCATGTCTCCGCAATATCCTTTCTTTCAGGAGTGCTAGTTCTGCAAGGTTCGCAGGAGAGCTTCTGTAAAGTTTAGAAGGTAGGAAACGAGATACTGGCAGAAGTAAAGCTGTGAGAACGGGGCGTGAGTCGTGCTTGGGTAGCTCAGTTGGTAGAGCACTTGCCCGCGAAAGGCAAAGGTCCCGTGTTCGAGTCACGGTCCGGCACACAGTTTTAAACTGCCAGGAAAGTTTCACATCAGCGCACACTCAGCTGCAGAGTGAAAATCTCATTCTGACTTACTTTATGTTTTGCTTGAATCTACAGCGAAGTAGAAATACTATTAATCTTTGATTAGTGAATGTGTTAAGTGATTCCTACCTGAATATTTTTTGTGGTACTATCGGCGGACATATCACTGACGGCAACCATAATCGATCGTTACATAGGTCCAAGATTCATCTGACGACACTACTCTGGCCCACTCGTCTGAACTGTATGGCTCTTCAGCATATCATTGTAATCGGGCACAGCGATGAGAAGAAAGCAATGAATACGCAGCACAGTCCTCCAGATATAACAATCTGTCGCTATTGCGACATCGCGATTTTTTTGCGCCTGTGTGTGTGTGTGGGGGGGGGGGGGGAGGGGGAGGAGGCGAGCTTTACTACATGCCTTCTCTAAAAACTACCAAGAACAGATAGTTAGGAACCCCACTCATGATGGAAATATATCGGATCTAGTGGCAACCAATATACCTGACCTGTTTGAGGATGTCCACTTCGAAAATGGTCACCCTGACGCAGTTGTGACAACAATGATTACCAAAGTACAAAAGAAGCAGAAAGATATATATGTTCAATAAACTAGGTAAAATATGAGTAGTGTCATACCCCAATAAGGAACTTGAAACTTTCTGCACATGTCTGGAGCATGCAGGGGAACTCTGGCTCAAGTTTAAAAGAATAGTTGACCACGCACTGGAAAATAGCGCAGGTGACGCCTGTATATAAGAAGGGTAGAAGGACGGATCCTCAAAATTACAGACCAATATCCTTAACATCGGTTTGTTGCAGGATTCTCGAACATATTCTCAGTTCGAATATAACGAATTTCCTTGAGACAGAGAAGTTGCTGTCCATGCATCAGCACGGCTTTAGAAAGCATCGCTCCTGCGAAACGCAACTCGCCCTTTTTTCATATGATATCTTGCGAACCATGGATGAAGGGTATCAGACGGATGCCATATTCCTTTACTTCCGGAAAGCGTTTGACTCGGTGTCCCACTGCAGGCTCCTAACTAAGGTACGAGCATATGGGACTGGTTCCCAAGTATGTGAGTGGCTCGAAGACTTCTTAAGTGACAGAACCCAGTACGTTGTCCTCGATGGCGAGTGTTCATCGGAGGTGAGGGTATCATCTGGAGTGCCCCAGGGAAGTGTGGTAGGTCCGCTGTTGTTTTCTATCTACATAAATGATCTTTTGGATAGGGTGGATAGCAATGTGCGGCTGTTTGCTGATGATGTTGTGGTGTACGGGAAGGTGTCGTCGTTGAGTGATTGTAGGAGGATACAAGATGACTTGGATAGGATTTTTGATTGGTGTAAAGAATGGCAGTTAACTCTAAATATAGATAAATGTAAATTAATGCAGATGAATAGGAAAAAGAATCCTGTAATGTTTGAATACTTGATTAATAGTGTAGCGCTTGACACAGTCACGTCGATTAAATATTTGGGCGTAACATTGGAGAGCGATATGAGGTGGGACAAGCATGTAATGGCAGTTGTGAGGAAGGCGGATAGTCGTCTTCGGTTCATTGGTAGAATTTTGGGAAGATGTGGTTCATCTGTAAAGGAGACCGCTTATAAAACACTAATACGACCCATTCTTGAATACTGCTCGAGCGTTTGGGATCCCTATCAGGTCGGATTGAGGGAGGACATAGAAGCAATTCAGAGGCGGGCTGCTAGATTTGTTACTGGTAGGTTTGATCATCTCGCGAGTGTTACGGAAATGCTTCAGGAACTCGGGTGGGAGTCTCTAGAAGAAAGGAGGCGTTCTTTTCGTGAATCGCTACTGAGGAAATTTAGAGAACCAGCATCTGAGGCTGACTGTAGTACAGTTTTACTGCCGCCAACTTACATTTCGCGGAAAGACCACAAAGATAAGATAAGAGAGATTATGGCTCGTACAGAGGCATATAGGCAGTCATTTTTCACTCGTTCTGTTTGGGAGTGGAACAGGAAGAGAAGATGCTAGTTGTGATACGAGGTACCCTCCGCCACGCACCGTATGGTGGATTGCGGAGTATGTATGTAGATGTAGATATACACCCAGTAGAACAGTTCATAATGGGAGGGAACCTCCGTGGTATACAGTCACTGTAAAGAAACTTCTAAAGAAACAGAAATTACTGTATAACAGTTGTAAAACAAAGCGTAGGGCTGCAGATAGACATATGCTGAACGAAACGCGTTTGGTTATCAAGAGAGTAATCCGTGATGTCTTCAGTGACTATCGTAGCAGAATATTAATGACATTTCACAAAATCCAAAGAATTTCTTGTTGTATGTAAAGGCTGTTAGTGGCACCCAATTTAGCGTCCAGTCCCTAGCGAATGAAACAGGAACTGAAATTGAAGATAGCAAAGCAAAAGCTGAAGTGCTTAACTCCGTTTTCAAATGTTTCTTTAAAAGGGAAAACCCAGGAGTATTGCCCCAATATAATCCTCGTATGACCGAAAAGGTGAATGAAATAAGTGTTTGTCAGTGGTATTGAAAAACAGCTGAAATCGTTAAAACTGAACGAAGTTCCAGACCCCGATGAAATCCCTGTCAGGTTCTACACTGTATTTGCGGCCGAGTTAGCCTCTCTCCTAACTATAGTCTATCGTAAATTACTCGAACAAAAAATCTTGCCCACTTCTTGGAAAAAGGGTAGTAGAAGTGATCCACAAGACTACCATTCACTATCCTTGACAGCGATTTGCTGTAGACTCTGAGCTCAAACATAATGAAGTATCTTGAACAGAATGACGTCCTCAACGCCAACCAGCAAGGATTTCGAAAACATCTCTCATGTGAAATCCAACTCGCATGTGGTGTTTCTTGATTTCTGAAAAGCTTTTGACTCAGTATCACACCTGCGCTTATTGTCAAAAATGGGTGGCTACAAAGGCAGCATGGCTGAATATTTGTGTAGAGGACTTAGAACAACTTGTTGATTCCATGCCAGGTCGAGCTGCTCCTCTACGCCGGGCCAAAGGATGTCCGATACGACATTAGGAGGTATTTCACGACTTTTCGTCACCTCAGTGTAGTAGCATTACGCGAATATTAATGTAGGTTAAAGTTGCATTATTGTACCCCGCTAATAACTAATAATGGGGTATCAAGCTAAATTTGTGACTGAATTGAAGACTTTTTGGTAGGGAGGACACAGTATATTATCTTAGATGGAGAGTTATTGTCAGATGTAGAAGTAACTTCGGGCGTGCTCAGGGAAGTGTGTTGGGACCCTTGCGTTCAGGTTGTATATTAATGACTTTTCAGACAATATTAATAGAAAAAATCACGATTTTTGCAGATGGTGCGGTTATCTATAATGAAGTACTATCTGAGAGAAACTGCATAAATATTTATTCAGATCTTGATAAGATTTCAACGTGGTGCAGAGATTGGCAACTTGCTCTCAGTGTTCAGAAGTGTAAAACTGTGCACTTCACAAAACGAAAAAACGTTGTAGCCTATGACTATAACATCAATGAGTCTGTTGGGATGGGCCGACTCACACAAATATCTGGGTGTAAATCTTTGCGGGGATATGAAATGGAATTATCACATACGTTCAGTCGTGGGTAAAGCAGTTGGTAGACTTCGGTTTATTGGTGGAATACTGGGGAGGTCCAATCAGTCTACAAAAGAGATTGCTTACAGATCTCGTGCGGCCAATCTAGAATATTGCTCAAGTGTGTGGGACCCGTACCAGACAGGACTAACAAGGGATATTGAACGTACACAGACAAGGGCAGCACGAATAGTCACATATTTGTTTAATCGGTGGGAGAGTCTCACGGAGATACTCAAGAAACTGAATTGGCAAACTCTTGAAGATAGACGTAAACTATCCCCAGAAAGTCTATTAACAAACTTTCAAATCCAGCTTTAAATAATTACTCTAGAGATATACTACAAGCTCCTACGTTTCGCTCACATAGGGATCGTGAGGATAAGATTAAAATAATTACTGCACGCACAAAGGCAATCAAACAATCATTCTTCCGCACTCCATACGTGAATGGAACGGAAGAAACCCTGATAACTAATGAATGTAACTCCATCTTCTGTCTGGAGTATGGGACTACGGCCGGTCAATATCCAATGATACAATACCAATCGCCGTTATTTAGGTTTTATTTTTAGGCTACTATTTTCGACGATACACTACGTCATCCTCAGGCCTGCTTCAGTCGAGTAACCTTCATGTTAGAGAATACAGCAGCAATCTTAACTGGCATTACGGGCATTTTAGGTTACCAGTTTCGACGGTACACTATGTCATCTTCAGGCCTGCTTTAATGGAGTAATTTTCGTGTTACAGAATACAGCAGCACTTTTAACTGGTCTCGTAAAGATTACAACCGTCACACGTGCTCCTTGCTCAACTGTCAGTTGCCAACTGAGTTGTTGACAGTTGGCCATGAAGCACACATGCCCGTATTAATCTTTACGAGACCAGTTAAAAGTGCTGCTGTATTATGTAACACGAAGGTTACTCGATTGAAGCAGGCCTGAAGATGTTGTAGTGTATCGTCGAAACTGGTAGGTTAAAAATAAAACCCAAATTAAGGCGATTGGTATTGTTTCATAGGACCCTAATAACTGGTACAATAGGACGTACCCTCTGCCATGCACCTCACGGTAGTTTGCTGAATATAGATGTAGATGTAGACATTCCTGGTTTAAGGTATTAATTCTTGGTTTGTCTTTATTTTATTGTCTTTAATTATCTAATTAAGGACACAACACTCAGAGCTTGCAGTCTCCGTCAGTTTAGTCTGATTTGTGAAAAATGTTGGGAGGAAAGACGGCAATACACCACAAATCGGGGAGCGACGTGTAGACAACCTCCAAGATGGTGCTCCCCGGGCAACGCTGCAGTAAAATGCAACGGCAAAAAGTTTACACAATTCCGGCGACCGGACGCTCAAATGCCTCCCGGCCCACAAGAAGGCAAACGATTCAGAAGCGGAATTACTCCACGAAGATGGTGAGAGTGTGCCACTTCAATATAGAAGGCTACACAAGGACGAAAGGAGAAATCCTTGAAAAAATTGTAACAAGGGAAAGAGTAAGTGTCGTACTCTTGCAGGAGACACACCACGGATGAAAACATGGAACGATTATGCATACCAGGATTCACCAATGTGGGATACCCAGGACACGACAAACATGGTATGGCGACCCTGGTGAAAAATGAGCTTCTAGGAAACCTCGAGAACAATGTGGAACCGGTTCCACACGCAATAGGCATTAAACTGAGAGATGACAATCTACAATGTCTACAAACCACCTTCGCAGCAATGGCCTATAGGAATCTTACCGCAGGCTAATCATCCAGCAATCTATGCCGGCGACTTTAATTCCCAGCACACCAGATGGGGATATCAGAGATCCACTCCGGAAGGCGTTGGACTAAGTGACTGTGCTGACAACCGGGACCTACACCTCCTGTTTGATCCCAAGGACAGAGCGTCCTTCAATTCAAAAGTATGGGGCACAAAGACGACACCTGACCTGACCTTTGTCACACGCGGCGCAACGGGCGTACCAATGCAAGCTACAAGAAGAGTCCTCGAAGCTTTCCCACGGAGCCAACACCTCCCGATTATTGTGGAGATCGGCCATTCCATCCCGATCATAAAGAGCCCACCGATTCCACGGTGGAATCTGAGAAAAGCAGACTGGGGGAAATATAAATCTTTTATTGACAAGACAATAAATCGAATACCACCAAGTCCAGAGAACTACCAAAGGTTTGTAAACCTGATATATAAAGGGGACCTAAAGGCTGTGAACAAGTTTTGTCCCTTACAACATATATAGAGAAAGGCTATCAGAACAAGCTGAAAACGGGCCTGGTATTAATAGATCTTACATCAGCCTATGACACTGTCTGGACCGAAGGACTATTGCTCAAGCTTACTCGAATTATCAAATGCAATCAGACGTACACATTACTAAAAAATATGCTGACAGGCAAGAAGATCAAGGTCTATCTCCATGGAAAGAGCAGCAAAAGCATGGTCATAAACAATGGCCTGCCGCAGGGGTCAGCCCTGGCGCCGACCCTTTTTAATTTATACATACCTGATATGCCGAGCACCAGGTCGCGTAGATTTGCGTATGCAGATGATCTGGCCATCGCATACCAAAGCAAAAATTTCGAAGATCTTGAAAAAACATTGAATGCGGACCTTGAAGCGCTGAACACCTACTACCTTAAGTGGCACTTGCATCCCAACCCCAATAAAACGACCAGTACCATAATGCACCTTAATAACAGAGCTTCAAGCAGGAAACTACAGCTTTCCCAGAATGACCGGCATATCAGACATGAAGATAAGCCCAAATATCTGGGAGTAAAATTAGACCGCACACTAACGTTTAGCTCCCATCTGGAAGACACCAAACAGAAATTAAAATCTCGAAATGCCATTATGTCTAAACTGGCCGGAACATCATGGGGGTGCGGAGCTAATACACTAAGGACGTCAGCATTAGCCCTCGTGTACAGCGTGGCTGAATATTGTTCACCAGTCTGGGCGAAAAGTGCGCATGTAAATAAAGTAGACACCCAACTGAAAGAGACGATGAGAATTATCTCAGGCACACTTAGGGTTACCCCATGTGACTGGCTCTCAGTCCTTGCCAACATAGAACCCCCTGATATAAGGCGCTCCATGGCGACCTCAAGAATATATAGGAAGATCGTACACAATCCAGAACTCCCTATACACCAAGACTTATCACCCATCAACAGGCTAAAATCTAGGTCCCCCTTTTGGAAGATTGGCAGGGAATTACAGGACTTCGACCCAAAGCTAGCCTGGGGGGAATCATGGCGCAAAGGGACACACAAGAACCAAAAGCTTATCGATGACCCCAGCAAGAAGATAAATGGTTTTGATCTCCCTCGGAAGCTCTGGGTTGCCTTAAATCGCCTTAGAACAAGCGTGGGAAGATGCAAACATCTAATGAATAAGTGGGGACTTGCGGAGCGTCCCGTGTGTGAATGTGGTGAAATCCAGACAATGGACCACCTACTGGTGTGTGAAGTGGTAGGATATAGTGGTGAACTGAACGACATACATTACCTGCCTGACCTAGCCATAGATTGGCTCAAAACTATAAGTAGCATTGTGTAGTGTTGTAATTTCCTGGTGGATTGTAATGACACTGTAATATTTGCCTTGTATATGCCGAACGAATAAATAAAATAAATAACCATCTGTAAGAATTGAGACAAAATACGAGAAACCTTCGGAATGACTGCCAGTACGAGTTATCTATAAAGAACTGTTATCTTGAACAAATTACTGTGAAGTAGCGAATGACCTAGAAAGACGTCCCCATCTGTTGAGCGTGTCGTGGCTATTCACTCACTTAGATAAAAGGAACGAACATCGCGTATGAAAATGCTTCAATACTTTATCTATGAGTTGGCCGTATAAAATATAAGTTGTGAGAAAGAGAAATATGGACATGCTTATCATAAAAATTGCTGCAGCAGACATTGAATCTCCTTAGAAAGATTTTATGAAGTCAATTCCTCAGCGTCGGGTAAGTTACAGTTTTACTAGCGCAGAACATTGGTGGAGATCACCGTAACTCTGTGGAACTCGTTCATTAATGTTGATCAGTATGAAAATACCATATTTGCACTCGACGATGTTGATGCGGAAATTAGCTTACGTATGGAATTTAGAAAATGTTACCAAACAAAAAAATTTCTTAATATCGAACCGCACAATTTTCGTATAACACATTTTTGTTGTAAAAGCCAAAAACACTACTTAATTTTTTTATTATTCCGCAACTAATTTCAACCTTGAGGTCATCATCTGGCAGAAATTTTAAAATTTTTCGTGGTAACTATCAAATGTCTGGCGTATGGTGCGACATCGTCAAGTTTGAAACAGCTGACGATGGCGTACCGTACGCCAGACATACGTTATTCACCATGAGGTTTGCTCTATTTTGATGGAAAGGAACACCACTGAGACCTGTAGAGCCACTGACCTTCACACGCCAGAAACATCACGGCTGCTGTCCTTATGTTCTAGTACGGCCAACTCACAGATAAAGTACTGCAGCATTTCCATACGGGATGTTCGTTCCTTTTATCTCAGTGCGTGTATAGCCATGACACGCCTAACAGAAGGGTAGTTCCTTGTAGGTCATTCGCATGACCAGATGTGGTCACGAAGCGTACGCAATGGCAGCGCATACCATCAGGCCAGATGCTGGCCACGTATGACGACGACGAATGCAATAATGCAATATGGCAACGTTCGTTCTCGTCGGAACCTCCGGACGTTCTCGTCGGAACCTCCGGACGCGGTTACCTCCGTCGTGGTACTGTGTGTAGAATGGGGCCTCAGCTGGAAAGACGACTCGGTGACACTCCTCTGTCCAGTGCTGTGTCCGTGCTCCCTTCCGGCTGTGCTGCCTCAACAACAGCAGTCGTGCTGACAGATCGTGGTGCTTCAAACTGCTTCGTACTATCGGTGTGGATACTTGTCTTGTTGCAGACCAGCCCATTTCCTAACTCTGGATACGTGATGTAGCTGTACGATCCGGCATGGCCGAACGGACAATAGGTCAGCCCTCTCGGACGCTAGTCGCGTGCTGTACGATCCGGCACGGCCGAACGGACAATAGGTCAGCCCTCTCGGACGCTAGTCGCGTGGGGCCATTGAGGTCCTGCATGGCGTTGAGTACGATCCTACTGATCCCATTAACGCCGTAGTCGCATGTCGTGGGCTTCCGACCGACGCGAGCAGCGGTACCACGGAATGATAAAATGCACTCTCGACAGGCCATGATCTTGCCGCTGTCGAATTCCGTCACGTGCTTGTAGGCGTGTTTCGTTTCTACATGAGGCATAATACAAGCTTCTCGCTAACATCCATACTGAAATTCGATTCTAATGCAAAACCTTCTGCTTAATATTTTCCTATATGTACACCACCGGTAAAAATACAACAACCTCAAGGATTCCATTGAGTGGCACCAGAGTACAACGTGTGCTTACCGAGGGTTTGTAGCGTTGGTGATCCATTTTTCACGGTCATCGCAGATCAGATGGCGCTCAGGAGACTCGTCTGTGCACCCTGTGGTTTGACTCTGCAGGCAATAACAGGACTGAGTTTAGGGGTGAGGAGCGTTTGCAACATTGATTCTAGGATACAACCATGTCTCACCGACGAGTATGTACTCCTTATGAACAGCTTCAGCCATTTGAACGGTGTCGCATTGTGAGTCCGCGGGCAGCTAGATGGACATGACGACGGATTGCTGCACACGTTAGGCACAAAGTACCGATGGTGTGTCACTGCTTTCAACAGTGGTCTGTGCAAAATTTGCACTATCGTAGACCAGGTTCTGGACGACATTGTAGTACAGACACACATTCAAATCGACGCATTGTGAAAGCAGCAGTGGTGGTTTGTGGGATTGAAGGGGCCAGACTACTAGGGCCTTCGGTCGGAGCAGCAGTGGCCGAACGAAAATCATCTGCGGAAGAAATCTGAGCACATTTTCCGCCTGATGTGTCATCAAGGACCACTGGGAACCATCTGCTTGCGGCACGACTAAGATCACGTGTGCCTCTGACCAGGTTTCCACGGCACCGCCAAGAATGGGTACTCTCGTGTCGTAAGAGAATGGACAGGAGGGTGCAATGTCATTCTGTTGTCGTCACTGATGAGAACAGATTCCCCCTATACGCTAGTGATGGAGGCACACGTCTGTGGCATACACTTGGTGAACGGCCTATTCCAGAGCGCATTCGCCCACGATACACAGGTCACACCCAGGCGTCATGGAGCGAGCGGCTATCAGTTCCAATTCTCGTTTACATCTGGTGTTTCTGCAGGGTAAAGTAACCAGTGCACGCTGCATTGCACAGATTTATCCTCGTGCTACTGACATTTCTTCGACAAGAAGGAGATGTGCGTTTTCAGCAGGACAATGCACGTCTACAGACAGCTGCTGCGACGCAATGTGCTCTTCGTAACGTCCAACTGCCCTGGTCCGCAAGGTCACCAGATCTCTCGCCAACTGCAGACGTATGTGATATGATGAAGCGAGATCTTACTCGTTCCCCAAGGACTGCAAGAACGAATGTCAATGTGCAACAAACGATGCTCGAGAGAATCTATCGCAGGATGCCATTCGGCACCTTTAGGGTTGTATGCACGAGAGCACACGCCTGCGTTGTCGGGAGAGCGTACTAATGCGACAGTTAGGGCACCCCTTACTGTGATGTGTCTATTTCATTTGGTCTGAATTTGTTAACAATGACGATCTACCTGTCACGTCACTTGTCAATAAAATGACCCTGACCTTGAGGATGTTGCATTTTTTTCGGCAGTGTGTAAAACAAATAGCGTTACTGCCTGCGGCTATCGAATGCCAGGAAGGTTCCTTGACGAAGGAAGCAGTCGACTTCCTGCTCTTCCTCTTCCACTGTATTCGATCTTGTGCCCGTTTTCTAAAGACCTCAACGCCGCCGGAACGTTAAGTCCTAATCTTCCTTCCTTTCCTTACTCCAAAGCGTAAAGTGGCTAACAAACACATTGGCGCAGAGCAGTTTGGTCGGTTTACACTCCAGGTTGGTGTGCATTAAAGAGAGGTGATTCAGCATCCACTCGTTCGAGGTTATCGGGCGAGGTGATGCAGCGGTTAAAACCATGGACTCTTGGGACGGCTGTTCAAATCCCCATCCAGACAGTCAGATTTGTGTTTTCTGTGATTTGCTCAAATCATTTGAAGCAAAGTCCACGACGGTTCCTTTCAATAGAACACCGGCAAATTCCTTCTCCATCCCGCTACAATGCGAGCTTGTGCTGTGTCTCTAATGATACCCTCGTCGAAAAGGATGTTGACACGATATCTTGATTCCTACCATCCTTCCTTTCGCTCCTTCCTTGATCGCGTATTTAGAACTCGGAACTACCTAATAAATTTCTGTGCGATGGGCACAGACCGCGCGTAACAAACAGGACAACCAGACAATCTGATTAATAAATAAAAATAAAATCGTGCATCGCAATTAATAGCATTTGCCCGTCGTGCATCGTAATGAATAGCAGTTTCCCAAATCACTAGATGCTGTAACTGTGAGAAGGATGCAAACAGTGCTACGCTTTCGGAGATTCCTGTTCTGCTCACTCTTTTATCTGTCTTTTAGAAAAATACAAATAAATAAAAGTCAGATATTTGTAGGCAATAGTTTTATTATTCTGATTTTCAAATGTAGACGGGAAGGATGTGACCAATATATACTTTCCCACAGAGCGTGGATGTGATTTTGTATATACCACTCTGTGCCAAGGATTTAGTTTGTCTTTACTAATACTGCGTTGATATGCATCTTAAAGGCTCTTGTAGATAGATGGAGGATTGCTTTTTCAAAACGCATCAGTTTTAGTGGTTGTACGCCGTGAAAGATGGTTGAGCCGAAATATTAACACTGATTGTAACAACGACGACCTCGTTTCCATTATGAACAAAACGAAAATTAGGGAAGTAGTTGTTTTTCTGTTTTGACAGAAGAGTTGCGTTGGGTTGTTTTGAGGGAAGAGACCAAACTGGGAGGTCATCGGTCTCATCGGTTTAGGGAAGGATGGGGAAGTCGGCCGTGCCCTTTCAAAGGAACCATCCCGGCATTTGCTTGGAGCGATTTAGGGAAATCACGGAAAACCTAACTCAGGATGGCCGGACGCGGGATTGAACCGTCGTCCTCCCGAATGCGAGTCCAGTGTGCTAACCACTGCGCCACCTCGCTCGGTTTTGACAGAAGAAGGAACGGCTTTGTCTCTTCCATAAGAATCGTGTAAGGTATCAATGAGCGATATCTGTTGAATGATTTATCGGAGTAATTGCAACAGTACCTCACACCAGTGTTCTGAATCCATTTCATCGATGGTATGGCTTCAGTTTGTGGGAACAGGGCTTCTGCCCTCCGAAATAGCCCACAGTTCCCAGGTGAGAAACGCAAATAGTGGCATGCCGCAATGTGCTAAAAATGTTTGCGTGTGTGAGAACGTCGGAGGAGGATTGGGGACAGCGAGTGATACTCGTGGCGAGAACTGGCTGGGGCGCGCGGGAGGTCACGCCGCAGGTGTGCAGGAGGCCCGGCGTGCGTGCCGTCGCACACGCGGACTCTGCCTGCCGCGCTGTGCCAGCAGGGGACCACCCAGGGCGCGGCTTGTATGTGCTGCTGGCCCCGCGCTCTGTGTGAATCTTAACCGACACAGCCATCTTCGCGCAAGATTGGAAACCATCAAACATTACGTCACGCTTACATACTACACTCAGAGTGGCTGAGCCTCGGTTGGAGAAATGGTGCGTTAGAGTAAACGTCGACAAGTGCGAAGCCGTTCTGTTCTACAAGGCCGAAGCAACTGCGCAAACACCGATACTGCAGACCAATAACTCTACATGCACGCCCAATACGTTTCTGTGAGAAAGTCAAATACCTCGGTGTCTGGCTGGACCGGAAATTACTCTGGGGAGACCACATACAACACGTGACCAACCGAGCAAGCGCGAGGCTCAAACAGCTCTACCCTATGCTCAACAGGGGTAGCACACTGAACAGAAGGGTGTTGAGGTCCAAGTACATGACACTTATTCGACCCCTGATGACGTACGCAGCTCTTGTCTGGGGATACGCCGCGCCCACACGCCTGCACCGTCTGCAGCTCAAACAAAACAAAGCACATTAGAGCGTCGATTATCCGAACGTCGGTCAACCGAACGACCGCTTAACCGAACTGTGTTCTCGCTCGCACCTGTTACTCTCCCACCCTACCGTCCATCATCCCCCTCACTCCCAAACCAAGTTTCCCGCAGTAGTCGCCGCACTGGGCCACCGCTGGCGGAACATTGCTTCTAATGGGGCTTTCACAAGGCGCCGCTGACCGGCCAAGCCGCCAGTCACTGTGTTTCAACAATCAGCACACTTCTGTCGGCTTGGCATTGGCAGTAGAAGCAACAGCTGCGTCAGCATAAAGAGTTGAGGCGTGCAGCTCCGCGCAGTTTCAAGGATTGCGCGCCCCCAAGAAGAGCTTCTCACGGTGCAAACAGTGACCTTCTGTTCTCTGTTATGACCACTTGTGTGCTGCTGCGTGAAGAAGTGAACTTCACGATACAAAATGCTTAGACGTAAACGCGTTGTCCTTTCTATGAGGGACAAGTACGAAACTATTAAAAGGGGTTAGAAGAAGGTGAATCTGCAACCACTTTATCCAATTTTAATTTTGTATACTGTGTGTATTGTTCATGCAAAATGCGTATGTAATATGTATATATTTTTGTTTAATAAACCGTGCCACATACTATATATTCCTACTGAAGTTGCCTTTGTATGTTACTTTGTAATACTAAAACAGATGGCTGTTTTTATGACTAAATTTACTGTACAGTACTTCTTTTTGGCAAATAAACATGTACAGTTCGATTATCCGAACAAACCAGTTTTCCGAACACCCATGTCCCCCCAATTACTTCGGATAATCGACGCTCTACTGTACTCAAAATCATAAGCAATGCTCCACGATACACACGCATCGCGGACCTTCACCGGGAATACCGACTTGAGACTCTCACGGGGGTAATCCACAAACTCACCACAAGACTATACAGAAACTCCAGACATTCGAAGAAACCGTTTATTCTGAATCTGGGGAACTACGACCACAACCATAGATGGAAACATAAAAGACCAAAAGACATACTTGTAAGGACCTAACATCTATGGCCAAGCACACGCGAACACAACGGTACAGGTGAGCCCCTGTTAATCAGACGCCATTACTGGATACCCAGCTGGAACACACTGTCGAATAACTGGCACCACGCAGGGAAGCCGTACCGTACACTGCATGCAGACAAGCTCCACACACCCCCCACACCGTGAGATGATGTATGGCCGATCTCCCACTACTATATAACGATCTTGATTGTTCCAGGAATGCAGCGTCTGCAGCAACTGGGATACATCGCCATCGCTTGCCACGGTAATGATGCCCATACTAACAAATCCAACCTTGCACGAACTATCGCAGCTAGTAAGTCACTACTGCTCTTACTACCCATCCCACTGTCGCAGAGGTTTTTATCCCACGGCACGAGCCTTGGCACTTTTTTCCCTCTGCTCTTCAAATTGCTACCCTCATTCGCGTTTCTTCCACTATCTGTCACCTGACGGTCCGTGTTAATGCGTAGTCTTACCCAGGCGCACGGATAACATCACAGCCCAGCATCCTGTGATCCACTTACTAGATAACTACCATGTTGACGGAGGTGACAGTAGAACTTTTGGTCTGGTCACCACCTTGGTGTGGGCGTGGAGGGGCCCCATCACTTCTTTAAAAATAAAAAATAAAAAAAAACCGACAGCAGTTTTTAAAAGGGTGTGCAGCATTTTTAAAGCACTGGAACCGCAAAAATATAGAAACAGCACAAACGCAGTACATTACCACACTAATACGATGTAGGACAATCGTTGACATTCAAAATAGCTTCCAGCCCGCTCGGCCGCTCGGAATGGATAAAAGCAGGACCTGTATGATTTTCACTGGAATGTTACACCATTCTTCCTGCAAAATGGTGGAAAGTTCAGGTATCGACAGTGGAGGCAGATAGCGATAACGTACCCTTCTCTCCAAAGCAGACCAGAAAGGTTCAATACCTATTACTGAGATCTGGCGACTGTGGTGGGCAGGGGAGATGCGACAATTCATCGTCGCGATAACGATGCGAGCTGTGTCGTCTCGCAACACAGCATCACCATTGGGGAGCCAACATCGTGCCATGGGAGGTACCTGACCAGCCAAAATAGTCACATAATCCTTGCAGGGTACCGACGGGGCCCGTGGAATACCCCGATACGGTTGCCCAAATCATCCCCGAAGCCCCTTCTTGTTTCAGTCTAAGCTTGGCAAGAAGTTGGAGAAAGCGTGAAACAAGACTCAGCTGACCAAATGACTTACTTCCATTGCTCCACAGTCCAGGTTTTATGCCGGTCGGAGTGGCCGAGCGGTTCTAGGCGCTGCAGTCTGGAACCGCGCGACCGCTACGGTCGCCGGTTCGAATTCTGCCTCGGGCATGGATGTGTGTGTTGTCCTTAGTTAGGTAAGTAGTTCTAAGTTCTAGGGGACTGATGTTAAGTCCCATAGTGCTCAGAGCCATTTGAACCATTTTTTGAACCAGGTTTTATGGCTTCGGTGCTATGTTTTCCTGTTACGGGCATTTGCGTCGCTGATGAGTGGTTTTGGAATTCCAGCTCGCCTGCCGTTCTCTGCTTATGGAGCTCACTTTGTATTGTTTTGGTGCTGACAGGGTTCGCGAGTGCGGCATTGTACTGCAGTGAGTTTTGGAGCTGTCTTCCCTATATTTTTCGTCACAATCCTCTTCAATGACCGTCTGTTGCGATCACTCAACACACACGTTCGACCGCGTTGCAACTTGACAGGGAACGTTTTCCTGCTTTCCATTTACGCTTTATAAATATTCGATAATGTGCCGCATGAAATACCAAACACTTTGGCTTCCTTGGTTATGGAGTCACCCACTACACGAGCACCAAAGGTTTGCCCCCGTCCAAATTCACTTAGCACCGACATAATGTACTCACAACTACACAGAAAACTGTTCTGATCACGACTAGTACTCACAATATGTTGAGGACAATGCACAGGTACCTACTGTGGTCAAACCCAACAGCGCCATCTGCAGGCTTCGCTAGCATCTGCATTTATGTTCAAGCATGCACTTCTCGCAGTGCCCATATTTCTGTCCAACTCCTGTGGTTTGAAAGTGACCCAATGAACCCCCTGCCAATGTGTGAATTGCAGAATATTCATGCAGATGTAGATGAAGTTTCATATAAGGACATGTTGAACGCTGTACTTGAAATTAAAGCAATAAAACTTGTAGTTTTGATGGAACAGATACAGTAGATCACGTAGCTCAAGGTCAGCTTTTCGTGGACGAGGAAATAACCCAAGCACAACCTGTTTTTTTCCGCTTTCACAACACCTGTAATCATTTCGCGACAGACAAAGCTTGTAAATTTGGCTGCCGCTTGAACGTAAGTCACAGACTCGGCAGGCGCAAACAAAGCGTTCCACTGCTGATAACAGCAGCAATGGGGACACGCGGGGGACGTGTGAGCGCTCAAGCGGCCTTCTCCCAAGAATAGTTAACCTGAGGTGCCGGGCCGCTTATCGTCCACACGGCCCTTCCTCGCAACTACTGCACTGTCTAGGTGTGGATGCCCTCGATATGCAATTAGTAATAAAAACGAGCACAGAGTGAAATTTCTACGGACATCAACGTCGTTAAGAACGCAAATATTTTGTCATTTAGTTGGATCAAAAATAATCATTAGGCAGTATCGGGTAGATTTTTTTTCGTTTTCGCGTACAATCCGGCATAGCCATTATATAACTTTGTGAGCACTGACTGAAATAAACTTTACGGTGTAAAGTAATGTACTCATTGTTATTGTCAACCAATAAGTTAGTAAATACGAACATAGGTTCAAACTCTTGTCCGTCATCCTGATTTACCTTTCCAATAGTTTTCCTAAATTATTTCATGCGAATATTGAAATGTTTCCAAATATGAGGTCTTAGCCGTTTGTCGACCACATCTTTCTCCAGTAGAGACTGCACTCCGTCAGTAACGAACCTCGCTGTTGTTGAGTCGCTGAAGTCAGTCCTCCCTTCCTTCTTACATTCACTCACATTCCAGCGTCGTGTGCATTCAGAGGCGTCAAAAACAACGTATCTTTGACTTAATTACAAGCACAGAGAAAAACGTGTTTCCAGTGTTGCTGCTGCAGTCTTCAGGTCGAAGACTAGTTTAATGCAGCTCTCCATGCTACTCTACCCTGTGCAAGCCTCTTCATCTGCGAGTCACTACTGCAACCTACAACCCTCCGAATCTCCTTACTGTTACCCCCGACACTTCCCTCCAGTACTAAGTTGGTGATCCCTTGATGCTTCAGAAAATTGGAAATTTGTGGTAAGGTCTTATGGGACCAAACTGCTGAGGTCATCGGTTCCTAAGCTTACACACTACTTAATCTAACTGAAACTAACTTACGCTAAGGACGACACACACATCCATGCCCGAGGGAGGACTCGAGCGGACCGTGACAAGATGCCCTAGACCGCTCGGCTACACCGAACGGCGATGCCTCAGAATGTGTACTATTAACCGATCCCTTCTTTTAGTCTGGTTGTACCACAAATTTCTCTTCTCCCCAGTTCTATTCACTACCTCCTAATAGTTACGTTTTCTGCCCATCTAATCTTCTTCTGTAGCACCACATTTCAAAAGCTTCCATTCTCTTTTTGTCTAAACAGTTTATCGTCCACATTTCACTTCCACACATGGCTACACTACATACAAACACTTTTAGAAAGGACTTCCTGACACTTTAATCTACATTAGATGTTAACAAATTTCTCTTCTTCAGAAACGTTTTTCTTGCCGTTGTTAATCTACATTTTGTATCCTCCCTACTTCGACAGTCATCAGTTATTTTGTTTGCCAAACGGCAAAACTCATTTACTAATTTAAGTGTCTCATTTTCTAATCTAATTCCCTCAGCACCACCTGACTACATTCCATTATCCTCGTTTTGCTTTTGTCATCTTTATCCTCCTTTCAAGACACTGCCTTTCCAAGTACTCTGCCGTCTCTGACAGAATTACAATGTCATCAGCAAACCTCAAAGTTTTTATTTCTTCTCCTTGGATTTTAATTCCTACTCCAAATTTTTCTTTTGTTTCCTGTAATGCTTGCTCAATATAAAGATTGAATAACATCGCGGACAGGCTACAACCCTGTCTCACTCGCTTCTCAACCACTGCTTCCCTTTCGTGCCCTTCGACTCATATAACTGCCATCTGGTTTCTGTACAAAATGTAAATAACCTTCGCTCTCTATATTTTATCCCTGCCACCTTTAGAATTTGAAAGAGAGTATTGCAGTACACACAGTCAAAAGCTTTTTCTAAGTCTACAAATGTTATAAACATAGGTTTCCTTTTTCTTAAGCTATCTTGTATGACAAATCGTAGATTCAGTGTTGCCTCGCGTGTCCCAACATTTCTCTTGAATCCAAACGGATCCTCCGCGAGAGCGGCTTCTATCAGTTTTTCCATTTTTTGGCAAGGAATTCGTGTTATTATTTTGTAGTCGTTACTTATTAAACTGATAGTTCGGTAATTTTCACACCTGTTTTCACTAACGACATGAATTAGGAACATCAATCTGGCGTCTGCCTTCCCTGCGATTAGTTTTAAGTGGACGTTTCACTTTAAATCGCTCCATACACAACTTCGATATATTTAATGGATATGATTGCTTCCAGTGACTGTTCGCACTCATGTAACCACAAAACAACGAGTCTATCCGCTTATTTATGCGCAAGAAGATACCCTTGTTTACATTGACTGGCAACTATCAATACGTGCATCATGCAGATCATCTTGAATTTTGCTACAGTTTCCTACCACTGCAACTTCTGTATTTATAAGCGGAGACCAATACGTTTCCGTTCGAAGGGCGTACAGTCCAAAATCAGTATGCCAGTCAGACAAAATCGCCGTAAGCATTGACGCAGCAGTTTGAAGATACCCGTTTAGTAAAATACCGTGTCTGCTGCGCGAAGAAGTCCGTAACTACATGCTGCAAGTCCTCGTCCGACGAGAATCGTGGACACTTTAAGGCCTTTTGTAAGGGCCTGAAAGTATGATAATAGGACGGGGGGAGATCAGGACAACAGGGCGGGTGCTCCAGCGTTTCCCACATGAGAGGCTGGCCTCGCAGATCGACCAGCGTCTCGTGTCGAATCGCGCCCAGCACGGAACTGGGCGCACCATTCCACAATGGCGATTTTTGACAGACATGCTACCTCGTATACATTATTCATTCTCCGATGGACGTCTACTGGTGTATGTCCTTCAGCAACCAAGAAAAGAATAAAAGGACGACCGTCCTGTTTACACATGTTTGGTAATAACGTCGCTGTAGTTCACGTATCTGCCTTTACCACGCGCACGTCGGAAAGACAGCAATGCCGCACTAATCCCTTGTCTAAGTGTCGGTGCTTATATACCCGCATCACAGTCAGGCTAAGTTGCTTATATGATGCAGCAACGCCCTAGAACGAAAACTTTTTGATTGTCTCGTACACAACACTATTATCGGCGGACAGGCTCGTGGAAATGCCGACGTTACCCACTAGATCATTCATCTATATTTATATTAAAAATGAAGAAATTCCTCCAGCTGTATTTAAGGTGTCGTTTTTATTTTATTTTGGCTACTAGTTTCAACGTTGTAACAACGTCGTCTTCAGGCCCATACACTTGTTGACGTAAACTGCGTGGAGCTAATACTAGAAGTAGTGGTGAGATATGCACGTGCTCCGTGTGGAAGGTGGCTAGTAACTGAAGATGACGTTGTTACAACGTTGAAATTAGTTGCCAAAAGCCAGCCGGCCGAAGTGACCGAGTGGTTCTAGGCGCTACAGTCTGGAACCGCGCGACCGCTACGGTCACAGGTTCGAATCCTGCCTCGGGCATGGTTGTGTGTGATGTCCTTAGGGTAGTTACGTTTAATTAGTTCTAAGTTCTAGGGGACTGATGACCTCGGCAGTTAAGTCCCATAGTACTCAGAGCAATTTGAACTATTTTTTGAAGTTGCCAAAATAAAATCGACTCCTTAAATACAGCTGGAGGAATTTCTTCATTTTTAATATAAATTTATACTAGCTGACGTCCTATTGTCCTCCATTTCAACTATGGATGTACGAAGATTCATCTATATTCTGAACAACAAAATCCTGTAACGTTCCTATTGGGTACGCCCCTAGATACTTTTACGTGTAAAGATTTGTCTCTGTTAAGAACGACATACTGTCTGCTGCCATCTGTGAACTTTTCAGCTCAGTCACAAAACTGGTATAATATTCCGTACGCTAGTATTTCGTTCATTAGATGACAGTGAGGAATTGTATCGAATTACTTTTAATAAAATGAAACTGATACACTGCGGGGCGCTAAGAGATAAGCGAAGACTACTAAGTCTGCGTATTGAGAAAACGACATTAAAATAATTGTTATAATATATTGCATTGTTGTACAGAAATGAAATGATGCCTACTAACCCATCGCTGTTTTATAGCTAAGTTTTAAAGTCCCGTCTACGTGAAGAGGCGGTCAAAGCAGGTTAAAGACCATGTGAACAACTGATCGTGGCCTATTTGAATGAGTAATGGAGAACTCGTATAGAGTGATTTACAGAGCCACTGAGAAATGTAAATCATAATGGCTAAAATGTGAGTCAGCTAATCGAATAGTATGTCAGTCGCTGGAGCAGCTCTTTCTGAATGAAGGTATGATCACGTTTTTCATCAAAAATGGTTCAAATGGCTCTGAGCACTATGGGACTTAACATCTGAGGTCATCAGTCCCGTAGAACTTAGTTAAACCTAACTAACCCAAGGACATCAAACACATCCATGCCCGAGGCAGGATTCGAACCTGCGACCGTAGCAGTCACGCGGTTCCGGACTGTAGCGCCTAGAACCGCTCGGCCACCGGGTCTGGCGTTTTTCATCTCATCGACACCTGTATCGTTAGGGACGGTACACTAGCTTATTTGAAGGACTGACAGCAAGTCGGTCGTAGATTTATTAGTGTACTCATCCTGCAGTCCCTCTGAATTGACTTAGAGAAAGTGCAAGAAATCGAAATCAGGTTTGTTGTCTTAACCATTACGCCGCCCAGCTGAGATGCATCACGGGTGCCAGCAGTTGCAATGGGTCCACATTTGATGTAGAACATCAGATGTCTTGTTTTACCTGATTCCTTAAGACGTTACAAAAAAGTTTGGAACATAACGTACATCCTGCGGATTTGGATCTTCCTGATTTTTGCGATTTTTCGAGCTGGTAATTTGTTCTGCCGCCAGTATTCGAAACGGTTGTGTTTACAGTCTATTTCCGCTGTGAGATAGAGAAGAAAGGGGATCTATAGAATTCTCAGAACGTAAGTACGTTGATAGATAACGTCCTCGAGTTGCAAGAACGGTGCGACCTGAAACTGTGTTTAGCTGTCTCTGGCTCAATTAAGCGCATTTTTTTTGGGAGAAAAGTATGCATCCTTGCAGGCAGTATTTTATGGTTTAGAGGAAAATCTCATGCACTGCGAGGGAGAGATAAGGTACTATCTTGTTTTCTTGCGAAGTTTGTGGTAAACGGCTTCCGACAGGTTTCAGCCAGTGTACATAGAGCAAGCAGGTACTTTGCGGAAAAACAAGTGCGACAAACAGGGCAGCTGTTTGGGATTTGCGCAGTAACAACGGGAACGTTGAACTACTACAGCATTACGTTCGGATCGTATCGGGCGAAGTAATTTCGTGTAGTAACAGACAAAACAGGTACCACAAAAAAATCATTTTTTAAAGTTATGTTTTGTTTAAAAGGCAAATATGGAGGAGTCATTACATAAAAAAAACCACGAAAGAAATCGTAGAATAAATCAGACTTCTTGAAATGATAATGAAGGACGCGAGTGAGACATATTCGTTTTCAAGAAGTACATTACGTGACATACTTAAAGCTTGAAAAGAAATCAAAGGGATGGCCATGAAACATGTTTTAGAAAATAAGAAACATTTTTTTCCGAGAACATTTTTTCATTTTTTCTGTGTTTTCTTTTTAAATCAGGTTTATTTAAACTACGTCTTAGGCAAAACACAATTTTTTCAGAAATAAACTTGTTTCTTCATGACTACTGTGCAGATGAAATGTTGTCAAAACGGTGAAATGAGGGCACCAAAAGCCCAACCTAGCACCGAATTTTTCAGACGAAGAATCAAAACAAAATGTACACAATGTACATTTACAGTTTTTTGGCCTAGAATAGATAAATAACGACGCATTATGCATTACATTTTATAGAAATAAATTCCACCTACAAAATTTGACACGTAGGTGTCGAAACATGTTTCCATAAAAAAAAGGAAAAATAAATTATGTTTTGCATAAGGCGGAGATTAAATAAACCAAAATAAGTACTAAGCTGTATTAGTTGTACTTACTTTAGTTTAATGCTTATAATCATTTACAGTCGGGTTAAACCTCTTTGTAATAAAACTGATTTCTTTACATGTTATAATTTCACTTCCGGTACAACCCTCCAAAAATTTTGTTCTCCAAAGTACAAAGGGTGGAAAAAATACAAAAAATAATGAAAATATATTCTTATGACATTGAATCTGACAATTCTATTACATAACACGTCACAGTATTGTTTTGTGTGAAAAATCTTCCAATACAACTTCTATCCTGTTCTAGTCTGTTCTGCTTATTGCACACTTTTCGCTTCCATACAAGGCTACATATCATACAAATACTTTCAGTACAAATCTTGAATGCTTGTTGCTCTGTAGCTTTCAGTATTTATTAATGGACGTGTCCCACACAGCATGAATTGTATTAGAAACGTTTATTTGCCAAAACCGGGTTTCGCGTTTATAAACCATCATCAGTGGCATATGATACAGAGGAACAAACCACTGACGTACATCGATGCCTATAAAATGGCTACTTTACATATAGCAGCAGTTATCTAAGTCTACTTACAATATGTACCTTTATAGCTGTGACATGCGTGTCATTTAGTACGACAGGATGTGAATTATGTCCTATCACACAATATACAGGTTGTCATGTATGTTACTGCTGACAGTCTTACGCAGCGACAATTTTTATTGACGTTTGACGTAACTATCATATAGTATAAACACGGAACACTACGTTACTTGTCTTATGTTATTTCATTATGTGATAAAGTTTATATTGGGTTAACACTGAGATACATCAAAACGAGATTTAGAGCACGTATTAATATTCGTAAAACCAATCACTCATTATTCAGCGCCAATTTAAGAGAATACAAGCGTTCTGATAATGACATTAACAAAAACATCACCATTCTTCATAAAGCAGAAAAAGGCAGATATTAAATATTCTAGAAGAAACTGAAATATACATCTGCACTACAACACTACCGGACAACACACTTAATGAACAGTTACGGAATAAGATGTACACACAAAATTTGAACAGTATTTTAACCAAATCATTTTGGTTGGCAGTCTGTGTTCTGCCTGCAAAATTTGACTTGTTACGTTAGATTATTTTTCAATTTTATACCATTCGTATATTGCACCTTCATATAACAACTGTCGAAAAACGTTAATTTTCATATATGAATGCATGTCGCAAATATATATAAATAAGATCTTTGAAATAACAAAAAAAAAAACACGTACACTCTTTGACTCGTCAGTTCCATGTTTAAACTGTGCGTCAGTATGTCAGACGTTATCAAGAACTGCACTGTCTAAGACTTGACAGTAGTAACATACATTACAACCTGTATACTGTGTGATAGGACAGATTTAAGATCTTACCGTATTAACTGTCACGCATGTGTGCGAGAGAGAGAAACACACATAACTTCAATTCAATTTACAGAAGTGAAGTGTAAATCACACAAATGCAGCGGAAGAAGTACTGCAAATGTCAAAAACTGCCAAGTGCATATGTGAATCCAAGTCTTTCTACGTCAGCCGCTGCTAACAACCACGGAAGAAGCAGTGGTTTGGAGAATATGTAAAGAAACACCGTAAGCAATTTTCAGAATGAACACGGAAGATGCTTTATAAAGAACAGCAACAGCAGCGCGGGGTAGCAGCGCTGTTTAAGGCGCCTTGCCACGGTTGGCGCGGCTTCCATCCCCCTCGCTGGATGTTCGAATCCTCCCTCGGGAATGGGGGTGTGTGTTGTCCTTAGTGTAAATTTAAGTTAGATTAAATAGTGTGTTAGCCCAGGGACTGATGACCTCAGCAGTTTGGTCCCATAGGAACTTACCACAAATTTCCAACAGCGAAACGCGTCTGGTTTAGTTCTCTTTAATTAAACTGCAGTAAGCTCAAGGTCGAAAACAAATAGTAACTTATTCTAGATAACTTTTCGCTTCTTGTGTTTTTCCCTGCTACCTTCAGAAGTTCAGAGTGCATTCCAGTCAACTTTTTCATGAGCTTTCTCTAAATCTACAAATGCCATAAACGTATCTTTGCCTTTCTTCAGTCCACCTTGTAAGATAAGCCATAAGGTCAGTATGGCCTCGTGTGTTCCTGTTCTTCGCCGGAACCCAAACTGATCGATATGTGCTGGTTTTTTCACTTTTCTGTAAATAATTCGGTTCAGTATTTTGTTCAATAAATTCAAATTGCTCTGAGCACTAAGCGACTTAACTTCTGAGGTCATCAGTCGCCTAGAACTTAGAACTAATTAAACCTAACTAACCTAAGAACATCACACACATCCATGCCCGAGGCAGGATTCGAACCTGCGACCGTAGCGGACGCTCGGTTCCAGACTGTAGCGCCCAGAACCGCACGGCCACTCTAGCCGGCAGTATTTTGTAACTACGACTTATAAAACTGATAGCTCGGTAATACTCACACCTGTTAGCAGGTGCCTTCTTTAGAAGCATGGGAGTATTTGGCCAGCCTGATATATTTTGTATAAAGCTAGAATAGATTTGTCATAGCTGTCTCTCCGAAGGATCTAAATAATTCTGAGAAAATTTCACCTACTCAAGGGGACTTATTTCGACTTAGGTCCTTCAGAGCTCTGTCAAATTCTTCTCTCTACTTCATTCTCTTCAAAGTAGGGTAGTTACCGTAACACACTTCAAGTGAAAACAGGGATGATGCTTTTAATGAAACCTCGGTAGTTTCCTATGCTGGCCCTCCACCCGAGCTAATGTTCCGTCTCTAACGACCTCAATATCGACGGGAAGTTAAATTCTAGCAAGGCTTCCTTCCCTTAGCTTTTGCGAAAATGAGGACCAACTTGTTTAACGTCATGGATCGGCTCCTGCTCACCATCTTTTAAGTTATTGAATTGGTCTGGGCAACATTACCTGTCTAAACGACAGCCAAGGAACAAGGGCAATTAGAAACTAAGTCTTCACAAAATACACTATCGGTCATTCCTTTTGTGTCAATCACATAGGCGAATAATGAGAGACCTGACTGAGAGTACCAGAGGACGTAGACCTATAACGCAGTCGTATAGCTGGTAATGGAAGTAAATATTTGCTAGAGAAGATCCTAAGAAGTTAAAGGAGTTCATGAAATTAGAGTCAAAGCATTTACATGTATTGCACCGACACACCGCCTTGAAGACTGTGAAAACCACTTATCTTCAATGTTATTTTCTCGTAATCTAAACTATTTTATCTTGTTTGAATCTAGTCGTAGTTACCATCTCTCTATTCTGTAGAGACACGGCATCTACATAATGGTTTGTTTACGTCTTCGTTATTTTCAAGCAATGTAATCTGTTAGCTTAAACATGTCCTACACTTCTGCTGTCGTGATGAATTGCTCTCATACACTCCTCTTTGTAATGCAAAATTCACCAGTTCAGAAAAGGCACGGCAATGTTATCACGTCACTTTTATTCTCATTTTTCGTATTCAATATATCTGCTTAATTTTTGTGGGTTTAGTCAATAACATTAGTAATAATCAACACATCTCGTTCCAGTCTGAACTACAATGGTGCGATGATCTACATAAGGCGCTCTGAAATTGAAAATCTTCTCGTATGAGTGCATTATCCAGCGTCACGCCTGTTGAATGCTTGGCACGATATTCTGGACCATTATCCAGCGTCAGGCCGGCTGAATACTTGGCACGATGTACTGGAGCATTATCCAGCGGCACGATGTTCTGGATCATTACCCAGCATCACGCCGGGTGAATACTTGGTAAGATGCACTGGTGCATTATGCAGCGCCACGCCGGCTGAATACTTTGCATGATGTTCTGGACCTCGCTGGGTATCATAGGAGTTCCCAGCTGCACAAGATTAGGTGTGCACTTGACACGGACCGCAAGACGAATAAAATGAAAAAGTACGAAGTGGCAGCATTATTTCTCCACTGGGTTCCTAACGATCTGTTCGATCACGACGTTCACACGTTGTAAGAGGGGATGGGAATTGTTCTCACTCAAAGCGTTCGCATTTTCTCGACAGTTAGTCAGTGCTAATCTCCGTGTGAACAAATTCATCCGGAGTACATTGTAGCAAGGTGAACTGCAACTCAATAAATGCAAGTTTTTGCACTTCTTGAGAATGCCTCGAAATGACAGTGTTCGTCTGCAGACAATGACGATGATTCTGGCGAACTAACTGACGAAATTGGCGCTCAATCTGAAGGCATTATGGTACGTACAAAGGCATCTCGACAAATTAGTGGTATACTTGTAACTCGAGGCGGAAACGACTTCGGCCGAACTATTACCGATGAAACACCTACGTGACCGTGTTGCACATAAACGACGTACGAATCTGGTTCAAAACAAACTTAGTGATTATTTCAGGGTTGAAATTCGCTGTTTTGCTATGGTCAACATTTTCTGCATGTCAAGGGTAACCTGGCGAACTACTATAGGGATTTTGATATGGTATTCGCTAATAGATAGACTAAGTCATGAGGAATGTTTGGGTGTATAATTTATAACTGTAGTAATGATGGGCGTGTAATATATATATATATATATATATATATATATATATATATATATATATTAATTTATGGGAATTTGGATGACAATACGTGGCAATGATGGGAGTTAAGTGCTAGTCAGTTACAGAGGATGCCGTATCTGGCGGGAAAAGCAGTAAAGTAAACGGCTGCCGCAACTCCAGAGAAAAAATTGACCAGAATCTACGTATACATCAATACATGTCTTCTCTACATGTTACGCCCCAGCCGTGTTTTTCAGCCTTTATGTGGAGGCTAATCTTAGGAACTACTGTAGAGATTTTCATACGGTATTCACTAATAGATAGATTGATCGACGGGGAAGGTTTCTGTATGCAATGTATTACTTCTAGGCCAGACAAGTCGTCCGACATAATTACTGCTGCGGAGTGGGTCCCAAGTAATGTACAATTTGTATCTTTATGTGAAAATATATATAACATGTGTGTTTAAAGCATTTTTCTTCTGACATTCCGGATTTTCGATTATCAGGATGAACTAAAGTCCCACCTAGTCCGGGTAAAGGAGGTTCCACTGCATTTATTTCCCTCCGTTGGTTCCGTACTTCAAAACACTCAGTTTAGAACCCTCTTCTGTCTGTATAGTTCTGCCTCTAAAGTCTGGCACATCTCGAACGCTACAAATAAAAACGCCACACTAAACAATAAGGACGACAAGGCTTTAACATCCCGACAACGACGAGGTCGTTAGAGAAAGTGCACAGTCTCGGACTCGATAAGTAGTTAGAAGGAATCATCCCACGTTTGCCGTAAGTGATTTAGGGAAATGCGGATAACCTGTAACTGGATGGGCGGATGCGGATTTGGGCCGTCGTCCTTCGGAACGCGAGTCCATTGTGCTTACCACCGCACCATTTCGCTCGGTCAGCAACGTCATATCGTGCTACGCCATGTCTCACTTGTAAGTTCGTTTCCCTGAACGTCGATCGTTGGTTTAGTGGGTAAGTGACAGACTGCCAATCCAAAATGTTGGGATTCGAGTTTTCCTCTTTCACCTTTCGCAATGACATCTTGATGTGAAATATGCGTAACTGGATATTGGTCCCTGTAAAACTGTTAATGTGATGTCGTCCGTCATACGACCACACCGCCGCCTGAGAGATCGACCCGACTGCGATTCTCTCGATAAACAGAACAGAAGAACGGCTGTGCTAGCCAAAGGGTACACAGCCAGTCGCAGTACTTAGTGTTCGTGTACAGTGCTGACCGTTTTTTATTTTACTACCCCTGTGAACGGCTCCGTGTTTTTGCTCATGTGTCTACTGTTTTTTGTCTACCAATATGTTTTGTTTTTCTGTGTCTTCCTTGTTTCTATTTGTACTGTCTGTGGCTGAAGCGCAGCGTAATATTGCCGCTGCCGGCCCACCTTTCGTATAAGGTGTTCAAATAACAATAAAGAAAAAAAATCGCAGTACTTATGCTCGCCGGGAGGCGTCGCTAGGCCACTTCACGTGCAGCAGGAGAGTAGTGCAGCTGTGCCAGTCTACAGTTCGTAGCCGCGCTCAGTGGTCAGCCAGCGCCGATGTTAGTTATCGTCTGCAGCTCAGCCGTTGCTGCCATCAAGTCTTTGTAGCCCATTTCCAAGTTAGTCTTCAAATTCGGCGGATTCGCCATTCAAGATTACGAGGGATTAATTCGTCACTGCAAGATTTGTGACTTGAAAATTATGTCATTCTACAGGCGCTTAGTCTAGTCGCGTCTTCATAATTGTCAACCCACAGATCATGGACTACAACAGTGTTAAGTAATAAATACTTTCTTATTTTGTACTCCTGCTAATTAATTGTGTTTACCTGTTGTAGCTACCAAGCAGTCTTGGCATAGTAGAACCCACGTTTCCACCTCCTTGGCTACCTCATGTTGATGGACTCGATTATGGTGGATGATAGAGAGCCATCAGTTGGTTCCTATAAACCTGGCTGGGTAAATCAGAAGAAAGGTCGAAGGAAGATAATAGCATACCACCTACAGTAGAGCTATTCTAGTAAATCATTGTTGTGTTCAAAATAACCTTTGGGTTCATAATCGTTTTCGCATTTTCTCCGAATGAGCGACGTACTGACTTTCCCTTGTCGAGACTGTAAATAAAGGCGCCGTGCTGGACCTACGCGTTACTTTGACCTCGAGCTGCGGCCAGTGGTCAGTACTCACCATCTCGAGCGCCCAGCCCATGATGTGCGCCAGCTCGGTGTTCCGGGACGCCAGCTCCTCGTGGCGCGCCAGCAGCCGGTAGGACAGCACGACGGCCAGTCCGCGGTTCTTCTTGCCGCCCGTCATGTTGTACTGCAGCACCTGCAACCGACCACACACGGCCTTCACTCTCCGTGCCTGCGCTGGACAACTGGATGTTGGGCGCGACCACCCGGTCGCCGGATCTGAAGTGCGGATGTTCGGCTAACAACACGTTACCGGTTGTCACCAAGCTTTAGTCATAGAAAAATAAAAATTTAAGTAATCAAGTTTTGTTTCATTGTGCGTACGTGTCTGCAATCTTGATAATCTCTGAAATCGCCGTGTCACAGTACCGCGGAGGCCTCTAGAGTCACGCGCAGGTCAACAGGGGGAGGGGGTCATAAGTATCCCACCCCTTTTAAAGCATAATAACCATGAAAACGGTCTTCAAAATGGCAAGGAATTCTAGAAAATGGTTTAACACAGGACACTTTTCGATTGCTCCCTTGAGGGCTAGCCCACATGGATGCAGTTGCGGCGCGACCGACTGCAGAGAGAATTCCAGCCAGGTGTTTGTGCCCACTCATACCTGCTGTCACCAATAAATTGGATGCAGTTCCTGGGTCCACAGGATCAACCGACAAACCACAGGAAGTTGAGGGAAGGCGACGACAGAAAGGGAAAGACTCGCCACTAAAGAGAAAGTAATAGAAACACTGACTGTCCTGACCGTATACGAAGACAGCTGAAAAAAGTATCATCCCCTTTATTTATACGTTCGCACAACCAAAGCCTGAAGACCATGTTCACAGTCGCAGCACTAAGTGAAATTCTGATAATGTCAAATGCGCACTTCGATTTTATATATTGTAAGTTATTATTCTTAAAATTGTATGCACAGCAATGTACTATGTATTACATATTTATTTCATTAAATTCAGGGTATCCTCCGAGTTAGGAAAAAAGCTAGATAATATTCGCAAAAGATATTTTTATTTCTTTACCAATAATGTTAGATCCACGCTGAAAATTAAAAAAAATGTGAAATAAAAAAAGGCAAAACCATTGAGGAAATTCTGTTGAATATCAGTAAAACAGTAAGAAAATAATACTATTCATTAATACTCTTCAAGTGGAGAAACTCTGAATAAACTTTTTCAGCTTTCGCTAATCTTCTGTTTATAAAGTTACTCACCTTACCAAGTTAATACATTTATTGCTTTATTTTATGCCTTCTATTTTTTAATATCGGTTCCCATGATTTACATATAATCTAATGTGTTTTGGAGGCTACATTTTTTGGACTGTTTGTGTGAAGTGCACCCAGTCCCAGCACTCGACTAGACGACTGTGGTAAATCTCCACAAACCATCCTCAACTAGGGCTGTAGCAGCGACTTCTAATACCCTAGGACTGGACGAATACCGTCTCCCCAGTTAGGAATCCTATTTGCCATGCTAACAACAGTACAGATTCTGTAACTTTGTGTGTGCATGCTGGTTTTCAGCGCAGAAAATCGCATTTTCTCTTTCCTGCTGTTGCATATGGGTCGTCAGACAAAGCATAGATGACCATACCTACAGAAGAAACATGGTCATTTTCTTCAGGTCTACTACAACCACCGCGCGATGTGAAACTGAACGTAGTCTTAACAAGCCACCACGGGTTTTATTCCTCGATGGACAAAAGGTAAACTACTGGTCTGATTACGTTGTACAGCAGGAGACTGATATCGGCCATGTACAACATAAACATTGTCAATGTAATGCTCGTGATCGAGCAGAAAGCGTCCCAGGAGTTGGCGTCCGCGTTGGGTGTAAAACCAGACCTTTTCCGCAGCACAATAAGGGCAAGCCTCAGAGAAAAGTTTGAGAGTCCTGTTTCGGCTCTGTTCTGAGAAGGTATGCACCCACCCTGACTGCAAGTCAGCGCAGAAACTATCGCCGCTCCAAGGAAATGGCATAATTACTCGTTATCAGCGTGATAAGCGGCCAAATCTAAATTATGTAGCTATTTTTAAAGTCACAGTATTTCCTGTCTCGCTCCGCAGTAATAAATCTACTGTTTTGTGGGACAACAACCATTCCTAGAACTCCGTGAAATCTGTAAAACAAATAAAATGTCAATGTCCCAGGTCTCAGGAGTGGGTAGCTGCTTTCTTGTGGCACCATTTGCAGGCGCCTATGCTTGAAAGGTTGTCGTCCTTTTCTTTAGGCCGGGAAGTGTTGGAAGAAAATTGATATTTTATTTTGTTTAAGATCACTGCACAGCGAAAGATATAACAATGACTGGCACTTGGCTGATGTTAGAGGAGATGACAACCTGCGACGTACTCTGACATTTTTATTAACAGATCCTCCAAAAAATTTTGTGGTTCAAAGTTGAAAGCGAGGAGAGGGTTTACACAGTCCCAGTTCAGTTACTGAATGTTTTTTAAACGTCTTTCGTCTCGTCAATATTTTTCCATAATATTGGACTTTACTCTTGTATTTACAAGACCCGAAAAATTTTCTCTAGATATTTATTTAAATAATGTTTATCAGGTCGAGATAGGTCTACTACATAGAAATGTGTGAAATTTTTATGAATAAACCTTAAAAGACTTCTAGGATATACACAATTTCATTCTACCGCCTAAAAATCACATTTTAAGAACGAAAAAGTGTTTAGCGAAAGCCCTGGCCTACGACTAAAAATACAGCTGCTCTGCAGAGCACGCAGGCATATCCAGGTTCAAGGTTGTACTTCTCAGGAGACAGTGTCATCGTTCACAATTGATCCTGTAAATTGCCTCTACGCTATATCTGTTTAGTAATTTATGCCGCGTCAAAGTATGTCGGACTGATACACAGTGACAACTTAATAAAAACTACTCAACAATTTAATACGAAGCTTATAAAACACTCGGTAACATATTCTCAGAAACATGAATCGTTAGGCTCCTCTGTCACACGGCATTAACTGTGGAGTCAAACTACTTACAAGTTTTGCAGGATGATTATTCAGATTATAAATCTGCCACGAGAGGGTGAAAAAATGTTGAAGTGCTAAAGTTGCAACTTTTGGAAAAATAACCGCAAATCATTAGTCAATCAGAGGTGGAATGTTTCGCTGATCTCTGAATAGTGACGGGAAACATGTAACGGCGCCGGCCGCTGTGGCCGAGCGTTTCTAGGCGCTTCAGTCCGGAACCACGCGGCTGCTACGGACGCAGGTTCGAATCCTGTTCGGGCATGGGTGTATGTGATGTCCTTAGGTTAGTTAGGTTTGAGTAGTTCTAAGTCTCGGGGACTGATGACCTCAGACGTTAAGTCCGATAGTGCTTAGAGCCATTTGAACCAAGCCAAACATATAACGGCGAAAGGGAAATTTTGAAAAACCAATAAAAGTAAAGTAGAAATAAAACGAAGGCTTTGTATTAGCAAAAAAACGAGATTCAATGTCAGCATGGCTTGCTCGTTTAGTTTGTCCGCAGTTCCGATAAATCAAAGAACTGGCTGTTGTCAAAACTTAACTGTAACTCCGCCGATAAATACGTTGCTGTTGTCTGTTTCTCAAAACACCTGCTATACAGGGTGTTACAAAAAGGTACGGCCAAACTTTCAGGAAACATTCCTCACACACAAAGAAAGAAAATATGTTATGTGGACATGCGTCTGGAAACGCTTACTTCCCATGTTAGAGCTCATTTTATTACTTCTCTTCAAATCACATTAATCATGGAATGGAAACACACAGCAACAGAACGTACCAGCGTGACTTCAAACACTTTGTTACAGGAAATGTTCAAAATGTCCTCCGTTAGCGAGGATACGTGCATCCACCCTCCGTCGCATGGAATCCCTGATGCGCTGATGCAGCCCTGGAGAATGGCGTATTGTATCACAGCCGTCCACAATGCGAGAACGAAGAGTCTCTACATTTGGTACCGGGGTTGCGTAGACAAGAGTTTTCAAATGCCCCCATAAATGAAAGTCAAGAGGGTTGAGGTCAGCAGAGCGTGGAGGCCATGGAATTGGTCCGCCTCTACCAATCCATCGGTCACCGAATCTGTTGTTGAGAAGCGTACGAACACTTCGACTGAAATGTGCAGGAGCTCCATCGTGCATGAACCACATGTTGTGTCGTACTTGTAAAGGCACATGTTCTAGCAGCACAGGTAGAGTATCCCGTATGAAATCATGATAACGTGCTCCATTAAGCGTTGGTGGAAGAACATGGGGCCCAATCAAGACATCATCTACAATGCCTGCCCAAACGTTCACAGAAAATCTGTGTTGATGACGTGATTGCACAATTGCGTGCGGATTCTCGTCAGCCCACACATGTTGATTGTGAAAATTTACAATTTGATCACGTTGGAATGAAGCCTCATCCGTAAAGAGAACATTTGCACTGAAATGAGGATTGACACATTGTTGGATGAACCACTCGCAGAAGTGTACCCGTGGAGGCCAATCAGCTGCTAATAGTGCCTGCAAACGCTGTACATGGTACGTAAACAACTGGTTCTCCCGTAGCACTCCCCATACAGTGACGTGGTCAACGTTACCTCATAGAGCAGCAACTTCTCTGACGCTGACATTAGGGTTATCATCAACTGCACGAAGAATTGCCTCGTCCATTGCAGGTGTCCTCGTCGTTCTAGGTCTTCCCCAGTCGCGAGTCATAGGCTGGAATGTTCCGTGCTCCCTAAGACGCCGATCAATTGCTTCGAACGTCTTCCTATCGGGACACCTTCGTTCTGGAAATCTGTCTCGATACAAACGTACCGCGCCACGGCTATTGCCCCGTGCTAATCCATACATCAAATGGGCATCTGCCAACTCCGCATTTGTAAACATTGCACTGACTGCAAAACCACGTTCGTGATGAACACTAACCTGTTGATGCTACGTACTGATGTGCTTGATGCTAGTACTGTAGAGCAAGAGTCGCATGTCAACACAAGCACCGAAGTCAACATTACCCTTCTTCAATTGGGCCAACTGGCGGTGAATCGAGGAAGTACAGTACATACTGACGAAACTAAAATGAGCTCTAACATGGAAATTAAGCGTTTCTGGTCACATGTCCATATAACATCTTTTCTTTATTTGTGTGTGAGGAATGTTTCCTGAAAGTTCGGCCGTACCTTTTTGTAACACCCTGTATATCCGTCAGATATTGACAATATCAGTCTGGTAAGACTAACTGACTGCATGATCTAAATGTAGAGAAAAATAAAGTTGTGCACATTTATTTCTGTATTACACAATCTCAATATAAAAGAACAGCACACCCCCGCGGAACACAATGGAGCGTAAATGATTAGTTTCGCGTTGTTATACTTGATTAATAAAAGTATACTGCATTACAAAGCGATCATAAATTGAAATATTTCACAGTGCATAGCTGCATGTAATACAAAACTGAAGCTGGTCTCTAGAATTACAGAGAGATATAACAAGACAATGCAATAGATAATTTAGTCAAGTTAAATACTCTTACAACAGTGCAAAACACGTCCTACGCAAACAGTTATTCATATAAAGTTGCACATTTCATTAAACTAGGAAAAAAAGAAAAAGAAACGTGACAGTAATACTAATGTTTACGAAAACAATATGAGGTGATTGAATGGAGAGAGAGCATACGTTCAGAAGCCAGTAAACAGCGTAATGTCCTTTAATTCGTTGGTAGATTATTGGGAAACTACAGTTTTTCTCCGTCAATGCTTTTTGCAGTCAGTGGTACGACTCAGAATAGTACTCTACACTGTGAAATCCACATCATATTGTCGGATTATATTAATATGGACACAGAGCGTACACAGAGAAGGGCAGTACGAGTCTCATATGCTTGTTTTACTTTCTTATGGGAGACACACAGACACACACAAACTTGCGAATAATAGAAAGTGACTGATTTTAGAAGAAATAAGCCTTATGTCTATCAGAAATCAATTATCAAAATTTCAGACAAGTCCTTTCACTGAAGAAGCCGCTGAAGCAGGACCTAAGGAAAGATAGTGCTACTAACAGATTGCAGCGAGGAGTACAAGCAGTTATTCCTCCCGCATTCCTTCCGTGTATGTAATTTGACGAAACAATATGACACGATACAAGAAAGTACCTTCCATGATTTTACGAGTGCAGAAGTGTAAAATACCGTAATATGTTACAATAGTTACAAAATAGGCCTAAATGATTACACGCAGGAACATTGATATAGTTGCAGTTCAATCAGAACAAACACATTTTTTAGGGATTTGAGGATAGCAACTAATTTCTTCCCGTTCTCTAGTTGGTTCGAGTACATCACAGCAGACAGTTACAACACTGGTTTCCAAAACTAAAAAAAAGGTTACGAAAATAATGATAAGTCTAATGTAGGAATCTGATGAAACAAATAAAACTGGGAAATAAAATTCCTGACAGGAAATATTTAAACCTAAAATATACTCGAAATGTAATGGGTGGGTACGTTAGTTTGATATACCTCAATTCATAACCGTGATAAAATCGAATAACAATAATGCACTTACAGCAATATAGTCTGAAGCGCCAAAGAAACTGGTATAGGCATGCGTATTCAAATACAGAGATATGTAAACAGACAGAATACAGCACTGCGCTCGGTAACGCCTATGTAAGACAACAAGTGTCTGGCGCAGTTGTTAGATCGTTTACCGCTGTTACAATGGTACGTCATCAAGATTTAAGTGAGTTTGAACGTGGTGTTATGGTCGACACGAGCGATGGGACACAGGATCTCCGGAGTAGCGACGAAGTGGCAATTTTCCAGTACGATCATTTCACGATTGTACCGGGCATATCAGGAATCGCGTACAACATCAAATCTCCGACATCGCTGCGGCCGGAAAAAGATTCTGCAAGAACGGGACCAACGACGACTTAAGAGGATCGTTCAACGTGATGGAAGTGCAACCCTTCCGCAAACTGCTGCAGATTTCGATGCTTGGCCATCAACAACTGTTAGCATGTGAACCATTTAACGAAACATCATCGTTATGGGCTTTCCGAGCCACTCGTATACCCTTGATGATTACACGACACAAACCTTTACACCTCGCCTGTGCCCGTCAACACCGACGTTGGATTGTTGATGACTGAAAATACGTTGCCTGGTCGGACGAGTCTCGTTTCAAATTGTATCGAGCGGATGAACTTGTACGGGTATGGGGTCAACCTCACGAATCCATGGACCCTGCATGTCAACAGAGAACTGTTCAAGCTGGTGGAGGCTCTGTAATGGTGTGGAACACTCTTCTGAGTTTAAACACTTCCGCTGCCCACCAAACACTCCCGACATGAACATTACTGAGCATATCTGGGATGCCTTGCAACGTGCTGTTCAGAAGAGATCTCCACACCCTCGTACTCTTACGGATTTATGGACAGCCGTGCAGGATTCATGGTGTCAATTCCCTCCAGCACTACTTCAGGTATTAGTCGAGTTCATACTACGTTCTGTTGCGGCACTTCTGCGTACTTGTGGGGGCCCTACACGATATTAGGCAGGTATACCAGTTGCTTTGGCTCTTCAGTGCGTGACACAGTTAAATATCGTTCCTATGTCCTCCATAGGAGACGAATGCTATTTATTTACGAAGTTACTAGCAGCATGACAGGGGGATGGGGATCCATAACGTGAGATCGGGCTGTCCAATTCGTGATCACTGTGAGGTCGACCACTGACATCTTCTGGAATGAATCATCCCTTACTGCAATATAATGACGTACATAAGCTTGCAGGATTTCATCTCAGTAGGCCTTTGTAGTCACAGATCCACATTATAAAAAACCTGAACTGGCCGTCCAGCAACTTTTATACCAAACCAAACTAAGTCACAGCTTCGTCCAAAACAAAACGATTCTAGGGTCTCACAAAATCGAAACATTCCTTCTGTGGATACATACTGCCTTCCTGAACCCTTCTACAAAGCATACGATACGACATTTAACAGAAACAATTAAGTTTTTCGCAGAATCGGCATCGCCCAGGCCACGGAAGGGTGGCATCGTGGTCCTACAGCCTTGCAATGCATAACAGCAGCCGGCCGGTGTGGCCAAGCGGTTAAAGGCGCTACAGTCTGGAACCGCGTGGCCGCTACGGTCGCAGGTTCGAATCCTGCCTCGGGCATGGATGTGTGTGATGTCCTTAGGTTAGTTACGTTTAAGTAGTTCTAAGTTCTAGGGGACTGATGACCTTAGAAGTTAAGTCCCATAGTGCTCAGAGCCATTTTTTTGCATAACAGCAAGTACTGTACACACATGCAGGTCATAATACTTCATCGTGCTTGCCAGAAGTTTCTCCGTGAAAACTGATATGGACAGCTGTCCAGATTTAGGTTACCTGTAGTTTCCCTAAGTCAGTAAGATAAATGCTAGGACGGTTCCAATAAACTTCCATATCCTTGTCCATTCTGAGCTTGTGACCTCGTCATCGATAGGACTTGAAATTGTAGTCTCGGTTCATCCTTCTTGACATTTATTTATTATGTAATCATTTATCAAGTTCGATGGGACCATACAGCCAAAGCAACTTGATCATGGAATGAGGCAATACATAATTTACAGAATGATGATCACAAAATTTATAAATGTAAAATGTTATATCCAAGCTGTTCGCCTCTAGCACAGCTAAACGCGCTACAGGGGCGATTGAAAAGTTGCCTGCTCTATGGCTCCGTAGGCGACACTCCGTTGGCAGACCCAGATGACTAAAGTACAGTAGGCAAGGCATAGCCAATACACGCCGGTCTGTTATGAAGTAGAACTCCAGCCGCCACCATGGAAACACTGCGTCGCTAGCTTCGCCCAGAGAGGCGTCAGTTGGACACCAGCAGTGCGCACATCCCTGACAGTGCCGCAACTGGGAGCACTACGTCGCTCCCGCGAATCACATGCTACCCAAGCCTCAAGCAGATATCACTCAGTCGGGCCTGTCTTTAGGACGTCGTCCTGGCGCTCTTCGGCAGTTCAGTTTGCTGAGCCACTACCAGCGGTTCCGATGCAGAGTGACCACCTGGATCTAAGATCTAAATGGTTAGCACACTGGAGTCGCATTCGGGAGGGAAATTTTAAACCCGCGTCCGGCCATCCTGATTTAGGTTTTCTGAGATTTCCCTAAATCGCTTCAGGTAAATGCCGGGATGGTTCCTTTGAAAGGACACGGCCGGTTTCCTTCCCCATTCTTCCCTAATACGTGCTCGTACTCCGCATCTAACGACCTCATTGTCGTCGGGACGTTAAACTCTAATCTCCTCCTCCACCACCAGGATCTACACCACATGGTTTCACTAGCAGCCCGACTTCGAGGATACCGCACCACAGCCATTACGCGCGGCCAGCTGTCGTTGAGGGAACTTTGCCTCCTCGGACTTGGCCTGCCATGGGCTAGGTGCTGTATGGAACTTACAAGTGAATGGTCAGACTTGTCATGCCAAAGTAGGTTACTGATATTTTTTACTACTGTTAGTTAACTGTGAAAATGGTCCGCACGCGGCACTTTATCTGTTGACATCAACTGTAAGTTACATAAACAAAAATCACGAAAACGGCTGTTTTTCTTGCTTGGCACTTTCACCCCTGGAAATCGCGAATGGCGAGCTGTTGGTGTGGTGTGCTGGTCGAGAATTGTGGCCAGGCCGTCTTAACGCAGGTTTCACTAACGAGGAATATTGTTACAAGATTTTGGTACAAAGAGAAACTAATATACATTTCCTTGTGATGCACCGTCTTTTAATTTCAGTTACGTATTCCGAAACTTATTGTCCTGACGCTAGTTCATGTTGTGAAAGATGTTCTGTACATCTGCATCTGTACTCCGCAAGCCACTTTACGGCGAACATTCAGTCTGCCGTCACAGGTGATGGCGAAACTGTAAATGTTTTGCTGCTTGCTATGGAGATATACAACCATGGAGATAAAAAAAAGGGGGGTGGCACTATAGACTTACACTGTACATTCGGTAAGGGTGTACCATCTAGCGGTAATTCAGTGTACTTGTAACACTTCAGCACCCCCCCCCCCCCTTTCGTTTGCACTTTACATCAGCCCAGTCAAATTCAAATGTCCTCCCTGTTTGTTGGGACTGTGACATTGGAAGAGCGCATTCGGCTTCTTACTTCTCAGATGTGAAGTGAACCACTGAAGTGAACTATTTTTGAGTTGACTAAGCCCATAATGTCCCAACTTGTGCTAAAGTACTGCCCGGTCCTCACAGTCAAATGGCAATTACATGCTCTGCAACACTTAAGGACGAGATATGTAAAGTAACATAACATATTAACAATAAGGTGGAAATGAAATAAAATGCACCAGCATGTTGCCAAAAGTCTGCCAGTCGTGTACAGAAAGTTGGACGTAGCAATGCGTGAGGTCAGCCTGACTATCGCGCTAAAAGGGGCTGGCTATGCAACACGAGGCACTTGAAGGCACGGTTTCCGTCAATCAGTGATCAGTTACGGTGCAATGTCGCGCTGTTCTTCATTACAGCATGGCCTGGATGACATCACACAGTGAGAAATCATCGGGAAACGGGAAGAAGACGCTGTATGACGAATGTAGCCCAGGAGTTTGGTATTGCTCACAGCGCCGGCCGGTGTGGCCGAGTGGTTCTAGGCGCTACAGTCTGGAACCGCGCGACCGCTACGGTCGCAGGGTCGAATCCTGCTTCGGGCATGGATGTGTGTGATGTACTTAGGTTAGTTAGGTTTAAGTAGTTCTAAGTTCTAGGGGACTGATGACCTCAGAAGTTAAGTCCCAGCTCACAGCATTGCTTAACGTGCATGTGGAGCGCCCATAACCACAGGCACTGCTGCCCGAAGGAGAGGGGGTGGCCGACCACGGTCAACTACAGCAGCAGACGTTGGCTATACTCTACACCACGCAATAAGGGACACATGTCAAGCAGAGGGTGCAATTGTAACCACATTTAAAAGGACTGCAAGGCATGCTGTCTCACGCTCGACAGTGGTGCGGCGACTGCATAGCGGTGTGTCTTTACCCGCTGACTAGTACGTTGTGTTCAGTTGACAACTAGACGTCGGCGGTACCGTTTGCGATGGTATCAAGAACGCGAGGGCTGGGCAAACGAGGAGTGGAATGAGAGCAGGTTCGGTCTGTGTACGATACTGGACGTGTCCTCGTATGGCGAGAGGTGGGAACCGGTTATGCGCCCAGGAAGATTGTCGTTTTGGTGGTCCAGGTGTTATGGTTTCGGGGAACATAATGTTGCATGCGTGTATGACCTCCAATCCTTTGAACACGGCACACTCACAAGTCAACGTTACTGTGACGCTGTACTCCTATGTGACGTAACTCTTTTCAGGGGTACTTTCAGCCATAATTTCATTTCTAATGACGACAATGCTCGATCGCATCGAATAGCACAGGTGGAGGAGCTCTTGGAATGGAAGGATGTTCGGCAAATAGACTGTTCTGTTCGTCCCGCGGAGCAGGGGTGGGCTGCTTTGGGGAGGTGAATTGCAGCACATCCACATGCACCAACGACCATCCGGAAGTCGTCACTCGCGCTGATGGAAGGATGGAACGCCCTGCCACGAGAATACTTTACTAGCCTTGTGGCCAGCATGGGAGCGCGTTGCAGAGCATGCACTGCTGTCAGACATGATCACTCAGCTTGTTAACAACCATGTCCTGACTTTTGTGATGTACAGTGGGTCACCATAAATTGCAGTGACTTCAGTGCACTTACTGTGTTTGAATAAAAGTGTCATTTCTGTTCGTCTCATTCCGTATTTCTTTCAATTATCTTTTGTACTATACTATAGCAGTTCTGTCTACACTGACGGAAAAATCGCAACACCAACAAGGAGCTATGCGATATAAATGAAAGTTGTTAGGCGTATTTCTACATTTGAAAGATGATTTCTGTTCCAGTTTCGCGCCAGTCGAATAAGAGTGGCGCTAGTAGCGCCAGTGGCGCTACTATGAAGATGCAAATACACACTGTAACGGTCATGAGCGCTATTTGCCTTTGAAATTGGACGTGGTCGTTGATACTGGTCACGAATTGCTATAAGGTGATAAAGATGCCATTATGAACAGCTCACTGAATTTGAACGAGATCGTCTAACAGAGCTACGAGAAACTGGATGTCTCTTTAGCGATATTTCAGAGAGACTTGGCAGGAATGTAGCCACTGTACACGATTACTGGCAGCGTTGGTCACGGGAAGTTACAGTCGCAATAACATCGGTCTCCGGACGACCACCTGGCACTACCGAGATGGAAGACCATCGTGTTCAGCGTATGGCTCTGGCGCATCGTACTGCGTCTGCAGCAGCAATTTGATCAGTCTTTGGCACCACAGTGACACAACCAGCTGCTACAAATCGGTTACTTCAAGGACAGCTCCGAGCAGACGCCCTGTAGCATGCTCTCCATTGACCCCAAACCAGCGCCATTTTCGACTTCAGTGATGTTAAGCGAAAGCTCACTGGGGGACTGGGTGGAGGTCTGTTATATGTTTTCTGACGAAAGCCGATTCTGCCTCGGTGCCAGTGATGGCCGTGTGTTGGTTAGAAAGAAGCCATTTGAGGGCCTGCAATTAACCTTTCTGCATGACCCGCCAGGGCAGCCGAGAGCGCTAACACACTGCTTCCTGGACTCGAGTAGGCGCGCCGGCCCCGGATCGAAGCCGCCCGGCGGATTAACGACGAGGGCCGGTGTGCCGGCCAGCCTGGATGTGGTTTTTAGGCGGTCTTCTCGCTAGGCGAATACCGGGCTGGTCCCCACGTTCCACCTCAGTTACACATTTGAAACACGTTCGCACTATTTCACGATTTACACTAGATGCACACAGCTGGGGTACACTGATTCCATCCCTGGGGGTACACGGTGGCGGCAAGAAGGGCATCCGGCCACCCCTGAAACTCACCTTACCATATCCGTTGTAACCACGCCGACCCTGCGATCGCTGCGAGACATTGGCGTAAATGAAAGAAAGAAAGAAAGAAAGAAAGAAAAAAAATCAACCTTTCTGCATATTAGATACACTTGACCTATACCCTAAGTTATGGTCTAGAGAGCGATTTCCTATGACAGCAGGAGCACTCTCATGGTTATCCCACGCATCCTGACCGCAAATTTGTACATCAGTCTGATGATTCGATCTGTCGTACTGCCACTCATAAACAGCATTCCATGGGGTGTTTCCCAACAGGATACTGCTGCTGTAGCCGAACATGCTCCACAGACTCTTGACATGGTGTCTTGGCCTTCTCGATCACAAGATCTGTCTCCAGTCATAGAGGACATCAGCAGTCGACAACTCTAGCATCATCAACAACCGTATATGTACTGACCGATGAAATGTAACAGACATGTAACTCCATCCCACAAACAGACATCTGGCACCTGTACAACACAATGCATGCATGTTTGGGTGCCTGCTTGCATCATTCTGGCGGTTACACCGATTAGTAATGTACCAGCGTTTCACATTGCAATGACTTATCTCGCGCATACATTAACCTGTGATCTTGCAATGATGATCACTTAAATATGTTAGCTATATAAATGTATTCCCGAAATTTAATTGCTCTACATTAATTATTTTTTGGTGCTGCGATTTTTTTCGTCTGTGTATGAATGATCCAAGTTTCATCGAGTTATGTTGGCAGTGACACATCATGTGAAAGCTACTCTCGTCCTTAAGTTTTGCACACCACTGCAGATTGCAAATAATTCAAAACTGATGTAAAAACGACCCAGGAGGCTGACCTTGGCGAAGCGCTTGGTGGCGGAGGGGGCGTCGAGGTGCCGGCCAGTCTCGGTCAGGTCCCTGACGACGTCTGGGAAGACCCTGTTGAACTCGAGCACGTCCTCCTTGCTGGCCGCCGTGTCCAGCGCAGCCGGCGCCACGCGCCGCCCCAGCGCCGAGCTGGCCAGCCAGTTGCTGCAACACACGACGCCGCACACGCTCACACTGGCGTACCCACACAGCTGCACGGCGGGACGGCTTTCAGAAGATAGCAACAGGCACTTGGCATGGGAGGAAGGAAAGTTAGAGATACGTAGCTGTACAGAGATTGTTCAAAATCAAGTTACATAAAATAAACTAGATGTACCTGTACTGCCAGGTGCCTGGACCCTAAATATGTCAACAGATACTAGACGTGACCTATAATGCGTCACTTTGCTCAATACAAATATGATCAGGGACAACTAATTATTGCTACTGGATAATGAGAACAATACAAGGTGAGACCTTAACTTTTCCCGGCGAACTAAATGTTCAAATAACTTACGGGTTTGCTGCCGGATGACGTCGTCGACCACCGCCGATATGTCGACGGGAGCACACCCTGCCATTCTCAAGGCACAAATGTAAGGAGGAATAAATGTGCAAGGAAATTTAATACCTCGGTTCACAGAGGAGAAACAACGAAGATATCACACACAGAACAAGTGTCAACACAAACAAAGATAACCAACTACAGAAATATCGATAGTGACTACTAATCAACAGGAGAGGTAGCACTAATTCTGTCCATCTGTTTTTTGATGAGAGACAGAGCCGGATTCCAAGCAGCATTTAAACAAAATCCACCATCTCTGTTAATAAGGTTGCTTGGTATTTTGATTTCAACTGCTTCCTTAATAACACTATCCCAATAAAGAAGCAGTTGAAATCAAACTATCAAGCAACCTTATTAACAGAGATGGTGGATTTTGTTTAAATGCTGCTTGGAATCCGGCTCTGTCTCTCATCAAAAAACAGAGGGACAGAATTAGTGCTACTTCTCCTGTTGATTAATAGTCACTATCGATATTTCTGATGTTGGTTATCTTTGTTTGTGTTGACACTTGTTCTGTGTGTGGTATCTTCCTTGTTTCTCCTCTGTGGCTAAAAATGGTTCAAATGGCTCTGAGCACTATGGGACTTAACAGCTGTGGTCATCAGTCCCCTAGAACTTAGAACTACTTAAACCTAACTAACCTAAGGACATCACACACATCCATGCCCGAGGCAGGATTCGAACCTGCGACCGTAGAAGTCGCGCGGTTCCGGACTGCGCGCCTAGAACCGCGAGACCACCGTGGCCGGCCTCTCCTCTGTGAACCGAGGGATTAAATTTCCTTACTCATTTCTTCCTCCTTGCATTTGCGCTTTGAGAATGGCAGGGTGTGCTCCTGTCGAAATATCGGCGGTGGTCGACGACGTCACCGGCAGCAAACCCGTAAGTTATTTGAACACAATACAAGGTGTTTCGAAAGATTCATCGATTTCACGAGATTGTTGTTGTTGTTGTTGTTGTGGTCTTCAGTCCTGAGACTGGTTTGATGCAGCTCTCCATGCTACTCTATCCTGTGCAAGCTTTTTCATCTCCCAGTACCTACTGCAACCTACATCCTTCTGAATCTGCTTAGTGTATTCATCTCTTGGTCTCCCTCTACGATTTTTACCCTCCACGCTGCCCTCCAATATTAATTCATAATCCTGATAACGACATCCTCTTGAGTAGTCCCCGCCCGGAGATCCGAATGGGGGACTATTTTACCTCCGGAATATTTTACCCAAGAGGATGCCATCATCATTTAATCATACAGTAAAGCTGCATGCCCTCGGGAAAAATTACGGCTGTAGTTTCCCCTTGCTTTCAGCCGTTCGCAGTACCAGCACAGCAAGGCCGTTTTGGTTATTGTTACAAGGCCAGATCAGTCAATCATCCAGACTGTTGCCCTTGCAAACTACTGAAAAGGCTGCTGCCCCTCTTCAGGAACCACACGTTTGTCTGGCCTCTCAACAGATACCCCTCCGTTGTGGTTGCACCTACGGTACGGCTATCTGTATCGCTGAGGCACGCAAGCCTCCCCACCAACGGCAAGGTCCATGGTTCATGGGGGGGTTCACAAGATTATATATTCTAAATGAATGAAGATAAAAATTCGGTGCAAATTTTTTGCCAGTGGGGGTCCCCACGCTGTAGACAACTCGCTTTTTCACTCTCTTTTTCGGTTACAAGAATAACGTACCAAGGGACGTTCGCGATGTGCTGGCCTCTTCCTCAGTCGCAAGACAACGCCAGAAATTTAATTTTTTAAATAGGGTTGAGCATTACTACACTGCTACTTGCATATGAGAGCGTTTACTGACAATGAGCTAAGGAGCTGTCTCAACGTAGCATTCGACGTACGGGGGCGTGCAAGATGAAAAACGCACCACCCGTCCAAAATATTCAGAGATTGACCTTTTTTCTGGCGTACAAGCGAAATCAGGGCAGTACCTACGGTGGCAACATGAACAAACAACTATGAACAACAAATATCTATTCCACCAGCAATTGTGAGTAGACAGTCTTAGGTAGTGGATCTGCGGCCATAGTGTGACAACGTTTCTGTGACACAAATCGGTATGGAGCAAAGGACTGAACAGCTCTGAATCAATTGTTCAAGTTATTTTCCAGAATGTTCTGAAGAAGAGAAAAGTGCGTGTGAAGTTCGTCCCGCACATCTTGACTCCCGAACGAAAGCAACAATGCGTGGACACCAACCACAACCTGATTCAAATGAGAAACGAGGAAAATTCCTTCCTGGAAAAGGAATCATGACAGGTGACGCGACTTAGTGTTATCAATACGAAGCTACCACAAAACGATCAAGTGCAGAATGGGTCACTGAGAGTTTGGCAACACTGAAGAAAGAGCGAACGTGACGTGCAAATGGAACACCATCCCAAAAATAACTTTTCAGAGGTTTTTACATGATTGTACAAACATACTCTGCATTGTACTCCATTAGGGGAGACTATGTAAAACAACTGAAGCTTAAAACCACCATATTAACTTTTCTCTATTTTTTATTAATCCACTTTCGAAACTTTTTGAACTGATGGGGTACTTTCAAGTCCATCATTTGGTCTGCTGACATATAAAGTTTTTCTACGAAATTCCATAGATTTCGTGCTTTGTATCAATATATTTCATATTTTCGTATAGATCCGTAATAATACCGATTAATTGACTGTGGGGATTACTTACATTCGCCTGTGAGGTCGAGTGACGTGACGGTATTTTTCTATGGTGTGGTGTGTACTGACGCACTCACACATCATAACATTATTTTTTTTTTTAATTCTCGAAGTTTTGACTGTTTGTCCATCATTAAGCTTTCGTGTTTTATCAATAACCAAAAACCCGCACTGCGTCCGATTCCAGCAGTCTCTACATATAGTACAAAATTCGTTGAACGCCATAGCAGTTCCTATACATGCTTCGTAAATGTGTTTTAAATGCATGCTATATTGTTTGAATGCCATAATAAGATATGTGTTGTCTCTTACTAGCTGTTTTCGAATCCTCAAGTATGTCTGACTCAAATAAAAAACATCTACCCCCATGTGACGACCAAAACATAAATATATTCATAAGGTTCCTGGTTTTCCACAACAGCGTCAAGTATAAACACAGTAGGAAACTATTACAATTCAGAAAGACTGTATAATAAATCACCCTCCTCTAATATTACCTTTTTATATAGAGATAATCGATACCATGTGTATTATCGATTCTTGCATAGGTTAAAATTATCTCAGCTGTTCTATTAAAAGAATTCATATGATTTAGTATACGATGTATCATATTTCAAGCTAAAATGTATAAAAAAACAAGTTAATGTGCTACAATCGATATGTACTAACAGTTAAAATTACTCTTCTTTTAAAAATATTTGGAATTAGGAAATTTCTGGTATACTTAAAATTCTTATTATTAATTGTACAATCTAACTCTAATTATTAAAATTATTTCTGAATTTATTTATAAAATAACGATATAATCTGATGAAGTTTCTTCTTTGGTAAAGAAAGTTTGTAAACCCCTTTGCTTTGTAAACTCTTTGCAATTATGCGAGTACCGCAGAATGTAAGTAGTGGTGGGCATGGCTCTGATGGAAGTAGACGTTTTCTAAGTTTGTCACCAACAATGTAATTATTGGGCTTTTGAATGTGGAAAATGTAAAAACGGTGTGATGTTGAAACATGTGACAAAGAATAAAATTCAAGAGTAATACAGGCAAATCTTTATCAGTTAGTTAGTCATCAAGAGCCTTCAAAATTGAAATTTCAGCTGCATGAATGTACCCCCAGACAAGACTGAGCCATCGACAACAACAACGAGATAATAAAGATAAGTAAAAAGTTATTCTTTTGTGTATCTTACGCCTCTCGAAGCTTTCAAAATTTGTGCAAAGACAGAGAATTTTAATAGTGGTGTGTGGGAGAGTAGGATTACAACTGCTTTGCAGTTATTTGGGCCATCAACAAGTTTTGGCCATATTCAGGGGCAAACCATTCACGTTGTGACAGATCACCGCTACCTATGCTGGCTGACTAGCCTGGAGGGTTCATTGGGCTGACTGGTGAAATGAGGACTGACGACACCAGAGAGGTATATAAAAGTAGATGCAAACACAAGGACGCGAACTATCTTTCACGAAATCCTGTAGTGCAACACAGCGGCGTGGATCATCAGTCGTAGCTGCATTAAATGACATTACTGCTGAGGAAAGATCCAGCACTGCTGAAAACCATAGAAGCTCTGAAAATAGAGGGACCGACCAAAGGAGAATTCCAGTTAATAAACAAGAGATTGTATACGAGGAACTATGAACTGGTGGGGCGGAAACTGTCATCCCAGCTCTTCTATGGCCATCTATCTGCTATCATTTCCAGGACGCTCTAACATCTGGTCACCTTGTATTCGTGAAGACTCTAGAATCATATGGGGGTATCATTGGCTAGGTTCCTGCCGATTTGTTAGTAACTGTGTGAGTCAGCGATGGAAGCATATGCTGCAGTTACCTCCGAGGCATCAGATCCCAATTCCGCCTGCAGCAGCGCCGTTCCACGAGATTGGAATCGACCTCTTGTGGAGGCTCCCGAAGTCATCAAACAGGAATCGATGGGTAATAGTCTGCATTGCTACTGAACTCACTACGCTGTTACCGAAGCTGTGCCGACTGGTGAAGCTCCAGAAATTACAGGATTCCTTGTAGGAAACATCATTTTGAAACATGTCGCAGCCTGTGTGATGATATATGATCGTCGGGAAGTTTTCCCGTCGTGACTTGTATCAGAGGTAATTCATATTGTGACATCATCCACAGGCTGCCTTCCACCCACAGACGAATGGCCTCACAGAATGCTTTAATATGACGTTGGCAGACATGCTTTCGATGTAAGCTGATGTCGAACAGAGAGATGGGGATACAGTACTGCCCGTGTGAGGTTCACGTACAACACAGTAAAGCAAAACACTACAGCTTCACAATGTTTTTTTTCTGCTCCATGGTCGAGAGGTCAAAACAACAGTGGGCATACTGCTCTCGTCTCAAATGGACCATACTCAGAACCATTATGTTTAATGCCAGGACCGAAGAAGAAAGACGGCTGGTTCGTTTACAGTAGCTGGACGCCCAAGAGAAGGTTTAAGAGCGCTATAACGCTAGGCTTTGGGAAGCGAGTTGCAGCCCAGTAGACTTGGCATCGATTAAAAACCTGCACGGAAAGTTACCATTCGGAAAAGTTACTAAAGAGCTCCTTTTGAGTCTGATGCGGCCCGCCATGAATTCCTCTCATATGCCAGCCTCTTCATCTCAGAGTAGCACTTGCAAGCTACGTCCTCATTTATGTGCCGGATGCATTCCAGTCTCAGTCTTTCTCTACAGTTTTTACCCTTCGCAGTCATCACATGTCGGACGTGACATACGAAATCGAAGCTTATGATCCTTCATCAAGAGGATTAAGCGCAGGGACGTCATCCATGTCTACCATATGCCGCCCTACTACAATCCTGTTGCGCAGATCGAAGATCGAGGCTTCTCGTTCGAGGAAACCCGCTCTAAGATCAAGAGGCTTCGATGGGAGGAGTTAGCTTCAATGTTCACCATAGAGAAGAAGATGTGACAGCACGACGCGAACACAATGGTCCTCCGTCGCTGCCTCACAGATGACTTCTGAAAATATCTAGATTTGGATGCTGAGAGCGACTCGAATGAGAACTTCTGAAGCTGAGGGTCGCTGTTTCTCCGAAGAAAGAGAAACGCCGCAAACTGTGCTGTGGCGTAGTAGTTAGTGTCGATGGTTGGCATGCTACGGGTCCCCAATTCAAATCTGATCACCAGTAAATATTTTTTATTTAGTATTTATCATGTCTAGAACTTTCTCTAAATTTCTTATATTTCTAGTACTTATATATTCTGGAACATTCGACGTGTGTATAAACAGCAGGCGGAAGTTCTGTTCTGTCTGTTTGTTGGCATCCATAGAACATGCTTTTAATATACTGACGGGAAATGTGAACTATAAAAAACTGGGGAAGGATAATTTGAACTGTAGAAATTAAGAGGACAGGATGAAGCATCAGATAAGGTATATTAAGAACAATAGGCGAGGAAATAAGTCTACTAAACTGCGTAAGCCTCAGGTCAGAAGGTCATAGGCATACGATAAGGCATTCAAGAATAATTAACTCGATGCCAGAAGATGCAGAAGAGATAACGTGTTATAGGGACCACCGTGACTATAATCACCAGCTATTTGATATCCATTGCTGCCATAAAGGTTTCCTCTAGACTTCACTGTAGACAAGACTTAGACTGTACGAACAGATTGTTGAGGACGTTATATGTAATGGATGATATGGGAAAGAGCTGAGAACAATATCGAACTAATCTAAAGACTGATGAGTAAAGAAAACTCATCACCGTCACAAAGCCATAATCCACAAGTTAAGGGAATTTTGAGATCCACAGCACAACTTCCAGCCCAACAATAGCCTGTACACAAAACGGTATCCTTGGAACACTATAGCAGGTATGCTGGAGAGTGGGTGGTACTTTCTGTGTTCAGTATCTGTAACAACTGACGTACATAGTGTTCGTAGAGGGTGTTACGTCCTAGCAGGGCTTCTGAAACTGTTGTTCACACTGCCTTGAATGGCTTGCGATAATTCTTTTCTTGTACAGGTGCCATCTGGAGGTCAGCAGTGGTTGTGTTGCAACTGTTACGGCTCAAATCCTTCGACCTAGAGCGACACTACCATGGACGTTTCCTCTGTAACACAACTGTTTCGTGATCCACTCATGCTTGTGAGGACGACTGATGAACTGCTTGAAGAGGAAGCGGAGCTTTCCGTTTAGAGGCAAACATTGACAACTTGGGGGAGCAGTGTGCTTCCCGGATCTCTGGCGATACTGCCAAACGAGCGAAGTGGCACTGGACCCGCACCCAAATCATCATTCTGACGTCTAAATTTAGGAATTAGTTAGTTTCCCTACTTCGATTAAGGTGACAAGACGCTGCCGATTTCCTCTCCATACGAGTTCGTGTTCCAGCTTACCAGACCTTATCGTCGATGGGGTGTTGAACCCTAATTTTCATTCCTTCCCTCCCAGTACTGCAATCTGATAATTCCCCAGGCAGGAGACGAAGCAGCAGTTAGCCAGCAGCGTCGCATGGTTTCAAGGACTTGACCATGAAGTTCTTTTCGATACAAGCGTATGAGACCCTATTACTTTTACAGTTGTGTTACTTTAAAAATAAGTAAATCATCCACTGTTCCCTTTTTTGCTCAGGCCTAGTTTTGCCTCTGTTACCTTTGATGAAACTCAACATTCGTTGTCACTATCCACTACAAAATCAATAGAAGAAAAGAACTACTCCACTTATTTTCTGTGATCAGTTGCTGTCGAGATGACACTAGAGTAACCTTGCTGAAGGTCATTTGTGTCAGCGTTCACAACACGCATTGCGGAAATGTTTGCATACGAGCTCACCATCCAGCCGACCTTGCTTCGCTATCGTTCCCTGTGGGTAATCACGTGATGGGTGGCGTGTTCTACCGCGCCAGAAGTCAAACATCTTAACTCAAAAGGTCATCGCAGGCTCCAGTCCGCTTTGTCAGTGTAGTACAGGACTGCCTCTAGCCGATGAAGCCTGGTATAGTACCTTGTTCATTCGAAACCACCCACATTTTCTCCCTCTTACCAAATCTACGATTCATTTGAAGAATGTCGAAGAACAGGGAGATCTGCTGATCAAATGAACTTTTACTCACTACCAGTTTCGATCAAACGATCATCTGGCATCCTAACATTATTTTCAACAGCTGCGTGATACTGTTCGATTGATAAAGACGATTATTTGATCAGTAGCGCTCGGTAATTATTAAATATGAATCTCTTCAAATATATACCATTTTAATTTGTTTTTGGTTGATACATTCTATAGTCTATTTGGTTTTCGTATGCGGTGTTGAACAAAGCAAAAACGTTTTCTCATAATTCTCGAGGGTATTTTTGGTCTGTCGTTGCAACTACAAAAATGCGTGATATTTTTCAGCAGACGAGTTTCGCTTTATTGAGGTAAAGCATCATCAGTGGCCTGTAATTCAATTATATACATTTTGATTTGCCTTTTAGATCGAAAAACAGTGCGTTAAGAATTCAACAATTGTACCGTAAGTACAAATAAACCTATTCTTAACGACCTATTTTTCGATCTAAAAATCAAATCATAACGTAAATAACTTAATTACAGACCACTGATGATGCTTTACCTCAATAAAGCGAAACGCGTCTGGTGAAAAAATCACGCATTTTTGTAGTTGCAATGACAGGCCAAAAATACCCTCAAGAATTAAAAAACAACTACGGACACTATGGCCACACAGGTGAAGAATTTAAAGTTTTCTCATAACTTTATCTAATTTTCACCTACGTAGAAAAGTGGTACTGCAGGATACCTGTGGTTATCAGTTCCCATGCAGGTACGTGTTTAATTGATGTAGATGTGACTGCTTTTCCAGATACATCAGGTGATGCACTTTGTATTCACTCCAGATACATCCGGTGATGCATTTTGTATTCACAAATTGATCACGTATGGTATATGAATAAAAGTAAAGCTAAAGTTCCGCGTTCTGGCCCTACACGGACCAATCGGCTTCGTCTCACTTCCCTGTCATCCTCTGCCAATGGCGTCACTGGAAGCAGTACGGAGGGGGATGTGGTCAGCACACAGCTTTTCCGGTCGTTGTCGGGCTCCTTGATCTCGGAATCGATATCAGTGGATCAAGTAGCTCCCCAGTTTGTCTCATGAGGCTGAGTGCACGCCATCCCAATCCTCTCACCAAGGAAAAATCCCACGCTATGCCGGGAATCGAAACCGGAACTCCCAACATGGCAGTCAGCCGCCCTGACCACTCAACTATGGAAGCATAGGAATAATCAGCATCAATGAAATTCAGCCTGAGGATGTCTGTAACCTTCCACACAATATAATATGTACGATTATTATTCGTGTTAAATGTTATTGTTAGCAATTCTTTTTCTCTCAGATTAAACATCAAGACAAGATAATGTTACGTCAAGCATTAATAATGAAGCTTGTATAGTGTTAATGAGTTTGCTGCTCTACATGATTTGACAGTTTGATCGATAAGTGTTGGCTCCTAAACAGTAAAAGTGATGCTTGGATACTTCTGGAAAATTTCATTTCTATAACATTTGCTACTTCAAAATTTTGGCCATAGCTGATGTTCAGCAACGGTGAATGTAAATGAATGATTTGGGAAATTCAGCCATCAGTTACAGGTAGAAAGTTTTATTAACAACATTTGACCATGGTTTCAACAATTGTAAAATTGTCTTCTTCAGAAGTACGTGGACCTATTGAGGATTTTTTTTTTACATTTTGTTAAAAACAATGATCAATGTCTAAGGGCTGTACAAACCACTGGATAAAAGAAACAATAAACGAAAATTACTTGCACGTAAAGTCACATATTGGCGACGACAAATTTCAGAGCAAAGTAACATGGTGACTACCAGTAAAACCAAATGAAATCCATTCTGTTTGTATTTTCTGGCTGACTATGTTTTCCAGAATTTTCCTAACTATTGTTCCTGACAGTGTGCTTTTAATATCTGCAATATTCTTAAATGATATTGTGATTTCGTCGATCGTTTATTTTGTTTCTCGTCTACTCATAGCTCATGTTCTTGTCCATCTTATCAGTACGTTATTATTTTTTGCAAGACCTTCCTCCTCTTTTTCTGTGTACTCGAGTAGGCATTTTCTATTCAGTGGTATGTACTCGATTGTTCAAATATTCCTCACAGTGATGTATCTGAATATTTCATTTCTTGTTAAAGATGTTTCTGATAATTGCTATGTTTCTTATTTCCCCTTCATTTTGCTGTCACTGTCCTCTAGTGATATTCCTAATATTATGTTGGGATTATCCACATCTTAGGTACTTTAAATATCTTTGACAGTTGGTCTCTATTTGATTTCCATTTAAATTATTCTAGTATCAGTGTCCCTCCTGATATAAAGGCCGTAAATCATATACAACACTTTGCGCTGCACAGATCAGTCTAAGAACTAGTAAGGATTGGACACGCAACCTTAGTCTATTAGTCGTCCCATCCTGCAGATCTTGTACCGTAGTTGAAGGTATAGGGAGTGCCGGGCAACATGCTCGCATGTCTCAATTAACGAAGCATTGCCTGCGAAAGGTGAGTATTGGGATTTGATTCGTGGACCAGAATATAAGTTTCACCTTTTAATAATACCAGTGTACAAGACATTGATGAGTGAAAGTTTGTTATTTCTGGATTCGAAATGTACACTCATATTCAGAATAAACAGAACACCTTGAACGACTAGAGATAGGATGTTCATACTCACAGGAGATGTACATTAGTATGTTCTGCAGAAATGATTAACATTTCAGTCACATCGGTTCAGCATGTGTCCTCTTGCCTAGTAGGCACAGAGTGTGCCATGGGCCCTGATAACAGGTTCCATGCGTGACAGCATCGATGCTTATAAGGCGCGAATGGTGTCCTGTGGTATAACCATCGATGCTGCATTTGTCTGGTTCCAAAGTTCATCTGTGGTGGTTGGCACTGGGTGACAGCGCTGCACCCGTCCTTTTTTACCGTATCCCATACATTGTCGGCGTCTGGTGATCTGTCAGGACCGGGCAAAAAGCTGTCATCCTGTGACACCAAGAAGGCATATGTTCGTCCAACAAAATCTGATCGTGCACTGGCTTGCTGAAAAATGGCGTCTAAGGTGTTGAGCAAATGGTTGTGACTATAGATCGCAGGATGTCATTCACATAAGTCACACTGGTCACTGTGCTCTGGACGCTCACCAACTGTGATTTGCGGTTGTACCCAACAGCGGCCAACACCATAAGGCTTTGAGTTGGCGCTGTATGTCTTGTGCGAAAGCAGTCACTGTGATGCCGCTCCCCCTGTCTGCTGTGAACCAAAATGCAGCCATCGTTTTCTAACAAACAGAACCTGGATTCGTTCGAAAGCACTATCTGATGGCATTCCTGTCCCCAGTAACGTCGTTCAAAAGAATGGTACAAATGGCTCTGAGCACTATGGCACTTAACATCTGAGATCATCACTCCCCTAGAACTTAGAACTACTTAAACCTAACTAACGTAAGGACATCACACACTTCCATGCCCGAGGCAGGACTCGAACCTGCGACCCCGTAGCAGTCACGCGGTTCCGGACTGAAGCGCCTAGAACCGCTCGGCTACAAGGTCGGGCTAACGTCGTTCCATACAACACTGACGCCTAGCATGTTTCCACACATTTGTCAAAGATAGGTGGAGAAGTGGACGACGAGCAGTAACCCATACCATAATACTCGGCTACGGACTGCCACCTGCGATAGTGTACGATGTGTTACACTGTTCCACTATTACGCCAGAGCCGAGGGCGACGCAGATCTGTCCTGCAGTGCCATTCGGATGAGGTATCGTTCTCGGGGAGCGGTCTGGGTGATGCGACCTGACCCATCTCGTCGTGTTCTACGGCCTTCTGTGAACCATTCTGCACACACCTGTTGCATTGCCAAGCAGACAAGCAGCAATTTCGGGGATGGATGCATCACGTTCTCTCATGCCAACAATGCGCCCTCTTTCAGACGCTCTTATTTGACGGTACGGTTCACGAATACGTCTGCGAGGCATCCTGCACGTCTGCTCAAGTCATGCTGTTATATTACATTATCTTCTGTTTATAGCGACAATGAGGGCTGCAGGCACATTTTACCTGTAGATGGTGTTGCGCCACGATATCGATGTTGGTCTTGAATCAGCGGGCCAACATGGTTCAGATACTAATCATTTCTGCAGAATATACTAACGTACATGTCCTGTGAATATGAACGTTCTATCTCTAGTCGTTCGTGGTGTTCTGTTTTATTCTGAACATGAGTGTAGAATAGATAGCTGGTGGACGTAAAGAGGTCTCACATATCGCTCTTGTGTATTCTTTAACACAAGGTGCGTCATACCAGTTGAGTGAGAAAGCGCGGTGGTAAAACAACGGACTCACATTTGGGGAAACGGCGGTTCAAATCCTCGTCTACAGCCGTTGCTAACAAAAAAGGAACATATGAAATAGTTTGACACTACTTAGAAGAGTGAGGCCATTTGATGATGACATGATTAGGCCTACATGTGCGATGCATTCAAATTTTTCTGTGATCCACTTGAAAATGGCTAAAGTCGCAACTGCAGTAGTGAAGTATAAGCATAAATGACGAAAGCGACAAGATATCTTATGGAGGAATATCTAAGTGTCGAAGTACGTTACAAATGCGAGGATGTGGATACGCTGAAGAGAGATGACAAACAAGCAGTGTCGTAGCGTGAGTGGAACACATCAAGACGAAGCAGATTTATCTGCTTTTTCCAGTTAAGTGAAACGAAAGGTCATCCGATCAGGTATCGTGGTCTTGCGCTGATATTTTTGTTGCCTTAATGCCGCTTCCAGACGGCGTGGTGTTTGTAAACACGAGAACCAGCTGCTTCTGCAGTACTGCCGCAGGAAGCTGCCAAGGACGCGCTAGAAGCTGCTCATCGCGAATGAAACAGTGGCCAGCGCAACGTGGTAGGATACACTCCGTGAAATTAGAAGCATCTTTGTCAAAGAAACGACGAACCAGATACAAGTGCCGAAGGGATCGGTCTTAGGCCCGATTCTCTAGTCTACACAGTGTAAGAGTGGGCGGGGAAAGACGCGGAGGGAGTCAGCATGAGCAGGAATTCGGGAAAAAGGTAATCTCTATATAAAAAAAAGTAATTTCGCGTCTCGTTGTGTGTGGCTTAATATTTGTTCTTCTGCAGACTGAAACGATATAGAGCCCTCTTGTCCCTCTCAGCCGCTGCCATCTGAAGATTTAATACGGTGTCACATCGTAAGTTGTTAAAAACCTAGAATATTATTGCGCTTTTAGTGATTCTAACCTTTTTATGTTCATCAGTCGTGCGAAGGTTTTGACATTGTATTTCAAACAGAGAAATAGTCTCTTCGTAATAGCGTACCTGCTCCATCTATTAGGAAGGTATAGGCTGCTATTTGATCAAAAATGTTGGTTGGTTGATTTGGGGAAGGAGACCTAACAGCGAGGTCACCGGGAAGGATGGGTAAGGAAGTCGGCCGTGCCCTTTTCAAGGAACCATCCTGGCATTTACCTGAAACGATTTAGGGAAACCTTGGAAAACTTAAATCACGATGGCCGGACGCCCGTTTGAACCGTCACCCTACCGAATGCGAGTCCAGTGTGCTAACCGCTGCCCCACATCGCTCGGTGATAAAAAGTGTCCGGACACCCGTATGTTTATGGGGAATAGACCACTAGATGGGACGAGCGGCAGAGATGATAGTATAAAAGGAGTGTTGTCAGGAGTAAAAGCAGATGTCATCTGAGTCACAGATCCATCAGTGATATTTGAACCTTTCTAAAGTTGCCCAAGTCGACTGTTAGTGAGGTGACTGAAGTGGAAACACCGAGGAACGACCATGGCTAAACCAAGACCAGCCAGACCTCATATAGTGACAGACATGGACCGTGGACCACTATGGAGGATGGTTGCAAAAAATTGCATGAAATCAGTGGAAGGAATCGCCCTTGAGTGCCAAAGTGCTACTACCAGTACAGCTAGCCGGATGACTGTGCGTAGGGAGTTAAAGAGGAAGGAGTACAACGGGTGAGCACCTTCTCGTAAGCCACACATTTATGTAGTCCGAGCTAAGCGGCACTAAAGAGGGTGTAAAAACCGACACCACTGGACAGTTAATAACTGGAAACGAGTGTTTTAGGGCTATGGATAGTGCTTTACGCTCTAGCAACCTATGGAAGGGTTTGGGTTTGGCGAATGCCTGCTGAACTTTGCCTGGTACCACGTCCAAAAACGACAGTGAAGTACGCAGGAGGTGGTGTTGCGCTATGCGGGTGTATTTTGTTGTTAAGGTATAGTCACCTTAATCTGCTTAAGAAAACGATAAATGCGGAAGGATACGAACAAATGTTACAGCACTGTGTACTGCGAGCAGCACAGGAACAGTTCGCAGACGACGATTGGTTGTATCTCCATGACAATCCACCCTGACAAAAAGCAGCATAGTGAGAAAACGGTCTGTGGACAGTAACATTTCTGAAATGAAATGCTTCTACCCAGAGTCCCGACCTGGACGCAATGGGACACCTATGTTATGAGTCAGAAAGCGGACTTTGCTCCAGACCTCAGCGTCAACATCAGTATCGTCTCTGGTTTCGGTTCTGTAGGAAGAACGGGCTGCCATTCCTCCACAGACGTTCAAACGTCTCACTGAAAGTGTCGCCGGCAGAGTTCAAGCCATCATAAAGGCGAACGGTGAACGCACTCAATATTAATGTCCACTACTTTTAATCAGATAGTGTGTATTCCAAATTTTTCTACATTTCTTGGCCGCCTTTTGCACCTTCCATTCTGAGGTTAATCAGTTCCTCGTTAGCTTAGCACTAGTTCTTTCAACTTGTCTTTTCTTCTCTGTCGTGCCTCTGAACACTTACAGTTTGCGGTATTTTAACTCTGTTACTACTTTCAGCACTTCACCTGTCCACTAAGTGTTTATATTTTTTCGTTATTCCTAACATAAAATGTCAGCATTCTCTCTCTCTCTTTCTCTCTCTGTCTATCTCTCTCTCGCCATCTCTTTATAAAAAAAATAGCCTGTGATAAGCGTACCTTGTAATTTTCGTGCTCTTTTTGTCATTGACCAACTAAATTTTGGGAGCGTAGGAGTATGAACTTCATTGCCTCTTTCTCTTCTGCTTCAAAGTGAGACGACAGACTGAAGGTCAGTACGCTACACTACTTGTTCCGTGGCTTTTTAAGCACAGAAAACATAAGAGCCAAACACGCTGAATACATAAATTGAATCTGTGGCTACGCGGTCCGTACATGATCGGATATCGATGGGTCATTATTACACTGAAACAGATATCTTTATTACTTAAATTTTTCATCAAACGAATTTCCACTGTTTCTTTCACCACTAAATCCCAAGTCGTGGAATCCGTTGCTTTCTTTAATAAACTCGCCAAGCCGTCGCTATATTGCAGCTAATAATGACCCGCTAATATCCACGCGAGGATCCACTGCGTAGCTACAGATTCAAATTATGCGTACTCTTTTCTGCCGATCAGTGTCTCTGGCGCTTGTGTTTTCTGAGGTTTAAAACAACGGAACAAGTACTGTAGGTTCAATCTATCGGCTCACTCTGAAGATGGTCGGAGAGTATATGGCCGAAATATTAGAAGAAGAAATAAATTTTACGTGACTGCACTCCCAAAATTTAATCGACAAATCATTACACCGCGAAAACAACAAGGAGCACGTTCCTTGCCATTTTTAAGGCACTTAGTTTTAATACTACTGTATTTTCCGAAAGTTAACTGAAATACTTGGGAACTGATATTATGCAAAACTTTAAACGCTTCTGTTCTTAGGGGGGTGGCGGGGGGGGGGGGGGGGGGGTGTGAACCCCGCGTCCCCGCCCGCCATTCCTTCCTCTTTATTCTCCGCCTAATAATCTTTGACGTAACACTAATTCTAGCAGCTATCCGTAGCGTACACCGTTGCTCGCCTGTAAGTTTTTAACTCTTCTCTTAAAGGCAGGTTCTGGCGGAAGTTATCATCTCTCCACATTGCCTTCTATTTCCTCTATCGAGCGAGGCAGACCAGTTGTTAGCGTACTGGACTCTTATTCGAGAGAGCGACAGTTCATATCGATGTTAGGCCATCCAAATTTAGGTTTTCCGCTCCAGTATAATGCTGGAACGGTTTCTTTGAAAGGATACCGCTGGTTTCCCTCCCCATTCTTGATACAATCCGAGCTTGGGCCCCGTCTCTAATTATATCGATGGCGACCGGACGTTGAACCCTAATTTTCCTTCTTTCTATATTCTGGGTATGTTTATGATTCTGGCTCTTCTTTTTGATGCTCTGCTATGTAGAGAGGTAATGATACGAAGCTATTTCGCATTTTTTGTTTTGGCTTAAAAATCATTCAGTCTTTCCTTTGGTTTGATGCAATCTTACATCTTTTCCTATCTTGTGCCAATCTTTTCACTCTACGAAATGATAAAGCCGACATCTACTATAAATTTTTTACATGTTCTCGTGTTGGTCTGACTCTCCTGTTCTCCATATCTACCGCTCCTTCTTGATGAAGGTTAATTGTTCGTGCGTGCCGAAGATGATGTCCCACTAACCTGTCCCTTCTTCCAGTAATAATTTTCCAGAAACTTCGATTCTCACACAGATTCTTTAGAACTTCTTAATTTCATCCTTTGTGTGCGCAATTAATTTTTTACATTCTTCGAAAGCACCACACATCATACGCTTCCAGTTTCTTTTCCTCCGTATTTTCGAAAGTCCACATTCAGGAACTTCTTCCTCAGTTCCGTCCTTAACGTGTTGATGAGTTGGTTTTGTGATGCGCCTTGGCGCAGGAAGTCTCTGCCAGAGTGCGGAATCGCGTTCCTAATTGTTCTGCGTCGCCAGCGGCGTAAAGGTCTGCCGTAGAGAACAGCGTGGGAACATACGGTGCTCGTCGTCATGCTTTGTTATGAATAGTTGTCAGAATTTCTACTATCGATGAGAGTGCATAACCACATCAAGTGTACACTATTTCCGGCGTCGACCGTTTGAGGTTGCGGTACAACCCCACATCAATTGTGGCAGCTAGGGCACTGTCGGCACTAGGTATGAGGTACATATACGTGGGTTGAATGAAAAGTAATGCCTCCACCTTTGCTAATTGTGTTTGGATGGGAATATTTTAATAAATCAAACTCTTAAATAATCCTTAGAATGTGATCTTTAATTACCAATATTCACTTTTCCACATAGTCACCAGCCAATTGGATACATTTCTGCCAATGATGAACAAGTTTTCTGAAGCCATCACGGCAGAAATCGACACTCTGTTTCCGCAACCACAGTCTCACAGTTCTCTCAACGTCTTCATCAGAAGCATAATGATGTTCCCTTAGATCGTCTTTCATTATCGTGAACAGATGGAAGTCAGACGGTGCTAAATTTGAAATGTATAGAGGATGCCGTACGGTGGTGAGAGTCAGTCTCTGAAGTCAGCATCCGGGGTATCCATCATGCTCTGATCTTCCAGTAGCCTAGCAAGGTAATAATGTGACCCACACGTTCTTGTGAAATGCCGATTGTGCTTGCAGTTTCTCTCTGAGTGATATGACGATCGTCCTGAATCAGTCTGTCAACATTTTGATTGTGAAATTCGATGGTTGCTGTCACAGGGCGTCCAACTCTTTGTTTGTCACGCAGATCAGATGTTCCCTCCTCAACATCTTTAAACTTACTCGCCCAACGACACTCAGTACTCACATCAACACAATCACCATAAACTGCTTTCATTCTCTGATGAATCTCCTTCGGGGTGACACCTTCTGCTGCCAAGAATTCAATGACTGCACGCTGCTTAAATCACATTGACCGACCGTCTGCGCAGGGTTCCATACTTTACACTGCAACAACACAACCGTTCAATGCTAAAGCTTCCCGCCAACTGGAGCTGTGGAGAAGAGGCTACGAAACAAGCCAGTACCTGCCGTATACCAGTGCTGCCAACTGTTGAAGAGTTACGAAGGTGGAGGCATTACTTTTCAGCCAACTCTTCCACATTAGGAGTCTGTCTAGTGTGACGACTAAGTATTTTGCAGTGATCTTCCAAGAAGAATTTTGCCTTTGCAACTGCAGCTCGTGAATTGGTCAAATGGGGGTCATTGTCCGCGGTGCCATGTACGATTTCTGTCTGTTCAGATTAGAGAAATGCGCCACCTCTATGACAGTTTCTCGTCACATTGAGGGCGGTTTGCAAGTGCCTCATGGCAAGACTCCTTTTTGCCGAGCCGCAAGAAACTGCCGTGTCGTCGGCGCATTGTGCATTTTTTATGGAGCGTGTTGTAGGGATGTCAAGTGCGTGCAGATGGTAGACTAGCAGAGGTTGAGACGTGTCGGGAGGGTTCTGTTTCGTTTTGTCTGTAGGAGAGTAGAAGAAGGGATATTAGGTCTCTCTCTCTCTCTCTCTCTCTCTCACACACACACACACACATACACATACAGACACTCACTCACTTACTCACTACTGCTGTGGAAGCGAGACGCGAAATTAATTTTTTTTATGAGATTATCTTTTTTCCCGTATTCCTGCACACGTCATTACCCTCCCCGTCTTTCCCCGGCCACTCTTACACTGTGAGCCAATACAGTAGTTGTGTCGATGAGAAAAATCATTTTTCAAATTTGTTCAGTTAGAACTGAAATGGACAGTCTCCCATGGTTTTCGTAACACTGCCGAATGTGAAGTTACCGATTTACAAGTGTAAGACCTGACTAACTTTCGAGTGCAACTTATTACGAATGGAAGTTGAAAGGGTTTGTTCAGAAATCGTTAATGCATCCGTCTGTAATCAATAACTTTGGAATATAACCGACGAACTTTCACACAGAAATAAAAAACTTTTCCATCAGATTAATTTCAACACTTTTCCGCTGACGGCTTTTTAATTATAATTACTGCAGCTGTTTACAGAACCTCCCAGGTAGTAATTCCACTTGATACAAACACACAGGTTCTTACGACTTCTCTATTAATTATTATGTGAATTAAGGAAGCAGGTTTCCAAAACATTTAATACAAAGTTCGCGATGGAAATGCTGCCATACGTGGAAGCTGAAAAGAACTATGGTAAATTTTAAGTCGGCTTCAATGCCCAAAAGAAACGAGAGAAAAAAATCACAGATCTGTCATAGGTTGCTCCCTGTTGTTCTTGTGTGTAAGACGCGTTCTCGCAAATATCTTAAGCATGCCAATTATCAGGCGCTGTCATTCATGTGACATACAGAGTACACGATGCAGCCATGAGCAAAGCACTGAATGAGATAAGGAAACCGTCTTTCGTGTTGTTTTTGTGCCTTCAGTACTTTAGAATTCGTCGCTGACGTCTTGCAAGCGATACGCTGTATAGCTTTCTTCCCTGATTAGTTTTATCTTTTCCTGTTACATTGGCGCCTTTGCGATTTATGATATGTAATCCTCTTCCTCTGCTGAACAACAGGCACATTCATATTTTGCGGGAGATTTGAAAAGAAGTTAGATACAAGACATACTGGATGTATTTCCATTAGATTTATTAGGTTCTATTAATGTTTAGGTTATAAACATACAAATTAAAATCCTCACAATAGTTCATTCGAGCAAGTACAGAAGTATTCTGATTACATTTGCTATGAAAATTGACGTATCTGACTTCACAGATGGAGAAAAGCGTACTCGTAGGAGCAGCCGTCGCTTGTTGGGGGAGATTGTGATGAAGGCTGGGCGAACGCAGATCGTGGCGCCGCTGGTGGTCGAATGTCAGTGGCGCAGTAAGCTGAATCAATACTTTATTTGATGCTGAGAAGTGAAATACGTGCACTCGCGTTTAAGAAGTAACTTTGATGGTAAACAAAAGGATTATTTGGAATAGTGGCAGTAATTACAGATTTAGACGTGGTTAGAACAACTAAACAAAGCTTACGCCGCTCCACTGCATCATTGCTCTGCACTGTAATGGTAAGCCGGCCGGAGTAGCCGAGTGGTTCTAGGCGCTACAGTCTGGAACCGCGCTGCCGCTACGATCGCAGGTTCGAATCCTGCCTCGGGCATGGATGTGTGTGTTGTCCTTAGGTTAGTTAGGTTCTAAGTTCTAGGGGACTGATGACCTCAGCAGTTAAGTCCCATAGTGCTCAGAGCCATTTTTTGTAATGGTAATTAAGGCTATACTAACAATCCTGCTGCAGATATTCTCAGAATTGTTTTAGATAAAATGGCACGTGGCCTTCGATTACTCTAAATTAGTGGCACCATTGAAAACTCCTTGAATTCTGGTATTACGCACATACTGCTTTGATTACGATTGTGATACTTATCCATCCCAATATGTCAAGTTAACAGGGAGGGGGGGGGGGGGGGGGCACAGGGCACCAACAATATACACATCCGACAAAAAAGTTCCGGGGCCGAATTTATTCCTGGTGCATAAGCAAGGCAAGCGCATTAACTGCGGTGGCAACTTTTGGGCAAGTAGTGGACTTGCGGCCATAGTGTGTGAACGTTGTTGTGTCATAAATTGCAATGGAGCACCGGTGAACATGTCTGAATCAAGAGTCCTAGAAATTCTCCAGAATATTTTGAAGAAAAGAAAACGGTGTGCAAAATTTATTCCGCTCTCCTTGACTCCTGAACAAAAACAACGATCCTCGTAAGCTTGCTGTGACTTGATTGACATGAAGAACACGGACAGTTCGTTTCTGAAAAAAAAATGATAGTGGCGACGAGACTTGGTGTTATCAATAAGAACCTACCACAAAACGACAAAGTGCAGAATGGATTTCCGACGGTCCTTCATGACCAAAGAAGGTGCGAATGTGACACGGAGTTGAAAAATATTCCAAAGGACTTTTGTAACAGTTGCACATAGTTGTATTACGTTCGGTTATTAGTCCAGTCTCGAAAATGTTTGGACTGACTGGGTAGTGTGTTTCCGTCACACGAGTTTGGTATTTACTTGCTGGCCAACCAACCCTTTCCCTGGCCTATTACTTTATTCAAAGCATACGAAGGTGTCACGAGAAGGAGCGCATCAGAGGAGATTCTGCAGTGAAAGAGGAGCACGTGAGTTTTACAGGCTGCAGTATCGTTTAACTCGCCAACGCGTCTGAGGAAGGTGAGTGCGAATCAGAGAGTGACTAAACATGCATCTAGCTTGGCTAGCCGCCCTGCAGAGGGCTCTTTTTCATAGACATGTTGTGTTTCTACCTTTCACCTAACTGGTAAAACTGTTGACACATTAGGAAATAGGTGAGTAAGTTACAACTTTTCCATGCAGTAAGCTCTTCAGCGATACGAATCAAATTTGCTCTCGCACGTCATCTATTCACTTTGCATTAAGGCGACGTCTCGGTCTTTCTCATCTCTTGGAATTCTGCAGAGAACTTCCTTGATCTACACCGATGAGCCAAAACATTACGACCACTGCCCACTGCGACGCTGGATGGTACCTGGTCGCGCTGCAGGCACTTGGTGCGGTAAGCAGACGCGGACGGGGGATCACCCTAGTAAAGATATGGGCTACAAATTGGGAAATTCATTCAGATAAGTGGCTTTGACAAAGGTTATTACGCAGAGCCTGTGAACGAGTATCTCGAAAACGGCAAAGGTGGTCCAATGTTGACGTGCTACTTCGTGAGTACCTACGGTAAAAGGTAGAAGGACAGTAGAACTACAACTAGGCGCTAAATGGTTGGACGTCCACGACTCTTCATAGAATATGGGGTTCCGGGGTTTGTCTGCTCTGTAAAGTAGGATAGATGGTGATCTGTGACATCTCTTCCGAAAGAGCACAGTGCTGGTGCACGCACAAGTGTTTCGCAGCACACCGTTCATCGTACGTTATTGAACATGGAACTCTGCAGCAGACCATCCCTGGGTGTTCACATGTTGACCCAACTACAATGTCAATGACGATTGCAGTGTGCACGGGACCATCGGGATTCGACCATCGATGAATGGAAAGGTGTCGGCTCTTCGGGAGACTCACAATTTTGCTGCCGGCCGGAGTGGCCGAGCGGTTCTAGGCGCTATAGTCTGGAACCGCGCGACCGCTACGGTCGCAGGTTCGAGTCCTGCCTCGGGCACGGATGTGTGTGATGTCCTTAGGTTAGTTAGGTTTAAGTAGTTCTAAGTTCTAGGGGACTGATGACCTCAGCAGTTAAGTCTCATAGTGGTCAGAGCCATTTGAACCATTTTGAACAGTTTTGCTACTCTAGGTCGACGGCCGTCTCCACAAACGCCGTCATCGAGGTGAACTGCGGCTCGAGACGTGCAGCGCGCCACGGACACAGGCTAGTGGAAGCAATATTAAGCTATGGGAGACATCCTGCTGCGTCTGCGGGGAACCTGTAGTCGTAATCGAAGACACGCTGACAGCTGCGAACCACCTGCGTCCCACAATGCTTGATGTCTTCCCCGACGGCGATGCAATCTTTCAGCAATATAATTGTCCATGTCTCGGAGCCAGAGCCGTGATACAATGGTTTGAGTAGCATTATAGTGAACTCACGTTGATATCTCGGCTACCAAATTCGCCACCTTTAAATCCTATGGAACCCATCTGCGTCGCTAATGGGCGCCATCACCGCGTACACAAATTAGCGGCGCGTTATTTACCTGAATTACATGGCCTGTGCGTAGACATCTAATGCCACATATCTCCACAAACCTACCAAGAAACTGTTGGATTCCCGATACGCAGAATCAGTGATATATTTCGTTCCAAAGACGAACAAACAAGCTATTAAGCAAGTGGTCATAATGTTTTGGCTCATCAACGTATCTTCCATATGTACGCCTGTCTACATGTCGCACTCATCTACATTTTATTTTCCTTTCACTTATAATCACGCTTTTCACTGCAGTCTTGAAAAATCAGAAGAAAAGGTAAAATTGGAAAAATACGTAGATATATTAGTTAGTTTACTGTTTACAGTGGTTAGAAGTAAACTGAGGCGGCTGGTGTGGCCGAGCGGTTCTAGGGCGCTTCAGTCTGGAACCGCGCTGTTGCTGCGGTCGCAGGTTCGAATCCTGCCTCGGGCATGGATGTGTGTGATGTCCTTAGGTTAGTTAGGTTTAAGTAGTTCTAAGTTCTAGGGGACTGATGACCACAGATGTTAAGCCCCATAGTGCTCAGAGCCATTTGAACCATTTGATTTGAACTGAATAGCCAGATAGTGGCTCAAATGGTTCAAATGGCTCTGAACACTATGGGACTTAACATCTGAGGTCATCAGCTCCCTAGACTTAGAACTACTTAAACCTAACTGACCTAAGGACATCACACACATCCATGCCCGAGGCAGGATTCGAACCTGGGACCGTAGCGGTCGCGCGGTTCCAGACTGAAGCGCCAAGAACTGCTCGGCCATAGCGGCCTGCCCAGATATTGGATTCGAAAGTACACGCGAGAGGAAAAGTGTACACAGATCGGAACTAAAAAACATGCAGGAGTTGACTAAAATTCAGAAAGTAGAAAAGGAAACGGAGCAACGTCAAATTAACAAATGACAGAACGTATTTGCAAACATCATAGAGAATTCTGCCGTCCAAGCGAAGCATCAAGGCCAAGTTAGTGGGAAAAAGGTAGAGTACAACAAATACTAGAATAATTAAAACGAGATGGAAGGAAGATTGGGTTTAAGTCCCGTCGACATCGAGGTGATTAGAGACCGAGCACAAGCGGACTGCGTCAAGTATGGGGAAGGGAATCGACCGTGCCCTTTCAAAGGAACCATCCCGGCATTTGCCTTGAGCGATTTTGGGAAATCACGGATAACCTAAGTCTGGATGGCCGGACGTGGGTTTAAACCGTCGTCCTCGCTCGCTAAATAAAACCGGATAATGGATACAGACGCCAGAAGAGCGTAGTCCTTAAATTTTCCCAGCGCTCACTCTCTGCATTACCTCAATCCAGCTTAACAGAGTGGATAAGAACAACTTTTGATCACTAGAATTTTCTCGCCAAGAACATAGCAGCGTAGAGTTCACGACTAGCATATTGTGTGTCAAGGCCATTCCAGGGATGTATGATGAAGTGAGAGTGCGTGACGCTACTGATGAAAATCCGCCCCTCGGCTGGCGTTAAGCTCGGAGGGTCCCTTGGCTATTCTCAAGAGGGGAGGGAACTGTATAGGCATTGGGCTTCAGCCATTCCCTTCTCTCTATCGTCACCATAAACCAAAGCAGAGTACTGTATTCTGCGAACATTAATTACATTCATGTAGATTAAATCGTTACACACACAAAATCTTCCCAAATAGTCAACGGAATTCACTTTCCAGCAATAATATCACAGTCATTAAACCTTATTCGTGCTCAGGTGAAATCTCTATACTGGGAAACACGTGGACAGTTCTCTTTATTTTTAGCGAGAGCAGGCATTCCCGGCAGAGGAAACAGGACAGCCACAAGTCGCACTCAGTATGGTTTATTGGCCGGTTTCGCTCATTAATTTAACAAGTGCATCATCAGAAACTCTGAAATTAACAGTTTAAAGAAGTACAGTAGTTGGCTGTTTACAGAGCTGTGTGCGACTTGTAACTGTCCTGAAAAATTTTATTCTCTTTATTTTTGTCATGTGAGTCACATCGCTCTTCAAATTTTTACTGTTTAAAGAAAGCACAAGAAAATTTTTCTACTCTTCACGTAAACCGTTCACACTCATTCACAGGGATACCAACTGCAGATACAAGTGAAGCGTTTTTAAACGAAATGGCACGTAATAATTGTTATTTAATGGCAAGGTGCAGAGGGCAAAAATTGTGGGAGAAGTTAGAGACTGGAATATATCTAACAAATCACTGAGGGGAGATGGGGGATTATAGTAGCACCGAAAGCACCGTAAAGTATCCTGTGGCGTACAGACGTGGATATCGCTTTCAGAACTGAGTCTGATAGTCCCATCCAGTCACGACGCCTCTGAATCGCGTCCTACTTATCTCGTTGCGTAACTGTCATTTTGCAAGGCTATCTTTGTTACTATTATCGTCGTTATTCGCAGTTCCCCCGTGGCTGACCTCAAACACGACCAGACGATTGCCTAACTGCTGGCTTGAATGATCCACTATCGTTAACCTCTGGTATCTGTAGAAACTGCGAGAAGAGACATAACGGCGCTGTGCTGTACCGTGACAGGGCCTCAGCACGCAGGCTGCTCCAACACGGCTAGCGGCACGTACCAAAGGTCTTCCTCCCAGCGCAGCTACACTTATCTTATCAGAACCTGGTGAAGATCGAGTGCATTGAGCGGCGATTATAAATCTGTGTCAAAGCTCCTCTGAAGGAATTCTGGGAACTTATCTCTCAATATAAAAATACGGACACGATTTGTACAAAATAATATGACGCTGTTACAAATCCTCGCATATACTCTTTGAAATTCTGAAGATAGCTGGCATAAAATACAGGAAACGAAGGATTATGCACAACTTGTACAGAAACCAGACTCCAGTTTTCAGAGTATAACATTATGAAAGGGAGCGAGTAGTTGAGAAGGAAGTTAGACAGCGTCGCAGCATAACCATGCGTTATTCAATCATTGCATTGAGCATGTAGCAAAGAAAGTCAAAGAGAAAAACAGGTAAGGGAAATAAAGTTCAGGGAGAAGAAATAAAAACTTTCAGGCTGCCGACGACATTGTAATTATGCCAGAGAAGGCAAATGAATTGAAAGGGCACCTGAACGGAATGGATAGCGTCTTGAAAAAGAGGGTATAAGACGAACATCAACAAATGTCAAATGTAGATAATGTAGTCCAATAAAATTAGGAGATGTTGAGGGAGACACAAAAATAACAAAGAGTTTTGTTATCTGGACAGCATAATAAGTGGTGATGGCCGAGGTAGAGAGAATGTAAAGTGCAGACTAGCAATGGCATGAAAAAGTTCATAAAAATGAGAAATTTGTTGACAACGAATACAAATTTAAATTTTAGGAAATGTTTTCTGAAGATACTTGTCTGAAGTGTAGCCTGATATGGAAGTGAAACTTGAACTATAAACAGCTGAAACAAGCAGACACTAGAAGCTTTTGAAATGTGGTGCTGCAGTAGAATGCTGAATGGCTCAAAAATGGCTCTGAGCACTATGGGACTTAACATCTGAGATTATCAGTCCCCTTGAACTTAAAACTACTTAAACCTAACTAACCTAATGACATCACACACATCCATGTCCGAGGCACATTCGAACCTGCGACCGTAGCGGTTGCGCGATTCCAGACTGAAGCGCCTAGAACCAATGCTGAATGTTACATGGATAGACCGTATAAGTAATGAGACCTGATAAGCGAATCGAATTGGTAAAAAGTAATTTTAAGGCACAGTTAGACGAAAAGAACTTATCGCTTGATAGGATACATTCTGAGGAATCAAGCAATAGTCGGTTTCGTAACAGAGGGTTGTGTGTATAGGGGGAGGAGGGTAAAAATTGTAGGAGAACAGTACAATCTATGCCTGTAGGGTGCAGTAGCTATGCAGGGACGAAGAGGCTTTGCTCAGGATAGAACAGAGTGTAGCACACGTTTTCAATAAACTGCTAGCAGCCATTAAATACTTGGTTTCAGATAAAGCACGCTTTAAACAGTGTTTGAAAGACTTTTTGTTAGCAAACTTCTTCTATTCTATAGATGAATATCTTAACAGGAACTGTTAGACTAGCGTAAGTAAAAATACCTGTTAGATTTCAGTTTTGACAGAACTTGGTCACAACAATCAAGATAAGATATTTTGTGTTTGATAAATTTATTGAAAGTGCATGACTATGTTTCATTCTGCAAATATTAGCAGTTCCTGTTTACTGTAATGTATTCACCTATTTTGACAATCTGACTAATGATCAGGGTACTGAATATTATATTAAAATGTTTTATGTTTTTTGTGTTATGCTTTCTGACACGTTCCACACCCACGACAATCATCTCATTTTTGGGTCTCTGGAACGCAAACTGGATCGAAGTAGAGCTGGATCAAACCAGCCACAATAACAAAACAATTCCTTGAGAGGTGAGCCTGGCCTACTGCTCATATTTCGGCGGTCCTGTCTAACAAGCTTTTTAAGAATATAGTCTTGTGTAAATAACAGTTACCATATTAAAGCTCTCTGTACTAACCAAGAGAATTGTACAACAAGAGTAGAAGTTTTGGACCTGTGGCAACATTTCTGTCGAAGATATCACCCAGACTACCTGCAGGATAACAATGTCAGCAATAAATGAAAGTTCACGGGAAAAATTAACTATATTAAGCATTTGCTACATTCCTGTATTATTACTGTTTGTTTTTTGGCGCCACCCTAAGTAATTTTTGTACACGTGGAGAATTATTAGCTCTGACGGATTTTAATTTCTTTCTCAACAACTTACAGTTCTTCGGAATAAAAGAAATCCGGCAGCTCTGAAGGCAACGTAAGTAAAGGCGTTGCATCACCATGCTTATGAAATGAGTCCTGAAAATTTTCAGTGATGTGAGTGGCAGCATTTTCATCTTAAAAGATGATGTTTACTGCTGGGAACAAGGACTGTCCTTTACTGTATGAAAGGGATTGTTAAGATATACTGGAGTAAAGCAACAGGGTAAATGAGACACTCCATGGATTTCCATTAGATTCTGCGCTCCTTCCCGCTGAAATCTTCTTTCATCCGCTCGCTATAAGAGATATTCTTTTCTTCTTTATGGCCAGCAGCGTAATATATGTCTGATAACGACATGATTATTAGAGTAGATGCACCAAATAGCTGCTTATAATAAGTAATCTTTATACACGACAGTTTCCGCTTTATCGCCATTTTCAAGTACGTCTAGATTGATGTGATGTCCATATTACGTCGTTAGTGGGCTGTCTTATAACTGTCACTGTTTTAATAAGATGATAAATGATGTCAATAGGTTGAAAATAATATGTTAATTAAGCTGTGACAGTAGTAGAGTGGAACTGTCAAACTACTGTCACACCGTAATTAACATTTTATTATCGACATATTGACATCATTTACCATCTTATTAAAACAATGACAGTTATAAGACAGTCCACTAGCGACATAATATGGATGCCACATCAGTCTAGACGTACTTTAAAATGGCGATAACGCAGAAAGTCTGTCGTGAATAAAGATTACTCATTAGAAGCAGCTAGTTTGTGCACCGTCTCTAATAATCTAATAATATTTGATTACATCAGCTCAATATGAATATTTTATGTGTGCAGTTCACACAACATTGTTTCTGTTTCAACTGCACTAAAAGTCATATTAAGCTCATCACCTTCGTGTCACTGGTATTCAATATCCTTGTAATGCCCTCCTGTCTCTAGCAGTAAATGTAGTTTTTCTTGTACGGTTGTGTTTAGCGGACGAACTTTTACTTTGGACTTCGCTTTATGACATTCCAGTACATACAACTACTTTAGATTTCCCATGCAAATTTCACGACTGTTTCTCGGGCGCATAAATCAAGCAGACGCCGACAGTTTACCATGAGTTCCAATATGGCGGCAGATCAACGAATAACCACGACGATCGCAGACGTACGCGGCTGCCCTGCTGGTTTATTGTTTGCTAACTGTATACCCACAGCTTAATTATGACATATGGACAGTTTCTTCAAGCACGTGCGCAAATCAGCCTGAAGAGCCAATAATTTTGTTTAGCATACCGGACCAACGTCTCGTTAACCGTGGACATCTCTGTAACGTACAACGCTGCTACCTTGGGCGTTTATAAACTGCCTTTATTTCAGACTGACTCTTCGTGCACCATCGCGTAATACTAGTCACTTCTTAGGAAAGGGTATTCTCGAATTATCATTGTGGAATTGGATTTCTTTTGCCTAGGTGACAATCTGTTATACTTTATATAGGAAGTCTTTGGACTGCTCATCTCAGCTGCAGACTTTCACAGAATTACTACGACCCAGCTTGAAATCGAGACTACTGTGAATGGACGGCAGATGATAAGTTGTCTGTTGTTGTCAGTAATATTATCTTTGCTTCATGGGTCATTCACTGCTGAGAAGAATCCAACAACTGATTCAGCGCGCACATACTGCCAGAAGATCCTGTTTGAGGATACTGACTTCTATTCAAGTTGCAGTAATATGAGCGCCTCGTATTCGTCAACTATAGCTTTTTTTAACTTTGCCAGGCCAAATAAATCGTATCCTAATATGTCATCAGACGATAGCTATTGTTCGGAAAATTACATCAACAGACAATCATAACTTCGATGAAAAGGAGATTTTATTCTCTTATCTACTGCTATCTTGTGTCTTGTGAAGTCAGTTATTTGCTTATTTTATAAAGCGATTGTTGCTTGTAACAATAAGCGGAAGTGAACTCAATGGTTACAATCTAGAAAACTGTGAAAAATGTTGTGGATCAACAGAGAACCCATTTCATTCACTTACTTTCATTCATTGCATTTCTAACGAACTGAAACTAAACGAGTTGGCGCAGTGGTGAGAAGACAGTGGACACATATTCGGAAGAATTCTGATTCCAATGTCCCTTCGACTATCCAGAATTAGATTTTTCGTGATATCGATAAACGGCTCTATGTGAATGCTCGGACGTTTGCTTTGAGGAGCCATGGCCGATTTCCTTCCCCATCCTTCTCCAACTAGAATTTATGCTCTGCGTCTAACGTCTATGTCGCCGAGTCCTTGGTGTGACTAGGGCTTCCCGTCGGGTAGACCGTTCGCCGAGTGCAAGTCTTTCGATTTGACGCCACTTCGGTGACTTGAGCGTCGATGGGGATGAAATGATGATGATAAGGACAACGCAACACCCTGTCCCTGAGCGGAGAAAATCTCCGATTCAGCCGGGAATCGAACCCGGGCGCTTAGGGTTGACATTCCGTCGCGCTGACAACTTATTATTTTTTTTTTTTTGGTTCGTTATAGTTCGTTGCAATTGTTCGTGGCGGACGTCCCCTGACGCCCGTTGGGGTTCATTATTGATCCATTCACTCAGTTTTTTTTTTATTGCGGAGTGCAGCTAACCCTCTGACCGAAGACGCTGAGTTACCGTGCCGGCTCGATCAGCTACCGGGGGCGGACCCTTTCCTTGCTAACTGAAGGCGACAAAAGATACTTGAAACAGCAGTAGCTAGTAACGAACCGCCCTTAGACTCGGCGAAAAGGAAAAGAGCACATAACATACAGCTGTAAGCGAGACTGGGAAGGCGTCCAGCGACAACGAGGGATCGAGTGACACACGACTTAATGCGATGAGACGTCACTCAACGAGTAGCAACGTCGCGACATCCCGGCAGCAACGGCGCTTACATCTCTTCCAGAACAAGCAATCACACGAGCTGTGGCTATAAAATAACGGGACTGATGCTGTCACAGAGTAAGTACATACGCGACAAAGATGAACGACCAATATATGTGAAGCGTGAGGGTACATCAATGTGGTATCTCTGGTGTCTATTGGTAAATCAGTGTGGCCGTGGCCTTCGTTTGTCTAAGAGCTGTTATTTTGTTTTGTCGGAAAAATCAGTAAGTGTAATAATACATCAACGAATTGTCGTGAAGTTTCACATGAAACTTGGAATAACTGCTCCTGAAAGCTGTCTTTTACTAAAAGAAATGTAAGGCAAAGACTATTTTCAGTGGTTCAAGCGTTTCCAAGATGCCCGAGAAGACGTTGAAGATGACTCGAGCCCGGGACGCTGTTCTACATCGAAAACGGATGAAAATATCGAAAAAAGTAGGTAATCTCATTCGATCTGACCGTCGGTTGAATACTCGATCGATTGCTGAAACTATAGGAATTGACAAAGAATGTGTTAGGCAAATTGTACATAACCAATTTAACGTGAGAAAAGTGAGTGCGAAACTTGTGCCGAAAATTCTCACGATCGAAAAAAAAGCAGCTCGTGAAATTGTTTTTGCTGACACTTTGAGAACCACTAAAAAAGATCCTACTCTCGGAAAGAGTGATAATGTATGACGAATCTTATTTTTTCACTTATGATCCAGAAATCAAGCGCCAATCCATGTACTGCAATGACTCAACTTAACCAAGGGCGAAAAAAGCTCGAGTAAGCGGATCAAGATTTAAAGTGAAGATAACTGTTTTTTTTTTCGATATTCATGAAATTGTATGTCTTCACTTGGTTTCTGAAGGTCAAATTGTTAATCAACATTACTACCTTGAGGTTCTTGCTCAACTCCGTCAGAAAATTAGAAAAAAAGACCCGAATTGTGGAAGAACAAGTGACAGTTTCTATATCAATATAACGTAACGGCTCATACAACATAGTGTGTTGCGACAGTTCTAGCGAAGTAGAGCGTTGTAGGGATAGAGGAGAGGAAAAAAAAATGGTTCAAATGGCTCTGAGCACTATGGGACTCAACTGCTGAGGTCATTAGTCCCCTAGAACTTAGTACTAGTTAAACCTAACTAACCTAAGGACATCACAAACATCCATGCCCGAGGCAGGATTCGAACCTGCGACCGTAGCGGTCTTGCGGTTCCAGACTGCAGCGCCTTTTAACCGCACGGCCACTTCGGCCGGCTAGAGGAGAGGAGTGTATTGAGCCTGACAGTAACTAAATACACACGTTTTCTTAAATAATATGTTTTACCACAATAGTCTCGTTGTTTTGTAGCCACACCTCGTAACAATGAATTTTTTGAGCATCCAGTAGTTTCCTCCCCACAATTAGATACTGATGATAAGAAAATAAAAGTAAAAAAATGGTACTGTAATGTAGCCTCTAGGATCTCATGGTTAACTAGGATCTCATGGTTAACCACGAACATTCGAATAAATCAGCAGTCGCCATTAACAACATGTGAATAGTGAAACTCGAACCCAGGCTGATCGTCTGAAATGTTGGATGGACTGGCAACAGTAATCAGGGCTTCTCAAAATTTTTCAGTGCTGCAGAACATCATCTGAGCACCCAGCTACATAGAGCTGTACGAAACAGGACGTCCAACAAGAGGACACTGGCTTGTACAAAGTAAGGCCAATCTTTTATTTGATTAAGTTGAAGCATGATACGCAAGAAGTTCAAACCTATTTTGTTTATTTAATCATTCCTGACCTCAACAGTCTTCCCACGACTACCTTACACTGTCAGAACGCACGAGATCTGTTTACCGCTGCTATTGTGTGCGTAACCCATTCGAGCCACGCGAGCAGGAAAACAGAAAACAGCGAGTCTCCTGTAAAGGAGGCTATCTATCTCGGCGGGGGACCTCTCCGGCTTGTCCTGGAAGTTCAAACACAGATAAAAATAACTGGCCTGCCGCGAAAGGCAAACATCCAGAGCTGACTCCGGAAAACAACACGTCACTCTCGAACAAACGCCAAACAGACGTGTATGCGGAAAGGGAAATATCGTATCGCGGTCTGCGACTGTCACCCAAATCTCCACAGTCCCCTCGTTACAGGTACTGGTTTTACACGGCAGGTGTGGGTCATTAGTTGACGTACTCGACGCTTATCAGTGAGAGTTTATCTGCAAATTTTGGTACAAACGACCTTCATTCAGTTTCCCTCAATTTCTTAAATTTATTCAGTTACTACATTGTAGCCTGTTACCTATAATTCAAACACAGGTGCATTCATTCTTATGCAAAGTTTTACTATCAACAGCGATTTTATTCAAATACATCTGCAGCTAATGATACAGCTAAATTTTTTTCTCGACACGTCTTAACTGCACATAAAGTGCCCTAACTGATATTCCAACACATTCTAAACTCTCACATTAGCCGTCTCCAAGTCCTTCTTGTAGCAAAAGTATCGATAACCCATATACATGACTGTAGCGAATGTGACAATTAGGTGATCAGTCAAGATATTCTGACTAATCCTGGGGGTTAATGTTGTATTTGGGACACATTAAAACGCTTCCGCTCATTGTTTCCTAAAAGAAGAGGAAGAAGGTCTAATACTTAATTAGGCACAATACACATTGCTGACTATTAAAGTTTTTCTCAAGTACACTGATGTTTGTTAAAACTGCAACGCCAAAGGAGAAACATGTGACAGAAGTTAAGACTCCTACCACCTCCAGCCAGTCACTATGCGTACATGCTTTCTAATAAACAGGTCGTGGATATATTTCCTTCCAGCATTTTAAGTTATAAAAAGCATTACGTAAGTCCTGTGCATTCATAAACGTGGTAGAGTGCTAGTCACTTAATAGTGAAGATGTCTATGTTTTCGTAATTTTTTTAAGTTCCTGTTGTCTGTATTTAGTGATTAGTAAGACCGAAAAGAGGGAAGGAGGAGGAGAAATGGGGATGTGAAGCAAGGGGCGCACCTGACGTATCTATCAAACTTTTCTTTAAGTGTGAGCGTAAGAAAGGCGAGTTTAATTTACAGAAATTTCGGTGTATTGCGAGAAGAATGAAAGTAGCGAGAGAGGGTCATCCAGGCACTCGATTATGAAACGCCGGTTTCCATCGGTCGATCATTCTCTCTTCCATTACCGAGCCCGCTGCTGAATCACGGAACAAAAGCGGAGAAAAAGCTTCACTTTAATGCCGTGCAGCGTTCCTTTCTGGCCTCCTCCATATCGCTATCAAGTTGGCTGTACTGGATACAACTCTGTTGCATTCGTTTATAACTCTATACAATAGTAAATGTGTTACACTACATGAGAAACTGTACTTCAAAATGCAGATTATTGAGTGTGATGTAGACCCTGCATCGTACAAGTTTTCTTGCCTGAAGTGTGAGTTATTTGTTTTGCAAGCATTGGCTTACTACGTAATAAAAAAAGAGCTTCTTTATTCGAAATTGTAGTTCCGTAGCCCACTCATAGCCCTTTAAAAATGTATTAGCAAAAATGTGGAGCAGGTACTTTTTATAATCAACGGACTTATCATGGGGCCCGTCCTGGCTCTCAACGGGCCTAGTGATCCGTAAAAGAAATCGGGAATTTGTGGGGATGGATTAGAAGCGTAGGTAAACAGTTTTGGATCGTAATGGTAGAGCGCCGCACAGTGGCAGGCACAGAAATCCGCGTTCAACTAGACTAAGGAGTAGCAAGAAACTAGTGCATAGAAACTGGCTAGTGTAGTAGCAACCACTGAAAAAATTTCATTCTTTTACAATTACGTAACGCCATCAGAGCTCCTTTTTTGTAACGAGGCAACTGGCTACATTGTAACATTAAAAAAAAAGAATAAAGTCAGAAGGCATAAACTGCCGTTGCTGAGAGACCGCTACACACGTATTACGAATCCATGAAAGTCTCATATCAAAACATACTGTGAGCCAAAAGTCATGGAAAGGCACCAGATGTGATATCGGTCATCGGCTGCTAAAACCTATGCGCTTCATTTCGCCCTTGTCGGGACTAGTGCAGCGAAATAAGAAATTCCGAATACGAAAAATGCAGAAATAAGACAAGCTATATTTTAATATCAATTAAATAGAACAGCGCATTACAGTACGCAGTTAAGGTAACACTACAGAGTATATACAAAGCACTGTCACAGAGGCATATTACACTGCGTGCAGTACACTTCGCCACAGCCACATTCACGTACGAAATACAGTGTTCATATATACCTACATCCCCCCCCCACGCCCCTCTTTTGAACAGATGTTTCGGATGTCACTTTTACAAGTCAAACCACATTATCTCACTCTTACGAAATTTCTCCTTGTTCACAGGTTTGTTAGTACATCAGCGAACATCTCTTCTGTGCATAAATAATCTACTTCATTTTCCCTTGCTCTACGTGATCCCTTATCAAATGGTTCTCTAAATCGAAGTGTTTGGTTCTGCCATTAGTAACATTATTTTTGGTTAAGTTTATAGCTCCCTTGTTGTCACAGACTATCTTGGTGGGATTCATACTGATATTAGGCTCTACATCATTTACTAGAATCCTGATCCACAATGCTACTTGAAATGTGTGTGACAGAACCACGCACTCAGATTCTACCGCGCTCAAGGTTACCGTTTTCTGTCTTTTTACAGGACCGGGATATAAGTCCTTCCATTAATCTAATACAACTTCCAGTAATGGAATGTCTGCTCTCCAACTCACGTCTATAATCCCCTTCACTATAGCCCTCGAGTTTTATATTTCTCTTTTTACAATATCTTAATTTACGGTCTGTTGTTCTGATTTGATATCTATATATTCTTTTAACTGTTCTCCAGTGTTCCTCTCTTGGGCTTTTGCGGGATCTGCTTACAATATTTGTGGCGAAAGCAATATCAGGCCTTAATATTTGTGACAAATACAAAATGTTTTCTACTGCCTCTAAATATTGTTATTTTCATTGCACTCTACATCTTCTTCATTGTTTGTTAACTTGGCTTCTGGTTCCATCGGTGTAGAAATGGGTTTATAGTCACTCAAGCCAAACTTTTTCAGAATTTTCTTTGTCTATGACAACTGATTTATGCATAACGCTTCTGTCTTCTTATTTTCAAAAATCTTCACACCCAAGTCATTACTGTTAAACATGGCTTTTAACTATCTCTCAAAATTGTTCATCTGTGCTTCATCTTTGGTTAGAGTGGAGGAATCCTCCAGCCATGGAGCCATTATTGTGACCTCTTCTTTACTTCTTCTGTAATAGAAACCACGATCTGCCTTGGACTGGTTGGTTGTGTTGGGGAAGGAGACCAGACAGCGAGGTCATCAGTCTCATCGGATTAGGGAAGGACAGGGAAGAAAGTCGGCTGTGCCCTTTGAAAGGAACTATCCCGGCATTTGCCTGGAGCGATTTAGGGAAATCACGGAAAACCTAAATCAGGATGGCCGGACGCGGGATTGAACCGTCGTCCTCCCGAATGCGAGTCCAGTGTCTAACCACTGCGCCACCTCGCTCGGCCTTGGACTGTTTCAACTCATCTTTAGCAAGGTCCCGTGCAGACGTCTGTTCCAGCATCGGCCACTCTGCTCAGTCCATAAAAACTTTTCTTCAATCGCCAAATCTTCCCATTTTCTAGACGAGTTTTTGTAGGTTCTTCCAGTGGGATCCCATATATTTTCTCATATAATTTCCCACTTACGGAAGCTGTCTTCACATCCATTTTCTTTTATTGCCAAGCCTAAAAGGTATCTAAGTTATTCATATTTTACCGCTGGCGAGAACGTTTCCCCGTAGTCTATCCCTTCTTTTTGTAAGCATCCCTTGACTGCAAGTCATGCTTTATATTTTGGTGTTGCACTCTCAGTGTTTTTTACGCTAGACACCCACCGTGATTGTAATGGTTTTTTCCTTTCTGACATTCCAACCCATTCGAAAATTACATTTTCATAAAATGACTGTAATTCTCTTTCCATAGCTTCTCTCCATTGCTGAGAATTCGGACGACTCAGAGGCTCTTCAACTGTTGCGGGTCCTTCATTACGAGTTTGGGCTGTATACACCTCATAATCAGGGTGTTCTTTATGTTTAGATACACGAGAAGAGCGTCTCAGAATATTTTCTTCCTCTTCTTCATCCTTTAGAACTTTATCTTGATAGAATGTACAGTATCTATGTTTCTTTGCCATCTTCTTCCTCTTCTTTATTTTGTTTCTTTTCCAGAATTAGCATTTCTTGAACTTGACGACGTTAATGAAATGACTGTACTCTCTTGATGATCCTATTTTGTTTAGTTTTTATTACTGTCAAGGAATACATCATCTCTACTAGTCAGCATCTTCTTACTTGTTGGATTCATGAGTCGGTAACCCTTTACACTCACTTTTCCTTTGGTGGCATTGCGATACGATGTCATCTATCTTCTGCAGCTGTAACACTTGACTGGTTTCTTCTTTTTCTTCTTCGAATAAAGTGCTGTAGCTGTTTCCTTCTCCGAACGAAGACGCACTTTTCACGTTCTGCAGGATCTTCACTTTTATGCTGTCTCCCGTAATCGGTATTCCGAACTTTCTAACCCCATGATCATGAATGCATATTTATCGGGCAGACCTACTAGCAATAATGTGTCTACCCATTCATCGGCAATCTCGAACTCAATGTTCCTTAGTTGATTATATGTGGATATTATCTTGTTATTGACATACTCGCCCAAGTTCTTGCAGTTATCCAGCCGAGTGATTCTAAGTTAACGGAGTACTCCGACTTTTCTTGTAAGACCACCGTCTTCAGATGCGCTCTGTAACTTGTCTCAAATTTCTTTTGCCATCACAGCTTTCTCTAAGTGTACATAGCTCACTGGATCAGTCAATAGTATCAGACTGGATCTTGCCTTCCGATGCTTATTTGCGTAATTTGGCTCAGTGGGCTTCAGTGTACCATTCAGACGCCTCATAAATCGTTCAGGTGTAAGTATTCTTCTACAGCAAAATTCCATGTAGCGTGGTTCTCGCGACCCACAAGTCTCTCTATTTGCGGTATTTTGACGCATTCATTTTCACAATTACTTTTACTGGTGGCACAGACAGTATTAAACTATGCCGAAGTATTCTGTCATGTAGAAGTAAATATCGTGAAATAGACCTGGAAGTGTGTAGTGAAAGCTATCGGGACGAGACGATTTCGGCATAGTAACAAGCCATTTACGCTGTACGACCTATTAGAGAAGGGATAGGGAAAAATCGACTGAGGCCCATCTGAACGGCTCTTCACAGCGTCGTTTCCTTCTCCGAACGAAGACGCACTTTTCACGTTCTGCAGGATCTTCACTTTTATGCTGTCTCCCGTAATCGGTATTCCGAACTTTCTAACCCCATGATCATGAATGCATATTTATCGGGCAGACCTACTAGCAATAATGTGTCTACCCATTCATCGGCAATCTCGAACTCAATGTTCCTTAGTTGATTATATGTGGATATTATCTTGTTATTGACATACTCGCCCAAGTTCTTGCAGTTATCCAGCCGAGTGATTCTAAGTTAACGGAGTACTCCGACTTTTCTTGTAAGACCACCGTCTTCAGATGCGCTCTGTAACTTGTCTCAAATTTCTTTTGCCATCACAGCTTTCTCTAAGTGTACATAGCTCACTGGATCAGTCAATAGTATCAGACTGGATCTTGTCTTCCGATGCTTATTTGCGTAATTTGGCTCAGTGGGCTTCAGTGTACCATTCAGACGCCTCATAAATCGTTCAGGTGTAAGTATTCTTCTACAGCAAAATTCCATGTAGCGTGGTTCTCGCGACCCACAAGTCTCTCTATTTGCGGTATTTTGACGCATTCATTTTCACAATTACTTTTACTGGTGGCACAGACAGTATTAAACTATGCCGAAGTATTCTGTCATGTAGAAGTAAATATCGTGAAATAGACCTGGAAGTGTGTAGTGAAAGCTATCGGGACGAGACGATTTCGGCATAGTAACAAACCATTTACGCTGTACGACCTATTAGAGAAGGGATAGGGAAAAATCGACTGAGGCCCATCTGAACGGCTCTTCACAGCGTCGTGGACGCACTCCTGGTCGGAATACTATCGAAATCTAAATTAAGATTGCCGAATTACAATTTGAAGCCAAGACTTTGTAGCTTGTTCGATTCTTTTCCTTCGGAGGGATCGAAATGAAATAAATACGTAAGTTCTGCCTGTCACCGCCTTCCCTACTAGCAGGTTATAAGAACCTTATCTGATGATCTACTGCTGACTTTGATGGCAGGCATATCGACTACTGATTGAAATTAATTGCCTAATGAAGAGAACCGGGGAAGACTACAGACCAGTAACAGACAGCTCAAAGAAAAGAAAATATATTCTCGTAAACACATTTAAACGCGAGGCAGCCTCGATACAAATAGGTGGTAACTAGCCAGTCCACAATTTCTCACTACACAGGCGATCGGCAGGCTTGCTGTGGGCCAAGCCACAATACAGAGAAAGACACAAAATACGAACAAAGACAACGATAAGTATTCCAGCCGCTAGAGAAAGTTTTGATGCAGATTAACAGAGATGAACTCCAGGATTCGAATCACAAGTTACGGTAAAGATCCGTGAGTGGAAACGCATAGCGAGCACACGCCCAGGGCCAGCACGACAAAGACTGCTGACTCAGCACTGATAAAACCGGGAGGCTGATCTCTCGCAATTCAAATCCAATATTAATATCTTAAACGCGGTCGGCTTTGTTATGGGCGTTCGCCTTGAATTGACACGATCAAAACAGAGCGTAGTGGTGTCTGTCTGCCTCCATGGGGGGTGGAAACAAACACGTTCAGCTCATAATGGTGTCCACTGCCGCACGACTACTGGTCACGAAATAAAGCCTACAATGTACTGCCACGAACTGAGCCTACCGAGCACTGCCACGAACTGACGATGAGAGAGCAACTCTCAGCAGTTTTGTAATCTCTGATCATCACACGGTGTATGCTTCCTCCGACAGCAAGAGCACCCTGCTGCCAATTCAGGCTTTTTCCAAAGCTGTTTCACAGAGGAAGACCGCACTGCAGTTCCTTCTCTAAATCCTCGCACAAACGAAAAAATGGCTGACATCGAAATAAGTGTCCAAGGAATAGAAAAGCAACTGGAATCACTCAACAGAGGAAAGTCCACTGGACCTGACGGGATACCAATTCGATTCTACACAGAGTACGCGAAAGAACTTGCCCCCCTTCTAACAGCCGTGTACCGCAAGTCTCTAGAGGAACGGAAGGTTCCAAATGATTGGAAAAGAGCACAGGTAGTCCCAGTCTTCAAGAAGGGTCGTCGAGCAGATGCGCAAAACTATAGACCTATATCTCTGACGTCGATCTGTTGTAGAATTCTAGAACATGTTTTTTGCTCGAGTATCATGTCGTTTTTGGAAACCCAGAACCTACTATGTAGGAATCAACATGGATTCCGAAAACAGCGATCGTGTCAGACCCAACTCGCTTTATTTGTTCATGAGACCCAGAAAATATTAGATACAGGCTCCAAGGTAGATGCTATTTTTCTTGACTTCCGGAAGGCGTTCGATACAGTTCCGCACTGTCGCCTGATAAACAAAGTAAGAGCCTACGGAATATCAGACCAGCTGTGTGGCTGGATTGAAGAGTTTTTAGCAAACAGAACACAGCATGTTGTTATCAATGGAGAGACGTCTACAGACGTTAAAGTAACCTCTGGCGTGCCACAGCGGAGTGTTATGGGACCATTGCTTTTCACAATATATATAAATGACCTAGTAGATAGTGTCGGAAGTCCCATGCGGCTTTTCGCGGATGATGCTGTAGTATACAGAGAAGTTGCAGCATTAGAAAATTGTAGCGAAATGCAGGAAGATCTGCAGCGGATAGGCACTTGGTGCAGGGAGTGGCAACTGACCCTTAACATAGACAAATGTAATGTATTGCGAATACATAGAAAGAAGGATCCTTTATTGTATGATCATATGATAGCGGAACAAACACTGGTAGCAGTTACTTCTGTAAAATATCTGGGAGTATGCGTGCGGAACGATTTGAAGTGGAATGATCATATAAAATTAATTGTTGGTAAGGCGGGTACCAGGTTGAGATTCATTGGGAGAGTCCGTAGAAAATGTAGTCCATCAACAAAGGAGGTGGCTTACAAAACACTCGTTCGACCTATACTTGAGTATTGCTCATCAGTGTGGGATCCGTACCAGATCGGGTTGACGGAGGAGATAGAGAAGATCCAAAGAAGAGCGTCGCGTTTCGTCACAGGGTTATTTGGTAACCGTGACAGCGTTACGGAGATGTTTAACAAACTCAAGTGGCAGACTCTGCAAGAGAGGCGCTCTGCATCGCGGTGTAGCTTGCTCGCCAGGTTTCAAGAGGGTGCGTTTCTGGATGAGGTATCGAATATATTGCTTCCCCCTACTTATACCTCCCGAGGAGGTCACGAATGTAAAATTAGAGAGATTAGAGCGCGCACGGAGGCTTTCAGACAGTCGTTCTTCCCGCGAACCATACGCGACTGGAACAGGAAAGGGAGGTAATGACAGTGGCACGTAAAGTGCCCTCCGCCACACACCGTTGGGTGGCTTGCGGAGTATAAATGTAGATGTAGATGTAGATGTAGATGAGCGAGGTCGGTAATACCGACGGTCGCTTAGACTTTCAGCCGAGGGGCTGTTCGGTCCGCCCCTGCACTGGATGACTTTACTGGGATGGCGCCAGGCGTCTGGCAGTCGGAGAGGCCGGCGTCCCTCCGCGCTACCGTCGTGGATTTTTTAAACCAACGGCCACTGGATCTTCTGCGCTCCTACTCCATTTTGGCGAATTTATGAATTAAATGTCTGATAAACCCAGAAATTTCTCTGTCCCCACCATCTGATATTTCTGTATTCAGGCAAGCTATCTGTGCTATCTGCTACCGTAAACTCGTAAACTGTGATTGGAACAGCAGTTTTAATTTTATTTCAGACCCTCTCCTTGTATAGGATTGGACTGGACCGCTACACAGACTTCGACACGTACTTTAAACGTCTCTAGAAAGTCTCTGTGTTACATCCTCCGTAATATGAGCGCAGTGCTCCACTGCAATGTCGTACCGATCGTTTGTTTCAAAGGTCGCCTCGAAATCCAGCTCCAAATACGCCATTAACAGAAATAGTAAAACTCTGGAAACACGCTAACTAACACAGGGAATCCTCCAAACCATACAGTACGTCACAAAAACTGATGATTGTCGAACTGAAGTTAACTTACAAACGCACTCAAGAACGTGCTAGAGTATAAAAGATTCAGATCAAAAGCTGGATTTCTGAACTGGAATAAGACTTGCAAGGAGTCGACTGAAATTGCGTGCGGTAGCTTATAGGCTGGTTGTTAACAAGGGAACGAGAACTGGAGCGAGTTTCCTTGTTAGCCAAGTCATGACGGCATTTTCCTTGTTCCAATCGACACACATCTAAACGGAACGAACTCACCTTCGTTAGTGAACGTCGCTGGCGTTATCGAAGTGTAATTGTGACACGAAGGCTATCTGTGTTTCCTGCTTTTCTAACATTCATGGCATTATGACGCCATTTTTTGTAAGTCATCAGCCTTTCGACTGGTTTGGAGCCGTCCCCCGCCTCCTCCTATCTTGCGCTATCTTACATATCTACGTGACTTACTGCCAACGTCCTATATAAGCTGCTAAGTATATTCTGGTTTCTGTCTGCCCCTACGATTGGTCCCCTCTACGCTCCTTCCAACGCGAAGTTGACTCTTCCTGTATAACTTAGGAGTTGCCTTCTGGTAACGTTGCTCACGGACTTCTTTCGTCGCGTTTTCATTTCAGTGCGTAATCTTTACTTATCTTATCTCTCCTCTTAATCTTTTACAGTCTTCTATAGCATCACATTTCAAACGCTTTCCGTTTCTTCTACCCGAATTTCCCGTGCTTTGTTTTTCACGTTCATACCGTTCTGAGCTCGAGGCTATCCTTTAGGAAATGCTTTCTCAATTTCAAATCAATATTTAATGTCAACGGAGCTGTATTATTCACTTTGAGCGGTTTAGGGAAATCACGGAAAACTTAAAATTGGATAGCTGTATGGAGATCTGAACCGCCCTCCTCTCGAATGCGGATCCGTGTCGTATCACTGGGCCACCTTGTTCTGTCTTGGCATGAGAATTCTTCCTTTATTTTGATATTAAGCAGTTTGCTTTTCTCATTGAAACTGTTCTTCGTCATTTTTGCCTTGCCTGTGTTTATGCTTGAGCGATACTGTCTGCTAAGGGTGCTGATCATTCAGTTCGTCAGGTCTTGTAAGCACAGTATTCCTTCTTTTGGCTGGAAGCACAATATCCTCTGCGAATTTGGCGTTGGTATTCTTTATTTATTTCATGCATTCATTACCTTCCCGGCTTGCACTTTTATTCCTCTTATGAAATTTTCTTACACTTTTTTCAGTGCCTCTTCGACATACAAGTTAACGAACGGTGCGGATTACCTTCTTCTTCTTCTATATCAAACTCTTCATTCACTTTTCGGATAGATCTTTCCATTGTTTGGGCCTTCACGTACCGCCCCTACCCCCATCTAACTGCCCTGTTTCTGCGCTTAACAGACGTTTCCCTTAAACACTTCCTAACACGAACTTCCTTTCTTTATCTGCTATTTTTATTCTCATTTGGTTCTTGCACACTAATCGCAGAACGGTGAACATTTCATACCACGCGACAGGTTTTAAGCTCTTCTGGGTCCAAAATGGCTCGGTATCATGGTTTTTCAGTATTCGTTCGTTACTAAATTCAGAATTGCTTCTATGGTATATTTTCTGTTTCTGAAAATGACCTTATCTTTATCCCTTATATCTCCAGTTTTACCCTCTCTTCTCTTGTGAATTACTCTGGTCAATGTATACGAGAATGATACGTCGCCATGATCTTTCAGTAGTTGCCACACTTGTTCTCTAGTGTCTTCTCTCTTAATGTGACGACAGTGCAATTACGGAAATCTGATAGATCTCCCTATTTAATACTTACTGATGCCAATTCAAATAACATTCTAGTTGTTATACTGTACTTCTGAAAGATTTTAGTGGCATCAAAGGTATATCATCGATTCATGCTCCAACATTACGTTTAATTTTCTAACACACCGCGTCGATTTTCCTGTGATTATCTCTTTCACGATACCTTTAGATGTCTCTCTCATTCACTCAGTTCTTGCCTGTTTGCAGTTACGGGGGTAATGTCACTCTTAGGCAGCCTGTACTGACTCCTTACAATGTCATTATTTGGATTCTTAAATTTTCTTCTTTAGCTGATAAGCTGGCGTTTTCCTGAATTATTCATGACGTCATTGCCACTGCTTCCGCTGTTCCGATTGTGCCCTGACCGGCCCTATTTCCTTCTATCAGCTCAAGAATTCAATTATCCACAGTTTTAGTAATTAGTTTTTTGAGTTTTATTACGGCAGTAACTTCCCATTCACGTTTTTGTAAAAAAGCTTTTACAAGGGAGTTGTATAACTTACATAGATTTATTGAACTTAAAGTCAAGAAACACATCAAATAAAGAGTTAAGGGTATTTTGTTGATCTTTTCATTCAAAAAATGGCTCAAATGGCTCTCAGCACTATAGGACTTAACATCTGAGGGCATCAGTCCCCTAGAACTTAGAACTACTTAAACCTAACCAACCTAAGGACATCACACACATCCATGCCCGAGGCAGGATTCGAACCTGGGACCGTAGCGATCACGCGGTTCCAGACTGAAGCGCCTAGAACCGCTCGGCCAATCTGGCCGGCGATCTTTTCATTGAATGATTATCTGCAGTGCTGACTAAAGCTGTGTTGGTTCAAAGTCTCTCGTACCTTTTGTTTCGGGTGTGATAAGACAGCCGTCGGTGATCTTCAAATGAAGCGTATAGTCCAAACTAACTGCCACATTAATTGGCGACGTAGCTAATCTCAGCTGAGAAATTTATCAGCATGTAAAGGTACATAGAAATTCTACAAACATCTGATACATCCACATCAGTAACAGAATAGCATTATCCATCGTTCCTATACTTAAGTGACATAGTGCCTTTGAATTTGACAAATCTTTGACGCTTTGTAATGATGAACCTTGGTGACCTTGTGAGAAAGTCTGTAATTTTAACCCGGTTCTTTAGGACCACACAAACAGTGCTTCACCACTGGAGCACCTCTTCCGTTTTCTGAGTGTTCCTATGGACAAAGTTACATGCGCCATTAGACCAAATAAAAACACGTATGAGAAAGAAACATGCGCCATAAATTTATACAAGTTTGTTATTATTTCGAAGAACTGATGAAATATTGGCCTGTTGCCGAATGTTTTGGGTAGCAAACAGTTAACTGTTTTTCTTCAAACCACGGTCTAGATAGAGTCTAAATATTTGCTGAATTAGCCAAGCGCAATGAAACTCTCAGGGCGAAACCAACGAAATACGTGTGATTTGGTACGAAGATACCGTCGCATAGCCTCATCAAAGAGGACAGCAACAGGTTTAGCACTCAGTGATACAGAGATAATCGAGAACATAAAAGACAACAAACCTTTCATATCAAATAACTGGCAAGTAAGTAAGTAAGTAATACATTCCGTCTCGCAATAATATAAAAGGTAACAAGATAGTTGCTTAAGAACAGAAAGGATGTAAAAGAGACCGAGGGGATATAATCAACAGATGAAAATTGATTTCTTTATTGACGGTGAGGAGCTATTCAGGGAGAAGTTGAGATTTCGGTTTCGAAAACCAGGAGTAACAGCTGGGAGAGTGCCGTGCTGACTAGGTGTCGTTCTGACCCCAACGCATAAGAAGGAATTTAACAAAGGACTATTACATCACCCATAAATCATACCAAACGCGCGAGTAAACGCTGAAGCATTGAAACGACAGCTTTTGCGTTGCTGAACCCGACTAGAATCTTTGTACAGCAAACTATTCCACTCATAAACGTAATTAATATGTTGCGCAGTGCTATTTGTACCAAAAAATTGACGTCAGTGTTTTCAGAACAGACTTCCGCTGTGCAAGGAGATGACAACTATGCCTGTTGCAAAGCTAAAATTAGCAGTGAGAAATTTACTGTATAGTTTTCAAACTGTTTGTGATGCACGGAACCATAATAGTTACAACGAACGTTACTAATAGTTTTAAAGAAACCGAAATGTATTTGGTCGAATTAAACACTTATTTGAAGAAATAAGCCGAGCCGTTCTAGGCGCTTCAGTCTGGAACCGCGCGACCACAACGGTCGCAGGTTAGAATGCTGCCTCGGGCATAGATGTGTGTGATGTCCTTAGGTTAGTTAGGTTTAAGTAGTTCTAAGTTCTAGGGGACTGATGACCTCAGCTGTTCCCAAGCCCCATGGTGCTCAGAGCCATTTTTTTGAAGAAATACAGCAACCAGATACTTCCGCTGTAGCTTTCTTTACAGGGAGACAATTATTGAACTGTTGTTGTTGTGGTCTTCAGTCCTGAGACTGGTTTGATGCAGCTCTCCATGCTACTCTATCCTGTGCAAGCTTCTTCATCTCCCAGTACCTACTGCAACCTACATCCTTCTGAATCTCCTTAGTGTATTCATCTCTTGGTCTCCCTCTATGATTTTTACCCTCCACGCTGCCCTCCAGTGCCAAATTGGTGATCTCTGGATGCCTCAGAACATGTCCTACCAACCGATCCCTTCTTCTAGTCAAGTTGTGCCACAAGCTCCTCCTCTCCCAAATTCTATTCAATACCTCCTCATTAGTTAAGTGATCAACCCATCTAATCTTCAGCATTCTTCTGTAGCACCACATTTCAAAAGCTTCTATTCTCTTCTTGTCCAAACTATTTATCGTCCATGTTTCACTTCCATACATGGCTACACTCCATACAAATACTTTCAGAAATGACTTCCTGACACTTAAATCTATACTCGATGTTAACAAATTTCTCTTCTTCAGAAACGCTTTCCTTGCATTGCCAGTCTACATTTGATATCCTCTCGACTTCGACCATCATCAGTTATTTTGCTCCCCAAATAGAAAAATTCCTTTACTACTTTAAGTGTCTCATTTCCTAATCTAATTCCCTCAGCATCACCCGATTTAATTCGACTACATTCCATTATCCTCGTTTTGCTTTTGTTGATGTTCATCTTATACCCTCCTTTCAAGACACTATCCATTCCATTCAACTGCTCTTCCAAGTCCTTTACTGTCTCTGACAGAATTACAATGTCATCGGCGAACCTCAAAGTTTTTATTTCTTCTCCATGGATTTTAATACCCACTCCGAATTTTTCTTTTGTTTCCTTCACTGCTTGCTCAATATACAGATTGAATAACATCAGGGAGAGACTACAACCCTGTCTCACTCCCTTCCCATCCACTGCTTCCCTTTCATGTCCCTCGACTCTTATAACTGCCATCTGGTTTCTGTACAAATTGTAAATAGCCTTTCGCTCCCTGTATTTTACCCCTGCCACCTTCAGAATTTGAAAGAGCGTATTCCAGTCATTATTGAACTATATGAAATAAAATCGCCATAACTTCTGAACGGTTTGCGTTAGGACGCTCAAAATGCGCGGTTGGCCGCGGGGCATGATGGGAATTAGTATGCGCGTACGCACGCGTCTTGTTGTCGGCCACTTCCATTTGATGGGTACGTCAGAAAGCAGACTTGGCGCATCTGGGGGACTGAGAATCCGCATTTCGCGATCGAGAAGTCTCTTAACCATCAACGGGTGACCGTGTGGTGTGCAGTGTCCAGTGACAGAATAATCGGTGCGATATTCCTTGATGGCACGGTGGCCAACGAACGGTACATTAAGGTTTTGGAAGATGATTTTTCCCCAATATCCAAAGTGACCCTGATGTCGACAAGACGCGGTTCATGCAAGACAGAGCTCGACCTCATAGAAACAGGAAAGTATTTGATGTCCTGGAGGAGCACTTTGGGGACCGCATTCTGACTTCGGAGTACCCAGAGGCCACTGGCATGAGCCTCGATTGGCTGCCACCTTCTGCGGATCTGAACATATGCGGCTCCTTTTTGTGGGGCTATATTAAACACAAGGTGTACAGCAATAACTCCAAAACCATTGCCGAGCTGAAAACAGTCATTCAGGAGGTCATCGACAGTCCGACACTTCAGCGGGTTATGCAGAATTTCGCTATTCGTCTGCGCCACATCATCGCCAATGATGTCAGGCATATCGAACATGTCATAACCTAAATCCGAATATCTGTACTGACGATTACATGTTGAATAAAGTGTGTGGACGTCGTAGTTTTTTACAAATTTTTTTTCATATAGTTCAATAATTGTCACTTTGTATGTCAAGATGCATTATCTGCCACTTTCAATTGGCGTGATGCAATACTCGCATCGTTAGACCAACGTTTTTTCGGACTGGAGTTTGAATGCTGCAGCTGCCCTATGCAATATGCAATCCTTTTATCTACCACGTTAGGAGTCCCTTTTTAGCATTTGCAAGTGTAGCACATATACTTCACTGAGCTCTGATTCAGCTCAGCATTCACCAAGTGCCAATTGCATATCTGATCAGTAATGTGGGGACACTAGTTAGCGGGTGTTAATATGGAATGTGCCCACCCTTTGTCTTTACGGTTGCTCGAATTCTGCTGTGGACGTTTTCTGTGAGTCACGTGACTGTCTGTGGATGGATGGCAACCCATTCTTCGTCAAGAGCCGAAACTAGAAAAATTAGTGATGTTGGGCGCTTGGGTCTGGAGTGAAGTCGCCATTCCAACTCATTCCAACGCTGTTCCATTGGATTCAACTCGGGACTCCATGGGCAGACCACTTGATTTCAGGAATATTATTTTCCACAAACTATTGCACTACGGATGCTGCTTTAACACGGGGTGCACTGTCATGCTGATATGGTCAAGGTCTCCGAACTGTTCTTCTACTGCACGCAGTACACAATGCTGTAAAATGTATTCACATCTTTCTGAATTCAGCCTTTTTAAGTGCGATAATGGGACCACACCTAACCGTGAAAAATACCCCCATACCGCAACACCAGAGCCTCCACACTTCACTGTCGGGAATGCACATTATGGCGCAAAACGTTCTCCAGCTATTCGCCAAACCCAAACCCTTCCGTCGGATTGACACAGAGTAAGGCGTGAGTGACCAATCCACTCGTTTCTAGTTTACCCACTGTCCAGTGGCATAGCTCTTAACTCCACCTCAAGCGTCCTAATCACTGGATCAGTCCCCTAGAACTTAGAACTACTTAAACCTAACTAATCTAAGGACATCACACACATCCATGCCAGAGGCAGGATTCGAACCTGCGACCGTAGCAGTCGCACGGTTTCAGACTGAAGCGCCTAGAACCGCTCGGCCACACCGCCCGATTACGTGAGATCTGTCTGGTCTTAGTTATCTGTGGTTGTTCCTGCCCATTACCACTTCACAATCACGTCACCAATAGTCGACTTGGGCAGTTTTAGAAGGGTGGAAATTTCCGTAATGAATCTGTTACACAGGCGACGTCCGATGAGTACTCCACTTCCCAAGTTACTTTTTGAGCTCTCCTGACCTATCCATTCTGTTGTTACTTCTTCTCTGTTGACAACGCAATACTCCCCACCTCCTTTTATACTGGCGGGCCAGCCTCTCGTGACATCTAGTGGACAAAACCGCATCACATTGGTCTCTCCGGATACTTCCGCTCAGATAGTGTATGCGTTTATTTATACAGAGCCGGCACGGTAGCTCAGCGTATTCGGTAAGAGAGCTGGTTGGACTCTGTAATAAAAAAATTGAATGGATGGATCAACAAACGAACTTGAAAGGATATCATGTGACGTCCGCAACGACCAAACACCATGATCAACAACGGAAAAAAGTGATCAGCGTGACAGAATGTCAATCCTATGGACCCGGGTTCGATTCCCGACTCGGTGTTGTGCTGTCCTAATCATCATTATTTCATCCCCATCGACGCGCAAGTCGTCGAAGTGGCGTCATATCGAAAAACTTGTACCCTTCGAACAGTCTACCCGACGGGAGGCACTAGTCACACGACATTTACATTTATTTATACCGGAAGAGAATAACTGTCTCTAACTATTAATTAAACGCAAATGCACAATTCGGGGAAAGTAATAAGTAAATGGCCTGTTATTTTACACAGGTCAGCTATATCATTCAAAATGTGGTCGATAAGAAACGTCATAATGATAATGTATAAATGTATTGCACCAGCTGATGATGGGTAAAACTTCAAAAACGCGTCTCTGTACTAATAATACTACATAAATAGTAACCGGTTGCTGTATTTCTTAGTAATTTAATCCACGGTTACGGAACCGAACCACCATTACCAAGGCTAAAAACTGCAAAGGGCTTACTGGAGCTGAAAAATACATGGTAAGCAAATTATTATTCTTTTAAAGAATTGACATTATCTTTTAAAGCAATGGTATTTACGTAAAACATAGATACGTGCTCTCATTCAGATTGCTTCTAAGGATAGCGCCGGCGGAAGCACTGGATTCCCCAGTTGTAGTTCCCCCTGCGACACTTCCGTGACGGCTTTGTCTCGCGTCACATGCTCAGACACTCCCACTGGGAGACGTCTATTTCTGTATGAGCAGCGAGCCATATTTCTCTCTCGTCGCCGCTTAGGTTCTCCTAGCTCTGATGCGGATGCGTACGCCGTGTGATGGGAGGCGTACACTTAACATTCCATCAGCCAAATACCGACACATAAAACCCTTTAGAAAATACATTTACTGCTATTGGAAGTGTGAAATATGAATAAAGAGTAGTAAAAATGTCTAAAAATTATTGAACAATATTTCGATTTTCACCGGTACCATTCTACTATAATACCTCGGAAGTAATCGGTACAGGAGGACACGTAGTGTAGCAGTACTATTCATTCCAGTTCCAGCTCCAGCTCAGTTAGCAGAACATCAGTAAACCCGCACCCCGGATTCTTTAAGCAATCATACCCCTAGTAGTATCACAAGAACTGTGTCGTACACTGATATAATTTTCAAAGACGTTCAGTGGTACAAGTGGATACTTTATGAAAAATGTTATGCGAATAGTTATTAGTTAAGAAGTCATAAATTAAAACGTTATGCCTGATGCGTCAGTTTTACTACATGAACTACGAAAATGTCGTAAGTGATAAAAACGTTTTTCCTCCCTTCATTTTGTGGGGGTTGTCAGCGAGAAAAAGTTCTATAAATGTTTGAAAGTATGTATAAAGTTTGTTGCAGCTGTAAATGTTTGAAAGTATGTATAAAGATTGTTGCAGGTCCCTACGTGCTCTCATTGTCAAGCACTGGATGAATATAGTCTGAGTAATTTACGCTCCACGAGTTGTGATGCTTCAAGACGTATACACGTTTTCTAACTCTAATGATTGACTTATTGTGTTAAACCTTTAACATAAGATTATAGCTCTTAATGAACAGATTATGACTGAATTTTAATGTTTTTAAATTCAGTCAGTTACTGAATAAAATATTGAAAATCAAATTTCTGTTGCTCTGGAAGCCGTTACATAGGTAACCTGCAACTTGGACCTTGATTCAGGCTTGTTTAGTAATGCAGATGTGTGAGAAGGATTACCTGCGCCTTTCTGAACGAGCCCGAATATCACTAATTTCACTGTTAGTTGTAGGTTTCATAGGGCATATTCCTGATAAATGTTTCATTTCTCCCTAAGTAGGTGCGTGCCAACAGAATGTTTTCGCAATCGGAGGAGAAAACTGGTGATTGAAATTTCGTGAGAAGATCCCGTCGCAACGCAAAACACCTTTGTTTTAATGATTGCCACTCCAATTCACGTATCATGTCTGTGACACTATCTCCCCTATTTCGCGATAATACAAAACGAGCTGCCCTTCTTTGTACTTTTCCGATGTCATCCGTCAGTCCCACCTGATGGGGATCCCACACCACACAGCAATACTCCAGAATAGGGCGGACAAGCGTAGTGTAAGCAGTCTCTTTGGTAGACTTGTTGCACTTTCTAAGTGTTCTGCCAATGAATCGCAGTCTTTGGTTTGCTCTACCCACAATATTATCTATGTGATCGTTCCAGTTTAGATTATTTTTAATTGTAATCCCTAAGTAGTTAGTTGAATTTACAGCCTTCAGATTTGTGTGGCTTATCGCGTAATCGAAATGTAGCTGATTTCTTTCAGTACTCATGTGAATAACTTCACACTTTGCTTTATTCAGGGTCAATTGCCACTTTTCGCACCATACAGATATCTTATCTAAATCATCTTGCAAGTCGTTTTGATCATCTGATGACTTTACAAGACGGTAAATGACAACATCATCTGCAAACAATCTAAGACGGCTACTCATATTGTCTCCTATGTCGTTAATATAGATCAGGAACAATAGAAGGCCTATGACACTTCCTTGGGGAACGCCGGATATTACTTCTGTTTTACTGGATGACTTTACGTCTATTACCACGAACTGTGGCCTTTGTGACAGGAAACCACGAATCCAGTCGCACAAGTGAGGCGATACTCCGTAGGCACGGAGTTTCGTTAGAAGACGCTTGTGAGGAAAGGTGTCGAAAGAAAATATGAAGTCATTACATGATTATAAATAATATTATGTTCGTCGAATGTAGCTTTCCACTACTATAACTCTCTTCATTACCAACAATATCCTCGGTTTAGTTCTGTGGTATAACTAATCAAACCCTTCCTGAAATGAACAATCGTGCAACCATTTCTTCAACATTTTCTCTGTCTTCCGTTAACGTATATACGGAAAGAACAGTCAGCGAATTGATTGTCATGACAGACCTCTCGTAAAAGCTCTGAACACTGAGATGACAAAAGTCGTGGGATACCTCCTAGTATCGTGTCGGACATCCTTTTGCCCTGCTCGACGTGTCATGGACTCAACAAGTCGTTGGAAGCCCCTGCGCCGGCCGATGTGGCCGAGCGGTTCTAGGCGCTACAGTCTGGAACCGCGCTGCTGCTGCGGTCGCAGGTTCGAATCCTGCCTCGGGTATGGGTGTGTCTGATGTCCTTAGTTTAGTTAGGTTTAAGTAGTTCTAAGTTCTAGGGGACTGATGACCTCAGAAGTTAAGTCCCATTGTGCTCACAGCCATTTGAACTATTTGAATTTGAAGCCCCTGTAGAAATAGTGAGCCACTGCTTCTACAGCCTTCCATAATTGTGGAAGTGTTGCCGGTGCAAGATGTTGTGCACCAACTGACCTCTCGATTACGTCCGATAAGTGCTCGATGGGATTCATATCGGGGCATCTGAGTGGCCAAACCATTCACTCTAATTGTGCACAATTTTTTTCAAACCAATCGCGAACAATTGTGACCCGGTGACACTGCATCGTTGTTTTGGAAGATTAAGTCCCCGAATGGCTGAAAATGGTCTTTAAGTAGCCGAACATAACCATTTACGGTCAATGATCGTTTCAGCTGGACTTGAAGACCCACTCCATTCCATGTAAACACACCGTTATGGTGCCACCGCCAGCTTGCACAGTGGCCTGTTAACTTGGGTCCATGGCTTCGTGGGGTCTACGCCACACTCGAACCCCAGCATCAGCTCTTACTAACTGAAATCGGAACTCATCCGAACAGGCCACAATTTTCCAATCGTCTAGGCTCCGACCGAGGTTCACGGGCGCAGGAGAGGCGCTGCAGGCGATGTAGTGCTGTTAGCAAAGGCACTCACGTCGGTCGTTAATGCCACATTTCACCTCACTGTCTTAACGGATCCGTTCCTCGTACGTTCGACACTAATTTCTGCTGTTATTTCTGCAGTGTTGCTTGTCTGTTAGCACTGAAAACTGTACGCAAACGCCGCTGCTGTCTGTTGTTACGTGAAGGCCGTAGGCAACTGCGTTTCCGTGGTGAGAAGCAATGCCGGAAATTTGGTATTATCGGTGCACTCTTGACATTTTGGATCTCGGAATACTGAATTCGCTAACGATTTCGGAAATGGAATGTCTCCTGCATCTAGCTCCAATCAGCATTCTACGTTCTAACAAGAGAACCTCCCCATCGCACCCTCCTCAGATTTAGTTATAAGTTTGCACAGTGGATAGGCCTTTAAAAACTGAACACAGACCAATCGAGAAAACAGGAAGAAGTTGTGTGGAACTATGAAAAAACAAGCAAAATATACAAACTGAGTAGTCCATGTGCACGATAGGCAACATCAAGGACAATGTGAGCCCAGGAGCGCCGTGGTCCCGTGGTTAGCGTGAGCAGCTGCGGGACGAGAGGTCCTTGGTTGAAGTCTTCCCTCGATCGAAAAGTTTAATTTTTTTATATAATCAACTTCGCTCTCCAAAATTCCAGGACATGTTCAGATTTGCTTGGACATATGCAGGATTTGACGGTCTACGCACGGAAAAATTCGAAAACGTTAAAAACATATCTTTTGACACAGCACAGGGAAAACTGTGCGACTGTGAAAATGTTGCATTAATTTGATGCAGTTTATGTGACAAACTCTTATGTATTCATCACCTTTTTGGGAGTGATTATCACATCCACAAGAGAACCTAAATCGGCCAAGGTAGAAGAATCTTTTTTACTCATTCGCCAAGTGTACAAGTTAGGTGGGTCGACAACATATTCCTGTCATGTGACGCACATGCCGTCAACAGTGTTGTATAGAATATATCAGACTGTTTTGCTGTGGAGGAATCGGTTGCCCTATGACCTGGCGATCAAATGTTTTCGGGTCCCATTGGAGAGGCACGTCCTTTCGTCTACTAATCGCACGGTTTTGCGGTGTGTTCGCAAAACACAGACACTAAACCTATTACAGTGAACAGAGACGTAAATGAACGAACGGACAGATCATAACTTCGCGAAAATAATCTTTTCACTCGAGGGAAGACTTGAACCAAGGAACTCTCGTCCCGCAGCTGCTCACACTAACCACGGGACCATGGCGCTCCTGGGCTCTTGCTCTCCTTGATGTTGCCTATCGTGCACATGGACTACTCAGTTTGTATATTTTGCTTATTTTTTCATAGTTCCACACAACTTCTTCCTGTTTTCTCGATTGATCTGTGTTCAATTTTTCAAGGCCTATCCACTGTGCCAACTTATAACTAAATCTGAGGGGGGTGCGATGAGGAGGTTCCCTTGTAAGTCTCTTAATTCCTATCGTGCAGCCTTAGTCACATCGGCAAACTTTCCCCACGAATCAGCTGAGTACGAATGACAGCTCCGCCAATGTTCTGCCCTGTTATACCTTGCGTACGCGATACTACCGCCCTCTGCGTAAGTGCATGTCGGTATCCCATGACCAAGTCGCCTGTATTATTCGAAGTCAGAGGCTACCTAATACTCTGTAATTCGAATTGTTCTGTCGTCAGCTCTTTGCGCCAGGCGTTTGTTTACTGAACAATTTATAACGTACATAACCAGTTGTACAAATAACATCAAAGAAGCGCACCTACAGAAAAAAGGTATCGGTAACAAATGAATTGTTCAAAGAAATGAAAGAAGAGAAGTGCAGAATCCTGCTAGAAGAGTCAACCTATATATTGCTTCCTCCTATATATATATATATATATATATATATATATATATATATATATATATATATATATATATATATATATCGCGAAAAGACAGTGAAGGTAAAATTGCAGAGATTCGAACTCACACAGAGGCTTACCGGCAATTGTTTTTCCCACGAAGTATACGCGAGTGGAACAGGAAAGGGGGGAAGGTGACAGTGATAGACAAAGTACCCACTGGTGTATAGATGTAAATGTTTATGTAGTACATAGCTCCTGCTTCCATTTGTAAATGAAATTATCGTTGTTAAAATTATGGAACTATTTTTTAACTTCATATAGTTATTTCGATCCATCATGATCAATCAAAATTTTGTTTAATAGAATTCTTAACTGAAACTTCCTGGCTGATTAAAACTGTGTGCCGAGGCTCGAACTCGGGACCTTTGCCTTTCGCGGGCAAGTACTCTATAATCTTTTTTTTTTTTTCGCTATTGTTCGTTGCGTTATGGTCTGGGCGGACGTCACAAGACATCCATTCAAGTTGATCATGGACTCCTTTACTCAGTTTTTTTTAATTATTTTATTATTATTTTTTATTTATTCATTCGGGACGGACGTCCGGTGACACCCGTTCAGGTTGTTCGTTGATGCGTTCACTCAGTTTTTTTATTACAGGTGGCAGTTATCCCCTCTGACCGATCACTCTGAGCTACCCTGCTGGCGTGATCTGAGCTACCCAAGCACGACTCACGCCCGCCCTCACAGCTTTACTTCTGCCAGTACCTCGTCTCCTACCTTCCAAACTTTACAGAAGCTCTCCTGCGAACCTTGCAGAACTAGCTCTCCTGAAAGAAAGCATATTGCGGAGACATGGCTTAGCCACAGCCTGGGCGATGTATCCAGAATGAGATTTCCACTCTGCAGCGGAGTGTGCGCTTATATGAAACTTCCTGGCAGATTAAAACTGTGTGCCGGACCGAGACTCGAACTCGGGACCTTTGCCTTTCGCGGGCAAGTGCTCTACTAACTGAGTTACCCAAGCACGACTCACGCCCCATCCTCACAGCTTTACTAGTGCCAGTACCTCGTCTCCTACCTTCCAAACTTTACAGAAGCTCTCCTGCGAACCTTGCAGAACTAGCACTCCTGAAAGAAAGGATATAGCGGAGACATGGCTTAGCCACAGCCTGGGGAATGTTTACAGAATGACATTTTCACTCTACAGCGGAGCGAGCGCTTATATTAAACTTCCTGGCAGATTAAAACAGGAGTGCTAGTTCTGCAAGGTTCGCAGGAGATCTTCTATAAAGTTTGGAAGATAGAAGACGAGGTACTGGCGGAAGTAAAGCTGTGAGGACGGGGCGTGAGTCGTGTTTGGGTAGCTCAGTTGGTAGAGCACTTGCCCGCGAAAGGCAAAGGTCCCGAGTTCGACTCTCGGTCCGGCACACAGTTTTAATCTGCCAGGAAGTTTCATATAAGCGCACACTCCGCTGCAGAGTGAAAATATCATTCTGGAATTTTTAACTGTTCGAACAGTTTCCGAAGTCCCTTGAACTTCAGATTATCGGGAGTCGACTATATCTTTCAATGTCTTTCCCGCCGTGAGTATCAGTCCAGCAAGGTATGCAGCAGAACATCTTGAAACTATGATAATAGGAAAGAGGTAGGCTACTGGCAGAACTGAAGCTGCGAGGACAAAACGTGTGTCCTGCCTGGATACCCATCTGGCTATTGTATTAACCACGAAAGATGAAGCTCGCGATTCGAATCCCCTACCGGTACACAATTCTAATCTACCCGCGTTGATTTCGAGCACGATGGAAAAAGTACATTAGAATAGGCGCGTGTGGATGTGAGCTACGCTCTACCCTACTGCAAGAGTCTCAAACGATACGTAGCCACATTAGGAAATAGATGATAATAATAATTCCATGTATCTCAACGGCCTGCTTGGCGTTTTTTCATTGGACTCCATTTCGGCGACTTGTGTGACCCTAACCCGACCCAGGAATTTTACAAGGGAATGGGGATTACTGTTTAATACGGAATCCGAATGACGTGTCGTTCGTGGCGAATCTTCAAACCATTGCGATGTAAAAGCTAGGTTACAAGCAAAATGAAAATGCCGTGGTTCGATCGGAATTCGAGCACGCGGTCTTTCAGTTTCCCGACACGAGCTATGCGACTAGACCGGCATGCCCGACAAGAAAGAGATGCGGCACGTCGCCTGCAGCGAGGTGTGCGCTCGGCAGGCTGGAGGCGCGGCGCGGCGCGGCGCAGCCAGCTCGCCGCCGCCGGGCTGTGGGCGGGGCAGCGCTCAGCGCCAGCCAGCCAGCCAGACAGACAGGCACGTGCCGCGGGTCACGTACGCCCCAGCAGGGCGGCCCAGCTGGTCGATACCACGCGCCCGTCTTACTACATCCTTCGCGTAATCTCCACAATCACGTAACTGTACTCTCCGAGGGGGAACGTAGCATCATATCTTGGACGGACAAACATCGATAGGTGCAGAAGTAACTACGAGCGTGCCCTCAGGCCCGGCTATACAGGGTGTTACAAAAAGGTACGGCCAAACTTTCAGGAAACATTCCTCACAGACAAAGAGAGAAAATATGTTATGTGGACATGTGTCCGGAAGCACTTACTTTCCATGTTAGAGCTCATTTTATTATTTCTCTTCAAATCACATAAATCATGGAATGGAAACACACAGTAACAGAACGTACCAGCGTGACTTCAAACACTTTGTTACAGGAAATGTTCAAAATGTCCTCCGTTAGCGAGGATACATGCATCCACCATCCGTCGCACGGAATCCCTGATGCGCTGATGCAGCCCTGGACAATGGCGTATTGTATCACAGCCGTCCACAATACGAGCACGAAGAGTCTCTACATTTGGCACCGGGGTTGCGTAGACAAGAGCTTTCAAATGCCCCCATAAATGAAAGTCAAGAGGGTTGAGGCCAGGAGAGCGTGGAGGCCATGGAATTGGTCCGCCTCTACCAATCCATCGGTCACTGAATCTGTTGTCGAGAAGCGTACGAACACTTCGACTGAAATGTGCAGGAGCTCCATCGTGCATGAACCACATGTTGTGTCGTACTTGTAAAGGCACATGTTCTAGCAGCACAGGTAGAGTATCCCGTATGAAATCATGATAACGTGCTCCATTGAGCGTACGTGACTGACGAGCCTAAAATGAGCCCTAACATGGAAATTAAGCGTTCCGGACAATGTCCACATAACATCTTTTCTTTATTTGTGTGTGAGGAATTTTTCCTGAAAGTTTGGCCGTACCTTTTTGTAACACCCTGTAGATATGGGGGGAGGGCGATGAGGTTGCCATTCGTCCCGATATACAGGGACCGTCGCCGTTGTGACGACCTTCTTGTCCCGAGCCTGGCTCATGTACTCAAGTAACGCCATCTATTAGCGCAATATGTAAATGCAGCCTCAGTTAGTTTTATTTATATCAGCAAGTTTATGTTTACAAGGTTGTCCCACAGACAGAGTTGCATGTTGTATCCTGTAACGACGATGCAAGCACCTTCTAGATCTAGCGCCATGATTCCAGTAAATACCAGACTTCTCCAGTAGTACGGGGCTGGGACTATTCAAGCAGCGCCACGCGGAAGAATCGGGCAGTTCCCATCTTAATGGCGATCTGATAAGACTATTCTTTCTCAATGTACACTACTGGCCATTAAAATTGCTACACCAAGAAGAAATGCAGATGATAAACGGGTATTCATTGGACAAATATATTATACTTGAACTGACATTTGATTACATTTTCACGCAATTTGAGTGCATAGATCCTGAGAAATCAGTACCCAGAACAACCACCTCTGGCCGTAATAACGGGCTTGATACGCCTGGGCATTGAGTCAAACAGGTACAGCTGCCCATGCAATTTCAACACGATACCACAGTTCATCAAGAGTAGTGACTGGCGTATTGTGACGAGCCAGTTGCTCGGTCACCCTTGACCAGACGTTTTCAATTGGTGAGAGATCTGGAGAATGTCCTGGCCAGGACAACAGTCGAACATTTTCTGTGTCCAGAAAGGCCCGTACAGGACCTGCAACATGCGGTCCTGCATTATCCTGCTGAAATGTAGGGTTTCGCAGGGATCGAATGAAGGGTAGAGCCACGGGTCGTAACACATCTGATATGTAACGTCCACTGTTCAAAGTGCCGTCAATGCGAACAAGAGGTGACCGAGACGTAGAACCAATGGCACCCCACACCACCACGCCGGGTGATACGCCAGTATGGCGATGACGATTACACGCTTCCATTGTGCGTTCACCGTGATGTCGCCAAACATGGATGCGACCATCATGATGCTGTAAACAGAACCTGGATTCATCCGAAAAAATGACGTTTTGCCATTTGTGCACGCAGGTTCGTCGTTGAGTACACCATCACAGGCGCTCCTGCCTGTGATGCAGCGTCAAGGATAACCGCAACCATGGTCTCCGGGCTGATAGTCCATGCTGCTGCAAACGTCGTCGAACTGTTCGTGCAGATGCTTGTTGTCTTGCAAACGTCCCCATCTGTTGACTCAGGGATCGAGACGTGGCTGCACGATCCGTTACATCCATGCGGATAAGATGCCTGTCGTCTCGACTGCTAGTGATGCGAGGCCGTTGGAACGCAGCACGGCGTTCCGTATTACCCTGCTGAACCCACCGATTCCATATACTGCCAACAGTCATTGGATCTCGACCCACGCGAGCAGCAATGTCGCGATACGATAAACCGCAATCGCGATAGGCTACAATCCGACCTTCATCAAAGTCGGAATCGTGATGGTACGCATTTCTCCTCCTTACAAGAGGCATCACAACAACGTTTCACCAGGCAACGCCGGTCAACTGTTGTTTGTGTATGAGAAATCGGTTGGAAACTTTCCTCATGTCAGCACGTTGTAGGTGTCGCCACCGGGCGCCAACCTTGTGTGAATGCTCTGAAAAGCTAATCATTTGCATATCACAGCATCTTCTTCCTGTCGGTTAAATTTCGCGTCTGTAGCACGTCAGTGGTGATTTTAATGGCCAGTAGTGTAATACTAACTATGAGTGCAAGTTAGTAATATTGGAAGTGTTTACTGCGGGTATATAGGGCGTGAAACGTGTAGTGACGTGTACTTCGATGACTAAAATGTTATTGTCGACTGTTAACCGTTTAATAATTTTATCTTATCATAGCTTATGAAATTGCCTAAGGATGGAAAGAGAAAGTGTCATTTTTCGGATGCTTACACAAAAGAACGATCTTTTGTGAAGAAAGAACGTACGGATCAGGAAGCGCTGTGTGAGATTTGTAGCTGTTTCACCTCAGTAACTCTCGGACGTAAAGCAGATGTGAGGCGTCACATTTCTACGAAGAAACGGTAACATCGACATCAGATCCTACTTCTACATGCATGATTAAAGATGATACTATAGTTTTACTTCGTATTCTCTCATGAATCACCTTTTTTCTCGACAGATGCCGCTGTTCTCCTCTTTGCCCATCCTCTAGCCTTACCTGGATGGCCTTCCGCTGTTTACTGTCCTATGTTCACTCCAGGGCAACAATTGCGTGCGCTATAACTTCTTCCATTTTAATGTTGTTAGTGTACATTAATGACCAGTATTGCCTGTGAAACGTACTTTGCACTATTGCTATGTATTCATTTAACTCAATGGTTTTTGACCTACAGGGCTACTTCACGTGCTTGGAAGTATGATCATGATCCTCCAGTTCTACCTACATATGTTATTATTCTTGTTTCATTAATATCGGTCATTCGTCAAATTTGTTCCCGGTAGATTCCGTTACTGTCTCTCCCCCCACCCCCTCCCCAGTCGCAGCTTCACTCATCTGAATGATCCCTGGCAAATTTACGATTTTATGTTCACTTTATGTCATTGATATTACATGCTTTACTAAAATATTGTTAGTTTAGGTTAACGACCAATGCTGTAACCCACATTGTACTATTTCTATGAAGTTTTGTATCTTCCAATTATTGTTTGCTGTAATTCCTTCCACTTTAATGTTGTTTACATTAATGGCCAGTATTGTCCATGAAACATATATTGTACTACTTCTAGTCTTTAACCCACGGATTATTTTCTGCACATGAAAGTGTAGGCATGTTTCTCTAATTCTACCTAGATATGTTATTGCGTTTCTTTTATTCATATCTGTCATTTGTCAAAGTCCTCTCCAACAGATCCCGCTATCCCCTTCTCCATCCACTCTACACCTGCAGCTTTCCACACCTGAATGTCTTGACTGACGTAAGATTGTATATTTACTATATGTCACTGCTATTGTGTGCTGTAATTCTTACCATCCAATGATGTCATTTTACACTAATGAGAAGTGTTGCCTATGAAGTCTACGTTGTAAAAGTGTAAAGAAAATGTAAATATATTTCCTACCGTGGATAATATGCACAGGCTGTCAATGTATGTATATCTATTTTAATCATAAGTGTCTTGCAATAAAAACTTTATTCATCTTGCCGATCCACAGATTGGCCCCTCCCACGTTCATGTGGCCATCTCTCCTGTTGGCTTCTCTTCCATGCGACGTGAAATTGTTTTATGCGTTTAAGACAGCTGTTACTTTATGGTTTTCGATTTGACATACATTATTTTGTGATTATACACGGCCTCTAGGTAGTGTCTTCGTCATTCTTCAAGGGACTTTATAATTATGATGAAGTCTTACGTATTTATACTCACCCATTACTGCCATCTCGTGGTGTACCTGTAGCCATCGTAATCATTCAATTTTGGATTGTCTAATGCATAAGAAATTTGACGTGTTTTCCTTAACCTTGGTATATTTTCATAATCGTACTTTGATTTATTTCCTATCTGTTCTTAGTGGTCAGCTACCTACTATTAAGAGCTATGCATTATTTGTGGCTCTTTATGGATTTTTTTTTTCAGATTAAACTGATGCTGTACAAATCGCAACGTATCATTATAGAAAGTAGTCACCACACAACCTTTGACCCCCACGTATTTTTATATCATTCATTATAGCACTGCCACAAAATGGGCTCACAGCTCTTCAGTGACTTCACGTCACACCTCTTTAAATATAATTCATCCAAGAGATTATTGGTTCTAATCTGGCTGTGGCCGCAGGCTCTCAGAGTTTGGTTTGCTTCCCTGGAAAATCGTGCTGCCGATAGGAACTCATGTCCGAAAGCGTCGTTCACCGATACTACAGGGCGTCGAAGTTACAGGTCCAGTGTTTCCCGTTAGAACACCCCTTCGGACAAAAACGCGTTTGCACGCTGGCGTACCGCGAGTGTAACTTCTCGCCTTTGGCCTGACAGCGATCACATCGTTAGGAAGGCGTCGGCCGCTTCCACGACCATCACAACAACAATGTTTGCGGTACGTGAGTGAACAAACTAGCGCTTTCCGACGAAGGATTGGCTTATCAGCAGCCCAGCTGCAGCTCAAGGTTCTTTCCCCGTTGAATACACTGGTTTCACCAGATCACTGAATTTAAGCAATGTCGAGTGTCGCCAGTACTTGGATGGGTAACAGCCTGGGTATTCATCGTACAGTTAGCTGCTGTCCATCTGGCGTATGCTCCCTGATCGCCAGTCTTTGCGCCGATGTCCTGAATTAAAATCAAAACCTCTCCGCAGTGTTCCATGAAGTTAGGGCATGTGACACTGTTGATGGCGATCCATCCGTCGGATAGGGACTTTAAGCTCGGCGGCCCTCTTGGTGCTATTCGACAGGAGTAGGCTGTGTGCCGGCATCGGGTGTCAATCTCTCTCTTCTCTCATCATTATCCAATACAAACACGACACCACGCTGCACACGCGCCCATTACAATCGCCTAAACTTGCCTGATGCGCATAAAACACACAACCTTCACACTTCGCGAAGATAAGGCGCCTGTGGGCACGAAAGGTAGGAAAAACCTTTCCAATTAGGCGGCTGAACCTTCCCTTCGGGGTCTCCGAGCCATCACTGCCGAACGACCTTACTTCAGCTCGCTGTATCGACAGTCCATGACGTTTCGAGACGTGTATTTGCGCCCTCGATTTCTTCTTCAGTACACGCTGTACAACCCCTCGAAGTTTGTGCGTTTTCAGTCTTTCTCAACGTATTCCACTCATGAATTCTTCACAGGTTATCAGTCGAGTGGTGGCGTCGTCTTGTCGCAACGTTTCAGTGAGTTTCGTACCCATCATCTCCTGGCGAAGATGATGGGTACGAAACTCATTGAAACGTTGCGACAAGATGACGGCACCACTCGGCTGATAACTCGAGAAGAATTCACCCTCGAAGTTTGTCTGCATCGCTTTCTTACACCTTGTACGTAATTATCGTTTCATCTTCTTAGTCGTTTTATTCACACGCATGTATACGTTCTGATACTACACTACTGGCCATTAAAATTGCTACACCACGAAGATGACGTGCTACAGACGCGAAATTTAACCGACAGGAAGAAGATGCTGTGATATGCAAATGATTAGCTTTTAAGAGCATTCACACAAGGTTGGCGCCCGGTGGCGACACCTAAAACGTGCTGACATGAGGAAAGTTTCCAACCGATTTCTCATACACAAACAACAGTTGACCGGCGTTGCCTGGTGAAACGTTGTTGTGATGCCTCTTGTAAGGAGGAGAAATGCGTACCATCACGATTCCGACTTTGATAAAGGTCGGATTGTGGCCTATCCAGATTGCGGTTTGTCGTATCGCGACATTGCTGCTCGCGTTGGTCGAGATCCAATGACTGTTAGTAGACTATGGAACCGGTGGGTTCAGGAGGGTAATACGGAACGCCGTGTTGGATCCCAACGGCCTCGTATCACTAGCAGTCGAGATGACAGGCATCTTATTCGCAAGGCTGTAACGGATCGTGCAGCCACGTCTCGATACCTGAGTCAACAGATGGGGACGTTTGCAAGACATCAACCATCTGCACGAACAGTTCGACGACGTTTGCAGCAGCATGGTCTATCGGCTCGGAGACCATGGCTGCGGTTACCCTTGACGGTGCACAGACAGGAGCACCTGCGATGATGTACTCAACGACGAACCTGCGTGCACGAATGGCAAAACGTCATTTTTTCGGATGAATCCAGGTTCTGTTTACAGCATCATGATGGTCGCATCCGTGTTTGGCGACATCGTGGTGAACGCACAATGGAAGCGTGTATTCGTCATCGCCATACTGACGTATCACCCGGCGTGATGGTATGGGGTGGCATTGGTTACACGTCTCGGTCACTTCTTGTTCGCATTGACGGCACTTTGAACAGTGGACGTTACATATCAGATGTGTTACGACCCGTGGCTCTGCCCTTCATTCGATCCCTGCGAAACCCTACATTTCAGCAGGATAATGCAGGACCGCATGTTGCAGGTCCTGTACGGGCGTTTATGGATACAGAAAACGTTCGACTGCTGCCCTGGTCAGCACAATCTGCGGATCTCTCACCAATTGAAAACATCTGGTCAAGGGTGGCCGAGCAACTGGCTCGTCACAATACGCCAGTCACTACTCCTGATGAACTGTGGTATCGTGTTGAAATTGCATGGGCAGCTGTATCTGTACACGCCATCCAAGCTCTGTTTGACTCAATACTCAGGAGTATCAAGGCCGTTATTACGGCCAGAGGTGGTTGTTCTGGGTACTGATTTCTCAGGATCTATGCACCCAAATTGCGTGAAAATGTAATCACATGTCCGTTCTTGTATAATATATTTGTCCAATGAATACCCGTTAATCATCTGCATTTCATCTTGGTGTAGCAATTTTAATGGTCAGTAGTGTACATTTAGTTTTATAAATAAAGAATATTGGAAAGAAGCACACGAATTCCGACGACCTCAAAGCAAACCAAAAAGACTACCTAATTTTTGACCCAGACCAGAACCAATAACCTGCGGTTGTGCGTCCTGGAAATTTGCACCTATTGGTCCCTAAGACTGGCATTAGAGACACTGATGACATATTTGTTCCTCAGAAACAGCTATTCTACTTTTAACACTACTCGGATTGGTAAAAATTGGATAGTCATTATATTTTTTCATTACAGTTTAGTCTAAGTTACACTACACGAGAAAAATTAAAAAAAAATGTTACAAAGACAATCATGTATATGTGTCTTCGTCTGTCTTTGTTCTCTCTCCTACATGGTTTTTTTCTTTTTCTTAGTGCAACAACTCTTCCCTTTAGTTTCAGGCAGCCGCGTTTTATATAAAAATGAAACGTTCGCTGACATTTAACACGTTCAACAAAGATCTTTTGAAAGTCGGCAGGTTTTTGCTGTCATAGCAGATTTTAAATTCCTCCCGGAGCGAAAAGTTCTGCTGTTTACTTTAGCCGGTTCTGCACGCAGGTAAGAACAGTAAACAAACCCACGTCTCCGATACCCGAAGACATGGACCGATGGAGTGAGTTGTCAATGTTACCAAAACGACGAGACATGGCTCCCCAAACAGAGAGCCTCAGTTTCCCGTTGAACCATATCTCTTGATGCGCAGTTTTATTGATACTACCCTCTGTATCATAAGAATAGGGAGACTAACCTTGAACGTCCTCTTGACAAAGAGATCATGCGAAACGGAGCACAAGCTAGGACGGGGAAAGAAAATCCGTCTGTGTCCTTCACAACCCCGGAATTTGCGTTGAGCGATTTAGGGAATCAAAACCTTAATCAGGTTCGCTCGACAGTGACTCGAATGCTTCTCCTCATCAATCCGAGTAAGCCCAGTGTCCTGATGCTTTAGCATTCATGTGCCATTTCTAAAACTCAGCTGTTCCACAGTGTGGAGCAATTACAACTGATGTTTTGAGTCACATATGTAATGCAATACTGACTCAGGGTATTTTTCCAGGCAGGTTAAAATATGGCATTGTCAGGCCTCTCTACAAAAAGGGGGAAACCACAGATGTCAATAATTGCCGGCCAGTATCCTTGCTTACAGCATTTTCAAAAACTTTGAGAAAGTAATGTACTCAAGAGTGGTTAGCCATCTCAACAGTAATGGGATACTTAGTAAATCGCAGTAAGGATTTCAGAAATGCTGTTCCACTGAGACAGCAATATACAATTTCACTGTCCACATAACAGAGTCTTTAAATAGTAAAGTGTCACCAGTAGGAATATTCTGTGAGTTATCCGAAGCATTTGATTGCGTGAACCATGACATTATGTTAGAGAAATTACAATTCTATGGTATAAAGGGAACAGAATAAGAGTGGTTTAAGTCATATGTACAGAACAGGAAGCAAATGTCTCCTTATATGCTTCAAGTGATTCAAAGGATTTTGCCACTTCATCTAACTGGGGTGAAATTACATTAGGTGTTCCACAAGGTTCGATCATGGGTCCCCTCCTGTTCTTGACATATGTGAATGACCTCCCTTCTTATGTGAAAGAAGATGCTGAACTGACACTATTTGCTGATGATACAAGCATAATTATTAATCCAGTAAAAGAAAGTCCGATAGAAAATGATACAAATAAGGTCTTTGGAAAAGTTATTAATTGGTTTTCTGCGAATGGGCTTGCTCTGAACTTTGAAAAAACACAGTACATCCAATTTTCTGCTGCAAAAAGTATAATTCCTTCAATAAACATAACACATCAAAAGAAGTCAGTAGCCAGGGTAGAGCATACTAAGTTTTTGGGTGTACATATAGATGAGAATCTTAATTGGAAAATTCATATTTGGATCTCCTAAAGCGACTAGGTTCAGCAACTTTTGCAATCAGAATAATTGCCAATTTTGAGGATGTAGAAATTAGTAAGATAACATACTTTGCATACTTCCAGTCTCTGATGTCATACGAAATAATATTCTGGGGAAACTCAACACTTAGGCAAAATGTATTCACTGCTCAAAAGAAAGTAGTTAGAATAATAGGCATCTGTTTAAAAGGTTAGGAATTCTTACAACTGCTTCAAAGTACATTTACTCAGTAATGAAATTTTTTCTCAACAACATGGACCAGTTTAAAATCAACAGCGACATTCATGATTACAATACCAGAAAAAAGAAAGACCTACACTATACTTCACTTAACCTATCTTTGGCACAGAAAGGGGTAAATTATGCTGCCATAAAACTTTTTGATAAATTACCAGATGAAATAAAATGTCTGAAAGACAGCAGTAATAGTTTCAAAAACAAATTGAAATCATACCTCCTTGACAACTCCTTCTACACCATAGATGAATTCTTGAATATGAGTAAATAAATCTGGAGATATAATATATGCATTTTGTGACATTTAAGGGAATGGGATAGATAATAGAAATATTTAGGTGTAACACTAAAGTGTAAAAAAGAAACCCTTGTTTCCTGTGCGCACTTCTTGTGCATTTGACACGTTCTACATCATAGCTGTTTTCCGTGCTTTTGATCAATGGACCACATAACTAACTAACTAACTCCAACGCCACTTTGTCTGTGACGCATTTTCGCCTCAGCATGAAGGCGAGCGTCGGAAGCCGTTAGTAAGCAGGCAGCCGACTCTTGTTCTCATTTGAGGCTCCGTATTTGTCTCTACTGCACGGAAGCCGCAGGTGAGGACAGAATTGGCTGACGAACACGTGCCATGCCGATAGCGGTGCCTTTTATCCTCGAACGAACTGTAATGCAATCGCTTCATCTCTTGTCGTGCCGCACTGTTCCTCTGAGAGACAACTGCGATTAGATAATAGTATTTGTGTTGCTACGGTCACGCGATACCCAGTTCTTTAGTTAGCTCACACGCTGAGCAATGTCTAAAATTGTTTTATAACTACAAATATTCCCACAGATTTCGAAAATGTAGGGTAACAACAATAACTGGTGAAACCATACTACTGACACTGTAGCTAAAGGTGTCTTCTACTAAGCCGAATGTGAAGGAAGACAGCAGGGATAACCTTTTTTGGTAGCAATACGTCGAAGCATAATAAGATGGAGGGCCATTTTCAGATTGGAGGCAAAGTAAGCTCTCTCTCAGTATTTGGAAAATTTATTATCTGTGATTTATTTGTTTTCGACTTTAACCTTCTTTGTAAGACACACTGAACTAGATTTAGGTTTGGTCACGTGCAGCAATAATATACGACTTGGGGCTTGAACCTACTCCAGAAGTCTGTATTTTTGCTTAGCTTCAGTTTAATTTGTAGGAATAAGGCAACGAACCACATTTGCTACACGAAGTTCACTTTAAAGTTTCATTTTTATTTCAGTTCAAAACGCAACTATAATAGTCCGCCCACAGAAAGCAATAACGCATTGTAGGTAATCACTGTCTACTTTCATTTGCGTTAAGACAAGGTGAGATTGTTTTAGGTTGATGCATAACTTCGTAGCATTTTTGTTTTGCATGTTGGTACTCCGGTTGCTAAGGGTTTATTTACCGGTTGTTATATTTTATTTGTAGTTCACTGTTGCTATTTGAGTTTACAAATTGTCATTTTGACATTTGGAGCTCGCGAGTGGAGCTGTGGAAGCTAGAAAATGGAGTGACAAGTGGAGAAATAGGAACATTTCCGACATATTCTTCTGTTTGAGTTCAGTAGAGGGTAGACAGCAGCAGAGGCCGCCAGAAACATTTGCGCCGTCCATGTTGTACAGTAGTACCATTGGACAGAGCACGGCAAGAAAATGGTTTTCTCGTTTGAAGGTGGATCGTTCTGACATTAGTGACTCTCCACGTTCAGGACGACCTTCGGTGATTGATGAAGATCGTTTAAATGCATTAATCCACTGTGTTCCACATCAGTGTATTCGAGAATTGGCAAATGTGATGAACTATGATCATTCCACCATCGCGCGGCATTTGCATACAATGGACACGGTTAAAAAATCGAGTGTATACTTACCGCATGCTCTAAGCCAAAATCACACAAATCAGGAGGAGGCAATATGTGCATCTCTGATTGCGTCATAAATTGGCTCATGAACAACACCAACCATTCCTATCTCGTATTGTCACTGGTGACGAAAAATCGTGTCTTTATACCTAACGTAAAGGAAAGAAAGGAATGGCTGAGCCCAAACCAAGAAGCAACTCCCCCCCCCCCCCCCCTCCCCTTCACCTCTCCGCAAACCAAGAAGCAACTCCACGTACAAAGATCTGCGCGCATCCACAAAACATAATGTTATGTATCTCGTGGAACAAAGACTGCGTGGAGTCCCATAAATTGCTTCCCCGAAGTGTAACGATCGCTGCTAACATTTATTGTCAACAACTGAGGAGTCTTACAGACACACTCCATGAACAACGACAAGGAAGGCTGCTTGATGTGATGCTACTCCACGATAACGCCCGTTCGCATTCTGCTAACTTGGCAAAAAACACTATACAGGAGTTGTGTTGGGAAGTCATTCCACTCCCACCTTATTAGCATGGTCTTGCGCCCTCAGATTTTCACCTTTTCCGCTCTCTGACGAACAGTCTTCAAGGAACTTCCATTCTGGATAAAAAATGCGTTCCGAACATGGCTCGACCAGTTCTTCATCTCAAAACCACTTAATTTCTGCAGTCTCGAAATCGGAAAGCTATCCAACGTTGGCAGGCTGTTGTAAATAGTGAAAGAAAATATATTAATAATTACTAAACTCTCTGTTATGTGTATCTATTGAGTTTATTAAACTCGTGGAAAAACATTACTAACTCATGCACGAAGCCAGCAAATCGTCATATGCAAAACATTAGCAATCGGTATTCTTTTAATCTCCACAACTCAATGAAATTTAGTGGTCACTTTGAAGTTGAATTGACTCTCCACTGAATTTTGTGACAATAATGTCAGGTTAGCGAACCTGTCTACAATTTAACTATTGCTGGTTAATAATCATAAATTTAGATGTCGAATCTCTTCCTTCTTTCCGTGCTTGCTGAGAGATATTCAACCTTATGGAAGACATTGTTTGTTTGCTTTACTTTTCCCAAACGTGTTTCAGCACTTTTTGTGCTGCCTTCAGCACATTTTTTAAAATTTTTGTTCAATATGAAAATTATTATAATGCGGCAATATTTGAATTTCATCTTAGTTATTTATATGCACAAGAATTGATAATTAGGTGTTAGCCTTGCTGTGGCTTACATATGTAGTTAGTGGTACATGTCATTTAACTGATATACGAATATTGTATGTTTATGCTGTGGCGAGGATTAAACCTAGGATACTAGTCTGGAGGAGAAATATTTACATAGTTTTATATATACCTTACATAATACTAACAGGTAGTTTTTATGCTGGTAGCTTTACAGCTACCACACATTTTTTACAGCCTGTCTTCTGCAAACAAATAAAATCGGTTTCTACTCGTATTTTTCTGTTTCTCGTCCCTTTCAGATCGAAAGTAGCCTCATTTGCATGTTATTTACGATTGTTCATTCTTTAGCCTTATTTCCTGTTATTTTCGATGTGTAAAGACAACGTTTCAGTCGTCATATACCGTGCTATTGCGGCTGTTTTCTGTTCATTTATTTCATTGTTCAATTAAAAATACAATATTTCGTGTATCAGTTAAGTGATATGTGTCATTAACTATATACGTAGACCAACGTGACATTTGAGATATAATTAATACTCCTTCATATGAATAGAAATAACTATAAGCTGAAATTAAAATGTTGCCGTATTATAATAATTTTCAGACTGTACAATAAAAATTTCCACTGAAGATTGCACAAAAAGTACCGAAATATTTTTGGGAAAAGTGAAATAAACAAATAGTGTCTGCATAAGGTGGAATATCTCTCCAATTGCTGGTTAAATTTAGCTACCACAACTTCTCCCGTTACTATTACTGAGATGCCAACTATTTTCGGAAAACTGCCTACCCGTTAAACAGTTCAAAGCCAATATTTTTAGTAAGCACTCCCAAATTCTAAAATTTCCAGAATACCCCTCATGTCCTCCTTCGAGGTCCGCCAGCGGAGACTGCCCTTCAGTCGCACTGACTACACTACGTGCGCGCATTAGGTTAGGTTAGGTTAGTGTTTTTTAACGTCCCGTCGACAACGAGGTCATTAGAGACGGAGCACAAGCTCGGGTTAGGGAAGGATGGGGAAGGAAATCGGCCGTGCCCTTTCAAAGGAACCATCCCGGCATTTGCCTGAAACGATTTAGGGAAATCACGGAAAACCTAAATCAGGATGGCTGGAGACGGGATTCAACCGTCGTCCTCCCGAATGCGAGTCCAGTGCGCTAACCACTGCGCCACCTCGCTCGGTGTGCGCGCATTTGTTGTTCTCCAGTACACCGACCGTGTTACCCCTTTCCGCGTACTCTTACGCACATGGATTAATATGTTTCCCGAGCAGAAATTACGTGAGCTGAATTAAATGAAATGAATGAATCGGTGCAGACGAAATTAATAAAGATGTATGACATGAAAAAATATTCGTGTAAACTGTCCAGATATGCTGACCGTGAAATGCAATTAAAAAAAATCTAGTATTAACTGAAATTTTATGTCAAACCAAAACTCAAACCCGGTTGCCACTGATATAATTTCATGTCATTGCATGTCCCTAACTACAACGCCTTTGATCCATCATTTCATTTCAGTGATGAAACCTTCTTAAAATCGTGCTTCACAGTTTTCATAAAAGAAACTTTGTTATATAAAATTACTCACGCTGCTAAGAATGTTTATTATTATTCTGAAACTAATTTCAACCTCGAAGCCTAGCAGAACTTAAAAAAAATTCATAGTTAATACCACACGTCCACCATTTGAAAAGCTGTTTACTAGCTTGTGTGGTTTTTTAAACACAACGTAATTTCAGTTAATTTATTTCACTTTTTACATATCACCAGAGACAGGGCGAGCCAAGCTTCTACGTCATACAAACTCCACTACTGGTTCTATTTTGCAGTGCCGAACCTCCAGTTGTTTGTTCGGAAAAATAAGAGGGGCAGCTCTGAAGACGTGCTCACACAGTCTGACGGTTAAGGCGACTACTAGCAACAATCAAAATAGATTCGTGCCCCATTACCGGTCTGGCACAAATTTTCATGTGTCATGACACATTCAGCACGTTATATTAAGACAGCAGTATTTCATAGAGAATCTCGTACAAATAAACTTCCTACAACTTCAGAAAATTTGTCGATTTCAATAAAATTACATTGGTTTTAAACAGAACTTTGCAAAAATGATGTACGTAATGACGTGTATTCACTTTGTAACATTTTTTAATGTAGTATATTCATAGTTTCCGCCATCGTTTGTCTACCTGGTGCAACAGCCGCTAATAACGGACAAATCTCCTATTTGGATGTTCATTTCTGTGGCCATGTTCCGTTCCTGCTGGCATAAAGTCTGTTACCCCTAAGAATGGAAAACACTTGGCACCATTTGCCTGTGAATTATGTACCATACCTTACATGATTTCTGCATTTTTTTATGCGGAGTTGAGGAAGCAGCGTGGGACTGGCAGAATCTAAAATTGCGTTTAACGGCAGCCAGACTGGTTGATGCTGGCACGTGAACTCACCTCGCAAACCCAACTGGGTCCGGGTCTCCGGCCTGTCCAAAAAACCAGCGCGCTGAGCATTAAACTGTAGTAAGCACGTCACCTTGTCAAAATTAAAAAGTTTGTCACAGTCAGCGAGACTAAGAACGTAGCTTACATCTGCAAAGCTAAATAAGTGGCTTTTTGAAAGTACTTCATGGTTCATGGTGTGGGTTCCTGTAGTCATGTCCTAGTTCATGAACCACGGGCAACGTATGAGTGGCCAAGTAAGTGGTCCCTACAGTCGGGATACCAGTTACTTTGGAATAAGGCTGGGCATCTCGGACACATTCTGAGTCGTGGTCACCTTTGTGCTCATACGGCAAAGACTACCAAATCCACCGGTTAGTCCCTCAACCGTTAGGGGTAAAACCCAATGGGACTCGGGGCAAGTAAGGCTAGCAACCTGCTTCCCTGGTACTTCAAATATGATGCTGGCAACAATCAGAGCAAAATGCCTCGGACCTTTGGAGGTGACGGAGTCCCACCTCTAACTGACAAACCAGGGACTCCTAAGATACGACTTGGCAAACAAATGGTAATGAGATGGGGAGCTATTAATATCAATGGGGGCTACTCTGGGAAGAAGGTAGAGCTGGCAGAGGCTGCAAATAAGATGGGGCTGGACGTTTTAGCTGTTAGTGACATCCGGGTAAGGGGTGAGAAAGAAGAGGAAGTGGGAGAATACAAGGTCTACCTGTCAGGAGTCAAAGCAGGAATAGCACAATGGGGTGTAGGGCTTTACATCAGGAAAGAAATGGAACCCAGCGTAGTTGCAATAAGGTATGTAAACGAACGACTGATGTGGATAGATTTGACAGTGTCTAGCAAGAAAATTAGGATTGTCAGTATATTCGCATTGTGAAGGGACAGATCAAGAAAAGATGGATAGTTTTTATGAGGCACTCAGTGATGTAGTTGTTAGAGTAAAGGACAAGGACAGTGTTCTGCTCATGGGTGATTTTAACGCCAGGATTGGAAATCGAACACAAGGGTATGAAAAGGTTATGGGTAAATTTGGAGAGGATATGGAGGCCAACAGGAACGGGAAACAACTCTTGAATTTCTGTGCCAGTATGGGCTTAGTAATCACAAACTCCTTTTTTAAACATAAGACCATTCACCGGTATACTTGGGAAGGCAGGGGAACCAGATCTGTCATTGACTATATAATAACAGATCAGGAATTCAGGAAGGCTGTGAGGGACACACGTGTATTCAGGAGATTCTTTGATGACACTGATCATTATTTAATCTGCAGTGAAATTGGGACTGTGCGGCCGAAAGTGCAGGAGGTCAGGTCCATATGTAGGAGGATAAGAGTGGAGAAACTTCAGGATAAGGAAATCAGGCACAAGTACATAACAGCGATCTCAGAAAGGTACCAGTTAGTTGAATGTAGTCAATTACAGTCATTGGAAAACGAATGGACAAGGTACAGGGACACAGTACTAGAAGTGGCTAAAGAATGTCTTGGAACAGTAGTGTGTAAAAGTAGGATGAAGCAAACAGCTTGGTGGAACGACACAGTCAAGGCAGCCTGTAAAAGGAAAAAGAAGGCGTATCAAAAATGGCTACTTACTAGAACTCAGGTAGACAGAGAAAGTTATGTTGAAGAAAGAAACAAAGCCAAACAGATAATTACAGCATCCAAGAAGAAAGGTTGGAGACTATGGGTCAAGCTGCTGGAAAACCATTCTGGAGTGTAATTAGCAGTCTTCGAAAGGGAGGTAAGAAGGAAATGACAGGTATTTTGGACAGGTCAGGAAAACTGCTGGTGAATCCTGTGGATGCCTTGGGCAGATGGAGGGAATATTTTGAAGAGTTGCTCAATGTATGTGAAAATACGATCAGTAATGTTTCAGATTTCGAGGTAGAATCGGATAGGAATGATGGTGGAAATAGGATCACATTTGAGGAAGTGGAGAAAATGGTCAATAGATTGCAGTGCAACAAAGCAGCTGGGGTGGATGAAATTAAGCCGGAACTCATCAAATACAATGGAATGTCAGGTCTTAAATGGCTACACAGGATAATTGAAATGGCCTGGGAGTCGGGACAGGTTCCATCAGACTGGACAAAAGCAGTAATCACACCAATCTTTAAAAATGGAAACAGAAAAGATTGTAACAACTACAGAGGTATCTCTTTAATCAGCGTTGTGAGTAAAATCTTCTCAAGTATTGTTGAAAGGAAAGTGCGAGTATTAGTTGAGGACCAATTGGATGAAAATCAGTGTGGGTTTAGGCCTCTTAGAGGTTGTCAGGACCAGATATTTAGCTTACGGCAAATAATGGAGAAGTGTTATGAGTGGAACAGGGAATTGTATCTATGCTTTATAGATCTAGAAAAGGCATATGACCGGGTACCTAGGAGGAAGTTATTGTCTGTTCTACGAGATTATGGAATAGGAGGCAAACTTTTGCAAGCAATTAAAGGTCTTTACATGGATAGTCAGGCAGCAGTTAGAGTTGACGGTAAATTTTCATGGTTCAGAGTAGTTTCAGGGTAAGACAAGGCTGCAACCAGTCTCCACTGTTGTTCATATTATTTATGGATCATATGTTGCAAACAATAGACTGGCTGGGTGAGATTAAGATATGTGAACACAAAATAAGCAGTCTTGCATATGCGGATGACTTAGTTGTGATGGCAGATTCGATTGAAAGTTTGCAAAGTAATATTTCAGAGCTAGATCAGAAATGTAAGGACTATGGTATGAAGATTAGCATCTCCAAAACGAAAGTAATGTCAGTGGGAAATAAATATAAACGGATTGAGTGCCAATTTAGGAGGAACAAAGTTAGAACAGGTGGACGGTTTCAAGTACATAGGATGCATATTCTCACAGGATGGCAACATAGTGAAAGAACTGGAAGCGAGGTGTAGCAAAGCTAATGCAGTGGGCGCTCAGCTACGATCTACTCTCTTCTGCAAGAAGGAAGTCAGTACCAAGACTAAGTTATCTGTGCACCGTTCAATCTTTCGACCAACTTTGTAGTATGGGAGCGAAAGCTGGGTGGATTCAGGTTACCTTATCAACAAGGTTGAGGTTACGGATATGAAAGTAGCTAGGATGATTGCAGGTACTAGTAGATAGGAACAATGGCAGGAGGGTGTCCACAATGAGGAAATCAAAGAAAAACTGGGAATGAACTCTATAGATGTAGCGGTCAGGGCGAACAGGCTTAGATGGTGGGGTCATGTTACACGCATGGGAGAAGCAAGGTGACCCAAGAGACTCATGGTTTCAGCAGTAGAGGGTAGGAGGAGTCGGGGCAGACCAAGGAGAAGGTACCTGGATTCGGTTAAGAATGATTTTGAAGTAATAGGTTTAACATCAGAAGAGGCACCAATGTTAGCACTGAATAGGGGATCATGGAGGAATTTTATAAGGGGACTATGCTCCAGACTGAACGCTGAAAGGCATAATCAGTCTTAAATGATGATGATGATTTGAAAGTACTTCGCAGTTTTATGAGGGGCAGCGAAATGAAATCGGAACACCCTCCTCAGCGGGACCATGGAATGGTTCCGTTCAAAAGTAATTACCACACGCGCTAGGACTTTCCTCCCACTGGGAGACGATAGGATCAATTCCTGTTTCGTAGAACGCAGTCGGCCGCTGACGCATCAACGACCGCACACACTCTTGCTCTACATGGTCCGACTGAAAGCGACCTCCACGCAAGTCGCACGGTGGAAGATTGGGGCTCTATGGAGGATGTTGCAGTGTTTTCCAACCAAATCGCAGAAGTGTAGTCCTTGTCCGATTTGCAGTGTGGAGGCGGGCGTTATCGTACTGTAGGACGATTCTGTCCAACAGCATTTCGACAACCCGAAGACAAACTGCAAAGCCAACAGTGGAAACCTCCCCCCCCCCACCGTCAAAGAAATCCAAAACTGTTCGCAAAAGTTCCGGTGAGGTCATGACGACCTTCTTCTTCGAGCTCGAGCATGGAACCACAATCAATGTGCAGCGCTATGAAAACACTTTGCAGAAACTGCCACAAAGTCAAAAACCCCAGGAATGCTGTCGGATGGAACCTTCCTGTTGCACGATAACGCCAGCCTCTCACTGCCATTCGGACGAAAGCTACACTTCAGCAGTTTGGTTGGGAAACACTGCAATATCCTCTGTATAGACCGGATCTTTCACTGTGTGATTTTCACATCTTTGACGACCTGAAGAAACACGTGTGTGGTCATCGGTTTCAGTCGGACGAGGAAGTGCAAGAGTGGGTGTGGTTGTGCATCCGTCACCGGCCGACCGCGTTCTACGAAACAGGAAATGGTCGTCCTTTCTCCCAGTGGGATTAATTTCTTAACGTGGTCGCGATTACTTTTGAATGGAACCATTCCATGGTGCGGTTGAGACGGCAGTTCAGTTTTTAATTCACTGTCCCTTACACATAACATGACATACACTTCAGTTTTCCGTTTTCATGTTCAAATAGAAACGTTACGCTCTTTATTTGTAAAGAAAATAGGTTTCCTAAATCAGTCTGCAACCAATATGATTTGTTTGTTTGTTAATACAGCCACCTAAACTTTTGTCAGCAGATAATGTACACATAACACCTCTCATTCTTAAGCTACATTATTCTTAATTGGAGATGTGATGATTGCTGTAACCGATAAGTCGTAGTAACTGAAAGTATGTTAAGTAATCTAGGCGACTTTATTCGCAACAAAAAACGTTACGTACTTTAGGAACTTACGTTAGACCCACTGTGCAAGTTCAGTGCGAAAGTCATCCATAAATGAGACTAACGAGAAAGGTGGCAAAGTCGCTGAGAGACGGCTTTCGTATTCGGCAGGAATGCCAGTCCAGCCGCCCACGTTTTTAGAGTCGATTTCCTCCTCTAACTTTTTCGACTCCTAGCTTCTTCTTCATCTCTAATTCTTCATCTCTAATCGTCTTCGTGCCGGAGGAACGCTAATCTCGTCTCTTGCAACGATATTAATTCATTAGTAATAGTAATAGACAGTTCGTCCATAAAGTTCCGAAAGTGATTTTATTCCTGATGGTAACAGTGACGTCAGCGAAGTAACTACTGTGGCGGCTTGAACTAACAACGGTAAACAACTCGTATGCATCCTCTACAATGACTTGAAAAAGAGAAAATTGTGTGCAAAACGTGTCCCGCACACCTTTACTCCCAAACAAAAACGACAACCTTGGACGCCTGCTGCGACTCTATTGAAATGTAAACCGCGGACCGTTCTTTTCCGGAAATAATCAGTACGGTTGACGACACTTGATATCATCAATATGAATACCACAAAAATACGGACTGCATTAATTCACATGAAGGATCAACGTTTTGATGAGATAATCGATATTTAAACCAAAGTCTCGCAAGTTGGACAACATCCCAAAGAAGGACGTTTCTGACTGTTTCACATTCTGTGCGTTGTATTATTTTTGGGGGGGGGGGGGATGGGGGGGGAGGAGGTAGGGTAGGTGATCATGTAGATCGCCTGAAGCATTAAAACAACCATTTTAATGTTTCTCTATTTTATTAATTCAGTCTTTGGACTGATATGGTGCAATTAATGTAAGGACACAATACTACAGCTCGGTTATTATTTGCTTCTTTATTAATAGTTTCACTACATATTGTTTGACGACTGAGTTCAGCGTACGTCCGAACTTTAGATGTGTTCCCACTAGGGCGACAAATATCTGAAGATGCTCTCGGTTGGCCGAGCGAAACTAATTATAAAAAGAATTGGCCACCTGAGAGTAGGACTCGCGCACTCAGGATTCTATACAAACTTAATTATCTGTATATATAGTTCATCCATCCTGCGAATCGTGAATCTCAGGACTTTTCTCTGCTTTCAATACAGACATGGTCACGCGAATTCCAAGGCGATATCGAAATCACTAAAGAAGTTCCTCAGACTAACCCGGCCATACAGGAAGAAGTGAGCAGAGGACTTCAGTTTTTATATGTTGATATAGAATACTTAATAAAATATTTTTATTTACTTACTAAAACATGACTAAAGTTTCATTTTATGTTTGCATGCAATAATATCCATCTACTATGCTTTTGACGTATGATGAATGCAACGTTATGTGACGTATGATGAATGCAACGTTATGTTCTAATTGCAAAATGATATTTGTATTTGATATAATTACAGTTTAACAATTTTCCTTTACTTGTACTGTGGAAACATGCTTCTTGCCAAATTTCATGACTCTGCATCAACGGGAAGTACACTACAGATTTCGATGAGTGAGCTTGCGAGTATCAAAATATGCGATCCTAAATGGCCGTATGTTTTGACTACATTGACTTACAAGCTTATATGTTTTGCATCGCCAAGGGACCACAGACCTTAGTAAGTGACATAAATTTGAATTTGATACGCCAACCTGTTCACGAGTAAAAGGGATCTGAAGAGACAGCCAGAAAAACACAGCCGGACAAAAAATATTCTTCTCGCGTTATATAATTACAGATTAACAATTTTCATATTTTTTCCATGACTTTTACTGTGAAACCTCGCATCTTTCCGAATTTTATGAGTCCAGATCAACGGGAAGTATCCCGTAAGTTTTGTTTTGTGAGGTTTCGAATATCAAAACATGTGACATAAATGGCCATATCTGTTGATTGCATTGACTTAGAAGCTTAAAGGTTTACACCGCCAAAGGACATAGACGTTAGTATGTGATATACATTTGAACTTGATACGTCAACTCGTTCCTGAGAAAAAGGTTCCTAACAGTCGGACAGACAGACAGACGGAGAACAAAGAGGTGCTATAATGGTTCCGTTTCTACTGGTTGAGGCACGGAACCCTAAAAAGGAAAAATACGCAGCCTGTGGCATTTTGTGTTTACATTAGTCCCTGACGATTGCTGTGACCCCTTCAGTCGGTGTCTGCGTTCGCCATGTAACAAAACCACTTAACTTACAAGTTCACATGAGCAGGCGACTGCGAAGTTGTTCCCTAGCAACATGTTTACTGTGTGAGTGTCAGCTGCTATTCAATTGCTGTGTGTACTGCCACTCGGTGAAGCTGCATCCAGAAAACAAGCTGTTACGCGGCGAGGATCACTCGCAGATTGCCTAGTAGCTGGAGTGACGTAACGTGGCGCTACTGGATGCAACGTGAAGGCGCGGGCGGGTCGCCGACCTCTGTAGCGGATGCCGGCGGTAGCTCTGCGCCCCAGAACCTCCAGAACAGGTGCCGTCTAGAGAGAGGGCTGGGACGGAGACTGAACAACTCTCAGGGGCGTTTCTATGCGGCATTCTACAGCCAATAGGCAGCGACGTTCGTTATGCCAGACGCTTACGATATAATCATACCCAGAGCTATTATATTTATTGATTTCTTTATTTATTTATTGAGTCACCAGTCGTCTGACTGGTTTTATGCTGCTTGCCACTGATTTCTCTCTTGTGCTAATATGTTCATCTCAGAGTAACTCTTGGACCTTACGTCCTCATTTATTTTCTGGATGTATTTCAGTCTCTTGTCATCCCCCACAACTTCCTCTGTGACTGTGTAAGTTATTCTCTGATGTCTTAAGACATGTCCTATCATCCTGTCCCTCCTACTTGTCTGTGTTTTCCATATGTTCCTTTCTTCACATCACCGATTCTGCGGAGCCGCGCGGGATTAGCCGAGAGGTCTGTGGCGCTGCAGTTATGGACTGTGCGGCTGATGCCAGCAGAGGTTCGAGTCCTCCCTCGGACATGGGTGTGTGTATTTGTCCTTAGGATAATTTAGGTTACGTAGTATGTAAACTTAGGGACTGATGACCTTAGCAATTAAGTCCCATAACATTTTACACACATTTGAACATTTGATTCTGCGGAGAACTTCTTCATTCCGCCGCGCGGAGTGGCCGGGCTGTCTGGGGTGCCATGTCACGGATTGCTCGGCCACTCCCGTCGGAGGTTCGAATCCTCCCCGGGCATGGGCGTGTGTGTTGTTCTTAGCGTAAGTTAGTTTAAATAGTCTGTAAGTCTAGGGACCGATGACCTCATCAGTTTGGTCCCTTAGGAATTCAAACACATTTGAACTTCCTCATCTTATCAGCCCACTTGATTTGCAACATTTTTCTGTAGCAGCACGTCTCAAATGTCTCGATCATCTTCCGTTCCGCTTTTCCCACTCTGCATGATTCCCTAGGATACAAAGCCGCTCTCCAAACGTACATTCCCAAAAATTTCTTCCTCAAATTACGGCAAATATTTGATCCTATTAGACTTCTTCGCCTGGAATGCCTTTTTGCCAGGGCTAATATAGTTTTTATGTCCTACTTACTTCGTCCATCATGTGTTGTGGCTCAAATGGCTCTGAACACTATGGGACTTAACTGCTAAGGTCATCAGTCCCCTAGAACTTAGAACTACTTAAACCTAACTAACCTAAGGACATCACACACATCCATGCCCGAGGCAGGATTCGAACCTGCGACCGTAGCGGTCGCGCGGTTCCAGACTGTAGCGCCTAGAACCGCTCGGCCACTCCGGCCGGCTCCATCAGGTGTTATTTTGTGGATTTTGAAACTTTTCCGCCGGCCGAAGTGGCCGAGCGGTTCTAGGCGCTTCAGTCTGGAACCGCGGAACCGTTACGGTCGCAGGTTCGAATCCTGCCTCGGGCATGAATGTGTGTGATGTCCTTAGGTAAGTTAGGTTTAAGTAGTTCTAAGTTCTAGGGGACTGATGACCTCAGATGTTAAGTCCCATAGTGCTCAGAGCCATTTGAACCATTTAGAAACTTTTCCGACTTGCAGATTGTTACACGAAATTTCGGGCGAACTGCCGCATTTCTGCAACTTTCTGCCGCGATATTTCGGCGCAGGATCTTCAACCAGCGCATGCGCAACGAGAATTTCGTCAGAGTTCACCTGAAGGTGGCCAGAAGACTCCGCGCTGAAGTATCTTGACAGCAAGTTAGAGACATCCTGTAGTTCTCCCGAAACTACGTGGAACAATATGTGCGCCGCGAAAGTTTTAAATTTCACAACTCAGTGGGGAGGAGCTGATGCAGTGTATTCGAACATTCGATAAGTTCCGTGAAAGAAGAGTAAGGTTACTGAGCTCAGTGACATTTTTACTAAGCTGTAGAGATAACATTATTCCAAAGTTTATTAAAATTGTGAATTTTATTCATACTGCCGCTGCAAGTAACATAAAAACGCAATGAGAGCATGGCACTGGCAAGATAAATTATTGGTTTTATTCGGCCTGAATTGGTTTCTGTATACAAGGATATGTATTACCTGCATTTATAAGTGCCAGCAGGACTATCTTCGTTGTCTTGGGACTGGGTGGATGGTGCGACATGGGCCAAAGCGAACTGCATCCAGAACGAGGCTACGACGAGGCAGACTGCAAAGACTGACCAACTTTTGACATGGGTGCCACAGAAATTCCCTACCCCCGTCGACTTGACGGAGTGGTCTGTAGATGACGCGACCGTTTCTGTGTTGGCAGGAGTGATTAATTTTGCTCCTACACGTGTTTGAACACCACTAGTGAACTTTGTCAGTTCCATCGAATGCACTTTCATAAAGTTCCGGAAAAGAACAGTTGATTTTGGTGCTAAAGAAATTGTGTTCGATGCTGTCGATATTAACAGGAGGCTACAAATCAAGGTCGCTTGTAGTATCTGTCGCAAATATAGGGTGATTCTAAAAGGACTTTACAACTGTACTTACATGAAGAAATTTATCAGACAGTAGAGGTGTCATCTTGTATCAAAATACTGTAAGTTTCATTCCATACATTTACTTACACTTCAATTTCCACTTTAACTTCCCCTTTGTCTGAATGTGTCTGCCACTAGTCGTACAGCAAAAGTCCCATCTGGCGTCAATTTCTTGTCACACTTTATTCAACATATCTGCCGTCACTTCTGCAATTTCAGTCTGAATAGTTTTAGGTGCAATCTTTTCCGTAACACTCTCCAAGCAATTGATTAAGAAACTGCAAGCTCTCGTGACGCTCGATGGGTTAATTTCCTGGGACTACGAACGGAACTCACTCTCGTTCGCTCGACGACATCCTCAGGAACCCGTGGGCGACCTGGATATATGTTATGACGAAAGCTATAACCAGTTTGAAAGAAATTCTTATGCCGAGAGTAAATTGTCGGCCTGCTTGGAGGTTCCTTATGGTACTCGGTACAAAATTTTTGAATCCTTGTTTGCTGACTTTCTTTCTTCTACCCAAACACGCAAAGAGTACGTTCGGGACCTGTGAAATCTGCCATTTCGATTTTCAATTTTCTCTCGTTTCCTGGTGGCGGAATTCGGTACTACAACAAGAAGTGAATGAAACTTTAGCTACAAGATGGCACCTTACACACATGATTTTCAATTTTCTGCCATTCCTAGAGGCGGAATTCGGTACCACAACCATAAGTTAATAGTATTTCACTACAGGATGCCATCTTCACGACATATCTAAGTCGCATCGCAGGTTCAAATCCTGCTTCGGGCACGGATATGTGTGATGTCCTTAGGTTAGTTAGTTTACGTAATTCTAAGTCTAGGGGACTGATGACCTCAGATGTTAAGTCCCATAGTGCTTCGAGCCATTTTTTTTAAGTCGCGTCAGTAAAATTTTACATGTAAGTGAAGTTGTAAAGTCCTTTTAGAATCATCCTGTACATAAATCCTACCTTTGCTAGGCAGGAAGAATGAGAACAAAAAATGCACCACTATTCAACAAGGTCTGATCCAAAGAGCTAACTCGCATCACGCACTTGCCCGGAAATTGCATATGACAACGCTCATACAGTAGCCACAATGGAATATATCGTTCACTTAAAATTATGTGATAGCACAGTGCAGGAACGAAGCTTAATATGCGTGAAAATGCAGTTGGATTTACGTAACATAGCAGTAAAAAGAGAAAGGAAAACGTTGAATGGATTACTTATGGTTTATTTAAGTAGTATGGAAAAAAATTAAATGTTACATCTATCAGGTATATAACCACGTACTTACTGCAACCTACATCCTTCTGAATGTGCTTAGTGTATTCATCTCTTGGTTTCCCTCTACGATTTTTACCCTCCACGCTGCCCTCCAGTACTAAATTGGTGATCCCTCGATGTCTCAGAACATGTCCTACCAACCGATCCCTTCTTCTAGTCAAGTTGTTCCACAAGCTCCTCTTCTCCCCAATTCTATTCAATACCTCCTCATTAGTTATGTGATCTACCCATCTAACCTTCAGCATTCTTCTGTAGCACCACATTTCGAAAGCGTCTATTCTATTCTTGTTCAAACTATTTATCGTCCATGTTTCACTTCCATACGTGGCTACAGTCCATACAAATATTTTCAGAAACGACTTCCTGACACTTAAATCTATACACGATGTTAACAAATTTCTTTTCTTCAGAAACGCTTTCCTTGCCATTGCCAGTCTACTTTTTATATCTTCTCTACTTCGACAATCATCAGTTATTTTGCTCCCAAAATAGCAAAACTCCTTTACTACTTTAAGTGTCTGATTTCCTAATCTAATTCCCTCAGCATCACCTGCATAATTCGACTACATTCCATTATCTTCGTTTTGCTTTTGTTGATGTTCATCTTATACCCTTCTTTCAAGACACTGTCCATTCCGTTCAACTGCTCTTCCAAGTCTCTGGTTGCTGTATTTAAGTTGTAATCTTCTTCGGTTTTCTTTTTTTTCCGCATCAGGGCAGGGTCAGCACGGTTATTAACGGATTTGTCACGGTTTAGTTAGGGGGTGGCCGGATGCCTCTTCTGTTGCCACCCCGTTACCTCCCGGAACGGCATGTGTGTACCTCAACTGTCTGCGTGTAGAGTTAAATGTGAAAGCGAACGAAAGATTTCTAAATGTTTGCGAATCACGCAATTGAAGCGGTACTTGGATACCAGCCCGGTATTCAGCTAGTGCGCTGTGGGAAACCACCTAAAAACCACATAGGCTGGCTGGCACATCGTTAGCGGCACGGCTAGAGGGCAGGCTGTCGCGCGCTTACCTGTAGCGCAGCCGGCGCGCCTGGTGCTGCTGCTGGTGCGTCTTGCGCTGCAGGCCGGAGGACATGGAGCGCTGGCCCGCCGCCGCTGCGCCCGCGGCCAGCCGCCTCAAGCACGAGCTCGTGGTCGCCAGCATGTCGTCGCGGCTCTGACTGACCCTCGGCAGAGGCTGCGGCTGCGACGCGCTGCTCTGCTCCTCTGCCCCTCGCGGGCGTTGATAAGGCCGCGCCGCGTCACCCGCCGGTCACCCGCGTCGCGCGTCCCGGCGGTGCCCGCCTCCGATGCCGCCACCGTCGCCGTCTGTTTGTTCCCCAATAAAGAAACACTTCGCGCCGGCGAAATAAAATGTGCAACAGCATCCGTGTACTGTCACCGACTTGGATGACTAGCGGTGCAAAACGACGAGCTGTCCCCTGGACCGAAACTTATTTTTCTGTGTCCACTGAAGGTGCGTCAGCAGGTGTGCTTCTCGACTCGCACGTATTCTTGTCAACAGCCGCATCTCTAATCTACTTAGAAGCTTTCGACAATGTTGACTGCAATACACTCGTGAGAACTCTGAAGCTAGCGGGGATAAAAATACGTGGAGCGAAAGCTTAGCTACAACTTGTACATAGACCAGACTGCAGTCTTGAACATTCGAAGGGGGAGAAGGGAGTGAGACAGAGAACTGCGGTAGAAAAGGCGGTTTATTCGTAGAATTTTAGAAGAGTAAAGGTATCAGATAAATTATATAATGGTAAGACAGAGATTTAGGTAAAAAGACGAGGGCTAGTGGAAACCCTTGGGTAACAGAAGAAATATTCAATTTAATTGATGAAAGGAGAAAATATAACAATGCAGTAAATGAAGCAGGCAAAAAGGAATACAAACGTCTAAAAAATGATATCGACAGGAAGTGCAAAATGGCTAAGCAGGGAAGGCTAGAAGACAAATGTAAGGATGTAGAGGCTTATCTCACTAGGGGTAAGATAGATACTGCCTACAGGAAAATTAAAGAGACATTTGGAGAAAAGAGAACCACTTGTATGAATATCAAGAGCTCAGATGGAAACCCAGTTCTAAGCAAACAAGGGAAAGCAGAAAGGTGGAAGGAGTATATAGAGGGTCTATGCAAGGCTGATGTACTTGAGGACAATGTTATGGAAATGGAAGAGGATGTAGATGAAGATGAAATGGGAGATATGATACTGCGTGAAGAGTTTGACAGAGCACTGAAAGACCTGAGTCGGAACAAGGCCCCCGGAGTAGACAACATTCCATTAGAACTACTGACAGCCTTGGGAGAGCCAATCCTGACAAAACTCTACCGTCTGGTAAGCAAGATGTATGAGACAGGCAAAATACCCTCAAACTTCAAGAAGAATATAATAATTACAATCCCGAAGAAAGCAGATGTTGCCAAATGTGAAAATTACCGAACTATCAGTTTAATAAGTCACCGCTGCAAAATACTAACGCGAATTCATTACAGGCGAATGGAAAAACTGGTAGAAGCCGACCTCGGGGAAGATCAGTTTGGATTCCATAGAAATGTTGGAACACATGAGGCAATACTGACCCTACGACTTATCTTAGAAAATATACTAAGGAAAGGCAAACCAGCGCTTCTAGCATTTGTAGACTTAGAGAAAGCTTTTGACATCGTTGATTGGAATACTCTCTTTCAAATTCTGAAGGTGGCAGGGGTAAAATACGGGGAGCGAAAGGCTATTTACAATTTGTACAGAAAGAAGATTGTAGTTATAAGAGTCGAGGGCCATGAAAGGGAAGGAGTGGTTGGGAAGGGAGTGAGACAGGGTTGTAGCCTATCCCCGATGTTATTTAATCTGTATATTGAGCAAGTAATAAAGGAAGCAAAAGAAAAGTTCGGAGAAGTTATTAAAATCCACGGAGAAGAAATAAAAACTTTGAGGTTCGCCGACGACATTGTAATTCTGTCAGAGACAGCAACGGACTTGCAAGAGCAGTTGAACGGAATGGACAGTGTCTTGAAAGAAGGGTATAAGATGAACATCAACAAAAGCAAAACGAGGATAATGGAATGTAGTCGAATTAAGTCGGGTGATGCTGGGGGAATTAGATTAGGAAATAAGACACTTAAAGTAGTAAAGGAGTTTTGCTATTTGGGTAGCAAAATAACTGATGATGGTCGAAGTAGAGAGGATATAAAATGTAGACTGGCAAGGGTAAGGAAAGCGTTTCTGAAGAAGAGAAATTTGTTAACATCGAGTATAGATTTAAGTGTCAGAAAGTCGTTTCTAAAAGTATTTGTATGGAGTGTAGCCATGTATGGAAGTGAAACGTGGACGATAAATAGTTTGGATAAGAAGAGAATAGAAGCTTTTGAAATGTGGTGCTACAGAAGAATGCCGAAGATTAGATGGGTAGATCACATAACTAATGAGGAGGTATTGAATAGAATTGGGGAGAAGAGGAGTTTGTGGCACAACTTGACTAGAACAAGGGATCGGTTGGTAGGATATGTTCTGAGACATCGAGAGACCACCAATTTAGTATTGGAGGGCAGCGTGGAGGATAAAAAAGGTAGAGGGAGACCAAGAGATGAATACACTAAGCAAATTCAGAAGGATGTAGGCTGCAGTAGGTACTGGGAGATGAAGAAGCTTGCACAGGATAGAGTAGCATGGAGAGTTGCATCAAACCAGTCTCAGGACTGAAGACCACAATAACAACAACAATGGTTCATCTATAAAGAGGACCGCATATAGGACTCTGGTGCGACCTATTCTTGAGTACTGCTCGAGTTTTTGGGTTCTGTACTAGGTCGGATTAAAGGAAGACATCGAAACAATTCATAAGCGGGCAGCTAGATTTTTTAACAGTACATATGCCCGCCTGGCTAGCCGCGCGGTCTAACGCGCTGCTTCCCGAGTGGGAATGCGTGCCAGTCCCTGGCAAATCCGCCCGGCGGATTAGTGTCGAGGTCCAGTGTGCCAGCGAGCCTGTGGATGGTTTTTAAGGCAGTTTTCCATCTACCTCGGCGAATGCGGGCTGGTTACCCTTATTGCGCCTCAGTTACACTATGTCGGCGATTGTTGCGCAAACTCTGTTTCCATGTACACGTACACCATAATTACTCTACCACACAAACATCTGGGATTACACTCGTCTGGTATGAGACGTTCCTGGGGGGGTCCACTGGGGGCCAAACCGCACAATAACCCTGGGTCCGGTGGGTAGCGGCGGCGGGGTGGGTGGACTGCTGTGGTCTGTTGAGGGGTTGTGAACCACTGAGGGCTATGGCGGGACGAAGCCTTTCCGTCGTTTCTAGGTCCCAAGTTTAACTACACAATACAATAACAGTACATATGAACAACACGTAAATGCTACAGAGCTGCTTCGGGGACTCAATGGGAAACCTTGGAGGGAAAGCGACCTTCTTTTCGAAGAACACTACTGACGAAATTCAGAGAACCGGCATTTGAAGCTAACTGCCGAACATACGTTGCTCACAAAGATCACGAGATAAGATACAAGAAATTAGAAATTTGTGATAAGGACTGTGGGACCAAACTGCTGTGGCCATTGGTCCCTAGGCTTACGCACTACTTAATCTAACTTAAACTAACTTAGGCTAAGGACAACACAACACCCATGCCCGAGGGAGGACTCGAACCTCCGACGGGGGGGAGCCGCGCGAACCGTGACAAGACGCCATAGACCGCTCGGCTACCCCGCGCGGCGATACGAGAAATCAGAGCTCATACGGAGGCACATAGAAAGTCGTTTTTCCCTCGCTGTATTTGCGAGTGGAACAGGAAAGAAAATGGCTAGTAATGGTACAGGGTACCCTCCACCACGCGCCGTACGGTAGCTTGTGGAATATAGGTGTAAATGTAGATGTATAGCCTATTAGCGACGATATTCAGTTTGTATATTTAGGAGGGATTAGATTGGTTGGTTGGTTGTTTTGGGGAAGGAGACCAGACAGCGAGGTCATCGGTCTCATCGGATTAGGGAAGGACGGGGAAGGAAGTCGGCCGTGCCCTTTGAAAGGAACCATCCCGGCATTTGCCTGGAGCGATTTTAGGGAAATCACGGAAAACCTAAATCAGGATGGCCGGACGCGGGATTGAACCGTCGTAGGAGGGATTAGACAACGATTGACTGTAGCAAGGGAAAGGTGTACCATAGAAGGTGAATGATTAACTTTAGGAAGCGAAATACTGACAGTTATTGAATTTAATTGATGGAAGGAGAAAATACAAAACAATACAGCAAATCAAGCAGGCAAAGGAAAATATAGACGTTTAAACAAAGGAGACTGACTGAAAGTGCAAAATGGTAAAGCAGAAATGGCGAGAGGAGAAGTGTAGGGCTGCAGAAGCACGCATGACTATGGGAAAGATAGATGACGCCTACAGGGAAAGTAAAGAGACCTTCTCAGAAAAAGACAACTATGAATATTAGGAGTCCAGATGAAAAGCCAGTATAAAACAAGGAAAGGAAAGCTTGAAAGTATATATAGAAGGGCTATACAAGGAGAACGGACTTGAAGATATTATTGAAAGAGAAAAGGAACGAGATGTGGATGACACGGAAGGTATAATACTGCGAGAAGACTTTAAATGAGCTCTAAAAGACCTAAGTCAAAACAAGGCACTTGGAATAAACAACATTCTCTCAGATTACAGAGCTCTTTCTGAGACAAAAGACTCAGTGTCATGAGTGGGCATAAAATGATAACTGCATCCATCTGTCACCCACCAGTATCGTTTCCTGATGTAACAGAAAACTTCACAGCAATCTCACTTCTACGTAAGTTCTCCAATCACACTGCAACCATTATTACAGGCTCTAATCATCTCACAGTCTATTGGAAAAATTACAGTTTTGTAGTGATGGGGGCGAAAAGACATCCTGTGAAATATTACTAAATGCATGTCTGACAACTTTCTACAACACATAGTTCGGAAACACACTCATGATGGAAATATATTGGGTCTAATGGCAACAAATAGACCTGACCACTTTGAGGATGTCCACAGCCAAACTGGTATTAGTTAAGTGACCATGAAGCGGCTTTAGCAAGAACGGTTAACAAAGCAGAAACGGCAGTGTGTATGTGTGTGTGTGTGTGTGTGTGTGTGTGTGTGTGTGTGTCTGTGTGTGTGTGTGTGTATGTATACTCAGTAAACTAGATTTTAAAAAATCAGTAATGTCATACCTCAATGAGGAACTTGAAACTTTCAGCGCAGGATAGGAGCATGTAGAGCAACTGTGGCTCAAGTTTAAAAGAATAACTGACCATGCAATGGATAGATGTTACCCAATAGCACAGATCGTAATGGAAGGGGCCCTCCGTGGTATGCACTCACGGCAATGGAACTTCTAAAGAAACAGAAATTACTGCATAATAGGTGTGAAACAAAGCGTACGACTATAGACAGAGAGATGCCGAATGAAAAGCGTTTGGCTGTCAAGAGAAAACTGCATGAAGCCTTCAGTGACTACCGTAGCAGAATATTGTCAAATGATCTTTCACAAAACCCCAACAAATTCTGGTCGTATGTAAAGTCTGTTGGTGGCACCAAATTTAGTGTCCAGTCCCTAGCGAATGAGGAAGAAACTGAAATTGAGAGTAGCAAACCGAAAGATGAAAATGCTTAACTCTGTTTTAAATATCCCTTTACTAAGGAAAACTCAGGAGAACTGCCCCAGTTTAATCCTCGTGCCACTGAAAAGATGAATGAAATACATATTAATGTCAGTACTCTTGACAAACAGCTGAAATCATGAAAACTGAACAAAGCTCCACCCCAGATGGAATCTGTATCAGGTTCTATACTGAATTTGGGGCTGAGTTAGGCCCTTTTCTAACTATAAACTATTGTAACTCCCTCGAACAAAAAACCGTGCCCAGTTCTTGGAAAAAAGTGCAGGTCACACCCAGCTACAAGAATGGATAGCAGAAGTGAGCTACAAAACTACCGTCCGACATCCTTGATATCGATTTGTTGTAGACTCTTAGAACATATTCTGAACTCAAATAAATATAATGAGGCGCCTCGAACAGAATGACCTCCTCCATGCCAACCAGCATGGATTCCGGAAACATCGATCATGTGAAACCCAACTCTTACTTTTCTCACATGACATACTAAAAGGTTTCGATCAAGACAGGCAGGTAGATGTAGTATTTTCTGATTTCCGAAAAATCATATGAGTCAGTACCGCACCTGCGCTTATTGTAAAAAGTACGATATATGGGGTATCAAGTGAAATTTGTGGCTGGACTGGCAGGGAGGATGCAGCATGTTATCTTGGATGGAGAGCCATAGTCAGATGTAGAAGTAACTTCCTGTCCATGTTTATATTAATGACCTTGTAGACAATATTAATAGTAACCTCAGACTTCTTGCAGATGATACAGTTATCTACAATGAAGTACCGTCAGAAAGAGCCTACATAAATATTCAGTCAGATCTTCATAAGATTTCAAAGCGGTGCAGAGATTGGCAACCTGCTTTAAACGTCAAGAAATGTAAAATTGTGCACTACACAAAACGAGTCCCTCCCTCAGAACACAAACCTTTCAGTAGAAGGAAGAACACCCATACACAACCTCAAAACAAATCCTGGCCTAATCATCCTGCCTCCAGACAAAATTTCCATCACTGTTGTTATGAACTGCAGTGACTAACTGGCAGAAGGTCTCCGCCAGATATCCAACTCCTCCACCTATAAACTCTGCCAGAGTGATTCCATCCCAGAAGTCCAAAACAAATTCCAGTCTCTGCTTAAAGCCTTGGGCCCTTCCCAGAACATCTCCCCTGAATCCACTTCCCACCTCACCCATTATGATACCCCGTACACTCACCTTCTACATGCTCCCCAAAATACACAAACTCAACAATCCTGAATGCCCCCTTGCGGTTGGTTATTGTGCCCTCACTGAAATAATTTCGGCCTTCATTGATCAACACCTTCAATCAATTGCCCGTAACCTAGTCTCCCATGTCAAAGACACCGACTCTCCACCATTCCCACCCTTTTACCTCCTGGATCCATCCTCATCACTGTTAAAGCTACCTCCCTATACACCAACATCATGCATGCCCATGGTCTTACCACTATTGAATACTATCTTTCCTAGTGTCCTTCAGACTCCAAACCCACTACCTCATTGCTCATACACCTTACTAACTGTATCCTAACCCACTACTACTTTTCAACTAAATGGAAGGGATATAAACAAATCCCTGGAACCGCCATGGGCACCCACATGGCACCCTCCTACACAAACCTTTTCATGGGCCATCTAGAAGAGACCTTCCTGGCCTTCCAAAACACCAAACCTCTAGTCTAGTTCAGATTCACAGAAAATATTTTTATGATCTGGACCCAAGGCCAAGACATCCTATTGTCATTCCTTCACAATCTCAACGACTTCTCTCCCATCCACTTCACGTGGTTCTCCTCAACCTAGCATGCCACCTTCCTAGATGTTGACCTCCTCCTCTCTGATGGCTCCAGCCTCACTTCTGTCCATATTAAACCCACCAACCGCCAACAGTACCTGCATTTTGACAGCTGTCATCCCTTTCACACACAAAAAATCCCTCCCATATATCACACCAAAAAATCCCTCCCATATAGTCTGGCTACCTGGGGACAGCATATCTGCAGTGACAAAAACTTCCTTGCTCAATATGCTGAGGGTCTCATCAAGGCCTTCACAGACAGGCACTATCCCCCAGACTAGTCCCCAAACAGATCTCCCATTTCATTTCCTCTCTCATCCCCCAATATTCCCACCACACCCAAAAACCAGCCACAAAGTAGCGTACCCTTCATCACCCAGTGCCAACCCAGACTGAAACAACTTAACCACATCTTTCGTCACGGCTTTGTTTACCTATCATCATGCACTGAAATGAGGGACATCTCACCCAATATACTTCCTACCCCTCCTGAAGCGGTGTTCCATCGCCCACACAACCCCCACAACACTGTAGTCCATTTCTATGCCGCTCCCAATCCCAACCCCTTGTCACAAGCATCATATCCTTGTGGAAAACCCAAGTGCAAAACCTGCCCAATCAACCCACCTGGCACTTCCTATTCCAGTCCTGTCACAGATTTATCCCACCCCACCAGGAGCTGGGCCACCTGTGAAACCAGCTGTGTCATATTCCAGCTCTGCTGCAATCACTGCACAGCATTTTATATTGGTATGACTACCAACCAGCTGTCGACCTGTGCCTGTCTGCAACTTGACGTGTCTTCTTGACAGTAAGTAACAATCTGTCTTTTCCTAGGTTATTGATATTCCTACCTGGAGTTTCCATTGTTTGAGTGTGGCACTTTGTAGGGATATGAAGTGGAATGATCACACAGGCTCAGTCGTGGGTAAAGAAGGTGGTAGACTTCAGTTTTTTGGTAGAATACTGGGAAGTGCAATGCACTCAGTCTACAAAGGAGGCTGCTTTAAATATCTTGTGCGACCGATTCTAGAATATTGCTCAAGTGTGTGGGACCCATACTAAACGGGACTAACAGGGGATGTTGAACATATACAGAGAAGGGCAGCGCGAATGGTCGCAGGTTTGTTTGATCCATGAGAGAGCGTCACAGAGTTACTGACGAAACTGAAACCGCAGACTTTTGAAGACAGACGTAAAAGTTTACTAACATAGTCTCAAAATCCTGCTTTAAATGATGATGCTCGGAGTATAGTAAAAACCCTTAAGTATCGCTTACATAGGGATCGTGAGGATAAAATTAGAATAATTACAGCATGCACAGAGGCTTCCAAACAAACATTCTTCCCGCATTCTGTACGTGAATGGGCTGGGAAGAAACCCCAATAACTGGTACATTGGGACGTACCCTCTGATATGCACTTCAGAATGGTTTGCAGAGAATAGATGTAGATAAAACTATTCTACCTTCTATGCAAGATATGAGACAGGTGAAATAACTTCAGATTTCAACAAAAATGTAATAACCCTAGAATTTTTCATTTGTGTGGTCATAGTGTCCGTAGTTGCTTTACAGTTCCGTGATTTTTTTCACCAGGCAGGTTTCGCTTTATTGAGGTAAAGCCATCATCAGTGGTAGTGATTTTCGCTTGATTTCTCGCTTACATCGGAAAATACTGTCTGCTAGCACATCGTTGTTTTTCTGCGTTAGACACTGATAATTTTGATCTAATTTTTAATTGTTCTGCAGCACTAGGCATTTCTTATGTTTTTCACAGCACACTTTTGTGTACACCACTATATGCTGTTTGTTTTTGTACTTATAAGTATGTAATGTGGTTTCTTAGAAGTACAAAAACAAACAGAGGGGGTCGGGTTTATTTGGTGGAAGAGACCAAACAGCGAGGTCATCGGTCTCACTGGATTAGGGAAGAATGGAGAAGGACGTCGGTCGTGCCCTTCCAAAGGAACCACTGGCATTTACCAGAAGCGATTTAGGGAAAACAAGGAAAACCTAAATCAGGATGGCCGGACGCAGGATTGAACCGTCGTCCTCCCGAATGCGAGTCCAGTGTGCTAGAACTCAGGGATGCGATGAGCAGGGGAAGAGGAGGAGGTAGTGACACACAAGCACCCTCATGGCTACTGATTTTTTCTCAAACCATTCCGAAGGAATCCAGAAGTGGTACGCTCATGCATTTTCTTGTTAAGGTATATGTTAGTTGAAGTGTGCTACGTGAACAAAACGGATGTTGATGGTCACACATTAGGTTTCTGTGTCATTCATGGTGCGAGACAATAACAGATGTATCTGGGGCCCCATTTCGTCCCATGTAAATATCCCCACATGAGAATACCTCCACGACATTCCTGAACAGCGAGCCGTTGACAAGTGGGATACACCTACAGTCTCCAGTGGTGGTCTGTTACATGTGATGAACAGAGGCACAAATGTGGAGCAGAAGGTTCTTTGACCCATAGCGAGATTGTTTTGGATGGAATATCGTGACTTCAGCTTTTTGGTCCATCTATTTGCTGTTGCAAGCTGTGCTAGTAGATGATAACTCCTGTAAACAGCAGTGGACGGTACACTCCTGATAAGGTCGTAGGTGAAAAGCTCAGTGCCTGGCCTATTCAGTTTCAAATGTCACATAGACAGTCAGTACAATGTGTGAATATACAGCATAGAAGATACAGTATAGTATAGTAGGGACAGTATAGTAGAAAGACATTTAGTACACAGAACTGCCACCTCTTGTAGCAGCAGTGGTTCTAGAACAGCTGCGCATCGAATCAAACTGAACTTGCATGGTAGACTGGGTACATCCTGCCATGCTGCTTTAACTCAATGCTAGAGTTCAGCAATTGTAGTGTCTGACAAGTGGTGGTATGTCAGTTTTTCATTATATCGCCAGATGTCTTCAGTGGGTGAAAGCTCTGGCAAATAGGGCTCGCCAGGACAAAAGTAGAGCACACTGTTTCGAAGTAGGTCAGAAAACATGATGTCTTGCATAATGTTGTTGAAAGATAACATTATGGTGACCTTCAAGAAATATGTGCTGTCCAAGTTATGAGCTATGTGAACCAGAAGTGATCACATCGTGTACCTAGTGTCCATTATCACGCTGCATGCACAACTTGCACTCGACCAGAGAGCCGACGTAGAGCCCCTTCAGTGCTTCGCTGTCGTTGGACGTGCTACTACCGAGCTCCTCATTCCGATGCCACGTTAAAGGGAACCGTGTTCCAGATGTCTTTGCACTGGCCTTGTGAACACTTAGCTTGGTGCAACCAAGCCCATCACGCGACTGAAAGTACGTGACTTTGCTGTACAATCATGCAAGACATGAACCCATCTATTCCATATTCACGTAACAGTAATGGGATCCTGACCATTGGGCTCAGCAGTATATCAAAGCGATACATCGCATGTCTGATAGGCCACTAACCTCCTGCTGTGTAAATCCAACAAATGCTAGTACACGTTTCTCCTACTTACAAAAGGCATAACACTCTCTTATGCTATATATTCACACCTTGTACTGACTGTCTATGTGACATTTGAAACTGGTACTTTTTGCCGATGATACAAGTATAGCTATCACACCCGACAGACAAGAATTAACTGATGAAATTTTAAACGATGTTTTTCAGAAAATAATTAAGTGGTGCTCTGCAAATGGGCTCTCATTAAGCTTTGACAAAACACAGTATATACAGTTCCACACAGTAAATGGAATGACCCCATTAATAAATATAGACTTCGATCAGAAATCGGTAGCTAAGGTAGAATATTCAAAATTTCTAGGTGTGTGCATTGATGAGGGGTTGAACTGGAAAAAACACACTGAGGATCTGCTGAAACGTTTGAGTTCAGCTACTTATGCTATTAGGGTCATTGCAAATTTTGGCGATATATATCTGAGTAAATAAGCTTACCACGCCTACTTTCGTTCTCTGCTTTCGTATGGCATCATGTTCTGCGGTAACTCATCATTGAGTAAAAGAATGTCCATTGCACAAAAGCGTGTAATCAGAATAATTGCTGGAGCTCATCCAAGATCATCCTGCAGACACTTATTTAAAGAGCTAGAAATCTTCACTGTAGCCTCACAATATATATATTCACTTATGAAATTTGTTATTAACAATCCGAACGAATTCAAATGTAATAGCAGTGTACATGACTACAACATTAAGAGAAAGGATGATCTTCACTACTCAAGGTTAAATCTAACTTTGGCTCAGAAGCGTGTAAATTATGCTGCCACAAAAGTCTTTGGTCACTTACCAAATAGCATCAAAAGTCTGACAGATAGCCATATAGCATTTAAAACGAAATTAAAAGAATTTCTTAATGGCAATTCCTTCTACTCATTAGATGAATTTTTGGATATAGGAAGTGGGTAATTTCCCAACCTCCACAAAAAAAAAAAAATTTAGTGTCATGTAACGTTTTGTCTAATGTAATATCTTGTATAGACACCTTTTATTAACCTGACACGTTCCACATCATTACGAAGTGAAACGTTGTTGTGATGCCTCGTGTGAGGAGGAGAAATGCGTACCATCAAGTTTACGACTTTGATAAAGGTCAGATTATAGCCTATCGCCATTGCGGTTTATCGTATCGCGACATTGCTGCTCGCGTAGGTCGAGATCCAATGACTGTTAGCAGAATATGGAATCGGTGGGTTCAGGAGGGTAATACGGAACGGCCTCGTATCACTAGGAGTCGAGATGACAGCATCTTATCCGCATGGCTGTAACGGATCGTGCAGCCACATCTCGATCCCTGAGTCAACAGATGGGGACGTTTGCAAGACAACAACCATCTGCACGAACAGTTCGACGACGTATGCAGCAGCACGGACTATCAGCTCGGAGACCATGGCTGTGGTTACCCTTGACGCTGCATCACAGCCTGCGATGGTGTACTCAACGACGAACCTGGGTGCATTTTTTCGGACGAATCCAGGTTCTGTTTGCAGCATCATGATGGTCGCATGCGTGTTTGACGACATAGCGGTGAACGCACATTGGAAGCGTGTATTCGTCATCGCCATACTGGCGTATCATCCGGCGTGATGGTATGGGGTGGCATTGGTTACACGTCTCGGTCACCTCTTGTTCGCATTGACGGCACTTTGAACAGTGGGCGTTACATTTCAGATGTGTTACGACCTGTGGCTCTACGCTTCATTCGATCCCTGCGAAACCCTACATTTCAGCAGGATAATGCACGACCTGTACGGGCCTTTCTGGATACAGAAAATGTTCAACTGCTGCCCTGGCCAGCACATTCTCCAGATCTCTCACCAAATGAAAACGTCTGGTCAATGGTGGCCGATCAACTGGCACGTCACATACGCCAGACACTACTCTTGATGAACAGTGGTACCGTGTTGAAGCTGCATGGGCAGCTGTACCTGTACACGCCATCCTAGCTCTGTTTGACTCAATGCCCAGGCGTATCAACGCCGTTATTACGGCCAGAGGTGGTTGTTCTGGGTACTGATTTCTCAGGACCTATGCACCCAAATTGCGTGAAAATGTAATCACATGTCAGTTCTAGTATAATATATTTGTCCAATGAATACCCGTTTATCATCTACATTTCTTCTTGGTGTAGCAATTTTAATGGCCAGTAGTGTAAGATACACCGAAGAAAGGTAAATCTGCTTTCACAGCCTTTGCAGATTTAGAGAAAGCTTTTAACTACATTAACTAGAATACGCTCTTTGAAATTTGAATGTATCAGGATTGAAAAACTGAGAAGGAAATGTACACAATACTTGTACACAATACAGATTACAAAGAGGTGAAGGACATGAAAGCGAGGGAAGCGAGACATAGTTGTACACTATTCCACACGTTGTTCAGTATGTAGATCATCCAATTCCCCATGTTGTTAAATCAGTGCACTGAACAAGCAGTAAAGGAAACCAAGGAGAACTTTAGAAAGGAGATTGAAGTTCAAGGAGACGAAATAAATCTTCAAGGTTTGACAATGTACTTCTATCACAAATGGCAAACAACTTGGAAGATCAGTTAAACTAACAGACTGTGTCTTGAAAAGTTGTAACAGGAATGTCAACAAAAGTAAAACAAGGGTAATGGAATTTAATCGAATCAAGTCAGGTGATGCTGATCAAGCTACATTAAGAAACGAGACACTGAAAGTGGTAGACAAGGTTTGCTATTTCGATAGCAAGATAAGTGATGATGGCTGAAATAGAGAGGATACGGTACGCAGACTGGCAATAGCAAGAAAAGCATACATTAAACAGAGAATTTTTTTACATCAGATGCGAGATCTGTTCAAAAAATTCAGGAACATCCGTAATTTCGTGCCAGTAGTGTGTTGGAGTGTAACGCGATTGGCATCCCTGCACACTCCTATGCTTAATGTGTAACTGCCGGAAGCTTCATTGTTGTCTATCTGTTAGTTATTGTTCAGTACTGTATTGAGCAGAACGCTGAATTTTGAGATGGCAGAGGAGCAACGCATCTGCATTAAATTTTGCTTGAAACTCAAGAAAACCTTTACAGAGACAGGTTCTCCAAGACCAAAAAAAGCTCGCAAGTTAGGCCAAATGTCAAAGCCATGCTGATAGTTTTCTTTGACTTTGAAGGATTAGTTCATCACGAATTCATGACACAGGGACAAATTGTTAGTTGATGATACTATCGCGATGTGTTGCGACGCCTCGATAGCGTATTCGCACATGCATCCCTGTTGGTGCGTGACTATTGCACTGTGCTGTCTCATCCAGGCGTGGCCCTTGCGGATTTTTTTTTTTTAATTTTCAAAGTTGAAAACTCCATTGAAAGGACAAAGACTTACAACAACAGACGAGATAAAAGAAAATTCACAGCCGGCGCTTCCTGCGATCTAGCGAGAGGCGTACCAAGACTGCTTCCGAAAGAGGAAACGGTGTTGGGAGCGGTTTATTGATTACCGGTACTGAGGAGAGTATTTTCAAGGAGACCGTGCACAATAAGTTAAAGCTAAGTGTAGAAGTTCCGGAATTTTTTGAACAGACGTCGTGTAACAGCTAATATAAATTTATCTGTTAGGAAGTGTTCTGTGGAAGTACAGTTTGGATTGAAGCCTTAATGGAAGAGAAATGTTTGTGATGAGTAATGTAGGCAAGAAGATAATAGAAACTCTTGTAATGCAAGCACAATCCGTCTTTGAGACGTGCAAAGTTTCTTCACTGCATTTACAATTGCCATCACATATCTCCAAAGATAAAATGTAACATGGTTAACTTGGTGGCAGTCCACTGCACCTCAGCGACATACCCATCTCCAGTGAAATTGGATATCCAAGCATTCCCCCCCAAAATGTGCTGAGAGAAATTTGGAAATGCCCCATCTTCAGACAGTAACGACGACAGCTTATCTAAGTCTACCAACTGCAGAGAATGGTTGCTGTTAGTGTTGTCTGACTGGTGATGGGCCCAACCATGTGAGAACTCCACAGGCCGTGCAAAATCAACAGTTTCCATGCACCAGCTACCATTGACGGATCCATAGAATGGGGGTTGACATCTGAACAGTATCTGTGATTCTGTTAATTGTCTCTCTGTCTATATAGAAATTTGCTTCCTCCATAAACAATGGCTCATTGGGGAAAAACAGTTTTCATCCAGGTTGCAAACAAACTGACGATCTAGATAATCTTCAGTGAAATGTTGTAACATTTGCAATCTGTAAGAGTGCCATTTATATGTGGCCAAAATTCTCATTATTGATGTATGGCTGACCATAGTATCCTGCCAGATGCAGAGTACTATGCTCTGGTCTCTTACCGAACGATGCCTGTATAGCAGTTGATGTTGCTTCATCTGTAGCCATTTTCGATCATCCAGCTTTCAGTTCGACTGGAACAGAACCAGTTTCACGTAATTTCATGAGACGTTTCATCACCACACAGTGGTTAATGGATGGTGCGTCTTGGCGTTGGTCGAAATCCTTTGCAATAACAAGAGTGCTCCTCTCCTCAGATCATGGCAACCTCCATGTGTTTGGTTCTGTTAACGCCATCAGCTTCCAAGTCAACAGTGAGGAAGAAAAATAAACTATAACTCGAGAATGAATAAAGATAAGCGCAAATGAAAGGCACTACAGGTTTTTTCGTGTAACTCCCTGTTTGCTTAATATGTCACATAACCTCTTTCGATTTGAAAATTAGGAGCTGCATCCAAGACAGTGGCTTTCAAAATGGCCATCATGTTGGTAAAATAACCTCACAGGTTTTCCCCATTCCCATCTCATGCTATTTTACTTTAAATATGTACCGCTACAAAAATTTAAATAAAAACGTGATATAGATTGTTTTGTCAATGTCACCACCACCTCCTGCGACATAATGCTGTCTTCCTACAAATACCGCTTTTCCATCTTCTCAACTTGACAGATGAATCATATGTTCACCATTATGGCAAAGAAAAAACGGAAGGGGAAAGCATCATAAATGTGCAGTGCCATCTTCTTCAAAGGAGGCAAAAACATACCCTTAGCCTAGAATAGTCACACCCAGTTCCTTTTATGTCCATCTGAGGGATATTTTAAGCATAACATCTGAGGTGTCCCACTACAATGGAAAATATATTTTTTTTCTCCCTTGTATCTAGCCGTGAACAATATTCATAGGAGGTGAGTGCATAGTGTGGTGAGGAAATGTGCAATGTGGAATGGTGTCATAGACATTGGTAATAGTTTATAGCTCCCAGCAGCTTACATCCTCTGTTCATTACGCAACAAAATGAGCTGACTGCCTCCATATGCACCTCGTACAAGCCCCCAGTGTTTCAGGAGTAAAATTTCAACCATGATTGTGGTGATGGGAGACTTTATGCTTATAAATCGACTGTTATTATTATTATTATTATTCAATTCTACCAAATTTTTATTCCAGAGAATGACTGGAATGGGAGTAAAGTTGTAATCTACAGACTGTTCGCCTGGCAGACCTGCAACCCCTCTCGTGGTATGCGAGCTGCCTAATCCAGAAGGGGTTACAACAGAAGATGACAGTACTTCAATCACGCATGCTTACTAAACCAGCAGGCGGTAGTGCGAGCACTGCTAGAGGTCACTGGCCCCACCGACCCGTTTGCTTCCATAGGCCATGTGACCACATATATTTCCTCTAATACCTCTATGCAGCCTGGGTATTTAGGGCATCGCAACACTGCTCCAAGCTAGTCTTCCGTCGAGTTCTAGTCATGCACTGACTGCACCCTCAGTTCTTCAGCAGAGTCTCGTTTGGAATCTTTGCTATGTATGATGCCATGCCATTTGCCGGCCACCGACAACTGAGAGGCAGAGCCACCAGTGTCTATCACCATCACCACTTGCACTTAGCCTCTGCATCGGCAACAAACAGGACAAGGGTATCAGCCGCTGATCTTGTCTTAATATAACGATCTTCTACCAAGTGAACATTAGACTTTACCTTTGCCTGCGACCAAATGAAAACTTTGTTGTTTCGTCATTAGGGCTTTCAAGTTAAGTTCAAACTTGTGTATACTCAGTGTTAAGCACAAACCTTCGGAAACTATTGTTCCTCCAAAGAGGAACTTTTGGTTGATGCATATATTAATAAAACTATTCTAAACTGTCTACCTGGGCTCTGTTTTCATTGCACCATGACTGGAGCAGGACATATCAATTGGCAATGATGATATTTTGGGCCCCACTGCCTCCGTCAGCTCCAGTGCCACCTCCAAATTTTGTTCCATAACATATCAACTGTGAGCGAGGATTTTCAGGCCCCAGCACCTCGATTGGCTTCAGTGTCCCCTCCAAGTTTCATTCCATATCAACTGGTGACAAGGATTTTTGGGATCCATGCACTTCCAGTGTCATGTTTCGTCCCATAGCAAGTGGCGACGAAATATTTTTCTGTGAACTTCAACTTTCACACATATTCTACGTCCCAGACTTCTATTTGTGAAGACTTTAACCGTGACTTTCTGCAGCAACGTATCTAGTTCCCAGTTGTTACCTTAACATAGAAGAGACACCTCAAGTCTTATCTTTGCTCACGAGCATACAGCAAGTGATTTATGATACAGCTCAGTGGCGTCTTCACAACAGAGGTACCAAACCACCCTCCCAAATGCTTCTCCAGCATCAACCACCTCCGGACATATACGCCACAGCCTCCCTGACACTTCTTCAGGGTCAGTTGCCACTGCAAAGCTCTGCAGCAGTTTTCTCATTTTACAGCACCTGAACCTGAATCCACATCTGCCCTCATGCTGTCCTTCCATCATCTCTTACCAGCACGTCTCTGTTGCTGTGATGATTTCCTCTCTCCTGGCCCATCCTGTACCTCATTCACTTCTGAAACGTCTGATGTAGTCTTTAGGGTCTAATCTCAGCACACGATTTTTTACTTTCCTGTCCAGGCACGACCGTAGCACCCATGTTCCTATTTTTCCAGTATCCTGCAACACTATTCCCTCTGGACACACTCCTGAGGGTTTCCACAACCATCTACACTCTTGAGACATAATACCCTTCAATTTCAAGTGCTCCCATACCCACCTCTGCCCTCCTGACACACTCTTCTGCTCTCCAGACACAAAATTTTACATACCAAGTACTAGTACACCCACTTCCACCCTCCCAACACTATGATATCATTTTCTATTTCCCATGTGTCTGCATTCATTTATTGCCTCCCAGTCCAACAGGTTAACTTTTCTCATGTTCCTGCACTCACTTCTGCCCTCTGGACACCACAGTTTTCCTTTACAAGTTCTCATGCCCTCGCATCTGCCCTCTGGGCACAATTTCTCCATGTACTGTTTGAAGTGCTTTTGCACCACTCACAGCCATCAACATTCCATGTGTCCACTGCTGTGTTTGGTCTCCTTACAGATGCACTCCAGACAGCTCACTCCTCAGCTGCAGTCATTCTTGCCAGCCATCTATCACCTCATGTTCACGCATGCCAGCCTCACTGTGGAGCCAGGATCCCAGCCTGGGGACATGGCCACTGGAAGTCATGAATCCCTCTGTTCCTCGACACTGCTAGCACTGGATGCCAGATGTGATCACCCTGCTTTTGGGTCTAGTGATTGGAGAAGTGCCAGATCCACATGCCTCCAACCAGGTCAACCTGATGTACCTCTGGCAAACGCTGATGCCTCCTTCAAGGGGATTTTCATGGGCTTTTGTTCCAGTATCGGACTTCCTCCCTGCCAATGCCAGGGAAAACATCAAACTACAACCGCCTCAATGGGATTTCCTCCATCTTCGTGTCAGGGAAAATGTCAAACTGTCACTGCCTCAAAGGGACTGTAGCCCCCCCAACCTCTAGTGATGTCAGCCTGTCTCTACCCCCAGCTTCCAAGACAATGGATGTCACCCTCAGTCTCCTGGGTCACCAGTTAGTTCCATGGGTGGGTGCATGCTTCCTGAATCTTCACGATGGTCCCCATTCTCTCATCTTTCAAAAGGGGGGGGGGGGAGGGGGGAGTGGAAAGATGTGGTGTATGAGCTGCTCGCCAAACACAAAATGTCTCACCCCTGTGATATGCGAGCAGTCTAGCCCAGAAAGGGTTACATCAGCAGATGACAGAACCTCAATCATGCATGCTGACTAGGTCAGCAGGTGGCAATGTGAGCAACACTAGAGATCACTGACCCTTCAGATCTGTTTGCTTCCACGAGCCACATGAAATGAAATGAAATGTTGTGTGGCTAGGGCCTCCTGTCAGGTAGACTGTTTGCCTGGTGCAAGTCTTTTGAGTTGACGTCACTTTGGTGACTTGCATGTCGATGAGGATGAGATGATGATGATTAGGACAACACAACACTCAGTCCCTAAGCGGAGAAAATCTCAGAACCAGCCGGGAATTGAACCCGTGCCCCTTGGTATGACATTCCGTCGCGCTGACCACTCAGCTATCGGGGCGGACACAAGCCACAAGGTCACAAATAGTTCCTCTAGTACCTCTACGTGTCCTGGGTATTTAGGATGGTGCAACTCTGCTCCAAGCCAGTCTTTGATCGAGCTCTGGGCCAGTCACTGACTGCACCCTCAGTTCTCCAGCCATAGTTTTTATCAGAATCTTTGCTTCATGTGATGCTGTGCCATTTGCCAATCACTGCCAACAAAGGGATCCACCAGGACTTGGCCTCTGCATTTGGAATGACCGGGACTTAGGTATCAGCTATTACACTTATCTTCATATATTGTTCTTCTAGCAAATGAACCTAGACAGTTATTTTGTTCTGTTACCAAGTGAATATCAGACCTTGAAAGTTTGATCATTAGGCCTTCAACCTAAGTTCAAATGAGTAAATATTCAGTGCCAATAACAAACCATCACAAAGAATTGTGGTCATTAACTTTTCTCCAAAGAAGAATTTTTGGTTGATGCATTTATCAGTAAAATTGTTCTACATTGTTTACCTGAGCTGTGTTCTCATCGCACCTCAATTGGCACAAGCAATATCAAAAGTAGTTAAGGTTTTAAACTTATATTGAGACTGAGGTAACAGATATGATGTACATGCTCCGACTGGACAAGGATAGGGAATCAAACCAGTGGTGTCCTTTTCAAGCAACCGTCCATAAATTAGTCTTGAGCATTTCAGAGAAACAACCGAAGACTAAATCTGGATGGATAGATGGACAGATGGGGGTATGAACACTTCTACTAGATGTGGATCCAGTATCGGTGCATCAATGACTGTACAACTTCATGCAGTAGTTGGGAGTGTATACATAGTTTGCTGTAGACGCATATTAATGTAGACTTTTGTGGTAGGTCAACAGACTGGTTTCATAACATGTTTGTAATATTACATCAACACAGCATAGTCAATAATTACCATATTTATTTTTATATACTTTCTGTCCTTCCTTAGTCCCTTCTTTTACACTACTGGCCATTAAAATTGCTACACCGCAAAGATAACATGCTTCAGACACGAAATTTAACTGACAGGAAGAAGATGCTGTGATATGCAAATGGTTAGCTTTTCAGAGCATTCACACGAGGTTGGCGCCGGTGGCGACACCTACAACGTGCTGACATAAGGAAAGTTTCCAAACGATTTCTCATACACAAACAGCAGTTGACCGGTGTTGCCTGGTAAAACATTGTTGTGATGCCATGTAAGGAGGAGAAATGCGTACCATCACTTTTCCGACTTTGATAAAGGTCGGATTGTAGCCTATCGCGATTGCGGTTTATCGTATCGCAACATTGCTGCTCGCGTTGGTCGAGATCCAATGACTGCTGGCAGAATATGGAATCGGTGGGTTCAGGAGTGTAATACACAACGCCGTGCTGGATCCCAATGGCCTCGTATCACTAGCAATCAATATGACAGGCATCTTATCCGCTTGGCTGTAACGGATCTGAATCAACAGATGGGGACGTTTGCAAGACAACAACCATCTGCGCAAACAGTTCGATGACGTTTGCAGCAGCATGGACTATCAGCTCGGAGACCATGGCTGTGGTTACCCTTGAGGCTGCATCACAGACATGAGCGCCTGCGATGATGTACTCAACAACGAACCTGGGTGCACGAATGACAAAATGTAATTTTTTTGCATGAATCCAGGTTCTGTTTACAGTGTCATGATGGTCGCATCCGTTCTGTCTTCATCCTGTCTAACTGAAAAAATGGTCTTCCATCATGAAATACATGGAAAGTATACAATGAAATGGCATCCTCACAATAGGGTATAATCACTACAGGTGACCACAGGTAGCGATGTTGGGTCTAGAAGCAGAAATAGTTCTCTCTGCTGGCAATGCAAGTTTTGTAACCTAATGCAGTATTGTCAACTCCTGAAAATGTAAATAATATAAGGGACAGTCAAATGAAAACAAGACAGAAGAAAAAAGTAAGTAAACTATTTCTTATTTCAAAAGTAATCACCATAACTGTTAATACATGTATCCCATTGTGAGACAAGATGGTCACTGTCTTCATGAAAAAATGTATGTGGTTGCCTGTACAACAATGATTGTACCCAGTTATGCATCTCTTTGCCTGAACCAAACCGATGGCCACAAATGTCTTTCTTCAGGGCTCCAAAAACATTGAAATAGCAAGGGGGTAGATCAGGACTGTATGGAGCATGTGTGAGAGCTTGTTTCTAGTATGTTGCAGAAGGTTTGCTGGGAGGCCCTCACACATCCTCCAAGCCCGGTGCACCAGACTCCTCAGGCACTCTAATTTTTATGGGACTTACGGATTCCCTCACTGTCAACTGTGTCTCTATCTTGTACTGTTTATTACATCATTCGGAAGTGAATTAAAAGTTGGTTTGGGGAACTCTTATTATTGTGTTTGGGCAATGTTACAATATTTCTGGCGACGAGTGTGGTATTCTGCTCAGTGTGTTTCATTTCCCAACTCACTATGACCAATGTGTCAGTAGAAGAAATTCTTCAAGCCCTTGTGGATCAGCAGTAGACTTTATCTGTTGCACTAAACAATCTAGTGGCATTGCTGACGTCCCAGAGTTCACCAATGTTGACACAAACCCCACTGTTTCCTCTATATGATGATACTGCAGAAGATTGGGATGCTTATGAAAAATGTCTTCAGCAACACTTCCAAACTTTTGGTGTCTCCAACCCAGGAATGTTTGAGGCTTTCTTTCTGTCTTGGATTTCTCCTCGTGTTTATCACCTTTTGTGTTAGCTTGCCCCTCTTCAGCATCCTGCCTGTCTCTCTTTTCATGAAATGTGCCAGTTGATCTCTAATTATCACAGCAAAAGTACTCATGTTATAGGTGCTTGTGTAGAGTTCTATCACTGTCAAAAATGGCCACAACAGTCATACAGAGTATGGGCAGCAGAACTTCATGGGCTTATCCATCATTGCTGGTTTGTTACTATTACAGGGACTCAAATGCTGATTCAGTGGTTCCAGATGTTATAATATTCTTGTCACTTGATAGAGTGAACATGTCTTACAATATAAAAGTAACCTCTCTCATAGAGATTTTGAACATTGTCCAGTCTTTTGAAGTAGTTAGGGAAGCAGGAAATCACACAGAAGCTTGGTGTGAAGTAGCTGGCGTTGTTTCTTCTTCGCATCTGCTGTTGGTTTGCTCCAAGGAGAAGGGGGGGAAGGGAGGGGGGATATTATGTCACAGCCTTGTAACAGTGGCCTCTGTGCCGCATGTGCCAGCACCATGATAAACAGCATTCAGTGTCACATTGGCGGCCGTGTGCACCTCTCCCATTCTGTCCTTATTGCTTTGTTCAACATGAGTGGGCCATGGGCAACTCTCAATCTCATTCATCAGATATGAACACGTACATGAACAGCTTTCCCAAGTGATGGAAGCCCAAAACAAACTTTATATTGAAATATGTGTTATTGGCAAAATGTTAAAAATGAAAGTGGACACACGTGCAGCAATGACTTCGTTAAATTCTCAGACCCATAGGGACCTTGGATCACCGACATTGCCCCTGTCTCTTATTGTTTGGTAAGCTACAAAAATCAACAAATACCCATATTGGGACAGTTCTCTACTCCCATAGTGTATAAAGCAGTTGTTTGACCTTTGATGTTTCTAGTGGTAGATGATGCCAACACTGAAAATTTATTTGGATGAGATGCCTTTAAAATTTTTGGGTTCTCTATTTGTGATTATGTGCATCTGGTATCGGAGTAAGTTCCATATCAACAATTGGACTTGCTCTGCTTGAAATTTTCCTCACTGTTCTTGGAAGGTTTATGGTGTGCTACCAATTTCAAGGCTCATATCGCAATGAAACCAACAACATGGCTCCATTTTTTTCATGCTCATCCAACCCCAATTGTGTTACGGGAGCAAGTCAAAGTTTGAACTCGATCAACTTACACCCTTGAGTCTTGTCATGCCTGTCTCCTCTAGTGAATGGTCTGCCCCATTTGTAATTGTTGCAAAAACCTAATGGCAACCTTAAAAAGCTATAAATTTGCAGTCTATTATTGATACCCATCATTTGCTCTGTCAGGATGAACTCTTAGCTTGACTTTCCAGGGGCCAATATTTTTCCAAAATAGACTTGTCTGAAGCCTACCAGGACAGTGATTCCAAATGTATCCTAGTAGTGAATATCCCCTTCAAGTTATACCAATACCAGTGCCTGCCATTCAACACAGCTAGTGTCCCTGTTATTTTTGAATGATTTTTGAAGCAAGTCATGGCTTCTGTGTCAGGCTGCATTAACTACCTAGATGATATTGTGGTCTCTGGTTACTCAAGAGAAGAACACTTGTGGAACCTTTGTGCCTTTTTCAAGGCACTACAGGTCGCCGGTTTGAAATGTAACTTGGACAAATCACAGATTTTCAGCTGTCTATTGTCTATCTCAGATTTGAAATCTCACATGCTGGTCTCAAGTCTTTACACCAGGATGTTGATACCATTACATCTCTGCTGCACCCTGCCAGTGTCAAGTAGTTGCAGATCTTTCTTGGAAAGATTACTTCCGGATGCGGCCACAGTGGTTCAGCCATTTCGTGCTCTCTTACGTAAAGGTGTTCTTTTTCACTGGTAGCCCACCTGTGATCATGCTTTTACCCCATTGAAGTTAAAATTGCACTTGGCACCTTGCCTGATTACCTTCCAACCAGGCCAACATCCCATTTTGGCCATGGATGCATCCCAGTATAGCATTGGGGCCATTCTTGCATGCAAATATGCAGTAGTTCTAAATGCCCTATTCCATATGCTGCCAAAGCTCTGAATCACATGCAACAGCACTACCCACAGGTAGTGAAAGAAGCACTGGCTGTTGCGCGTGCACTATAAAAATTTTATGTTTTCCTTTGCGGTTCTAAATTTCATTTGATTACAGATCGTAAACCACTGGTTTCTCTTTTCCCTCCTTCAGTATCTTTAACAGACTAAGTGGCCCATTTCCTGCAATACTGGGCTCTGTTTCTGTCGTGCTGTAATTACAAATTCATACCCAACCCATAGCTCAACATGCTAATGCAAAAGCTCTTTCTCAATTCCCATTTGGCCTCTATCCAGCATCTGATCAGGATGAACTGTTGAGTTTCCATTTAGATGTTGAAAACTGTTGGCTACTGAAGAGTCGGCCCCACAGTTTCAGAGGGACATCATGTGCCTTCTCAACGTGGACTGCTAGGGTGTTTCTCATACAAAATTGCTAGCCCGCTGCCATGTGTTTTGATTTGATATTGACAATGAGATCACATGTGTTGTTCTGCCTGCCCACAATGAGGCACTATGCCTCTCATAAAGCAGCACCACGTGGTCCACTCTCCTGTGCCCCTGGGAGTCTATTCATGCCGGTTTTGAAGGTCCTTAACTCCTTTTGGCTTGTGGTAGTAGGCGCTTTTTCAAAATTTCCTTATGTGGTTCATTGCCTGTCCACTTATACAGTAGCAATGGTCAAGACCCTCACAAAAATCTTTTTCTTGGAAGGATTACTATATATGCTTGTGATAGGCAATGGCCTACAATTTGTCACTCAAGATTTTGAAGATTTTTGTAAAAATAGTGGCATTTCATTCACAGTCAAATGGCAAAGTGGAGTGGCTGTTCTGTACTTTCAAAACTCTGATGAAACCTGGCAGAGCTGCTTAACGGCCACCAGCCCCCATACACTGCTTTATCTCCTCCGGCCAATGCCTCCCCACCTCCTGGTGCCCACCTTGCTATGGTTCCATCCGGGTTCTGCTGTCTTGGCCCGTAAGTTTGGCCAGTGCCCTAACTGGATACCTGCAATCGTCCATCACTGTCACGGCTGCCTGCTCTGTGTCATGCTCACATCAGATGGCTTGGTGTCACAACACTATGACCAGCTCCGTCCTTGCATGACTGATCAAGCACCAGAGACTCCACTACCCCTGTGGCTACTTCCGCTGCCCACACTGGCACCCAAGGTGCAGTCTGTACCCCTCTGGTCCGTGTGCTGTGAAGTGGTTAGTGCCAGGCCGCCTCCATTTCCACAGCCTTTGTCATCTCTGCTGTCTCTGTCGCTGGGTACCTGCCTGGAAGTGGACATGGATGGTGCTTCCATCACCAGTGCTCTGTTAAGGTCTCTCGCAGGGGAATGGGCGAACTGTGCCTGTGTACACCTGCACCATTTCTCCTGTGACAGCACGGTATCTTCTCCAGCATTTGTCTTCTTCTGATGACAAAATAGACATCTCCGTGGTGAACAATTTTCCCCAAGGGGGAAGAAATGACGTAACCTTGTACAGCATGCGCATCCACAGCTGGCCTAAAGAGGCTGTCTCACATTGGCACAGACCATGCAGCAAGCACTGCTGTGTGCAAAGCAGCTGTAAGTAAGGCAGCATGCTAGGCCCCTTAGCCACTCTATAATGTTTACGGGGCTTATGGATTATTTCACAGTCAGGCTGTGTCTTTATGTTGTATGCTTGGCTGCTTATTACATCATTCACTGTATCAAAATTTTCTTGTACGTGAAAGTGAATTAAAAGTGGATTGGTGGGAATTCCGTTACTGTATTTGTGCAAAGTTACAATATTACCCTAATCCTCTTCAAAGTACTCTCCTTGGTTTTGCTACATTCTGCTACTGCATCTGTGCAACATTACATTGTAAACATAATACTCTTCAAAGTAGCCTCCTTAGTTTTGCTACACTTATCACTTCGGAAATGCAGCTTTTGGAATGATGGTCAGCCAGGATGTCACATTCTGCATGATGTCTAGGGGCATTTTCAACTGGGGAAATACCCAGAAGTCATGCAGAGCTGCGATGAGGGAGTAGGGAGCCTGACTAACCAAGGGAATGTTGTGTTTGGTGAGAAAAGTCTGAATCAGAATGAGGAGGGTATATTATTATGAAGGAGCCACTAAGTTTTTGCTGCCCGATGTCTATTTGCTTGCACTGCACAGAATTATGAAGGAAATGAAGGATGTTCTGATAGCATTTCTTTGTGATGGTTTGGATTTATGATGTGTACAGATGACGCATCCCATGATAATCGAAGAAAAGAATCAATAGGAGCTTGACACTGCTGCAGACCTGTCATCCCTCTTATGGCCTTGGGGGTGTTGGACGTTTCCATTGTGATGACCACATCTCCATTTCAGCACTGTACTCATAAATGCATTCTCACTACTTATGATCATGGTTATCAGATAGTTGGGGGTACTGTCTGCATTGTCCAACATGTCCTGTGCGATTTTCAGATGGTGGTGCTTCTACTCTGTTGTCAGCAGCTTCCACATCCATTACACAAACATTTACCCCATGCTTAAATTGTCAGACAAAGTTTGATGCAGCAGTCCAATGCTCACACCCCACTTGGTTCACAAGTTCTCATGCTGTGATACAGCAGTTTTTCATGACCAAAGTCCACAACTGGTCAACGACATTGTCATTTTGGCTTGTTGAGAGAGTGCCTGACTGTTATTCACTGTTCACTATGTGAGACCATGTCTGAACTGGTTGTATCACTTCTTTATCCACGAGTTGCTCTCTGCTTCATTCCTGAAAGCCTGTTGAATCTTGAGTATCACTAAACTTTTGGAAAAATTTGATCCAATATCACTGTTCAATTTGTTCCATCATTTTACAACTTACTGAAATCCATAAAGCACTCACTACACACCTTTACAAACAGGCAAACTGCCAGTGACTGACATTTTCTGCAGATGGAACAAAATTCAGGACTGTACATGAATTTCCCCCACCACATCTCCTCTGAAGAAAGTCTCCCACACTTCACTGGTTTACATGAAAAAGAAGAGGGTTCAATACTTTTTCAACACATCTCATATAATTCTAGAAGGAGTAATGGTTTACAGTGTCTATTTCTCAGACTTAGAGTGGCCCAAAGGGAGAGAGGTATTCAGCCTTAGAAATCTTCGACCACCCACTAAAGATGTGAAGCATTTAATGGATACTAAAATTAATTTCCATTGTAAACTGGGATCGTACCTGTCTAACAAGCCCTCCTATTCAAGAGTTTCTGAAAATGCAGTAGTATGATTCACGTAGAGGGTATTGGCATATTTTGCAGAGAGAAGAAATAGTATAACTATAAAACTGACTCTTACATATCATAGTGAGAGGTCATAATTATGACACACAGAATATGCGAAGAACTAATAAGCTCTAAGGCTAAGGCCTGAGTACAGGACTGTGGGGAGCAGGCAGAACACTTGAGGAAATCAGCACATGAGCCAACACTACAGTGTCCTGGGTAGCAGTTCGTTGTTCAGTGGTGTGTTGTAGCAATCTGCACAGATCAAACACAACAATGGAGTTTGATGTGTTGCTATCCAGTTTAATACTGGAATGGAATACATTTCTAAAAGTAGATTTATTTAGTGGAAGCCATGGTTCAAGTACTCTAGTGAAACAGAGAGAATTGTTAGGGAAGTTTAATACGTTGAATGGGACCTTACCTGATCAGATAATGATAAAGTCCATGAATACACAAGAATGCCTGCGTCTACATTTGATTATATTTCAAAAAAGACTGATGTATGCCTGAGAGTACCCTACACCAATTTTTATTCAACTGTATCACCAGAGGAAAAACTTTTAGTTACCTTGAGGTAAGTAAACCTTAATTCAATAACTTTTTTAAAATTTTATTTTAAACACAAATAGTATAATGTTATTTAAACATTTAGATTTAACGTGTAATAACTTTAAAGTTGACACAACAAATGTAATTTGAATGTACATTACCAAGAATCATTTGATTGATATTGGTATTGTCCTGATAGAGAAGAATAATTAGCCTGATTCTCAGTTACAGCTTCAATCAAGCACTCACAGATTTTTCCCCAAAAACGTAATATCTGTATGGCAGGCAATTTCTTCATAGCAGGCAAAATACACATGAAAAATATGTTATCTTCATCTTATTTTAATTTCTCATTTGCTTCATTATCATCATATAGTTTCTCCACCAGCAAAAGTTTTTGTTTTTTCAATGCCCGCATGTCTATGGCTGTGGCTAAGCCATGTCTCCACAATATACTTTCTTCCAGGAGTGCTAATTCTGCAAGGTTCACAGAAGGGCTTCCGTGAAGTTTGGAAGGTAGGAGACGAGGTACTGGCAGAGTTAAGGCTGTGAGGACAGGTTGTGAGTTGTGCTTTGGTAGCTCAATTGATAGAGCATTTGCCTGTGAAAGGAAAAGGTCCCGAGTTCGAGTCTTGGGCCGGCAAACAGTTTTAATCTGCCAGGAAGTTTCATATCAGCTCACACTCCACTGCAGAGTGAAAATCTCATTCTGGAATGCTATCATCTTGGATCAGCATTCTTAAAAATTGTAAAATTGTTTTCTGTAAATCAGTTTAAATGTTTGCAGTACACCCTGCTCCATCAGCTGTAGGAGTGGTGTAACATTCGGTGGCAAAAAGTTCACCACAATTTCTCCATCACATAATTCCTCAGTGCTGGGATGAGATGGTGCATTATCAGTCAAAAGGATTGCATGGGGAGACAAATGATTTTCCTTTGAAAACCATCACACAGAGCGAACAAACTGGCCATGAAACCTTTCTGTGAACAGCTTACCATCCAACCATACTTTTTTCTGGTTGCGATAATATACAAGCAGGGACTACATGCTGCAGTTTTTAAAAGCTCTGTGTATGTGTGTCTACTACTGACAAAGGCCTTAATTGCTGAAAGCTATAATTGTGTGAATCTTTTTATTGTGCCTATCGCGACTCAGCATCTCTGCTATATGGTGAGTAGCAACTTTCCTTCTCTGGTATTGTTACATTCCATCCTGGATGTTCCATTATTTGATAAAAATTAATTGGTTTTTGTAAAATATCATGCTTAAATGTTTGTATGTACTCTGCAGCGAATAGGTACTGATAATTGTCACGGACACACACTGTGACTATGCACAATTCATTTTTCATTTGCCTTGTGACCTTTGTATAAATATCCTTATAACTAAATTGTTTGCTCGAGGTGCGGCCCGTTTCTTCATTTGGTACCTGCTACTCTCGATGTACTTCTCTTCTTCTGCGCCGTCACGAGGCACTGGTCGCTGAAATAAAAAAACTTAAAACTTACAAGTAATGGCATTATGTAGCTCGGTGGCCACTGATACATTTGGTCATTCCATACATTTGCAGATATTTCCATACATTGTGTAAATTCATATGTATTCGTTTATTCTGTTACTCATTCTGATCATTTACTCTACAAAGAAAATTATTTGACATTTCCCACGGTATTTTGTCATTAGCTTACATGTCTCGTATAGTTTTTCATAATGCTTCCTTTTGGTTGTAAATATGTTGAATATAGCTTAGTATTTAATTAAATCTCTGTGTACATATATCAATAGGTTCCTTAGTTCTTAGATAACAGGTGTATTTGCGAAGTATTTCTGTTTACTTTGTATTTAAGTTAGGTACATATTGCACTCCTATTTTGGTTGCACCTTCTGCCAGTCTGTCACACATGCACACATGTCAATGTCTCCTCTCCTGCTACTGAAGTCAGAGCATATTGTTGAGTCATATTGTTGAGTGCGCAATTGATTGATTGATTGAATGATTTCATTTAGTATTCCATAGGTCCAACTGTGTTGGGTTCACAAGGATGTGGAACATGTCAGTTTTTCACAAATACAATTTGATAATCTTATAACATATACAGACATTTGAGTACATAATTATATAAAAATTTGTACAGTAAATTCTTTGAGCAGCAATACAGAAAAAAAAGACTATACTTATTTTCTTAGAATTATTGAAGCACCATGGAAAAAAACAGATACAGAGCACAAACGGGTACAGAGCTCAAGCTAAATAACATTCTTACTGGCACCATTATTATTTTACAATTTACTTGCTCAAAAATTCATCTAGACTGTAAAAAGCAATTTCTAGCATAAAAAATTTTGTGCTTTCTTAAACTTACTCTTGTTATGAATCTATCTTTATTTCCGGAGGAAGAGCTTGAAGAGTTTTATTCCAGTGTAGTAGACACCCTTTTGCATCAATCCCAAATTCCTATGCATGCTGTGTATGTCATTCTTCCTCCGTGTATTATGCTCATGATAATTACTGTTTGCTTGAAATATCTCTATATTTTTACAGACGAAACACATTAGAGAAAAAAATATATTGGCATGTAGTTGTGGATATTTTAAGTTTTCGAAAGCTATTTCTACAAGAGTCTCTTGGGCGCAATTCACATATAACTCTTAAGGCTCGCTTCTGAGCAATAAACACTTTCCTTGCTAGTGGCTGGTTGCCCCAAAAAATAGTGCTGTATTCAATGAGTGAGTGAAAATAGCATACTATTCCACTTTTGCAGTGTTAGGTTCAACATATGTAGTGAAACCCGTAAAGCATACATAGCAGAGCTAAGCCTCTTGCAGAGATCTATAGTATGCGAAGACCAGTTCATTTTTCCTGTCAGTGTGCACTCCAAGAAATTTGTTGTTTCCATTCTTCCTATTGGCTGATTACCACATGTCACACTTATCTCTCTCTCTTTTTCTGTTTTTGTATGGAACTGAATAAACCTGGTCTTACTGGAATTTAATGAGAGACCATTCACCTTGAACCAATTAACCACATCTGAGAGTATGTGATTAGTGGATTCCTCAAGATTACTATCTGTTCTACTGCTCATAAAAATTGTGGTATCAGCAAAAGATGTGAATTTACATGACATGCTTGTACGCAATGGTAGATAATTTATAAAGATCAGGAATTGAGCCCTTAGGCACTCCACATGTAATGGAACTCCATTCAGAATGTGAGGAAACATCATATACTCCACCTGAGCTATTCAAGACAACTTTCTGTTTTCTGTCTTGGAGATATGACTGAGCCATATGCTAAATTCGTTTATAATTTCGCTTTGCATGAAGCGGTGTGTTACTTCTCATTGCTGTTAATTTTTATGCCTACATGTACAAATCAAAAGAATTACTTATACCTATACACATTAATTTATCCTAAAATAGACTCCACAAGAAAAATTACACTTAGAATTATGTACACTACGTAAAATTATCTAGCGACTAAAAAAAAAAAAAAAAAAAAAAAAATGAAATGTTACCATGCCTCGTCATTCTATAAAGGCTTTTATATCTTTGTCAGGGTGGAGACCCTTGTCTCTTCCCGTTTCCTCATAAACTAACCTGTATGTCCAGGATATCTTATTTTGGAAACTACATATGGTCCTGAATAGAGTAATTGCCACTTCTCATAAAGTTTGCCAAGTTTTTTCTATTTAGGGTGCGTCCATAAGAGGACTAGTTGCCCTTCATAAAATTGTGTAACATATTTCAGTTTCTTGTTATAAATTTTCATTCTATACTCAGTCCTGTTTTCTAATGTGGCTATAGCTTGTTTGATTTCATCTTGTAGTGTCATTTCTGTAGTGGGTACCTTTGGCATGGGTGACTCCCACTTATTCATTTGTTTTGTCTATAACATCAATTCATTAGGTGTGAAATCTGTTGACGAATGTGCAAGGTTATTGACCACTTGCATGAAAGGAGTTACGTACTCTACCCATCGGGTGTGTTTGTGAGGGGTATATGTCCTAATAAACTGGTTAAATTCTTTAAAGATCATTCTACTGGGCTTGCTTCTGGGTGAAAAAGGCTTACTAGTATGTGATGTTATAAATTGTTTCCACTTTGCCCAACAAAACATGAAGCATTGTCAGTTAGTAGTACCTTTGGTTTGCCTACTCTTCTCAAATAGTAATTCCTTTTCTGATATTTATGGCTGTTGCATTTTTCATGGCATACATTTTGATATGTTTTGAGAAAATATCATATAGTGATACTACATATCTTATTCCTCCTTTACTTCTTGGATATGGACCAGCAATGTCCAGGGATACTATATCTAGAGGGTTTTTTGTGAGTATTGGGTGTAGCTCAGTATATTTTGACTCACTGGACTGTTTGTATTTTTGACATTTTGCACAGTTGAAACTTCCTGGCAGATTAAAACTGTGTGCTGGACCGAGACTTGAACACGGGACCTTTGCCTTTCGCGGGCAAGTGCTCTACCAACTGAGCTACCCAAGCACGACTCACGCCCCATCCTCACAGCTTTACTTCTGCCAGTACCTCGTCTCCTATCTTCCAAACTTTACAGAAGCTTCCTGGAAGGTAGGAGACGAGGTACTGGCAGAAGTAAAGCTGTGAGGATGGGGTCCTTTGAGATGAGGCATCTGTGCATAGACAAAAATCCTTGGACATGTCATTGTGGCTAAGAATGTTTGCATTGAGTAATGTCTGCTTAATGTTATTAAAGTCCTCTTGACACTTATCATCCCACAACCAAAGCCGGCCGGAGTGGCCGTGCGGTTCTAGGCGCTACCGTCTGGAGCCGAGCAACCGCTACGGTCGCAGGTTCGAATCCTGCCTCGGGCATGGATGTGTGTGATGTCCTTAGGTTTAATTAGTTCTAAGTTCTAGGCGACTGATGACCTCAGAAGTTAAGTCGCATAGTGCTGAGAGCCATTTGAACCATAACCAAAGCCTATTTTTTGGTAACAAGTTGAACAATGCATCACTGTTCATCAGTTGTTGTGTACGAACTTATGAGAAAACGAAAGTAGTCCTAAAAAGGTCTTTAGTTGCTTTTTATTTCTTGGAGCTGGACAATTGCGTATGGCATCAAGTTTCTTCGGATCAGGTAATATACCTTGTTCTGACACAACATGTCCTAAAAGTTTGACTTGCTCCTTACCAAAACTGGACTTTTTAAATTGGCTGTTATTCCCTAATCTGCAAATCATTGAAGCACCTACTCAATGAGCCTGATATCTTGTAACCAAGTGGGTGTGGCTATTAGCACGTCGTCTACATAAACAGTGACTTTGCTGAACAATTATGGCTCTAAAACCTTGTCCAATGCAGATATAAACACTCCTGCGCTAATGTTCAGTTCAAAAGGTAGAACACGGAATTCATAACTTCTGCCACCACAAACAAATGCTGTATATTTTCGACTTCCTTTGTGGAGCTTTATTTGCCCGTAGGACATCTTGAGATTGAGTATACTGAAATATTTTATATTGTAAAATTTTAGAAGCTGTTTATCCAGGTTGTCTGGTCTTACGTGTACTGGTACTATAACCTTACTGATACCTCTAGCATCAAGAACTAATCCTACAGACCATCTGGTTTGCTTACTGGTAATATTGCACTACAATAGGGTGAAAATGAAGTTTGTGTAATTCCCCATTTAATCATATGATTGATCTCTTTCTTTACTGCCTCTTGTTTTGCCCATGGAATAGGATACGAAATTACACAAAATGTTTCATGTGTATAGACTTCAACTTTATATTCATAGTCTTAGATTACTCCTGGTTCCTTACTGAAAACACTTGCATACGTAAATAACAAATTAGAAAGTTCTTGTCATTGTATCTCACTTAGTACCTGTGATTCACTTAGTTTCTGTTCTACCATTTTGTAACTAACCTCAGTGTTTGCTCCTTGTTCAGTATCAAATTTGTTTGTGAAATATAAAACGGAAAAGGAATATTGTACCACAACATTTGACTCTGGTTTGTTTTTGTTACTTTCATCAGGTCTTCTGACTAAATTGATAGATAAGATCTGGTCCTTTACAAAAAAGGGGCATTTACAATTACCTATGTCAATCTGCGTTTTGTATGTTCTAAATGTGTCCACCTACCCCCATGAACCATGGACCTTGCCATTGGTGGGGAGGCTTGCATGCCTCAGCAATACAGATGGCCGTACCGTAGGTGTAACCACAACGGAGGGGTATCTGTTGAGAGGCCAGACAAACGTGTGGTTCCTGAAGAGGGGCAGCAGCCTTTTCAGTAGTTGCAGGGGCAACAGTCTGGATGATTGCCTGATCTGGCCTTGCAACACTAACCAAAACGACCTTGCTGTGCTGGTACTGCGAACGGCTGAAAGCAAGGGGAAACTACAGCCGTAATTTTTTCCGAGAGCATGCAGCTTTACTGTATGGTTAAATGATGATGGCGTCCTCTTGGGTAAAATATTCCGGAGGTAAAATAGTCCCCCAATCGGATCTCCGGGCGGGGACTACTCAAGAGGACGTCATTATCAGGAGAAAGAAAACTGGCGTTCTACGGATCGGAGTGTGGAATGTCAGATCCCTTAATCAGGCAGAAAGGTTAGAAAATTTAAAAAGGGAAATGGATAGGTTGAACTTAGATATAGTGGGAATTAGTGAAGTTCGGTGGCAGGAGGAACAAGACCTTTGGTCAGATGAATACAGGGTTATAAATACAAAAACAAATAGAGGTAATGCAGGAGTAGGTTTAATAATGAATAAAAAAAATAGGAGTGCGGGTAAGCTACTGCCAACAGCATAGTGAACGCATTATTGTGGCCAAGATAGACATGAAGCCCATGCCTACTACAGTAGTACAAATTTATATGCCAACTAGCTCTGCAGATGATGAAGAAATTGATGAAATGTATAATGAGATAAAAGAAATTATTCAGGTAGTGAAGGGAGACGAAAATTTAATAGTCATGGGTGAGTGGAATTCGAGAGTAGGAAAAGGGAGAGAAGGAAACATAGTGGGTGAATATGGATTGGGGGAGAGAAATGAAAGAGGAAGCCGTCTGGTAGAATTTTGCACAGAGCATAACTTAATCATAGCTAACACTTGGTTCAAGAATCATAAAAGAAGGTTGTATACATGGAAGAATCCTGGAGATACTAGAAGGTATCAGATAGATTATATAATGGTAAGACAGAGAGTTAGGAACCAGGTTTTAAATTGTAAGACATTTCCAGGGGCAGATGTGGACTCTGACCACAATCTATTGGTTATGAACTGTAGATTAAAACTGAAGAAACCGCAAAAAGGTGGGAATTTAAGGAGATGGGACCTGGATAAACTGACTAAACCAGAGGTTGTACAAAGTTTGAGAGAGAGCACAAGGGAACAATTGACAGGAATGGGGGAAAGAAATACAGTAGGAGAAGAAAGAGTAGCTCTGTGGGATGAAGTAGTGAAGGCAGCAGAGGATCAAGTAGGTAAAAAGAGGGCTAGTAGAAATCCTTGGGTAACAGGAGAAGTATTGAACTTAATTGATGAAAGGAGAAAATATAAAAATGCAGTAAATGAAGCAGGCAAAAGGGAATACAAACGTCTCAAAAATGAGATCGACAGGAAGTGCAAAATGGCTAAACAGGTATGGCTAGAGGACAAATGTAAGGATGTAGAGGCTTATCTCATTAGGGGTAAGATAGATACTGCCTACAGGTAAATTAAAGAGACCTTTGGAGAAAAGAGAGCCACTTGTATGAATATCAAAAGCTCAGATGGAAACCCAGTTCCAAGCAGAGAAGGGAAAGCAGAAAGGTGGAAGGAGTATCTAGAGGGTCTATACAAGGGTGATGTACTTGAGGACAATATTATGGAAATGGAAGAGGATGTAGATGAAGATGAAATGGGAGATACGAAACTGCGTGAAGAGTTTGACAGAGCACTGCAAGACCTGGGTTGAAACAAGGCCCCGGGAGTAGACAACATTCCATTGGAATTACTGACGGTCTTGGGAGAGCCAGCCCTTACAAAACTCTACCATCTGGTGAGCAAGATGTATGAGATAGGTGAAATACCCTCAGACTTCAAGAAGAATATAATAATTCCAATCCCAAAGAAAGTAGGCGTTGACAGATGTGAAAATTACCAAACTATCAGTTTAATAAGTCACAGCTGCAAAATACTAACGCGAATTCTTTATCTACATCTACATCTACATTTATACTCCACAAGCCACCCAACGGTGTGTGGCGGACGGCACTTTACGAGCCACTGTCATTACCTCCCTTTCCTGTTCCGGTCGCGTATGGTTCGCGGGAAGAACGACTGTCTGAAAGCCTCCGTGCGCGCTCTAATCTCTCTAATTTTACATTCGTGATCTCCTCGGGAGGTATAAGTAGGGGGAAGCAATATATTCGATACCTCATCCAGAAACGCACCCTCTCGAAACCTGGCGAGCAAGCTACACCGCGGTGCAGAGCGCCTCTCTTGCAGAGTCTGCCACTTGAGTTTGCTAAACATCTCCGTAACGCTATCACGGTTACCAAATAACCCTGTGACGAAACGCGCCGCTCTTCTTTGGATCTTCTCTATCTCCTCCGTCAGACCGATCTGGTACGGATCCCACACTGATGAGCAATACTCAAGTATAGGTCGAACGAGTGTTTTGTAAGCCACCTCCTTTGTTGATGGACTACATTTTCTAAGCACTCTCCCAATGAATCTCAACCTGGTACCCGCCTTACCAACAATTAATTTTATATGATCATTCCACTTCAAATCGTTCCACACGCATACTCCCAGATATTTTACAGAAGTAACTGCTACCAGTGTTTGTTCCGCTATCATATAATCATACAATAAAGGATTATAAAGGCACATTTGCATGCCGAGCGTGAGTTTCCTCGGAAACGCGAGATATTAATTAAATAAATAATCAGTGACAAATAAATAAAGCCTATGGCACACAACTGTAGCGCTGTGTCGCTGATAAAACAAAAGCACAATTACGTTACTCGTATGTTTGATTAAGAAAGGGGAGCTCTGGTTGAAGTGGTGCGAGAAGCACGTATCTTAGTTTATTGTCTGGCACACCGCCATATTTCATGTTATAGAAAATTACTGCGAGTTGCAACCATACTAGGCACTCCATTCTGAAAAGAATTTATATTTATAAAAGTAAGTAGGATTATGAACTGTAGGCTTATTCATTGAATATATCTGATTTAACTAACTGTGTAACTTTTTTATGTTTAGTACACAATCACCTCTGTACGACGTTTTGGCATGGCTGGCAAATTATTGTAATATTGAGATTTAGTTTATGAGTCCGCACCTACCGCAGCAGTCTTTGGAAACGATTTAATTACGAAGTCCGATTATTTCAGTTTTATTTCACGGTCAACTACGAGTAACATTGCCTTTACGAAAAAGCCATTGTCAAGCGTCTGATACCGAATAATTAAAACCTGACGACTCATAGGAGAGACAATCATACAGATAAAATAATTAATATTTTATTTTATTTTATTTTATTTTATTTATTTTATAGGATCCTTCTATCTATGTATTCGCAATACATTACATTTGTCTATGTTAAGGGTCAGTTGCCACTCCCTGCACCAAGTGCCTATCCGCTGCAGATCTTCCTGCATTTCGCTACAATTTTCTAATGCTGCAACTTCTCTGTATACTACAGCATCATCCGCGAAAAGCCGCATGGAACTTCCGACACCATCTACTAGGTCATTTATATATATTGTGAAAAGCAATGGTCCCATAACACTCCCCTGTGGCACCCCAGAGGTTACTTTAACGTCTGTAGACGTCTCTCCATTGATAACAACATGCTGTGTTCTGTTTGCTAAAAACTCTTCAATCCAGCTACACAGCTGGTCTGATATTCCGTAGGCTCTTACTTTGTTTATCAGGCGACAGTGCGGAACTGTATCGAACGCCTTCCGGAAGTCAAGAAAAATAGCATCTACCTGGGAGCCTGTATCTAATATTTTCTGGGTCTCATGAACAAATAAAGCGAGTTGGGTCTCACACGATCGCTGTTTCCGGAATCCATGTTGATTCCTACATAGTAGATTCTGGGTTTCCAAAAACGACATGATACTCGAGCAAAAAACATGTTCTAAAATTCTACAACAGATCGACGTCAGAGATATAGGTCTATAGTTTTGCGCATCTGCTCGACGACCCTTCTTGAAGACTGGGACTATCTGTGCTCTTTTCCAATCATTTGGAACCCTCCGTTCCTCTAGAGACTTGCGGTGCACGGCTGTTAGAAGGGGGGTAAGTTCCTTCGCATACTCTGTGTAGAATCGAATTGGTATATCGTCAGGTCCAGTGGACTTTCCTCTATTGAGTGATTCCAGTTGCTTTTCTATTCCTTGGACACTTATTTCGATGTCAGCCATTTTTTCATTTGTGCGAGGATTTAGAGAAGGAACTGCAGTGCGGTCTTCCTCTGTGAAACAGCTTTGGAAAAAAGTGTTTAGTATTTCAGCTTTACGCGTGTCATCCTCTGTTTCAATGCCATCATCATCCCGTAGTGTCTGGATATGCTGTTTCGAGCCACTTACTGATTTAACGTAAGTCCAGAACTTCCTAGGATTTTCTGTCAAGTCGGTACATAGAATTTTACTTTCGAATTCACTGAACGCTTCAAGCATAGCCCTCCTTACGCTAACTTTGACATCTTTTACCTTCTGTTTGTCTGAGAGGTTTTGGCTGCGTTTAAACTTGGAGTGGAGCTCTCTTTGCTTTCGCAGTAGTTTCCTAACTTTGTTGTTGTACCACGGTGGGTTTTTCCCGTCCCTCACAGTTTTACTCGGCACATACCTGTCTAAAACGCATTTTACGATTGCCTTGAACTTTTTCCATAAACACTCAACATTGTCAGTGTTGGAACAGAAATTTTCGTTTTGATCTGTTAGGTAGTCTGAAATCTGCCTTCTATTACTCTTGCTAAACAGATAAACCTTCCTCCCTTTTTTTATATTCCTATTAACTTCCATATTCAGGGATGCTGCAACGGCCTTATGATCACTGATTCCCTGTTCTGTACATACAGAGTCGAAAAGTTCGGGTCTGTTTGTTATCAGTAGGTCCAAGATGTTATCTCCACGAGTCGGTTCTCTGTTTAATTGCTCGAGGTAATTTTCGGATAGTGCACTCAGTATAATGTCACTCGATGCTCTGCCCCTACCACCCGTCCTAAACATCTGAGTGTCCCAGTCTATATCTGGTAAATTGAAATCTCCACCTAAGACTATAACATGCTGAGAAAATTTATGTGAAATGTATTCCAAATTTTCTCTCAATTGTTCTGCCACTAATGCTGCTGAGTCGGGAGGTCGGTAAAAGGAGCCAATTATTAACCTAATTCGGTTGTTGAGTGTAACCTCCACCCATAATAATTCACAGGAACTATCCACTTCTACTTCACTACAGGATAAACTACTACTAACAGCGACGAACACTCCTCCACCGGTTGCATGCAATCTATCCTTTCTAAACACTGTCTGTACCTTTGTAAAAATTTCGGCAGAATTTATCTCTGGCTTAAGCCAGCTTTCTGTACCTATAACGATTTCAGCTTCGGTGCTTTCTATCAGCGCTTGAAGTTCTGGTACTTTACCAACGCAGCTTCGACAGTTGACAATTACAATACCGATTGCTGCTTGGTCCCCGCATGTCCTGACTTTGCCCCGCACCCGTTGAGGCTGTTGCCCTTTCTGTACTTGCCCAAGGCCATCTAACCTAAAAAACCGCCCAGCCCACGCCACACAAACCCTGCTACCCGTGTAGCCGCTTGTTGCGTGTAGTGGACTCCTGACCTATCCAGCGGAACCCGAAACCCCACCACCCTATGGCGCAAGTCGAAGAATCTGCAGCCCACACGGTCGCAGAACCGTCTCAGCCTCTGATTCAGACCCTCCACACGGCTCTGTACCAAAGGTCCGCAGTCAGTCCTGTCGACGATGCTGCAGATGGTGAGCTCTGCTTTCATCCCGCTAGTGAGACTGGCAGTCTTCACCAAATCAGATAGCCGCCGGAAGCCAGAGAGGATTTCCTCCGATCCATAGCGACACACATCATTGGTGCCGACATGAGCGACCACCTGCAGATGGGTGCACCCTGTACCCTTCATGGCATCCGGAAGGACCCTTTCCACATCTGGAATGACTCCCCCCGGTATGCACACGGAGTGCACATTGGTTTTCTTCCCCTCTCTTGCTGCCATTTTCCTAAGGGGCCCCATTACGCGCCTGACGTTGGAGCTCCCAACTACCAGTAAGCCCACCCTCTGCGACTGCCCGGATCTTGCAGACTGAGGGGCAACCTCTGGAACAGGACAAGCAGCCATGTCAGGCCGAAGATCAGTATCAGCCTGAGACAGAGCCTGAAACCGGTTCGTCAGACAAACTGTAGAGGCTTTCCGTTCAGCCCTCCGGAATGTCTTTCACCCCCTGCCACACCTTGAGATGACCTCCCACTCTACCACAGGTGAGGGATCAGCCTCAATGCGGGCAGTATCCCGGGCAACCACAGTCGTTGTCCGATCAGGGGATGCGTGGGACGAGCTGGCCGTCCCCGACAAACCCCCATCCGGACCCCCACAGTGATGCCCATTGGCAACAGCCTCAAGCTGTGTGACCGAAGCCAACACTGCCTGAAGCTGGGAGCGAAGGGATGCCAACTCAGCCTGCATCCAAACACAGCAGTTGCAGTCCCTATCCATGCTAAAAACTGTTTTGCAAAGAACGTCTGAACTAATCTACAGAGAGTGCAAACAAATCAACAAAATTTAAACGGTTATTAAAATACAAGATTGCCTAGTAAATGCAGTAATGCTGCTACTTGCGCACTGCTGACACTGCTCGGCGGCGGAAGGAGACTACGCGAATTTACACTATTCAGGTACTAAAACGCGATGCTACACTCTCAAATACTATAATACACCCAAAATTTATGAATTAAACAATGCAAGTACCAAAAACACGCAAAGAAATTAAGAATTAAACTATGTAACAAATGAGTGAGCTAGGAGTATACGACTTGCTGCTCAGCTGCTTATCCAACGGCGGCAGGGAGCACACTTTTTATAGACGAATGGAAAAACTGGTAGAAGCCGACCTCGGCGAAGATCAGTTTGGATTCTGTAGAAATGTTGGAACACGTGAGGCAATACTGACCCTACGACTTATCTTAGAAAATAGATTAAGGAAAGGCAAACCTACATGTCTAACATATGTAGACTTAGAGAAAGCTTTTGACAATGTTGACTGGAATACTCTCTTTCAAATTCTAAAGGTGGTAGGGTAAAATACAGGGAGCGAAAGGCTATTTACAATTTGTACAGAAACCAGATGGCAGTTATAAGAGTCGAGGGGCATGAAAGGGAAGCAGCGGTTGGGAAGGGAGTGAGACAGGGTTGTAGCCTGTCCCCAATGTTATTCAATCTGTATGTTGAGCAAGCAGAAAGGAAACAAAAGAAAAATCCGGAGTAGGTATTAAAGTCCATAGAGAAGAAATAAAAACATTGAGGTTCACCGATGAGATTGTAATTCTGTCATAGACAGCAAAGGACTTGGAAGAGCAGTTGAACGGAACGGACAGTGTCTTGACAGGAGGGTATAAGATGAACATCAACAAAAGCAAAAGGAGGATAATGGAATGTAGTCGAATTAAGTCGGGTGATGCTGAGGGAATTAGATTAGGAAATGAGATACTTAAAGTAGTAAAGGAGTTTTGCTATTTGGGGAGCAAAATAACTGATGATGGTCAAAGTAGAGAGGATATTAAATGTAGACTGGCAATGGCAAGGAAAGCATTTCTGAAGAAGAGAAATTTGTTAACATTGAGTATAGATTTAAGTGTCAGGAAGTCCTTTCTGAAAGTATTTGTATGGTGTGTAGCCATGTATGGAAGAGAAACATGGACGATAAACAGTTTGGACAAGAAGAGAGTAGAAGCTTTCGAAATGTGGTGCTACAGAAGAATGCTGAAGATTAGATGGGTAGATCACGTAACTAATGACGAAGTATTGAATAGAATTGGGGAGAAGAGGAGTTTGTGGCACAACTTGACAATAAGAAGGGACCGGTTGGTAGGACATGTTCTGAGGCATCAAGGGATCACAAATTTAGCATTGGAGGGCAGTGTGGAGGGTAAAAATCATAGAGAGAGACCAAGAGATGAATACACTAAGCAGATTCAGAAGGATGTAGGTTGCAGTAAGTACTGGGAGATGAAGAAGCTTGCACAGGATAGAGTAGCATGGAGAGCTGCATCAAGCCAGTCTCAGGACTGAAGACAACAACAACAACAACAAATGTGTCCATGCAAATAAGACAATTGACTATAAGTTTGTCGATTATAAGAAAGTTGCACTTCACCGTAAAATGTTCAATTTGTAACGGAATAAGTGCCTGATGTTTAACCATTTAGTCTTACTGCCTGTAGCAGTTTGCACCTTGCAACTTTGGCAGGAAATTTTGGGAACTTGCCTCTCTTCATAAATTCACAAAAAAATCATTTGACATTAGGTTAGTAGTTGAACCCGTATCTAAAATTAACTGTGCGTCAATGTTAAATATTTTCACCTTAATGCTTGCTTGTATTTGATCTTCCTTGACTTTATCTACTATATCTAGTTCATGCTGATACAAATCATCCTTAATGTCACCTTGTTTGTCGAACCTTATAAAACATGTTTGTAGTTCTGCCTTGCCCCCACTCCCTGAGAGGCCAATAGCCTGGGGCTTAACTATGACTGTTTGGTGTTTACCGATGGCATAGTGTGACTTAATTCGATACCTGGAGAAATTTCAGTTAGTTGCACTGTGTGGATACTTCGCCACTTTGTGTCATTAGCTGCTGTGCAGTTTTTGCTGCCCACAGCTTGGCATTGTTGCCGCACGTTGGCCACTGCTGTGGCTGACTGTTTCTATTCATGTTTGGCATTGAGCCTTGTGATGGTGAATTGTAATTCACTCATGCGTTGAAATTACCTGTGTTGTTTTGGAAATTTCTTTTAAATCTTTTTTTTTTCGCTCCCATTACTGTACTCATTATCTCTGGGTATGTAATTTTGCTGTTGTGTGTACCATCCTTGCTGTGTGCTCAGATCATGTTTTACTAACTGATTTACATAACTATGTTGTTGTTGGTGTGCCTGATTTTATGTTGCTCTATTGGGTACAGGTCTTTCCTCATAGATTAAGTAGATAGAATCAAGCACTGATAGAAAATATTCAGTGTCATGTTCTGGCGTTGTGACTAATTTTTCTCTAATGTGTGATGGTAAATGACTTTTCACAAATTTTAACACGTCTGTCTTGATATTGGATTCGTCCACTAGCGTGTCTTGTTCAGGTATTTTTCAAAGTATCCACGTAGACAACCCTATTTACTATTTAATGGTGCAGGGTTGAAAACCTCATGTCTGATCCTTTTTTGCACTGCCACAGACCAGTATTTGTAGAGGAAAGCTCGTTCACATTGGATATAAGAGCTCTAACGTTTGGCCACTTCAGTTTCCCGTAAAAGCACATCACCTCATGTATATCACACGACAAATCTGATTTTCTGTGCTTCCATCCAGTTGCGTGGAAATACATGATGCAAAGCACTGATGAATACTATTCGTTCTTTTACCTTTGGTAGTGAATGTAATGAAACTTGCGGTGGGGCAGGGTCGGTCGGTCATTCTTTCATCTCCTTACTCTCTCTTAAGTCACTTTCATCGAACAGTTCACCTACTTCTATATTTCTTTCTTCCGATGTCTCTTCACTCTAAAGTAGTAGATACACAATAGGCGTGTAAAGCAGCATTGATGAAACCACTACCTAATACCTACCAAGAGGCCGCTTAACTCAAGTTGCAAATCAGTTCCTGTAATTTCATTTTCACAAATTTCAGGTGGTAGGAGAATGCAGTTTAATTGCAATAAGCATTTGAAAATTCTATTAATATCTTTATATTCACAAGGAAGCACATGAAATGGCTATCAAGTCCGCATTTAATAATGCAAATGCTTTACCAGTCAAAGTTCACTGTTTATCCAACATATTTCACACATAAAATCAGCCAGAATTCCTGCAAGCCCGAACCCAATTAATTTTTGCGATCTAACGGTCACTGACCCACCATTATTAGCCAGTTGGACATTAAGTCATTTCAATGGTGTTCTATGTCCGAAGTGCTTGCCAAAGTATTCCATACAGAACACAGAATATGCCACGTGGAATTGTCACTATGGCTGAAAATTTTATACGCTCATAAAACTTCAATTAATTAATTCAGAAATATCACCATTTGATCAAAATGTTCGTAACTTAAGCCGTTACAGTCATGACACATTATAAACCCAATGAACTCCCTAGTTCTTCATTTTACATGCTATTTTCACTGGGACCTCTACCATGGTGTTACTCGGAAGCAGGTTAGCCAACGACTATCTCAATGCTCCTCTCCTCTCTGCCTATCTAACTATCTGCATGACGGAAGTGATTGGCTATTGATCTGAATGACCAATCAGAATGATCCTTCAAGATCATTCTCATGGCAAAACTTGCCTTATCCAACCACTAATCAGATAGTGCTTTACGTCATTACAATTTCAATTTCTAATATATTGTTTAATAAAATAGAACTAAATGCAAAATATTTTTTAAATTAATATAGAAACTTTTCTGCTCCAGGCTTTTATTCTGGTTGCTCTCTTACAAAAGCAAGCAATTGACACCTGTCATCAGCATCGTGGTTGCAACACAATTTTCCCAGGTTCAGGTTTATAAGGTTTTACCTAAAATGACATTAAGTTTTAACGTATGTCCCACGTGAACTCTCTCATTCATTCCCATGTATTCACACAACAAAATGATAAGCAAATAATAATTTTGAATGATTTTTATATTACATAATGTAGAGTAATTAGAGTTTTGAAAAGAAAATTCCAATTAAGTGATTTTATAAACTGTGAGCTTTGTTATGATTTCAGATGATAATAAAAGACATTTGGTTTCTGTTCCTAACTGAGTTTTTAAACGTAAGAGTCAGTTTTAGGACATTTAAGTAATTTTCTCAATCTCCGCAACTATAATAGATAAAAATCTGAAATTTTGACAGGATCCCTTCCTTAATAACAAAAGACTGCATACCAAATTTTAGCAAAACCATGTGATAGTTACTATGGTTTCTTTACATTCGTAGGGTTTATAAATTTGCATACCAACTGAATGTTACTTGAGACTGTTCTCATGGCTAGTAACGTCAGCTGCGCTGTGAGTCAAAGTGAAGAAAAACCGTAGCCATCCTGAAGCCACCGTGCTACACGGCTGCTTGCCTTACTGCATCGAATGTTATATCGTAATAACTTGCTATGTTACACACCCTCTAAGAACCTAAAATTACTCCTGAGTGCATTTGAGGTTCTTACAACAGCAATGTTATTACTGAACTCTTTAACTACACCAACACATTTAACTATGGGGCTTCTAATCAAAGTTGTTTCTACTTTAAAATTTTTTTTCAAATGAACACAATATCAAAAATACATTACAATTTTCTACACTGTTACATCCGATTTCAAAGGCTTGGACTTGATAGCGAATAACAAATTTAATTTACAAAATTTCCTTCTTTCTCTCAGAATTCATATCTTTTGTACAAAATTCCTCCTTTTAACATTTTAAAGAAATATTTATCAAACCATTTACATCAGCAAATATTCAAATTTTCTTTGAAATTAAATTTTCGTATGAAGAATTATTTTACACATTTCTAAATTGTTTCGAACAGAATCAAACATTTTACAAGTCGCTATGATAGCGTTTATAAAACATAATGTATTATTTTAATCGCTTTGGAGAGCCTCCTTTTAGTAGATGAGAACACAGAGGGTATGTCCTTTATATATAAAAAAACAAAACACTGACTTTTGGTAGCAGCACATATGGGGGATAACAATTTTCTTTTTCACACTTACACTTTGGTTGCTTTATAGGCACATCACTGAGATATAGCGTCCAGCCTTCAGTCCTAAATCGGACTTTTTCGAGTCTCATATCGGGTTTTTCAAATTTTCATACCTGCAAAATAGAGTATGTCTACGTCTCCTTTCTTAATATCTGCATCCTAACTTTACACATATATATTTATCATAGTCCATAATTTTTATTCTCAAATTCAAAGGCAAAACTTTACTAGGAACCTTCCAAATTTTTTTGTATTCAAAAATTATTGATTTTTTTTTTTTTTTTTTTTTTTTTACAAAACTTTTTCCCAAGACAACTCCATATTCATTGCAAGCCAACATCTTGTATACCATAGTCTCATGCAGTACTAATTATTATCAGAAAAAATGAATTAACCATTATTCAAAAACACCAACAGTACCCAAATTGGCACTACTACTTTACTCTTCTTCTTCTTCTTCTTTTTTTATCGACCAATGATTTTATGCCCTTCTTAGTGAGAGATTGCTTAAGCAAGTTCCTACTGAAAGTAATACTTATTCCACAAAATTTACAAACATTTCTTCTATTTACTATTTAAATTTCATGATTTTACAGAAAATAAACTACTACACAAAGAGAATGCAAAATTATTGAAAATACTGAAAATCACTTATGCCAATTTCTGTGGCTCTCAAACACACATTATGTATGCACGAGTGGGGACCCAAAAATAACCGGAATTTCTTTCCAGAAAGCATATACTTAATTGTTTTCAAATACAGCCTTAATCTCCTTCGAAGTACTCTCCATTAGCATTAATACACTTGTCCAAACGTTCATTCCAGTGTTCGAAGCACCTTTTAAATCCCTCCTCTTTGATACCCGCTAGCACTTTCATGACATTGCGTTTTACGTCTTCCACATCCGCAAAACGCTTCCCTCTCAAGTCTCTTCTCATCCCCGGGAATAGGAAGAAGTTCAAGGGTGCTAAATCCGGTGAATAGGGCGTGTGGGTCAAGGTAGTCGTCTTCATTGAGGCCAAAAACTGGCGAATGCTGAGAGCCATGTACGCGGGAGCATTGTCGTGATGCAGGAACCACATGCCAGAATCCCACAAAGCCGGACACTTTCGCAACAAACTTCTGCGAAGCCGTTTCATAACCTCCAAATAGAATTGTTGGTTTACTGTTTGGTTTTCAGGGACAAATTCAGAGTGTACAATCCCTCTGATGTCAAAAAAACAGGTCAACATCGTTTTCACATTCGATTTCACTTGTCGAGCTTTTTATGGTCGAGGTGAGCCAGGTGACTTCCATTGTGATGACTGTTGTCAAAAAAACAGGTCAACATCGTTTTCACATTCGATTTCACTTGTCGAGCTTTTTATGGTCGAGGTGAGCCAGGTGACTTCCATTGTGATGACTGTTGTTTACTTTCTCAATCGTACCCATAGCACCATGACTGATCACCTTTAATGATTTTGTTGAAAAAATGTGGATCATCTTTGAACGTGTCCTTCATTTCAAGACAGGCTTGAACGCGATGATCCCTTTGATCTCCGGTACGAAGCTTCGGCATGAATTTTGCTGCCACTCTTTGCATCCCAAAATTGATAGTCAAGATGTGTTGATTTGAGCTCCAGGACAACCTGGACGAGTTCTCGACTTGGTCGATTGTCCTGCGTCGATCTTCACTGATGAGATCACGGATTTTGTCAATGTTGTCTTCGCTTCGAGCAGTTGAAGGTCGACCGGAATGGGGCCGATCTTCAACCACCATTTCTCCCTTTTTAAACCAAGAAAACCATTCATACACGTGCGGTTTACTAAGAGCATGGTCTTTGTAGGCTGTCTGAATCATCACAACAGTTTCTGCTGCGTTCTTGCTGAGCAAGAAACAAAAATTCACTGCCGCACGTTGTTCGTAAGAACTAGCCACTTCCTCGTCTGCACTGTACGCACACTCAAAGAACTGCCAAAGAAACCACACTTCTCACTGATGGGTGACGCCACATGGCAGAATGACTCAGCAGAGCTCCTACTACAACCCTCTGGCGGCGCAACCTGCTACTACAAGTACACGATGTGCAGCATTATGATTCCGGTTACTTTTGGGTACCCCCTTGTATAAAATTTATTTACTTATTTCTAATAAGCACATACCTTATGCATTTACTACAAACATCTTCCAACAACATTTATATATGTTTCAAAAAATTGCTTAGTCATCACTTATTACATAGACACATTACTTTATTCCTTTCATTATTCCTTTTTTTCATTACTTTCTTTCCACATCCACACGTTAGTATTTTAGCCATCTACTTCCAAACCTGTCTTTTACTCAATCTCTTATTTTCTGATGGCCCTATTCTCTTTATCTACATTTTATCTCCATTGTTCACTATTATAGGGAAGAAGGAAAGAAGATAACAAAAGTTCTGAATGATGAAGAGTTATGTTGACAATATGAAACAAAAATGAAATAATATTGCCAACAACTCGGGACGCCTGGTGTTCGTAAAACACCTGATGCAAAGAACGCACACCCCTGAGGCTTGTTAGTTACTACTGCCCTCATCATCCTTCTATTTGTCTGTCAAATTCGATAATCCCTGTATTTTTTCGTCAGTTAGCCTCCTGGTATTGTCTATCTCAGAAGGATCTACTTCCTTCCTTTCACCATATTCATTACATCCCTCATTATACTCTTTCATTCTGCAATACTGTATAGGAATGTCATTTTGCTCGTTGGGTACATATAGTCATTTTCCAGAGAAAGGGATAACTATTGTTCTTCTATTTACTACAGTGACCACTTCACTATTTCCAATATCTACTTTTCCTTGGTATCTTTGTAAGAAATTTGCACCTACCAGCATTTCAACACCTAATCCATTTATTATTAAAAAGTTCTGTTCAAATTCTACCTCACCGATCCTGACAGATAGCATAATTTCATGTTTGACTACTTTTTTACTTTTCCCTGTGGCTACAATAATATTTAAGCCACTCACTGGCATTATAACCACGTCCTTACTAGCAGGGAGAGCATTTACAAAACACTGTGACACTGCACATACATTGGAAACATTACTCAATAAACAAGGAACTTTTCCATTAAAAATAGTAACTTCAATGATAGGCCCTTCTAACAAATCCTGTGTTACCTTCTAACAAATCCTGCACTAGATCATGTCTATTGAAACCTACACCTCCTGTGGAAATTACGCACATGCTCACGGGGGGCTTCTTCTTCTTCTTCTTCTTCTTTAGCTGTGACAGCTTTCATTAGTACGTCCACTATTAATAAATCAAAACACTTCTTTCAGTACTCCCCTTCCTTAATAATATCACCAGATTCCCTTCCTTAATAATATCACCAGATTCTGCAACCCTTCCCTTGGTGTTGTCAGAATTTTCAAAATTACCCCCTGCTTCCTCCTCTTCTGTTTCTTCTTCATCACTATCCGAAACTACTCCATTTGATCTATACAAAACTTCCTCTGCCCTATTATACTCTTCCTCCGGTACTTCCAATACCATCTCCCCTATTATTGCGCTAATTCCACAGTGTACAGTAAGCCCCTCATCTGTCTTGCAGTGCTCATTTACCTTCACATCCTGTTCTGAATAGTCACTTTCTACCAACTGTTCCTCATTAACCTGGTTTCTTGAATCACTGTTTTGATGTTTCCTCTCACAAAATTTGAATACATTTCCCCAAAAAACACAATTTCTTACAGTGGCCCTCTCCTCTGCAATAATTATCTCTACCACATCCCCCCTAAACTGTTCAGCTGGTGTTTTTCTTACAAAAGGTTTTGCTAGTGGGTTTAAATTATGCTGCTTGTCTGCAAATGCTAGTACCATTATAGACTGCCATTAGTTTTCCTCCTTTTCTATGCAGTCATTGCCCCTGACATTCCTTTTGACTGGCAGTCTGCACCACTCTGCCCTGTCAGCTGATTGCTGCTGTCTGTATTCGATGTTTTGGTCCCTGTCATTATATCTGTTTCCAACAGGACCCCGTCGCCCTCAGTACTTGCCTATGTAATTATTAGATCTTTGTACTCTAATTATAATTACTTTTACCTCGGCTCTGTTTTCAGTTTGCCTAACAGGAGGCCTATAATCCCTTCTAGCACTCTCCTCCTCTTTTAAAATATTCTCTACCCTTTCAAGATAAGGGATAAATTTGTCAATATCATCTCTAGGTGCTGATATTATTTTATTCCACCAGTATACGGGCAACTTATTCTCTATTCCCATAATAACCTGTTCTGAAACTTCCTGGGAGATTAAAACTGTGTGCCGGACCGAGACTCGAACTCTGGACCTTTGCCTTTCGCGGGCAAGTGCTTTGCCGATTGAAGTACCCAGGCACAACTCACACCCCATCCACACAGCTTTAATTCTGCCAGTACCTCGTCTCCTACCTTCATTCTGGAAACCTGTTCTGTTACCACTTTCGAGCTCAAATACAATCAAGTTGTTACCCATGTTTTCACAAATCCTTTAATACTCTCTTTCTTTGGATCATATTTTTCCCCTGACGAAAATTCGTTCAGAATTTCCATCTGCTTTCTCTTGCCCCAATATTCCTCAAAAAAGGCCTGCTTAAACTCCTCTAATTTGTCTTATTTATCTGATACCCCATTTCTCCAAATTCTAGCTTCCCCCATCAAATTTGATGTAATGAAACCAATTTTTTGTTTGTCATTCCAAGACTTGGGCAAGACGTCTTCAAAATCACTCCAAAATTCTTTTGGATGTGTATTTTTACTCGGATCGAATCGCAAAAACTGCCGGTGTTTCTGACGCTTCTCCACACAATTAGACATTACACAATCACTACTGTTAGTAACCCTTTGCTCTACTCTTTTTAGTCTGTCATCATAGTTATGCAGTTGATCATCTACTTCTGTACTAAACTGACTTATGTTAGCTTCTAGGTTAGTAATTTTAGTAGCTACTTGCACTCCAAATTTTGCACACACATTTTCCTTCCTTAATTTGATTTTTCCATTATAATGTGACTATCCTCACATTGTTTTCCCAACATTATTGACTTCTTCATGGATTTTATCTAACTCTATATTTACTTGTTCCTTTTACTGTTTGTTACCATCAGTAACTTGCTTAATCTGAGAAGTTAATTCAGTTTTTACTGTTACAACAGCATGATTACACTCTTGTTTTACCTTACTAATCTCATTTTTTACACTGTATCTAAACAGTCATATTTTTCAATGAATCTCTCAATTTAGAAATTTTATTTTCCATTCTGGATTCCGTTTCAACTGACAAGTTAGTAAACCCTGAATTAACTTCAGAATGTAATTTATTCACTTTAATGTCAATATCAGAACCCATTTCCTTCATATTGATATTCATATCACCCATATGTTTTAAAACATTTGCTAACACATCTGAAACACTATCCTTCTGCTCGCAAGCAACTGACATTGGTTTGTTCTTTATTTTTGTAACAGTAACAGATATAAACAGGACATCAGTTTCCACCATGTTTTGTTCAAGATCGGTCCCATAATTAACATACACTGAATCTGGCAAACCACTGTCATTTGCTTGAGACACATCAAAACTAAAATCACTAGTCACTGTATTATCTTCATATTTTACTCTACACCAATTCACCCCCACTTTCTCATCTACTATCTCATGGTTATTATTTTCCGCCATGTTGACAAGTTTCTTTGCACACACACACACACACACACACACACACACACACACACACACACACACACACACACACACACACACACACACACACACACACCCCAAACGAAGTAGAATACTACTTAGCTTTTCTCTACCATCGTCAGCATGGCTAGATATTCCAGTGGGTCTGTTTGCCAAGCTCTGCCCCCGCAGGTGTAGTGTCTGGGCCCACACTCCAGCCACTGCTGCCAACTGCCGCAGACTCCTGGCTGCTGTTTCTCGTTGCCTCACGTTGTTCAGCTGCTGCTGACACCATCAGCCGCTTTCTACACCAGTTGTTCTCGCCACTGTATCTCCACTTCGCTACTGCTATCCTATTAAAGTTCCTTTATACATTTGTGTGTCTTTCATTTATAGGGTTAGTTACACTGCTGCTTTTGAAGTTCGTATACACTCGAACTTATCATTTCCCGGATGCTAAATGCACCAATTGCGCCGAGACGGGGTTGGTTGGTCGTTCTTTCATCTCTTTACTCCCTCTTAGTCACTTTCATCGAACAGATCACCTACCTTTGTATTTCTTCCTTCCGATTTCTCTTCACTCTGCAGTAGTAGATATAAGCTAGGTGGCGTAAAGCGGCATTGATGAAACCACTACCTAATACCTACCACACAGAGGCTGTGTAACTCAAGTTGCAAATCACAAATTTCAGGCGGTAGGAGAATGCAGTTTAATTGCTACAAGCATTTGAAAATTCTATTAATGTCTTTTTATTCATAAGGAAGCACATGAAATGGTTATCAAGTCCGCATTCAATAATGCAAATGCTTTATCATTCCAAGTTCCCTGTTTATCCAACACATTTCACACGTAAAAGGAGCCAGAATTCCTGCAAGCCCATACCGATTAATTTTTTGTGATCAAACAGTCACTGAGCCACCACTATTAGCGAGTTGAACATTCCGTCATTTCAATGGTCTTCTATGTCAGAAGTGCTAGCCAAAGTATTCCATAAAGAACACGGAATATGCCATGTGGAATTGTCACTATGACCGAAAATTACACGTGCTCGTGAAACTTCGATTAATTAATTCAGAAATATCACACTTTCATCAAAATGTTCGTAACTTAAGCCATTATAGTCACGACACATCCTAAACACAACGAACTCTCTAGTTGTTAATTTTACATGCTATTTTCATGGAGACATCTACCATGATGTTACCCGGAAGCAGGTTAGCGAGTGACTATCTCAGTGCTCCTCTCCTCTCTGCCTATCTAACTATATGCATGCGGGAATCACTTAATTCTGATTGGCTATTGATCTGAATGACCAATCTGAATGACCAATCAGAATGATCCTTCCAGATCATTCTCGTGGCAAAACTTGCCTTAGCCAACCACTAATCAGATAGTCACTTACGTCATTACAATTTCAATTTCTAATATATTGTTTAATAAAGTAGAACTAAATGCAAAATATTCTTTAAATTAATATAGAAACTTTTTCCGCTTCACACTTTTATTCTCGCTGCTCTCTTACAAAAACAAGCACACATCGACACATGTCATCAGCATCATGGTTGCAACACAATTTTCCCAGGGTTCCATTTTATAACATTTTACATAAAATGACGTTAAGTTTTAACGTGTGTCCCACATGCACACTCTCATCCATTCCCATGTATTCACACAAGGCCAGCCGGGGTGGCCAAGCGGTTGTGGGTGCTACAGTCTGTTGGTCATTGCTCCTAATTGAGTTTTGAAACATAGGTGTCAGTTTTAGGACATTTAAGTAATTTTCTCAGTCTCCGTAACTATAATAGATAATCTGAAATTTTGGTAGGGTCCCTTCCTTAATAACAAAACATTGTGTACCAAAATCGGATGATAATTACTACGGTTCATTTAGATTCGTAGGGGGTATGAATTCGCGTACCGAAGGAATGTTACTTGAGACCGTTCTCATGGCTGGTAAACGTCAACTGTGCTGTGAGTCAGAGCGAAGAAAAAATGTAACCGTCCTGAAGCCACCGTGCTACACGGCTGCTTGCCTCACTGCATCGAATGTTATCTCGTAATAACTTGCTACGTTAAGAACTGACAATGTCTCAGCAAACCTTCGTTTGCAAAAATAGTTGATAGACACATGACATTTTCGGTCATATTTGGGTGGTTATTGTTAAAGTAAATAAATCAGAACTGTTTCTCCTCTCCTCTGCTACGGTGGTGCTTGGTTCTGTGTTGTGAATTTCTTTGCTCCTAAGAGTTTCTTTTGTTTTCCATGTTTTTACTCTTTGAAGTTTTTGTTGTTGCTGTGTCATCTTGTAGTAGAGGAAGAAGATCACTGTTCCTAAAAGTGTTGTGTTCTTGCTATAAAATTATATCCTAAGTTCATCCACAACAGGTTATGTGCACATGTTTGAATGGTCCAGGCTCTGAGAATTGTAGTATTCGCTCGTGAGACTATTTTTCCGTTTACTACTCCAAAATTTTTGGAATGGCAGACAGTGCATCAGTTGAGTGATGATATTAGTCGTACAAACATTCACAAACTGTTAAGTGAAGATCAGTGGGAAACATGGAAACGGCAGATTCAGCTTTGCGTAAAGGAACGTTCTCTTTATTCAATTGTAGATGGTACATGTCAGAGTCTGCCATTAGCAGAAGGATCTAAGAAAGAAGACTGACGCAAAAGAAATTTGGGATACCCTTATTTCAGTATATGAACAATCTTCATTGCAGCGACTATATATGTTGTTCAATTGTTTCTTTGAAAGTCAAAAACTGACGTTAAGTCTAGCTTATAACAAAACACACATCGCTACTTGCGAACATTTTCCAAGACTTATGCAGTAAACTGAACAAAATTAATCCAAATGCAGCTTTGTCCCTTTCGCTGCTCCACGACTGTATTTTCAAAACATTAGGACCTGAATATCAGTTTTACAGGTCGATCTGGTACTGTGTTCCTGAACCCGAGCAGACGACACTGCTTCTAATACAGAATTTGCATTCGATTGAGAATTCGCTAGCTACACAGGCAGCTGGTGCTTTCTACGCAAAATCGAATGGGAAAATCAAACACAGAAGAAATTTACAACAGAGGGGAGTTAGTCAAAGAAGAAGGAAAATTGTACGTGTCTGTATAGCAAGAAAGCTGGGCATATTATCACAAACCGTCGAAAGCACATGGCTGCAGAAGGAGCAAAAGCTGACAGCTAACAACAATAATAATTCGAGTTCCAGTTTAAAAGTGAGCAACAAACCAAATACATTTCTAGCCACTAGCTTGTTGCCTCATGTTAATTTTGATTTTGCAGATTCTTGGATTTCGGACTCTGGCACGACACATCATATTTCACCAAATAAATGGCATTTCGCTACAGTCAAAAAGTTTTCGATTCCACAATGTGTGCAGATAGCTGGCTGTATTCACACTTAAATATTCATAAAGAAATGGTGGTCACCTGCTTTGCTTGAAAATGTCTGATATGTACCTGATATCAGACACCAACTTTTCTCTGTCCGCCAAGGTACACAACGTGGATATAATGTGACTCATGATAACAAAGGTGTTATCATTCAGTAACGTAGTGAAATAGTTGCAACAGAAAGACTAGTTGGTTCAGTATACATTATGAACACGCGAGTTTGTCCTCTGGATTCACTAGTAATGGTTAACTTAGCAACTTCAGAAACACAACTACAATTTTGGCATGAGAGACTCGGTCATCAAGTTAAACGTCATGTATGAGACATCCTCTCTCGTTTCGGTATGTCAGTTAAGTGCCCTGATACCACATCGTTTTGTGACGGATGTGTTCTTGGCAAATCCCTCCGTAAACCATTTAGCCATTGCAGAGATTGTCCACAAACTGTTGGTGAATTGATCGATGCAGAAGTTAATGGACCCATGTCTATTGACTCTATAATTGATTTTCGCTACTATGTGATTTTCAAAGATGATTTTTCTCATTTCGTTCGGATATACAAAAATAAATCTGAAGCGGCTAACAATTTGAAAACCTTTTTGATGGAGTGTGATGCTATTGGTCATAAGCTAAAAGTATTTCAGTCTGATGGTGGAGGAGAGTTTAACTGTAACGTGATAGCTGCTGTTCTACAAGACCATGATACTGAGTTTCGTCTTACGTGTCCAGACACTCCTGAGCAAAATGGTGTTGCTGAACAAGCAAATAGACATATAGTTGAATTAGCTAGCTCAGTGTTAAACATCTAGCAAGTTACCTCATGTATGTGACATATCCGTTTTTCTACTCAATCGTACTTGGAAGTCAAGTGATGAACGTAAAACACCTTTCGAATTGTGGACTGGCAAAGTGTTTACCTGTTTTAATTATCTACGAATTTTTTGATCACAATGCTATGTTTATTTGCCAAAGAAATTTCGTTCTAAGTTCGATGAAAAGGCTATACTGGTCATTTCATTGGCTACGTGAATGAAAAGATGGTTACAAAGTGTGGATTCCATCACAACATTGTGTGATGAAACCATGCAGTGTTGATTTTTGACCAGAAAAGCTACACTACTGGTCATTAAAACTGCTACACCAAGACGAAATGCAGATGTTAAATGGGTATCCATTGGACAAATATATTATACTAGAACTGACATGTGATAACATTTTCACGCAGTTTGGGTCCATAGATCCTGAGAAAACAGTACCCAGAACAACCACCTCTCGCCATAATGACGGCCTTGATATGCCTGGGCATTGAGTCAAACAGAGCTTGGATGGCGTGTACAGGTACAGCTGCCCATGCAGCTTCAACGCGATACCACAATTCATCAAGAGTAGTGACTGACGTATTGTGATGAGCCAGTAGCTCGGCCACCATTGACCAGACATTTTCAACTGGTGAGAGATCTGGAGAATGTGTTGGCCAGGGCAGCAGTTAAACATTTTCTGTATCCAGAAAGGCCCGTACAGGACCTGCAACATGCGGTTGTGCATTATCCTGCTGAAATGCAGGATTTCGCAGGGATCGAATGAAGGGTAGAGCTACAGGTCGTAACACACTGAAATGTAACGTCCACTGTTCAAAGTGCCGTCAATGCGAACAAGAGGTGACCAAGACGTGTAACCAATGGCACCCCATACCATCACGCCGGGTGATACACCAGTATGGCAATGACGAATACACACTTCCAATGTGCGTTCACCGCGATGTCACCAAACACACATGCGACCATCATGATGCTGTAAACAGAACCTGGATTCATCCGAAAAAATGACGTTTTGACATTCGTGCACCCAGGTTCGTCATTGACTACACCAGGCTGTTCCAACTGAGCTCCAGGGAGCCGGAGCGCTCACTGAGGCAGCTCGGAGCCCGCGTGGAGGGGGAAAGCGAACTCACTGCCCCCTGCCTCATGCACCCACAACTGACGCAATAATCCGTGTTCAATGACAGCTATGACTAGCCGCAAGAGCCCTGTACTCTATTGGAGGATATCTTTCTATTCATTGAGAGGGATGGTGGTCCGCAGTGTCTTGTATGTCATAAAGTACACTCCTGGAAATTGAAATAAGAACACCGTGGATTCATTGTCCCAGGAAGGGGAAACTTTATTGACACATTCCTGGGGTCAGATACATCACATGATCACACTGACAGAACCACAGGCACATAGACACAGGCAACAGAGCATGCACAATGTCGGCACTAGTACAGTGTATATCCACCTTTCGCAGCAATGCAGGCTGCTATTCTCCCATGGAGACGATCGTAGAGATGCTGGATGTAGTCCTGTGGAACGGCTTGCCATGCCATTTCCACCTGGCGCCTCAGTTGGACCAGCGTTCGTGCTGGACGCGCAGACCGCGTGAGACGACGCTTCATCCAGTCCCAAACATGCTCAATGGGGGACAGATCCGGAGATCTTGCTGGCCAGGGTAGTTGACTTACACCTTCTAGAGCACGTTGGGTGGCACGGGATACATGCGGACGTGCATTGTCCTGTTGGAACAGCAAGTTCCCTTGCCGGTCTAGGAATGGTAGAACGATGGGTTCGATGACGGTTTGGATGTACCGTGCACTATTCAGTGTCCCCTCGACGATCACCAGTGGTGTACGGCCAGTGTAGGAGATCGCTCCCCACACCATGATGCCGGGTGTTGGCCCTGTGTGCCTCGGTCGTATGCAGTCCTGATTGTGGCGCTCACCTGCACGGCGCCAAACACGCATACGACCATCATTGGCACCAAGGAAGAAGCGACTCTCATCGCTGAAGACGACACGTCTCCATTCGTCCCTCCATTCACGCCTGTCGCGACACCACTGGAGGCGGGCTGCACGATGTTGGGGCGTGAGCGGAAGACGGCCTAACGGTGTGCGGGACCGTAGCCCAGCTTCATGGAGACGGTTGCGAATGGCCCTCGCCGATACCCCAGGAGCAACAGTGTCCCTAATTTGCTGGGAAGTGGCGGTGCGGTCCCCTACGGCACTGCGTAGGATCCTACGGTCTTGGCGTGCATCCGTGCGTCGCTGCGGTCCGGTCCCAGGTCGACGGGCACGTGCACCTTCCGCCGACCACTGGCGACAACATCGATGTACTGTGGAGACCTCACGCCCCACGTGTTGAGCAATTCGGCGGTACGTCCACCCGGCCTCCCGCATGCCCACTATACGCCCTCGCTCAAAGTCCGTCAACTGCACATACGGTTCACGTCCACGCTGTCGCGGCATGCTACCAGTGTTAAAGACTGCGATGGAGCTCCGTATGCCACGGCAAACTGGCTGACACTGACGGCGGCGGTGCACAAATGCTGCGCAGCTAGCGCCATTCGACGGCCAACGCCGCGGTTCCTGGTGTGTCCGCTGTGCCGTGCGTGTGATCATTGCTTGTACAGCCCTCTCGCAGTGTCCGGAGCAAGTGTGGTGGGTCTGACACACCGGTGTCAATGTGTTCTTTTTTCCATTTCCAGGAGTGTATTTAATTCTGCGAAGAGGTACAATACACAATGATATTATACACCTCTTCACGCAGAGCACTACGGTCAGGTAGAAGGCGTTGCACGCAGAGAACTGGTAGCCAGGCTTAAGAATGACATACCAGGAGACGTAAGTTTAAAAACTGTTTCGTAATACATAGGGTATCAAAACATGCAACATAGTTCGTATTCTGTAATGCGTTTATAATTTTCAAGTGGATGAGAGCGGAGAAAACAGTACTGAATCTGCAATTCGAGCAAGCTACATCATTGCGACGAGTGGCAAGCCGTTTTCGGTGGGACCACTCGTAAAATCATGCAGGGTAGCAGTTGCAGAATGTTTGTTTCCAAGGGAGGTGCAGGCAATTGAAGGGTTTGCCTGTCGAAGCAAACAATGTCTCGTCGAATCCTGGACATGGCAGCGGATTTAGAGACACAGCTCAGGAAAAAGGCGGAGAGCTTTGTTGCATTTTCGCTAGCGCTTGACAAAACCACCGACATATCAGACTGTGCTCAGCTTGCAGTCTTTGTGCGTGGTGTCGACATGGAGCTGCAAGTAATTGAAGAACTCTTGGATGTGGTACGACTCGATTACATCGCAACAGGACGTGTCATTTTTGAAGCTGTTTGTGAATCAGTGGACAATATGAATTTGCCGTGGGATAAGCTCCATTCTGTAGCGACAGACGGTGCACCACAAATGATGGGGTGTCACCAAGGTTTTGCTTCTCGTTTGAAAAATAAACTCAGGGACGAATTCGGGAAAGACTTTTTGACTCTTCTTTGTTTTATTCACCAAGAGGCACTGTGTGCTGAAACAGTAGAGCTAGGTGGCGTAATGAAAGATGTCGTGCGGCGTCACGGTATGAATCATCACCAATTCAAAGGTTTCCTGAAAGATATGGAAGCGGAATATGGGGATATACCTTACCACAGTACAGTTTGTTGGCTGAGTCGGGGAAAAGTTCTTGATGCTTTCTTTGCCATTCGTGAGGAAATATCCCTTTTTCTCGAAATGAAAGGGGAAGAAATGTGTTGTCTGACAGATATAAAATGGATATAAGACCTGGCGTTCTTAGCTGATATGACTATGCATCTGAATAATTTAAATCTGTCATTGCAGGGCAAAGGGCAGCTAATTGTTGAGAAGCACGACCAGATCAAAGTGTTCATGGAAAAGTTACGTTTATTTGAGAGGCCGATGAGTAATGGACATATAACGTTCTTCAGTCGTCTTGCTTCTTTAAAACTACCCGATGGTACGACTTTTGGCGATTACCAAGCAAAGTTAAAGCAGCTCATCACGTCGTTTGAAACACGAGTCCGAGACCCCACTAGTTTGGAAATGGAACTTAAGGTGTTCAGCACTCCTTTTTCAGTTTCCCCCGAATACTTGTCATCGCCACTTCAATTGGAGTTTATTGATTTGTAAAATTCAATTTTGTTGAAAGAGAGGTACTACAACACGTTGGATTTGTCACGATGGTATCGTTCATTACAGCAAAAAAGATTTCCCAAGCTTCACGACAATGTCGCTCAGATCATGTGCAGTTTGGATCTACGTATTTTTGTGAGCAGCATTTCTCAGCAATGAAAAGAGTAAAAAGTAAGGAACACTTGTTTCTTCAGGATGCAACAATGTAGGCCATCCTCCGCATTAACGCTGTGAACACTTTGACGCCTGATATTTCCGATCTTGTAAAGAAAAGAAAATGTCAAGCTACAGAGGCCCAACAAATTTAGTACGCAATTTCTTGTAAAAACAGTTGTTTCTTATTTATTTCCTGAACATCGTATTTTGTGGTGTAGCATGTCACCACGTCTTAGCAGCTAAGAGTATGAGGTTGTCGAACTTGTAAGACACAGCTGGCACATCAAAACGCTTGTCTTGCCGCCTAACACAGCCAGCCGTGCCACGCGCCGGTCCACTTGAATGGTCACAGCGAGCGACACGGCTCCCTGGAGCTTGGAGCGCTCCGCGGCACACAACGGAGCCGACGAGCTGGAACAGCCTGGACTAGACCATCGCAGGCGCTCCTGTCTGTGATGCAGCGTCAAGGGTAACTGCAGCCACGGTCTCTGAGCTGATAGTCCATGATGCTGCAAATGTCGTGTAACTGTTCGTGCAGATAGTTGTTGTCTTGCAAACGTACGCATCTGTTGACTCAGGGATCGAGACGTGGCTGCACGATCCGTTACAGCCATGCAGATAAGATGCCTGCCATCTCAACTGCTAGTGATACGAGGCTGCTGGGATCCAGCACAGCGTTCCATATTACCCTCCTGAACCCACCGATTCCATATTCTGCTAACAGTCATTGGATCTCGACCAACGCGAGCAGCAATGTAGCGATATGTTAAAGGGCTATCGCAATAGGCTACAATCTGACCTTTATCAAAGTCAGAAACATGATGGTACGCATTTCTCCTCCTTACACGAGGCATCACAACAATGTTTCACCAGGCAACACTGGTCAACTGCTGTTTGTGTATGAGAAATCGGTTGAAAACTTTCCTGATGTCAGCAAACTGTAGGCATCGCCACCGGCGCCAACCTTGTGTGAATGCTCTGAAAGGCTAATCATTTGCATATCACAGCATCTTCTCCCTGTCGGTTGAATTTCGCATCTGTAGCATGTCATCTTCGTGGTGTAGCAATTTTAATGGCCAGTAGTGTATGTACAACTGGAAATTCGATCGAATTGGTATTTAATTTCATACCTGAAGAAATGGGAGAAAAGTGAATCTATTGGTAATCAGATTGAAACTATTGATCAAGAATATTTGAATGAGTTACCAAATTGATGTCCAGTTCGTGAAATACGTCCCCCTCCCTCCCCAGTAAAATTTAGTGACTACGAATTAGGATACCAGCCTCACCACTCTCAAAAGCAATCCATGAAGAGCTTGCACCAACAAACTTAAACTTAGCTATGGAAAGAAGTAATTCCAATGAATGGTTTAATGCGATGAAAGAAGAAATGAAGGAATCTGAAGAAAGTGATACCTGGGACTTGGTAGAACTGCCTAAAGGAAAACGTGTTATCGATAATCAATGGGTGCTTTGTAATAAATATAAGCCTGATGGATCGATACTGTGCTTGCTTTGTTGTGTGCGGTATGTTTCAATGTGCCGGACTATATTATGGTGAAACGTTTAGTCCTGTTGCTCGTTATGATGCTATTCGTGCTGTAATAGCTCAGTTTGATAGAACTGCATTTTTATATGGTTACTTGGACACAGAAATATACCTAGCTCAACCAAAAGGTTTCGACGACAGGTCAGGTCATGTTTGTTGACTCAAGAAATCATTGTATGGACTTAAGTTATCACCTCATTGCTGTAATAACTCATTGCTGTAATAATGAGTTGAATTCATTCATGAGAAAAAATGGCTTTATTAGTTCAACAGCAGATCCTTGCATTTACATTAGACAAAGCAAAACAGAAAAATTGCTGATCGCTGTTTATGTCAATGATGGACTTATCGCAGGAACAACTGAAAGTGCGCTGAATTCATTTTTAGATATGTTAAAGTCTGGATTCAAAACAATAGTGGGATCCTTAGACTCATTTTTAGGTATGCAATAGAGAAACGAGAGTCTGGTTTGTTTATTTCACAGCGAGCATACACAGAGAAGATTCTGCATCGTTTTAAAATGGCTGTTTCAAAACCATTAAAAACTCCATGTGATAATGAACAATTAAACTGTGAATATAGCAATACTCTTGACAACAACATTCCTTATTGTTCGGCTGTGGGATCATTATTGTACCTGGAATGCTCTACTCGTCCAAATCTCGCTTATGCTGTTTCAGAAGTTGCTCGATCTATGGCTAAACCCACTTCTGATTGGTACGCTGTAAAACATATTCTCAGATAAGTACTTCAGACTTAGGTCTCTTCTATACTTCATCTGGCATTAAACTTGGTGCCTATGCTGATGCTGACTTTCTGGTAACACTGAAACAAGGAAATCAACAAATGGTTTTGTTTCAATGATTGGTGATACCACTGTAACGTGGACATCTCAACTGCAGGAGTCAAGGAGTTAGTATGACTCAACAGACTGCTGTCGGAGATCAGTGGAAAAAGAAACACGCCCGTATTGTTCATTGACAATGCAAGTGCCATTAAAAGTACAGAGTTCCACAAACTTTCTAAGCACATCGAAGTATGATTTCAATGTAGAATACGTATGTTCTGAAAATCAACTTGGTGACATGTTTACAAAATCTTTAAAATCAAACAAATTTAAAGCAACATGTACCAAGAGAGGACTTCGTAACTAATGTGGGGTCACCAGAAGCGTCCGATCCCACGCGTCGGCTTTGACCCGTTACGTAAGGGTGTTCTCATGTGTGACGTCATGACGGCGCGGAGTTTGGTTTGAGTGTGGCTGTCTCCAGTTCTGTTTTATCTTATTTTATTTACTTTTCTGATCTGTTCGTTCTATCTCGTGAGTTTTTTTTAAATTTATAAACACTTATTACTTATTTTAATTATCTGTTTCCTCGAATTTCTGTTTTAGTTTATTATATTTATCTTTCTGATCTGTTCGTTCTATCCCGTGAGATTTTTTCTTTTAAAAAGACAAAAAACACTAATCAGCTACTGAAGCATCTTTATCTTCTATGGGTTGCAGGGGTTACGACCCCTGGGGAGGTGGGTGCGTATTCATGCATGGCTGTCTTGCAGCTACGCAAGGCGTCTAAATTTGTTTATATTTAGTTTGCCCCCCACCCAAAACACCCCATTTCCCGCGCTTGTCCCGTTAGTGTCATTAGGCTTCTTGTGGAGGAGGATGCTAAGTTCACCCAACCTGGATATGATGTGACGTCATTATGACGTGTATACGCTTTATTCGATTAACACACCTATCGACTTTTACGAACGTTCGAGATACTAAACTGTCGTCTGCTAGCGTTCTGAAAACAGCTCAGTGTGGCAGCGTATATGTATTTCGCCAAAATAAAAGAGCTGGATATTAGTAGAAATATTCATGAACGTGGCCTTGAAAACACCACGGACAACACGTTTCGTAAAAAAGTGAAGTCTTCTTATGTCCCGACCAGATTAGATTGTGTGATTGTTGTATTGAATGCTTACGCCGAAAATAATATTTATTTACTATCTACATTTTAGTGTGGTTTCATACAATTGGTCTTGTCAGTACATATTAGATTGTAGCAGCATACTCTTGCTGACTTTTTTTCTTAATTTATATTGCTGAAAGAGAACTCGTGCACGTTTGTTACCTAAGTAATTTAGATGTCCATCCCAAGATAGTCTTTTATCAACCATAATTCCAAGTAATTTTACACTCGGACCGCTGAGACAGGTACCTTAGCGTCCAGTAATGACTGGTGTGTAGAATGATGAATTTCGAACTTAAAAAGAAAAATATGAGGCATTGTTGAAGAAAAATCGTCGACCGGAGATGAAATACGAGGGGAAGTGGATTTCTCAATGTAATCTTAACCAAAGGTTAGTGTCTAGTACTGATTGACGTATGAAATAATTGAATGCAGTGTCAAAGCATTCCACGGTGGTATGATAAACCAGACGTACTGTTTATTATGTCATGTATACAACCACAATAGTTTTAGCATGTACCTGGCCATGTCAGTGTGGTTTATGTCAGCAGTATAATTTGCTAAGACAAGATTATGCAAAATACGAATTGCATCACAACATGAGCGGATACCTTGAACTATGCAGAAGTCTCGTTACTTTTGCTGGATGCAGCTTGCAGAAGATGGCAGCAGTAAAGGTCTCTTACTCGGAGAAGCAATGTGTTAGGTCGTCATATACTCAGTTCAGCTTTAGAGTCTACTGTTCACAAACGAATGGCGCAGAGCACAGCGCTACCCTGTCACAACCTCTCGAAAGTTCAGAAAAGTCGAATAGTTGATATACGGTTTCTATCGTTTTCGATGTAGCGTGTATACGTCATAATGACGTCACATCGTATCCAAGTCCGGTGAACTTAGCATCCTCCTCTTGTGGAAAGTGTGTGTGTTTGTTTTTGTTTCCGCCATATTTGTGACGTCATGGGTCAAAGCAGACGGGTGGGATCGGACGCTTCCGTATTTCCCTAATGTGTTTTGACCTCTTATTTTTTATTTAAAAGTTGTTCAGTGCACCACAGTTTGATTTGGGGAAAGTGTTAAAGTAAATAAATCAGAACTGTGTCTCCTCTCCTCTGCTACAGGGGTGTTTGGTTCTGTGTTATGAATTTCTTTGCTCCTAAGAGTTTCTTTTGTTTTCCATGTTTTTACTCTTTGAAGTTTTTGTTGTTGCTTTGAGTCATCTTTTAGATAGTAAAAGAAGAAGATTGCAATTCTTAAAGTGTTGTGTTCTTGCTATAAAATTATATTCTAAGTTCATCATTGTAGTTATCTGTAATTCTGGCTGGTAATTGTTCAGGTATTGGAGTTGTGGGTATGTTTACACTTTGCAATCTACAGCTGTCACTGGTATCTGCTGTGGGACTCGCGCCAATTAGTGGATTAATACCAACAGGTTTTGATTTGCTCACTGTAGCCTGTGCATTATTTACATGCATATTTCGAGATCCGGTAATATTTTCTTCTAAAAGATTGTGGACCCTATTTTCCGCGGATAGTGGATTAATGTTTACCTTGTTCACTATTTCATAATGTTTTCCTTGTTCATTATTTCATTTTCTTTTTTCTGAATAGCTTTTTGTACTACATCTGTGTACAACTTACAGTCTGTTACTAACTTCTCTGCAATGGTATTACCATTACCTAACTTACCTGCTTCAGCTTGACTAATGATATAACTCAAATTTTCATTGTTCTTCTCTCTCCTCCTTAGGGCATGCTGTTACCCTTAAAGTAAGCTCTTCTACAGCTAAAGGTACTCCTTCGTTGTCTTTATTTACTTTGTTAACGACATTGGTTACCTTTTTTACTGTCAAACACAACTCGTTTTGTGTGGCTTCAATGTTTGTGTTTGTGTCTGTGATTTTATCTATTGTTCTACTAGATCACTATGGTTGTTAAAAAAATCTACCTTCTGTTTTAACTCTGTAATGTTACTGTTAAATCACAGAGCGCTTCATGCTTTACCTGTGTTTTCATTGCGAAAATTTTTGGCTAAGTCATTGAATTTTTGTGAGACCATGTCTTGCAAATCTTTGAATACTTGTTTTTGTTCTTGCTTAATTGTATTTAGATCTTGTGTGATAATGTTCACATTGTATGTCAAACTATCAATTTTGGTATTCACATCTTGTTTCATATCACTGAAATTGGTGTTCATATTGTGTTTATATCATCAAATTTCATGTTTATGTTAGATAATAACTGCCATAGTAGTGCTTCAGTTGTACCACTGTGGTCGCTATCAGCTGTACTTTCCAAGTTAATGTTTGTGTTGTGACGAGGTGCTGTTTGTAACATGTTGTCAAAATTCATATTGTAATCACTCTCCAATGTTTCATTCATGTGCAGTATGTCACTCTGGGAGATGCGTGACATTGTCTTGTCAGCTGTAAACATTGTGTCATCAAGGTTATTCCGCTGTGGAGCGTTGCCGTCATTTGTCACTCCTGCGACACTCATCTCTGATCTACTTAAACTTTCTGCAGTAGGCATACATGGCGCCTGAACTTAAGTTGTTCGATCTCGCAATTCTCTGCCATCTTGGCTAATTGCGTTTTCGCTATTGTTATCTACAATGGGCATATATTTTTCGGGCATGTTGTATCAATAAGCAAAAAATAAAATTCTCACGAAAATGTTAAAAATTTCGTATGCTAACCAATACACTTGACAAATGCATTCATGTGATGTCAAAGCCTGTTTTATGTCTATTATGATGCACAAATTTCTGTAAATTTTTCGCAAGTAAAATTCAAGGAAGGGAAAAAGAGGTGCTCCCAAGCATAACCATGAAAGCAACTTCCGTAGCTGTCCTACCTTTGCTGCGCCGAACCAAACAGCTTACTAATGAAAATATTTACGTAACCTGCGTCCAATTCTTATTCATTTCCAAAATTTCTCCTCAATTTTTGAATTTCTGTTTTACTTGCTCCCTGTCATGATACATGAAAACAGAAAATAAAGGCAATTAGTTTTTATGATTCATAACCATGTCATAGAAATTTCCAACTATAACAATAGTTAACAAAAACTACTCACAACTGGCGCCCTACAGTCCTGGCAAACAGGTCGACAGTTGTAATAAAGGAAAGGATAAATAAATTAATAAAAATTACTAAATGTTATTGAATATGCGTATGAAAACACACTTTAGTAGGATATAATACGATTGCGTTATAGTTCTGTGCTTATTTGCATCTTTTGGCCCTCGGACTTCGCTCATTGTAGCTGCATGCGGCGGACTCCAGGAAAACTGGCGCTTGTCGTTATCAAGAAAATCCTCTTTATATGTTTTTTCACTTACTTCAATAAATAAAAAAAGAGTTGTTACTGTTCAATATATTATTATTCACGTGCACATATGATACATAGAACATGCAATACTTCATATCTAACATCGCACATCTTCATCGTCCTTCTACATACGAGAGAGTGTGTAAAAAAAAAATAAAAAAAAAAGTTGAGTTGAATGTTTTTCTTCCTTCATTTGTCTGCACTTCACCGCGCATTCATAATTAATGTCTTTGCCAAGTCTCTAGTCGCTCAGTGTTTAATTTTTGTATTTTAATAAATCTTAATTTTACGGCATCCTGGAGGCCTTTCATCATGCACCTACACAAATCTTGTCATCTATAACAATCTAACACCACTTACTTAGTCTCATTTGCTTGAAAAATGACAAAACGACGTCTATGGCATTTTCATCAACAGATAACAATATACGTAAAAGTTGTTTTCTGGAAAATCATTTTAATGTTTCAGTTACACTTTGATCCATTGGTTGTAGCAAGGATGTCACATTAGGAGGCAAAATTTTTACTGTAAACATTCTATTTTCTTTTTTCAGGAAAATATCATACCAGTCCATGAGTATTTTGGTGTTCATCAATGTGCTTTTTTGGATCTTATAATTTAAGAGAATCCTGATATTTTTAGGCATCTGAGGTTTTTCGAATTTCTGAGGAGGCACAGTGGCATTTTATGAGTGTAAAAAAAAAAAGGTTCAATTGACTCTGAGCACTATGGCACTTAACATCTGAGGTCATCAGTCCTCTAGAAGTCAGAACTACTTAAACCTAGTTAATCTAAGGACATCCATGCCCGAGGCAGGATTCGAACCTGCGACCGTAACAGCTGCGTGTTTCCGGACTGAAGCGCCTAGAAACGCTCTGACACCGCAGTTGGCTTATGAGTGTCAGCAGCATATGCACAAACTAATATTGTTACTTACTCTTTACTAGTTTTATATCCTGGAGCTGAAACATTTTTTCAAATAGTGAAACTGAAGCGCACGACAGCGAAAATTCCTTTGATTACTTGCTCACGACATCGTGAATGCAAGAACAGGAAACAGTTTGTAAAGAATGTAAATACTAGTGAGACAATTTGATACAACTCATGCAACAAATAACACAACAGATTACAAAACAACAGGCAACAGGAATTTCTGGAAAGTGTAACACAACATAAGGGTATAGGTTATAGGACAACAGTTTACACAGCAATATCAGGCGTTTAATGGTTTCAAGAGTAATATTAGCCAACAGTTCAGTGCGGTGAGCGAGAGTATATGCACTGAATTATCTGACGAACTATCCGGGAAGGTAACAGAGCTAGGTAAACAACTAAAACAAGAAATAATTACTCACATATACTGCAATATAAATAAGTTAATGGAAAGAGTATCATCTGTAGACAATAAGCAGGAACAATTAGCAGGTGAGTTACAAAACCTCAGCGAGGCATATTCCCAAATTCAGGAGAAGCAATCCCAAGTGGATGCGTCGGTAAAAAATGTGACGAACGCAGTCAGCAAGCTGCAAGATGTGTGCAAAAACTTCCCTACAGAAATACAAAAGTTAAGTCAAAGAGTAGACACGGTAAGTTTAGAGTCAAACTTTCCCAAAGGGGTCATTTCATGTAAATGAAGAATCATTATTAAAAAAATAATTGTACTGTGGGTATATTTTCCCCTGTTACTCATGTAGGTTGGGCATTGAATTTTGTTGGAAAGATTGATTTTTCCCTCCAAAACCTACTGTTTACTTGTGGGAGCCATTGTTTTGTTTTGAAGATTATATTGTTGAGTTTGTTCATGCAAAAGATTTGATCAATTTCTTGGTAAGGAAAAAATCATGAAATTTATAATAATTCTTTATGGTTTATACATCACTTTAAAGCTCATAACTTCTTCTTTTTTGGTATATTTTTAGAAGCAAAAAATTTAAGCATGATAAGTAGAAAAATATTTATATAACCTAACTCAAAATGTGTAACATGAGTTACCAAATGCCAATTTTTTTAAGATTTTTCACAAAATACATTAAAGTACACACTTTTATGCCATGCTGTTCTTCACATAAGTGTACCTGATAATTTGGTGTCTCAAATAAATTTCCTCCTGGAAGCCTTCTCCTGGTATAGGATATTTAATTCATGTAATGTGAGTTACCTTTATTTATGTAATGTGAGTTACCATAATTTTTGTAGGATTAGTTATAATTTTGAGCAGTCACATTGCTTCTGAATTACATACAACACAACTAACGATATATTTCAACAAATTTAATGTATATTTATCTCCATATGCCACATATAATCCCGTAGGGCATAGCTATTCCTACTTTACAACAATTTGCAATTTTTGCAGAATGCCTTTAAGTGCAGCTGAAAAGATGAGAAAAAGAAGGCAGAAATTGTAAGATGAAGGCAGATTTGAAGAGTGTAAAATCAAACACAAGGAAACTATGAAAAAATTCAGAAAAAAGAAGCAGGAACAGGAAAAATGTTTGAGTAAAAGAGAACAAGAAAGGATTGGTGTACAGGAAGTGGCTAAAGGAAGCATCTTCAGCTACACCAAGTAGTTCTGCCTCTCCACCATACACAAATAGGTCTTCATTGGGAAAAGCCATATCAAAAATGAAACGCACACTTCCAGCATCACCCATAAAACAAAAATGTGTTATTAGAAAGTTGTATCATACATATGTTGAATCTGTAGAAGTAGAAACAGTTTCTAAACAAAAAATAACTGATGAAATAATAAATGTAGTGAGCAAATTCTATGAAAGGGATGACATTAGCAGACAGGCCCCTGGACACAAAGATGTTGTGACTGTAAAAGATAAAGGTAAGAGTAAGTTGCAAGTACGACACTTGATGTTTTCTTTGAAAGAAGCCCATGCAATATTTTGTGAAGAAATTGGCTAAGTGATTGGTAAAAGCAAATTTGCAGAATTAAGACCCAAACATGTCATGCTTGCCAATAAACTTCCACACAACGTGTGTCTCTGCAGATACCATGAGAATTTCATCTGTGCTATTAACACTCTTCATAACATAGTACCTCAGATATCTAAGTACACCAGTAACTGGTCAGAATTTTTTCTATGTGCAGAGCCTACAACCAATTGTTGGTTGCAAAAGTGCATGAAATGTAAAGATTTATTGGCAGTTAAACTTCTTGATTTATGTACTGGTGTACAAGAGTATGGCGTGAAATGGTATGTGTGGCAGGAGAGTGATGGCAGAATTTTGAAAGCAGAAGAAGAAGGTACATCACAGAATCTTATTGATCATATTCTTACCATAGGACCTAAATTTTTAGAGCACTTCTACTTTAAGAGAGAACAATTACAGAACTATCAGAGTGATAAAGAATCACTATCTTCTGTGATGCCAACTGCCATGATGCAAATCGATTTTTCTGAAAATTTTACATGTGTAAGTCAAGATGAAATTCAAAGTGCAGATTGGCAGCAGAATCAAATTATTATTTTTACTGCCGTGATTTGGCATTCAGGTACTTCTCAACGCTACATGTTGGTATCTGATAATCTGGACCACACAAAAAACACTGTCGTTCCCTATGTTGATTGACTTCTTGAAGAACTACCAAAAAACATTGGAGAAGTTACAATCTGGTCAGATGGTCCTGCTTCTCAGTTTAAAAACAGATATACTGCAGAGGCTATAAAAGTTCTAAGTAAGAGTCATGCTAAAAGAATTACATGGAAGTACTTTGGAACATTTCATGGGAAGGGGCCAGTGGATGGAATTGGTGGGGCTGTCAAACTCCAAGTTTGGTCTCTTGTGAAAAGCCGGAAATGTGTTGTAAACACTCTCGGCCTTAGAACTGCAAGCCTTTCTTGAACATTTCTAAAATTCATCACTTGGAACTCTATAATAATGAAGTTGTGGGACACATCACTTCATCAGCTGCAGAGGAAAACACCAACAGAACAGAAAAATCACTAGATATACAAGTATATGACTTGGTAGTGGTAAAAAATGACAATTCATATTTTCCTGGTAATGTTACAAAAATTGAAACTGGCGAATTTAAAGTTGATGTTATGATGAAAGATGGGAAGTTTTGGAAGTGAAATTAAAAATGAGATATACTACATTAAAGACAAGCTTGTCAGAAAAGTGAACCCTCCATGTGTTGTAAATTCCCGTGGTTATTTCAAGTTTGACTGTGATCTGTGACAATGTAACGTGAGTTACCGTATGTTGTAACGTGAGTTACTTGTTCATTATGTTTTAATATTTTTTTTGGGGAGATTAAATGTTTGGAACTTTGTTAAAATACTTATTAGATCTTTTGGTATCGTGTGTAAAACTTATAAGAAATGTTCACAAAAAACAGAGCAGATTTTTGCATTTTCTTTATCATATGCAAAAGCCATTTCTTGGAAATGTAATGTGAGTTACCAAGAATAATTATAAGATTTGGTTTTATAAATATAGTAATGTAACAATTATTGTGAAACAGCATTCTATATAAGCTATGTTTCGAGGTATAAAAAAATATTTAATAGAAACATTTCCTTCTGTTAATTGCCTGAACTTATAATATAAACATCACTTTGTAACGTGAGTTACCATGGAATGACCCAAAGACAGAGGCATATGCCAAATAACGCACACAAGCAAAGAGAGTTTCAGTCAAGAGCCTCACAGGATACTAATTGGGGTAATCAAACACCAACAATCCATATAGGATAATTTACACGTAACCCACGGACCGATGCCATCGGAAAACTTGAACCAGTCACGATAGGGCCCCATTCTGTGACCTGGGAGGAAAGTGGGGGCACGAGCTTGATTGACACTTGCTTTGTCAGATATGATCACAAGGTTGTTGTTGTTGTTGTTGTTGTGGTCTTCAGTCCAGAGACGAAGTTTGATGCAGCTCTCCGTGCTACTCTATCCTGTGCAAGCTTCTTCATCTTCGAGTAACTACTGCAACCTACATCCTTCTGAATCTGCTTAGTGTATTCATCTCTTGGTTTCCCTCTATGATTTTTATCCTCCACGCTTCCCTCCAACACTAAATTTATGATCCCTTGATCACTCAAAACATGTCCTATCAACCGATCCCTTCTTCTAGTCAAGTTGTGTCACGAATTCCTCTTCTCCCCCATTCAATTCAGTACCTCCTCTTTAGTTACATGGTCTACCAATCTAATATTCAGCATTCTTCTGTAGCACCACATTTCGAAAGCTTCTATTCTCTTCTTGTCTATACTATTTATTGTCCATGTTTCACTTCCATGCATGGCTACATTCCATACAAATGCTTTCATTAAAGACTTCGTGACACCTAAATCTATACACAAAGTTAACAAGTTTCTCTTCTTCAGCTTTCATTGCCATAGCCAGTCTACATTTTATATCCTCTCTACTGGTCTACATTTTATATCCTCTGTACTTTGATCATCATCAGTTATTTTTCTCCCCAAATAGCAAAAACTCGTCTACTACTATAAGCGTCTCATTTCCTAATATAATTCTCTCAGCAACACATGATTTAATTCGACATCCCATTATCCTTGTTTTGCTTTTGTAGGATGTTCATCTTATATTCTTCTTTCAAGACACGTTCATTCCACTCAGCTGCTCTTCCATGTCCTTTGCTGTCTCTAACAGAATTACAATGTCATCGTCAAACCTCAAAGTTTTTGTTTCTTCTCCATGGATTTTAATTCCTACTCCAAATTTTTCGTTTGTTTCCTTTACTGCTTGCTCAATATACAGACTGAATAACATTGGGGATAGGCTACAACCCTGTCTTACTCACTTCCCAACCACTGCTTCCCTTTCATGCCCTTTGACTCTTAGAACTGCCATTTGGTTTCTGTAGAAATTGTAAATAGTCTTACGCTCCCTGTATTTTACCCCTGCCACTTTCAGAATTTTAAAGAGAGCACTCCAATCAACATTGTCAAAAGCTTTTTCTAATTCTACAAGTGCTAGAAAAGTAGGTTTGCCTTTCCTTACTCTATCTTCGAAGATAAGTCGTAGGGTCAGTATTGCCTCGCATGTTCCAGCATTTCTACGGAATCCAAACTGATCTTCCCTAAGGTCGGCTTCTATCAGTTTTTCCATTCGCCAGTAAACAATTTGTGTTAATATTTTGCAACTGTGACTTATTAAACTGATAGATCAGTAATTTTCACACCTGTCAACACCTGCTTTCTTTGGGATTGGAATTATTATATTCTTCTTGAAGTCTGAGGGTATTTCGCCTTCCTATACATCTTGCTCACCAGATAGAAGAGTTTTGTCAGGGCTGGCTCTCCCAAGGCTATCAGCAGTTCTAATGGTATGTTGTCTGCTCCCGGAGCCATTTTTTAACTTACGTCTTTCCGGTGCTCTGTTAAATTCTTCACGCAGTATCATATCTCCCATTCCATCTTCATCTACGTCCTTTTTCAGTACCATAATGTTGCCTGCAAGTACATCGCTCTTGTGTAGACCCTCTATATACTCCTTCCACTTTTCCGCTGTCTCTTCTTTGCTTAGGACTGGTTTTCCATCTGAGCTCTTGACATTCATACAGGTGGTTCTCGCTTTAATTTTCCTGTAGGCAGTATCTATCTTACCCCTAGTGATATATCCCTCTAAATCCTTACATTTGTCCTCTAGCCATCCCTGCTTAGCCATTTTGCACTTCCTGTCGATCTCATTTTGGAGACATTTGTATTCCTTTTCACCTGCTTCATTAACTGCATTTTTATATTTTCTCTTTTCATCAATTAAAATTCAATATCTCTTCTGTTCCCTAAGGATTTCTGCTAGCCCCTGTCTTTTTACCTACTTGATCCTCTGCTGCCGTCACTATTCCATCCTCAAAGCTACCCATTCTTCTTCTACTGTATTTCTTTCCCCTGTATTCATCAGTAGTTCCCCAATTCTCTCTCTGAAACTCTCTACAACCTCTGGTTCTTTCATTTTATCCAGGTCCCATCTTCTTAAATCTCTACCTTTTCGCAGTTTTAATCTACAGTTCATAACCAATGAATTGTGGTCAGAGTCCACATCTGTCCCTGGAAATGTCTTACAATTTAAAACCTGGTTCCTAAATCTCCGTCTTACCATTATATAATCTATCTGAATTCTTCCGGTCTCTTCCACGTATACAACCTCCTTTCATTATTCATAAACCAACTGTTACCAATGATTAAGTTATGCTCTGCACAAAACTCTACCAGATGGCTTCCTCTTTTATTTCTTACCCCCAGTCCATATTAACCCACTACTTTTCCATCTTTTCCGTCTTACCATTATATAATCTATCTGAATTCTTCCGGTCTCTTCCACGTATACAACCTCCTTTCATTATTCATAAACCAACTGTTACCAATGATTAAGTTATGCTCTGCACAAAACTCTACCAGATGGCTTCCTCTTTTATTTCTTACCCCCAGTCCATATTAACCCACTACTTTTCCATCTTTTCGTTTCCCAACTATCAATCCCCCCCCAATGAATATTAAATTTTCATCTCCATTAACTATCTGAATAATTTCTTTTATCGCATCATACATTTCTTCAATCTCTTCATCACATGCAGAGCTAGTTGGCATATAAACTTGTACTACTGTTAGTGTCTGTGAGCTTTGTGTGTGTCTTGGCTACAATAATGTGATCACTATGGTGTTCGTAGTGGCTTATTTGCACTCCTATTTTTTATTCATTATTAAACCAACTCCGGCATTACCTCTATTTGATTTTGTATTTATAGCCCTGTATTCACCTGACCGGAAGTCTTGTACCTCTTGGCACCGAACTTCACTAATTCCCACTATATCTAACTTTAATCTATCCATTTTCGTTTTTAAATTTTCTATCTACCCACCCAATTAAGGGATCTGACATTCCATGCTCTGATCCGTAGAATGCCAGTTTTGTTTGTCTTGATAATGACGTCCTCCTGAGCAGTCCCCACCTGGAGATCCACTTGGTGGACTATTTTACCACCAGAATATTTTACCTGAGAGAAAAGCTGCATGTCCTCGGGAAGAATTATGGTTGTAGTTTCCCCTTCCTTTCAGCCATTCACAGTGCCAGCACAGCAAGGCTGTTTTGGTTAATGTTACAAGGCCATATCAGTCAGTTATCCAGAGTATTGCCCCTGCAACTACTGAAAAGGCTGCTGCCCCTCTTCAGGAAGCACACATTTGTCTGGTCTCTCAACAGATACCCCTCTGTTGCAGTTGCACCGATGGTACGGCTATCTGTATTGCTGAGGCATGCGAGCCTCCCCATCAATCATCAAGGTAGTGATGTGAAAGATGATCTGTATCAAAGTAACAAGGGTACAGAGGAAAACTTGAAAGAGGGGAAGGTACAAGCTACTATTAAAGCCAAAATATTTGACCTTGATGTACCCACTGTGTTTGACACTGGTGCTAAGACTAATCTGATGTCACAGGGATTCTTTCAAGAACTGAAGAAACATAGGCGTATATCCATACTGCAGTGCAGAATTGCAAGGTACAAACTGCTACTGGCCAAAAATCGAAAGGAGTCAAAATACAAGCCTTAATTCCTGTCCAGTTAGGACAGTTTTCGGTACGCTGCAATTCTGATAGTAGAGAAATTAATAGTTTATTGTTTAATCAATACGGAAACATTTGGGACATACCAAGTCCAAATTGATATAGGCAAGGGCCAAATCATTTCACCGTAAATAACCAATTATTTGCAACAGACCTAATGAGGGGAAGTACTGACAGATGTAAAGCTTAAGTTACTCATGACTCTGAGGTTCAGTTGGTAAATCCCATAGTCACATTCGTCAATAAATACAACAACGAACAGTGAATCAAAGTGCTTGTCTCAAGAACAGCAAGTGGAACTCAGGGAACTGATACCTGCTTATATACAAGCATTTGATGGTGGTGGTGATAAGTTCCTATGGGACCAAACTGCTGAGGTCATCGGTCCCTAGGCTTCCACACTACTTAATCTAACTAACTTACGCTAAGGACAATACGCATACCCATGCCCAAAAGAGGACTCGGGAACCTCCAACAGTGGGAGTCGCTACAAGTATTTGAAAAAGACCAGGTATTGTTAAGGATTTTGTGTACAAAATGGAAGTATATTCTCATGAAACTTTTTGTTCTACTTCATATCCTGTATCATGGACAAACAGGAAAGCACTAAGAAGAGAGACTAGCAGGATGCTTGAATGGGGCACAATACAACCGTCATTTTCCCCTTATTGTAGTCCTATTTTGTCCTTGAGTAAGCCAGATAGCGGTGCGCTTGGTCCTCGACGCAAGTAACATTAATAAGATTATTGTACCAGTTCACACATGTCCAGACAATTTAGAGGAACAGCTTATGAAATTCCACGATGCTAAATTTCTTACTATAATCGATTTCCAGTCCTCAAATTGTCAAATAAAACTACATGAAGAAAGTCAGAAGTGTACTGTCTTCATATGTGCAGGTAGAAGCTTCGAATTTAAATTATTACTGTATGGCTTGAATGTAAATGGAGGTATAATTATCTCTGCTCTGGACAAAGTGCTAGGGCCCGAACTTTTGAGTAAGATAACACTATAAATGGATGACCTTTTAGTGGCCACACCCATTTAGGTAGAACACTTAAGATCAAATGAGCAACTAAAGAACTGCTTTTCCAAATTGGAGCAACAACAAATATCAATAAATCTAATTTCGGACACGAAAAGGTAAAATTTTTAGAACACATAATCTCTTCAGAAGGCATACTGGCAGATCCTAAAAAACTTGATGCCATTAAGAACTGCTCTGTTCCTCAGAACAAGGGACAATTAAAGGCATACTTAGGCCTAGTCTCGTTTTTCAGGAAATTCATCCCTAACCAACTTAAGAAAAGTGATGCTTCACGCAATCTTCTCTGGAAAAACAGGCCTTGGTTAAGGGACAAGCAATGCCAAACTGATTCTGAGATCATCAAGCAAGCCTTATTAAATGCTAATATTTTATCTCAACCAGACATGAAAAATACGATACTGCAGTGCCAGTGTTATTCTGATGACAATGCAATGCAGTGACCGCAGCTGTTATAAAACACATCAGATGAATTTGCAATTGCGAATAACGACTACCATCAGCTGTAGAATGGAATGATGACAAGGAAAATTTGTGCCGGACTGGGTCACGAACCAGGATTTCGTGCGTATCATGACCTGTCGCCTCACCATTTGGCTATCCATACATGACTCGGGGCCAGACCCAAACTTCCATATCTCGTCAACCATACGTCTACTATCTGTATTTGCACATCTAGTATGTGTATTCCCGTACAGATCAGACACTGTACTTGAAAGTCGCATGCCTGGTATTGGCACCAGTTGTAACAGCTGTGGTCGCGTAGTCATTATTCGCAATTGCAAATTCATCTGATGGGTTTTATAACAGCTGTGGTCGCCGCATTGCATTGTCATCAGAATAACACAGATACTGCAATATCGTAATTATCTGACGATACCAGGCATGCGACTTTCAAGCACAACACCTGATCTGTACAGGAATACACATAATGGATGTGTGAGTACAGATTGTAGATGTATGGTTGACAACATATGGAAGTTTGGGTCTGGCTGTGAGTCATGGACAGATAGCCAAATGGTAAGGTGACCCCTCACGATAAGCAGGAAATCCAGGTTCGAGTCCCAGTCTAGCACAAGCATTCATTCTCGTCATTCCATTCTACAGCTGATGGTAGTCATTATTCACTATTGCAAATTCATCTGATGTGTTTCATAATAGCTGCGGTCGCTGCAGTGCATTTTCATCAGAATAACACCAGCAATGCAATATCGAATATATCTGCCGACATAGGGCATGTGACTTTCGAGCGTAACGTCTGACTTGTACAGGAATACACATAGCGGATTTGAGAGTACAGATCGTAGACGTATGGTTGACAACATAAGGAAGTTTGGGTCTGGCTGTGAGTCATGCATGGATAGCCAACTGGTAAGGCGACCACTCACGATACGCGGGTTCGTGTCCCGGTCCGGCACAAATATTCATTGTCGTCATTTCATGCTACAGCTGATGGTAGTCATTATTCACAATTGCAAATCATCTGATGTGAGACATGAAGAAAGATTTTTGTTTATGCACCAAATGTCTTCTCAAGGTCTGGGTGCACGCCTTTTTCAAATGGTAGAAGAGGGAAAACTGATCCCTAAAGTAATTAACTTCACTAGCTGCATCTTATCTGAAGCTGAATGTTCATAATCAGTTACGGAGTTGGAGGGTTTGGCTGTAATTTGGTCCTTTAAAAAGTTTGAATATTTCCTTTGGGGTAAACACGCAAAACTATAGTCTGACCATCAGTCCCTATCGTTTTCAGTAGGTTTTAAATTGTTATACCGACAGATAGCGAGGTGGTGTATGTTATCTTCAAGAATTCGATTTTGAAATAGGGTACATAAAAGGAAACCAGGACATAGTAGCGGATACTCTTTCTATATTACTATAAGGCTTAGAGGAATTTAACGATATTTTAGAGCAGGAAGATGAAATAAGAGCTATGTTGATGGAAGACAAAACACTCCGACCATACTATGTCCACATATGTAAACACATGGAGCAATTACAGCAGGAAGACAAACTCTGGAGTAAGGTACGAGTGAAACTTAACGCAAAACAATGATGAAAAGTTAAAAAAGAATTTTACTATTCACAAAGGTGTTCTATTACAAAGAAACCATCCTGAACAAGAACAATGGCACGTGTGTTTGCCAGAGGAATCTGTGGATGATTTTATCTTATACACACACTATACTTGGGGTCTTATGGCACTGCAAAATGCACTGACAAAATAGGTAAATATTGTTACTTTCCCAATCTCAGACAAAGAATACTACAGGGGGTAAGAAAGTGTATTACCTGCAAGAAAACAAAACATTCTAACATCTCCAAAAAGATCGCACTGCATCCTGCATCCCACTGTGGCTAAAAAACCTCTAGAAAAGATATCGTTGGATGTGGCTGGGCCCTGCCCCAGAGGTAATGGGGGAGTAAAGAATATAGTAGGTCTGTATGATATTTTCACCAAATACTTAAAGCTGTATGCTGTACCAAACATTACAGCCAGTTTAATTATAAGACGAATCAAAGAGGATTATTTTGCAAGAGTAAGAAAACCAGAAGTCATGTTAACAGATAATGCCTCATATTTTGTTGGGTGTAAATGGAAACAGTTTGTAGATTCCAACCAAATCAAACACATTTTAGTATCCAAATTTTATCCCGAAGCATCCCCCACAGAAAAGGTGTTTAAGGAATTCTACAGGTTTGTGAGGACCTATATACCTAGTAAACATACGAAGCAGATTGAATATGTCACTCCCTTCTTACAAGTTGTTGACAACCTTCCCCTTACAGCAACTGGATTAACACCAAATGAGCTGATTTTCAATTGCAAACGAGTAGACAAGTGGGAGAAACCTCTGCCTAAGATACCGAAACAGGAATTATCACAGGATGATAAAGTACAACAAGCAGCAATCAACCTTGAATCCTGAGCTGAATACAAGAAAGGAATTTATGACAGAAGGCTGAAATGTACAACACAATTTTATATAGGAAGAAAGGTGTTACTTATAAAAACATCCCAAATTCACAAAAATTGGAAAGCTGAACCATAAGTGGCAACTGCTATACAAAGGACCATACATATTTACTAAAATCCCCTATACAGAAGTATACAGATTAGTACACATGAACATGGGTAAAGACATGGGCTTTTACCCACACAAAGACTTGAGAATGTTTATATATTGAAGAAGGGCTGTATACCTCTAAGTTGTATATATTTATAATAATATTAGATTTGGGATGCTGGAAAGTCACATTCCAGAATTTAAGTTGTTAATTGTTAAGGAAAATTTTTGTTTGTGTTTCTTTCTTATATGTTTAGAGATGCCGATACTCTAAATACAATTCTTCGCCTTACTCATAGTCCAGTTATAAACAAATAAATAAACTTGTGAAATGCATGTTAGCGCGCATTACAATACACAACTCACCTCGACACAAGTGGTATCACAGTGACGCAGCACATGTGCATTTGGGAGCAAGCTTGTAACAAACCACAAGCGTGTGTGTGCCAGACAGGCACAGCTGGAGGTATTGGAGCACCCAAAATGAACAAACCTGGTGAGCTACAGCCCACACTAACATTTGTAAAGCCTACTGAATAAACAGGGACATAGAAAATTAAGCTAGAGTCTATACTACAACTACGACTATTTAAACAATAAACACACACAAAGATAAGTTAGGGGATTACATACACAAGAAAGGGACGCTAAACTACGAGATATTTACATAAGCTATGCTGCTATATACTTTATATCTATATATGCACAATAAGTATTGAAGTGGCATGCACTAATTATACTTGATGGACAAGAAAAGGCTTGTTGCATGTAAGAAGCAAGTACAGTACAAAAGGCAAACAGAATAAGAGGTCACACCACGCCTTTAAAACACTTTATCCTTCTGATTTATAAGGTAAGTAGAGACGAACACATGACATTAAATAAGTTTTGTGATAGCACGACTGCGCACTTAAGTGAATGAATGCATGGTTGAATATATGAAAAAAGTATTAGTAGCCTTCGACCACTATACACTTATCTATGAAGATTTAGTTTTAAGTTAGTATTAAGTTTTTTCTTCCAGGGAACTATGCTTCAACACATCCTTAAGTAAAGAAAGATAAATGCTTGTAGAGTGTTAAGTACCATACAAGCATAAGAAAGGAATGCACCACAAGTAAATATAGTTGTAAGTTTATGACGCATATGAATGTGATAGAGATAGTGTGAAAGTATGTGAAGAAGGAAACAGTGAGTGTCGACTACCCATGAAAGCGTCAAACACCTGAATTACATTGAAATTTTTATGCACATTTGTTACTGTATGTAACATATTGTATTGATGATACAACTCTGTAAAGCTCAGCACATGAAATGGTTGTCCTTTATACAATGAACATAACAAGTAAATATTGAGCTGCACTTTTGAACACTGGTAAGTATTTGATACGATTGGTATCATCAGATTTGAGTTGAGCTTGTAAACAATGAACTATTTTGTTCTTGGGATCACAGTTAAATCTATAAATGCGACATAACTGAGCACATAAATGCCTTTCCGTGGAATTTCTTCAACCCTGTAGTGTGTAGATCCTTCCTGGAGAATGCTAAAGAGGTGAGGCCATGCATAATTACCTGAGCGGCACGTAGTATCTATTGTACTGACTATTGTTTACTGCTTTGATTCTTTTGAATTGATAAATATGCTCCCACAAGAAATCATTGTGAACTGAAATGAAACGTATATCAATTTATGCCATAAAAGAAAACAGAATATGTTACTGTATGAATGTTAATCAAAAAAATGAGAGTAAAATGTGTACTCATATAATTGGAATCGAATAATGTAACAAAAATAAAAACAAAATGACAAGCAATGACACTATGTATAAAAAGGGGAGAGAATATGTGCAGACTATAATGTATATAAGTAACGATAATGGCATGTCAGCAAATGAATAGGTTAAGTGTATTTTGTAATTTTATTTGTATTTTATTATGTTATGTGTACAGTATGTGGAAAGGACACTACACTACAGAAGCTTTATATAATGCAATTGTAAGAAAGACGCTCAAAAACAAAGGGCAAAAATATATGAAACCTGGCTGCCAAGAATTAAGTGTACGTGTTAAAAGAATAAGCGAGTGCCCCCATGGTAAACAAAAATCGCAAAAGCAGCAAGAAACTTACCTCGTCCACAGCTGTCAGATGTACAGCCAGTTTCACCACTGAATAAGTGAGGGTGCCGAGGTGAAAAAGTTCCTCGGGCCGCCGATATGGAAACCAGTTGTTACCGCATCAAAGATTTCACAAAGGATCACACTGCTGAACACAAGCTGCATGAATTAGTGCAGTGAAAGCTACTGTAACTGCATGACACAGACACTCTGGCCTCGTACTGAACATGTAAGTGTGAACCGGGACAATAACGGATGTTGCACTGCGTGCACATGCTTCGCAAGCTAAACACTACAGATGCTGACTGACAACAATGGGACTATGCAGTTACAGCAAGCTCCTTGTTAAGAGAAAAACAAAGATGATGTGACTTATCAAACGAAAGTGCTGGCAGGTCGATAGACACACAAACAAACACAAACATACACACAAAATTCAAGCTTTCGCAACCAACGGTTGCTTCGTCAGGAAAGAGGGAAGGAGAGGGAAAGACGAAAGGATGTGGGTTTTAAGGGAGAGGGTAAGGAGTCATTCCAATCCCGGGAGCAGAAAGACTTACCTTAGGGGGAAAAAAGGACAGGTATACACTCGCACACACACACACATATCCATCCACACATACACAGACACGAGCAGACATTTGTAAAGGCAAAGAGTTTGGGCATAGATGTCAGTCGAGGCGGAAGTACAGAGGCAAAGATGTTGTTGAAAGACAGGTGAGGTATGAGTGGCGGCAAATTGAAATTAGAAATTAGTGGAGATTGAGGCCTGGCAGATAACTAGAAGAGAGGATATGCTGAAGGGCAAGTTCCCATCTCCGGAGTTCTGACAGGTTGATGTTAGTGGGAAGTCTCCAGATAACCCGGACGGTGTAACACTGTGCCAAGATGTGCTGGCCGTGCACCAAGGCATGTTTAGCCACTGGGTGATCCTCATTACCAACAAACACTTTCTGCCTGTGTCCATTCATGCGTATGGACAGTTTGTTGCTGGTCATTCCCACATAGAAAGCTTCACACTGTAGGCAGGTCAGTTGGTAAATCACGTGGGTGCCTTTGATCGTGTACACCTTCCGGGTTACAGGACTGGAGTAGGTGGTGGGTGGGAGGGTGCATGGGACAGGTTTTACACCGGGGGTGGTTACAAGGGTAGGAGCCAGAGGGTAGGGAAGGAGGTTTGGGGATTTCATAGGGATGAACTAAGAGGGTACGAAGGTTAGGTGGACGGCGGAAAGACACTCTTAGTGGAGTGGGGAGGATTTCATGGAGGATGGATCTCATTTCAAGGCAGGATTTGAGGAAGTTGTATCCCTACTGGAGAGCCACATTCAGAGTCTGATCCAGTCCCGGAAAGTATCCTGTCACAAGTGGGGCACTTTTGGGGGTCTTGTGTGGGAAGTTCTGGGTTTGAGGAGATGAGGAAGTGGCTCTGGTTATTTGCTTCTGTACCAGGTCGGGAGGGTAGTTGCGGGATGCGAAAGCTGTTTTCAGATTGTTAGTGTAATGGTTCAGGGATTCTGGAGTGGAGCAGATTCGTTTGCCACGAAGACCTAGGCTGTAGGGAAGGGACCGTTTGATGTGGAATGGGTGGCAGCTGTCATAATGGAGATACAGTTGCTTGTTGGTGGGTTTGATGTGGACGGACGTGTGAAACTGGCCATTGGACACGTGGAGGTCAACGTCAAGGTAAGTGGCATGGGATTTGGAGTAGGACCAGGTGAATCTGATGGAACCAAAGGAGTTGAGGTTGGAGAGGAAATTCTGGAGTTCTGTGAGTCCAGATCACGAAAATGTCATCAATAAATCTGTACCAAACTTTGGGTTGGCAGGTCTGGGTAACCTTGAAGGCTTCCTCTACCCATGAATAGGTTGGCGTACGAGGGGGCCATCCTGGTACCCATGGCTGTTCCCTTTAATTGTTGGTATGTCTGTCCTTCGAAAGTGAAGAAGTTGTGGGTCAGGATGAAACTGGCTAAGGTAATGAGGAAAGAGGTTTTAGGTAGGGTGGCAGGTGATCGGCGTGAAAGGAAGTGCTCCATCGCAGCGAGGCCCTGGACGTGCGGAATATTTGTGTATAAGGAAGTGGCATCAATGGTTACAAGGATGGTTTCTGGGGGTAACAGACTGGGTAAGGATTCCAGGCATTCGAGAAAGTGGTTGGTGTCTTTGATGAAGGATGGGAGACTGCATGTAATGGGTTGAAGGTGTTGATCGACATAGGCAGAGATGCGTTCTGTGGGGGCTTGGCAACCAGCTACAATGGGACGGCCGGGATGATTGGGTTTGTGAATTTTAGGACGAAGGTAGAAGGTAGGGGTGCGGGGTGTCGGTGGGGTCAGGAGGTTGATGGAGTCAGGTGAAAGGTTTTGTAGGGCGCCTAAGGTTCTGAGGATTCCTTGAAGCTCTGCCTGGACATCAGGAATGGGATTACCTTGGCAAACTTTGTATCTGGTGTTGTTTGAAAGCTGATGCAGTCCCTCAGCCACATACTCCTGACGATCAAGTACCATGGTCGTGGAACCCTTGTTCGCTGGAACAATGATTATGGATCGGTCAGCCTTCAGATCACGGATAGCCTGGGCTTCAGCAGTGGTGATGTTGGGAGTAGGATTAAGGTTTTTTAAGAAGGATTGAGAGGCAAGGCTGGAAGTCAGAAATTCCTGGAAAGATTGGAGAGGGTGATTTTGAGGAAGAGGAGGTGGGTCCCGCTGTGACGGAGGACGGAACTGTTCCAGACAGGGTTCAATTTGGATAGTGTATTGGGGAGTTGGATCATTAGGAGTAGGATTAGGATAATTTTTCTTCGTGGCAAAGTGATATTTCCAGCAGAGAGTACGGGTGTAGGACAGTAAATCTTTGACAAGGGCTGTTTGGTTAAATCTGGGAGTGGGGCTGAAGGTGAGGCCTTTGGATAGGACAGAGGTTTCGGATTGGGAGAGAGGTTTGTCTTTCACTTTCGAAGGACAGACATACCAGCAATTAAAGGGAACAGCCATGGGTACCAGGATGGCCCCCTCGTATGCCAACCTATTCATGGGTCGCTTAGAGGAAGCCTTCTTGGTTACCCAGGCCTGCCAACCCAAAGTTTGGTACAGATTTATTGATGATATTTTCATGATCTGGACTCACATTGAAGAAGAACTCCAGAATTTCCTCTCCAACCTCAACTCCTTTGGTTCCATCAGATTCACCTGGTCCTACTCCAAATCCCATGCCACTTTCCTTGACGTTGACCTCCACCTGTCCAATGGCCAGCTTCACACGTCCGTCCACATCAAGCCCACCAACAAGCAACAGTACCTCCATTATGTCAGCTGCCACCCATTCCACATCAAACGGTCCCTTCCCTACAGCCTAGGTCTTTGTGGCAAATGAATCTGCTCCAGTCCGGAATCCCTGAACCATTACACCAACAACCTGAAAACAGCTTTCGCATCCCGCAACTACCCTTTCGACCTGGTACAGAAGCAAATAACCAGAGCCACTTCCTCATCTTCTCAAACCCACAACCTCCCACAGCAGAACCCCAAAAATGCCCCACTTGTGACAGGATACTTTCCAGGACTGGATCAGACTCTGAATGTGGCTCTCCAGCAGGGATACGACTTCCTCAAATCCTGCCCTGAAATGAGAACCATCCTTCATGAAATCCTCCCCACTCCACCAAGAGTGTCTTTCCACCGTCCACCTAACCTTTGTAACCTCTTAGTTCATCCCTATGAAATCACCAAACCACCTTCCCTACCCTCTGGCTCCTACCCTTGTAACCACCCCCGGTGTAAAACCTGTCCCATGCACCCTCCCACCACCACCTACTTCAGTCCTGTAACCCGGAAGGTGTACACGATCAAAGGCAGAGCCACGTGTGAAAGCACCCACGTGATTTACCAACTGACCTGCCTACACTGTGAAGCTTTCTATGTGGGAATGACCAGCAACAAACGGTCCATTCTCATGAATGGACACAGGCAGAAAGTGTTTGTTGGTAATGAGGATCACCCAGTGGCTAAACATGCCTTGGTGCACGGCCAGCACATCTTGGCACAGTGTTACACCGTCTGGGTTATCTGGATACTTCCCACTAACACAAACCTGTCAGAACTCCGGAGATGGGAACTTGCCCTTCAGCATATCCTCTCTTCTCATTAGCCGCCAGGCCTCAATCTCCGCTAATTTCTAATTTCAATTTGCCGCCGCTCATACCTCCCCTGTCTTTCAACAACATCTTTGCCTCTGTACTTTCGCCTCGACTGACATCTCTGCCCAAACTCTTTGCCTTTACAAATGTCTGCTGGTGTCTGTGTATGTGCAGATGGATATGTGTGTGTGTGTGAGTGTATACCTGTCTTTTTTTCCCGCAAAGGTAAGTCTTTCTGCTCCCGGGATTGGAATGACTCCTTACCCTCTCCCTTAAAACCCACATCCTTTCGTCTTTCCCTCTCCTTCGCTCTTTCCTGACGAAGCAACCGTTGGTTGCGAAAGCTTGAATTTTGTGTGTATGTTTGTGTTTGTTTGTGTGTCTATCGACCTGCCAGCACTTTCGTTTGGTAAGTCACATCATCTTTGTTTTTAGATATATTTTTACCACGTGGAATGTTTCCCGTGTGTGTGTGTGTGTGTGTGTGTGTGTGTGTTAAAAGAAGCTGACATTGCCATATAAATTGATAACCATTCAGGATAATTCCAGTGGGAAAATAAAAAGGCTATGCCAATACTGGCCAGGATTATCAACTCTCAAAAAGGGAAATAAGCTCAGATACTATGCACCTCTTTGTAATGTCAGTGCACAGTGGTGGGCAATTGTGTTGAATCACAGTATTTTTTTCGTTCTTTTCTTGTATGTAAGATTATGTAATCTGAATGGGTTACAAACACAAACAATAAATTTATGAGTTGTTTTGTGGCAGGCATAATGTTTTGATACACCTGCATGAAACAAAATAAGAAATATGCTCTTCAATTTATTAATTCCTGTATCTTCATCCTTAAAAAAAAAGTGGTAACATGCAGACATATGCTTGGATCCATTGTACCAGCATTGTTAAAAAATGTGTATTTCAGCCATACATTAAAAGTGTTATAACAAATTATTATAAAGGCAAAGTTTATTCAAACATTTAAGATGTCCATCCCTGTCTGTTCATCATTTTATCCACTGCTGAGAACCTGCATCAAGAGGTTCGGAGCAGACAAGATGAATTTAAGTGAACAACGGGGGAGTGATCCTCCATCGACACTGACATAATCAAGACTACACATAATGGTATTTGACGTGAAGCAGTACATAATGTGAATTATGAATATTGACCTTGAATGTATTGATATTGAAGGTCTTTTGATATTGGTATCAATTAAAGTTCACCCAGGATTGTGTACAGATTCATAAATTACCTTCCAATTTCTTTCAACTTTCTTTCCAATCAATTTTTCGAATTATTCAAGCAATTGTAGTCTCCAATTTCCATTATTTCCCCACACACATATACCTATTCCAAATCTGCCCCGAGTGGATGACCGAACTCCACAGCCTCCTCCCACACCTTCAAGATCATCTGCTCTTCCCACTTCTGGTTCTCTTTCCTCATATGATATTATGCCTTGCTCACCCTACTCCTTTCTCATTTCCAGTCCTCTGCCAGTTCATCAGCGCTCAGTTGTTGAACAGCCATACACAGCAGACAGAGGCGGCACCGCAAGGAAGTAGGTGCCTCTTTACCCAGGCCCATCTACCTGCGTCAATGCCACCTGTGGCCAGTCTCCCACCTCCAGCAATGACATCACTCTCTGGGTAACTTTTGTCCTATTCTGTAGTGTAGCCCAACAGGGAGCTGTGTGTGGCACAGGGGCCATCTACCAGTGGCACCATAGAAGACATGGATGTTGCCTTCCCAGGTGCTGAGCACCATCCCATGCACTGAGGGAGGGAAGCTGGTTTGGTACTGACTTTCAGGTGCCCTGACAAAAGGAGAAGACTATGGTAGTCTGTGGTTACCACCTCAGTTGTACCGGCAACTCATGTCTGTTGAAATTCATCAGGGAGTGAGGTGCCAGCTTGTCACAGGTTATTCAATCAGTCTACGCTGGAGCATGGCAGCACTTTCGGACAACAATGACAGCCATGCATGAAGAGTGACACGTGCAGCCACCATCCAGTGTCGCCACATGGAAACATCTAATATTTTTCTACTTAACCCCAGAGCAGCGAGACCAGAATCTCATTGTGTTTGATTTCATGCACTAGCCAACTTTACTCTGCTCACAGATCTGTTGTCCAACTGGCAGCGATCGGGCAACATAAAGGACAAGGTACTGATCATCTAAATGATTTCGCCATTCACTTTCTTAGGTGGGTGTGTTGCACAAGGGTACCAGCAGTGTGGCTTGCCAGCTGCTAGGGGTACCAGCAGACACTAAGCTGGACCGGCAGTAGAAGATGACTGTGTCAAGCTGTGCCTCAGTGCATCCACACATCGGTCGCTAAGGCTACCATTACTTCACATTCTGTAGACATAATCCCAAATAAATGTTTGAAAATATTTCAATTATTCAAGTTTTTTGATCATTCATGCATCTCGTTCCAGAGTACACTGGACTTCTCTTACCTGAGCATGAAATACAGCACTAACTTCTTTAAATTTTTTAATGTGCATTTTTATTAAGTTCCTGATTGGTGTGGAATGTTCTCAGAAAATAAATTCCAAATGAAACAGTTTTTTTTTTTTCATCTCATACAAATGTGAAAAATTGTGGTGATAATTACAAAAATGTCTTACTTCATTCATACTGATAGTTTCTTCTTTACTTAATTATTTACAAGAACTATTTACATCAGTCCCTATTCAGTAAAAGATAAATGTCTTGGCAGCAATAAATCAAGACACTATCATCACAATACCGCATTGACAACATGTATAATGCGTTCCTTGACACACAGATTATTTATGTGTGTTACACATCTATGAAAATCTATGTCGACATTTATTTTTTCTTTATTCTGATCTTCCTGTCTCGCATCGCTTCCAGGTTGTGTTTCATCAATTTCTTCCTGTTCATATCCTAGAAACAGAAAATCAAGAGTGCTGTTTAACTATCAAAAATAAAATTACATACATGGAGCATTTCTCAGATATATGCATTTTCCCTCACACATATACAACACAACAGGCAACATGAATCTGAGATGTTACAAAAACCACACTGGTTTTTAATTTGGCGGTAATGGAGAGAACCATTTTTAGTCTTGCAGCATTTTGTCAGTCACACATGTTAACAGGTACAAAGTAATAATAATAATGAGCGTATGGCATTGGTGGCCGGGAGACCCCTCGCGGGGCAGTTCGGCTGCCGCTCCACAAGTTCTTTAACGCCACTACGGTAACTTGCGAGAGAATGAGGATGAAATGATGATGAAAGACACACAACACCCAGTCATCTCGAAGCAGAGAAAATCCCTGACCCCGCCGTGAATCGAACCCGGGACCCCGTGCACAGGAAGCGAGAACGCTACCGCAAGACCACGAGCTGCGGACATGCTAAAGGTAAAGATGATATTGTAGATACAGAATTTCACTACTGTCTACAAAAATTTGTTTCACACTCACAGTGATGCTTACACTATTAACTTCTGAGAATTATTTTTTCGGTATGGTGGTAAACAATTAGTCAAAATTTGTGAATGAAAGCAGGGAATATGCTTAATTTAAAAGGATCAACATAAAGTGTTCACTTAACCATTCACTGTATTGAAACTGCCAATACAACATTCTGCATAGCTTATGAACAGAAAAAAATGATGAATATCTCTTGAACATATGGTAGCATATTAAGTTTTTCATAGTTGTCTCTGTCTTGATGAAATGAATCTGGAGAATATCTGCTCCACCCCAGCACAATTCCACAGGAAACGTCTACTACTGTGCCCATATACCCACTGTTCAAACTGATAAAAACAACAAAACAAAAACTGCTCAACCACAGACTCCCATCATTACACTTTAGTCTACAAATCATGCAGAATTACTGAAAAATACACCCCGCCTTTACAACTTCTCCATCAGATGTAAAAGTTCAATTTGCATGCTGACCTCATCCCCAGTACCACATTCCACAATAATACTTCCCCTGGATGCAATATTTCTGCACGGAATATTCCCTCTCTTAGAACCTGCAGCAAACTGTTGATCTCATTCATCACAATTAACTAATTTATTTTCACCAAGCACTTGTAATGTAGCACATCTAGCCATTCAGCAGCATAACACTATTGCCCATGAATATTCCTAAGGCTGAAAGTATAGTTATGTTAAGGCTACAACAGAGATTATGCAGTATATCTGGCATATGTGTCACAACATAAAATGACATAATGTTACCAACAAAAGAGAAACCATGCTATTATCTACTTTCCTTTTAAAACTGCTAGTTTGGGATTCCAGCCTACAATAAATCCTTTGCTATAACATGGTTACTGTCAAATGTACACATGCTTCTGATTACATCGAGCTTCTTGTGAGGGCAGTAGCCTCTAGTGGGTTTTAGAATAGCCCATCCTCGAGTTGGAGGTCTTAAAGCATAGATCTGTATTGAAGCAAACTGTGTGTGTAATTATGAGAAAAATGTTGGTGAATGAAACTGCTAAACTGCTTGCAATTTCACAAATCAAAAAACAAGCATAAGGAAACATATAACAAATTAGATAATAGGTAAGGTTTGCGCACTGAAAACAGCTATAAATAATAATAATAATAATAATCTGCGGAAATTCAAAGTAAAATTTCCTTTGCTACATGAGGTAAAAACAAAAAAAGAATGAGTTATAAAACTGAACAATCCAGCTTGTTATCTAATTTGAATAATAATTTGCCTATTGGTTTGTGTGTGTGTGTTCCTCCATGCATATGCATGTTTTGTGTTGACTATGAACTAATCATTTTGTGTTTTATATACAGTGCTTAGCTACCACTTCTGATGCAAAAAGTATGCAATTTTTAATGGTCTTTGACAATGACAAGCAAGCAATCATACACTGAGAATTGTGATAACTGATATTTCAATGAAAATGCCCATTCAGCTCTGATATTTGGCTGAACTTCAACTATGGAATCTGGATCAAGTTGAGCGAAGCACGTATTTTAAATATTGAAATTTTACGTAATACTGTTCATGGTGTGGGTTCCTGTAGTCATGTCCTAGTTCATGAACCACAGGCAACGTATGAGTGGCCAAGTAAATGGTCCCGACAGTCGGGATACCAGTTACTTTGGAATAAGGCTGGGCATCTCGGACATATTCTGAGTCGTGGTCACCTTTGTACTCATACGGCAAAGACTACCAAATCCACCGGTTAGTCCCTCAGCCGTTAGGGGTAAAACCCAATGGGACTCGGGGCAAGTAAGGCTAGCAACCTGCTTCCCTGGTACTTTAAATATGATGCTGGCAACAATCAGAGCAAAATGCCTCGGACCTTTGGAGGTGATGGAGTCCCACCTCTAACTGACAAATAGGGACTCCTAAGATACGACTTGGCAAACAAATGGTAATGAGATGGGGAGCTATTAATATCAATGGGGGCTACTCTTGGAAGAAGGTAGAGCTGGCAGAGGCTGCAAGTAAGATGGGGCTGGACGTTTTAGCTGTTAGTGACATTCGGGTAAGGGGTGAGGAAGAAGAGGTAGTGAGGGAATACAAGGTCTACTTGTCAGGAGTCAAAGCAGGAATAGCACAATGGGGTGTAGGGCTTTACATCAGGGAAGAAATGGAACCCAGCGTAGTTGCAATAAGGTATGTAAACGAACGACTGATGTGGATAGATTTGACAGTGTCTAGCAAGAAAATTAGGATTGTGTCAGTATATTCGCATTGTGAAGGGACTGATCAAGATAAGATGGATAGTTTTTATGAGGCACTCAGTGATGTAGTTGTTAGAGTAAAGGACAAGGACAGTGTTCTGCTCATAGGTGATTTTAACGCCAGGATTGGAAATCGAACAGAAAGGGTATGAAAAGGTTATGGGTAAATTTGGAGAGGATATGGAGGCCAACAGGAACGGGCAGCAACTCTTGGATTTCTGTGCCAGTATGGGCTTAGTAATCACAAACTCCTTTTTTAAACATAAGAACATTCACCGGTATACTTGGGAAAGCAGGGGACCAGATCTGTCATTGACTATATAATAACAGATCAGGAATTCAGGAAGGCTGTGAGGGACACACGTGTATTCAGGGGATTCTTTGATGACACTGATCATTATTTAATCTGCAGTGAAATTGGGATTGCAAGGCCGAAAGTGCAGGAGGTCAGGTCCATATGTAGGAGGATAAGAGTGGAGAAACTTCAGGATAAGGAAATCAGGCACAAGTACATAACAGCGATCTCAGAAAGGTACCAGTTAGTTGAATGTAGTCAATTACAGTCATTGGAAAAGGAATGGACAAGGTACAGGGACACAGTACTAGAAGTGGCTAAAGAATGTCTTGGAACAGTAGTGTGTAAAAGTAGGAGGAAGCAAACAGCTTGGTGGAATGACAAGCCTGCAAAATGAAAAAGAAGGCATATCAAAAATGCCTACATACTAGAATTCAGGTAGACAGAGAAAGTTATGTTGAAGAAAGAAACAGAGCCAAACAGATAATTGCAGCATCCAAGAAGAAATCTTGGGAAGACTTTGGAAACGGGTTGGAGACATTGGGTCAAGCTGCTGGAAAACCATTCTGGAGTGTAATTAGCAGTCTTCGAAAGGGAGGTAAGAAGGAAATGACAAGTATTTTGGACAGGTCAGGAAAACTGCTGGTGAATCCTGTGGATGCCTTGGGCAGATGGAGGGAATTTTGTGAAGAGTTGCTCAATGTAGGTGAAAATACGATCAGTAATGTTTCAGATTTCGAGGTAGAATGGGATAGGAATGATGATGGAAATAGGATCACGTTTGAGGAAGTGGAGAAAATGGTCAATAGATTGCAGTGCAATAAAGCAGCTGGGTGGATGAAATGAAGTCGGAACTCATCAAGTACAGTGGAATGTCAGGTCTTAAATGGCTACACAGGATAAAATCTTCTCAGGTATTGTTGAAAGGAAAGTGCGAGTATTAGTTGAGGAGCAATTGAATGAAAATCAGTGTGGGTTTAGGCCTCTTAGAGGTTGTCAGGACCAGATCTTTAGCTTACGACAAATAATGGAGAAGTGTTATGAGTGGAACAGGGAATTGTATCTATGCTTTATAGATCTAGAAAAGGCATATGACCAAGGTCCTAGGAGGAAGTTATTGTCTGTTCTACGAGATTATGGAATAGGAGGCAAACTTTTGCAAGCAATTAAAGGTCTTTACATGGATAGTCAGGCAGCAGTTAGAGTTGACGGTAAACTGAGTTCATGGTTCAGAGTAGTTTCAGGGGTAAGACAAGGCTGCAACCTGTCTCCACTGTTGTTCATATTATTTATGGATCATATGTTGAAAACAATAGACTGGCTGGGTGAGATTAAGATATGTGAACACAAAATAAGCAGTCTTGCATATGCGGATGACTTAGTTGTGATGGCAGATTCGATTGAAAGTTTGCAGAGTAATATTTCAGAGCTAGATCAGAAATGTAAGGACTATGGTATGAAGATTAGCATCTCCAAAACGAAAGTAATGTCAGTGGGAAAGAAATATAAACGGATTGAGTGCCAAATAGGAGGAACAAAGTTAGAACTGGTGGACGGTTTCAAGTACTTAGGATGCGTATTCTCACAGGATGGCAACATAGTGAAAGAACTGGAAGCGAGGTGTAGCAAGGCTAATGCAGTGAGCGCTCAGCTACGATCTACTCTCTTCTGCAAGAAGGAAGTCAGTACCAAGACTAAGTTATCTGTGCACCGTTCAATCTTTCGACCAACTTTGTTGTATGGGAGCGAAAGCTGGGTGGATTCAGATTACCTTATCAATAAGGTTGAGGTTACGGATATGAAAGTAGCTAGGATGATTGCAGGTACTGGTAGAGGGGAACAATGGCAGGAGGGTGTCCACAATGAGGAAATCAAAGAAAAACTGGGAATGAACTCTATAGATGTAGCAGTCAGAGCGAACAGGCTTAGATGGTGGGGTCAGGTTACACGCATGGGAGAAGCAAGGTTACCCAAGAGACTCATGGGTTCAGCAGTAGAGGGTAGGAGGAGTCGGGGCAGACCAAGGAGAAGGTACCTGGATTCGGTTAAGAATGATTTTGAAGTAATAGGTTTAACATCAGAAGAGGCACCAATGTTAGCACTGAATAGGGGATCATGGAGGAATTTTATAAGGGGGGCTATGCTCCAGACTGAACGCTGAAAGGCATAATCAGTCTTAAATGATGATGATGATGATGATGATGATGATGATGAAACAATACCACATAAGTAGCAAAACATGAAATTTGCATTGTTGCACTACAGTGATGTTCTGGATCATAAAAAAATTGAAACAAAGAAAATACTCTTTCAGAAAGCTTAATTACTGCAGATATGTGGAATTATCTCAGTATTTACGGATGAGGAATGTTATTTACGCACTATTTGTCTATCTCCTGTGTGACCTACTACTTTTACGTTGTTGTTGGTACTGAATAAAGTAATAAAATCGCTTTGGAAAGATTTTATTGAATGGCTTCACAAAGACAACTTCAGATATATACACAGTTCACACGGATCTGATTATATACGTTGGTTTTTTCAAGAAAAACTGCCGAACAAAGAACTGCACCACAGTGTCGCTCTTAAAACAATAAAGACCAAGATGATAATTTTTAAGGAATATTGTCATAATAGTAAATGACAATCCTTAGGAACAATGGTCTTAAGTTGTAAATGATACCATTTGGCTTTCTTGACACTCAGTCTTTCTTTATACAGTTTCTGGAAGAAACCTTCTCCAGAAATTTTTCTCTGGCATCCTGGTTTCTTCTTGCCACACTTCGTTGAAAGTGCACCTGTAGTAAATAATACTGTTTGGCTAGTACTGTATCACCCTCAGGTCCATATTGTTGGCTCATTCTTTGCAGCTCTTCCAGGCCTAATTGAATCATACAGCCATACACTTTTCTCTGCATAGTTAGTGAAAAAGGCGTAACCTGGGTAGTAGACTTTTTAAGGTCATGGCTTTCTTCTCCCCTCTGGATATCAAGGCTAGGAAGTCTTCACGTCTTTTGAGCTTGCACTTGATGGAACTGTGAACTGAGTCACACTCCATCTGAGTATAACTTTTCCCCACGAACTTTTGCGTAATAAATACTCCTGAACAAAATCTTAACCAAACACTTGATAATATCACATTTCTATTCTGATATGTGCACCCATCAGAACACAAAATGACAGGGACAGGATTATCCTTAATTGTTTTGGATAGTGTGTCCATGATACAAGAGGCAAAACTTGCAATCAAATTGCCTTGCATTTCACTGAACCAGTAACACACTGCATCATGACTTTGCAAATTATACACTGTAAAGTTATGGACAGCCAACTTTGTTTTATAATAAACTGCACTTGCCTCTAAAAGTGGTGCCACTTTCATGGCCTGTTAAGTCCATGGTGTGTAGACTGTGCAGAGCTTCCACTGGATGTCTTCACTCAAGTTTACGAGCCTGTAACTATAACACAAGTCGCACTGGTCTTTCTTGGGAGGAAAATAAACTACAGTTACCCTCTTCGAAAATGAAGTTAAAGGGGGCCCAATTTAATGGTGAAATCTGTTCCTTACTTTATTTTTCAGTGTAGAGTTCATACAGCTGTTGTTTGCTTTGTACAATATGCTCAAGATACAGCTTGGAGGGGGATTTCCTGCAGTAATGTGATGGCAGTTTCGAAAGACAGCCCAGGAATTCTTTTACGAAGTTTTTGTTAGCTTTTTTTTCATTTACTTTATTCAGGAATGCAATGATTCATAATCAGGGCTCATCTCATGTGTAATTAACTCACTGTCCATTCATTTATGTCAACAAGTATTGACAAACACTTTTTTGTGTTCTTGATGTTTTCCCATGTTATTTCTCAGATAATAAAGCAGCATGCCTTTTCTCCTTGGTTCACCAGTGTTCTTTCCTGGATGTTTGGTTGAAATTATGTTCACAAGATTGATTACATAAATCTCCATCTGATTCCATGGCACTGTTTCCCAGAAAGTGTTAAAAATTGCCTGCCTGTCACCAGTAGAAATTTGATGACACTTCTTTTGAACAGAGTTCACACACATCTTTGAAGTACACGTTGGACCTAATATTCATGCCTCTCTTGGACTATTACGAGTATTTTTTTCCATTTTGACTTCCCTTATATCCAATATACACTTGTCTGTGCAGTCTCAGAATTTTGTTCACTAGCCGTCCGTTGTGGCCAAGAAGTTCTAGGCACTTCAGTCCAGAACCACGTAGCTGCTACAGTCGCAGGTTCGAATCCTGCCTCGGGCATGGATGTATGTGATGTCCTTAGGTTAATTACATTTAAGTAGTTCTAAGTCGAGGGGACTGATGACCTCATACGTTAAGTCCCATAGCGCTTAGAGCCATTTGAACCATTTTTGTTGTTTTTTTTTCCAGTCTTCTGGGCAGGTCTTAGATTTCTTTTTCCTGTCACTACTTAAGGTACCACAAAATTCTTAGCCCCCACTTTCAGCTTCCTTGCTTCCGTCAACTTCTGACAAATTATCCATTGCATGGATACATGTAAACAGTTCAGCTCGCTGAGCTTGTTTTGAGTCTGTAAGAGCTTTCTGAGTCATTAGAGCCTCTGATGAAGTCTCCAGTGGCAGAAGATGAAACATTAAGCAGAAACTTATGCCTTGGAATATGGCCTTATGCCCATGAATAAAATATCAGGATTATCGCAAATACCAGCCATGAAAGACTACACTGTATGATTTGAACACAATGTTTGTTTTCAAAACATTACTTGCACCTTAATCATGTGAATCATCATGAAGCAATTTAATAGAGCTGTTACCAATAGCTCACAGTTATAAATTTCATATATTTAGCTGCAAGAGGTCTTCTGCACTCAGTTGCCTGACTACATGGTTCTTTCTGTGAGAGCTGGCTTATACAGGGTGCAGTGTGTGAACTACCTTATTTGAAACATGCACTATAAAGCCACCGTTACTCACTGCTGCATGGGGTTGAGCACTTTTGAAAGGACAGAACCTAATTATTATCATTTTTTATTAAGGCTAGTTTAATAGTGACCATGCAGTAGTTGAAAGAGGAGTGCTGGTTTATTGTGACAACACAGTGTTCCAATGGCCATTTGGTCATTGCAAACCAGTGTGCATTTAGTGAACAGTTTATTATCATCTTCCTGCAGGTGTGTTCCTGATTAAAAATCGATTGTTGTGTGGGTGGACACCTTTCTGGATACTGGTAGTGCGCAGAAAAAGAAACTAGGACCTTCAAGGACCACTGGGACACCAGAAAACATCAAGAAAGTAAAGCTGGTACTTATGAATTTCCCCAAGCAATCTGCACATGACCATGCAGATGCTCTTGCAAACTCCAATCACACAGTGATACAAATTTTTCTGAAGACCTGAAATTTCATCCATACAAACTGGCAGCAGTGCACACACTTAATCCAAGTGATTTTGTTTCATGGAACAATGCATGTGAAGCCTTGAGAAATTCACAACATCCTTGTGTTCTTCACCTATGAGACACATTTTCATTTGTCTGGATGTGTGAATGACCAGCCTCTTCCTACAGAACTGTGACTGGAGTGCACTATTTAAAATTGGCATTATTGGCCCATGGTTTGTCGATGATAACAATTGGGCAGTTATGGTCACTTCTGATCATCATGTCTACATGACTGAGGAGTTTTTCTTCTTGAAATTGAATAAATGGATGTGGGGGATGTCTTGTTCCAACAATACCATACTATGGCTCACACAGAATGAACATAAATGACAATCTTGTCTGAACAGTTCCCTGACCATCTCATCTCTCTGAGAGGCAATATTCAGTGGCCTGCATGCTCGCCAGATTTGGCCCCTTTTTGGTGCTATCTTAAATCCTTGGTGTATACCAATTGTCCACAGACCCTGGGTGAGCTGTGGAACAGTATTTGTGCTGCTATTGCCAACATAGATGGAGACTTGCTGGACAAAGTCAACCAAAACTTGTGATTTTGATTCTCCACGTGTATTGGCCAGAATGGAGCCAATCTTAAAGATATAATTTCAAAACCTAATCACTTAGGTACCTCTACGTAAAAAAAAGAGAATTAAATTGATATCTCCACTACTCCAAGTTATATTATTATTTTTATAATTATTATTAAACAAGGGGGGTTCCTGTATGGAATGAGAGATTCAGTCTTTAAACTTTAACTATTATAGTACAGTTATCTTACTTTATATACTAGACAAAGTCTTCCAAGGTCATGTATGAAATAAATCCAACTTATTACTACACTCATCTCCTGTACAAAACAAATTAGGAAATTATAACTCAGATGTGCTTGACTAAAATTCTTACATTACATCTTATTTCTGCAGTATATATTTTCAGAATGATTTGCTTACTTGGCACTCTGCATGTACAGGAAGCAGTTGAAAGAATCAATCTGGAGCCAAATTCATTGTGACGAAGCAATTTTTACCCTTGATAACACTTTTGTAATGTGTGAAATGACATCCTGCACAATGAATCAACAACTACATTTACATTCAACTGGATGTGATCTCCAATTAGCAATGAATGTAAACACTTGTGTGTGTCTGCTGTTGCAAAAGTTCAAATAGTGGTTTAAAGCTGCTGTTGCAGTTTATGAACTTTATTGTGTTAGTAAAGTCACAAGAGTCACTGTTGTCTAATTCGTTTTAGCATAGAGAGTACAGCTCCTGTCTAACTGAGATAAAAATGGCAACTTCTTTGACAAGGCAAGCTCCTTAAACAGTTTCAGTGCAGCACTACAGTCATTTGCCAACACCAAAGCTACCAATGTGCATGGAAATGGGCTCACTATGAAACTTCCACAATTGAATCTTCCCAACAAACACCAGCTGCTTTAGCAAAACAGTAATCATCTGTTTCTAATAATGTGGCCTCACTTGAAATAGCTGTCATCATCGGCAATGTTCCCAATATCATAATAGATGACTATGTGAAATTGGTAACTGACATAATTTCTGGCATCAATATTATGCACTGCTCTCATATCGGGAGGCAACATTTGTATTTTTAAAAGAAATGTTGAAAATACAGATTGATAAGTAGAAGAGAATAATTTGTGTGTTATAGAGATAATGACACCAGTGAAGCATTTTAAAAGTACCAGCACACGAGTTATCTTTTCTAACGTATTTCCATTTATTAGTAATGCTGTAATAGTTAAAAAATGTCTAAATGGGACATATACTACCAGCTTATCAGAGATATTCCAACCTGCTCCAGGGTTCAGGGAAGCTCTTGAATGAAATCATTTTGTTGCACTGCTCAATGCATATTTGACGATTTAAGCAAAGTACCATTCATGATACAGATCCCCTATCAAGGAAATTATTTCTATGTGTAAATTACCATGGACCACGTTGTGTGTCATCATTGCAAGACATTGATTTGATTTTGATATTAATAAAGATACTGTCTACAGTTCAGTCATCACTAATAACAATATTTTTTCCAATGAACACCAGATTTAAAAAATCTGTCAAACGAAACTGTCAATGTGTTTCCTATGGAAACTAAAGACTTATGTGAATTTAGCATGACTGACAAACCTAATTCTACAGCTCATATAGTGTGAAGTGCAGCACCTACTACTGACGCACTACCTGCATCTGGCACTACACAACAAAATGATGACATGATGGATACAGATTCTGAATGTGGTTCATCAGTATCATATTCCCCAATGAGAGGTGCACCACTGGTGGAAAATATCCATAAAGATTACCTCCTGTCTTCAAAAGAATTCAAAAGATTACCTCATGTCTTCAAAAGAATTCCAAACCTTTTTGAAAACATCAGAAAATAATATATAAGTCACGTGCATACAGATAAATCTACAGCACTCCATAGAAACATCTTACCTAATGCAGTTTAATGTGAAATATCAGACTGATATTGCTTTCATACAAGAACTGTATCATTATCAACAAAATGTAGACGGAATCACTAGAGCCTACAAGATATTTAGTGCAAATGACAAGAGAAAGGGCAGCCATACTGATAACCAATAAAAATATTGATTACGTAATAATCAGATGCAGTATTTGTAGCAATAGTACACTGAAGTGCCAAAAAAAACTGGCATAGGCATGCATATTCAAATACAAAAATATGTAAACAGGCAGAATATGGCGCTGCGGTCGGAAACGCCTGAGTAGGACAACAAGTGTCTGGTGCAGCTGTTAGATCAATTATTGCTGCTATAATGGCAGATTGTGAAGATGACAGGGACTTTGAGCTTGGTGTTATAGTCGGTGCACGAGCGATGGAACACAGCATCTCTGAGGCAGCGATGAAGTGGGTATTTTCCCATAAGACCATTTCATGAGTGTACCATGACTATTAGGAATACGGTAAAACATCAAATCTCTGACATCGCTGCGGCCGTACCATGATCTGGCAAGAACGGGACCAACAACGACTGAAGAGAATCATTCAACGTGACAGAAGTGCAACCCTTCTGCAAACTGCTGTAGATTTCAATGCTGGGCCATCAAAAAGCATCAAAGTGTGAACCATTCAATGAAACATCATCAATATGGGCTTTCGGAGTTGATGGTCCAGTCATTTACCCTTGATGACTGCATGACACAAAGCTTTATGCCTTGCCTGGGCCCGTCAACACTGACATTGGTCTGCTGATGACTGGAAACATGTTGCCTGGTCAGACAAGTCTCATTTCAAATTGTATCCAGCAGGTATGTAGACAACCTCATGAATCCATGGAATGTGCATGTCAGTAGGAGACCGTTCAAGCTGGTGGAGGCTCCGCAATGGTGTGGGGCATGTGCCACTGGTGTGACATGGGACCCCTGATACATCTAGATACAACTCTGACAGGTGACATGTACATAAGCATCCTGTCTGATCACATTCATCTATTCGTCTCTATTGTGCATTCCAACGGACTTAGGCAATTCCAGCAGTGCAATGCAACACCCCACACATCCGTAACTGCTACAGAGTGGCCCCAGGAACATTCTTCTGAATTTAAACACTTCTGCTGGCTGCCAAACCCCCCAGACATGAACATTATTGAGCATATCTGGGATGCCTTGCAACGTGCTGTTCAGAAGAGATCTCCACCCCTTGTACTCTTACAGATTAATGGATAGCCCTGCAGGATTCATGGTGTCAATTCCCTCCAGCACTACTTCAGACATTAGTTGAGTCCATGCTACGTCATGTTGCGGCACTTCTGCATGCTTGCGGAGGCCCTACACGGGCCCTACTCAATATAAGGTAGGTGTACAAGTTTCTTTGGTTCTTCAGTGTAAAAGCAAATATATGATTTTTCATGTCTAGCATGTACTTAGATATCACAAAACACAATGAAGATGACCTGAGAAAAATTGATGACACAATAACCTACAATAAAGGAGATGGTTTAGTAACTTATATGGATAGCACTGTGAGATCTAGCATGTGGCATGATACAGCCACGAACTCCAGAGGAAAAGACATGGAAGAATTTCTGGCTTCCACTAATCTATACCTACTGAATGGGGGGAATCTTGGACTAATTAGTAAAGGACAGAGCAATACTGATTTAACTATGGTCATCTCTGATCTACTGCCGACACTAAGCCAATGGAAGCGTGGTGAAGAAGATAGTTGCTCCGACTGTAACTTTATTACTTTTAGCTTAGTATCATGCCCAACGGCACATGCTGGTAGCATAATTCAAACTGAAGTATTTACTGTCAAACCTGAGAGACCTTGATGGGTACTTGTTGGAAGAACTTACAAATATTTACCAAACACAGACTTACACAACTTAAAAGAAATAGACCAGAATTAGGCAGCAAAAGCTCAAGCGGAAACAAATGCTGAAACTGTAATCACAGAATTTGAAGAAGTTCTAGATGCCTCATGAAGTAAAGCATTCAAGATACAAAATCAGTTGAATCACAGAACTTGGAGCAAATCTGTCCCCTGGTGGACATTTGAATTAACTGCAATGCGAAGGGGGGAAAACATGTGAAGGTGAATTTATGAAAGGACAAAGGATAGCAAACATATGAGGCAGCTACAAAGGCAACAATATCATAAAGAGAAGAAGGATACAGCACAGCTACACAAAGAAAACCAGTTCTGAAAGCAATACTGCATTTGACCACAAAAAATTACCCTTGGAATGCAGTCTATCGAATCATATCAGGAAAAAGCAGAAATAATACTCCAATGACAACACCCATGAAAAGTGATAACATAACAGCAATGGATTTGACCAAAACTGCCACCTATATGCTCGAATATTTTGTGTCTGGGGACGATCAAACTCAAGACACGGAACACCATAAACTAATAAGATCTCAAACACTACGACCCAACAGAATGGTACATGATGTAGGTTTCACACACAGAAATAGAGGAAATATAACAAACTTGCCTCAAAACAACACTTCTCGTGAAAATGGTGTTACTAATAAGATCCTTCATCGACTGTATAGCTTTTTTCCCAACTATCTTACTGCTTTATATAACAGTTGACTAATGAACAGATGCTTTCTGAGACTGTGGATAAGAGCTAAAATAGAACACAATCTCAAAATTTGTAAAGAAAACAGCATGAAAGTGTCCAAATTATGTCCCATCAGCCTTCTGTATACAGAGAGAAAAATATTGGAAAAGCTATTCATTAACAGAATTATGCACCATGTCTTTTCTAAGGATCTCCTAAGCAACAATTAGTATGGATTTACTCCACACAAAGGGACAGTTGATGCATTTTTGGCTGTTAAGAACTTCATAGAGTAGAGCATATCACAAGGACAGTATATAAAATGGTCAGTTTTGATGTTCAGGAAGCTTTTGCTGCAGCTTAGTGGCCCATCACCATTCAAGCACTACTAAAATTTGAATGTTCTAGGAACTTGCGTAACCTAGCAAAAAACTATTTCAGTGATAGAACAGCAGTGTTGGCGTTTAACAGCATCAAACTACGAAAGAAGGCAACAATAGGGTGACTGCAGAGGTCTCTCGCTGTGGCCCTGGTTTTTTGAATACACAGTATAATTCTCTGCTTAATTTGGATTACAAAGCAAATACAAAAACAACAGCATCTGCAGATGACTTAATTATGTTGACCAAAGCAGATACCGTCATTACAGCTGAGAAGCTCCGCAATAAAGTAATGGAAAAAAAATCACAGTTTGGACCCTAAACAACAAAATCCATTTTAATGAGCAAAAATCGAAAGTAATGCTAATAACAAGGAGAAGGCATAAAGATAAAGTACCAGTTAGTATCGTTCTAAGCAATGATGTTTTGCAACAAGTTAAACAATTGAAATACTTGCGTGTAAATACCGAGTCTAAATTTATGCTTAATGAACATATACAGTACATGACTGAAAATTGCACGAAACTTATACATTTTTTGTCTAAATGAGAAAGGCTCACCTGGGGGTTTGGTTCAGGAGCAATGAAAATAATTTACAAAGGCACTATACTATCAATACTGGCATATGCAGCTCCTGTTTGGATTCACGCACTAAGAAGAAAATATAACTGTGTGAATATTCATAGATTCTAGTGCCCGATCAACATATATATACAGAAAAAATAGTAGACTATGTCAAGATGTGACAGTCTTTGGGCAATATAATATTCAAGTAAGCTTATCAGAATGAAGTGTATAGCACAGGATGGCACATACTTACATAAACTAGAGACAGTAACTTTTGGCAATATGTTCATTGCTGTTTTTAATATTACTCAGCAAGAGTGCGTGCATATGCGCGCGCGCGCGCGCACACACACACACACACACACACACACACACACACACACACACACACAAAGGGAGGGAGAGGGAGCGCCACATATGGTCTTAGAGGTTGTGTTGGGTAGGGTGGATAGAGGGAGAAAGGAGTGGGAAGTAGAAGGGGGGTTGGGGAATGGTAACTGACAGCTCTGAGAGAGGCAGTAAGTGTGTGGGATAGAAATATGGGAGACGCAGCAGGTGTCCAGGATAGGAATGTGACACATGGATACAGGAGGCACAGAGTTCGTGCCGTTCATGAAGATGTGGAGTGGATTGATTGAGAAATGGTGACATGACAGAGGAAGGGGAGACTGTCAGGCAGTGGGTATAAGTGCATTCTGTTAGTGGAAATTGAGGCTAGGAGGATTACACAACCAAAGGATATGTGGCAAGGATAACTCCCTTCTGCACAGTTCAGAAAAGCCGATGCTGCAGGAAGGATCCAGATGGCATATGTTCACCTCAAGCGCACTGTGTCTGCTCAGCATTGTGTTCTGCCATTGGGTAACCAATTCTGCTCTTGGCCATAGTTTGGTGGTGGGCATTCATTCTGTTGGACAACTGGTTGGTGGTAATGACCACATAAAATTATGTGCAGAAATTACAAAAGCACTGATATATGACATGGCTGCTTTTACAGGTAGCTGTGCCTCTGTCAATGACTCAATGGCTCTAATACAGTGTGCGGCAGCATTCATAGCATAATTTGACTTGTGTAGAACAATGACATACTGCAGGAATGCGCACCAGCTCGTGCTGCATTGGTATACTAATAAGCTGCCATTTCGAGTGTGACAGTGATATGGAGCAGTGGAGTGCACAGCACCATGCCTTTGCTGTTGAAAGTTATTTCAAGAATAATGACTCTGTTATTGCTACCCAGTGTTTATTTTGGCAACACTTCAACTTGGGACATCATGGGAAAGTTCCAGATGGACGGACCATTCTGAGGTGGATACACGCATTTCTGTTTGCAATGGCAAACTGGGAAGAAGTGAAAGAACTGTGCGGACACCACAAGCCATGGAAAATATTCATGCTGCACTATTGTGTAGCCCAAAAAGATCTGATTGTCTTCATTCACAAACTGTGCATATGTCCGATCACTCATTCAGGAGAATATTGCACAAAGATCTCCATTTTCACTTATATAAAATGCATATTGTTCAGGAAACTACCGTATTTACTCGAATCTAAGCCGCACTTTTTTTCCGGTTGTTGTAATCCAAAAAACCGCCTGCGGCTTAGAATCGAGTGCAAAGTAAGTGGAAGTTCTGAAAAATGTTGGTAGGTGCCGCCACACCTAACTACTGTCGTCGAATATATGTAGCGCTACGCAGTCATGCTTCGCAGGCACAAAGACAAATACTGGCACCTCTGCGTCAGTAAATAAATAAAAAAAAAGGTGGAAGACGAACTTTTTTTCTCCGCCCCCAGTTTCGACCACTGCATTTTCATACATTATCCAACGAAGTAAATACAAATTCCGTATTGTTCCTCTTCGAACGTAGCAGCATTTCAATGTACTACGAAAATCCGACTGGCACGACTGTTTGGGATATTTGTCAATATGGCCAACTCTGCTTTCTGAATTTTTTCCTAACTGTGAGAAGAAATGGTTGCTAATAGGAACTTTTATGAATTGTGAATCACATACAGTATTCTCTTCACCATAAGAATAATACGAATATAAACATTTTGCCATGTATTCTTTCGTGTTTGCTGCTATCTCATTTAAATCCTGTCCGCCTAATAAACTACGAAACTAGTGAGACAACAGCAGACGCGGAAGAATATACATACCATGTCTTGTTTATATTCGTATTATTCTTATGCCTAATAGTGATACAGTCAGAAATGAAGCACGGCAATTGACTAGATTTTTAAATCTAAGATGACTCTAATTTCTGTGCATAATGTAATGTACTAAAGAGGCGTCTGCAAAGATTTTCAAACAGAAAAAATTTTCGCTAAATTCTCGTTCAGAACATCTTCTATCATACGCAGTCTATTATTTGGTTCTTGTTGATCATTATCAAAGAAAGCAGCAGTGTAAGTAGCAACGAACAGCAGTTTCTTGCCATTGTTTCGCTAATGAGACAATTCCTCTCTTTGTTTTTTTTTTTTAAATTGTAAGCGGCGGTAGCGTACGGCGACAGACCGTAAACCCTCATTTTCAGAATGCGACAAACAATGCATGACACAGTACAGTAATGCATTTTCAGCTTTGAGTGACGGAAACACCTATAACAAAGAGAACTGCACTTGTCAGATCAAAGAAAAATAAGCAATCAATTCAAACCAGACGAAGCACGTGAAAAAGGAAGGGTACCCGAATAAATACGGACGGAACGCCTGACGCATAACAACGGCTACCTGGTAAAGCTTAACTGCTAAGCTTACGACTCGAACCAAAACACTACAGCTGTATCGTCATTCATTCAACCTAAATTGTGTCTCATATTACAATGGACCAACTTTGTTTCGATCTGGAAGTGCGGCCTAAAACTTTTCTCTCCCCTTGAATTTCGAGTCTTAGATTTCAGGTGCGGCTTAGATTCGGGAAAATTTTTTTTCCTCGATTTCGAGTGTCATTTTTCAGGTGCGGCTTAGATTCGAGTGCGGCTTAAATTCGAGTAAATACGGTAAGCCTCGCGATTGCATTTCACGTGAAACACTCTGTTTAACCATGGGATTTCCTTCGCCAAAATCCACAAATGTTGCACAAAATCCTGATGTCAGATGAAGCTCATTTCAGTGAGTCAACAGAATAAGCATTATTGGAGTGATGTAAACCCACACGAACTGCAAATCAAGCTCTTGCACAGTTCTCGTGTAACAGTGTGGTGTGGAGTTGCTTCCCTTGGGATTATTGGCCCTTACTTCTTTGAGGATGACAGTGGTGTGGCTGTAACTGTCACCAGTGAACGCCACCTAAAGATGCTGCAAGACTTCATTCTTTTCCAATTAGGTAGAGTCGATGTGGATGTGGAACAATTATGGTTTCTACAAGGCGGGGCAATCTCGCATACAGCCACAATTTTCATGGATTTCTTGTGACAGACATTTCCCAGTAGAGTAATTTCCCGTTTTGGAGACATTTCCTGGCTGCCTCGCTCACCTGGCTTTTCATGTGCAGACTTTTTCCTTTGGGGCTACCTGAAGCAAGAAGTGCTCTGAACACATTGTGCCACCATTCCTGGGTTGAAGGATTGCTTCAGAAGTGTCTTCACCAATGTTCCAGAGAATATGTTACGCCGAGTTGTGGAAAGCATCCAACGCTGCCTAGATGAATGTGTTGTGCAGAGGAGGCATCAGTTGACAGGAGTCATATTCAAAAACTAATCCATGCAATGGACAATGACTTACACATTAGTAAATGGGATACCTTTAACTATTAATTGACATAAGAGGTAATAAATAAATTACAGTTACTGCCTGTTTTGTTTTTAATATCTTACTATGAATGCTGCCGCACCCTGAATTTGGTGAGTTGGCTCCTAATCTTGTTAAAGGATCTGAAAGCTAGCAAAATTTTTACTCTTTTTTGTTGCCTGTCAATGTCTAAATGCTTATACTTTTTGGTGAGTTGTTTCCTCTACTTCAAAATTATTTACAGTACACCAGAATTTTGTGAAAATATGTTAGATACAAAGTAAGAGCCACCTGTCCGGCTTTGAATGAAAAACTTGTATTTGAAAGCTGTTGTATAGATTAAGAGTAAACTGTTGTAATTAACTCTATACATACACGATTCCAGTTGCTGAAATAATCAAATTACTTTTAGCCAAACTGCAATGACTTTCTGAGAAAAATAAAAAAAAGAGAAAAGCAACTTCCTTTGCTGCTGATTTCAACACAGATAAAGCCACAGACTCAAACACATCAACATGGTTTACTGATCCAATTCGAGAACCTGGCTTCAGCCTGCATTTTCAGTGAAAGGGCAAATAGAACATTAACAATGCATGTAGACTACGAATTCTATATTTCACAATACCACTGAAAAATTCTGCTTGAACCCATGTACTTCAGAACACACTGCTCTACTGACTGAACTGCCAAAAATAAATGAACAAAATATTAGGAAAGTCTTCATCGGAGAAAAATTCCTGAAGAAAAGATAAATTTGTTCTATTGTAGATTAAATAGTCCATCTCTGTAGCTGAGTGGTCAGTTAATCTGCCTTTCATGCAGAGGACCTGTGTTCAATCCGTGGTCATCCCATGGATTTTTTCTTGGTAGGAGAACTGAAACAGGGCGCAGTCTAGCCTTTTGATGCCCACTGTGGAGCCACTTGAGTGAGAATTAGCAACACTAAAGACTGAAAATGACAATTGCTAGGAGAGTGGTGTGCTGACACCAACAATCCTTGTCCACACAGAGCATATCTCTAGGAACTGTCTGGGAACTGTCTAGGAACTGTCTGTGGCCAACAAGATCCCCATACCTTCCCCCAACAGAACATGTGTAGGGTCACCTTTGAAGTTAACTCTGCCCCAGGATATCAAGTATCTGTTACAACAGTTTTGGGCCAGCCTGCCCTAGGCAAGGATATAAGGGCTTTATGATCCCCTCCACAATAGAATCAGTGCATGCATCCAGGTCAAAGGGGGTGTAACGTCATATGATAAGTGGGCTCATATAGCTAAGTTCTTTGTAAACTTGACTTTATTTTATAACCACTGAAATAACAACATATACCCTCTCAATCTGTGAATTTTAATTTCTTTTGCTCCTGTTCCTCTGGGAGCTTTAGTTTTTTTGTCAGATGGTGTAAAATATGATGTCAATGTGCATCATTATCTAGAAAATAAACAGTTATGTGAGAATTTTTTTACAAAATTTGATAAACTGACAGAGGTGGCAAAAACAATATTGCACTTTTAAATATAAAGCTTTCAGGGAGGGGATGGTTCTCAAAGCAGATTCCAATATAGCACATGCCAATTTATCCATGATAAAAAATCTATCACTTGAAGAGGGATATTTTACAGATATGCTGATATATGCTAAATCAAATGCTTATTAAAAAAAAATAAAAAAAAAGACTACAATAAAAACATGGAAAATTACCTTCCTACCTCTCTTCTTTGAAAGTTTTCTAAAATATCTGAAAAGCTTGTTGCTGCACAGGTAGGAAACATGATTAAACAATGCTGACTCAGAAACTTTATTTGGTTTCCAAAAGGGCAAAAGTGCAATTGATACTATTAATGATTTTGTAGAAAGAACTGGTTCATGTGCAGACACATCTCAGAAAACTGAAGAAGTTTTCTGTGACTTAATATAGAAACCAAAGGATTGTCATTACATCAGGCAACACAATATATTCCTCAGAATGGAAAACTATTTTTAATGGAATTCCTCATGGCTCTGCATAAGGCCCAATCTTATTCCGTTTTAATGTAAATGATCTAACATTCAACACAAATTCCCATTAAGTACTACAGGGGTTGGACTAAAATATGGAAACAACACGAGAAATGCATGCTTGAACACACACGCAGATGCTAGCCAACCTGCACTTGCACTGTTGTATTTGACCATAAATGGCGACCAGCCAGGTTAGCCTAGAGCGCTAATGCGCTGCTACCTGGACTTGGGTAGGCGCGCCAGCCCTGGATCAAATCCGCCCGGCGGATTAACGATGAGGGCTGGTGTGCCGATCAGCCTGGATGTGGTTTTTAGGCAGTTTTCCACATCCCACTAGGTGAATACCGGACTGGTCCCCACATCCCGCCTTAGTTACATGACTCACAGATATTTGATACATGCACTATTTCATGATTTACAACAGAGACAGACAGCTGGGGTAAACTGATTCCATCCCAGGGAGTACGGGGTGGTGGCAGGAAGGGCGTCTGGTCACCCCTTCAGATTAAGCATGCCAGATCTGATTGTAACAATGCCAACACTGCGGAAACTGCAGGACAAAGGCACAAGCGAATGAACGATTTGATCATAAATGATACATGTGCAATGTCCTCAATACATTGCAAGTGTTCGCCATTGACAGAACAGTTTTTTGTGTAGTTGTGAGTGCTAAATAAATTTGAATGTTGACACACTGTTGGTGCTCATATGATGGGTGCTTCCATAACCAAGGCAGCCAAAGTGTTTGGTGTTTCAAGAGACACCATACCAAAGATTTATATCACATACAGCGAAAGCAGAAACTTAAGTCATAACATGGTTGAAAGTGTACGTTAAGTAATCATGACATGTAGTCATTGAAGAGGATTGTGACGAAAGTTGGAGGAGGACAGCTACAAAAGTCAATGCAGAACTCAGTGTTGCAGTTGCAAACCTAGTCAGCACCAAAACAACACGAAGAGAGCTCCAGAAGCAGGGCATTGCAGTGTGAGCTGGAATATCAGAAACACTCATCAGCAATGCAACTGTGAGTAACAGGATAATGTGAAGCAAAAGCCATAAAACCTGGATTATGGAACAATGAAAGAATGTCATTTGGTCAGATGAGTCTTGTTTCACGCCGTTTCTAACTTCTGGCAGAGTTCACATCCCAAGAGTGTATAACATGGCAGGATTTCGATGATTATTTGGGCAGCCATACTGTGGAGTACCACGGAATCTATGGTTACTCTACAAGGTGGCATTACTGCCAACGATTATGTGACAATTTTTGCCAGTCAGGTACATCCCATGGTACAATGTCTGTTTCTCCAATGGTGATGCTGTGTTTCAAGACAACAGAGCCCATGTTCACACAGCTTGCATCATCTAGAACTGTTTTTGCAACCGCTAGTATGAATCGTTGTATCTTCCCAGGCCACCAAATTCATCAGGTCTTAACATTATTGAGCTTTCGTGATCTACTTCAGAGAGACGGGTGTGTGATCGCTGTCCACTTCCATCATTGTCACCAGAAGCCACCACTGCGGAAACAATGGTATAAGATTCCCTTGAAAACCATGCAGAACCTGTATTTATCCTTCTTGAGATGACTGGAAGCTGTTTTGAATAAAGAAGATTTTCCTACACATTAGTAATGGTAATGTGGTTATGCTAGTGGTGTTTCCATATTTTTGTCCACCCTCTGTATTTGCAGATGATGCATCACGCTGACTGAATGTAGTAATGCAGATAAAATTTCAAAAAACCCTGCCGTGAACTGTGTAGCATGCACAGTGGCGTAGCAGTTAGTGTCGCTGGCTGGCACGCACGAGTCCCCAGTTCAAATCCACCTCTCAGCAGTTATTTGTTCCTTAGTTTAATCATTTCATGAAGTTTCTCAAACTTTCTTACATTTTTGAGTTTGTATATTCTGGAATATTTAATACACATATACTTAGCAGCCTTCTCTGTCTAGAAGTTCAGTTCTGTTCAGGTTGTACTGTGGTGTTAGAAATTGCCATGCTTTTAGTGGTAAGTATTGTACTTTCATTAAGAGCCTTGGTTTTGGATTTGGACTGGAGTGTGTCTAACAATGAGACATTGTTTGGTAGAGGCAATAGGTACTTCAAAGCATCTACATTACAATGCCTCCAATTAGGCAATGTAAAAGCAATTGCCTAGACAGACAGGAACCATAATAGAAGAAGTACATTATTACAAGGTCCATGACCATTCAGGATATCAACGGATTCCAGAACAGCACCAAGTCAGCTGCATATTAGGCATCCAAAGACGCTAGTCACGATGTGTCAAAATGGTCGAAAGGATTTGATTGATTTGCCAAATATGGTAGGTGAGATGATGTGATGTGTTTAGCAACTGTGAATTTTTACAGATGGCACAACCCAGCAGTGGTTTGAGAACTATGAATAGAAGCCCGATAGCTGGGACAAAGTCCTGCCTGACCTGGGCAGATGAAAAAAGTAACAATCAACAGCAAATTCACTTAGGAGAACAACAATTGAGGAACAGGGCCCAACATCCTGGGAAATGATGCAGCCTTACATACAGAATGTACTGACCCTATGCCGCATTGTGAATTCGAATGCAATAGAAGTTGACAAAAGCTCATACTTGATGAAGGGTGTCACAGAAGACATGTACCAAACAACGGAAAATCCAGGGTGGAATAATGAAATTATTATGAAATGGATAGATTGCTGCTCACCATATAGTGGAGTTGTCGAGTCGCAGACGGGCACAACAAAAAGAGTACCAAACAAGGAAGAATCTGGCCAAAAGGCCTTCTCCTTAATTAGAAAACACACACACACACACACACACACACACACAGTCTCTGGCTGTTCTGTTTCAGCTTCTTTAACAAGATGTGTCCCTTGTCAAATGTTCCTGGAAAATGTGCAAGAAAGATCTTCCTTTGAGCTTAAGGAGGTGCTAGCCTCTTCTCCATTTCTAGCACTGTATGATGGGAACGGGGAGACAGAACTTTACACATATACAATGTGGTTATAAGACAGGTGCAGTTCTAGTGCAAATAAAGGAAGGCACTGAAAAAGTAACAGCTTATGCTTCCAGAGTACCCTCCATGACTAAAATAAACTACTTTACAGTGAGAAAGGGTGCCTTGTGGTGGTCTGGGCCATCGATAAGTTTGTGTCCAATTTATTTGGAAAACCAGTCACCATCGTGACGGACCACCATTCTCTATGCTAGGTGACTAGCCTGAAGTATCTGTAGGGGTTGAGTGGCAAGACATGCACAGAGGCTTCAGGAGTATGATGTCTCAGTGGTATACAAAAGTGGATGCAAACACAGGGACATTGACTGCCATTCAAGGAGTCTTTTGGCACAAAACAGCAGTGTGGATGAAATCTCACTCATCATTGCACTAAAATGATTTTGCTGCTGAACACAAGGAAGATCGAGCAGTGCAGAAAACTACAGAAGCCTTGAGAAAGGACGACTCAGCCAAAGGAGAATTTCAATTATTAAACAGAACATTGTATAACAGGAAATACGATCCAATGCTCGAAAATCATGAAGCTTTGATGGGAGGGGCTATCTCTAATGCTTATCACAGCGAAGAGGGTATGATAATATGACTAGAATGTGAGTATGCAAGTATTGTGGCATAATGGTTAGTGTTGCTGGCTGGCACGCTGTGGGTCACCAGTTAAAACACAACCACCAGCAGTTACTTGTTATTTAGTATTTATTATTCCCGGAAAGTTCCTGAATTTTCTTATGCTTGCATATTCTAGAATATTCTATGTATGTATAAATAGCAGCCTCTCTTTTCATGAGTTAAGTTATGTTCCAGATGTGTGCTGGTGTTTGTAATAAAGAAGTTTTCAGTGCTAAGTGTTATATTTCATTAACAAGCTTGCTTTCAGATTTGTCTGAGACATGACATTGTCATACGTGGCATAGAAAAATTAGATACCTGGTTCTACCTACAGTGATCAAATTTAAATAATTTAAATATTTAAAAAGCCCAACTGATGTAATTTAAAACCAAACAATTAAAAAATAATTCAGATATTCCACAACGATCAGAAACTATAGGAAGTAGACTGTAAAATTCTTGGGAGTGTATCTGGATGGAAACCTGTCAAGGTTACCACATATTGCACACTTGGCAAATAAATTAAACAGCCTGGCATTTGCTATGGCAATCTTAGTCAACACAACTAATGTGCGCACAAGAAAATGGTATATCGGTGGTGAGTTACGGCTTTATCTTTCCAGTAAACACAGGATACATTAATAGCGTACTGATCTTGGGGAAAAAATTCAGCAATAAGTGCAAAGAAAGATCAAGAGTGCCTTGTTATCCACTATTAAGTGATCTAAACACATTAAGTGTCGTGTTCCTTTACATATATAAACTAGTTCTTTTCACACACAACAATCCTGATCTACTTTTATTAAATAACTTCTGGAATATATTCAATACTGGGAATAAAGAGAAACTCGTGCTTTGTATCGACAGCCTACAGATCACTGGAATGACAATTTGTAACAAATTAAAAGCTAAAAATATAAGTGAAGATCAAAAATAATGTGTCAAAGAGAAAACTGTACAGCGAGCTATTCCAAAACTGCTATTTCTCAGTAGAGGAATTCAGAATGATATTATGATTATTTGAACAAGAGACAATAAAACTCACTGGAAAACATAAACCTATAAAGAATTTTTTTTACAATGATCAGTACTCATGTAGCGTCCAATATTAAATGAGACCAAAATACCCTAAAACTAGAATTTAGTTAAGTATAATTTTGGCAAGTCTCCCATATAATAAATCACTCATTTACTTCATATGTTGGCAGACAATAAGCATCTGAACCAGATTCTTTCTCGAGGAGGGAAAAGTCGGGGAAAGTTTAAAAGAAAGGACAGATCGCTCAGGTTCCAGGATGAGAGGGAGAAAGACAAAGACTTACCATCCGATTCGATTTATCAGGTTCCATTGACCCTACCAAGAATGAGACTTTCAGAGTTATGGACTAAGTTAATATATGGATAAACAATAAGACAAGAAAATCACAGAAACATAATCTGTACACTGCAGTAACAACAACCTGTCACTACATTGTTTAATAAAATAAAAACTAGTAAATTAGAAAAAAAATTGCTGGATTCTCAGTTTTAACAAACAGCTGTTGTTTATGTCTTACTGGCAACTTAAAATTACATGGGCAAATGCCTATTTACAGTGCTGCGCTACTTGTCATGCATCTCTACAATGAACACTTCAACTTGATAAAAGAAAAACTGTGGCCGAAATAAACCTCAAGTCTATGATAGCTTTGTTACAGGAAACTGAAAATAAAGTCTGACAGTAACATCACAGAGGCATGCACTCTAAGAAATCTTGGCAGGCTTATAAACTGTAATGCAACACTGAAGTCACATTTTAGATGGTATAGAAAAATCTATAGAAAGGTTATACATAAAGCAAAAGAGCTGAATAATGACTTAATTATCAGAAAAGGCAGCAATAAAACTAAATCCATTTGGAATGTCATAAACTAAAACATAGGTAAATACAAAGTGACAAACAAAAGTCCCATTATAAAAAAGGAATGAAAAGTTGTTGAAGACCCTCAAGATGTTGTTAATATCCTTAATGACTACTATATTAACATTGCTCAAAATCTTACCAAGAGCTTGGGAAACTCAAAGTAACAAACATAAAAGTTCCCGTAGATGAAAGAACAATCTTTTTGTACCTAGTTACACATTCAGAAGTAAGAAATGCAATTAATAAGCTGAAAAATAAAATGGCTTGTGGATGTGATGGTATTCCTGATAGGGTCATAAAACATAGTTCAGACAAAATAATAACTGAACTAACTGATATTAATAATATATCATTTAAAACTGGTGAATTCTCTTCTGCACTTAAAAAATCAACAATAAAGCCACTTTGTAAAAAAGATGTACATATAACATACAAAATTACAGACCACTGTCACAACTATCAGGTTTTGCTAAAGTTATTGAGAGGACAATGTATGAGACACTGTTGAGTTTCCTGAACAAATGTGAAATTCTTACTAATGCACAGAATGGTTTAAGGAAAAACCGGTCTACTGATACAACTGTGTATCACTTTGTAGAACAGGTTTTAATTGCAGCAGATAATGATGAATTAAACTGCGGAATATTTTTAGATCTATCCACGGCATTTGACCTCATTAACCATGACCTACTGCTAGAGAAGCTGTATTGTTATGGAGTCTGTGGGAAAGCATACAATTGGTTTAAATCACATCTATCTGACAAATATAAATGTGTTGAAATAACTCAAAATGGAAGAAAGTATTACTCAACATACAAGTAAGTTAACTGTGGTGTACCTCAAGGTTCTGTTTTAAGCCCCCTGCTGGCTTTTATTAATGATTTTCCAAACTTCTAACAAGAGCTGAATCAGTACTTTTTGCAGATGATACAACCCTGTTTATCAAAGGACGGAGTGAAGCTGACACTCCAGAAAAAATAGCTGCGAATACAAGTGAGGCAGCAGAATGGTTCAGGGACAACTGTTTAATTACAAACAACAAAAACCAAATGGATGTATTTTACGCACATAAGAAACAAAGTAAAAAATAAGATACAAGTAAAGATAGGAAATTGTATAATAGAATAAGCATCTTCCACAAAATTTTTGGGTCTATGATTGCACGACAATTTAAGTTGGGGAAAACTTGTTGAATTATTGAATAAAAAACTTAGTACTTGCTGTTGTACATTAAGAAAACTTAAAAGATACTGCAATTTTGAAACAGTATTATGTGCCTACTACTCTTTTATACATAGCTTTATGTGGTAAGATAGATACTGCCTACAGGAAAATTAAAGAGACCTTTGGAGATAAGAGAACGACTTGTATGAATATCAAGAGCTCAGATGGAAACCCAGAAGCAAAGAAGGGAAAGCAGAAAGGTGGAAGGAGTATATAGAGGGTCTATACAAGGGCAATGTACTTGAGGACAATATTATGGAAATGGAAGAGGATGTAGATGAAGATGAAATGGGAGATATGATACTGCGTGAAGAGTTTGACAGAGCACTGAAAGACCTGAGTCGAAACAAGGCCCCCGGAGTAGACAACATTCCATTGAAACTACTGACGGCCTTGGGAGAGCCAGTCCTGACAAAACTCTACCATCTGGTGAGCAAGATGTATGAAACAGGCGAAATACCCTCAGACTTCAAGAAGAATATAATAATTCCAATCCCAAAGAAAGCAGGTGTTGACGGATGTGAGAATTAACGAACTATCAGTTTAATAAGTCACAGCTGCAAAATACTAACACGAATTCTTTACAGACGAATGGAAAAACAAGTAGAAGCCAACCTCGGGGAAGATCAGTTTGGATTCCGTAGAAACACTGGAACACGTGAGGCAATACTGACCTTACGTCTTATCTTAGAAGAAAGATTAAGGAAAGGCAAACCTACGTTTCTAGCATTTGTAGACTTAGAGAAAGCTTTTGACAATGTTGACTGGAATACTCTCTTTCAAATTCTGAAGGTGGCAGGGGTAAAATACAGGGAGCGAAAGGCTATTTACAATTTGTACAGAAACCAGATGGCAGTTATAAGAGTCGAGGGACATGAAAGGGAAGCAGTCGTTGGGAAGGGAGTAAGACAGGGTTGTAGCCTCTCCCCGATGTTGTTCAATCTGTATATTGAGCAAGCAATAAAGGAAACAAAAGAAAAATTCGGAGTAGGTATTAAAATTCATGGAGAAGAAATAAAAACTTTGAGGTTCGCCGATGACATTGTAATTCTGTCAGAGACAGCAAAGGACTTGGAAGAGCAGTTGAATGGCATGGACAGTGTCTTGAAAGGAGGATATAAGATGAACATCAACAAAAGCAAAACAAGGATAATGGAATATAGTCTAATTAAGTCGGGTGATGCTGAGGGAATTAGATTAGGAAATGAGACACTTAAAGTAGTAAAGGAGTTTTGCTATTTGGGGAGCAAAATAACTGATGATGGTCGAAGAAGAGAGGATATAAAATGTAGACTGGCAATGGCAAGGAAAGCGTTTCTGAAGAAGAGAAATTTGTTAACATCGAGTATAGATTTAAGTGTCAGGAAGTCCTTTCTGAAAGTATTTGTATGGAGTGTAGCCATGTATGGAAGTGAAACGTGGACGATAAATAGTTTGGACAAGAAGAGAATAGAAGCTTTCGAAATGTGGTGCTACAGAAGAATGCTGAAGATTAGATGGGTAGATCACATAACTAATGAGGAAGTATTGAATAGGATTGGGGAGAAGAGAAGTTTGTGGCACAACTTGACCAGAAGAAGGGATCGGTTGGTAGGACATGTTCTGAGGCATCAAGGGATCACCAATTTAGTATTGGAGGACAGCGTGGAGGGTAAAAATCGTAGAGGGAGACCAAGAGATGAATACACTAAGCAGATTCAGAAGGATGTAGGTTGCAGCAGGTACTGGGAGATGAAAAAGCTTGCACAGGATAGAGTAGCATGGAGAGCTGCATCAAACCAGTCTCAGGACTGAAGACCACAACAACAACAACATATGGTATGGTATTCTATTCTGGGAGAATAAGGCATTTACAAAACACTATTTCAGGCTCCAAAAGAGAGTGTTGCACACAGAGAGATATGTAGAGAACTATTTAAGGAATTAAAAATTTTCACCCTCACTGGTTTACTCACTTATGAATCTATTTATTCTTTTTAAGTCACTTCAAGAATCCTCTACTCCAAACAGTGAAGTACATACATATGAAACCAGAAACAGGCAGACATTCATTCAAAATCCCTGTATCAAAATAGCGTTATGTATCTTATAAAAAGTTCAATGCCTTGCATATACAAATTAAAAAACTACAAAGCTTACATAAATTTAAGAAAAGAATTAAATAAACCATTATTAAGCAAAAGTTACTAGAGTGTTGATGAATTTCTTTGACATCAAAAGAGAGAGGCCTTATCATTTGATTTATTCCTATGAACTATTGCTATTCAATCTATATGCATAAGGAAGACACCAAATTTGAGTAATCGGAAACAAAAAAAAAAAGGTTATTTCCTTTAATTGTTAGAAATATAAACTGCTCTCTCATATATATATAAAGTGCTGGCAGGTCGATAGACACACAAACAAACATGAACATACACACAAAATTCTAGCTTTCGCAACCAACGGTTGCTTCGTCAGGAAAGAGGGAAGGAGAGGGAAAGACGAAAGGATGTGGGTTTTAAGGGAGAGGGTAAGGAGTCATCCCAATCCCGGGAGCGGAAAGACTTACCTTAGGGGGAAAAAAGGACGGGTATACACTCACGCACACACACCCATATCCAACCGCACATACACAGACACAAGCAGACATTTGTAAAGGCAAAGAGTTTCGGCAGAGATGTCAGTCGAGGCAGAAGTACAAAGGCAAAGGGTGATCCTCATTACCAACAAACACTGTCTGCCTGTGTCCATTCATGCGAATGGACAGTTTGTTGCTGGTCATTCCCACATAGAAAGCTTCACAGTGTAGGCAGGTCAGTTGGTAAATCATGTGGGTGCTTTCACACGTGGCTCTGCCTTTGATCGTGTACACCTTACAGGTTACAGGACTGGAGTAGGTGGTGATGGGAGGGTGCAAGGGACAGGTTTTACACAGGGAGCAGTTACAAGGGTAGGAGCCAGAGGGTAGGGAAGGTGGTTTGGGGATTTCATAGGGATGAACTAAGAGGTTACGAAGGTTAGGTGGACGGCGGAAAGACACTCTTGGTGGAGTGGGGAGGATTTCATGAAGGATGGATCTCATTTCAGGGCAGGATTTGAGGAAGTCGTATCCCTGCTGGAGAGCCACATTCAGAGTCTGATCCAGTCCCGGAAAGTATCCTGTCACAAGTGGGGCACTTTTGTGGTTCTTCTGTGGGAGGTTCTGGGTTTGAGGGGATGAGGAAGTGGCTATGGTTATTTGCTTCTGTACCAGGTCAGGAGGGTAGTTGCGGGATGTGAAAGCTGTTTTCAGATTGTTGGTGTAATGGTTCGAGGATTCCAGACTGGAGCAAATTTGTTTGCCACAAAGACCTAGGCTGTAGGGAAGGGACCGTTTGATGTGGAATGGGTGGCAGCTGTCATAATGGAGGTACTTTTGCTTGTTGGTGGGTTTGATGTGGACGGACGTGTGAAGCTGGCCATTGGACAATTGGAGGTCAACGTCAAGGAAAGTGGCATGGGATCTGGAGTAGGACCAGGTGAATCTGATGGAACCAAAGGAGTTGAGGTTGGAGAGGAAATTCTGGAGTTCTTCTTCACTGTGAGTCCAGATCATGAAGATGTCGTCAATAAATCTGTACAAAACTTTAGGTTGGCAGGCCTGGGTAACCAAGAAGGCTTCCTCTAAGCGACCCATGAATAGGTTGGCGTACGAGGGGGCCATCCTGGTACCCATGGCTGTTCCCTTTAACTGTTGGTATGTTTGGACTTCCAAAGTGGTGAAGTCGTGGGTCAGGATGAAGCTGGCTAAGGTAATGAGGAAGAGGTTTTAGGTAGGGTGGCAGGTGATTGGCGTGAAAGGAAGTGCTCCATCGCAGCGAGGCCCTGGACTTGCACAATATTTGTGTATAAGGAAGTGGCATCAATGGTTACAAGGATGGTTTCCAGAGGTAACAGATTGGGTAAGGATTCCAGGCGTTCGAGAAAGTGGTTGGTGTCTTTGATGAAGGATGGGGGACTGCATGTAATGGGTTGAAGGTGTTGATCTACGTAGGCAGAGATACATTCTGTGGCGGCTTGGTAACCAGCAACAATGGGATGGCCAGGATGATTGGGTTTTTGAATTTTAGGAAGGTAGAAGGTAGGGGTGCGGGGTGTAGGTGGGGTCAGGAGGTTGATGAAGTCAGGTGAAAGGTTTTGTAGGGGGCCTAAGGTTCTGAGGATTCCTTGAAGCTCCGGATGGACATCAGGAATGGGATTACCTTGGCAAACTTTGTATGTGGTGTTGTCTGAAAGCTGACGCAGTCCCTCAGCCACATACTCCCGATGATCAAGTACCATGGTCGTGGAACCCTTGTCCGCCGGAAGAATGACGATGGATCGGTCAGCCTTCAGATCACGGATAGCCTGGGCTTCAGCAGTGGTGATGTTGGGAGTAGGATTAAGGTTTTTTAAGAAGGATTGAGCGGCAAGGCTGGAAGTCAGAAATTCCTGGAAGGTTTGGAGAGGGTGATTTTGAGGAAGAGGAGGTGGGTCCCGCTGTGATGGAGGACGGAACTGTTCCAAGCAAGGTTCAATTTGGATAGTGTCTTGGGGATTTGGATCATCAGGACTAGGATTAGGATCATTTTTCTTCGTGCCAAAGTTTTTTTTCCAGCAGAGAGTACGAGTGTAGGACAGTAAATCTTTGACAAGGGGTGTTTGGTTGAATCTGGGAGTGGGGCTGAAGGTGAGGCCTTTGGATAGGACAGAGGTTAAGATTGGAAGAGAGGTTTGGAGGAAAGGTTAACTACTGAATTAGGGTGTTGTGGTTCCAGATTGTGTTGATTCGAATTTTGAGGTTTTGGTCGGAGTGGAGCTGGAAGTGGGAGATTGAGTAAATGGGAGAGACTGGGTCTGTGTGCAATGAGAGGAGGTTGAGGTTTGCTGGAAAGGTTGTGAAGGGTGAGTGAGCTGCCTTTCCGGAGGTGGGAAACCAGGAAATTGGATAGTTTTTTGAGGTGGAAGGTGGCATGCTGTTCTAATTTGCGGTTGGCCTGTAGGAGGATGCTCTGAACGTCCGGTGTGGATGTGGGAGAGGAAAGACTGAGGACTTTTATTAAGGATAGGAGTTGACGGGTGTGTTCATTGGCTGAGTTGATGTGTAGGTCAAGGATTAGGTGGGTAAGGGCAATGGATTGTTCAGTTTGGAACTGGTATAGGGACTGATGGAAAGAAGGGTTGCAGCCAGAGATGGGAACTGTAAGTGTGAGGCCTTTGAGGGTAATGACAAATGTCAGACAAGCCTGAGAAAATAGAATATGGGAGCGTAATCCGGCTAGGGCGAAGGCATGTTTGCGGAGGGAATGTAAATAAAACTTAATGGGGTCGTTGTGGGGGTGTTGTGAGGGTGACATGGTATTAGAAGGTGGAAAGTGTAACATGAGGTGAAATGAAAATGAAAATATATGGGGAGAGATAAAGGTGAACTGGAAAGCAACTGGAGATCTGGTGTGAAAAAAGGCGAAAAAGTGTTGGTTAAAGCTGGGCTACGTTGATGCTGTGGTGAACTTGGGTTGGTAGACAACGATGTGCACAAAGTTTAGGTGGTTGTGTTGCCGCCAAAACACGTTAAAGGGTGGAGAAATTTGGGAAAATTTCGAAAAAACTGCGTGTAAATGTATAAAAGGAGTGGTTTTGTGGTGGCAGATTATGAAAATGAGGCTAACAATTGTCTGACGAGGAAATAATAACGTTAAAATCTGTGGGAAGCGGCTAAAAATGATCAGCATGGGGGAAAAACGGAAATAGAAATAAAGCAAAAGTTATTAGAACTAGCCGAAATGGTTGTTTAATAGCTGAAAGGAACTGTTTGTGAACTGGAAACGGTGGATTTTATTGCAGCAGTAGTGTTGAAGGGGGGAAAAAATATTTTTTGGTTATGGTTTGGAAGTGGGTTACGTATTATTGAGTATCTATAGGCGGGATAATATTGTATAGTAGATTACGGTAAAAAGGAGAAGGTGAATACAAAGTGAAACTAGTGGCAAAAACAGAGAGAGAAAATAAGCCGACAGAAGACTTCGAAATGCAACAGTGACAATAACAAACGTAATTGTTGGGTTCAAATTAATGATATGGATATAATAGAGGGAAACATTCCACATGGGAAAAATATATCTAAAAACAAAGATGATGTGACTTATCAATCGAAAGTGCTGGCAGGTCGATAGACACACAAACAAACACAAACATACACACAAAATTCAAGCTTTCGCAACCAACGGTTGCTTCATCAGGAAAGAGGGAAGGAGAGAGGAAGACGAAAGGATGTGGGTTTTAAGGGAGAGGGTAGGGAGTCATTCCAATCCTGGGAGTGGAAAGACTTACCTTAGGCGGAAAAAAGGACAGGTATACACTCGCACACACACGCATATCCAAGCACACATACAAAGACACAAGCAGACATTTGTAACGGCAAAGAGTTTCGGCAGAGATGTCAGTCGAGGCAGAAGTACAGAGGCAAAGATGTTGAAAGACAGGTGAGGTATGAGCGGCAGCAACTTGAAATTAGCGGAGGTTGAGGCCTGGCGGATAACGAGAAGAGAGGACATACTGAAGGGCAAGTTTCCATCTCCGGAGTTCTGACAGGTTGGTGTTAGTGGGAAGTATCCAGATAACCCGGACGATGTAACACTGTGCCAAGATGTTCCCATCTCTGGCTGCAACCCTTCTTTCCATCAGTCCCTATACCAATTCCAAACTGAACAATCCATTGCCCTCACCCACCTAATCCTTCACCTACACATCAACTCTGCCAATGAACACACCCGTCAACTCCTATCCTTAATAAAAGTCCTCAGTCTTTCCTCTCCCACATCCAACCCGGCTGTTCAGAGCATCATCCTACAGGCCAACCACAAATTAGAACAGCGTAGCCACCCTCCACCTCAAAAAACTATCCAATCTCCTGGTTTCCCACCTCCGGAAAGGCAACTCACTCACCCTTCACAAGCTTTCCAACAAACCTCAACCTCCTCTCATTGCACACAAACCCAGTCTCTCCCATCTACTCAATCTCTCACTTCCAGCTCCACTCCCTCCAAAACCTCAAAATTCCAATCAACACAATCAGGAACCACAACACCCTAATTCAGTAGTTAACCTTTCCTCCAAACCTCTCTCCCAATCCGAAACCTCCGTCCTATCCAAAGGCCTCACCTTCAGCCCCACTCCCAGATTCAACCAAACACCCCTTGTCAAAGATTTACTGTCCTACACTCGTACTCTCTGCTGGAAATATCACTTTGCCACGAAGAAAAATGACCCTAATCCTACTCCTAATGATCCAAATCCCCAAGACACTAACCAAACTGAATCCTGCCTGGAACAGTTCCGTCCTCCGTCACAGCGGGACCCACCTCCTCTTCCTCAAAATCACCCTCTCCAAACCTTCCAGGAATTTCTGACTTCCAGCCTTGCCTCTCAATCCTTCTTAAAAAACCTTAATCCTACTCCCAACATCACCACTGCTGAAGCCCAGGCTATCCGTGATCTGAAGGCTGACCGATCCATCATCATTCTTGCGGCGGACAAGGGTTCCACGACTGTGGTACTTGATCGTCGGGAGTATGTGGCTGAGGGACTGCATCAGCTTTCAGACAACACCACATACAAAGTTTGCCAAGATAATCCCATTCCTAATGTCCAGGCGGAGCTTCAAGGAATCCTCAGAACCTTAGGCCCCCTACAAAACCTTTCACCTGACTCCATCAACCTCCTGACCCCACCGACACCCCGCACCACTACCTTCTACCTTCTTCCTAAAATTCACAAACCCAACCATCCCGGCCGCACCATTGTAGCTGGTTACCAAGCCCCCACAGAACGTATCTCTGCCTACGTAGATCAACACCTTCAACCCATTACATGCAGTCCCCCATCCTTCATCAAAGACACCAACCACCTTCTCGAACGCCTGGAATCCTTACCCAATCCGTTACCCCCGGAAACATCCTTGTAATCATTGATGCCACTTCCTTATACACAAATATTCCGCACGTCCAGGGCCTCGCTGCGATGGAGCACTTCCTTTCACGCCAATCACCTGCCACCCTACCTAAAACCTCTTTCCTCATTACCTTAGCCAGCTTCATCCTGACCCACAACTTCTTCACTTTTGAAGGCCAGACATACCAACAATTAAAGGGAACAGCCATGGGTACCAGAATGGCCCCCTCGTACGCCAACCTATTCATGGGTTGCTTAGAGGAAGCCTTCTTGGTTACCCAGGCCTGCCAACCCAAAGCTTGGTACAGATTTATTGATGACATCTTCATGATCTGGACTCACAGTGAAGAAGAACCCCAGAATTTCCTCTCCAACCTCAACTCCTTTGGTTCCATCAGATTCACCTGGTCCTACTCCATATCCCATGCCACTTTCCTCGACGTTGACCTCCATCTGTCCAATGGCCAGCTTCACACATCCGTCCACATCAAACCCACCAACAAACAACAGTACCTCCATTATGACAGCTGCCACCCATTCCACATCAAACAGTCCCTTCCCTACAGCCTAGGTCTTTGTGGCAAACTAATCTGCTCCAGTCCGCAATCCCTGAACCATTACACCAACAATCTGAAAACAGCTTTCACATCCCGCAACTACCCTCCCGACCTGGTACAGAAGCAAATAACCAGAGCCACTTCCTCATCCCCTCAAACCCAGAACCTCCCACTTGTGAAAGGATACTTTCCGCGACTGGATGAGACTCTGAATGTGGCTCTCCAGCAGGGATACAACTTCCTCAAATCCTGCCCTGAAATGAGATCCATCCTTCATGAAATCCTCCCCACTCCACCAACAGTGTCTTTCCGCCGTCCACCTAACCTTCGTAACCTCTTAGTTCATCCCTATGAAATCCCCAAACCACCTTCACTACCCTCTGGCTCCTACCCTTGTAACCGCCCCCAGTGTAAAACCTGTCCCATGCACCCTCCCACCACCACCTACTCCAGTCCTGTAACCCGGAACGTGTACATGATCAAAGGCAGAGCCACGTATGAAAGCACCCACATGATTTACCAACTGATCTGCCTACACTGTGAAGCTTTCTATGTGGGAATGACCAGCAACAAACTGTCCATTTGCATGAATGGACACAGGCAGACAGTGTTTGTTGGTAATGAGGATCACCCGGTGGCTAAACATGTCTTGGTGCACGGCCAGCACATCTTGGCACAGTGTTACACTGTCCGGGTTATCTGGATACTTCCCACTAACACCAACCTGTCAGAACTCCGGAGATGGGAACTTGCCCTTCCGTATATCCTCTCTTCTCATTATCCGCCAGGCCTCAACCTCCACTAATTTCTAGTTGCCGCCGCTCATACCTCACCTGTCTTTCAGCAACATCTTTGCCTCTGTACTTCTGCCTCGACTGACTTCTCTGCTGAAACTCTTTGCCTTTACAAATGTCTGCTTGTGTCTGTGTATGTGCGGTTGGATATGGGTGTGCGCGCGCGAGTGTATACCTGTCCTTTTTTCCCCCTAAGGTAAGTCTTTCCGCTCCCGGGATTGGAATGACTCCTTACCCCCTCCCTTGAAACCCACATCCTTTCGTCTTTCCCTCTCCTTCCCTCTTTCCTGATGAAGCAACCGTTGGTTGCGAAAGCTTGAATTTTGTGTGTACGTTTGCGTGTCTATCGACCTGCCAGGGCTTTCGGTTGGTAAGTCCCACGTTGATAAAATGGTTGATAATAAATTTAACGTAATTGAATTGAATAGAGGAACAAACTACTTCTGACCCCATTCTATCACAATTTACACAGACATTCTCTAACATGAGACATTTCATAGAGACATGAATCAGGACTTATGTTGTGCATTTCTCTAACATGAGACATTTCATAGAGACATGAATCAGGAATTATGTTGTGCACTTTACATGTATAAATGTATCAATACATTTATCTCAAAACGTATCAACAACATAGTATCACCATAAATAGTTCACATACAGTTATACTTACCACAAAGAACACTAATAGGTACAAGGGCAAGAACAGCTTGCTTTAAACCTTCTTTATCTAAGCGACCCATTTCATTTGCAATGTCTTCAATACAGGAAACCAGAGTGTGACTGCCAGAGCGATAGCCACAAAATATAACTGCACAATCCTGTTTGTGAGGTTTAATAAATCCAACCTGAAAAAAGGGAAAAATTAAAATTTCATATCAAGCACTTCCTTGGTGTATGGATTACAAAAATATCAGTCATAAATAAATAGTGACTGAAATTCCATATTTCCACTTAAATATGAAACAAACATTTATTCACATAAACCTAGAATTAAATATTAAACTGCCAATGAGTACATATGATGTCTATAATCGAAGTATTTAATTGCTCACAGTTTGGTCACAAACAGACAAAAATGACACTGCACTCCAGTCTATAACATATCAATATATATGCCCTGTTTCAAGATAGGAGTCTACCAAAAAGATAATATCTTTCATGAAAGAAATATGCTCTGTATAAAATAGAAAACTACCAAATAGATAACATCTTTCATGAAAGAAATGTTCACTTACACATGAATCAAAAGTAAAAGAATAACTGAAAAACTAGTACTTCAGAACATACCGGAAACAAATTGATGCGATTCTCAGAAAAAAACATGGGGCTATATAAAAAGTGAAAAACAATGACTGTCAGAATACTTTAATTTCCTCCTGGCAGACAGCACTTGTTCAAGTTAGTAGTTGGAGAGTGGTGTAGTAGTGTTCGCAGCTATGTACATTTCCATCTCCATTAACTGAGAAGTTCATCTCATCTGCATACTGGGCATTTAACAGACAATCAGTAACATTTTACATTAATAATAGCCAACAAATCTATTTAAATATCTATGATTAACAATTTCACAACTACTTCAGTGGCAAAAGTCGGTGTAAAATGTTGCTATTGTGACAAACTTAAACTTATATTGAAATAGTTGCAAAAATTTGAGGAATTTAAATCTCATTACTGGAAATAAATTCCAAAATACTGACTTCCCACTCTCTCTTTTTATCTTGGATCACCCAATACTCATCAGCTGTATGAGACAGCGAGCAATTAAGACAGTTAATACAATGATCTGGCATGAAACACCAACTGCAAAAGAAAAAATCCTCCCCCCCCCCCCCCCCCCCCCAACACAATAGATCTGAAATGTTTTAACTCAAAGATGAAACAATGCATAATCCACACTGTTTTGTCTTCAGGGCCTAATAAAAGACTTACTTAAAGTAATCATAGGTGGTGAGCTATTTTCCCCCTGTGAGCAAGTGGCCTTTTTAAGCCATCCTGTAGCTAGATAAACTTCTTTATGGGGGAAGATCCAATGACACCCATTTTACTACGTTTCTGAATTTTAAAGATGGATGATGAGAAAATCTGCAAAAACCTAGCAGTGAATATAAGTGAAGGATCAGCAGTAGATGTTACCTGCAACAACACTATTACCAATGCTTTTGTGAAGATACTTAACTACAGAGTACTTTCATCAGCAAAATGTAGGAATGTAGAGTAAATAAAACATAACAAGTGGCAAATTTTAACTACAACATTACTAAAAGGATAAATTGCTACTCACTACATGGAGGAGGCATTACGTCACAGGCAACCACAATGGAAAGATTGCTAAGAATTTAACCATTCAGACAAGAAACTCTTTTGGACATAGCTGGGGCACAGCGGCAGGAGGTAGTGGCTAATGTGTGCTTTTTTTGTCCACCTCTATGTGGTGAGTAGCAAACTATTCTTTTCATAATACTGCTGTTATTCCATTCTGGACCTTATGCTGTTTGAAGCCACATTTTTAGCTAAGGTTCAATTTATGTAGTGATGTCAAAAGGTTGTCTGATGAATTGAAGATCAGCATACCGACGCATCCAAATAATTTCAGGTTGCTGGTCACTGCATATCTTTTTTTGCTGCCGACTATCTTCTTAAGACTTAGTGTTAGCATCTATTATAAGTACTGAGATGTACAAGATGGTGCCCACTGAAAAATGCTGTGACACGATGCTTGTAAACAGGCAAAAGTAAATAGTTCATCATGTAAAAACTGTCAGAAATGGGTTCTAAATAGAGTTCTATATGTGAAGTGCAAATTTTGGCTTCATGAAACGTGTGAGAAAATTTGCTTAAAATTTATTAGCGACAATATTCACTGGTCATGGTTTGAAAGTCTGCAGGACAAAAACACAAAACTAGCTTCCACAGTGAGTTGGGAGGAAAAAATTATTAAAGTGCTTTGTAGTGACATTGAACTTTTAAAAGCAGAATTAACAGTGCATAAGCAAGGCATGAAACATGGCAAAAGTGTTTTTCCAAAACAGCTGAGGCGATAGACATAAATAACAGCAAAAATGGACGGAATGATACAGTCATTATGTCAAACAATGAGGCTGGTGCATCTTTGGAAGAAACTCATGTGAAAGTCTCAATACCTAAAAATGTGGACAAGTGTAATGTACAGTAAAAAGAATTCGAAATGTCTCAGTAATGAAAAACAGAGCAAAAAAATGAATTCCTTGTCATAGGTGACCTCTGTTGAAAAATGTGGTAGCGCAGGAATTAAGACCACCAGTTGAAGAAACACTTTAGCAACATATATAGCTCACAGGATAGTTAAGCAAAAGCATCTCAGAAGAATTACAAAGGAGGCGTCTTCATCTACATAGGTACAAATTTTCTTAGAAGTAATACTGAAGAAGAAATTACAAGTGAAATAAGAAATTTAATTTGATCTGCCAGTAACCTGTACAAAAGTCTAGAATCGTGGTGAGCAGTATTAACTACAAAAGATCAGTCAGTGACCAATATATAGACAGAATATATCATGATCTACATGAAAACTGTAATGGTCTAAGAGTTGTGCTTACAAATCCGAAAATGGTTTTAAGTGATAAATGTTCTTCATTTAAATAGGTTAGTAAAACGTTCACTGATACACAAAAAATTCTGAAAAACAGGAAGAACTTATAGGAAACTATGTGGATAAGAAACATATTTGGTAACAAAAATGGCAAGATTGAAACTGTACCTAAGAAAGAGTATGCTTGGACCATAAATGGACGAATTACAAATTATTGTAACTGAACATAGAAATACCAAAGATATATGCCTCAAAGAATGTAGGCTTAAATTCTTAGTAAAATTGAAAATTTCGAATAAGTCAACAGCTTTTGTAGATTTGAGAAATCACATGGAGGCTCTTGAATACTTGCTCATTCTGATATAAAATATCAAATAAGAAATGATTTTATTCATTTGAATGAAGAGAGTATATCTGAAAGCTAGTGTTATCAAGTTGAGGACCCTAACTGTCACAGAAGTTTCAATTTATAGAGAACCAGAAAAAGCTACAATTGAAGCTTTTCTGGTGAAATTTCACTGCCTGCTTGAAAACAAACCTCAGTAAAGAAAAAGGAAAAAAAAAAAAAAAATGATAGCAATAACTGCCGACTTCAATATTAATATCATAGTTGCAAGCAATGACATGTAAAAATTCACTGACTTAATGAAAAACTTTGGCTCCAAAGTAAACTTCATTTAAAACACTAGAGTAAATGCACAGTCATAGACCTGTACTGATAATATTCCAACTAATTATATATTGAAGATGTTTAAATTTCATAGATCTCTGACCACTGTGCATTATTCATTGAACTACCAAAAATTAATAAAGAAATTTCATGTAACAAAAGGCATATAGAAAGGAACTTCAATGAAAAATTTCTGTTATATTTAGAAATATGTTCAGATAGGCTGAATTGCCTTACAACAGCTGTAGTTCGAGTAATAGTAACTTTAACATGTTTTTAAATAACCGCCCTGAAATGTTTAATGAAACTTTTCCACTTAGTACAACATGTGACAAAGTAACTAATAAACTTAAATGGTAAACTCAGTGTATAAAACTTTCTAGCGCCAGGAAGAGGAAACTCCACAATGAACTGAAATATAATTAAAACAGACTTTTACTGAGTAAGTTCATCTTTATAAAGCCACATTTAAAAATACTGTGAAAGCAGCCAAACAAATGGCAAACAATAAGTTGATTGTGCAACATAAAAGTAAGATAAAACCAGTGTGGTCTGTTGTCAAATCAGGGTTAGGTGTTAAAGTTAGCAGTAATGAAGTATTTAGGATTAAAGTAGATGATAGCTTTATGTTACACCAGCTCAAATATCAGAGTGTTTAAATGAATTTTTCATAAATGTGGCAACATTATAAAAAGTAAAGTTGCTACTCACAATATAGCTGAGATGCTGAGTCACAGACAGGCACAACAGAAAGACTGGGACAGGCTTTTTGTTGTGCCTATCAGTGACTCAGCATCTCCGCTATATGGCGAGTGGCAATTTTCCTTTTGATAATATTGTTACATTCCATCCTGGATTTTCCATTGTTTGACTTCATAAATGTGGCACATTCCATCCTGGATTTTCCATTGTTTGACTTCATAAATGTGGCAAAGTCAGATGTTGATGCAGCAGAGTATCAGAGCAAAGTTAATCCCTTTAGACTGCACCAAAAAGCTGACTATCTTAAGAATTTTAAAAAGTCACAATAAAAGATGTAGAAAATGTTATACTATCACTCAAAAATAAAAACTATACCCACTAAAGTGATTAAAACAGTGTGTAACACAACAGCACCTCCCCTAACTCAAATATTCAACCAAACTTCTCACAGGGATGTTTTCCTGATGTTTCGAAGTAGGCCAAAGTCAGACCTCCGTTCAAGAAAGAGTGAAGGGAAGACATGGGAAACTATCATCCTACATCTAGTCAAAAGTGTTAGAAAAAGTAACTGCAAACTAGATCAAAAATTTTATTGTAAAAAATGATATTATTAAAAGTAACCAATTTGGATTTTCTTCTTCTTCTGTAGTGGTCAATCCAAGGATTGGTTTGCAACACCTAGAATGGCAGCTTGTCTCCATTCTGTGCGTCTTTCAGCTTTTCTCTTCATTTCTTTATAAGTGTTACATCCCACGTCTTTCACAATTTGATCCATGTACCTCAGCTGTGGTCTTCCTCTTGGTCTTTTTCCCTCAACATATCCCTCTATGATTGTGTTCAGAAGTCCTTTATGTCTTAATAGATGGCCTGTAAATTGCACTCTTCTTTTAACAATGAAACTCCAGAAGCTTCTCTTCTCACCTGCTCTTTCCAGAACCACTTCGTTTGTGACCTTGTCGATACATTTGATTTTGAGCATGCGTCTATAGCACTACATTTCAAAAGAATTTAGCTTCTGGTCTTCCTCTGTCTCGAGGGTCCATGTTTCACACCCATAGCATGCCACACTCCACACATATGATTTCAAAAATCTTTTCCTGATTTCAAGGCTGATGCTCTCAGATGTTAACATATTTTTCTTCTTGTTAAAAGCAGCCTTTGCTTGAGCAATTCTACTTCTCACTTCTGCCTTGCTCCTTCCATCCCTGGTAATATTACTGCCCAGATAAGTAAATTTATCAACTTGTTCAAGAAGTTCATTGCCTACATGAACTTGGACTTTCACTTGATTTTTTTTTGTTGCATGCCATTACTTTTGTTTTATTAATTCTCATACTATATTCTTCCCCCATAACTTTATCCATTCTATTCAGTAGGACTACAAGATCTTCTTCACCTTCAGCTAGGACAGCTATTTGGATTTTAACCAGGAAATGAATTCTCTGGATGCAGTGAATAACTTTATTGAAAAGATACACAAATCATTGGATCAGAGCAGTAAAGTTGCAGGTATCTTTTGTGACCTCATAAAAGCATTTGACTCTGTGAACCATGGCTTGCTTATCTACAAATTAGGCACATACATGTTACGGACATTGCTCTGAACTGGCTCACATCATACAAACACAACAGAAAACAAATGGTAACTATCATTTCTGATGCAGTGAATTATTACTCTAAATGGAGTACAGTGTCACAAGACATGCATTAAGGCTCTATTTTGGGGCCAATCCTGTTCCTATTCTATGTAAATGACTTACCCATAAATATAAATTCCCCATCAGTTCTGTTTGCAGACAATACTTCTGTTTTAATTGAAGATGGTAACACAGAAAAAATTCTAAGCTCCATCATAAGCAAATTGGATACCTTAGTAAACTGGTTCCAGTTGAATGGATTGAAGCTGAACATTGCGAAAACCCATATGGTACATTTCAAAATTAAACATTCCAAATGTGTGGAAGTTAAAATACAACTTAACAATTAACTTAAAAAAGAAGTTGACACAGGTGAATTCCTAGGACTAAATGTGGACAAGAACTTAAACTGGAATATCATATTGACTTCCTATCAAATAAACTATGCAGTTTTACATTTGCAATGCAAATACCAGCAAATTCCACTGACTTGAGTGCATGAAAAATTGCTTATCATAATTATTTTTAATCTGTTATTAGATATGGTATACTTTTCTGGGGAAGTTCAAGTAGTGTATCTCAAATACTGAAACTTCCAAAGAAAACTGTCAAATACATGTGTACTGCACAGCAAACGGAATCTTGCTGCCCATTATTTTGGAAACTACTAATCCTAACTGTTCCCTCGTCTACGAAATTATAATCTTTTTACACAGCAAACAAAAGTTATTTGAGGAGATTCATTTTAACCATACATATAACATGAGAAATAAAAATAATTTTATGCTAACTATATACCAGCTGAAATTATAAGCATGGAATCTACCGTATATGGGGATGACAATACATAACAAATTAATAGGCAAAAACATATTTAATATGAAGACACAAATTTTAAAAGCAAGGCTACAACAGATTCTGTGAGAGGTCTGCTACTATTCAATAGAAGAATTCATAGAAGTTGAAAAGATAATTTGAGCAAGGGGTAATTAAGTGTTAGATTTTATTTCATATATATATATATATATATATATATATATATATATATATATATATATATATATATATATATATATATATATATATATATATATATATATATATATATATATATAAGGAAACATTCCACGTGGGAAAAATTATATATAAAAACAAAGATGAGGTGACTTACCGAACGAAAGCGCTGGCAGGTCGATAGACACACAAACAAACACAAACATACACACAAAATTCAAGCTTTCGCAACAAACTGTTGCCTCATCAGGAAAGAGGGAAGGAGAGGGGAAGACGAAAGGAAGTGGGTTTTAAGGGAGAGGGTAAGGAGTCATTCCAATCCCGGGAGCGGAAAGACTTACCTTAGGGGGAAAAAAGGACAGGTATACACTCGCACACACGCACATATCCATCCACACATACAGACACAAGCAGACATATTTAAAGACAAAGAGTTTGGGCAGAGATGTCAGTCGAGGCAGAAGTGTAGAGGCAAAGAAGTTGTTGAAAGACAGGTGAGGTATGAGTGGCGGCAACTTGAAATTAGCGGAGATTGAGGCCTGGCGGATGACGAGAAGAGAGGATATACTGAAGGGCAAGTTCCCATCTCCGGAGTTCGGATAGGTTGGTGTTGGTGGGAAGTATCCAGATAACCCGGACGGTGTAACACTGTGCCAAGATGTGCTGGCTGTGCACCAAGGCATGTTTAGCCACAGGGTGATCCTCATTACCAACAAACACTGTCTGCCTGTGTCCATTCATGCGAATGGACAGTTTGTTGCTGGTCATTCCCACATAGAATGCATCACAGTGTAGGCAGGTCAGTTGGTAAATCACGTGGGTGCTTTCACACGTGGCTCTGCCTTTGATCGTGTACACCTTCCGGCTTACAGGACTGGAGTAGGTGGTGGTGGGAGGGTGCATGGGACAGGTTTTGCATCGGGGGCAGTTACAAGGAAAGGAGCCAGAGGGTAGGGAAGGTGGTTTGGGGATTTCATAGGGATGAACTAACAGGTTACGAAGGTTAGGTGGACGGCGGAAAGACACTGTTGGCGGAGTGAGGAGGATTTCATGAAGGATGGATCTCATTTCAGGGCAGGATTTCAGGAAGTCGTATCCCTGCTGGAGAGCCACATTCAGAGTCTGGTCCAGTCCCGGAAAGTATCCTGTCACAAGTGGGGCACTTTTGTGGTTCTCCTGTGGGGGATTCTGGGTTTGAGGGGACGAGGAAGTGGCTCTGGTTATTTGCTTCTGTACCAGGTCAGGAGGGTAGTTGTGGGATGCGAAAGCTGTTTTCAGGTTGTTGGTGTAATGATTCAGGGATTCTGGACTGGAGCAGATTCGTTTGCCACGAAGACCTACGCTGTAGGGAATGGACCGTTTGATGTGGAATGGGTGGCAGCTGTCATAATGGAGGTACTGTTGCTTGTTGGTGGGTTTGATGTGGACGGACGTGTGAAGTTGGCCATTGGACAGGTGGAGGTCAACGTCAAGGAAAGTGGCATGGGATTTGGAGTAGGTCCAGGTGAATCTGATGGAACCAAAGGAGTTGAGGTTGGAGAGGAAATTCTGGAGTTCTTCATAATGTAGGTACTGCTGCTTGTTGGTGGGTTTGATGTGGACTCATAATGGAGGTACTGTTACGCAGTTTTTTCGAAATTTTCCCGAATTTCTCCGTCCTTTAACGTGTTTTGGCGGCAACACAACCACCTAACCTTTATGCACATCGTTGTCTACCAACCCAAGTCCAACATAGCCCAGCTGTAACCACACCTTTTCGCCTTTTTTCATTCCAGATCTCCAGTTACTTTCCGGTTCACCTTTATTTCTCCCCATATATTTTTATCCTGGATAGCCACATTCAGAGTCTGATCCAGTCCCAGAAAGTATCCTGTCATAAGTGGAGCACTTTTGGAGTTCTTCTGTGGGAGGTTCTGGGTTTGAGGGGATGAGGAAGTGGCTCTGGTTATTTGCTTCTGTACCAGGTCAGGAGGGTAGTTGCGGGATGCGAAAGCTGTTTTCAGGTTGTTGGTGTAATGGTTCAGGGATTCCGGACTGGAGCAGATTCGTTTGCCACAAAGACCTAGGCTGTAGGGAAGGGACCGTTTGATGTGGAATGGGTAGCAGCTGTCATAATGGAGGTACTGTTGCTTGTTGGTGGGTTTGATGTGGACGGACGTGTGAAGCTGGCCATTGGACAGATGGAGGTCAACGTCAAGGAAAGTGGCATTGGATTTGGAGTAGGACCAGGTGAATCTGATGGAACCAAAGGAGTTGAGGTTGGAGAGGAAATTCTGGAGTTCTTCTTCACTGTGAGTCTAGATCATGAAGATGTCATCAATAAATCTGTAATAAAAACTTTGGGTTGGCAGGCCTGGGTAATCAAGAAGGCTTCCTCTAAGTGACCCATAAATAGGTTGGCGTACGAGGGGGCCATCCTGGTACCCATGAGTGTTCCCTTTAATTGTTGGTATGTCTGGCCATCAAAAGTGAAGAAGTTGTGGGTCAGGATGAAGCTGGCTAAGGTAATGAGGTAAGAGGTTTTAGGTAGGGTGGCAGGTGATCGGCGTGAAAGGAAGTGCTCCATCGCAGCGAGGCCCTGGACGTGCGGAATATTTGTGTATTAGGAAGTGGCATCAACGGCTGCAAGGATGGTTTCCGGGGGTAACAGATTGGGTAAGGATTCCAGGCATTCCAGAAAGTGGTTGGTGTCTTTGATGAAGGATGGGAGACTGCATGTAATGGGTTGAAGGTGTTGATCTACGTAGGCAGAGATACGTACTGTGGGGGCTTCGTAACCAGCTACAATGGGGCGGCCGGGATGTTTGGGTTTGTGAATTTTAGGAAGAAGGAAGAAGGTAGGGGTGCCACGTGTGAAAGCACCCACGTGATTTACCAACTGACCTGCCTACACTGTGAAGCTTTCTATGTGGGAATGACCAGCAACAAACTGTCCATTTGCATGAATGGACACAAGCAGACAGTGTTTGTTGGTAATGAGGATCACCCTGTGGCTAAACATGCCTTGGTGCAGCACGGCCAGCACATCTTGGCACAGTGTTACACCGTTCGGGTTATCTGGATACTTCCCACTAACACCAACCTGTCAGAACTCCGGAGATGGGAACTTGCCCTTCAGTATATCTTCTCTTCTTGTTACCTGCCAGGCCTCAATCTCCACTATTTTCAATTTTCCGCCGCTCATACCTCACCTGTCTTTCAACAACATCTTTGCCTCTGTACTTCAACCTCGACTGACATCTCTGCCGAAACTCTTTGCCTTTACAAATGTCTGCTTGTGTCTGTGTACATGCGGATGGGTATCTGTGTGTGTGCGAGTGTATACCTGTCCTTTTTCCCCCTAAGGTAAGTCTTTCCGCTCCCGGGATTGGAATGACTCTTTACCCTCTCCCTTAAAACCCATATCCTTTTGTCTTTCCTTCTCCTTCCCTCTTTCCTGACGAGGCAACCATTGGTTGCGAAAGCTAGAATTTTGTGTGTATGTTTGTGTTTGTTTGTGTGTCTATCGACCTGCCAGCGCTTTTGTTTGGTAAGTTTCATCATCTTTCTTTTTAGATATATTTTTCCCACGTGGAATGTTTCCCTCTATTATATTCATATCATTAATTTGAAGCCAACAATCACGTTTGTTATTGTTATCGTTATTGTTATTGTCACTGTTACATTTCGAAGTCTTTTCTGTCGTCTTATTTCCTCCTTCTGTTTTTGCCATCACTTTCTATTCACCTTCTCCTTTTTTACCGTAATCCAGTATACAATTTTATCCCGTCGATATACACTCAATAATACGTAATAATACGTAAATCACTTCCAAACCATAACCAAAAAAATTTTTTTTTCCGCTTTGCTGCTATAAAATCCACCGTTTCCAGTCCACAAACAGTTCCTTTCAGCTATTAAACAACCCTTTCGGCAGTTTTAATAACTTTTGCTTTATTTCCATTTCCGTTTTTCTCACATCACCGATCATTTTTAGCCGCTTCCCACAGGTTTTAACGTCATTATTTCTTCATCAAACAATTGTTAGCTTCATTTCCATAATCTGTCACCACCAAACCACTCCTTTTAATACATCCTCACGTAGTTTTTTCGAAATTTTCCCGAATTTCCCCACCCTTTAACGTGTTTTGGCGGCAACACAACCACCTAACCTTTATGCACATCATTGTCTACCTACACAAGTTCACCACAGGATCAACATAGCCCAGCCCTAACCAACCCTTTTTCGCCTTTTTTCACACCAGATCTCCATTTGCTTTCTAATTTTACCTTTATCTCTCCCCATATATTTTTTCATATTTATTCTCATTTTCATTTCAGCCTCGTGTTCCACTTTCCACCTTCTAGTACCATGTCACCCTCACAACACCTTCACAACGACCCCATTAAGTTTTATTTACATTCCCTCCGGAAAATGTCTGCTTGTGTCTGTGTATGTGTGGATGGATATGTGTGTGTGTGTGCGAGTGTATACCTGTCCTTTTTTCCCCCTAAGGTAAGTCTTTCCGCTCCCGGGATTGGAATGACTCCTTACCCTCTCCCTTAAAACCCATATCCTTTTGTCTTTCCTTCTCCTTCCCTCTTTCCTGACGAGGCAACCATTGGTTGCGAAAGCTAGAATTTTGTGTGTACGTTTGTGTGTCTATCGACCTGCCAGCGCTTTTGTTTGGTAAGTTTCATCATCTTTCTTTTTAGATATATTTTTCCCACGTGGAATGTTTCCCTCTATTATATTCATATCATATATATATATATATCTTTTTTTTTTTTTTTTTTTTTTTAAAAGTTTGCAAAGTAATATTTCAGAGCTAGATCACAAATGTAAGGACTATGGTATGAAGATTAGCATCTCCAAAACGAAAGTAATGTCAGTGGGAAAGAAATATAAACGGATTGAGTGCCAAATAGGAGGAACAAAGTTAGAACAGGTGGACGGTTTCAAGTACTTAGGATGCATATTCTCACAGGATGGCAACATAATGAAGGAACTGGAAGCGAGGTGTAGCAAAGCTAATGCAGTGAGCGCTCAGCTACGATCTCCTCTCTTCTGCAAGAAGGAAGTCAGTACCAAGACTAAGTTATCTGTGCACCGTTCAATCTTTCGACCAACTTTGTTGTATGGGAGCGAAAGCTGGGTGGATTCAGGTTACCTTATCAACAAGGTTGAGGTTACGGATATGAAAGTAGCTAGGATGATTGCAGGTACTAGTAGATGGGAACAATGGCAGGAGGGTGTCCACAATAAGGAAACCAAAGAAAAACTGGGAATGAACTCTATAGGTGTAGCAGTCAGGGCGAACAGGCTTAGATGGTGGGGTCATGTTACACGCATGGGAGAAGCAAGGTTACCCAAGAGACTCATGGATTCAGCAGTAGAGGGTAAGAGGAGTCGGGGCAGACCGAGGAGAAGGTACCTGGATTCGGTTAAGAATGATTATGAAGTAATAGGTTTAACATCAGAAGAGACACCAATGTTAGCACTGAATAGGGGATCATAGAAGAACTGTATAAGGGGGCTATGCTCCAGACTGAACGCTGAAAGGCATAATCAGTCTTCAATGATGATATATATATATATAATATGGTCTATCGACCTGCCAGCACTTTCGTTCGGTAAGTCACATCATCTGAGTTTTTAGATATATTTTTCCCACGTGGAATGTTTCCCTCTATATATATACAGAGGGAAACATTCCACGTAGGAAAAATATATCTAAAAACAAAGATGATGTGACTTACCAAATGAAAGTGCTGGCAGGTCGACAGACACACAAACAAACACAAACATACACACAAAATTCAAGCTTTCGCAACAAACTGTTGCCTCATCAGGAAAGAGGGAAGGAGAGGGAAAGACGAAAGGATGTGGGTTTTAAGGGAGAGGGAAAGGAGTCATTCCAATCCCGGGAGCGGAAAGACTTACCTTAGGGGGAAAAAAGGACGGGTATACACTCGCACACACACACATATCCATCCACACATATACAGACACAAGCAGACATATATTTGTTTGTGTGTCTGTCGACCTGCCAGCACTTTCATTTGGTAAGTCACATCATCATCATCTTTGTTTTTATATATATATATATAGAAGTAAACATTCCACGTGGGGTCTGTGTATGTGCGGATGGATGTGTGTGTGTGCGCGAGTGTATACCCCTTTTTTCCCCCAAGGTAAGTCTTTCCGCTCCCGGGATTGGAATGACTCCTTACCCTCTCCCTTAAAACCCACATCCTTTCGTCTTTCCCTCTCCTTCTGTCTTTCCTGATGAGGCAACAGTTTGTTGCGAAAGCTTGAATTTCATGAGTATGTTTGTGTTTGTTTGTGTGCCTATAGACCTGCCAGCACTTTTGTTCGGTAAGTCACATCATATATATATTTTGTATTATTATTACGATAGAGGTTGTATTATTATTACGATGCCGTATATTATTATTACGATGCCGTTTGTTAATGTTAGCTGTTCTATGTTTATGGTGAAATTTTGCCGCAATTTGGATGTGTCTCCCATACCTGAATCAGATGATTTAGATTATGTATGTTATGAGACAAATAAACCACAATTCACAATATTTTCATTAGTTTTGCACATTCTAATGGTCTTTTACAAGCCAGCATAAAACACTTTCAGTGCCTATTGCAGGTGTGCTGTGTCAGCTGACATCACCCATATTACAATTGCCTTGTAGCAAACGAACTTGCATTAGCAGTAGCAACACAAACTGTAACCAAAGTCGCTGAACAATGGTGATTAAAACCAACAGATATATTGTAATCCAACGTCATTTATTCAATACACGCTACCAGTTTCGAAGTCAAAAAGTATCATCTTCAGGTTCCAACTGCAATATGGCATAGAAACTGGTAGTATGTTTTGAGTAAAAGATGTTGGATTACAATATAGCTGCTAGTTTTACCCATCATTATTCAAGTACCATATTTACCAGATTATAAGATGAGGTTTTTTCCCAATTTGCCATCTGAAAAATATAGTGTTATCTTGTATTTGTGGCTTAAAACTATGGCTGCTAAGATTACAATTTTTATATTGTTTAGTAGAGTCTGTAGGGATTGTCTTACATTCACATGTGAAACTTTGGCTATTGAGGTCACATGCAGATTTATTTTGAAGAATTCAAAAGAGCAGGTCTGAGCAAATGAACTCAATTTTGAACAGGCTCAAGATTTTTCAATACACTGAAGGGTTCAATAAAGCATTGATGTTGCTCAAACAATTACATGACATTTGATTCATATGGCGGTAGTGCAAGGCATACATGAGAAATTATAAATTTGTAAATACAACAATCCACTGCTCTGCTTAAAATTTGACAATTTTGTGACAGAAAGAAAATAGCATCAAATTCTAACATCTCACAAACTCTTGTTATATTTGAATAGGTTTGCAATAAAAGTTCTTATAGATGTATCAATACCGTGTAAAAACATAATGCAGCTTTTTAAGTTAAGGTAACATTTAAAAACGGTATGTTGTCCTTCAAAAACCATTACTTACTGCTGAATTCAGATTAATATTTTATTTGATTATGAGAGTCTGTAATGATTTACTAAGTGGGTTGTAAATGAGAAATTCAGTCACTGTTTTCATATTAGAATACCACGTAAAAACACTGCCAGCTTTTAGTCAGTTTTAGAATATGATGCTGACATTCAGATGTAACAAGAAGGAAAATTTATCGAGGACAGGTCTAACAAATGAAATAAATCATACAAAACTAACTGTAATTATTGATGCGAGAATAAATTACAGTGTCCTGTAATGGAGGTAGTACCAACAGATGTCAGTAGATAGCAGGACGAGCACAAGTTCGAAAACTGGATTGAATGGTGATTCGATGTTTTATTTATGATTAGTTGCTGTTGTTAATATGTGTTTTGTGCTGCAGTGTTGTCAATACTTATTGTAACACACGATGAAAGTAAGATGGGAGTAAAAGGGAGTGTGTCAGCTGCTGGTTCTATGCAGCCAATTAGAGATGTATTCAGACAAAAAATGCTGTTTTCTCAGGTCCCGCAGTAATCACAACCTCAGAAATCATAGGAGAAACAACCTAATATTAGTGACAATGAAGATATAAATCTCACAACTGTGCTGTGAGAATAATGATGATTAAAAATAATGATACTACAGATGACGAAATAGTAAGTGAAAAATGTAGAAAAGAAAATGGTCTGCAAATTAATGCAAACCATTTGTTTTCATTTATTTTATTTTCCCTTTTATAATCAAAATGCAGACAATCAATAAGTGGCATAAATTTAGAATAGATAGAATGGTAACTTCTTGGGCTGATACTTTATGTCAATAAAACAGCTTGTAATTTTGATTAGTCAGAATACGTTAAAAACAAATTTTTCTCAAGAAGCCTCTTGGAAAAGAAGGGGTCATCTTAATAATCGAGGTTGTCTTGTACTCCGGTAAATTTGGCACTTCTTGTACAGATGCTGTCCCACTGTCCTCGATGGATTACAAGAGAGCTGTAACCAAGGTGCTATTCATATGAGCCCAACCAACCAAGGACACAGAGCCAGCAGCCACTGTAATCAGATGAATGTTGTACTATCCGTGGAACTGATTTCTTGGTTCGGCAGCAGCTATGATATTGTACTTCACATGGATTTTATGAATAAACATCACTCTAAAGTTAGTCTGACATGGTGTGTGGTAGAGATGGACCGTACATCATTCTGTTTAGGTACCACTGCCACAAGGCACACTTCTGGGCGAGTGAACACCATCTAAAGTGTTCTTAGAAATGACTTACGAGATACAATATTACAAGAAACAGGAAAAAAATAGTCTGGTTTTACATAAGAGCAGATTTGCCAGTCAGTAGTCTGTAAGTAGTGTAATCAATAAGGGAGACTGCGGAACTGGATAAGGCACAATGGCTGTTGCAGGGTTCAAGTTTTTCTTCCTTCAGTAGGTCAGAAGGTCCAACTCATGATCAGTGAATCACTGAATTACAAGGTTTAACTAGACACTGCAAATTTTTGTGTTGTTGTGGACAACCATACAGTGATGTCATGTTGCGTGACACTACATCTCAAAATACTTGCGACGATAGAATTCATGTAACTATTTTAAAACAACCTGATCGTCCTTCAGATACAGTGTTACAGTTGACTGAGGATCACGACACTTAAGATGTAATTGAGTGTGAGATGCAAATGTCAAACATTAAAGAACTGCACAGTAACAGTGTTAGTAATGCTGTAGGAGGTAAGGAATCCTGTGCTCATCCAGCCCGTGTGACACAGAGTGTGACATCAAGTACAGATATAAACAGTGCCATGCCACACTGGCAGAATGCTGCTAGACAGAACAACACAGCAAAGTGTTGCCCAAAGTGCTTTAGTTGCCATAACCGTGCTCAGTGCCTAAGTCACAACACTATTTGTTATTTTTGCAACAAAAAAGGACAAGTTCAGCCAGTATGAATGAAAAAGCTACTTGGACAGAAAATTCCCAAGCAACATGCCACTAAAACAGTTCACAGCATTATTGTTGTCACGACACAGCCATCTACAGAACAGTGCGACCCAGCGGCTGTAGTAAGTGCTGTGAAAGTTCGCTAAGAAAGATGTAAAATTCCAACTGTACACTGGTGCCTCAGCTACACTTGTGAACAAACTCACTTATTAATTATTAGGTTCACCAATACTGAGTCAAACTAGTTTTCAAGGTGTAACAATGACAGTTGTATTCAAAGTGCTTTCCACCAAATCTTCGCAGAATATTTTTGGCTTAGATTCTTTTGACATTTCTGGATTGTCAACACACAAGTCAGCGCTGCAAATTTCAACAGATGCGTCTATAGACAAGTTTCAAGCAATGTGTGACAAATTTAGGGAACTTTTCAGCAACAGTCTCAGTTGTGCAAACAGTGACATCTACATCTACAACTGCACTCTGCAAACCACCGTGAGGTGCACAGCAGAGCATATGTCCTATTGTATCAATTATTAGGGTCTCTTCCCATTCCATTCATGTATGGAGTGCAGGAAGAATTATTGTTTGAATGCCTCTGTGAGTGCAATAATTATTCTGATCTCAGCCTCATAATCCCAATATGGGCCATACATAGGGGATTGTGGTATATTTTTAACATCCATCTTCAAAGAGTCTTTCAGTTCAGTTCCTTCAGTATTTCTGCGACGCTCTCCCATGGGTAATACCTGTGATCATTTGTGCTATCCTTCCATGTATACATTCAATGTCCCCTGTCAGTCCTATCTAGTACTGGTCCCAGACACTTGAGCAATAATCTAGAACCAGTCGCATGAGTGATTTGTAAGCAATCTTCTTTGTAGATTGATAGCACTTCCCCAGTATTCTACCAATAAACCAGAGTCTACCGCCTGCTTTACCCATGGCTCAACCTATGTGATCATTCCATTTCATATGCCTAGAAAGTGTTACACCCAGGTATTTGTATAAGTTGGCCATTCCAACAGTGACTCATTGATATTATAGTCACAGGACACTACAAGTTTTTCATTTCGTAAAGTGCAAAATCCCCCCCACGAACCATGGATCTTGCCGTTGGTGTTGAGGCTTACGTGCCTCAACAATACAGATAGCCGTACTGTAGGTGCAACCACAATGGAGGGGTATCTGTTGAGAGGCCAGACAAACGTGTGGTTCCTGAAGAGGGGCAGCAGCCTTTTCAATAGTTGCAGGGGCAACAGTCTGGATGACTGACTGATCTGGCCTTGTAACGCTAACCAAAACGGCCTTTCTGTTGTGGTACTGCGAACGGCTGAAAGCAAGGGGAAACTACAGCCGTAATTTTTCCCGAGGGCATGCAGCTGTACTGTATGATTAAATGATGATGGTATCCTCTTGGGTAAAATATTCCGGAGGTAAAATAGTCCCACATTCGGATCTCCGGGCAGGGATTACTCAAGAGGATGTCGTTATCAAGAGAAAGAAAACTGGCATTCTACGGATTGGAGTGTGGAATGTCAGATCCCTTAATCGGGCAGGTAGGTTAGAGGATTTAAAAAGGGAAATGGATAGGTTAAGGTTAGATATAATGGGAATTAGTGAAGTACAGTGGTAGGAGGAACAAGACTTTTGGTCAGGTGAATACAGGGTTATAAATACAAAATCAAATAGGGGTAATGCAGGAGTTGGTTTAATAATAAATAAAAAATAGGAGTGCAAATAAGCTACTACGAACAGCATAGTGAATGCATTATTGTAGCCAAGACAGACACAAAGTTTATATGCCAACTAGCTCTGCAGATGATGAAGAAATTGATGAAATCTATGAGATAAAAGAAATTATTCAGGTAGTGAAGGGAGACAAAAATTTAATAGTCATAAGGAAAAGGAAGAGAAGGAAACATAGTAGGTGAATATGGATTAGGGCTAAGAAATGAAAGAGGAAGCCGCCTGGTAGAATTTTACTAGAAGGTTTCAGATAGATTATATAATGGTAAGACAGAGATTTAGGAACCAGGTTTTAAACTGTAAGACATTTCCAGGGGCAGATGTGGACTCTGACCACAATCTATTGGTTATGAACTGTAGATTAAAACTGAAGAAACAGCAAAAAAGGTGGGAATTTAAGAAGATGGGACCCAGATAAACTGAAAGAACCAGACATTGTATAGAGTTTCAGGGAGAGCATAAGGGAACAACTGCCAGGAATGGGGGAAAGAAGTACAGTAGAAGAAGAATGGGTAGCTTTGAGGGATGAAGTAGTGAAGGCAGCAGACGATCAAGTAGGTAAAAAGACGAGGGCTAGTAGAAATCCTTGGGAAACAGAAGAGATACTGAATTTAATTGATGAAAGGAGAAAATACAAAAATGCAGTAAATCAAGCAGGCAAAAAGGAATACAACGTCTCAAAAATGAGTTCGACAGGAAGTGCAAAATAACTAAGCAGGGATGGCTAGAGGACAAATGTAAAGATGTAGAGGCTTATCTCACGAGGGGTAAGACAGATACTGCCTACAGGAAAATTACAGAGACCTTTGGAGAAAAGAGAACCACTTGCATGAATATAAAGAGCTCAGATGGAAACTCAGTTCTAAGTAAAGAAGGTAAAGCAGAAAGGTGGAAGGAGTATATAGAGGGTCTATACAGGGGCGATGTTCTTGAGAACAATATTATGGAAATGGAAGAGGATGTACATGAAGATGAAATGGGAAATATGATACTGAAGAGTTTGACAGAGCACTGAAAGACTTAAGTCGAAACAAGGCCCCTGGAGTAGACAACATTCCATTAGAACTACTTACAGCCTTGGGAGAGCCAGTCCTGACAAAACTCTACCATCTGGTGAGCAAGATGTATGAGACAGGCGAAATTCCCTCAGACTTCAAGAAGAATATAATAAGTCCAATCCCAAAGAAAGCAGGTGTTGACAAATGTGAAAATTATTGAACTATCAGTTTAATACATCACAGCTGCAAAATACTAATGCGAATTCTTTACAGACGAATGGAAAAAATGGTAGAAGCTGACCTCGGGGAAGATCAGTTTGGATTCCGTAGAAATGTTGGAACACGTGAGGCGATACTGACCCTACGGCTTATCTTAGAAGAAAGACTAAGGAAAGGCAAACCTATGTTTCTAGCATTTGTAGACTTAAAGAAAGCTTTTCACAATGTTGACTGGAATACTCTCTTTCAAATTCTGAAGGTGGCAGGGGTAAAATGCAGGGAGCGAAAGGCTATTTACAATTTGTACAGAAACCAGATGGCAGTTATAAGAGTCGAGGGGCATGAAAGGGAAGTAGTGGTTGGGAAGGGAGTGAGACAGGGTTGTAGCCTCTCCCAGATGTTATTCAATCTGTATATTGAGCAAGCAGTAAAGGAAACAAAAGAAAAATTCGGATTAGGTATTAAAATCCATGGAGAAGAAATAAAAAATTTGAGGTTCGCCGATGACATTGTAATTCTATCAGAGACAGCAAAGGACTTGGAAGAGCAGTTGAATGGAATGGACAGTGTCTTGAAAGGGGGGTATAAGATGAACATCAACAAAAGCAAAATGAGGATAATGGAATATAGTCTAATTAAGTCGGGTGATGCTGAGGGAATTAGATTAGGAAATGAGATTCTTAAAGTAGTAAAGGAGTTTTGCTATTTGGGGAGCAAAATAACTGATGATGGTTGAAGTAGAGAGTATATAAAATGTAGACCTACAATGGCAAGGAAAGTGTTTCTGAGGAAGAGTAATTTGTTAACATCGAGTATTGATTTAAGTGTCAGGAAGTGGTTTCTGAAAGTATTTGTATGGAGTGTAACCTTGTACAGAAGTGAAACATGGACGATAGATAGTTTAGACAAGAAGAGAATATAAGCTTTCGAAATGTGGTGTTACAGAAGAATGAAGAAGATTAGATGTGTAGATCACATCACTAATGAGGAGGTATTGAACAGAATTGGGGAGAAGAGGAATTTGTGGCACAACTTGACTAGAAGAAGGGATCGGTTGCTTGGACAGGTTCTGAGGCAACAAGGGATCATCAATTTAGTACTGGGGGGCAGTGTGGAGGGTACAAATTGTAGAGGGAGACCAAGAGATGAATACACTAAGCAGATTTAGAAAGATTTAGGGTGCAGTAGGTACTGGGAGATGAAGAAGCTTGCACAGGATAGGGTAGCATGGAGAGCTGCATCAAACCAGCCTCAGGACTGGAAGACAACAACAACAACAACAACAACAACAACAACAACAAAGTGCAAAATTTTACATTTCTGAACCTTTAGAGGAAGTTGTCTATCTCTGCACAACTGATGTTTTGTTGAGCTACGCAACTGCCCATGGCCATTAGGAACAGGTCACTGAACAACTACGACAACGGCAATCTGATGGGGTCATCAAGTCAATCAGTGTTAAGTCAGTGGTCCTCCCCATTAGTCATCCTTCGCAAACCTTTGGATGTCTTCAACTGCATGTAGTCAACTGTGAACTCCCAGATAGTGATAGATAAATACCTTTTGCCCTGTCCCAAGGAACAGATGGGCAGATTAGGCGAGCGTCATTATTTTTCCAAGATAAACTTGGTGGCTGCTTACTATAAATGCCTTTGGATGATTATTCAAATAAATTTTTTGCTAGCAATACTCAACTCGGGTTATTTAAATTTCAATGCCTGCCCTTTGGTAGTGCCTCAGCACCAACAATCTTTCAACACTTTTCCGAACAAGTTGCAGAACATTTAGCCAATCTAGAGTGCCTTTTTCAAGTACTGTTATCAGCAGGCCTCAAGTGTTGCAAAAAGACAAGTGCTCTTTTTTCCAGACAGGAATTGAATATTTGGGATGTGTCGTTAATGTGCAGGTTATTCACCCCACCCAGACCCATTTGCAAGCCATCAAAGATTTGCCAGCTCCCAAAATTCTAAAGGAACTGCAACAGTGTTAGGCAAACTGAACTACTACTTCAAATTCATTCCTAACACCTCCTGGATTGCAGCTCCACTTCTCAAGTTATGGCATACAGATGATCCTTTTCCATGGACCAAGGAGTGTCACTTCGCTTTTGATCAACTGAAATGGCGCGCTACATAGTCACATGTGCCTCATACATTTTGATCTGGGTAAATCAGTGGTGTTAGCAGTTGATGCTTCTTCTCTTGGCCTAGGTGCTGTTTTGTCACATCATGTCAGATCAATGGATTGTCCAATAGCATCTGCCTCCAAATTTCTGACTAAGGCTCAGGCAAATTCCAGTCAGACTGAAAAAGAAGCACTGGCTATTATTTATGGTGTAACCAAGTTTCATCATTACGTCTATGGAAGGAAGTTCTACTTGGTCATGGATCACTAGCCACTCACTTCACTCTTCCACCCAACCAAGCTTGTTCCGCAACACATGGCACACACATTGCAATGATGGGCTTTATTACTGTCAAACTACAACTATGAACTCTTGTACCACCAATGTGTTGCAAAGGTTACTGGTTGACCAGGATGATCAGTTCGATTCCTCTGACACATTGTGTTATCAGACTGATGCTCTGGACACTTCCACAGTTCACAATTTTCCCACAGACTTTCGTTGCTTAGCACAGGGGACAGCTGCAGATGCATATTTAACCATTGTGCTGAATTACATGTGCACAGGGTGGCTAAGGAGAGTGAAAGACATTCTTTGGCCAGAAGTACATCAACAATTCACTCGTCAAAAAGCCTTGTCAGTACAGCATCAAGTTTCACTGTTACACACTGAGAATGACCAGGCCCGGGTCATCATCCATGTACTTTTCAGCAATATGTTTTAAAGTTGTTGCATCAGGGACACTGGGGTACCGTGAGGACAAAGCTGCTTGCTTGAAGCCATTGTTCTTGGCCAGGGATGGATGCCTAAACTGAAGACATGACAACACGCTGCGCAACTTGCATAGAGCAACAGGCGGTTCCACCTCCAGTGCTTATCTGACTGGATATGCCCCAACAGTCCATGGAAATGCACCCACATTGATTTTTCTGGACTTTTCTGGAACACACAATGTGTTATTGTAGTGGATGCCTCCAGTCATTTCTTTCTTTGTAGTTCCGATGAACTCTATTGCATCGACCAGTACAATCAGAACACTTACTTAAATTTTTGCACCAAGGGCTTGCCACAAAGTGTTAGTGTCTGATAATGAACCACAGTTCACCTCAAACGAATTTGAACTATTTTGCAAGGCCAATGGTACTGAACACATGATCACAATGCCGTTCAACCAAAAATCAAATGGTGAAGCTGAATTTTTCATGTGAACATTCAAGGTGAAGGTGAGTAGAGTCTATGAAACACCCACGGGAGTAGGCATTGCAATTGTTCTTGTCCACCTACCGCGTAATGCCTCAAGATGGAACTTCCCCAGCTGCACTCCTGCACGGCCGCCAGCATCGCATCCTGCTTCATCTGCTACACCAACCAATGAGGAGTGCCAGTCAGTACAAGGATTCTCATTTTCAAACCCAAGACTTTCCAGTCCGAACAGTGATGGTAACAGGGGACCATTTTAAGTGTCCTTGGACATAACATGTTTTCGGTTACTTCACCTATAGGGTCGCTGCTCAAAAGACACCAGAACTAGATTTGTTCTCTATGATTCTGTGATCTTGCCAATGCATTTCATTTTTCAGAACACATCTAGGAGCCAGGGTCATGGCCGCCCACCACAGACCAGATGGTGCCTCAGCCCGAGGCGCTTCCCATGGAAGTGGAAGTGCCCTCACCCCTGATGCCATCATCATGGTAGCCCATGTCACCACAGCCAATGCTTAGGTGCCCTGCCATCTCCCTCTCCGAGGGGGGGTCCTCCAGTGTTCGAGACTCCAGTCCTGGATATAAGTGTGTGACCTCCCAGCACTCTGCCAGGTTTACCCATAGGGGCTCAGGTTGAATGCTGAGTCATGGACAGGAGCCTGTCACTGGCATCAGTCCCAGTTCCTGATCCATCTACTGTGCCTGCACTCAGACCTCCCCCTCGCTGCTGATTTGCACCGCAACCATATGCTACCATGGCCAGGAAATTTGGGGTGGGGAGGGCAGCGAAGAGGGGCAAGTGTTGTGTGCTATGCACAGCACGCACAACCAGGCAGCATAACAGTGTTGATAGGTCAAACAACACACACCAGAGACAGAGTATAGCCCAGCGATTGCAGCAACAAGAAGTCACAGCATTGGCGCCACCACAGAAGTGATATGCGCCAGTGCCACAGCAGAGTGGGCAGTTCCAAGTCAGCTCAATTACCAAGAAGACTGCCTTCTACTTGTGTACTTCACACCACATTGTCTACTTCTAGTGAGTCAATACCGCCTGTCTTCAGTGAACACTCTCGTGGAACAAGAACTCTTTACAATGCAGCCTTAGCTTCAGGAACAGTAGATGTATTTTAGGATCTGCTGCCTGAACCGATCTGTATAAAGTTGAGTATTCATCAATAAATCTGTGTATTCCTGTCACTAATCATTATTATTGTTTCAGTGTTCTCCTCTCATAGTGGTTTTCTCAGTACACTATAAACAGTCGAGGGTGATGCTGAGTAAAATCTCCTGTGGTTGTATCAACAGTACGATTCAACACAACTTACAGGTACTGGACAAGGAAGATTTGGAATAGGAAGTATTCTAAGCCAGTTGCCACAGAGGAAAGAAGCCATAAAGACTTCTGCATCACCTTCAACAGGTGATGGAAAACTTTATAACCATCAGTGCCATGATAAGATTACAGAAGTAAAACCGTGGGAAGTCTGGTACTGAGCGCCGCAGGTTTCTAATCTGTGCCAGACAGCATGGAACTTGATGACCCCTAGAGTTCTCTGCAGCAGTCACGCCGTAAGCCGTGGCTGCATGTGCTCCTGGCCCCATAGTCTAATGTAAGGGCGCCACTGTGGAGCACAAGGTCCCAGCGGCCAATAGCGTGTATTAGGTGGCAGCCTCTCACACAGCGAAGCAATCTGGTATTCGCGTTGAGTCGGTTGATATCTCGCTTACAGACATCATGTTTATGTTGCGTATGCTTACATCCTGTTTATGAGTGGACGTTGTTTTGCATGGAGGCTAAGATGGTCTGTCTTCTGGAACAACAGCAGCTGCTATGCATCAGCAGCAGCTCCAGTTAGACATCTTACAAAAGTCAATGCGGTTGTTAATGGCCAAAGCTGATGCCCGGGATGCATTACCACAAAAGCTTCCAAGTCATCAGGTGTCCGATGTTTTCCCACGTCCGCTGTCATTCCCACCATTTAATGACACTGAACAAGACTGGGAAACAAACTTACATTGGCTGAAACAACATTTCATGAATTTTCAAGTCATGGATGACCCCTTGCAGCGGTCGTTGTTTTTGTCTTGGGCCTCCCCAGACACATTCTTTCTTCTCCGCAAGTTGTCACCCTTGTCCGATCCTGTTGCTCTCTCTTTCCAGGAGATATGCTTTTCGCTGACAAACTATTATTCACAGCACTTCCATCAGTGCCATAAACAGCCTGGTCAATCCTATTGTTCCTGGGTCACGGCCTTGCAGGTTCTCAGCTGTCGATGCGATTTTACATGCACCAATCAGCAGTGTAAGGCTTCATTTACGGACTCCCTGATCCAGGATGTGGTGGTTCAGCTGGCTCCCGATCCTGAGGTCCGCACTGTGGCACTGAAACTCGATAATCCCTCACTGGAAGAGATTCTCCGCATTGCCCACTCATTTGGAATTGCTCAGGCGGCTAACGAGTGTCTCATCACGTGGCCACAAGTGGCAGCGATCGATTCGTCTCTGTGGGTTCCACCCTCACGACGTAGACGTAGCCCAGCCAACTGAGGCAAGCGCTGCTGGGACTCCTCTTTGTCCGACATCTCTATGGCTTCAGAGCCTCCGGTTGCCCCTCATGGCTGCTTGCACAGCCCGCTCCCATCTTGCCCACAGTGCTTTACCACACACTCTCGAGCTGAAAACGTGCACACTGTGTGAGGAGGAGGGCCACATCTGATCTGTCTGTTGTAGTTGCTTGACTAGCTCCCGTCCTGCCTCAGGATACAGTACATGCTCTGCAATCGGTCGTCCCGCTGGAGGACCCATCAGCATGGAAGCTATTTCTCACACTCCGCCTTTTTACTGAGGATGTCAGTTTTCAGGTGGACACTGGGGCCACGGTTTTCCTGATTAATATTGTGACATATACCCGCCTGGGCTCCCCTGTGTTGTCACCCCCCTCTCGGCATTTTGTTGCCTACGGTGACGGTTCCATTCCCCTTCGTGGGAATCATCATCCAGGCGACATACAAACATGTTCCCCGGCTCCTTACTGTATTTGTCATCGATCATCTGTCAGCTTTGAATATTTTGGGCCTGGATGCGCTTCAACTGTTTGGCTTTTCAATTTCCTGAAGCTAGGGTCATTTCCTTGGCTGTTCCTTTTCAGGACGTAGACGATCTGTGCTTGGCTTTTGCATCATTGTTTGCAGTGGATCACGGGTGTGCTTCACGTTTTCAGGTGCACATCTCACTTCGGCCGGATGCGCAGCCTCACTTTTTCTGGGCCAGACCCATTTGTGGCCTTATGGCCAGCAGTCAAACAGGAACTGGATTGGCTCCAGGCTGTTGGCGTCCTAGAGCCTGTGACATACAGTGCTTGGGCGACACCATTGGTGGTCATACAGAAACCCAATGGGTCCCTTCAACTGTGTGGGGACTTCGGCAGTACTGTCAATGCTCAGTCCTTAGTAGACACTTACCCCAACCCCCTACAGGAAGAACTTTTCACCAAGCTTGCGGGTGGTAAGTACTTTTCTAAGATCGACCTGGCTGAGGCACACCAGTGTAATGAGTGTCTCATGGCACGGCCGCAAGTGGCAGCAATCGATGCGTCACTGCGGGTTCCGCCCTTAGATGCTGATTTCCAGAACATCATGGTTATCACACACCTTTCTGATTATACAAGTGCCTTCCATTTGGCGTCTCTTAGGTGCCAGCAATTTTCCAGCGGTTCCTGGAGCAGCTTACGCAGCCTATCCCAGCCTGCATGAATTATCTGGATGACATCTTGGTCACTGGGTGTTCCTGCCAAGGACATTTGGACAACCTCAGCGCCTTATTTCACATCTTGGTCACTGGGTGTTCCTGCCAAGGACATTTGGACAACCTCAGCGCCTTATTTCACTCTGTGGAATCTGCATGTTTATGCTGTCGGCTGGACAAGTGTTGATTTTTTCAACCGGAAGTGGAATACTCAGGCCACTGGCTTATCAAAGATGGCATTCGACCTTCAGATCGCAATGTCGTGGCCATTGAGGCCCTTCCTCGACCAGGACTTATCTGAACTCGAGGTGTTTTTGGGCAAGGTTACTTATTACTTAAAGTTGTTAACCCAAGCTGCCTCCATTGCTCAACCCCTCAATCACCTGTGTCACAAAGGGGTGCCTTTTGATTGGACTCCTGTCTGTGACCAGGCTTTTCTCCGTTTAAAGATGATGCTAAAGTCTGCCCCTTGCCTTACTCCCTTCTCTCCGGACCGTCCCCGGGTTGTGGTGGCTGATGTGTCAGCATACGACATTGGGGCAGACCTCGCACATTGGAATACCGATGGCTCAGAACAGCCCATCGCTTATGCATCTAAAACGTTAACCCCAGCACAACGGAACTACTCCCAGATTGAAAAGAAGGCCCTGGCGATAGTGTTCGCTGTCCCAAAATTTCACATCTATCTCTTTCGGGCCAAGTTCACCCTCCTGACGGACCATAAACCCTTAGTAACAGTTTTCAGACCCCACTTTCACCTTCTGGAGTGGACTGCTCAATGCCTCCAGTACTGGGCGTTATTTTTATGGAATTACACTTACACCATCCGGTATAAGCCCACCACCCACCATGCTAACACAGACGCTTTGTCATGTTTCCCAGCAGGCCCCAATCCTGTGTTTGACCAACAGGAGGTCCTCTGCTTTCACATTGATTCCGCTCCTCGATATGCGCCAGACGGTCTACCTCTTGTGGTTGCTCACACTGTCACGGCTACACACCGAGACCCTCTCTTGCGGCAGGTTCTCTGCTATCTTTTCCACAGTTGGTCCTCCTATATCACTCGTCAGATGCAGTCCGACTTCAGCCCCTGGTGCCACCTGTCCCACAGGCTCTCTGTGGACGATGATGTCCTGTTGGCCACGGAGTCTGGATGCCCATCGGTTGGTCATCACTCCAGATTTTCGACATCACATGCTCAGTTTGTTACACCACGGGCACTGGGTATGTCCCGCATGAAAGTTCTGTCTGTCTTGCTGGCATGTGTATTGGCCCAGCATTGATGGCGATATTGACTGCCTGGTCTGCGGGTGCACTGTGTGTGCGCGTCACCAGGCAAGGCCCCCCCCCCCCCCCAGTCATTTGCACCCTGGCCTGTGCCTCCCCGGCCCTGGGATCGCATCCATCTTGATTCTGCAGGCCCGTTTTTGGGGTCCATGTGGTTACTTATTGTTGATGCCTACTCCAAATACTCATATGTCATCCGCACAGCATCCACCACCAACAGAGGCCACACTCATGGCCCTGGCCAAGGTTCTCACCATTGAGGACCTGCCTCACACATTGGTCTCCGATAATGGCCCCCAATTCATGGCATCCCCCTTCCATGACTTCTGTCAGGCCAACGGTATCAAACCTACCCGTAGCCGATAGCCCACCTTTCCACCCTTCCTCCAATGGCACAGTGGAGAGGCTTGTCTGCACATTTAAACAACAGCTGACAAAGGCAGTCGAAACATCTCCAACCACATCAGCCCTCACCCTGTTCTTGAGTGTATATCGCACCACGCCAATTGATGGACTTAGTCCGGTGGAGCTCCTCCGTGGGCGACAGCCGCGGACCCTGCTCCATTTGCTGATGCCGTCACCCTCCTATCCCCGCTCCCGGCCGTCTCAGTGTTACACCCCCCAGGGCACCTGTGTGGGCCTGCATGTACAGGAGCAAGGTGGGTTGCATGCCGCCCATGGTCGTTGCGGCCCATGGGCAGTGTGCGGCATCAGTGCAGATGTCGAAAGGGTTGGAGTGCCAATATCATAATCAGCTCACCCGCGTACCCCCACGGGTCTCCCGCTGCCACCTCCTCCTACACTACCTCCTTCGGGTACAGACGTGGTCCTCGAGTCGTCGCCGCCACTGCCCCCAGTTGCTGCCTCCCTGCGAGTCTGCCGCCGGCCCTCCCCGCCCCCAGGTGGATCGGAGGCTCCCTCCGACGCCCTGGCCTCTGGGTCGGTTGCCATGAACATCTCAGACGTCCCTTCCTCCCTGACAACAGCAGTTGCCGAGCCTGGGTCTTCTACCACTGCAGCACCATCCGGTCGATTTCACCCCTACGCGCAAGTTTCAGGGAGGATGGATCTGGTACCAAGCACTACAAGTTTCAAAACCGCACCAGACGACATGGAACTCTATGACCACTAGAGGTCTCTGCAGCAGCCACGCCATAAGCCATGGCTGCACGTGTTCCTGGCCCCGAGTCTAATGTGAGGGCGCCACCGTGGAGCATGTGGTCCCAGCAGCCAATAGCAACATACCCTGTCGTGTATTTAGGTGGCAGCCTCTCACTCGGCAAGGCGGTCTGGTATTCGTGTTCAGTTGGTTGATATCTCACTTACAGACGTCGTGTTTGTGTTGCGTGTGCTTACGTCCCGTTTACAAGTGGACAGTGTTTTGCTTTCGTGAGGTTATCTCTTGTGACCCTGTTGCTTAATACTTTGTTGTTGATCTTTGGGTCTTGCTCTGTTGTCTGTCGTCATGCTGCTTGTCCTTCCATTCTCATTTGCCCATCTTGTTTGTTCGCAGGCCGCTCCTGTTCGGTCACGCTGCGTTTTCGTTAGCAGCCACCCCATGACCATTCCTGTCGCGGTTACAACAGGAAGCACCAGCAGTAATTGTACCCAAGAAAAGTGCAGGCAGGAGAAAGGCACACTGTTTTTGTTGTGATCATATATTATTAACTTAGCACACAGTCATGGATGCTTACACAATGCCGAATGTTCCAGAAACTTTGGATAACCCAGGGTAATGTTAATATTTTAAACTATGAATTTGAGAAGCGGGTACCAGTAGTTGGAAATAGCAATGAAGGATTGTCCCAAGACCCTGTTTACAGTTCCTTCTTGTCATTAACAATACTGCCAAATGCCATTTGGAATGAAGAAAGCATCAGTGCATTCCAGCAATTGTTAGATATTTTCATGTTTTCCCAGGACATACAGCAGAATCTAATGTGGTCACAGGAAGTCTTTAGCTGAGTAAGAGCAGCACAGTTAACGCTGAGTTGGGAGATATGAAATTTCGTCCTTAAGGAAGTGCTTTATTTAGGTCACTGTTGTGACTCGCCGATCATTCAAAGTGCCGCCGCGCAATTACGCGCGTCCTCTACGTGCGGCACTGTCTACCAGCCATGCAGCAGCTGCGCCACCTAAGCGGCAGCTGAGCAGCGGCCGCTAGACTGGGACTCGGTGCTCATTCGAATGCTAACGTGTACACATGTCTTACTTGTCAACTTACTCTGTGACTTATATGTGTTGTTGTGTCGTTCCGAAATATATGTGTTAAACATGAAGTTCTAACAATTGGCGACGAGGTAGTGGATTTTTCCTTTTCACCGTTGACTCACAGGGTTCCATGGCTACTGTCGAGCAACTATTGCAACATCTCCTTGAACAGCAAACGCTTCTAACAGCGGCGATTCGCGATTTCGTCGCGGTGTCAAATGCGGGGCGTTTCTCATCATTGGCTATACCTCCTTTTCCTCCTTACGACGAGACGGCGGAAGACTGGTCTGATTATGAAAAACGTCTTTGACAGCACTTCTTGGCATTTCATGTCACGGACGAACAACCATGTAAGTCTCTGTTCCTTTCCTGGATTTCACCTCAAATGTATCGGTTGTTGTTGCAATTGGCTCCTTTGAAGGATCCTGCGTCTTTGTCCTTTGCTGAAATGTGCTATTTTCAAAAGCAAACGCATGTGGTAGCCTCTCGTGTTGCCTTTTATCGTTGTCAAAAACAACCAAATCAATCCTATCGCGCTTGGGCTGCTGAACTTCACGGCCTCAGTCGAAAGTGTCAAATTGTTACTGACGTCCACAAAGAATCCTATGCCGATTCCATGGTACGGGATGCTATTATCCGGTTGGCGCCCGACAAAGAAGTTCGGCAACGTGCCCTTCAGTTGGCGAATCCGACTTTAGATGAAGTTCTCTCCATTGCGCAGTCTTTTGAAATTTCTCGCGCCGCTGGGGCGCAAATAGAGGCGTGGGGTGATGTCAGGGAAATACAACCTCTGTGCGCTGTTGATGACGCGTGCGGCGCGTCCCCGCCGGCCGACGTGGGCGCAGTGCGCTCCCACGCGCAGCCTCGTCCTAGCTGTAAACAACCCGCTAAGAAACTGCAGCAAAACCCTCGGCAACTTCCTTCATGTCCGCGGTGTTCTACGAAACATTCACGCGAGGAATGTCCCCAACGTTGGGCTGTGTGTCACAATTGCAAAAAGAAAGGTCATGTGTCTTCCGTTTGCAAATCCGACTGCATACATGATGTTCATGAACATGACGCTGATTCTGATTCTGTGTTGTCTATCAATTGCACTTCTTCCCTTTCAGGGAAGTTATTCCTCACTGTCCAAATCGTTGGTCGAGATGTTCGCATGCAAGTGGATACTGGTTCTGCTGCCACTATAATTAATTCTCAGACGTATCTTCAGCTGGGTTCTCCACTCCTGTCCCATGTCACTTGGCAATTACGGACGTACAATAAACAGAAGATTTCTCTCTTGGGACAGTTTAATGCTGAGGTATCTTACAAATCCGTCGTCCACACTGTTCCCATATTTGTGGTCGACCAGAGCAACGCAGAAAATCTTTTTGGTTTTGTTGCCCTTCGCGTTTTTGGGTTCTCCATATATGACTCTGTCAATATTGTCTCTGATGCTATTCCTTACGCTCAACTGGATTCCTTGTCGACGACATTTTCGTCCCTTTTTTCTCCTGGGTTAGGCCATGCAAACGACTTTGAAGCTCATATCACGCTCAAACCCACTGCTCGGCCTAAGTTTTTTCGGACTCGGCCCATTCCTATGGCCCTTCGTGATCGGGTAACACGGGAGTTGGATTGTCTCACTGCTTCAGGGGTCTTGCTTCCTGTCACTTCCAGTGAGTGGTCCTCTCCTGTCGTCGTAGTTGCTAAGCCAAATGGTGATATTCGTCTCTGTGGCGATTTCAATCAGAAATCTCTATTTTTTCACGCATCTATCACGTACTTGGGGTTTCAACTCTCTCAGGATGGTATTTGTCCGCTTCAACAAACTGTCGCTGCTATCGATGCTCTTCCTCGCCCTACATCTGTTAAGGAACTGCAGGCCTTCTTGGGGAAAATAGCATACTATCACAAGCTTTTACCGTCTGCGGCTTCGGTGGCTCAGCCGTTGTATCGCCTGTTGCATAAAAACGTGCCTTTTCACTGGTTCGCGTCATGTGAAGCGGCTTTCCAGAAGTTGAAGACTATACTGAAACAGGCCCCGTGCCTGGCTACTTATCGACCTGGCCAACACCTTGTTCTTGCCACACACGCCTCTCAATACGGGGTCGATGCAGTCCTTGCACAACGTTTTTCTGACGGTTCGGAACAACCCATTGCTTATGCCTCCAAAACGCTCACGGATGCCCAACAAAAGTATTCTCAAATTCAGAAAGAAGCTTTGGCCATAATTTATACTCTTCATAAGTTCGGTGTTTTTCTCTATGGCTCAAAATTTCATCTTGTTACGGATCACAAACCACTTGTTTTCTTGTTTCATCCATCAATGTCACTTCCCGACAAGGCTGCACACCGCCTCCAGCGTTGGGCTCTTTACTTGTCCCATTTCAATTATGAGATTCATTTCCGGCCAACGGCTCAACATGCGAATGCTGATGCTCTGTCTCGCCTTCCCATGGGTTCTGATCAGGCATTCAATAGGGATGAACTTTTGTGCTTCCACCTGGATGTTGCCGAGCAGCGGGTTGTGGATGGGTTCCCCATCACTGGGGACAGGCTGGTGGCTGCTACGGGTTCTGACCCTACCCTCTCCTGGGTTTTACGCTGTATTCAGAAGGGTTGGCCAGATCACCCGTCCGCTAAGACTTCTGATCCGATGCGGAACTACTACACTTTGCGCTACTGCCTCACGGCTAGGGATGGTGTTATCCTCCTCTCCACTGACAATGCTTCGCCGCGTGTTGTGGTACCTGCGTCTTTGCGTGCTTCGGTCTTGCGCCTCCATCACCAAGGGCACTGGGATGCGTCTCGCACAAAATCTCTGGCGCGCCGTCATGTGTACTGGCCTGGCATCGACTCTGAAATAGCACACATGGTCGCTGCCTGCGGCCCTTGTGCGTCACAGGCCGCTGCCCCGAAGTCATCTTTGTCACCGTGGCCTTCGCCTGAGAAGCCCTGGGAATGCATTCATGCTGACTTCGCGGGACCCTTTTTAGGTACTTATTGGCTCCTCATAATTGACGCCTACTCTAACTTTCCTTTCATTGTCCGTTGCACGTCGCCTACCACCGCGGCAACCACCAGTGCTCTCGCCCTCATTTTTTCTTTGGAAGGCCTCCCCTCTACTCTTGTTACTGATAATGGTCCGCAATTTGCCTCTTCTGAATTTGCGGATTTTTGTGCTTGTCACGGCGTTACGCATGTCACAGCCCCGCCGTTCCATCCACAATCCAACGGTGAGGCTGAACGACTGGTCCGTACATTTAAGGCACCGATGCGAAAACTTCTGACTTCTTCTGCTGCTGCTAATGCGCTTCTCCAGTTTCTGGCGTCTTACCGTTTTACCCCCATGGGCGACCACAGCCTCGACGACCTCGTCTGGGTACGGGGATATGGCAGGCGGCCAAAATGGAGCCCGGGCCGCATCTTAAGACACCGTGGCAGACGCCTGTATGAAATCCAGACGGACACGGGTGTTGCAGTGCATCATTCGGACCAGCTTCGGCCTCGGGTGCCAGCAACACCTGTTCCGAATGCCGCCACACCACCTTTGGCTCTACCTGACGCTCAGGATCTTGGCATCTCTCAATACTCACAACGCAGCCCTCTCACCGTCATCGCGATGCCAGCACCAGAACGGACGCCACAAGGAGACGTGCCCATGCAGGAACCGGAGGACCATCCTCTGTCAGAGCAAATCTACTCGCCTCCTCCTCCAACGGACGCCGACACATCGCCCATGTCTCCTGTCATATCAACTGGACTTGCCGCAACGGGCAGATTGGTGCATGGGGCCCCAGCAGATTCGACCCCTATGTCTCCTGTCATCTCGACCCGTTATCATCGGGGACACTTCTGTCCGTACGGGACGCCTCCTCCTCAAGACTTTACGGCGAGTCAAACAACGCCTATGGACGTTAGCCATCTCCAGGACGCCTCCATCAAGACCAGTGCAACAATTTCAAAGGGGGGAAAAGTGTTGTGACTCGCCGATCATTCAAAGTGCCGCCGTGCAATTACGCGCGTCCTCTACGTGCGGCGCTGTCTGCCAGCCATGCAGCAGCTGCGCCATCTAAGTGGCCAGCCGAGCAGCGGCCGCTAGACTGGGACCCAGTGCTCATTCGAATGCTAACGTGTACACATGTCTTACTTGTCAACTTACTCTGTGACTTATATGTGTTGTTGTGTCGTTCCGAAATATATGTGTTAAACATGAAGTTCTAACAGTCACATTATTAGCCAGGATGGTGAATGAACAGATCTCTGTCCCATACAACTTGTGGAGTACACCTAATATGAAGAAGGGGCTGCAGTTCTTTTTAGGTTTGAGTAACTATTATCAAACATTTATGCCAAAATATTAAGACGTATCCACCTCCTCTGAAGAAGATTCACTGGGCATCGAATTGTGAAGAAGAGCCTTTGTGTGGTTGAAGGAATTATGGCCTACTGACCTCATCCTTGCTTTTCCAGAATACAACAATTCAGATTGTCATGCAAAGCTAGCAACCAAGCATTAGGGTGCATATTAAGTCAAGAAGTATTTGGAACAAAGCAGCTGTTAACCCATGCTTCTAGGCCATCAAACATGCCACAGAGAAACTATTACTACAGAAAAAAAGAGGTACTGAGCCTCATTTAAGGCATCACGTATTTCAGTTGCTACTTGTATGGCAGACTTTTCAAACTAGTGACTAAACACACAGCATTAAAATGGCTATGAGCCTGAAGCATCTGACTAGTCATCTGACTTCATGGGCATTGTCTTAGTGGATTTGTGTTTGAAGTTGTACAATGTCCCAGGAAAACTCACAATAATGGTGAGAGCCTGAGCCGTAAAAGTGTGTCCAATAGTGTGTGGTAGTATTTCTCAGATGAATGGCAAAAAGCACAGATGCTGACCCAGGCTGTCAGAAATTCACAAAGCCGATACAGTTCTTCACTGCCAACCAGTGGGTTTATGCACCGAAGTTCTGAGATAAACTCATGATTCTTAGCAGAACTTCGAGGATAGCAGGCTGTGGTATGGTTGAACACTGGACCTGAGAGTGAGATGTAGAGTACTACTTGCCAATCTGCGAATCTTGCATCCAAAGAAAAAAACTTAGTCATTAGTGAGTACCCTTGCATAACCTACCAGACACTAGTCAACCTTCCAAATGATTGACATGGGTATTCTGGACCCTTTGGGCAAAACCCAGTGGAAAATCATTGGCTTGACCATTATTGATAATTTTCTATCAATGATTGCTATCCTGGACCAGCGTGCCATAATAGTGGCACAAGTCACAGTTAACATTTGGGCATTAAAATTCAGGGCCCCAAGAGTATCTAGACATTAATTTCATGTCGGAACTAATGAAGCAGTTGTGCTACCTCCTGTGAATCTGGAAGTTAAGAAAAACTTTATTACATCCACCAGCCAATAGAAGAACAGAGTGGGTGCATTGAAAAATAATTGAGATGCCACATCATTATACCAACAGCCATCACAATGACTGAGATGCCTTGTTGCCAGTACTTGCATACAACTCCAAGATGCATGAAAGCATGTGGCTTTCGTCCTTTGAGGTCATATAAGTGCAAAAAATACCTTTGCTTATGAGTTAATCAAACCACATCCTGGGGACGATATGTCTGCTGTCAATTTATTCGCAAAGAGGTTAAAAGCTGTGTGGTGCTAGGTTCAGAAGGCAATCACTAAAGGACTAGAACATAAGAAAGGGTTGCTGCAAATAAAAGTCACAATAACAAATTTTCAAGTACACTATTTGATCTAAAGTATATGGACATCTATTACTGGACATTAATATGGGGCATGTCCACCCTTCACCTTTATCACAGCTTGAACTCTGCTGGGAACACTTTCAATGAGGTATCTGAAAGTCCATGGAAGAATGGTAGTCCATTCTTACTGAATAGCTGACACCAGAAAAGGTAATTATGTTGGACGCTGGGGTCTACAGCAAAGTCAACGTTCTAATTCATCCCAGAAGTGCTCCATTGGGTTCAGATTGGGACTCAGGCAAGTTCACTTCAAGAATGTTATTGTCCATAAACCATTGCCCCACAGCACGTGCTGCTTTACAATAAGGTGCATCGTCATGCTGGTACAAACAATCCTTTCACAGATTCACTACTGCAACACACTCATTTACAATCATCCATTATCTGGTAGCATTGCTCCTTACAGACCTTCAAGTGTCACACAGCACTGACGAGAAATTTTTGGATTCTGAGGAGCTGCTTGGTGATTGTACCTTGTGCTTTTTAACTCCCTGTGCACAGTAATTGTGCTAACTGTATTGTTGGCAGCACTCTGGAACTCTTGAGAGATTCCTTCCACTGATTTCGTGCAATTTTTTATAATCCCTCTTCACAATGCTCGACGATCCTCGTTTATCACTATATGAGGTATGTGTGGTCTTGGTTTAGATGCGGTTATTCCTTCATACTTCCAGTTCATGATCACATCACCAATAGTCAACACAGTTTTAGAAGGGCAGAAATGTCCATGATGGATTCATTACTCATGTGACATCCAATGATTAGTCCACATTCGAAGTCCTGAGCCATATACTGACTGACCCATCCTGCTGTTACAGCTTCTTTACTAACAACACAATACTGCCCACCTCCTTTTCTACTTGTCATTGCATCTCTCATGACATTTAGTAGTCAATTATGAATTAAATATGCATGTCTGGATACTTTTGATCAGATAGAATAGGTCATACACACCTAGAAGGGAAATTTCATGTGACATCTTGGTTTCTAGAAGTTACCGAAAGTGGTATTTCCGGTTAGTATAAAACCAGAGCTTTCACTTGGAACCAACCTGGTACATGTGGCATCTATTCAACCTCTTAGAGATGTCTTGGAAGCTCTGTTGTCACTCCCAGCAGCCGCAATGGAAGGGAGGAGTGCAGTGGAAAGAGAGGAAGAATGGCATGCCAAATTAAGCAGTCTCCCTGCAGCTACACATGCCCCTCCATATGCACTGAGTTCACAAGGCAGGCTACTATAGATGTGAGAAGATACTAACAGCAAATTTTGGCCATAATAGGGGACCATTACACTGAACATCACATACTCCCTACTCTAGCTGCCTGATCTTTCCTTTTAAATCTTGCCCACCAAAAACCTGACCTCTCTACCTGTAAATATCACCCTAGATTCTACTTTTCTTGTTTCCCTGGAACAATAAATTGTTTCTTAGAGTAACCAAACCAGCATGGAACAATTATTTCACCATATGCACCTATATTTCAAGAACTACTAGCACCAAAAAATCATGCTGGGAAGTTCTTTGTCAACTATCTCCTGAGACCTACTCATTGCAGGTGCAGCTTACTTCTGCCATAAACAGAAGTCATCTGTACCTCATTCTCACCCTCCTTTTGCTTACAGGGCTAAAGCAACATCAGCACTCATAAAAGTATCGGTACGAATGAATAAAGCAATGAGTGGACTATACAGGGTGATTTTTTCCACCGTGGTCAAACTCTAGGGATTGATGGATAGGAGGACACAGAACAAAAAAAGATCTAATGAACTTATGCCCGGAAATGCATGCTACACACAATTTATTCAATCATATATTGTTACAGAGACTGCAGTCTAATAAGTGCTGTACCACACAGCCACAGTTACAGTATGCATGGTTTCCACCTAGAGCATCACACTGTTCCTTATACGTCATGCCCTAGTGCCCTCTCCTGCCATAATAACTGGTAATGTTGTGTCCGATTCATTTGTCTTGCTGACTCACCTTGTAGTGGAAGTAATACAGTATTGTACACAATGGCTCCATATTTGAATTGAGAGCTTGCCAACATGGTATTCCTTATGGAAAGGCAAATGGCAACGAGTGGCAGGCAGCAACGTTGTATCAGGAGATCTAGCCCCATCAACAACAACTGCAGCATTGAATGTTTGCAATAATGTTTCGCTATTTGTCTGAGATAGGGTCATTTCACGAAACAGGAAATCAAGAAGAATGTACCTGAAATGTTCAGACATCAACACTTGGAGGAAAGTGTGATTAACACTGTGGAAGGTGACCACCGTGTCAGTACCAGGCAGTTGGCCCACCAGTACAAAGTAAGCGAGACAACTGTGTGGAACTTTCTCCATGACAGTTTTTGCTACCCTTGTCGCTTACAGTGTGTGCAGGGCTTACTAGTGACAGACTTTCCACATTGGAAGCAGTTTTGTCACTGGTTTCTTCACAAGTCAACCACGATTCTGGGACATGTTTCATCCAGCCTATTCATAGATGAGGCCCTCTTTATGCATAGTGGTTATCTTCAATTTCCACAACAGTTACCTATGGGATAGTATGCAGAACCCCTGTGTTAAGGTGACAGCGAATCATCAGCATCGGTGCAGCTGGAATGTGTGGCCTAGAATAATTAGCAACCATATTTTGGGACCAGTTTTTCTTCCATGTCACCTAACAGGCATAACTATCAGCGTTTCTTGTGGGTGATTTTGCCTCTCCTGCTGGAAGAAGTGCCATTGATGATTCGAAGGGTTATGTGGCTGCTACACAATGATGCTCCAGCCCACTTTGCCATTAATGTCTGCACAGGTCTCAATTGTGTCTTCCCTAGTTGATGGATTGGATGAGAGGGTCCAGTTGTATGGCCTTCTCTTTCATGAGATCTCAACTTGTGTGATTTCTGGTAATGGGGCCATCTCAAAAGTATCATGTCTGCAGAGCCCATTCCAAATGTGGAGACACTGGAGCTGCACATTCATGCTGCCTCAGACACTGTATGGATGCAGCCTGGCCAAAGTGAATGTGTGAGACAGAGCATGCTATGGCGCATACACGTGTGCGCTGAGGCACAGGGAAACCAGTTTCAACAAACACTGGAACTGTGGCTGCATGGTACAGGGCATATTAGATCACAGTCTCTGTAACAATGTATGATTGAATAAATGGTCTCTAGCATGGAAACCATGCATTTCCAGACATAAGTTCATTAGAACTTTTTGTTCCATATCCTCTCATTGATCAGTCCCTACAGTTTGTATACAGTGGAAAAAAACACCTTGTAAATCAATGTAAATATTCCATGTAAATAACTGCAATAGATATAAGATGTTTGGACAATAATAAAATCTGGCGCCAAAGTATATAAATGTAACAACTAACCTAGTCTCTGCTCACAGCACATGTAAACAGTCTTTGGGACAAGCCAGGATGCAGAGGATGGAGAGTTATGGCATGACACACTTTCAGTGCCAGTTATGGGTGTTTCTTCACAGCTAATGACATCACTAGAGCACTGGCCATTATCCGTATTATGATGGCCTTGAAACAACCCAATATGCAGGGCATCAAGCCAGCATTGTATAAACCTCGCTATGTGATGCTGCTGTCGGCAGCAGCCAAACAGTCACAGAGGTACTTTTTATATGAGCCCAATCAGGCACCACAGCATCATGCTGGCAAGCACTGTAACTAGACAGCCATTGTGCAGTCCACAGAAGCACTGACTGAGCCAGTGACTCTTGTAATTGGGCAGCCATTGTGTGGCCAAATCCTCAATTGATTTAGCATCAACTGGGCAGCCACAGTTCATTTCCAACCACAATAATAGGTTGAGTACTACTCAACTGTTAGCATCTTGCTGTTGGCTTCCTGTCCTCCATGACAGCTGTTCAGGGCCAGAGCACGTGTGTGAGATGCATCCACACCATCTTGATAACAGAACACCAACTCCATACCATTAAAGCAGCAGTCATTCAAAAACCAGTCTGTATTCTCATAATGCTATTATCTTTCAGTTCCATTCTCCTCATTTTTTGACCTCCTCTCTAACACCTACACAAATAAATAAGTTTTTCTACCGTTGTCTCAAATTTTTCATTTCTTTAGCCACATCCATAACTGAATTGTTTCTTTATTATTTTTCTGCTTATGAAATGTTCCATTACAACAGTGAACCATCAACATCTAGGTTTGGAAAATCAATTTTTTACATTTCAATACATCTCCTTAGATACTCTAAACACACACACACACACACACACACACACACACACACACACACACACACACAATTTATCAACTTGATTTAAACCTTAGAAAAAAAAAGCCTCTCATTCCTGTAAGTTGTTCTTTTCCCATTTTCCAAATTTATTCAGAAGATCCTGTCAGCAGCATCTCAGTAGCGATACCATTAGAGTCTTGATGACAATGACATCTTCCATGCGTTTATATCTTTGTTTTGGGTGTGTAATCAGCATTGTGATACACACATTTCTGCAATCCCAAATTTTTAAACAGCCCACCAGGTACCACAAACACTGAAGGAGGAAATTAAAGGGGAGTTTAAAGCTTTATGGATGATCAGACCCATCACTTCTAGCATTTGGGAGAGAGTAACATTAATAATCAATCACACATATGGGTCTCTGTGAAGATATAAAATCTATTCTCAACACATGATATATCATTGATCAATATCCTATTCAGAGGCCAAAAGTTGCTTGCAAAATTGAATGGACTTGGCCTTCTCCACAACTGACTTTGCAGCTTGGAGTTAACCACCCAATGAATTACGCTGGTGTCCAAAATTAAAGCAGCAAACTGCTATTTCTGCAGCCCATGTCTCAATCACAATACAATCATACAAATTGTCAATGGATATCATTATGATCGTGTTCTGCATGGAAGACAGCACTCCAATCAACGGACAACCATGCCAGCAATGGGTCAGGGCACCTATCAAGCAGGATTGTGTTTGCAGGGTAGCCCTCATCCACAACTGCTGTGTAGTACATAGTCACAGATGATGCAGTATGACACAGAGAAGATGCCTACCAACACTCTGCCGTGGAGAGCCATAGCAAGAATGGAAGCAGGAGAGTCACAAACTGATGTGGCCAGATGGCTTAATGTGAATTGTTATGTTGTTTCTTGGGTGAGGTGGCAGTTTATAGAGACCGAAACTATATCTCAGAGACCAGGACAGGGCCGACCACATCTTACATCAGAAAGAGTGGACTGTTATTTGGATGTAAGGACATGACACTACTGCCTTACTACTGCAATGCAACTGGCATCTGACCAGTGGCATCCACAGGATGTGTTATATTGGGGCAAACAGTGTACAGAAGGCTTCAGCGGAGTGGCGTTTATTGTTGGAGACCTGCTGTCTGTTTACCTCTGGCACATCTTCAGAAAAGGGAATGTCTAGAGTGGAGCTGTCAACATGCCACCTGGATGGTCGAACGGTGCGCCAACGCTCTTCTCACAGATGTATCTTGATTTGGTCTGGAGAGTGATTCTCGACAGATTCATATCTGGAGGGCATGAGGAACACGATTTTGAGACCAAAACATTGCGGAAAGAGACTGATATTGAGGAGGATCCCTAATGGTGTGGGCAGGGATTGTGTAGACAACTTGAACACCTCTTTATGAAACTGTACAGGTGAATCAGTAAGATTTAACTGCTGTCAGGTACTGTGAGATCTTGGGACCTCATGCACAGTTGTTGCCAGGTGATGTGGGCCAAAACATCGTATTGATGGACGATAATGCTCGACTTCATAGAGCATGGGTGGTTGATGCTTTCCTGGAAATGGAAGATATTGTAGCACGACATGGCCTGTTCACTCTCCTGATATGAATTCCCATAGACCATGTCTGGGATGCTGTAGGGAGATGGGTTGCATCATGTCAGCATCCACCAACCACTCTCCAAGACTTGAGAGCATTTGTCATGCCTGTATTGGTGCCAGATGTGGTCACACCCCATACTGAGCACATTAACCAGTTGTCAGAATGTGTGTGCAAATCTATCAAGTTGGAAAACAACAAAGAACATCTTTGTCTACTGTTACATGTGTTGCAGTTGATTATGTTCCGTTTTCTTTATACTGTTTCTATTTTATATCACCTGTTTATAATGTTTTGTGGCAAAATGAATGCAACCTTGCAAAATTTTCGTTTGCTGCTTTAATTTTGGAAACCAGTGTATATTATAAACATTATTTTTGGTTTGTGAGAAGTTCATGCAATAAGAACACCTACAAAATTTACATTCATTATTCCAGCATTTTCAAGATACAAATCTAAAGCATAATCTGCAGAAATGCACATTTTTTAAAGAAGTCATAGAGTACTTACCTTGCATTCTTAACTAAATGAACAAAACGGCCACTCAGTAGCATTCAACTGTAATCAGTAGTTTGCTGCACACAAAAAAATTGACGGAGTTTCAGTTGTTACTGGGCGAAGTTATTTCATTCCATAGAGCTAAAATAATGTTTCCCCTTAAATAACCCCTCACACTAAAACATACAACTGGTCTTCCAAGAGAAAGAAAGCTTTTCAGATCTACAAACAGAAATCCCATATCTCATTCGGAGATTAACTATGAAAATGACAGCAATAGCAGTGTCATAATGCCCACATATAAAGCTTTTTAAGAAGCCCGTTGTCCATAAATGGGCTACAGAACATGATCAAGAAATTTAAAGAAACAAGTGAATTAGCTGGGGCAGCAGGACAGGGAGGCAGCCCATTCCCATGGCAGTTGATAAAGTTGCTGTAGCTACAGTTGATCATGCAGCAGATGACTCAAATTCTGCAACCAGTGCTTGAGCTATGTCACAGGAGTTCTCTCCCTCCTAGTCAATAGTTCTAGATGTTTTATCATGCATTTTACACTGGTATTCCTATGAGATTCAAAATTTGCAACAAATGAAGCCCCAAGATTGGCTACAACACCATGACTTTGCCCGCTGCTTTTTGGCACATATGGAAACAGATGACATGTGACCAAGGCATATTCTCTGGACAGAAGAGGCACATTTTACTCGTTGCATATGTGATTCTACTCCACTACCTGTTGTGCAGGAACATCCACTGCACTCAGCCTATATGACTGTATAGTGTGGTTTCATAAGCTCCTTCATTCTCAGTCTGTTTTTCTCGAAGTAGATAACACCTCCTGTGCCTGTTTGGTGCACAGTGAAATTTGCATGTTACAAGGACCTCCCTGTGCAACATGTGATTCCAGTTTTGGAGGAACCCAACTGTGTCTACATCACTATTGTCATGCAAGATGGGGTGAAGCTACGTGTCGCTTGACAGGTGAAAGATTTGCTTCGAGAAACCTTCAGTAATGATCGCAACATCAATAGGCAATTTCAAGATGCATGGCCTTCCAAAACCTCCAGGCCTAAATCCATGTAACCTCTGGTTGTGGGGAAATTTGAAAGATTGTATCTATCAGGACTGTATCTAAACTCTTCCTGATCTGAAGAATAGCATACTATGACATATCACTCTTATTATGGCAGATATACTGCAAGCAACTGTAGACAATGCCATGTTGCAGATGCAGCAGGTTGCTGAGTCAGAGAGACCATACTGAATACATGGTCTAGCTCATAACCATACCCTAATAAAAATGCCAGATTGACCATTATTATATGTTTGATATTCCTTCCCTTTTCCTGCACCCACACCACATTCTGACACTGACAGCATCATATTTTCACCTGTTGACAGAAAGTGGAACTTCTTTTTTTACCAGTCAGCTCCATGAGCGCACTGAGTAATGAACATACCTAAGCTGTTTCACTGTCCTGTGATATATGCAGCCCACACGGCAACACTTGGAAGATCAACAGTTGAATTATAAACGCCCAGTACCCACCAGAAAAGTGCCACCTGCTTTCTACAAGTTGAATGACAACAACTGGCACATATTCCACAATGACTTTTTCTTGTACGGGGACATTTTGCCATACTACTATATTCATCTGCTATGTTCTGAAATGGACTTCCATTTACTGTTGTTGACAGTATTGTCTTATTTTTCCACAGGCCCCCTAATAAGACTAGTGAAGTAGTTGCAAACAGAGGCAGCAGTCTGATTTCCTGTGTAAATGATGCAACAACACACCTCCTGTTGGAAGCTGAAAGCCGAACGTTCATAGCAGTGCATACATGGCATATCAAGCCCTAGCTGGGAAATATTTTGAAATATAGTGGTTTGTCCAGCAGACAATAATTGCTTCAGCCAGACTTTTTAACATTTGCAAGACAGTAATTAAGACAGGTGTTGCTTGTTGTTTAGAAGGAGGGAGGGAGGGGGGAGGGGGAGGGAGGGGGGAGAGGGGGGGGGGGGGGAGAGAGAGAGAGAGAGAGAGAGAGAGAGAGAGAGAGAGATGGCGTGACAGCACTAGGCTTGGTGACTTTGACTAGAGTACTGCCTCAGATTGTATTTACTTGCCTTTGCCTTGCTGTTTGTCTCGTCTGCTGTTTGTTTGTTGCCAAGCCTGATTGTCAGAACGACTATTCGGGTATAGCTGAATGCAGCAGTAGGTATTTTAGGCTCTGACATTATGTAACAAATAGATTGTATGGAAAGGGTATCATACACAAATCTGTAACTGTGCCAATGTTTTATTATAGCTATGTAAATCATTTTAAATGGGAAGAATGTCTTCTGTAAAAATACACTGAAGTACCAAAGAAACTGGTATAGGCATGCATATTCAAATACAGAGATATGTAAACAGACAGAATACAGCGCTGTGGTTGTCAATGCCTGTATAAGACAATAAGTGTCTGGCACAATTGTTAGATCGGTTACTGCTGCTACAATGGCAGTTTATCAAGATTTAAGTGAGTCTGAACGTGGTGTTATAGTTGGTGCACAAGTGATGGGACACAGCATCTCTGAGGTAGTGATGAAGTCGGGATTTTCCCGTAAGACCATTTCACAAGTGTACCAGGAATATTAGGAATAAAGTAAAACATCAAATCTCTGACATCACTGCGGCCAGAAAAAGATCCTGCAAGAATGGGACCAACGATGACTGAAGAGAATCATTCAATGTGACAGAAGTGCAACCCTTCCGCAGATTGCTACAGATTTCAATGCTAGGCCATCAACAAGTATTAGCGTGTGAACCATTCAATGAAACATCACTGATATGGGCTTTCTGAGCCAAAAGCCCACTCATGTACCCTTGACGACTGGCCCACTCATGTACCCTTGACAACTACGTAACACAGAGCTTTATGCCTCACCTGGGCCCTTTGACACTGACATTGGACTGTTGATGACTGGAAACCTGTTGCCTGGTCGGACAAATCTCATTTAAAATTGTATTGAGTGAATGGTTATGTAAAGGTATGGAGATAACCTCATGATTCCATGGACCCTGCATGTCAGCAGGAGATTATTCAAGCTGGTGGAGGTTCTGTAATGGTGTGGAACATGTGCAGTAGGAGTGATATGGGATTCCTGATATGTCTAGATAAGACTCTGACAGGTGGCACACATCCTGTCTGATCACCTGCATCCATTAATGTCCATTGTGCATTCCGAAGGACTTGGGCAATTCCAGCAGGGCAATGTGACACCCCATACACCAGAATCGGTACAGAGTGCTTCAGGAACACTCATCTGAGTTTAAACACTTCCCCTGGCCACCAAACTCCTCAGACATGAACATTATTGAGCATATCTGGGATGCCTTGGAATGTGCTGTTGAGAAGAGATCTGCACCCTCCCATACTCTTACACATTTATGGACAGCCCTGCAGGATTGATGGTGTCATTTCTCTCCAGCACTACTTCAGACATTAGTCGAGTCCTTGCTATGTTGTGTTGTGGCAATTCTGCATGCTCGCGGGGGCCTACACAATATAAGGTAGAGGTACCAGTTTCTTTGGCTCTTCAGTGTAGATCCATACAGTGAACAATAATTCTCCAAATCACCCCTCTGAAACTATCAATAACTTCTGATTATTTAAACTTATCAAGATCCTGTATTCTTAATTTCCAACTTTTTATAATTTCTGCAGTTTTAATTTGCAGCTCACAATCACAGTGTCCACAGCTCTCAATCAGTGTCCAAATCTGCCCTCGTCAATGTTTTGCAGCTTAAAATCTGTCTTAACATTATATAATCTATTTGTAACATTACAATATTTCCAGGTCTCTTCCACATACAGAACTTCCTTTAATAGATTTTAAAAAGAGTGTTTGCAATGATTAAATTGTGCCCTGTGCGAAATTCTACCATGTGGGTTTCCCTTTCATTTCTTTCTCCCTGTCTATGTTCTCTTACTATTTTTGCTTCTCTTCCTTTTCCTACTATTGAATTCCAGTCCACCAACTACACACAAATTTTCATCTCCCTTAATGAAACAATTAGATTTCTTTTACCTTAAAATATTTCCCTTTAGTCTCTTCATTACTAGGGATATAAACTTGTACTATTGTGGTGGGTGTTGGCTTTGTTTCTGTGTTGGCTACAATAATGTGTGATCACTCTGCTGTTCTTAGCAGTTTGCCCACATTCCTATTTTCTTATTCATTATTAGATCTACTCCAGCATTACCCCTATTTGATTGTCTGTAGATAATCCTGTGCTCACCAGATCTGAAATCTTGTTCTTACTGCCACCACACTGCACTAAATCCTACTATATATCTAACTTCAATCTATCATTTATACTTCTAAATTCATTAACATATCTGTCCAAATAACAGATTGTTATTCAATGCTCTGACGTGTAGAATGCTAAATTCGTTTCTGTGATGACAATATCCTCCTCAGCAGTTCTCACCTGGACATCTGAATGGGAAGCCATCTTCTGTCAGGAATATTCAACCTAAGCAGGTGCCATAATCACTAACCATACAGTAGCGCTGTATGTTCCTGCAAAATATAGTGGCTGTAGTTACCCGTGATTTCAGCTGTTTGTAGTACCAACACAAAATGGACACATTGGCTAGTGTTACTAAACTGGATCAGCCAATCATTCAGACTGCTGCCCCTGCAACTACTGAAAAGAATGCTGCCCTTCTTCAGGAAGTACATAATTGTTTACCCTGTGATGTAATGCTCTACAGGAGGCCTGTGACCCTCACATAAACAACTGAACACACCTTTATCATCACTTTACATAGCTTATAACAGGAGTCTACTTGTTAAAAATTTTTATTTGTGTGTATTGGGCATGGCACGTCATCAGAACATCAGGGAATAACTTAGTACCAAGTATCATATCAAGTGGTATCTATGGTAACTTTGGAACAACAGCCACTTCATCATGCTGAATGAGGCCCCAAGGCATACATATTGTGTGCACAAGATGATCCTTCCTATACCTTGCTATTATTTCCCTAACTAACTCTGTCTGAAATGCCTCAGAAGGACCAACAGTACCGACCGATTGCCATGTCATTGCCAGCCAATAGGCATCATGGGATGCAGACATGGAGAGGCATGTGCTAGGCACACTGCTCCCATGCCCATTGTCAGTTTTTGTGATTGGAGCTGCCACTTCTGTACCAAACAGCTTTTCAATTGGCCTCACAAAGGCTGAGTGCATCCCGCTTGTCAACAGCGCTCAACAGACCCACACAGTGATCCATCCAACTGACAGCCAAGCCCGACAGTGCTTAACTTCAGTGAACTGAGGGGAACCTGAGTTACCACTGCAGCAGGGCCATTGACATCATTTCCCTTAGGGGCACCATTATTCATCATATATTTGAACCGCTGCCCATTAACAAGAACATTCATTCACAGAGGGCTGCATAATGGTGGTGCAATGTTTTTTTTTCTTTTCTGAAAAGTAAATAAGTAGGACCCAACTTTACATTAAGCCCAATTATTTTCTTTTTATTTCAAGATCTTTAATGCTATGAGGATGACAGGTCCTGTTCAAGAACTGAAATGCCCAGGAAAGAGGTAAGCGTTATTACAAGAGAAAAACCCTAGGATAAAATTTACTTACTTCCTGAAATAGTCTCAACTTTGTGTCCCATACTTTTGTTTTGTCAAGGTTATATTCACTAACACACTCTTGTAGCTTATTAAAAAATAGCAGAAGTGAACCACAAATGCAGAAAATATATACCGCATTTGAAACAGGACACCTACTAGAACTGATGTGACAGTTATTCATAGAACACAATCTTACACAGCTACACTGTACTTCATATGAGGCCTGTTTACATCGTGATTATAAACTATCGAACCCTTCCACAGAACAAATTGGTCAACATACAAAAAAAGAAAAGATGGAAGTGTTACAATAATTACATGAGGTAGCTACGCTGAAATTAAGCAGAAAATGATTTTTCAAACAAGACATCGCTGCCAAAGTTTACATAACAAAAATGTAATGTTCATAACCATCTATTTGTTACAAAAAATTTTATGGATGACGATCATAAGCTTCTAAAAATTCACAAAAATAAAACTCTAATTAGAGGGATAATGACTGTCCAAATGAAGATGACTGTCTAAATGCAGGTACTACTGACAAATTTTGTACAAAGCACAAATGTAGACAGCAACTGAGGTTATGGTACAGATATTGCACAACACTCACAGACATTGGAAAACACACAATGTATCACAATACTCAATAGTTTCAATCCAATCAATGAAAGATAATGAGGAAAAGACACAAACAGCACATTCAGTTTGTATGTAGAACATAAAAACTAGAATCCTGATGCAAATTTATCTGACACATTGTCTCATTTATACGCACATTATTCTATCCACCACCACCGCCCTCGAAACTGAATAACAGGAAACTATGATATGACAACTAGAGGAACTATATGATTCCAACCATTGATGGGGCCTCAAAATCCTTCATGAACTCCCACTGAACCAGTTTAAGTCCACGAATCCAGTAAGTCCTGGAGTCAAATATGGTAGGGTACGAGAAAGAATTTCAACAATGATGAAGCACTGCACCCAACACAAATCAATTTATCAATAAAATTTCACAGATTTCTCAGCTAAACTAAAGGGTTTTGAGAACTAGGCAGAACTGATGAAAAGGGCAGGTCGTTCCACATGCAAGGACTCAAACTATGAAAATGGACTTTGCAATTCTCTCACTTGGTAGAGATCATGAACTGACTGTGGAATATTTAATGAAAGAATGTCCACAACTGAAATGTTCTAGAATGTCTCATGATTTTATGGATGCTACACCTTTGCCACATAGCTAGAAATATTTTCTGGATGCAGGGATCCCACTGCAGCTTATTGTTATGCTACATGCATAATGCCCCCCCCCCCCCCTCTCTCTCTCTCTCTCTCTCTCTCTCCACCCCCCTCCCCTTCCCCCTCTAGGAGTTGTAATTGATATTGTAATAAATACAGAACATCCAGCAGAATTATCAAAAAGAACACAATTACTTGTTTGGTTTTTGAAGTAATATTTAACAAAACTCACCATATCAAAAATACGACTGAGAAGGTAAACTACTCCTACATTCAACTGAGTTAGCATAGGATAGCCTTGAAGAAGCAATGTATCTCCACGCCACAGCTCTTCTACAGTGTCTGCAATTTCATATAATGCATCTATGTTGGCCTCTGTGTTTTCTCCTCTTGCCATTGCTATCCACAGTCTTTGTCCAAAATTTATTATTTTATTATATTTCTTGGGTAATTCACGATATTTACTAAGAAGTTCACTTCTGACCTGTCCTCCATTCTTTTTTTCATCCATGGAGTAGCCGAACTTTTCAAAAGCAATATTCAATGCCTGTAAACACAACAAAACAAAATTTAATGCTAAGACGTGTCAGGTATCAGCATAATTACTAAAGCGGACATTTAATTGTCAAACTGCCATATTAACATCATCAAAAGACTAACTTATATTCTTTAATATGCTATAGTTGGGGTTATGAACAATAGAAGTTGTTTATAGGTTTGTTCAGTGCATCTACATCACGCATCCTCCAACAGCCAATGAGCATTCATAAGTGTTCTGAGCACTTCGCTGTGAATGCCATAGCTAATGCAAGCATTATGTTATAGCAAGTTACTGAATTTCTATTCTATTTGTTGTGAGTTGTCATCAGTGATGGAGGTGCTACTTGACACGTTCTGCATAAGCAAACTTGAGATATAATTCGCAGGATGTAAGATTTCTTTAAGCAGAAAGCACCGTGCACGTACCGTAACTATCACTTGGAATCATCAACAACACAATCCCTGTTCGTGCCTTGACATGCACAAACCGCAATCATTTGTGGAATGTTAACAGTAATATGTGTTCTTTAGCATGGGTGACAACAAATGCCTGCAATAGCATAAAATTTATTGTTATTCATACACACAAAAAGCAAAATAAAGTGAGACAGAGAGAACAGAAGGTATGCCACTTGGATGGTCTAAAGTGCGAGGAACTGCTCACAAGAAGCAGATTTACATCTTAAACTTGCACAAATTTTCAACTGTCTCTTCAGATACATAATTATTTACTGACCTCACATTTCCTATTTGAAGACAATGCATTCCAATTTAGCAACACACACTGAAAAATCATACTTAATGTACAAATCACAATGAAGGTAATAATAATATCAACAAGCAGAGATTGGCATTCAACACTTCAGAAACAAAGACACTTTTCCTTGGGTGTTAAGGGAAAGATGTATCAAGATTCTGAAAAATATTGTCCTACTTAAAGACACATAAATGTCAAAATTTAAATTATTTCAATGGAACACAACAAAGACTCATGATGGACACAGATGTATTTATGTGAAGCAAAACATGTGTTACAAATCATTACAGAACAGCGATGTGTAGTCCTACATCTGCCTAGCCAGCAAGAGATTCTTGTGAATTATAAAACAATGTAACATTGTAAAATATGTAAGAGAGCATGTTGTTTAGGCAACAGACATTTCATACTCCTTGTGTAGTACAAGGAAAGATGATCGTGACAGAGTATTAATAAGTAGGGAGTAAGTTGCGGAACATATACTGTTTGTGGGTGTTTGTTTTCATATGTGCAGGCATTAAATGGGAGGTGTGGGATATGAGAAAACGGCAATAGGTAGCGACAAATAAAGGCTTCCCTGCTGTGTGCAAGGCCTTTTACATTTTGGCATCATGGCTTTGCCGGTGGCTTGACCATCAAAGAACAACCACACTTCTCAAGAATGAAAACAAAAGACAATACGATTTTGCGACAAATGAAATATATAGTAATCTGGTTTGTCATGTTAAGCCTTCGAGGCATATGTAAAGTTGTGTTCTACTCAAATTCACAAGTCACACTGACTATCGGTATAGGAAATATATGTTTGTAAAAGTGCTGGATGTGTATTTTCGTGATATGAGTAGATGTTATCTTCTTTTGCTCCAACAACAGCTGCAGAACACAAAGAAGTCAAAGCCTTTTCTTTGCTATACATGGGATTTCAGAGGCGCTGATTAGCAGAACCTCTACTTCAAGAGAACAACTACGGTGACAAGAATTCATGAAGTGTTCTTACTCCATGAAGTGTTCTTACTCAGCTTCGACCACAAGGAGCACGCCAAAAACTACATAAAACATCTCAAGCACAACTTTTATGACTGCTTTTGGTATACAGGATGTCTATAATTTAAGTTATAGTTGAAAAATGCTATAGAAAGTGATCCACTGCACAGAACAATGTCAAATGTGAACAGCATATTATTGATACAGAGGAAACATCATGCAACAAACAAAAATTCAGAAATTTACCAAAGATGGCGCTGTAAGCATCTTACCATAAATGGCATCAGTTACAAACGACAGATGAATCGCAATGTGATGGCTATGACTTGAGTTGCACATTACACCGTCTGCACTGTTCACTGTGCATGACTGCTCAAGTTCCATAGTCAATAGTTGTGGCACTGTTAGTTAGGTAACCCCATTCATCACAGCAAGTTCATACCATACTGGATGGAAAAAATTGGATTTTAATTGCACTCAGGCCAAAAACCACATAAAAAGCAAAAGACATTACTTTTTAATTGTTCTGGGACCAAAAATTGCATAAAAAGCAAAATGACATCCGTTTTTAATTGTCCTAGGTCCAAAAACTACATAAAAAGCAACACTTGTTTCTAATTGTCATGAGACTAGCACAAGATATGTTCAATACGCTGCCCATCATTTTTTGCCACAAGCTCAAATCATGAAACAGCATTTTCCGCATTAGATCAGAGTGTCTCAGGTGCACTGAACACATCATCTTTCAGATGACCCCACTGTCAGAAGTCACACGGATTATGATCTGGTGATACGAATGGCATGGCCGATAATTCTAGAATTTCTGAAATGCCTCTGCAAGCAACCACTTCACTGGCTGCACAATGTGCAGAAGACAGTCATATTGCCTAAGAATGATCCCATACACACATCCATGCTGCTGAAGGGTTGGAATGATGGTGCGCAAATTACTCATAGTGATTATCAGGAACAGGTCTTACCACCCCCCCCTCTTTTTTTTTTTAAAAAAAAAAGAAAAACCTCCCTATGATAAACACTGCCTTCAACCTGCACTACAGTGTCGCCCTGGAAGATTGAAGTGGAACTAGTTGATGCGCACGTGAACATTCTTCCGCTCATATTCTCCAATTCTGCTTATTGACATGTCCTTGGCTATGAAAATGGGCTTTGTCTGCTCACAGAATTTTCCATGGCCATTAATTATCCACTTTGAGCAAGAGCTTCGAGTGAACATCTGACTTGCTGGCAGGTCAGCAGCAAGCAATTCCAGAACAAGGGAGATTTTTATTATTTGTCATATACAGCTGATGGTCTTGAGACATACTGAGTTTCACCTTTATCTGCGATAATACTGCAGAGTCTTGGTAATACTGATGCAAGTTTAGAAGAAGGACATTAATGGGCTCAAGCATGAGATGGACTTTGTATCAGAGAGACAAAAGTACTAGGGCATTTCATGCAGCTACGGTAGCCGCAGTGCCATTGTGGCATAACAGTTAGTATATCTGTCCAGTAAGCTGGAGACCTGGGTCGGAATTCTGGCACTGGTACATACTTTAATTCACTGCTTTGGTCTAAATCAGTACCACAGATAAAGATGATTTTGTATGGATAACAATGTAGGACGTTTTGTAGGATTTTGTGCAGTGTACTCACAGGCATGCCCAATTTTTGGGCAACTCCCCATGCACTGCATGTTTGCACAACATTCCTCAATCCCTCCTGAAATGCAGTCGCCTCATCTTCGGCAAATGACACACCAACTGCATTCCTTCCTCTGCCAAAATGCACTCAAAAGAACCTGTCGTATCAAATTTTGTAATCATTTTCTCCTACGAGCAGACATCAGGCCAATGCCTTTTTTCATGTCCTTGAGTGTCCAAAACTACCGCAGGGCTACTGGCACACAGTCACCATTTTTGTAAAAGAGCTTTTCTTGCAGTGTGCAGTGCACAATCCTTCATGAAGACAATCATGCTGGGTGATATGCTGCATGTCTGTTGGTGTACATCTCCTGATGCTCACTGTGACATCTGTTGGTCAAATTTTCATTAATTTTGTTTGTTTGTTCTATGACGGTTCCCCCTACATCAACAATATTTTTTTCAAATTTGATGTCATTCTCAGTAGTGGTTCTCTTTCTACAGTGTTCTGAAACTGGAACTTCAATGATGAACAATCTGCATATTTCCATGTGTCAAGTAATCTGGTGGAGCTATGCATGTTTTCAAAATGGTACGATGATTGCATTAACAAAGCAATTGGCAATAACTGCAGGGGAGTGTTTGCACATACTCCATGAATCACTGCCCCAGGTCGGAGAATCACATAGCTCCTGGGGCAAGAGCCACAACTAACAACAGGGAAAATTACTAAAGTCAACAAATGACTCTGAAATATGTAGTTGTTCTGCTGACGTATTTCAATCTGTGAACTTGACATTTACACTGAGATTGAAAACAAAGCAATTATTGTAAAGTTCCATGAAGAAAAATATTTAATATGAAGAGTCACTGTATTTGAGGGCAAGAATGCATGGCACATAGATCTGAGAAGTGTCGTATTTATTTATGCAATTGGTTCTTGTGCTAAATTCTTGGCTTCTCGGGTTTGCTACCAAATCTGAAAACAAAGTCCAAGTTTTATCCACAGCTGAGACTAAAGGTGAGCTAAAGTAATAATCAGCAATCACCACTCAAGAGAAATGCCAGACTTTTAGTATCAGGAACATTACACCATATAGTTACCTCAAATTAAATTTGAATGTTTTTAAGACTACAGCCATTATGAATATGATTGTAAACAAACACCCATCACACTCAATGATGAGAGGACAGCCAATCTTTCTTTCATCCTATATGTTTTTCACTGATTTGTCATGATATTAATGCATTGGTTTCTGGGATGCTACAGGGATTCTTCCTTTTTTTAAACTGAGTACCTTTCCAGACTGCAAAATTTTGTGACTACTGCTTTACTCACGAGAGAAACTCCCCATCGCATCCTCCCTCAGATTTAGTGGTAAGATGGCCCAGTGGATAGCCCGTCATAAACTGAACACGGATCAAGAATGAAAACTGGAAGATGGTGTACTGGACTGTGGGGGAAAAAAGCAAAATAGAAACAGTGAACAGTCCAAGAACAAAAATTGCAATAAATGGCAGCCTAAAACAGTAATGGTGTTATGGATAATGGTAATGGTATTGGCCTGTCAAGTGGGCAAACCGTGTTCTAAACTCCCTCGTGCCTTTCTGCCCCCACAACATTATGAACTGTCTGTCAGTTATTGAAATGTTTGTTCTCTTTCTGCAGTCTTGGCAGTTGTCATGTTATACTTTGGCTATAGAATATGTGTCATTTGGTAAGAATATGATACCGTCACAAGTAAATGGGTTGAATAGTGAGAGCAGGCGAGATACCACATAGACACCTCACAGAAATAAACAGGTGTGAACTACGTTACAACAAAAGAATTCAAGAGTCAAGACTTTCAAAAAAGAACGCAACTTCAAAACCATATGTTTTGACAGAGCACAGAGAATCTGTGTAATTGTGAAACTGTTGCATTCATTTGTTGCAGTTTAAGAGACAAACTACTATGTTTTCATCATTTCCTTGAGAGTCATCACATTCACCTTCATACGAACACCTATTTCGGGCAAGGTGGCGTATCTAACTCACTTACCGGTCATGCAAATTAGATATGTCAATAAGAGATTCCTATCATATGACACACGTACTGTCACTAGTGCTCTGTATGACACACCAGATGCATTTTCCTGTAGAGGATTATGTTGACTTGGCTTCTTGTCATCAAATGTTTGCGGTTCCCATTCGAAACTCACTTTCTTTTGGATGCTAATAGAGTAGTTGTGCAGAATCAACTGTCATTATAAGTCCCACTCTTACACCTCGCTGTTGCAAACAGACATTATACCACAACACAGACACAAATTTGAATAAAGCAAACAGCGAGGAAGAGGGAGGGGGGAGTGGATAGGGGGGAGAGGGGTGGTGATGGTGAAGAATTTGACACAACAGAAGTTCGCCCACTTGGCAGTCCAACATCATAACCACTTACATCATCTGTGGCAATATTTTGTAATAGCATTCAGTTGTCTAAAATAAAGAATTATGCTTCACTGTCTCAAGTTTCTGCATTGATATTATAAAATCAGAAATATTATAAAATCAGAACTACTTTACCGAGTATAACACAACCCCAAATATAAGAAGATCCCCTATTTTTAGTGAGGTTCTTTGAGAAAAGAGCCTGTGTGTTTCTATATACATGGAACAATGAAATTTATAATCTCAGTTGTCACAAATATTTTCCTACAATTTCTGACATTGTGGTTATTCTGGGACCTGAGAACACAGCTGCCCCTCCCCAATACATAGTGGATTTTGTATATACTGACACGAGAATGTGACTATACTTTTCTTTGTCTCTTGCTTCAAAACACTTTATCTACTCGTTACTCACTGACTGGCTATGTAGACCAGCAGCTGACACAACCCCTTTGGTTCTCACCATACCATCACTCCAAGTGTTGACAACACTGCTGCACAAAACACATAAGTATGACACTGGCCCCTATGTAGAATTTTACTATCTCCAGCAGAAATGCCTACTACTGTTGAGTAAATTTCCAATTTTAAAATCAATTCCATTACAACTGCGTATGAAAAGACAGCTAAATCAAAAAAATATTTACACTATCCACTCACATTATGTGACCAATTGTCAAAAGCCTGAATAGCAACCTTTTGCAGTGTGGACTGTTGGAAGTGTGTCAGTGAGGTTCTGGAAAGTACTGAAAGGGATGTGCAGCCACACCAACTCCAGCATCATTGCCAGCTGCACTCGGTTTCTTGCTTGAGGATCCATGGCGCAGGCAGCACAATCAAGATGGTGCCATGGATTCTCCATTTAGTTTAAATCCAGGGAGTTTCGTGGCCAAGACAGTATGGTAAATTCATCCTGGCATTCTTTGAACCATATGCGCGCACTGCTAGCTGGGTGACACATGGCATTGTCCTGCTGGTAGATGCCTTCGTGCCAACGAAAAACAGTGTGCGTGTAGGGGTGGACCTGGTACCCAAGGATAGATGCATACTTGTGTTGATTCACTGTGCCTTCTAGAATGACAAAGTCATCTAGGAAATGCATCCACCCTGGGCCCTTCCGATGAATGTTGCACAGTGTTTGCTTTCAGATGCTTAATGCCATACATGCCAATGGTTATCAATGGAGCATAAAATGTGATTCATCCCAAAAGGCCACCTGTCATCACTCAGTGGGTGTTCAGCTGTGGTACTGGCAATCAAATTCTAGCCTTCATTCCTAATCAACAGCAGTCAGTCAGTATGGGTGCATGAACCAGGAGCCTACTGCAGAGGCCCATACCCACTGAATAGTTGTTGAGAGGGCAGTGCTGGTAGCCACTTCGTTCATCTTGGTTGTCAGTTGCTCAATAGTCGCATGCCTACTCACCCATATACGTCTCTGCAACCACTGTTCACTCCTGTCATCAATGGCCCATGGTGCCTCACAGATGCTTTGGTGCTGGTTTTGAATAGCACAATATGCAATGCATGGTATACATCACACATGGCGGTATATTAACAGTTTCCAAATTTAGCGTTTTGGAAATGCTTCCACCCCTGGCCCAAAGCTAATGGTCATTCCCTTTTGGACATCAGATAAATCACACTGTTTCTGCATTAAGATGACTGCACTGTCGTCTGCATCCTCACGACCTGCTTTATATACCCTTCACTGGTAGTGCTGCCACCTGGCATCTGTGGGTGTCAATGCACGGTGACGTTGAACATAGGCAGTGGTCATATTAATGCGACTGGACCATGCAGTTTTGATTTAGTTTTCATTGCTACTACAAAAATAGTTAAGTCTTTTCTTTCACTGTAGTTGTTGTTGTGGTCTTCAGTCCTGAGACTGGTTTGATGCAGCTCTCCATGCTACTCTATCCTGTGCAAGCTTTTTCATCTCCCAGTACCTACTGCAACCTACATCCTTCTGAATCTGCTTAGTGTATTCATCTCTTGGTCTCCCTCTACGATTTTTACCCTCCACGCTGCCCTCCAATACTAAATTGGTGATCCCTTGATGCCTCAGAACATATCCTACCAACCGATCCCTTCTTCTGGTCAAGTTGTGCCACAAACTTCTCTTCTCCCCAATCCTATTCAATACTTCCTCATTAGTTATGTGATCTACCCATCTAATCTTCAGCATTCTTCTGTAGCACCACATTTCGAAAGCTTCTATTCTCTTCTTGTCCAAACTGGTTATCGTCCATGTTTCACTTCCATACATGGCTACACTCCATACGAATACTTTCAGAAATGACTTCCTGACACTTAAATCAATACTCGATGTTAACAAATTTCTCTTCTTCAGAAACGCTTTCCTTGCCATTGCCAGCCTACATTTTATATCCTCTCTACTTCGACCATCATCAGTTATTTTGCTCCCCAAATAGCAAAACTCCTTTACTACTTTAAGTGCCTCATTTCCTAATCTAATTCCCTCAGCATCACCCGACTTAAATAGACTACATTCCATTATCCTTGTTTTGCATTTGTTGATGTTCATCTTATATCCTCCTTTCAAGACACTGTCCATTCCATTCAACTGCTCTTCCAAGTCCTTTGCTGTCTCTGACAGAATTACAATGTCATCGGCGAACCTCAAAGTTTTTATTTCTTCTCCATGAATTTTAATACCTACTCTGAATTTTTCTTTTGTTTCCTTTACTGCTTGCTCAATATACAGATTGAACAACATCGGGGAGAGGCTACAACCCTGTCTTACTCCCTTCCCAACCACTGCTTCCCTTTCATGTCCCTCGACTCTTATAACTGCCATCTGGTTTCTGTACAAATTGTAAATAGCCTTTCGCTCCCTGTCTTTTACCCCTGCCACCTTTAGAATTTGAAAGAGAGTATTCCAGTCAACATTGTCAAAAGCTTTCTCTAAGTCTACAAATGCTAGAAACGTAGGTTTGCCTTTCCTTAATCTTTCTTCTAAGATAAGTCGTAAGGTCAGTATTGCCTCACGTGTTCCAGTGTTTCTACGGAATCCAAACTGATCTTCCCCGAGGTTGGCTTCTACTAGTTTTTCCATTCGTCTGTAAAGAATTCGTGTTAGTATTTTGCAGCTGTGACTTATTAAGCTGATAGTTCGGTAATTTTCACATCTGTCAACACCTGCTTTCTTTGGGATTGGAATTATTATATTCTTCTTGAAGTCTGAGGGTATTTCGCCTGTTTCATACATCTTGCTCACCAGATGGTAGAGTTTTGTCAGGACTGGCTCTCCCACGGCCGTCAGTAGTTCCAATGGAATATTGTCTACTCCGGGGGCCTTGTTTCGACTCAGGTCTTTCAGTGCTCTGTCAAACTCTTCACGCAGTATCATATCTCCCATTTCATCTTCATCTACATCCTCTTCCATTTCCATAATATTGTCCTCAAGTACATCGCCCTTGTATAGACCCTCTATATACTCCTTCCACCTTTCTGCTTTCCCTTCTTTGTTTAGAACTGGGTTTCCATCTGAGCTCTTGATATTCATACAAGTTGTTCTCTTATCTCCAAAGGTCTCTTTAATTTTCCTGTAGGCGGTATCTATCTTACCCCTAGTGAGATAGGCTTCTACATCCTTACATTTGTCCTCTAGCCATCCCTGCTTAGCCATTTTGCACTTCCTGTCGATCTCATTTTTGAGACATTTGTATTCCTTTTTGCCTGTTTCACTTACTGCATTTTTATATTTTCTCCTTTCATCAATTAAATTCAATATTTCTTCTGTTACCCAAGGATTTCTACTAGCCCTCGTCTTTTTACCTACTTGATCCTCTGCTGCCTTCACTACTTCATCCCTCAAAGCTACCCATTCTTCTTCTACTGTATTTATTTCCCCCATTCCTGTCAATTGCTCCCTTATGCTCTCCCTAAATCTCTGTACAATCTCTGGTTCTTTTAGTTTATCCAGGTCCCATCTCCTTAAATTCCCACCTTTTTGCAGTTTCTTCAGTTTTAATCTACAGGTCATAACCAATAGATTGTGGTCAGAGTCCACATCTGCCCCTGGAAATGTCTTACAATTTAAAACCTGGTTCCTAAATCTCTGTCTTACCATCATACAATCTATCTGATACCTTTTAGTATCACTAATGTATAATATATTTTGGTGAAATCAACGCTAACATTTTGCTCAACACAGCTAACGAACAAGTACAACTACCTTTCCGTTAACTTTCTCCAATAAATCCAGAAAATCAATTAACATTAACTTATTGTTAAAGAAGGAACAGGGTCTATGTGGTGCTATAAGGTTCTTGTCCTTGATATGGCATCATGGAACTCTCAACATATTTGGCATGCACAACACTGGCCAGCCTATGTTACGCGATCTGCTGGCCACTAATTTATCTCACATGAAGTAAGAGGGGTGCGGGCAAGATTAGTGGAAAAAAGAATTAAAAACTTTAAATAATAGTCCATTAAAACAAATTGCATTCTAATTAGATACTGCCATTGTTGCACCAGCAGCAAGCGTATGAACATTAGTGCCAGCAATTTTGTGACACTACCCAACCTTTCCCCCCATGAACCATGGACCCTGCCGTTGGTGAGGAGGCTTGCGTGCCTCAGCGATACAGATGGCCATACCGTAGGTGCAACCACAATGGAGGGGTATCTGTTGGCAGGCCAGACAAACATGTGGTTCCTGAAGAGGGGCAGCAGCCTTTTCAGTAGTTGCAGGGGCAACAGTCTGGATGATTGACTGATCTGGCCTTGTAACATTAACCAAAACGGCCTTGCTGTGCGGCCTTGCTGTGCTGGTACTGCGAATGGCTGAAAGCAAGGGGAAACTACAGCCGTAATTTTTCCCGAGGACATGCAGCTTTAATGTATGATTAAATGATGATGGCGTCCTCTTGGGTAAAATATTCCGGAGGTAAAATAGTCCCCCATTCAGATCTCTGGGCGGGGACTATTCAGGAGGACGTCGTTATCAGGAGAAAGAAAACTGGCGTTCTACGGATCGGAGCGTGGAATGTCAGATCCCTTAATTGGGCAGGTAGGTTAGAAAATTTAAAAAGGGAAATGGATAGGTTAAAGTTAGATATAGTGGGAATTAGTGAAGTTCGGTGGCAGGAGGAACAAGACTTTTGGTCTGGTGATTACAGGGTTATAAATACAAAATCAAATATGGGTAATGCAGGAGTAGGTTTAATAATGAATAAAAAAATAGGAGTGCGGGTTAGCTACTACAAACAGCATAGTGAACGCATCATTGTGGCAAAGATAGACACAAAGCCCATGCCTACTACAGTAGTACAAGTTTATATGCCAACTAGCTGTGCAGATGATGAAGAAATGGATGAAATGTATGACGAGATAAAAGAAATTATTCAGGTAGTGAAGGGAGACGAAAATTTAATAGTCATGGGTGACTGGAATTCGTCAGTAGGGAAAGGGAGAGAAGGAAACATAGTAGGTGAATATGGATTGGGGGGAAGAAATGAAAGAGGAAGCCACCTTGTAGAATTTTGTACAGAGCATAACTTAATCATAACTAACACTTGGTTCAAGAATCATAAAAGAAGGTTGTATACCTGGAAGAATCCTGGAGATACTAAAAGGTATCAGATAGATTATATAATGGTAAGACAGAGGTTTAGGAACCAGGTTTTAAATTGTAAGACATTTCCAGGGGCAGATGTGGATTCTGACCACAATCTATTGGTTATGAACTGCAGATTGAAACTGAAGAAACTGCAAAAATGTGGGAATTTAAGGAGATGGGACCTGGATAAACTGAAAGAACCAGAGGTTGTAGAGAGTTTCAGGGAGAGCATAAGGGAACAATTGACAGGAATGGTGGAAAGAAATACAGTAGAAGAAGAATGGGTAGCTCTGAGGGATGAAGTAGTGAAGGCAGCAGACGATCAAGTAGGTAAAAAGACGAGGGCTAATAGAAATCCTTGGGTAACAGAAGAAATATTGAATTTAATTGATGAAAGGAGAAAATATAAAAATGCAGTAAATGAAGCAGGCAAAAAGGAATACAAACATCTCAAAAATGAGATCGACAGGAAGTGCAAAATGGCTAAGCAGGGATGGCTAGAGGACAAATGTAAGGATGTAGAGGCTTGTCTCACTAGGGGTAAGATAGATACTGCCTACAGGAAAATTAGAGACCTTTGGAGAGAAGAGGACCACTTGTATGAATATCAAGAGCTCAGATGGCAACCCAGTTCTAAGCAAAGAAGGGAAGGCAGAAAGGTGGAAGGAGTATATAGAGTGTTTATACAAGGGCAATGTACTTGAGGACAATATTATGGAAATGGAAGAGGATGTAGATGAAGACGAAATGGGAGATACGATACTGCGTGAAGAGTTTGACAGAGCACTGAAAGACCTGAGTCGAAACAAGGCCCCGGGAGTAGACAACTACTGATGGCCTTGGGAGAGCCAGTCATGACAAAACTCTACCATCTGGTGAGCAAGATGTATGAGACAGGCGAAATACCCTCAGACTTCAAGAAGAATATAATAATTCCAATCCCAAAGAAAGCAGGTGTTGACAGATGTGAAAGTTACTGAACTATCAGTTTAATAAGTCACAGCTGCAAAATACTAACGCGAATGCTTTACAGATGAATGGAAAAACTGGTAGAAGCGGACCTCGGGGAAGATCAGTTTGGATTCCGTAGAAATGTTGGAACATGTGAGGCAATACTAACCTTACGACTTATCTTAGAAGAAAGATTAAGAAAAGGCAAACCTACGTTTCTGCATCAAACCAGTCTCAGGACTGAAGACCACAACAACAACAACCCAACCTTTCTTCAAATTAAATCTTCATGTATCTTCAGTTGCCAAAGCTTCTTCTGTAAATGTACGACAATCCCTATATTAATCTATTACACAATGTAAAAATGCTGGTCTCAGCAGTTCAATCTGCAAATGTAAGAAGACACTGTATTTTTCGAAGAACGAATCTGGGAAAAAACCTTATCTTATAATTGGGCAAATAAAATAAGAGAAGTTACTTAAATTTTATTATTACCTGGTTATGCATCCCTAATAATGGTCCCATGCAAAATTTTGAGCTTTCAACTGTGTGAATAGGTTTTCCTATTCGTATGGAAAACTTTTTGAGCAGCTTCTGTTGGAACTGTAACAATGTAAAACACTATAAAATCTACAGCCTATTTCAGAAAATTAGTTGAAAACTTCCATACAATACAACACTGTACTAAAAGATTATTTTAAAACATCCCATTGTGTCTAGCAAAGTGGTTTGCATCTAATTATCATGCTAAAAACTGAGCTATAAATGTAGCATCAGAACATTACCTTATTTAAAACTGTTTCCTGTATTGTCTGCAGGTAATGCTACAGCTTTATGTCACATTCAGAACGTTTGCAACTGCACATATAAATCTTGTATTGGAAATGGTTTAATGTTAAAACATCAGAGAGAGATAAAACTGCTAGAGGGGGAACCCCCCCCCCTCTCTCTCTCTCACTGTGTGTGTGTGTGTGTGTGTGTGTGTGTGTGTGTGTGTGTGTGTGTGTGTGTGTGTAGGGGGGGGGGGGTGTGGAGGGGCACATGCATGTGCAAGACTGTGCGTGCACAGTTGTGTTTGTGCATGGCACATGATATTGTTAGTCTGGGTTCAATGTCTTGCTTCTACAAGATGACCTGCCACTTTTTCAATTTTCTCGATATTCATAATCAGGCTTGAAGCACAAAGACAATGAGCTAACTGTAATTGTACTGACTGTCTCCTAGAACGAACTGCAACACTATTAACATAAACTCATTGTTTAAAATAACTGCAAATTGCAACTGTTTGCTTGCTGAAAATTCAACATATTCTCTCTCAAAGAGCAGCAAATTTTTTTTTTTTTTTTTTTTTTTTTTTTTTTTTTTTTTTTTTTTTTTTTTTTTTTTTTTTTTTTTTACATCCAGCTGCAACGAAGTACACAGCTGTAATACAAAAATGAGTGAAATACTATATTACTGTATGGGCCAGTACTTACCTCCAGGAGGTGAAATGTGTAGTACTGCTGATAAACATAAATTGAAAGCAACATAGTATCATAGGTTTCAGAACTAAAAGTACCTTCCTCATAGAGGAGAGATGGCTAGGTCCCGGAAGGTTAAAAAGGAAAGGCAGATCATTCAGACAACAAGATGAAAGAGATCCATCTGCAGTCAGACAAAGGACATGTGTAGAATATGATGAAGGAGAAGGTCTTGGACAGAGAATATCAGGAATTGTACACTGATAAGCGCTGAGCCAACTTTAGTCTAGAAATGATAAAATCAGAATGAGAAGTAACAACAAATTAGGACGAAGCAAAGTGAACAGTGCAATCATGAATTCAGGACAGCTAAGAAGAAAAGAAAATATCAACAAATTAATAAATTAATTATTCTGTTTGTGTGTGTGTGTGTGTGTGTGTGTGTGCGCGCGCGCGCGCGCGCGCGCGTGTGCGTGCATGCGTGTGCACATGCTTCATATCAGGACGTGTAGTTGAAAATAAAATAAATGTACAAAGTTTAAATTTTTCATGTTAATTTCATTTTCATATTAACACCATCAAATTATTATATTAGCTTCTACATCAGCAACCAAGACTGATTTCAATATAACACATTACGAGTTGCAGTAAACACTAACTCAGTATTAGAGAACTCATTAATAGAAATCATTTACGTAAAATCGGTAAGCGGGTTGAAGCCTTCCATCCAGTCACTCACTGATCAGTCTGGCCTGGCAACAGAAGACAGCAAAACAAAAGCTGAAATTTTAAATTTAGCTTTTGAAAAATCTTTCACGCAGGAGGATCGTACAAACATACCGCCGTTTGAGTCTCATATAGATTCCTGTAGGGAGGACATAGTGACAGACATCCCTGGGGTTGTGAAGCAGCTGAATGGGTTGAAAATAAATAAATCACCAGGTCCTGATGGGATTCCAATTCGGTTTTACAGAGAGTACTCTACTGCATTGGCTCCTTACTTAGCTTGCATTTATCGCGAATCTCTTGCCCAACGTAAAGTCCCGAGGGAATGGAAAAAAGCGCAGGTGACACCTGTATATAAGAAGGGTAGAACAACGGATCCTCAAAATTACAGACCAATATCCTTAACATCGGTTTGTTGCAGGATTCTCGAACATATTCTCAGTTAGAATATAATGAATTTCCTTGAGATGGAGAAGTTGCTCTCCATGCATCATCACGGCTTTAGAAAGCATCGGTCCTGCGAAACGCAACTCGCCCTTTTTTCACATGATATCTTGCGAATCTTGGATGAAGGGTATCAGACGGATGCCATATTCCTTGACTTCCGGAAGGTGTTTGACTCGGTGCCCCACAGCAGACTCCTAACTAAGGTACGAGCATATGGGATTGGTTCCCAAATATGTGACTTCTTAAGTAATAGAACCCAGTATGTTGTCCTCGATGGTGAGTGTTCATCGGAGGTGAGGGTATAATCTGGGGTGCCCCAGGGAAGTGTGGTAGGTCTGCTGTTGTTTTCTATCTACATAAATGATCTTTTGGATAGGGTGGATAGCAATGTGCAGCTGTTTGCTGATGATGCTGTGGTGTACGGGAAGGTGTCGTCGTTGAGTGACTGTAGGAGGATACAAAATGACTTAGACAGGATTTGTGATTGGTGTAAAGAATGGCAGATAACTCTAAATATAGATAAATGTAAATTAATGCAGATGAATGTTTGAATACTCCATTAGTAGCGTAGCGCTTGACACAGTCACGTCAATTAAATATTTGGGCATAAGTAATGGCAGTTGTGGGGAAGGTGGATAGTTGTCTTCGGTTCATTGGTAGAATTTTGGGAAGATGTGGTTCATCTGTAAAGGAGACTGCTTATAAAACACTAATACGACCTATTCTTGAGTACTGCTCGAGCGTTTGGGAGCCCTATCAGGTCGGATTGAGGGAGGACATAGAAGCATTTCAGAGGTGGGCTGCTAGATTTGTTACTGGTAGGTTTGATCATCACACGAGTGTTACGAAAATGCTTCAGGAACTTAGAGAACCAGCATTTGAGGCTGACTGCAGTACAATTTTACTGCCGCCAACTTATGTTTCGTGGAAAGACCACAAAGATAAGACAAGACAGATTAGGGTTCGTACACAGGCATATAGGCAATCATTTTTCCCTCGTTCTGTTTGGGAGTGGAACAGGGAGAGTAGATGCTAGTTGTGGTACGAGGTACCCTCCGCCACGCACCATATGGTGTATTGCAGAGTATGTATGTAGATGTAGATTTAGATGTAGCAGCTAACTACCAAAGTACTCACAGATACCACAAACCTCAGTAAAGAAACAAAGCAGGAAAGATGTTCCTAAACAGCAGTTTGGTAAAGTCAAACTTGCCACATACCCATTAACTGACAGGGCACAGTACTGTGTAAGACAATTTTGCTAATTTTTACACTCAGCAGATTGATCACTTTCTCACATTTCCTTTAACAAGAGACCAACATGGGACTGTCACTAACAACTTAATTTTCTCTGGATCAATTCCTGTGCCACACACTTTCAAACCTCTACAATCTAACACAAAACTAATAAAAATAAAAATGTGATTGATCTTGATTTAGCTATAACAAACTTTCCTCTTCACATAAACACAATCTTCCAGTAGGAGTAGCTGCTGATCATCAGCAACTGCTTACAAGGGAAAAGAAGGAGGAGGGATGCCTTCCATTCATGGATATTTTTGTTCGCCGCAAAGATGAAGTCACCTTGGGATATAGAGCATATTGGAAACTGATGGATACATGTTTATATTTATGTGCAGATAGCTGCCAACAGATGATAAGTTTCCTCAGACCTTCCATGCACAGAGCTCACATCATTGCTGATGAGAACAGTCTGCAGGACGGGCTCCTACACGTGCAGAGAGTTTCTGAAGCCAACGGGTATTCTACACAGCAGATACATAAGGTGCAATAAATGAAACTAAGGGTGGCAAAAAGCAATGCAGAAGAACACACAGATAAGGTTTAAACCCATGGCTTTCCTGCGATATGTGGGAAGCCTGTCATCAAAAACAGCATGGATCCTAAGCAAGCACACAGTAAAAGTGATTTTTTGTCCTCTACTTAAAACAGCAGCACTCTTGGGTTCTGTTAAAGATGATATCACGCTCTGGAAACCTGATGATCATAACACCCCCTGAGAATGTGGCCTCTCATACATTGGACACGAGTCATATCCATATTTTAAGGACTATAAGATGCACTTTTTCCTTCCAAAAATTGCCTCCAAAATTGTGGTGCTTCTTATATTTGAAATTAATATAAAAATGTCTAGTGTTTGATTTAAAGTTCCCACCAGTCTTAAAAACAGCCATATATTCGATACTGCGGGAAACCTATCTTTCTCTGGCAACATGGGAGCAGCAGTGCACCAATGCGATAAGTGTGAGTTGCGAGGATTCACAAGCTTACTAACACTGTCTCCCTCCTGTCCCACCATCGCAAATCCAGAACATTGTCTAACCTATGATGCATCATTGCAGTCTATGGTGGCTGTGAACTTGAACTGAAAGTGATTTGAGTCATCGGCAACAGTAAAATATTTTTGTTAGTAGCAAGTTTCATAAAAGAAAAAAAAGAAAAGATACTCATATGATGCGGGCTATAAATTGGAAAGAGAGCAGAGGAGAGGCATTTCGGCCCTTCCCCAACAGAAAAAACCATTAATGATTAATGGGCTGCTAAAGAAGAACTAAAAAAAATGAGAAAGACTAAATGTGCAAATAGAGGACTGAATGCAAACTGGCCAAAACTAGAAGATGGCATATTGAAATGAATTCAAGGCCACCATCAAAATGGCACTGGAATTAATACAAAAATGATTAAAATACACGCTCATAAGCTAGAGCTAAGGTGGAACTTAACAGACGTTAAGGGTGGAGTTGGCTGGTGCTAAAGATTTATCAAGCATCATCGACTTAGCATGTGAACCAAAAAAATCTCAGAAAATGCCAAAGAGAATGAAGAGAAAATACTATCTTTCCATCAATTCATTATTCAACATTGAAAGAAAACAAATGCGGAACTAAGCAAAATAGCAAATATGGACAAAACTCCTCTGACATTTGATGTGCCAAGGAATAGAACTGTTGCCATGAAAGGTGCTAAAACTGCAACTATAAAAACATGTGGACAAGAAAAAATGCACTACACTGTTGTCCTTTATTGCTGTTCTGGCAGTACTGAACATAATGATTATTTTCAAACGCAAAATAATGCCAAAACCTTCTGAAATACTGCCAGCTGTCACTGTTCAAGTACATGACAATGACTGGATGGACAAGGCTGGTATGAAATTACGGGTTAACAGAGTAAGGGAGGGAAGGAAAGGCACTTTATTGAAGAAGAGTTCTCTTTCTTGTGCTGATCTGTTTAGAAGTCATTTGAAAAATTATGCGAAAGAGAAATTGAGATAGGGAAATACAGAGTTTGCTGATATTTCAGGAGGACTTACTTCACAATTACAACATCGATATCTCGATCAATAAACCATTTAAAGAGTATATAAGGGAGGAACGGAAGAAATGGATGATGGATGAAACCTGACACGAATTCAGGTGAAGGGAGTTTTAAAATGACCTACAATCATACAGGAGGGGCAGGGGATAAAACAGCCTTAGTCTAGAGTGAAGACCGTCTTATATATGGAGAGGACAATGATGAAAGAGGAAGAGGAAGAAGAAGAAGAAGAAGAAGAAGAAGAAGAAGAAAATTTAGATGACTACTTTCTGGAATTTTAAAGGTTAGTACGGTTTCACAAGCAAAGAATTTTTTTTTTTAGTTTGGCCTTGCAACCTAATAATAAAAATGGTAAAAATGTTATTTAAAAAAAAGTGCTTAAAAATTACGGTGTGTCGTATAGTCATTAATGTGTCACAGTCCATAAAATATGGTAGTCCATGAAAGAACGGAACACCACAGGTATACCCGCATCTTACAGCCAAATAAATCAGCTGTGGCAGAACACTGTATTGATACTGCTCAGTCAATGATGTGGGAAAACGTCCAAATTTTAGGATCTACATCATTTTTCAGGCTCTCGGTGGTGAAAAAGGCAATTGAAATTTGCCTGGTGGCAATTTAATTAATAGAGATAGTGGCTTCAGCTTAGGTAAGTTACAGAATCTGATGCTTTTTGTAATAAACTTGCAAAATGGCATTCGCCATGTTACAGCCTCTCCATTTCATCCTCAGTCAAACAGGGAGGCAGAGCGGCTGGTCCGTACTTTAAAAACTCAAATGAAAAACCACATCACACAATCCTTTCCCAAGGAAGCCCTCAATAGGTTCTTTAGCTCTTATACGGTCACTCCTGCTGGTGACCGTAGCCCAGAAGAGTTGCTTCACAGTCGCCAGACACATATGCTACTTCCTGCTCCAGCCAATACCCAACTACCCACTGGTGTTTGCCTCTCAGTGGTTCCATGTTGGCTCAGCTGCCTGGGACTGTAGCTTTGGTTGGTGCCTTAGGTGGATACCAGTGGCCGTTCATCATTGCTGAAACTGCTGTCTCTGCATTGTGTGCATCTTCATCACTTGGTGTCTCGAAAATATGACCAGCACCATCAATGCGTGACCAGCAACGCACCAGAGACCTCGCTGCATCTGCAGCTGCCTCCACTGTACGTGCTGGCCCATATCCCCTCCAATTCCTGTGCCATCTTTGTTCTGGGCATTGCCGACAGCAGGTGGAGTAGTTAGTACCAGGCCATCTCCATCTCCTCAGCTCCTGCCACCTGGCCACCACCTGGATCTACTCTTCTGCCACTGTTGCCGAGAGCCTGTCTGAAGGTGGACATGGATATGGCATTTCCGTCACCAGTGCTCCATTATAGTCTTTCATGTGTTAGTGGAAACCGTGCCTGTTCAGACCATGTTCTCCTGTGATGGCACAACACCTGCTCCAACAGTGGTCCCTTTCCACAGAAGATTTGGACATCTCCACATTGAACACTTTTTCCCATGGGAGAAAGAGTATCGTAATCCTATAAAGTGTGTGCACATAATTAAATAGCATACACCTCCATGGCCAGCCTCAAGAGGCCATCTCACATCAGCACAGATGGCACAGCAAGTGTTGCAACATGTGCAAACAGCTATATATAAGCCAGTGCGCCAGGCCCTCAGCAATCTACTGTTTTTGAGACTACAGAACATTTAATGTTAGACTGTGCATTAATGAATCTTCTGATTTCATATGTTGTACTTATTTTTGTGACATTCAGTGTGTGTATTTTCCATTATATGGATATGAATTGAAAGTTGATTGGTGAGAAATTTAATATCATATTTATGCAATGTTACAACAGTATGGATTTGTTGGAGGATGTGAAGCTTTTCACCATTGAGCATCTTGTGGTGCAATGCTGCCCAATTAGCAGCTGGCCACAAAAGCCAGATGGATTCATCATGAATGACATATTTACAACTATCCACCTCCTACACACACATTTAAGTGGTTTATCTAATAGTTTACTATCTTTAACATCAGTCAGTACCATAACAATATGCACTCTTGTATTAATTCAAATGTGAGGACACCTTATCATGTAAAAGCTATTGAGCTGCTCAGCAATTAGCTGTCACTATGCTTACTAATCAGCTTTAGTTGAATTTTGTTCCATTATTTGTTAGACTGGAAATAATGAACTTTAAATCAAGATGCATTTGTTATCTGCCATTTATTTTAGTACTGGTAGTGATGCGAAATTATGGACTTTACAATAACTAAAAGGCTGACTAGTTCAAATAAGCACCACTAGGTGCCCAAATGGTGTGTCTATAATTGTGGTTTTAATATAATCCTCTTTTAACTGCTGTTGTTAAGTTCTATAGAAACCAATGGATGCATGATTCTTCTAGATACATTTATACACAACATTCTTCTTTGATAAAATATGAAGAGCAATTACATACATATCAATAGCCACCTACACAAAGTAGTTCATACTACTACCACTTTGATTAGAAAGAATTTGTACAGGTTTAATACCGCTCACCATCGTTGTCAATTTTATTGTATAGCAACAAAATATATTTCCTTCAAATGGCTATTATTGTAATAATACAAATAAACAAATACATACATACATGACACATGTATAGAGGGCACCATGGTCGTGTATGATGTACACTGAGGCCACATGCGAGATAACTGTAAACAGCAGCCTCAGTGCAGTTTGAATTCTTGATGTGTATAGTCCCAGAGGAAATATGCCAAATAACAGGATGTAACTTGTTAACTTTATCTGCTGGTATGTACCATCAACTTATAAAGTGAAATCTGCATAATTGCACTTTGGTCCCAACATGTACATGATTGTATCCACATGGGTTGCTGTATAACCTCTAGCATTGAAGATGGTCACTCAGTGATCAAAATTTAGATGGGTTACAAATAAACACAAACTGCGACTGTTTGGTGTTCCTTCTTCCACCAAACAAAATAAGTAGAGTCACTGAGCACTTCCAGGTTCCAGATTTTTTTAAAAAAGCGAAAGTTGCTCATGAATGTATCCTACTGGTGATGAGAAAATAGGTACCTTTCTTTAAACTGCGTGCACCTTATTATTAAACAAAATAAATTTTAAATAAAACAACAATCTTATGGGAAAGAAAGGTAGAGAGACTCATTTTACCACTGTTCCAGAAAGAATGGAATATACAGCTCACACCATAGCAAGGAGATGAAGACAATGATAGTTATGTTGTTTTAGCAGTAGCTATCTATAAATTTGATTTTGGTTTTATTTTTACTAATCCCCATAATCCTGTTGCATGCTGCTAGACATGGATATGGGACAAGTCACAATTACAGTTTGTATAAATATAATAAACTTGTAATAAGAAAAACAACAGTTCCATACACAGAATCAAACAAATCAGCTAAAGCTTATGGTATTTAAGAAAATATTTCATGAACACCTGCATCAAGGATTGGGCCTTTAGCTCTGTTCTTTCTCTTTCAAAATTGGTCAAGCCATCTCTTCATTGGTTTTCCTGAAGATCTTTTGCCTCTCGGTTTACACTGTTTTACGGCTTTGGTGATTCTTGCATCTGGCATACAGTCTGTGTGTTCTTCCCATCTTAAACGACGATGCTTTATTATGTCAATTACATTTCACTTATTCAGATAAGCTAAGGTGTCATCATTTCTCTTTTATCAGTCAAAGTATACGCAGCCATATATCTAAGGAAAACCATTCCATAAGCTTCTATTCTCTTTTCATCTCTCCTCTTAAGAGCCCAGTTTTCGCTTCTATAGAACAGTGCTGGTATAACTATATAGCTATTACTTTACAGAAGTAGAGTATTTCTGTGGACTTCCTTTTCTGATGTTCTGGGTAAAATTCCATAGAAACAATTAGAGAGGACTAACTTAGTTTGTATTTCAATGTTTGCCCTGTACGTAATAATGCATCATGAACATTTAAATGTATTAACTTGCTCTATAATCTGCTTGTCAATTTCAATCTTAGCTCACTTGGGCTGGTGTCCAAAAACTGTTACTGATTTTGTCTTTGTGATGGAGATATTCTCTGGATATTTTGCTTAATTTAAAGACAGCTTCTTGTAAGTCATTTTCATTCTAACAATTACTTTCTTGTCAGCAAAAATTAGTGTACTAACAGCCACATCATTAATTTTAAAAAAGAAAATATTTCACTTGGTTATTTTAGACTCATAATACACCTGTAAAATGAACTATATCAGCTATAAACTTATGGTATGTACGATATTAAATTCACTTATTTTAAACTGGCATTTTTCAATTAATCTACTGTATAGAAGCAGTTCTCCTGAAGTAACGTTTTTATTTTTACTCTGAATCCTTGTCTATTCAACTTCACTCTTTCAGGTAGATTGTTGTACAGAAGAATTCACATGTTCCTCACAATGCTGCACCCATTACATAGCCACTGACTAACTTTAAATACACCCCAGGAATTATGTGTTTAATGATGGTGAGTGTCTTATTTTTAGTAAAACATACTGTTTTGTTAATATTAATACAAGGCACTGGTAGGATATAGCACTCCAGAAATAGATGTTCAGTGTTGGAGGAGAAAGGCACTTTTCTCATAATCACTATTCTTCTGCATAATACCTATCTCTCTGTGCGAGACACCACGAAATACAATGCAGTGTGTGAGTACTGAGTGTACTTGTGCAAAGTTTGTTCATTTTAGTGTTCTAGTGTCACAGACTTTACTAAGGACATTAGATGAATCGTACAACCTGCCCAGTCTATTTACTAAGCTTTTTTAAATGTATGTCCCACCGCAGAGTGTGATCTATCCACATTCCGAGGAATTTGTTGGTTAACTCTTGGTTTATGGGCACATTTCAAAGATTACATGATCTACCTTTGATAAAACTATATGTGATGGGCAAAATTTTATGTATACAGTTTCGTCTATATTGAGTTAACAGCTTGTTTATATTTAATCAGTTAACCAGCTTGGAGCTTATATCACAAATCATGTTACAGAGTTCGTTAGCGCATTGATTTGGATATAGTACACTGGTGTCACCAGCAAATATTACTGGTAGACCTTTCTCAATTTCTGAGGCAATTGTTGATAAGTATAATAAACAGAAATGGACGAGGGGTGGAACCTTGAGGAATTGCTTTGTGTTACAACTTGCTCCTTTAATCGTATGCTTCCAAAATTTTTTGAGGCGATTACAAATGTTTGTATTCTGTTTCAATGATAGTATGATCTAAATCAATCATTGCACTTTCCCCTAATTCCATATTATTACAGCTTTTTCATGAGTAATTCATGGTTGGTGAGACTGAAGCACTTTGTGAAATCAAGGAATAATTCTGCTGCATACTTTCTGCAGTGAGAGTATTATAAATTTCATTTAGAAATGAATATAGGGCCCCTATTTATAGAGCTCCCTTTTTGAAAGTCAAACTGATGAGGACTTAATAAACAGTTCCTTCCTAGGAACTTAATGTTACCGTCATATACTGCTTTCTCCAGAATTTCATAGGATCGAGATGGATCTGTACTTATTAACATCGCTCTTTTCACTTTTTTTAAGGAGAGGCATCACTTTCACTACTTTGAAAATTTTAAGGAATTGGCCCAACAGCAATTAGCAGTTTATTATATCTGGCAAGGGATGAGACAGTAATCAGATATCCCATCAAAAACATATTGGTGTGAGTTTGCTTCCTGCATTACAATACTGCAGCTTCAACAAAGCCAAGACTACTAAAGAAACTGTATTTAGTGTTTTCCACGAGATCTCATAAATAAAAAGGACAAACTTGTTATATACATTAAGAAAAATGGAAGTATGGATGGAATTTCAGCAGAACTGTTGTGCATATCGGAGCATCACCTGGAGATAATTTAAGACTGTACCGAGTCATCTTCATAGGTGCAGTACTACTGTAGAACCATGAAGAAAAAGGGAGTAGCTACATGCAAAAAGAAGGAGTTAAGACCCCAGCCCTCATGATTAATGAATGCTGTGCCACTACGGTGTTATCAGGAAACACAAACTTTTAGTACTGACAGTTTACAAACCACTGGCAGGAGGCATCTTAACCTTCAGAAAACAGCTAGAAACAATGTTAGTAAAATTATGCAGACTTAAGTGGAGAACCACTGTGTGTGTGTGTGTGTGTGTGTGTGTGTGTGTGGAGGCTTTAATGTCAATTTACTGCCAGAATCTTACTGACTGAGGAGATCTAGAGCTGTTGATGTCAAGCTTTGGTTTGTTTTCCACACTACAATTCCCAATGATGATTGAATGACAAAGTGTACCATTTGAATAATTCACATGAAAGCATTGTAACTAACAAAAAAGACAATTTTACACATTAACAAAAGAAAATGCTTTGTGATTATCTATTTGGTCTTTCCTAAGGCAAGCAGTGTTTATGAGGTAAAATGCCATTCTGCATATTTTTTAACAGTTATTACACAATTACCCTTTGAAAAATAGCACTATTTTAATTTTCATGGACAAACAATGTTGTACCTGCACAGTTACAGTGTTATAGCTGTGCAGTTACAACACTGTACTGCTGAAACAAACTGTTTTTTTCTGTGTTGCTTATTACAGATATACAATGGTGCGCAAAACTTATGGCCAACAGTAAGTTTTACATGATGTGTCACTGCCAGGTAATATAGCTCAATGAAACTTGAACCATACATGGAAAGAACTTCTAGAGAAAGCAGCTGAAAGAAATGCATAATGAAACTAACAGAAATGACACTTTTATTCAAGGATAAATAAAGTTTCACAAAGCATTGAGCAGCAAGTGTATCATGTTGAAAGATTTGGATGTCAGTATGACCACGCAACATTGTGACTCCCCACACCATAACAGTTGGCCTGCCGAAACAACCAGGTTCGACAATGTTCTTGGGTGAATTACATGTTCCCACTACTCACCATGTAAGGCTAAGTCCAGCATTGTCAAACATGATCATTTTTGTAGTCCACTGACCTCCAAATCTTTGAACATGATGCATTCACCAGTCAACATTATTGTGACATTGTACTCTTTACCTGTTTATCTTTTCAGGTGAGCATTTTTATGGATGACAATGCACAACAGCACTAAACAGTGCAGATGGAAGAGCTTTCAGAATGAGTAGATGTTCGGTGAATGGACTATCCTGCCTGTTATCCCAACTCAATTTCTATCAAGCATTTGTGGGATGCGTTTGGAAGACGTATTCCTGGATGCCCACTTACACCAACGACTATCCAGCAGCAATCAATTGCACTGGTGAAGAAATGGAACAACCTACCACAAAAATTCCCTACCAACCTTGTGGCCTACATGGGAGCACATTGCAGAGCACTAACTACCATCTGTGGTGATCACACACCTCATTAAGAACGAAGTTCTGCCTTTTGTGATGTCCAGGGGACCAGCATAAATCACAGGGCTTAAGTGTAATTATTGTCTTTAAATAAAAGTATTTCATTCAATTACTTTCTGTATTATACTTCAGCAGTTATTTCTATATATAGTCCAAGTTTCAGTGAGCTACATTACTTTCCAGTGACACATCATGTCAGAGTTACTTTCTTCCTTATGTTCTGTTCACCAGTGCAGTAAGCTTATTTGAGAAAATACAGATATAAACACTTAATTTTTGCTGCAATACAAATCTGCACAAGCAGCAGCAGAAGAAAATGAAAAACTTAAAACTATTCCTGTTGTAGATACACTAAACATGTACATTCAGCATTACATCTTCAGTCCTCAAACAACAGGTTCTGGCAGACAGATGCACAAATCCAGTCGTCACTTGGTAGTTAATAACAGAAACTTTGTTTTTCAGCTGGAATATACTGACATAAGTCAATTATTTCTTTCTTCTTGTCACTGGTAAAAGTTTATCATACAAGATAGGAAAAACTGAAATGTTAGTTGGTGGTAGATCTCTTTCTCAGTACATCTCAAATTCTTTGAAATGCTTTGACAACCCCATGGTTGGAGGATGCTGTAACATTTTCTTCCCGTTAGTGTATCTGGATCACCAGATAAAATTCGTGGTTGCACATACTCAGTTATTTTAAATGAGTTTCTATGCAACCTGTGGTCCAGTGCAGTTAGGTCCCTGAAATACTCTGGTTCCATCTTGCAGACAAGGAATCCATTATCCTGGTCATTGGCAATGACTGAAACCCAATCATCTGGGTGATAAACATGAAAGAATATTTTATTCCCCTCTTTAAGTCCAAAATTCCTAACAGTGGGTGGGGAACACTGCCCTGTAATGAGGAAATTCTGGTCCACAGCAGTGAAATATTTACAAATTACCATATTTTGGAAACGGGAAATCATTCACAACCTGTTCTGTCCAATGGAACAAACAGACCACATTATGAGATGTGTTCAATAAATAATGCAAGAATTATTTCTTCATGGCCAATTTTGGTTTCAAAATTTGTAATTCTGTTTGCGATACTCTCAAATATTCTCATGTCATTTCATATGCTCCCAGTAATTCCCGATAGATTGCAGCACTATAAGCAGTTTCAAAAATGTGTCCTCCCTACCAAAAAGTCCTCAAATCTAGTCATAAATTTCACTTGATATCCCTTATGATCATACTTTTGACAATAAACATAGGAGTAGTACAGGGTCAAATGCTTCTTGGTAATCAAGAAATACTGCATCTACCTGACTTCCTTGATTCAAAGCTTTCAGTATGTCATGTGAGAGAAGTGTGAGTTGGGTTTCACATGATCGATGTTTCCGAAATCAATGGTGACTGGCATTGAGGAGGTCATTCTGTTCAAGATACCTCATTATGTTTAGCTTAGAATATGTTCTAAGATTCCACAGCACAACGATGTCAAGGATATTGGATGGTAGTATTGTGGATCACTTCTATTACCCTTCTTGTAGAAAGATGTGACCTATGCTTTTTTCCAAGAACTGGACACGGTCTAAGATAGATCATAGTTAGAAGCGGGGTTAATTCAGCCTCAAATTCATTACAGAATCTGATAGAGATTCCATCAGGCCTTTGAGCTCTCTTCAATTTTAATGATTTCAGATGTTTCTCAATCCCACTGAAACTAATATTTATTTCATTCATATTTTCAGAGGTACAAGGATTAAATTGGGGCAATTCTCCAGCATTTTCCTATGTAAATGAATATTTGATAATGGAGTTAAGCTTTTCAGCTTTTGCTTTGCTACCCTCAATTTCAGTTCCTGTCTCATTTGCTAGGACTGGACACTAACTTTGGTGCCACTAACATCTTTTACGTATCTAGACTTTCTTTAGATTTTGTGAAAGGTCATTTGACAATATTCTGCTACGGTAGTCACTGAAGGCTTCACACAGTGCTTTCTTGACAGACAAACACATTTCATTCAATATCTCTCTATCTATAGCCCTACATTTTGTATTATATCTGTTGTGCAGTAATCTCTGTTTCTTTAGAGTGACTGTATACGATGGACAGTCCCTCCCTTTTTGAACTGTTCTACTGGATACATTTCTATTCAGTACATGGTCAACTATTCTTTTAAAATTGAGCCGTAGTGGCTCTACACCCTCCTGCACTGTGCTGAAAGTTTCAAGTTCCTCATTGAGGTATGATACTATTGATTTTTATCTACTTTACTGAACATATATATCTTTCTTATTGTTTTAGTTGTCCTTTGTACTTTGGTAATCACTGTTGGCACAACTGTGTCATGTTCACTGATACTAGTTTCAATGTGGACATCCTCACAAATCCAATATATTTTCATAACAAGTGGAGTTCCTAACTACTTGTTCTACTTTGTTTGCAGAGAAGGCATTTAGTAATGTTTCACAGGATGTCAAACCCATTAAAGGATGGACTCTGTGGGAAGTGTGCCATCAATGATGGGAAAGTTATTGATGTAGCAAGAACTTGGTTGAGATGCAGATCAGTTGAGCGGTATTATGATGGCATGCAGTCTACATATTAAGGTGGCATAAAGACATGGAACTGGATGGAGATTATGTTCATAGCTAACACTTGAGGAACAATATGGTGTATTTAAATCTTGAATGAAACCATTCCACTTTGAGAAAAAAAATACGTTGCATTACTCATTGAATGACCCTCATATCAGGTTCCGAACATCACCGTCACTAAGTAGATAGAAATGTGTAAGAACATACTTTGGAATACGTAAAGATATCTCTGTTGTACTTCACCTGGCCACTGAATGCTACCTGCACTGACCAATCTGGAGCCCTGTTTGGCTTCTGTTATCACAGTCCACAATTCAGAAACTACACAGAATGCTAATTAACTCATGAGAAAAAAAAACAGCATGTCACATACCCATCATATGCTATGCAAATTTCCTCCAATGTTTATGAACAAACTATATAGCAAAAAAATTTGATTCTCCCACTCTCAAAGCCTGATCTGTCAGGTTCATCTTGAATTGCCTATCAGTTTTGATATTAAGTAACATAATGCAAAAAATTCAATTACGAATTTAGCACTGTAAAATAGCAGTCACTATGTTCGGTTGTTAAAAATTGGGTCACACTCTGCTGCATACAAAATGTAGGTGACATATGAAAAGATACAGAGAGAATGAAATATTAAAACAGCCAATGTATCACAAAAAAGTCTGAGATTGAGAGAGAGTAGGTATTTTGAAGTTTTAGTCTGGGAAGTCTTCATGAATACTTTCAGTGTAGATAAAATTCGCCGAGAAAGCCTGCATTCTCATATACTGTCAGTGTTGATTCTTAACATAAAACACGATATTGATTTTGTATATCAATATTTTATTTATGTAATGTGTGCTAGGTTATGATTCTGCTGGTATTTTACAATTTCTGTTTGGGGTATCCATTGGGTTTTGTGCACAACTGAGGGTGTAGCAACTGATTGTCTGATCAGCACAGGTGTAGCAGACAGACCTCAACATCGCATATGGCTCCAAAGGATATTTAGAGCAGAAGCCTTCCTTGGATCAACATTAACAATGATGTATAAAAAGAATATCAATTGGATAATAAAGATAGTCAGTCATTTGACACGCATTACTTTGGAAAGGTTTATTGTATCAATGCATGTTAATAAACCAAACCTGTCCCTTTCAAATCTAGACTTTCTCAATTATGCTTAAACAATATATGAGGGTAATCCCAAAAGTAAGGTCTCCTATTTTTTTTTTTTTATAAGTTCATAGACCTGTTTATTTCTACAATGGTTTAAATCAGTTTACAGCTTGAACATTTAGCTATTTTTCCACATAATCACCATTTCTGTCGATGCATTGTGTAGCAGTTTTTGTAAGCCCATGTCATACCAGCTCGCCGCCATGCTGTTCAGAAAGTTATGAACCTCTTCTTTCACCTTGTTGTCGGAGCTGAATCACTTTCCAGCCAAATGTTCTTTTAACCTAGGGAACAGGTGATAGTCACTGGTTGCCAAGTCAGGACAATAGGGTGTGTGTGTGATTATGTTCCACTGAAACTGTTGCAGGAGAGCAACCATTTGCCGAGTGATGTGCGGGCGAATGTTATCATGGAGAATGAGTACGCCCTTGCTCAACATTCCTCTTCTCCGGTTCTGAATTGCCCGTTTGAGTTTTTTCAGAGTCTCACAGTACCTGTCAGCGTTAATTGTGGTCCGAGCGATTCAGTTCCGACGATGAGTTGAAAGAAGAGGTTCATTACTTTCTGAACAGCATGGCGGCGAGCTAGTATGACATGGGCATACAAAAACTGCCACAGCGTCTACAAAAATGCATTGACAGAAATGGTGATTATGTCAAAAAATAGCTAAATGTTCAAGCTGTAAACTGATGTAAACCATTGTAAAAATAAACAGGTCTATGTACCTATAAAAAAATAGGATACCTTAATTTTGGAATTACCCTCATATGTATAGTGGTGTTCTGAAGAATGAGGAGGATTTGAGTCCTGCAGAGTTAACTAAATTTATCCTGTGGAACCCTTGCAATAGAAAAATGAGATTCTGACAAATGACAGCATGCAAAGAGGACAGTATTTTGCCTTATGGTTAATATGTTGAACTTCCTTATCTACCACGATATACAAATAACAACAGACTTTTTTTTTAATAATGTAATTTTTTAAATACAAATAATAGCATATGAGACAAGAATTGCTGGGAAGTTTGCAACAGCAAAAATGAAGAAATTACACTTATTTTTATATCCAGCAGGTGCTTTTTCGTAAACTACTGACCTGTCTTGCCTTCAGCTGTTTCAGGTGTCTTAATCCACCATGGGTCACAACATACTTATTTTAGAAGCTCACTTTCATGTCAGATGCGAAATGGGATTTCAAAGCATGAATGTGCCGGATTGTATTGCTCTAATTGAACCCTTAGGCTCAAGTACTCATCGCAGTGAAAGTGACATGCAAACACAGGTACATGTAGACAAATGTACGATGGAAACCAATAATCTTAATCAAGAGGTAAGTAAAGGAAAGCTTTTCCAAGTCCTTCTTAGTGCATGAAGTTAATTGAGTTGATGCTCACTTACAAAGTATCTGCTGTAGGCTCGTTCATCCAAGGCTGATGTCATTCAGTGAACTCCAAACTCTAGCAGGTTTGGCATTTGAGGGCCTCTATAAAGGGCATTTGGAGTTGTTTGCTTGTAGATGACACATGACTGCACCACTTTTCACTTTCAATTCTCAATCAGTGAGCGTGAAATCAGTGGTTTCCTGATTCATGTGACCCCTTAATGGACTGACAAAAGAAGCTTGCAATGTTAAGTCTCTACTTTTGTTACAAGGCTAAAATATGCCGTCTACGATTATGTTTTTTCTTCTTTTTTTTTCCTGGCAACCCTTCATGATTGTCATTACATCTCTCTTACATACATATATACATACATAAATATATGACTTTTTTCCTTTTTACATTTAACCGTATATACACAGATTCTACCACTGATACAATAAATACATCCCTTTGACAGAAGTATCTTCATCTGCCATATGTGCATCCAGTGACTTTGGGGATGCACTTCTTGTGAGATTTTTTCATGAGCTAGGTCACCATTCATATGCAAATGGTTGTAACATTTCTCTTCTTTCCACATTCTACATTGCATACTGCATTTGAGACGTAAGCACCACTCCTCTGGTTATGAGGGTCATGGCTGTCAGCAACATAAACGGAAATGCGTGTTTTCCAATTGGATCTTGTTTCCACTGCTCTTTTATGTAATCCTAACTTATTTTCCATTTCATGCACATGCTACCCATCTGTCCTGTTTGCTACTGTTGCCAAGGTTAGGCTAATAAAGGCAAAGTGACCAGGGAGTCGGCCTGTCTCCGAGGACCAATCACAGTGTCACCCTCAGCTATACCTTTAGAATTCCTATACATATATCCCTCTTTAATCAATTTTAAGGTAGAGTTTAACCTATACTTCCTCCTTTATATTTCAGATCAAACAAATCTGATTTTACCACAACCTCACATCCAAAGTTAAATTAACTGCTTTAATCTCTTTGCATGTACTCTTATGAACTTATTATTCATTAACTGGAGTACTACATTTGATCCACGAGTCCTTACAACATGAAAAGCTCCTCTTCATGGGCTTGATAACTTCTTTGACTGCTTTCTTCTCACTTTCATTATGTAATAATCCCTAGTCTCCTGCTTTGAATTCCTTGGGGCTTTGAGTGTGATCATAATATTCCCTATTCTTCTCCGTACATTCCTTATTAAAACTCTTGGCATCTGATGCATCTACAGCATCCTTTCCATTATTTCTTTCATGTAATTCTCGTAGTTGTATTGTACTTTAGCTGGATACTGCAGTTGGTTCCCGTGAATGCTGCACATTCGGGTTGCTGCATATTTGGTAATTTTATAGTTTAAGGTCGCTGCACGACTTGGGAACCACATGGAGCCCACCATTCATAAGTCAGAAAGCTGTCTGATTCATATCTGATAAAAAAAAAAAAAAAAAAAAAAAAAAAAAAAAAAAAAAAAAAAAAAAAAAAAAAAAATCATTAACGCGAAATGTCATTTATAAATATCTGAGGTGGTTATGCAGCACATTCTTGAGGGAGAGGGAGAATTAAGATTTCTTTGATTTAGAAAAATCACTGAAGGTAAATCCTACATAGTTTCTTTGAAAGAGCATGGATAAATTCCTTCCCTTCTCTGAGCTTGTGTTCCATCTCACAAAAACTCATCATTGATCACTGATGGTATGTAAAACCCTAAAAGCCTCCTCTTCCTTTGATCCCCCCCTCCTCGCCACCATTTGTGAAGACTTTCAACCCTCTCCCTCTTTCTTTGTAAGCTAGAAGCATTAACAACAGTGGCGTGTTGCAGGGCGAGTCTTCCTTGTCTCAATAATCTTAATTTATCCAGACACAATATTCCATTGCAATATGGGGATCATTTCAGTGATAATGCTTTCTTTTGCCTTTTGGTTTATCTTGAGCTAAGAAGTGAATAGCAATTGGGAGTTATGATGAAAGTATTGTTGGTTTCCTTACAGAAACATCAAACTCCATATGTTCTGTTGACAGAGTATAATCTTAAATATCAGAGCCAAGTCAACATAGTCTGAAGGTTTCAGCCCAGTTTTCCTGGTCCTACATTGGTAGCTAAGCTGCCTGAGATCTAACTGTTTGTTTTCCTTACCTGACTGTGCAGAAAACATGGCAGTCTATCACTTATTGCTCCACTATGCATCTGCTAATGACCACTATTGACTTTACTGCAAATGTTACGTTGCAGGAGTACTGGCACATACAGGTGTTTGTTCTAGCTTCCTAAGAATAGGTCTGTGTTAAGATTACTTTAGTATCCATGATCTTTTTAGTCACACTGGTAAATTAAATTGCATGTACTGATAGTTTAATAACCTGTTAGGCGTTTTTGACACCAGCATAAGAATTCAGTATTTAATCATGTTTCCTAGACTTTCTTTCCTTTGGTGGATGTTGAGCATTTGCGATTCCAGACTGCAAAACTCCCACTGCAGTTTACATGTATAACAGAGATGAAGAAAACAGTGTTTCAAATTCATATGTGGCTTTGCCTTGAGTTACTTGACATTTCAAATTTATGGTAATTTGTGTCTAATATTGGCATTTAAAATACCTCATTGGGTAGGGTGCACAGAATCACACTTCAAACTGAGTTAAACCAATGTTAACATATTCTGTTATTACAGGTGTGTGAAGGTGAGTATAAATGGGGCTGTTCATTCATCTTTACCATTTACCATTACACTGAACTTCTTAGGACAGTAACACCTACTCCTTCCTATTAATTTTCTTAAGTCTTGGTTATCTACACCCATTAGGTCTGCATGAAAACATCCTCACAGAAATTCAGGATATTGTGGAATTATGTGTGTTCTGTATTCAACAAGATATGCTGCCATTTGTAACTGTGTTGTTTGCAGGCATGTAGATTTTTCTGTAAGAACTCTTCTGTTTCTAAGTCACTTTTCTATGAAGGTTGTTCAATAAACAATGGCCCAAACCTTTGTTCCTAAAAGTTAGAATTTGGTGACAATACCCATCACATCCTGTGGCATTACACCAGCACTGTTGGGACATTTATTGCCTGTTAGTTAAAGCTATTGTCCTGTGCCGGAAGGTATGTTTTCACTGTGTTAGTTAAGCTCTTATGACCTGTAAAGTGTGTCCCACACAGAGAATCTGTAAGTGACCCAAACAGATGGAAGTTCGAGGTCTGTACTATAGGTAGGATGAGGCAATGATGATGTCCAACACAATTTTGCGATGTGCTCCCAGGTTCTGAGATGTATGTGCAGGCATGCATTGCCGTGCTGGTGCAATATTTTTTTGCATTCTTGTTGGCAGACCAAACACATTGGAAATGGTTCTGAGTTTGTTCCGAGTCTTTAGACACACCATTGAAATAATAGTTGACTCATTTCACAACACATCCATGAGGATGACTCCATCACTATCCCAACAAAACTGTCACCATGAGCTTTCCAACAGAGGGAGCTGCCTTAAATTTCTTCTTTTTTTTGTGATGAGTGGTGTCATTCTAGTGACTGCAGTCCCCCCCCCCCCCCTCCAGCTCAAATAGACGCACCTAGGATTCGTCACCTGTAATGATCTATCACAGAGAAAGGACACACTACTGGCCTCACACTGTTCAGATGAAATGGATTTTCTTTGACTCACGAGGTCTGCTGTTAGTATTAGTGAAACTCATCTTCAGCACATCCTTGAATACCAAAGAGTCACTCAATCACTGCACACACATTTCCAATGCTCATCGATTGCTGTACAGCCAACTGTCGAGTTGTGAGGATTAGCACAAGTAATAGCATCTGTGTGATTCTCCATGTCGGGACCAGTGGTTGTGACAGGACGTCCAGAACATTACCGGTCACTGAGATCAGTTTCTGCACTTCTGATGTTATAACTCTCTTTACCTGTTGCTCAAAAGTACTCCTACCACACCATACAGTGCACACGAAAGTATATGGATATTCACCTGAATTTCTTTTTCTGCAACCATGAATCCAACTGCAGAATGTTGCTAGTAATGAGCGTCTTGCATAGGTGCCATTTAGACTGTTGACTATAGCTCTGTCGAAAATTTTGCACACTTGCAGAAGAAACAGCAAAACTGAAGCACTTGAAAGGACGTTTCCCTACTTATATTAATGGCTGTAAAAAAATTTGAAGCACATTATTCACTGAATCACCTCCATATCGTTTCTGTGTCATGGTGGCAAACACCATGGTAGGTGGAAACAAGATGGACACTTAAGTTGATTGCGATAAACACCATAAAGTCCATGACTGTGAGTAACGTGAGCTCGAAACAGTACTAGTTCCAAATCAAAGTAGATCCAGAAAAACAAGGGAACCACTGTATTCATGAATTAATGTAACAAAAGTTTCAAAGAAGCGATACAGCTGCCAATCAACACACCAGTTTATTTGCTGTAGTAGACCAATAATGATCCCCAAGGGATGCGTTTGACATGCCCTCCTGTATCACAGCAGCTAAAAGCAGAACCATTTGCCACACAAATAATAGTGACGCCACTCTCGAAGTTTGTCTCACCATCACTGGTGTGGCACGATTTTAGAGGTTCCTGCTACACAGCAAGAATATTAAATATAAAAAGGATCCTTTACAATGTTAAAATACAAGAAAAAAATTCTGGAACACTGTATAGGCTCAGTTTCAATTAACTAATTTTGTTACCACTTTCATTCTTGGAATGTTAGTTTGTGAGATAAGAACCATTGAAATATAACATGCAGCTAAGGGTGGCAGCAGAAATACTGGTGGACTAAGCCAGTCCCATATACTTCAGCAAGCCATTAAAACTGAGATGTGACAGAAGCCTAGAGATTCCCTCTAATGATTGGTTTGCCTTAACATCTGTGCCAATTCTCTGTAATATACAATGTTCCACCATGCTGCACATAGTGGTCATTGAAGCATGCACAACGCTTAAAGTTACAGAAAGCTGACAGGGTTCACTCAGCAGAGCATTGGGTTCGTCTAGAAGGTTCACAACCAAAACTGGAGTTGCTTGCCAATTCACGAGCCAAATGTGGTTTATTAGATGTAATAAACATGACAACCATTAAAATCAACTGACGTCAACTAACAGTCCTCAACCCCCCCACCCCTGGCCTATTAGATTGGATTGGATCTTGCAGAATACAAAATTGGTACGAATGCAACTGTAATGTTTGCAAGCATGTTACACAAGTAGTTACTTGTGGGATTCATTAATCTGACTCGCCATCCTCCAATTATTCACAATCTGATTATGCTTATAGCAGATCTCACACTTTTCTCGTTTTTTATTCCCTCATCACTCATTACTTTCTCTGTACCTATGAGTCTTTTATCACTGTCATGAAAATTTAGTATTTTCACTGATTTTGCAAAATGGAAACGTTACTTAAGTCCAATGGATTTTGCCTCTATATAATTTTGTATTTTATACTTGATTTGCAAAGGTTATCTTGAGGCAATCAAGTAAATGTGTAAGTGTGGCGTTACAAGTTCTCCATATGTAACTACTCTTACATTAATCAAACTGAATATAAAAAAAATTGTCATGAAGTCAAAACAGTTGATGTTTCAGAAGTTATTCCTACACAATGTGGAATAATTAATCTACCACTTGAACAGTCTATTTCTTCTTTTTCTTCTTCTTCTTCTTGAAAAGAGGATAATTTATGACACATACAAAATTAGGCATTTTTTACTTCCATATAGTAGAAAAACTTTATCTTTCATTGTACTATTGAATTACACTTACCTTTTGAACTCGAACCCTACTACAGCGTGTGAGTGTGAGTTATGTATGTGTGTGTGTGTGTGTGTGTGTGTGTGTGAGAGAGAGAGAGAGAGAGAGAGAGAGAGAGAGAGAGAGAGAGAGAGAGATGGACAGGGAGGGAGGGCAGGGGGGGAGAGGGCGCACTACATTCTCCTGAAGCAATAAATTACTTCACTGGCCTGTCTCAATGTTGTGATCATGTAAAGCTTGCACTCTCTCTGTCTTATTCTTTTCTTCTACCTATCTGTTGTATTCATCTGCATGTTGAGTGCTTCCTCTTACTCATACTACTCCTAAAATTCCACTCAATATTTTCTATTATTGTAATAAAGGATGAAATCAGTGTAATGGTAGTTCTCTTACACTTATCCATTGTTTATAATGGTATGCAAGCACATTTTTAATCACAAAGCTTGAAATGTTAAACTATGACTTCAAATAAATGAAGTAGTAACATGTAAAGTTGCTACTACAATGATAAGATTGGAAGAAATACTTACTGTAAGCCATTTTATATCTTCATCCTCAAAAGGCCACTTAATCTCTAGGTTCGTAACCTCATCTTGTAGCACCCTAAGCTGTTCAGAAGGGTCCAACTTTCGCTTTTTACATCGGTCATTAAATGATCCTTCTTCATTTTTTGGTCCAACATTCAGTGCTACTGTTTCCATCTGTGATAAAATGGAAAAGGAATATTACATTACATTTATCCAGAATTTCTTTACTTTCAAATATTAATAAATTGAGATAACATTATTACTTGCAACGTAGTTACCTGCATTCTTTGACCTGGTCCCCAGCATACACTTCTTCCCAAGCAAATAAAATCATTTGAAATGAAATATGTCTCTTACATGTTACACATACAAAGTAATTAGTATTTGTCTCTTGCGAAAAGCCTCCTTGCTTTTCTACACTGACTGACATGAATTAATACAATTTTGTACATTTGTCAAATATTTTAAAACATTATCTTTTGTTACAGTGAACAAAATAAGACTCCATTCACTGCAAGTTGCCCTGTATTATCCTCTGGGTTATAACTAAACATTTCTCGCAAATTAAAAATGTAAACTAAAATAGCTTTTAAGTTTTCAGAAAGAATGATAGACACTGAATGAATCTGTCACTCTAGAGCTAAATGGACAGTGTATTCAAGCTTCCTGGCATTGTATAATGTTGTACTATGCTGGGACTCAAATTTGGACCCTTGTCTTTCACAAGTAATGTAGGTTTGTGTATCACTCTGGCAAGCAGTTTTAATCAATCAGAAGTTTCAGTGGTACAGACAGCCCAACAAAAAGCACTAGAGCTCAATCTCTACCAGGATAATGAGTATGCCTAGGTCACAATGCAGGCATGTAATCTGATAAGGAAGTTATATATGAGACGCAGCTGATGCATGCAAACCAGTAGTTCACTTTCATCTGCAGAGAGGATGGGGATTCAGATGCCCACAATGTATCAAATAATGTAGGTGTCTGAGCTTACCAGTTTTGTGAAGAAAAGTGTATAAAAACATATTGAGTGTAACAGAGTTCAATAACAATGCCTAGAAAGGAAGAAGTGTTCTGAAGCATACTGAAAGAAATGAGAATGTCAGCAGATAACGTGCCTACATCCACATCAATATGACATCACTATCATACAATAATGTAACATATTTATTATTATTATTACTATTATTATTATTATTTATTTCTTTTCTTTTCTTTTCTCCCTTCTTCTTTTCTTTATGTATCTTCAAGAACTCCACTTTGAAGTAGTATACGTAAAAGGAAATCAAAACATAATAGCTGATGCTCTTTCCCAACTACTGCAAGGTTTAGAGGAATTCAATGGTCTTTTAGAGCAGGAAGGTGAAATAATAGCTATGTTGATGGAGGAAAAAACACTCTGACCATACTATGTCCACAGGTGTAAACATTTGGATCAATTACAGCAGGAAGACACACGCTGGAGTAAGGTAAGAACAAAACTTACACTTAACGGCAGTAAAAAATTAAAAAGGCTTTTTACTATTCACAAAGGTGTTCCGTTCCACACAAACTCTCCCGATCTAGAACAATGGTGCATGTGTTTGCCACAGGAATATGTGGATGATTTTATCTTATACACACCCACTACTTGGGGGCCATTATGGCACTGCAAAATGCACTAACAATATAGTTGAATATTGTTATTTCCCCAACCTTAGACAAAGAGTACTACAGGTGGTAAGAAAGTGTATTGTTTGCCAGAAAGCAAAACATTCTAACATCTCCAAACAGATAGAACTACATCCCATTGTAGCTAAGAAACCTCTAGAAAAGGTAACATTAGATATGGCTGAACCATATCCCAGAGGTAAAGGGGGAGTAAAATATTTAGTAGGTCTGTACGATATTTTCATTAAATACAAAAAACTATATGCTATACAGAAAGTTACAGTCAGTTCAATAATAAGACGAGTTAAAGAGGATTATTTTGCAAGAGAAGGGAAACAGTTTGTAGATTCCAAACGAATCAAACACATTTTAGTATCCAAATTTCATCCCGAAGCATTCCCCTTAGAAAGGGTGTTTAAGGAATTAAACAGGTTTGTGAGAACCTATATACCTCGTAAACATACTAAGTAGATTGAATATGTCACTCCTTTCCTACAAGTTGTTAACAACCTTCCCCATACATCAAATGCAGATGTTCAATTGCAAACAGATAGATGAATGGGAAAAACCTTAACCCAAGAAACCAATAACGGAATTATCACTGGATGATAAAATACGACAAGCAGTGATCAACCTTGAAACCTGGGCTAAATATACGAAAGGAATTTATGACAGAAAGCTGAAACGTACAACACAGATTTACATAGGACAAAAGGTGTTACTTAGAACACATCCCAAATCCCCAAAAAACTGGAAAACTGAACCGTAAGTGGCAATTACTATACACTGGACCACACATAATGTATGCTCCCTACCTGGAAGCATACTGATTGGCATACGCAAACCTGGGTAAAGACAAGGGCCTTTACCCTCACAAAGACTTGAGAACGTTTACATATTGAAGAAGAGGGTATGCAGCCATTTATACACCTCTACGTTGTATATATGTATAGTAATATTAAATTTAGGATGCTGGAAACTCAAGATTCCTGAATTTATGTTGTTAGTTGATAAGGAAAATTTTTGTTCAGGTTTTTTCTTATATGACAAATTTGTAAATTATAAGGTGAGTGTATGTAACAAGGAAGAATTTTTCTTTTATGTGTCTACAGGTGACGATACTTTGCACACAATGCTTCACCTTCCACATAGCCCCATGGTAAATGAATAAACAAACTTATGAAACACATGGTAGCGCGCATTACAATACACAACTCGCCGCGACGTTAGTAGTAACAGATAAATGCAGCGCATGCGCACTTGGGAGAAAGTTAATCAACAAACCGCAAGCACTTGCGTACCAGACAGATGCAGCTGAAAGTATTGGAGCACCCAAAACAAACAAACCCTATGACCTACGTCCTGCACTAGCACTTCTAGAGCCTATTGCATAAACTGGGACAAAGAAAATTAATGGAGAGTCTATACTACAACTACCACTATCTATTCAACACACACAAAAAAGGTTATGCTAAGGGATTATATACACGGAAAGGGAACCAGTTATGTTACTATTACATTGCATCTATATAGTTACAAATTGAAGTATTGAAAGTACACGCACTAATTACAATTAAGGGACCAAAAAGCCTTTGCTGCAGGTAAATAAGACAGTACAATATGAGTGGCAAACTGAATAAGAGGTCACATCATGTGTATGATACACTTTACCTTTCAGATTTACAAGGTAAGTAGAGGCGCACACATGATGTGAAATGAGTTTGTAATAGCACTACTGCACACTGAAATAAATTAATACACAATGGAATATATGAAAGAGCTGTTAGTGAACACTGAGCCACTGTACACTTGTCTATGAAGATTTAGTTTTAAGTTAGTATTAAGTTTTTCTTCCAGGGAACGATGTATCGACACACCCTAAAAGGTGAAGAAAGATAAATACTTGTCACGTTAGGTACCATATAAACATAAGAAAGGGCCGCACCACAAGTAAATATAGTTTGAAGTTTATGATATGTATGAATGTGATAGTGTGAAAATATGTGTAGAATAATACTGTTGCAGTACGTCGCATAACACGAGGCTGAACTAAGGTGGAGCACTACCAAATAATCAAGGAATGACATTACAATGACATGCAGACCTTTAGCTGATTACAGGCATTGATAAATATCAACGGGGACAGTTGAAAATGTATGCCCCAACTGGGACTCAAACCCAGGATCTCCTGTTTACATGGCAGATGCACTATCTGTCTGAGCCACCGAGGACACAGAGCTTAGTGTGACCGCAGGGACTAACCTCTGGCACACTCCCCGTAAGACCCACATTACCAACTTACTGTCCTGTACACACTCTACATTTGTAGTGCCCCTGCCCACTATACTCATTACTCGCGGCAGTCAATCTACTGAGTCCTGTAAGAGTTTGGGCATGAGTGCATCCACAATGAAGAAGATCATTGGCCAGTAGGCCATATCTATATGAAGATTGTATCTGTTCTTTTGGACGTGTCCAAAAGAACAGATACCATTGGTGATCTTGCAGCTCTTGAAGAAAGAAAGTACAATGAAATCCAGACCTTTAGTTGGGAATGTGGGTCTTACGGGGAGTGTGCCAGAGATCAGTCCCTAAAGTCGCACTATCGTCTGTGTCCTCGGTGGCTCAGACGGATAGTGCGTCTGCCGTGTAAGCAGGAGATCCTGGGTTTGAGTCCCAGTTGGGGCACACATTTTCAACTGTCCCCGTTGATATTTATCAAAGCGTGTAAGCAGCTACAGGTATGGATTTCATAGTAATTTCATTCTTCAAGAGCTGTAAGATCACCAATGGCATCTGTTCTTTCAGACGTGTCCGAAAGAACAGATACAATCTTCATATAAATAATCAAGGGGTCAAAACCTAATGCTGAACTTTTTTTGCATGTTTGTTACTTATATAAACACTATTTTACGCTCATTGTACATGACATATAGTACTGATGATGCAACTCTGTATACTCAACATATGAAATGGTTATCCTTTATACGATGAACATAACAAATAACTACTGAGAGCACTTTAAACACTGAATAAGTATTCAATATGATTGGTATCGTCAGGTTTGTATTGTGTTTATAAATAACAAACTATTTTGTTCTTGTGAACACAGTTAAGACCAGCAATGAGACATAACTCAGCACATAAATGCCTTTCTGTGAAATTTCCTCAACTCTGTAGTGTGTAGATCCTTCCTTGAGAATGCTAGAGAGGCGAGGCCACACGTAGTTATTTAAGCAGCATGTAGAATCTGTTGTAATGACTATTGCTTACTTCTTTAATTCTGTGAACTTGATAAATATGCTCCAACAAGAAGTCACAGTAAAATGAAATGAAATGTATGTCAGTTTATGCCATAAAGGAAAAACAAATCTATTGTTGTATGAATGTAATGTAATGAACATAGAATCAAAAGAGAGTAAAAAGTGTACTCATATAATTGGAATTGAACAATGTAATGAAATTATAATTTAACAAAATTTACTAAACAAAGTGACAATCAGACTGTAGGCAACGATAATGACACATCAGTAAATGAATAGGATAAGTTTATTTTTGTAGTTGTACTTTTTTTTGTTATGTGTATGCGGAAAGGACACTATAAAAACTTTGTGTAATGCAACAGTATGAGAGACGCTCAAAAACATATGAAACCTGCCTGCAAAGCGTTAAATGTGCGTGTGAGATATGTGGGTGTGCACTAGACGAACTAAAAAAATGACAATACTTTGTGTAACATGAATTTCCTGTAGTCAACAATGTCGTAAAAACATGAATTTTCTGTGCTCGACAACATAGTAAAAACATGAATTTTCAGTGCTCGACAACGTCATAGAAGCAGCAAGAAACTTACCTTGTCGGTGGATGTCAGATGTACAACTGGTATCCCCACTGAATAAGTATGTGCAACGAGGTGAAATACTTTCCTCGGGCCACTGATATGGGAACCAGTCATCGCCACATTGAAGATTTCACAAAACATCATGCCGCTGAACATGAGCTTCACGAATTTGTGCAGTGAAGACTATGTGGACACACAACACGAGCACTCTGACTTTGTATTAAACATGTGAAACTGAGCTAGAACGGTAATGGATGTCAAGCTGTACGCGCATGCTTCACAAGCTAAACACTGGGCAGGTACTGACTGACACCGAGCAGGAACGGTAATGGACATCGAGCTGTGCGCACATGCTTCGCAAGCTAAACACAGGGCAAATATTGAATGACAATAATGGTACTATGCGCTTACAGCAAGCACTTTGTTGGGAAGGAGAACTTATGTATGTATGTGTTAAGGGAGCTGACATGCCTATATGTACTGGTAACCATAGAGGACAACTCCAATGGTGGAAAAATAAAGGCTATGCCCATATGGCCAGGATTATCAACCCAGAAGAAGAGAAATAAACTCAGACATTGTGCACCTCTATACGACATCAGTGTACAATGAGGGGCAATTATAATGTAACATATTATTATTATTCTTATTATTATTATTTCTTTTCTTTTCTCCCTCATTCTTTTCTATCTATATATAGATAACACTGACATACAAAACAAAAGAGGTAAAGAGATGCTCTTCAATTTTTTTATTGCTTTAGATTCATCTGTCTGTGTCCATACGTGATAGCGGGTGGATGTATTATGTGCTCAGCCGAGTTAATATTGTTAAAAAGTCTGGTCATCTCAGTAAGTGATAGCGGGCAGACGTATGCGAGTTCTGCCAAGTTGATATTGTTAAAAAATATGTATTCCAATTGTACATTAAAAAGTGTTATCAAGATAGCACAGTTTATTCATATTTTCACGGCGATGATACCCGTCTGTTCATCTCTCCGCGACGCGCCGAGAATCCTGCATCAAGAGGATCGAAGCTAACAAGAAGAATTCGCGTGAGCACAGGAGGGGCAATTCGGAACCAGTATTGTTGTACCAATCTCCATGCACAATAGTGGTAACAAGAAAAGGATGTACCTTATAACCAAATGCAGATCATTCATCCTATGTTCTACCTCCATTTTTATTTTCTCCATCACATAGTGTACTTCACAAATTGTCAGTTCATTTTTCTCTGAGTTGAGTGCACCCTTCGAAAAAATGTCAGTTAAGTTCAAGGAAAACTGTAGATATAATTCCACTAAAATAAGTTGTTTTCCTGAACCAGACACATCTATCAAGTTGTTTTAATGAAGCTGGGGAAATCATCTACACTAGAAAAGTATTATATATCTGCAGGAAGATTTTTCAACAATCTTTTATGGCAGGCTTTAGGATTAACCACCTTTTAGGTGGTCTCAACAAAGACTCACATTCTACACCAACAAATTGAGAGAAATCTTTCAATTAAGATACCCTTTTAGCTTAATATGAGAAATAGTTGGAAAGTCTTAATAACTAACATTTCAATATCTATTGACATAGCATTCATACCAGATTTACAGCAATTACAGACTACATGTGCACAGCAATTTGATTTCACTATACCACGATTTTCCTTTTTTAAGTGAACGTAAACAGTTTTTCTCCTCATAGTATACATTTGTACTGTCTGCAGTAAAACTTGAAACCTGGGACAAATTCAACTCTGTGCTTTGAAATCCTTTTCAAGATCTGCTCAGACATTGCAGATGCAGATTCACCAGAGTCCAGAGTCCCCATAGAAATCTAGAATTCTGTGGGACATGCCTGGCCTGCCAGCACAGCAAATGAACTTACACAAATAGGATAACACTTTTGATTACCTTTGTTGGAAGTGTCAAACCACAGACCAAAAAACTTCTTATCCATCAACTTCTGAGTTAAATTATTGACACTATTTAGTCCAAAAACACCAGTAATTAATGCCTCACATTTTGTTTTACCACACATGATTTTATCTGCAATTGTAGAATCAGGGAATACCTGAGAAGATATTTTAACATTGCAGTAGAAGATATTTTTACAATGCAGTCAGTGCTGGCACAACTCAGATGATGTTTAACTGTGTGAAACACGAATGTAAGCTCAGATGTTATTATCTGAAAATGAATAAAGAAGCACTAATAATAGCATCTTTTTTAAACAGGTCTATTATTACCTTGAAAATTAGAAATGTTGAAATTAGCAAGCACCTACTACATTCCTTGTCTGCTTCAACAGAGTCCACTTTGTAGAGACTTTTCATCAGTGTGATTTGTACCAATGTTAAGCATCTGCATTTGTAGTTGACACTGTTAAAATGATGCCTAACATTAGTTACACCGTCTGTGAAATTGAAAATCATTCTCCAGCTTTTCCAACACATAACGTACACCTTGTTTTTTATACATTTCCTGGAATTGGCTGCAATTCTGGAAATTCTTTCTCCCAAACCGAACGATACACTTGCAGTCTTCTGTTCTGGTGTGTGCTGGTTTGAATATCTAATTTTATTTTCATGGGATTTGTCACAGTCCCAACAATTTTGAACACACTACTTCCACAAAGAAAAAAGTTCTAAAATGTAAAACATACGATGGCTTGTGATACAGTGTTGAACCTGCTCCTGAAATGAACAAAACAATGTGCCTTGTTGAATGGAGTGGAAGTACAGCCTGTTCACAAAAAGAAGAAAATTCTGAGGGGGTGGTGTGTTGGAAGAACAAGCCGCACTTCCGTCATGCAGTGCTAGTACTACACTTGCACTTACATACTGGTGTCAATTTATGCCCAAGAAGGGCTCCAATCAGAATTCATAGTTTCATACTGAATGAAGGTACTTTCTTGCTCCTAATGCCATATCGTGGACAATTTGAAGCTGAAAAGAGCCAGTAATAAAACTTACATTTTTGCAATAAAAAGAACACACCACAACAATCACTTCACAATGGCTGCAACGCAACATTGTGTGTTGGATCGCTGAGGTTTGCAGCGGTCAACACAACACACGAGCAGGCTGAAGTCGATCGACTTTTGCTGAGCCAGAACTAGGCAGGCCTCGTTCATCTCTTTGTGAACAGACTTCACACAATGCAGTTCTGCTTCTGACGTCATATCCGTCTCACCCTCATTCTCAACTGCCATCACATGCATGTCTTAGCATGAGAAATGTAATCTGCATCATACAATTTGGTACTGGAAGGTTAAAAAATATAAGTCATGTTAAAATTGGAACATTTGGCATATGGTTAAAGGTCTGCACCACACCCGGAACAAAACAGGAAAATTCCTTGTTGTTCTGGCTAAAATTGTACGTCTGACAACTCTACCTCCATGCCACCAGGAGGTCAGTTCATAGGTCCACCCAATGATAACAAGATTGCTCACTAAAGTATTGTCTCCTTAGGACACCTAGAAATAGCAGTTCAGACATGAACTGTTCCCACTGCCTAGGAAATCAACAAATGGAGGATATCAGAAGGGTCTTCTAGCAACTGAGAAATTTGATCACAATTCAGCAATTATTTTACCACAATTTCTGAGTATGCCTATTAGTTCCAAGTTGAAGAGACTCTCTTCACAAAGATCAGGAACACATCTTTTACACTGAAAGTAGTTCATTTATCCTGCATTCTCCCAAAAGTACACGATTTTAAACTGTGTATCATTAATTAAAATATCCCTCTTCTTATTGTTAGCTTCCACAGTACAAGTGTACAAACAATTCTCCAAGGGCAACTTTCCCCAATAAAATTAATTAAAGTACCAATTTTGTGAGTTAATATATCCCTCACCCTCAGTAAACTACAAAATAATGAGGAAACAGATATTATAATTTGGGTACGCTACTAGTTCTATTATTCAATATAATCGCAAAGGAGGCATAGGTTACTCAACACTGAGATAAAAGAAGATTGTACTGACACTGCACCATAAGGAAAATATTAAACTCAAAAAAATTATGCTAACAATTTGCAGAATTTTGCATTGCCTGTTATAACATTTTTTATCAATTTCCTAAAAGAATCATTCATCACCCATTATGATTCCTTCTGATTTTTTAAATGAAAAGCAAAATGCATTTACTCATCCCATTCTGTACACAAATACTACAAAGAATGTCAGCTCATGTGAGGTTTTTCAAATGTAAAGTTATTAGTGGTCTTCATATTTGGCATAATTTTATACTGTTGTAGTCATTCTGAATGACTGAAATACATTAACAAGTGAGACGCCATAATCTTCTCACTATCACAAGTCAAAATGTACTGAGCTACTATGACTTCACTACCAGAACTATGTCACTTCCACAATTTTTTGCCAAGAATACTTCTGGTTAGTTACTGTATGCAGTCTCCACAGCTGTATTTTTCTAAGTGTGTTATCCTCTAGGTTACGTTGAAAGGGATGAGTGTAGGTTAGGAAAGCATAAGCTCAAGGTCTTTCAACTATCTTTTATGGTGTTGTGCCACCACCACAGTGGAAGTGTGTCATTACTAGTGGTCACGTATTGGGGTTATTAGGCAGGTGATAAGGGCATAAAAGAGAAGTTGGACATTATTTAGTTATGACAGGTTTTTCTTCATTGTATGCACATTGCAACCAGATTTGAAAGATGGGTAGAACTTCAAAATCTGAGCTACAATGTTCACCTATTTTATGCACCTATCAGCAGCCCATTGTCTCACTAAGTGGCTTGTTCCATCCAACGCACTACACATATTCCACATAGGATTTTTCACTGCTGTTTCATGTTGTCCCCCCCCTGAATTGGCCTTCTTAATTAGTCCCTGTGAAATTGTGTTTCCTTCACATGTTTCTTCACTTTTGGCACATGAAGAAACCTCTAGTTCTGAAAACTTGTGAATTGTTGCTCATCTATGGTTGCTGTCACTTTGTAAGAATAAAATTTTTCGAAATCTGTGATGCAATGTCATATTAATGTTGAAGGCGTTTCCGATATACACATAACAAACTGTTTCTTCTCCTATTTGCTCCCATCTCTACAGTGAAGATGACTTGAATACAACTGAGATAAAACAGAAAGAATAATTAGAATGAATTTAATGTTTACAACAGTTTATTGCCTTTTCTTCTTTTTTTCTTCCTTTCAGTTGTATCTTGATACAAAGACAGATCTCATCCATATTTTTATCTAATTTCCTATAACACCTCAAAGCTACTCGCACACCACCTAGGGCACTACCTGTGCAACCATGTTGACAAAAATTCAAAGAATCATTAGAAAGGTTAGAATTCTACAAATATAGATCTTACTCATGCTCCATTAACCTTCCTGATTTAAAGAATTTTGTGAGACATGTAAATAGTGCTTAATTGTGCCAGATTATCCTGACAGCAAGCTAAACCTATGCCTGAATGCTTCTCAGTCTCAGAGCCTGGGATCAACACAAATAGTATTTGCCCTTTTATTTTCTACCAATACGCAATTTTCTTATATATTATTTATTCATCTCACTATATACAATTTTCAAACAATGGAAAATCCAGGGTGGAATAACAACAATATTGTGAAAGGGATAGTTGCTACACACCATAAAAGAGGAGATGCTGAGTTGCACATAGGCACAACAAAACGACTGTCAAACAAAGCTTTCAGCCAAACAGGTCTTCATCAGAACACACACACACACACACACACACACACACACAAAAGAACTCACACACACGATAACAGCCTCTGGCAGCCAAGGCCAACCCACGAATGGCAGCGCATGATGGGACAAGCAAATAGTTGGTGGAGGTAAGGAGAAGGCTGGAGTGGGAAGGGGGAGGGACAGCAGAGTAGGTGTGGGAGACGGTAAAGTGCTGCTTATGGGAGCAGACAGGGGCAAGGTGGGAAGACGATATGGCAGCTAGATGCAGTCAGGGGATTAGATGGAGAGTGGGGTTGGGAGGGGGAGGTGCAACAGAAAAGGGTAGAAGCAAAAAGACTGTGGGTGCATGGGTAGAAGAGAGAGCTGTGTAGTTCTGGATTGAGAAAAGGGAAGGAGACAGGCAGGTAGCAACAATGACTAATGAAGGTTGATGGCACGAGGGTTACGGGAACAACCGATATATCCAGAATGAGATTTTCACTCTGCAGAGGAGTGTGCACTGATATGAAACTTCCTGGCAGATTAAAACTGTGTGCCGGGCCGAGACTCGAACTCGGGACCTTTGCCTTTTGCAGGCAAGTGCTGTACCAACTGAGCTACCCAAGCACGACTCACGCCCTGTCCTCACAGCTTTACTTCTGCCAGTACCTTGTCTCCTACCTTCCAAACTGGAAACATCCCCAAGGCTGTGGCTAAGCCATGTCTCCGCAATATCCTTTCTTTCAGGAGTGCTAGTTCTGCATGGTTTGCAGGAGAGCTTCTGTAAAGTTTGGAAGGCAGGAGACAAGGTACTGGCAGAAGTAAAGCTGTGAGGTCGGGGTGTGAATCGTGCTTGGGTAGCTCAGTTGGTAGAGCACTTGTCCGCGAAAGGCAAAGGTCCCAAGTTTGAGTCTTGGCCCTGCACACAGTTTTAATCTGCCAGGAAGTTTCAACCGATATATTGTAGGGAGAGTTCCCATCTGCTCAGTTCAGAGAACTTGGATGTTGGTGGGAAGGATCCATATGGCACAGGCTATCAAACAGTCACTCCAAAACGTCATGTTGGGCAGTGAGGTTAGCAACTGGGTAGTCCAGCTGTTTCCCAGACACAGTTTGTCTGTGGCCCTTCATGCAAATAGAAAATTTGTTGGTTGTCATGACCACGTAGAATGTGGCACAGTGGTCACAGCTTAGCTTGTAGTTCACGTGACTGGTTTCAGAGGTAGCCCTACTTCTGATGGGATAGGTGATGCTTGTGACTGGACTGGAGCAGATTTTGGTGAGAGGGTATATGGGATAGGTTTTGAATCTAGGTCTATCACAGGCATGTGAGTCATGAGGCAAGGAGTTGGGAGCATGGGTTGAGTAGGGAAGTACAAGAATATTGTGTAGGTTCAGTGGGTGCCAAAATATCACTGTGAGAGGGGGAGGGGAGAGGATAGTGGGTAGGACATTCCTCATCTCAGAACATGACAAAAGGTAGTCAAAACCCTGGTGGAGAATGAGATTCAATTGCTCCTGTCCTGGGTGGTACTCAGTCACAAGGGGAATGCTCCTCTGTGGCCAGGTAGTGACACTTTGGGAGGTGGTGGGTGACTAGAGAGATAAGGCACGAGAGATCAGTGTTGTACAAGGTTGGGAGGATAATTATGATCTGTGAAGGCCTCAGTGAGACCCTTGATGCATTTTGAGAGGGACTGCTCATCACTACTGATGCAACGGCCACAGGTGGATAGGCTGTATGGAAGGGACTTTTTAGTACGGAATGGGTGGCAGCTGCCAAAGTGCAGGTATTCGACAGCTGCCACCCAATCCACATCAAGAAGTCCCTTCCATATAACACAGCCAAACTGTGGCTCTCACATCTATAATGACAAATAGTCCCTATCGAAATACATCAAGGGTCTCACTAAGGCCTTCATAGGCCATAATTATCCTCCCAACCTTGTACAAAAACAGATCTCACTTGCCTATCTCTCTTGTCACCTACTACCTTCCAAAGTCCCAACATCTGGTCACAGAGTAGCATTCCCCTCATGACTCAGTACTACCCAGGACTGGAGCAACTGAATCCCATTCTCCACCAGGGTTTCGACTACCTCTCATCGTGACTTAAGATGAGGAGTGTCCTAACCACTATCCTTCCCACTCCTCCCACAGTAGTATTCTGCCGCCCACCGAATCTACACACTATCCTTGTATGCCTCTACACAAGACCTACTCCAACCTCTTGCCTCAGGGCTCTCATATCCCTGCAGTAGACCTAGATGCAAGGCCTGCCCCATACATCCTCCCACTGCCTCCAGTCCAGTCATAGGCATCAACTCTCCCATCAAAGGCAGTCATGAGATCTACAAGCTAAGTCGCAACCACCGTCCCACATTCTATGTGGGCATGCAACCAATAAGCCATCTGTCCACATGAATGATCAGGGATTAACTTGTGGCCAAGAAATAGCTGGACTATCCAGTTGCTGAGCATGCTGCCCAACATGATGTTCCTCATTTCAATGTGTGCTTCACAGACTGTGCCATCTGGATCCATCCCACCAATGTCAGCTTTTCTGAATTGTGCCGAAGGGAACTCTCCCTGCAATATATTCTATGTTCCTGTAACCCTCCTGGCCTCAGTCTTTGTCACTCATTGTCCTTACACACCCGTCCCCTTCCCTGTTCCCATTCCTGCACTACACATATCTCTATTCCACCAACACACTCATAGTCTTTTTACTTCTCTCCTTTTCCACAGCTGCCCCCCTCCCCTCGCCCTCTGTCTAATCTCCCATCTGCACCTAGCTGCCATAGCCTCTCCCCACCTTGTCCTAGTATGCTCCCACGAGCAGCACTTTACTGTCCCCCACCCCTACCCTGCTATCCTTCCCCCCTCCCCACTCCAGCCTCTTCCTTACTCCCACCCACTTAGTTGCTTCTCCCATCATGCACTGCTGCTCACAGTCTGGCCTTGGCAGCCAGAGACTGTGTGTGTGTGTGTGTGTGTGTGTGTGTGTGTTCTGATGAACACCTGTTTGGCCGTAAGCTTTGTTTGACAGTCTATTTTGTGCCTACCTGCAACTCAGCATATCCACCATAAGGTGAGTAGCAACTATCCTTTTCCTAATATTGTTATTTGATTTGGTTTGTTGCAGAGTGATTACATCAAGATTTACAACAACAACTTTTTTAAAGAGAAATACAAAAAGTTTTACATTACTTTTATGTACATTACTACGATACACCTATAAAATGCTCACTTTTTCTATAAACTCTCTTGTTCAAACTGTGAAACAATAACCCACAAATTCTTCAATAGAATAGTAGCACTTTCCCCACTAGAAGAGCGAACAGCAATCTTGTCAATGAATAAAGCTCCTCATTTTATGTAAATTTTTAACATCCATTACTCCGGTATTTGAACATTTAGAGTTTTATTTTAAACAGTTTATTGTATGTTTGAAATTTATTCTGCGGCAAGTCCTGTAGTTCTGCTGGAAAAAAATTCATGTGTACGTTGCTTTTTATATAAGAAAATCAAAACCTCACATATGTACAGCAAAGGAATGGATAGGATTTTTAAATTTTTTAAGAGTGGATGACAAGACCACCTTTGTTTGGTGATACGCATATTCCAAACTATTTTCTTTCGAAATGCTAGGAGCCTTGTGACATTTGTTGGTTTCGTACTTGCATAACATATGTTTAATACATATTCATGCCTGTCTGAATCAATTTTTCAGTTTTCTACTTAATTGTCCCTCAGATTATCATCTGTAATCCACACCAATTTCAATTCTAATCGCTCCTGCAACCCCAAACAACGGTCAACAGGTGAGTCATTGCTATTCTATACAACAAAACTATCAATGGAGGGGGAAAATGATAAACAAAAAAAATTAAAAAGTAATTATCAATTAGCCATTTTGTGTTCTCTGATCATAAACTGACTGAAAACTGGTACATCAATAATGTGGTGACACAAACCAGTCTTCCATAAAGGTTCTGTTGTATCACATACTAACTTTAAGCTTCTTCATATTTGTGCATGCCTCATGAACTGCATTGCAGTTGCAATGTCATAATCTCCCACCTAATGCAAGAGTCCTAGGTCAAGTTAACAGTCCTGCACAGAGTTTTAATTTGTCAGAGCTTAATACTAGTGCACAATCTGCTGCAGACTGGGAAATTCATTCTGGACATGATCCTTAGATTGAAAATTATGGTTGCGCTTCAAGTTCCAGTCCAGGAAATTGTGTTAATCCAATATCAAATTTCATATCAGTGCACTTTTTCTGCAGCAGAGTGAAAGACTGGTTGTGAAAATGAATTTTTGACACCATTAACAGTAGTAAATAAAAGATATGATCTTACCAACTTATGCTTTCCAACAATATAGTCATCATCCTTTAATTTGGTCAACTTGCAGTGCTCAATATAGTGCTCTGTTACCATATCTCGTAGTTTCCAATTGAATTCAAAGGGCTGATCAATGCCTTCAAACACGGCTATGTTCCTTTCAATAACTGCCACCTAAAACATTTATCATTTGTAAACAATAAAAGAAATTATGTGACTGAATCACTGAAACAAGAAACCATCACACCAGCACAAAATAGAGGTGAGTTAGGAATAATCTTACATACGCACTTTTACTGGAGTATCTGTGCTAAATACATAACCTTAACCCATTGACTTATCAATACTTTTCCCCATAGTCAACCCTATAATTATTACTTAAATTTATGAAAATCAGAATATGTTTTCTGTTACACTTTCTCAAAATTATAATTTTTTTTGATAGGAATTCTTTATAAATCTACCCTTACTATTTGTTGAAGTGATGAGGAGTGAAGATAACACTGTTTAAGAAGGTTTTGTTGGTGTGGTATACCTGAAAAAATATAGGCATATGCAATGCTACTAAACATTTTTCAGTTTTCTTCCTTCTTGTTTAACACACTATTCAATTTCTGGAGGGTGTTTTCGTGATGGGACTGAGGGGATATATTTAACACAATATGAAAATGATTGCTTGTACCTCGCAAAAGCAGTCGAGTGTGTGGTATGCCACTAAATCGAACAGTTGCTCAGCTTCCCAACTGTATGTAAAATGTCATGCTATTTACTAACAGAGAAGAAGAAACACTAAGAATAAGCTATAGCTCCTCAGTCTGTCTCACAGCCGCCAATGTAATAATGGACTTGAAACTTGTAACTGACTGTGAGCCAGCTGTATATGCCAATGTATTAATTACTGCAAATGTTACTTTTCTTAATACATTCCAAGAATCTATGTATCTCCTACACTGATTACCACATACAATGATAACATATGAAACCAACATCACTGAACGGAAGAGAGCATACAACTTCTGTATATTTCTGACTCTACCACTGACAAACCCATTGGGGAGCAATATTTTTGAATCATTAACACTAAAATCTTCATGCTCTTATAAAAATCAAACAATGGAAAATCGAGAATTGAATGTAACAATAATATGAAAAGGAAAGTTGCTATTCACCATATAGTGGAGATGTTGAGTCACAGATAGGCCCAACAAAAAGACTTTCACAAATAAAGCTTTCAGCCATTAAGGCCTTTATCAACAATGGATGACAACCCCCCCCCCCCCCCCCAACAAACACACACAAACGCAACTCACACACATCTGCAGTCTCAGGCAACTGAAACCACACTCAGTGTAATTTCAGTTGCCTAAGACTGCAGTTTCCATTTCATAATATTGCTCTTACAAAATAAAAAGCATCTTAATTGGAGTCACACAGATACTACAATACAAAAAGATACCACAGAAAATAACAAATAGCATTATGCAACATCCTGTAGCTTTTACCAGCATATCCCAACATTCAGCTTCATTCTGACAGTGAAATGTGAAATTAAAAATAAATATACCATCATGCAGTAGAGAGTTTCTTTTAATAAAAAAAATGATGGCCTGAAACTTGGTCTTAAGTATATGCTTAATAAGCATGAGAAGCAAGCAAATTAAGGAAGTAAAATAATGATGGAAAGGAAGAATGAAACTATAAACAGGGAATTAGTAGTGCCATGTAAGATAAAAAACCTGAACTGAAAGCTGATAGGAAAAAACTAATGATAATGGGTAGGTAATAGCAACAATCAAACATAAATTTGTAAATAAATATGAGGAATGACAACAACCTATCTATCACTGATGAGTGTGTAGAACCTAGAAACATGGTAACAGCCAGAGATTTAACTAACTTTAGGGCTTCAACTCTCTTTCCAGTGTCAGAACACACATTTTTAAACTCAACCACACAGACATCTACATACACACCGACAACCACAGTGATACTGTCTGTTTATGAATGGTTTGTCACACTGACACAAACAGGGGGATGAGGGGGTGTGGGGGAGGGACACAAATTGATAACTAGAAATAGATAAGATGTACAGTGTGGCTAGAAAATGAGCAGTAGCTAAGATGTTAGTTACAAGTGTATTCTCCACACATACGCCAGCTACAGGTGAATATATAACATAGTGATACCCAATATTGACACATTTGTTGCAGTAACAGTAGTGCCATCAGCTGGCAGCTCTTGTACCTTCCATCTTGTTCATAGTATTTAACTGTAAAACATCCTAAGAGATATTCCATCATGTTTCAGGAATGCATCCAGGACAGAATTATTATTTCAAACTGACAGGAAAACTAAATAAACACACAATAAGAAACATAAATACTGTGTAATGCCTAGTCATTCAAATTGTTGGTTACTAAATCAGGCACTAAACTGAGTGGTAAGTCTAAACTTTGCTAAACACGGTGGTTCAGTCAAATTGTCAGGTAGGCATTCACACTGAAAAAATTGATTGAATACTCAAAGTGAGTTGGTCACAAAACACCACATAATACAATCTTCTTCTATATTTGAAATTGAAAGGATGTGTATAGCATGATGGACAGGGGTTAGTGGTGAAAAATTAAAGTTTTTCAAGAACCTGATGAGTAATATTGGAGTAATCACAAAGAACAGTGCAGATTACATGAGCATGGTTTTGCTCAAGAAAAAATAGGAGGGACGCCAACTTAAGGCTGCATCATCGTGTAAGGCAAAACATCAATTTCTACGGCGACCTAGCTCAGAGCTGTAAAAGCCTTACCAATTGAGTAAATGTACTTCAAAATTTTCTGTAAGAACATATGCATAGAACAAAACATTCCCAGTTTTCAATATAATCAGCTGCAATAAAATTCTCAAAATTTCAACGTTCACCACCATCATCCTCTGGAGGTATGACTGTCCAGATAGGCAACATGTTTACTGTATATACCATAATGTTGCTGGGCTCAATTACCATACAAGCAGGAAGTACAAAGTACAATTAAAATAAGCTGAAGTATAATATGTCCAGTAAATTAGATAAAGAGGCAGTAGCGTTGTATCTCAGTACAGAAATCAGAACTTTTAGCTCTGGAGAAGAGCATGTGCACGAACTGTGGCTCAGGGTTAAAGGAACAGTTGACCATGCACTTGATAGATACGTACTAAGTAGAACAGTTCATGATGGGAATGACCCTTCACAGTATACAACTTGTGTAAAGAATTTTCTAAAGAAACAGAGATTGCTGCATAGTAAAAAAATGCAGGGCTATAAACAGTGATGCTGAATGAAGCACATTTGGCTGTCAACCAGGCAATGCATGAGCTTTCGATGACTACCACAGCAAAGTATTACTAAAAGATCTCTCACAAAACTCAGACAAATTCTAGCTGTTTATACAGGCTGTAAGTAGTACCGAAGTTAGAGTCCATAACCTCACAGGAACAGAAACTGAGGTTAGCAAAGCAAAAACTGGAATGATGAGCTTCATTTTCAAATGTTTCTTTACAAATTATTGTCAAACCATTGCAAAGATGAGTGAAATAGATGTTAGTGTAAGTGGTGTTGAGAAATAGCATAAATCACTAAAACTGAATAAAGTCCAGGTTCTAATGATATCAACATCAGAATTCATACCAACTTTGTGGCTGAATTAGCGCATCTTAACAATAATATAACATAGATCTCTTGAACACAAAACTGTGCACAGTGGTTAGAAGAGAGCACAGATCACATCCGTCTACAAAAAGGGTAACAGAAGTGATCCACAAAACTACTATCTATTTGTTGCACAATCTTAGAGCACAATCTGAGCTCATATGTAATGAAGAATCTCAGACAACAGGGCCTTTTCCATGCCAATCAGCATGGACTCCTGAAAATGTCAATGATATGAAACTCAATGTGCACTTTTCTCACATGATATCGTGAAAGTTGTGGATCGAGGCACAGTCAGGTCAGTGCAGTATTTCCTGATATCCAAAAACATTTGGTGCACTACCACAGCTAAGCTCATTATCCAAAATATGATAATATGGGATATCAAGCAACTTGAAAAAGATTTGATGATTTCTTAGTAGGTAGGATAGAGCATTTCATCTTGGATGGAGAGTCATCAGCACATGTATAATTAATTTCAGGTGTGTGCTACGAAAATGTGTTGACACTTGCAGTTCACGTTGTATTTTAATGATCTTCGAAGTTCATGTTGTACTTTAATGATCTTGCAGACAATATTAACAGTAACCAGATTTTTCACAGATTATGCAATTATCTCCAACGAAATACTGTCTGAAAGAAACTACACAAATATTCAGTCAGACCTGGATAAGATTTCTAAGTGATGCAAAAATTGCTGAGTTTCCTCCTTAAATACTGAGAAATCTAAAAGTATGCGCGTCATGTGGACGCGCACCCGCCTCTCACATGCACAGGCTCACACACATACTGTATCCTACGACTTCAATATCAATGAGTCACAACTGTACGACTTCAATATCAGTGAGTCACAATTCGAATTGTTCAACTCATACAGATATTTTGGTGCAACAGTTTACTGAGATATGAAATGGAACCATCAAATCGGCTCAGTCATGCATGAAGCAGGTGACAAGACTTCAGTTAATTGGTACAATACTAGGAAAATGCAGTCAGTCTACAATGGAGGTTGCTTGCAAAAACACATGGCACCCAACACAGAATATTGCTCTAGTATGTGGGGCCCATACCGAATGGGTCTAACAGGGCTTATTGAACATATACAAATTGGGGCAGGTTCATTTGAGATGTGGAGAGTGTCATGGAGATGCTGAAGAAACTGAACTGGCTTATACTTGAAGAATAGGTGGAAGCTATTCTGAGAAATTCTACACCTAACTGGTGGCAGCCCACTTTGACAACAGTTTCAATATTAGCCACTTCATTGCCGAGGCATCCTAGCCTATTCATTAGTACTCTCTACATAGCATAGACTTTTGTTTGTCTATTCTGAAGAAGACTGATTATTTTGAATATCACCCTTTGCTTGTGACACTTCTATCAAAGTTAAGTATTGTAACTGTATTTTTGGAATAAAACTCATTAGTACGAGTTGTTTGATTGCTTCTCTAGCGAACTGAGTATGCAGGATTCCTAGACACAACATACGCTCTGTCATGCACTTCACAATGGTTTGCAGAGTGTGAATGCAGATGCAGTTGTAGATGTAAAAGGTGAACTAAGCAGCCTTCCACAGCATCTGTCCATCATGGGTGTAACAATGCAGCAGGCACAATGGGTTGGTCCCATATTCGCAAGTGCCAATCCTGCCGACTTGTTACGGACAAATGTTTTTGCCTACCTATTTGGTGTCCAAGGCCAACCTCCATGTACTACTAACAGTGTATCCCCATCCTTTACCGAAGATTTAAATCACGTTAACTGAGATAAACCAAGGCGGCTTCAAACAAGGAACATTTCATCACGTTATGCCCCTCCGAAAGACACAGAGTAACTTTCTTCTACAGGGAGGACATAATATGCAGTGTGCAGCAGACAGAGAAACTGTGCAACAAGCATTAACAGCTGCCGATTTCTTTTATATTTTTACAATGCTGCCAGGACTGCTCTGATACAGTCAAGTGCCATATTTAAACTGTTGCAGTCAAGCACTATAGTTAAACTGTTGCAGTCAAGCACCATATTTAAACTGTTGCAGTGAATAGAAGTTTAATGAAGGCTAGTCACATTATCACAAAATAGAGCATGTGGAAAACATAGTATGAACTTGATGCAACTGCAAAATGCCCGATATTTTTATCTTCAAGCTAATCATTTGACTGGGAATAGGAAGGTGCTGCAACAGAACACCAGTAAGCACAGGGTGAGTTTCAAATGCTGATAAGGCTCACAGAACCATGGCTAATATTTTACTAAGGAGCTTGATGACAGCTCTGTTTCACAACTGTCCAAAGGACTCAACTTCCATCCTTATCCGTGGCAGCTGCTGATATTACATATCATTAGTGAAAAAGAACAGCCTACAAGGCATCACTTCTATGGTAAGGCAAAGAAGGGAAGTCAGTTGTTAGCCACAGTCTAAAAAAAAGAAAAGTTAAATGATTAATGGAAAATCTCATATAAAGATGTGAAACAAATACTAACAAAGAGATAGAGGGGCTGGCCAGTACTTACCTCAGCTCAGTACAGCCGATAGATACACATAAAACAGAACTGAAAATTTACGTTCCTAGCTTTCGGAACAAATGTTCCTTCATTGGGGAGGAGAGAGGGGAAAGAAAGGGAAGAAGGGAAAGGAGATTCAGTTACTCACAACCCAGGTTATGAAGCAACAGGAAAAGGAAAATAGGGAGGGTAGCAAGGATGGAGGCATGGTTGTCAGAGGGAAGCCAAAGATATTCTACTGTAAGTACTGTGCCAGCTTCAAACCAAAGAGGATGCATACAGAAGTAAAGAGGTATATAGTATAAAGATAAACACAACTATGTAGGATGAAAAGATGTGTCAATGGCTAAAGAGGAAAGGGAAAGAGGAGAAGACTGAAGAGTGAATGGGAGTGAGGTTGTTTAACGTAGGTTCAGTCCAGGGGGAAGGCGGGATGAAAGGATGTGTTGGAGTGCAAGTTTCCATCTCCGCAGTTCAGAGGGACTGGTGTTGGGTGGGAGAAGCCAAATGGCACATACGGTGTAGCAGGTTCCTAGGTCCCTAGAATTATGCTGGCGGGCATGCTCCACTACTGGGTATTGGGCATCTCCTAGGCGGACAGTTCGTCTGTGTCGGTTCATGCGCTCAGCCAGTTTAGTTGTTGTCATGCCGATGTAAAAGGCTGTGCAGTGCAGGCATGTCAGTTGATAAATGACATGTGTAGTTTCACACGTAGCCCTGCCTTGAATTGTGTATGTTTTACCAGTAGCGGGGCTGGAGTAGGTGGTTGTGGGGGGGTGCATGGGACAGGTTTTGCAGCGGGGTCGGTTACAGGGGTAGGAACCGCTGGGTAGAGAAGGTAGTCTGGCAATATTGTAGGGTTTAAAAAGGATGTTACGGAGGTTAGGGGGGTGATGAAAGGCAACTCTGGGTGGTGTGGGGAGAATTTTGTCAAGGGATGATCTCATTTCAGGGGTTGACTTGAGAAAGTCATATCCCTGGTGGAGTAATTTGTTGATGTTTTTGAGGCCAGGATAATATTGGGTGACAAGGGGGATGCTTCTGTGTGGTCTGGGGGTAGGAACATTGTTGTTGGATGGGGAGGAATGTATTGCTCGGGAAATCTGTTTGTGGACAAGGTCTGCAGGATAGTTGCGAGAGAGGAAAGCACTGGTTAGGTTATTGGTGTAATTGTTGAGGGATTCGTCTCTGGAGCAGATACGTTTGCCACGAATACCTAGGCTGTAGGGAAGGGAGCGTTTGATGTGGAAAGGATGGCAGCTATCAAAGTGAAGGTACTGTTGTTTGTTTGTGGGTTTGATATGGACAGAGGTGTGGATGTGAGCTTCAACAAGATGAAGGTCAACATCCAGGAAGGTGGCTTGGGTTTTGGAGAAGGACCAGGTGAAATTCAGATTTGAAAAGGAGTTGAGGTTATGGAGGAAATTAAGGAGTGTTTCTTCACCATGAGTCCAGACCACAAAGATGTCATCTATAAAGCTATACCAGGCCAGGGGAAGCAGCTGTTGGGTCTTCAGGAAAGCCTCCTCCATGCGGCCCATGAAGAGGTTGGCATAGGACGGAGCCATCCTGGTTCCCATGGCCGTTCCCCTGATTTGTTTGTACATCTGGCCTTCAAAAGTGAAGTAATTGTGGGTGAGGATGAAGTTAGTAAGTGTGATAAGGAACAAGGTTTTTGGAAGATCTTCGGGTGGGCGTTAGGAGAAGTAGTGCTCAAGGGCAGAGAGACCATGGGTATGTGGGATGTTTGTGTAAAGGGATGTAGCATGTATGGTGACAAGAAAGGTTTCAGGTGGGAGAGGAGTGGGAATGGATTTGAGGCGTTCTAGGAAGTGGTTTGTGTCTTTGATGTAGGATGGGAGTCTGCGGGTGATAGGTTGTAGGTGCTGGTATACCAGAGCTGAGATACGTTCGATTGGGGCTTTGAAGCCTGCTACAATGGGGCAGCCAGGATGGTTCTCTTTGTGTATTTTGGGTAATAGGTAGAAGGTAGGGGTACGTGGCTCAGGTGGAGTGAGTAAGTCTATGGAAGCCGTTGTGAGGCCTTGTGAGGAACCTTGGATGTTTAGGATTTTTTGCAGCTCAGTCTGGATGGAGGGAATGGGGTCCTGGGTAACAGCTTTGTAGGTTGAGGTGTCAGAGAGTTGACGCAGTCCTTCTGCAACATACTCCAAACGGTCAAGTACGACAGTTGTGGAGCCTTTATCCGCCGGGAGGATGACAATAGAGCGGTCTATTTTAAGCTCCTTAATGGCACGGGATTCAGCTGGGGTGATGTTGGGGGTTGTCAGGATGTTCTTCAAGAAGGACTGGGAGGCAACACTGGATGTGAGGAATTCCTGAAATGTCTGCTAGGGATGGTTTTGGGGGAGGGGAGGAGGATCCCTTTGAGAAGGCAGTCGGAAGTGTTCTAGACAGGGTTCAACACTGGGTCTAGTATTTGGGGGCTGTGTTTGGGTAGTGACGTGATATTTCCAGTTGAGGTTCCGGGTGAATGAGAGGAGATCTTTAACCAGGGCAGTGTGGTTGAATTTAGGTGTGGGGCTAAAGGTTAAGCCTTTTGATAGAACAGATGTCTCTGGAGGAGAGAGGGATCTGGATGAGAGGTTTAGGACTGAATTGGGACTGGTGATATGTGGCATTTGACTGTGGTTATAGTTGAGATTTGGTCAGTGTGGGGTATGTGCTGGGATGGGGAGATTGAGTAGGGTGGCTAGGATAGGTTTGTTGGCTATGAGGGGGGTTTGTTGAAGGTTCTGTTGTGGTTGGTGTTTGCGAGGGACAGGGAGAGGGACCCCACTTCTTAGGTGTTGCACTAGCACTGTGGATAGTTTTTTCAGGTGGTGTGTGGCATGGAACTCAAGTTTGCAGCTGGCTTCTAGGATGATGTTCCTGAGTGTGTTCTCCAAGCAAGGGTTTGAGAGGTGGAGGACTTTGAAGAGAGATAGGAGCTGTTGGGAGTGGTTGTTACATGAAGTAGTGTAGAGATTCAGGACAAGTTGGGTAAGGGCTAAGGATTGAAGGTTCTGGAAGTCCAGGAGAGACTGGTGGAAGGAGGAATTGCACCCGGAGATGGGAACTTTTAAGGTGAGCCCTTTAGGGGTAATTCCAAAGGTTAAGCAGGACCGGAGGAAAAGTATGTTGGATTGCAGTTTGGCTACGGTGAATGCATGTTTCTGGAATGAATGTAAATAATGTGGTATAGGATTAGGGTACATAGTGGGTAACTGGTGGGTAGGGAAATTAAATAACTAAAGTTGAAATAGTAATCATAATAAGGAATAAAACACGGAGGGAAAGACGAGAAGGAAACAAATTGCGTTGGTAATGTTCAATACCAAAGGAAGACCACTAAATAAGAAAAATACGGAAAAAGTTGACCAGATCAAGCAAGTATGTCCAGATCAGGGGGAAAGAACACACGTTTCTCAAAAACAGAGATAGCGAGTGGCGAAAAAGGATCGCGCGTGCCGCAAAAGCGATCGCGCGTGCCGCAAAAAAGATCGCGCGTGCCGCAAAAAAGATCGCGCGTGCCGCAAAAAGATCGCGGGTGGCGCAGTAATGTCCCAAAAAAATTTTCTTGTGGCAGAGAAAGATAGCCAATGGCACAAAAATGTCGCCAGCAACAAGAAATCGACGGAAATGGATGATACTGGTAGGTGTGAAAGAGATTGTTGGCAGTGATTGTTGGCTGGGAAACAGCGAATAACGAACGTTAAAACTATGGAATGTTGAATAAATAAATCAATAAATAAAAAAGAGAAGAGGACTATAAACGGAACAAGATAATAGAAGGCAGATGAAACTAGCACAGTTGCTGACGAAAATATTTATTTATGTATATATAAAACACTGAACAAGAGAAAGTGTTAAGATGACAGATGTAAGTGATAGCTAACAAAAGGGACAAAACAATGAAGGATGTGGACCATATAGGTGATCTAAATGATTAATGGAAAATCTCATATAAAGATGTGAAACAAATACTAACAAAGAGATAGAGCGGCTGGCCTGTACTTACCTCAGCTCAGTACAGCTGATAGATACACATAAAACAGAACTGAAAATTTACGTTCCTAGCTTTCGGAACAAAAGTTCCTTCATTGGGGAGGAGAGAGGGGAAAGAAAGGGAAGAAGGGAAAGGAGATTCAGTTACTCACAACCCAGGTTATGAAGCAACAGGGAAAGGAAAATAGGGAGGGTAGCAAGGATGGAGGCATGGTTGTCAGAGGGAAGCCAAAGATATTCTACTGTAAGTACTGTGCCAGCTTCAAATCAAAGAGGATGCATACAGAAGTAAAGAGGTATATAGTATAAAGATAAACACAACTATGTAGGATGAAAAGATGCGTCAATGGCTAAAGAGGAAAGGGAAAGAGGAGAAGACTGAAGAGTGAATGGGAGTGAGGTTGTTTAACGTAGGTTCAGTCCAGGGGGAAGGCGGGATGAAAGGATGTGTTGGAGTCCAAGTTCCCATCTCCGCAGTTCAGAGGGACTGGTGTTGGGTGGGAGAAGCCAAATGGCACATACGGTGTAGCAGGTTCCTAGGTCCCTAGAATTATGCTGGAGGGCATGCTCCGCTACTGGGTATTGGGCATCTCCTAGGCGGACAGTTCGTCTGTGTCCGTTCATGCGATCAGCCACTTTAGTTGTTGTCACGCCGATGTAAAAGGCTGTGCAGTGCACGCATGTCAGTTGATAAATGACATGTGTAGTTTCACACGTAGCCCTGCCTTGAATTGTGTATGTTTTACCAGTAGCGGGGCTGGAGTAGGTGGTTGTGGGGGGATGCATGGGGCAGGTTTTGCAGCGGGGTCGGTTACAGGGGTAGGAACCGCTGGGTAGAGAAGGTAGTCTGGCAATATTGTAGGGTTTAACAAGAATGTTACGGAGGTTAGGGGGGCGACGAAAGGCAACTCTGGGTGGTGTGGGGAGAATTTTGTCAAGGGATGATCTCATTTCAGGGGTTGACTTGAGAAAGTCATATCCCTGGTGGAGTAATTTGTTGATGTTTTCGAGGCCAGGATAATATTGGGTGACAAGGGGGATGCTTCTGTGTGGTCTGGGGGTAGGAACATTGTTGTTGGACGGGGAGGAATGTATTGCTCGGGAAATCTGTTTGTGGACAAGGTCTGCAGGATAGTTGCGGGAGAGGAAAGCACTGGTCAGGTTATTGGTGTAATTGTTGAGGGATTCGTCACTGGAGGAGATACGTTTGCCACGAATACCTAGGCTGTAGGGAAGGGAGCGTTTGATGTGGAAAGGATGGCAGCTATCAAAGTGAAGGTACTGTTGTTTGTTTGTGGGTTTGATATGGACAGAGGTGTGGATGTGAGCTTCAACAAGATGAAGGTCAACATCCAGGAAGGTGGCTTGGGTTTTGGAGAAGGACCAGGTGAAATTCAGATTCGAAAAGGAGTTGAGGTTATGGAGGAAATTAAGGAGTGTTTCTTCACCATGAGTCCAGACCACAAAGATGTCATCTATAAAGATATACCAGGCCAGGGGAAGCAGCTGTTGGGTCTTCAGGAAAGCCTCCTCCATGCGGCCCATGAAGAGGTTGGCATAGGACGGAGCCATCCTGGTTCCCATGGCCGTTCCCCTGATTTGTTTGTACATCTGGCCTTCAAAAGTGAAGTAATTGTGGGTGAGGATGAAGTTAGTAAGTGTGATAAGGAACAAGGTTTTTGGAAGATCTTCGGGTGGGCGTTGGGAGAAGTAGTGCTCAAGGGCAGAGAGACCATGGGTATGTGGGATGTTTGTGTAAAGGGATGTAGCATCTATGGTGACAAGAAAGGTTTCAGGTGGGAGAGGAGTGGGAATGGATTTGAGGCGTTCTAGGAAGTGGTTTGTGTCTTTGATGTAGGATGGGAGTCTGCGGGTGATAGGTTGTAGGTGCTGGTATACCAGAGCTGAGATACGTTCGGTTGGGGCTTTGAAGCCTGCTACAATGGGACGGCCAGGATGGTTCTCTTTGTGGATTTTGGGTAATAGGTAGAAGGTAGGGGTACGTGGCTCAGGTGGAGTGAGTAAGTCTATGGAAGCCGTTGTGAGGCCTTGTGAGGGACCTTGGATGTTTAGGATTTTTTGCAGCTCAGTCTGGATGGAGGGAATGGGGTCCTGGGTAACAGCTTTGTAGGTTGAGGTGTCAGAGTTGACGCAGTCCTTCTGCCACATACTCCACACGGTCAAGTACGACAGTTGTGGAGCCTTTATCCGCCGGGAGGATGACAATAGAGCGGTCTATTTTAAGCTCCTTAATGGCACGGGATTCAGCTGGGGTGATGTTGGGGGTTGTCGGGATGTTCTTCAAGAAGGACTGGGAGGCAACACTGGATGTGAGGAATTCCTGAAATGTCTGCTAGGGATGGTTTTGGGGGAGGGGAGGAGGATCCCTTTGAGAAGGCAGTCGGAAGTGTTCTAGACAGGGTTCAACACTGGGTCTAGTATTTGGGGGCTGTGTTTGGGTAGTGACGTGATATTTCCAGTTGAGGTTCCGGGTGAATGAGAGGAGATCTTTAACCAGGGCAGTGTGGTTGAATTTAGGTGTAGGGCTAAAGGTTAAGCCTTTTGATAGAACAGATGTCTCTGGAGGAGAGAGGGATCTGGATGAGAGGTTTAGGACTGAATTGGGACTGGTGATATGTGGCATTTGACTGTGGTTATAGTTGAGATTTGGTCAGTGTGGGGTATGTGCTGGGATGGGGAGATTGAGTAGGGTGGCTAGGCTAGGTTTGTTGGCTATGAGGGGGGTTTGTTGAAGGTTCTGTTGTGGTTGGTGTTTGTGAGGGATAGGGAGAGGGACCCCACTTCTTAGGCGTTGCACTAGCACTGTGGATAGTTTTTTCAAGTGGTGTGTGGCATGGAACTCAAGTTTGCAGCTGGCTTCTAGGATGATGTTCCTGAGTGTGTTCTCCAAGCAAGGGTTTGAGAGGTGGAGAACTTTGAAGAGAGATAGGAGCTGTTGGGAGTGGTGGTTACATGAAGTAGTGTAGAGATTCAGGACAAGTTGGGTAAGGGCTAAGGATTGAAGGTTCTGGAAGTCCAGGAGAGACTGGTGGAAGGAGGAATTGCACCCGGAGATGGGAACTTTTAAGGTAAGCCCTTTAGGGGTAATTCCAAAGGTTAAGCAGGACCGGAGGAAAAGTATCTGGGATTGCAGTTTGGCTACGGTGAATGCATGTTTCCGGAATCAATGTAAATAATGTGGTATAGGATTAGACCACACAGAAGCATCCCCCTTGTCACCCAATATTATCCTGGCCTCGAAAACATCAACGAATTACTCCGCCAGGGATATGACTTTCTCAAGTCAACCCCTGAAATGAGATCATCCCTTGACAAAATTCTCCCCACACCACCCAGAGTTGCCTTTCGTCGCCCCCCTAACCTCCGTAACATCCTTGTTAAACCCTACAATATTGCCAGACTATCTTCTCTACCCAGCGGTTCCTACCCCTGTAACTGACCCCGCTGCAAAACCTGCCCCATGCATCCCCCCACAACCACCTACTCCAGCCCCGCTACTGGTAAAACATACACAATTCAAGGCATGGCTACGTGTGAAACTACACATGTCATTTATCAACTGACATGCCTGCACTGCACAGCCTTTTACATCGGTGTGACAACAACTAAACTGGCTGATCGCATGAACGGACACAGACGAACTGTCCGCCTAGAAGATGCCCAATACCCAGTAGCGGAGCATGCCCTCCAGCATAATTCTAGGGACCTAGGAACCTGCTACACCGTATGTGCCATTTGGCTTCTCCCACCCAACACCAGTCCCTCTGAACTGCGGAGATGGGAACTTGCACTCCAACACATCCTTTCATCCCGCCTTCCCCCTGGACTGAACCTACGTTAAACAACCTCACTCCCATTCACTCTTCAGTCTTCTCCTCTTTCCCTTTCCTCTTTAGCCATTGACGCATCTTTTCATCCTACATAGTTGTGTTTATCTTTATACTATATACCTCTTTACTTCTGTATGCATCCTCTTTGGTTTGAAGCTGGCACAGTACTTACAGTAGAATATCTTTGGCTTCCCTCTGACAACCATGCCTCCATCCTTGCTACCCTCCCTATTTTCCTTTCCCTGTTGCTTCATAACCTGGGTTGTGAGTAACTGAATCTCCTTTCCCTTCTTCCCTTTCTTTCCCCTCTCTCCTCCCCGATGAAGGAACTTTTGTTCCGAAAGCTAGGAACGTAAATTTTCAGTTCTGTTTTATGTGTATCTATCAGCTGTACTGAGCTGAGGTAAGTACTGGCCAGCCCCTCTATCTCTTTGTTAAAAAGAAAAGTTAAACTACCAAAATCTAACATTAGATTAGACAAACTATAGTGTCTGTGCTTATTGCGTGAGGATGAGGACTTGGTTGTCTTGAAACCCAATGAAGGAAATGCTATTGTTGTACTTAATGTTGAAGATTAGCAATATAAACTGTCACTACTATCGGGTTATATGATGTGCTAAAAACTATATTATGATCATACTCAGAATATCATCAGAAAGACGGGGAGTCTGTATATGAAAGATGAAGTGATTAAGAAATTAATACCATGTGGCAGCCAACTTCCCAGCACAGGCTGTAATAATGAAAAGTGTGAGGTCATCCACATGAGTGCTAAAAGGAATCCGTTGAACCTCAGTTACACGGTAAATCAGTCTAATCCAAGGCCGTATATGCAACTAAATACCAAGGAATTACAATTATGAACAATGTAAATTGGAAATAAGACATAGAAAATGTTATGGGGAAGCCAAACAAAAGATTGCACTTTCTTGGCAGAACACTTAGAAAATGTAACAGATCTACTAAAGAGGCTGCCAAAACTACACTTGTCCGTCCTCTTTTAGAATACGGCTGTGTGGTGTGGGATCCTTACCAGATAGGATTGATGGAGTACATCGAAAAAGTTCAAAGAAGGGTACCATCTTTTGTATCACAGCGAAATATGGGAGAGAGTGTCACTGAAATGTTACAAGCTTTTGGGGGGGGATATCATTAAAACAAAGGTGTTTATCATTGCAGCAGGATCTTCTCACAAAGTTTCAACCAGCAACTTTCTCCACCGAATGCAAAAATATTTTGTTGACACCGAACTACATAAGGAGAAATGATCACTATGATCAAATAAGAGAAATCAAAGCTCGTACAGAAAGATATATGTGTTTGTTTTTTCCATTGTGCCAAATTCTTTATTTGTGGGGCCATAATGCCTGTGGCTGCTTTATAATTCCTTTCGACGCTATACGAGATTGGAATAATAGAGAATTGTGAAGGTGGTTCCATAAACCCTCTACCAGGCACTTAAATGTGATTTACAGAGTATTGATGTAGATGTAGATGCAACTTACGGTAAAAGTATACTATTTACAAGTACAAAAAGAAACAGAAAACAGTGATGTGTGAAAAACTGTGCTGTGTAAAACATGAGAAATGTGTAATTCTGCAAGAGCAACTAAAAATTAAACTATAAGCATCAGCGTCTAACAAAGAAAAACTCCAACGATGTGCTAGCCAACAACATTTCCTGATGTAGGTGGGAAACCAAGAGGAAATTACCATAAGTAAAAAAAGCAACATATTGTTAATGAATTTTTCGATCTTAAAAAAAATCAGATTATAAATCTGTAATTACAGACCACTGATGATGCTTTACTTTAATAAAGTGAAATGTGTCTAGTGCAAAAAACACACATTTTCTTGTAGCAACAATGACAGAACGAAAATACACTCAGAAATTGTTAAGTAGCCACGGGGCCACACAAATGAAGAATTTGTCACAAATGGATGACAGATTTCAAGAAAAATACGAAATGAATTATATTATTCTTGAATATGATCTAGGGGGATGCAAAAACAATACAGGTGGTATACAATACAGAAGTTGGACAACAATGGGAGTAATTGTAGAGCCAAGTGTGTCAACAGATAACCTGTGCCCACATCTTTTCGTGCCTTGAAAATAAAATGGAATCAGGGCAAAAGGAATAGTAAAACCGTCAAACAAAAATTGGGGTAAAATTTTAGAAAAATAACTAGGAAAAAATTGTAGTAGTAGTTGTTGTTGTTGTGGTCTTCAGTCCAGAGAATGGTTTGATGCAGCTCTCCATGCTACTCTATCCTGTGCAAGCTTCTTCATTTCCAAGTAACTACTGTACCCTACATCCTCCTGAATCTGCTTGATGTATTCATCTCTTGGTCTCCCTCTACAATTTTTACCCTCCACGCTGCCCTCCAATACTAAATTGGTGATCCCTTGATGCCTCAGAACATGTCCTACCAACCGGTCTCTTCTTCTTGTCAAGTTGTGCCACAAACTCCTCTTCTCCCCAATTCTGTTCAATACCTCCTCATTAGTTATGTGATCTACTCATCTAATCTTCAGCATTCTTCTGTAGCACCTAATTTCAAAAGCTTCTATTCTCTTCTTGTCCAAACTACTTATCATCCATGTTTCACATCCATACATGACTACACTCTATACGAATACTTTCAGATAAGACTTCCTGACACATAAATCTATACTTGATGTTAACAAATATCTCTTCTTCAGAAACGCTTTCCTTGCCATTGCCAGTCTACATTTTATATCCTCTCTACTTTGGCCATCATCTGTTATTTTGCTTCCCAAATAGCAAAACTCCTTTACTACTTTAAGAATCTCATTTCCTAATCTAATTCCCTCAGCATCACCCGACTTAATTCGACTATATTCCATTATCCTCGTTTTGCTTTTGTTGATGTTCATCTTATAGCCTCCTTTCAAGACACTGTCCATTCCATTCCTCTTCCAGGTCCTTTGCTGTCTCTGACAGAATTACAATATCATCGGCATACCTCAAAGTTTTTATTTCTTCTCCATGGATTTTAATTCCTACTCTGAATTTTTCTTTTTGTTTCCTTTACTGCTTGAATATACAGATTGAATAACATCAGGGATAGGCTACAACCCTGTCTCACTCCCTTCCCAACCACTGCTTCCTTCTCATGCCCTCGATTCATATAACTGCCATCACGTTTCTGTTCAAATTGCAAATAGCCTTTCGTGCCCTGCATTTGACCCTTGTCACCTTAAGAATTTGAAGTACAGTATTCCAGTCAACATTGTCAAAAGCTCTCTCTAAGTCTACAAATGCTAGAAATGTAGGATTTCCTTTCCTTAATCTATCTTCTAAGATTAGTCGTAGGGTAAGTATTGCGTCACATGCTCCAACATTTCTACAGAATCCAAACTGATCTTCCCCAAGGTCGGATTCAATCAGTTTTTCGATTTGTCTGTAAAGAATTTGTGTCACAATATGATAGAAGGAAAGTTGCTACTCACCATACAGGGAGATGCTGAGTCGCGATAGGCACAATAAAAAGATTCACACAATCATAGCTTTCGGCCATTAAGGCCTTTGTCAGCAGTAGACACACACACACACACACACACACACACACACACACACACACACACACACATATATTCAAGCACAAACTTGCACACGTGTGCAGTCTCAGAAGGCTGAAACTACACTCTGAGACTGCAGATGTGTGTGCAAGTTGCACTTGCTTGTGTGTGTGTGTGTGTGTGTGTGTGTGTGTGTGTGTGTGTGTGTGAGCGTGTGTGTGAGCGTGTGCGTGTGCGTGTGTGTTTGTGTGTCTACTGTTGACAAAGGCCTTAATGGCTGAAAGCTACGATTGTGTGAATCTTTTTATTGTGCCTATCGCGACTCAGCATCTCCGTTATATGGTGAGTAGCAAATTTCCTTCTATCGTATTAGTTACATTCCAGTTTGGATTTTCCATTGTTTGAAGAATTTGTGTCAGTATTTTTCAGCCATGACTTATTAAATTGATAGTTTGGTAATTTTCACACCTGTCAACATCAGCTTTCTTTGAGATTGGAATTATTATATTCTTCTTGAAATCTGAGGGTATTACGCCTGTCTCATACATCTTGCTCACCAGATGGTCGAGTTTTGTCAGGGCTGGCTCTCCCAAGGCTCTCCTGTTCTTGTCAATCATTCCCTAATGCTCTCTCTGAAACTCTCTACAACCTCTGGTTCTTTCAGTTTATCCATATATGTATAAATATTTCAAAAATAATAGGTGGGGTAAAATACACTTTGAAATAGTTCAACAAGTTAATATGAAAATATTCAAGACTTTAGCGTAAGCAGTTTGGGCTAAAAGCAGCAGTGAATTAAAAATTAGAAAGCTTGGATAACATTATCAAAACCCAAGAATATGCACTCCAGAAAGGAAAAGACGAATTGAACAGTACTGTGTCATCTACTCCTTGAGCACACAAATAATCTACATTTACATCTACACTCTGCATATCACTGTGAATGCATGGCAGAAGTTACATCAAGAACAACTGTTTGAATGCCTCTGTGCATACCATAATTACTCTGATCTTATCCTCACAATCCGTATGTGAGCAATACGATGGGGGCTGTAGTGTATTCCTAAAAGTCATCATTTAAAGCCAGTTCTCGAAACTTTGTTAATATACTTTCTCAGGATAGGTTACGTCTATCTTCAAGCATCTTCCAGATCAGTTCCTTCAGTATCTCTGTAACAATAGATCAAACAAACCTGTGGCCACTCGTGCTGCCCTTCTCTGTATACATTCAATATCCTCTCTCAGTCCTATTTGGTACAGGTCTTACACACTTCAGCAATATGTTAGAACTGGTCACATGATGATTTGTAAGAAATCTTCATTGAAACTGGTTGCACTTCCCCAGTATTCTACCAATAAACTGATGTACAACCTGCTTTACCCACAGCTGAACCTATGTGATCATTATATTTCATATCCCTACAAAGTGTCACACCCAGGTATTTGTATGGGTGACTCATTGATGTTACAATCATAGGATACTATGATTTTTTCATTTTGTGGAGTGCAGAATTTTACATTTCTGAACATTTAGAGCAAGTTGCCAGTCTCTGCACCATCTTGAAATCTTATCAAGATCTGACTGAATATTATGCAGCTTCTTTCAGATAGTATTTCATTATATATAATTGCATCATCTGCAAAAAGCCTGAGGTTATCATAATATTGTCTGCATGACAGACAACACAAACAGCAAGAGCCCCAAGACACTTCTCTAGGACACACCCGAAGTTACTTCTACATCTGACAATGTCTCTCTATCCAAGATAATATGCTGTGTCCCCCTACCAAAAAACCCTCAATTCGATGACAATCTTTACCTGATACCTCATATGATTGTGCTTTAAACAGTAAGCATTGACAGGGTCATGGAATTATACTGGAAAAATGTGAAAGAATACTCTTCTGAAGTAGTGACACATGCAGATAGTTTGGGAAAAAAGGTGCAGTCAAATGGAACAGTAACAAGACCACAAAAAATAGCCAGAACAGACGGTAACTTTACTAACTTTGGATCTGATCCAAAATGCATCAGATGTACAGCATCTTTCACATTTAGTCTGAGACATAGGTTTATGGAGGAATGACGTGAAAATGACACAACATTTTTGTTAAAGGAAGATATTCTGCAATGGGTTCCTGATGTAGCTAGGAATTATGAGAGCCCCCAAGGTACAAGAAAGGGATATTTCGTGAAGTATTAGTCACAAAGAAGGCAAAAGATGTGAGAAAGTCATTTATGTGGGTACCTTGTTACATTACCTGATGAGGAAAGCATTTCAAAAATATTAAAACAATAGATACCTTAACAGATTACAAAAACAAACAAGATCAATCCAGAGGGAATATTGAAAGAGAGAAACCTATAATTCATGCAATAGTTGAACACTGTATCAAATGGCAGGCTTCAAGTGATAACCGGCAAGTAGCAGTGACAAAGCGCATACTGAAGTGCAGAGCTCCACCAGTGAGTACAAACTGTGTACATATGTCATAAACACTGGACAACTAATAAGTTTCATGACAAAGGTAATGAGAAGGGACTGCACTTAAATCAAATACACAAAGAGAGATTAAGAAAGAAACATAACAAAACAATGTGTAAGACACAAACACTATAAAGACAGCCATCACCAAATTTTGCTTCCAGATGTCAGTTACACAAGACTATGACAAAACAACGAGTACAATAAATAATAACAATCACAATAATCCATTATAGTCACAATAATTTTAAACTTCTGCAAAAACTTCAGAATTATTTTGGAACAAACCTGCAAATTTTTAAACTTTTCTGCACATTCAAAGACTCGCTGAATGAAGGAGTCTGGAATTAATTGGCGTGGGAACATTGCTTTCTGTTGCTTCTCTTCACCTGGAACACATTTAAAATGTTGGCATTTCATATTATAGTTACACAAAGCAATTATTTCTAAGGACTCTACTAACTGTCAAATCAACAATGAGATTATATGTAATTCCTTTCATCTCTGGCAATGATTTGCACAATGAAAATATGCCAGGTTGCACAATGATAGATTCCACAATAAACTGCACATCACAGTACAATAGGTTGGCAAACCAGTTTGAAGGTCAAAGGAAAGCAAGAATACACTGAATCCATTACAAACACGTGTAGTGACCTACTGTGGTGTTCAAACTAATCATTAGGCAGTAGACAGCTGACCTCTTTCTGGAAACAAAAAAAAATTTATTCAATTATATTTCTTTGTTAAAAAGGGCATGGCTACAGCCTTCCATCACAATTGTTTGCCTACTACCCGATATGAAATGTAATTTAGCATTGTGAAGCAGCACTCACAGAATTTTAAATGCTTTGGGGCTGCTAAATAATTCATTTCTTTATTGCTAACTTGGGTATAAAAGCTTAAAATAAACACTTTGAAGAATTTCTTTACGTACATAGATAGCACCTCTGCATTTAGATTTTACCATGAGACTGATACACAAAGAATTTACTGAGCCTATAGGCAGTGGTCCGACAGGTGTGCATCTCATTTGTGACATTTTGACAGGATCTGAACCTACCATCTTCAAAGGTCTGGTGATCCTCCAAAGCCAGTTGATATTTGGCATCACTACAAAGGCACCTTTCTATCTCACAGTCACAGTTCATTCCTGACTGTTTAGGGCTCCCCTGTCATCCTCCAACTGTACCTCAATTTAAGTTAGGTTGTAATTTACATAAAACATACACAAGATGCAGACCTATTTGACCATGCCCTACTAACTTAAGTGAACTCTTAATATTTCTTTGACAATAGCAGAGAAAGCCTTCACACAAATAAAGTAATGTGATTGCTACAAAGATATGGATATGTTGGCAAGAACTTAGGAAAATGTTAAATATCCGCTTCATAGTCCATTATCACAAGTAGTTTGCTTTCAGGCATCAACCAAGGAGAACTGACTGCAAATTTGGATGATTTTTCAATTTTTTTGGTTTCTTTTTATTATTTAACAGTGATTCCTTAATCAAAGAAAACAGCAGAGCTTATTTAAACAAAAGAAAACTTAATTTAATAGTTGTCATATGGATAAATCAACTTTTTTTTCCAAAAGATAAACTAATTAGATAAAACTTCTTTGTAGCCCTGTAATGAACTCACCATAATGTTGCCGCAATATTTTCAACCATGGTTCCATCAATTCACTACCAATGTACTCAAGGCACACAACATACACCTCTGAATTGCCTTCCTTGCTTGTTGCAGGTTTATATATATTCACATGTTTGAAAGCACAACACAGGAGGTATAATAGACAGATAGTGTCATGTTCATATATTGTAAATATCTTCAGTAAGAAACTTCCACCTATCAACAAAACACATTTTAAGCAAATAATTTACATATACATATAAATACTTGGTCTGTAACCTTAGTAAGAAGTAACATCTTCAAGAGTATGTTATGAATCATTACACAGTGCTGACACATGAAGCTAACATGAAGTCAAGAAGGGCTATCAAAATGGGTGAAAAGTGGAATGGAAGAAATAAATATGCCGCATCTCTCTCTCTCTCTCTCTCTCTCTCTCTCTCTGTGTGTGTGTGTGTGTGTGTGTGTGTGTGTGTGTGTGATCATTCAAATATGTCCCATCAAGTCTGTAAATCTACATCTACATCTGCATCTACACCCATCTCTCTTAAATATACTGCAAGCCACATATGGTGCACAGTGGAGGGTACCTTGTACCACTGCTCGTCATTTCCTTTGGTGTTCCACTTCCAAATGGAGGGAGAGAAAAAAAGGGTGCCTATATGGATCCATATGAGCTCTAATTTCTCTTATCTTGTACTTGAAACGTACCATGGCGACAGTAAAATTGTTCTGCAGTCAGCTTCAACTGCTGGTTCTCTAAATTTTCTCAATAGCGTTTCACAAAAATAACACCTTCTTCCACCCAAGGATTCCCATTTGAGCTCACGAAGCATCTCCATAATACATGCATGTAGATCGAACCTACCAACAACAAATCTAGCAGACCACCTCTGAATTGCTTCAATGTCTTCTTTCAATTTGACCTGGCCGAGATCCCAAACACTCAAACAGTACTTTAAAATGGATTGCACTATTCAGTATGTGGGCTCCTTTACAGACAAACGACACTTTCCTAAAACTCTCTCAGTAAACTGAAGTCAACTGTTCGCCTTTCCCACTCAAGTCCTTACATGCTCATTTCATTTCATATTTCTTTGTAGCGTTATGCCTGGATCCTCCCCCCATGAAACATGGACCTTGCTGTTGGTGGGGAAGCTTACGTGCCTCAGCGATACAGATGGCCGTACCATAGGTGCAACCACAATGGAGGGGTATCTGTTGAGAGGCCAGACAAACGTGTGGTTCCTGAAGAGGGGCAGCAGCCTTTTCAGTAGTTGCAGGGGCAACAGTCTGGATGATTGACTGATCTGGCCTTGTAACACTAACCAAAACAGCTTTGCTGTGCTGGTACTGTGAACGGCTGAAAGCAAGGAGAAACTACAGCCGTAACTTTTCCCAAGGGCATGCAGCTTTACTGTATGATTAAATGATGATGGCATCCTCTTGGGTAAAATATTCCGGAGGTAAAATAGTCCCCCATTCAGATCTCTGGGCGGGGACTACTCAAGAGGACGTTGTTATCAGGAGAAAGAAAACTGGCGTTCTACGGATCGGAGCGTGGAAGGTCAGATCCCTTAATCGGGCAAGTAAGTTAGAAAATTTAAAAAGGGAAAGGGAAATGGATAGGTTAAAGTTAGATATAGTGGGAATAAGTGAAGTTCGGTGGCAGCAGGAACAAGACTTTTGGTCAAGTGAATACAGAGTTATAAATACAAAATCAAATAGGGGTAATGCAGGAGTAGGTTTAATAATGAATAAAAAAAATAGGAGTACAGGTAAGCTACTACAAACAGCATAGTGAACGCATTATTGTGGCCAAGATAGACATGAAGCCCACGCCTACTACAGTAGTACAAGGTTATATGCCAACTAGCTCTGCAGATGATGAAGAAATTGATGAAATGTATGATGAGATAAAAGAAATTATTCAGGTAGTGAAGGGAGATGAAAATTTAATAGTCATGAGTGACTGGAATTCGAGAGTAGGAAAAGGGAGAGAAGGAAACATAGTGGGTGAATGTGGATTGGGGGAGAGAAATGAAAGAGGAAGCCGCCTGGTAGAATTTTGCACAAGGCATAACTTAATCATGGCTAACACTGGGTTCAAGAATCATGAAAGAAGGTTGTATACATGGAAGAATCCTGGAGATACTAGAAGGTATCAGATAGATTATATAATGGTAAGACAGAGGTTTTAAATTGTAAAATATTTCCAGGGGCAGATGTGAACTCTGACCACGATCTATTGGTTATGACCTGTAGATTAAAACTGAAGAAACTGCACAAAAGGTGGGAATTTAAGGAGATGGGAACTGGATAAACTGACTAAACCAGAGGTTGTGCAGAGTTTCAGGGAGAGCATAAGGGAACAATTGACAGGAATGGGGGAAAGAAATACGGTAGAAGAAGAATGGGTAGCTCTGAGGGATGAAGTAGTGAAGGCAGCAGAGGATCAAGTAGGTAAAAAGACGAGGGATAGTAGAAATCCTTGGGTAACAGAAGAAATATTGAATTTCATTGATGAAAGGAGAAAATACAAAAAGGCAGAAAATGAAGCAGGTAAAAAGGAATACAAAAGTCTCAAAAATAAGATCGACAGGAAGTGCAAAATGGCTAAGCAGGGATGGCTAGAGGAGAAATGTAAGGATGTACAGGCTTATCTCACTAGGGGTAAGATAAATATTGCCTACAGGAAAATTAAAGAGACCTTAGGAGAAAAGAGCACCACTTGTATGAATATCAAGAGCTCAGATGGAAACCCAGTTCTAAGCAAAGAAGGGAAAGAAGAAAGGTGGAAGGAGTATATAGAGGGTCTATACAAGGGTAATGTACTTGAGGACAATATTATGGAAATGGAAGAGAATGTAGATGAAGATGAAAGGGGAGATACAATACTGCGTGAAGAGTTTGACAGCACTGAAAGACCTTAGTCGAAGCAAGGCCCCGGGAGTAGACAACATTCCATTAGAACTACTGATGGCCTTGGGAGAGCCAGTCCTGACAAAACTCTACCATCTGGTGAGCAAGATGATGAGGTAGGCGAAATACCCTCAGACTTCAAGAAGAATATAATAATTCCAATTCCAAAGAAAGCAGGTGTTGACAGATGTGAAAATCACCTAACTATCTGGTGGGCAAGATGATGAGACAGGTGAAATACCCTCAGACTTCAAGATAAGTATAATAATTCCAATTCCAAAGAAAGCAGGTGTTGACAGATGTCAAAATTACCGAACTATCAGTTTAATAAGTCACAGCTGCAAAATACTAACACGAAATATTTACAGACGAATGGAAAAACTGGTAGAAGCCAACCTTGGGGAAGATCTGTTTGGATTCCATAGAAATACTGGAACACGTGAGGCAATACTGACCTTACGACTTATCTTAGAAGAAAGATTAAGGAAAGGCAAACCTACGTTTCTAGCATTCGTAGACTTAGAGAAAGCTTTTGACAATGTTGACTGGAATACTCTCTTTCAAATTCTAAAGGTGGCAGGGGTAAAATACAGGGAGCGAAAGGCTATTTACAATTTGTACACAAACCAGATGGCAGTTATAAGAGTCGAGGGGCATGAAAGGGAAGCAGTGGTTGGGAAGGGAGTGAGACAGGGTTGTAGCCTCTCCCTGATGTTATTCAATCTGTATATCGAGCAAGCAGTAAAGGAAACAAAAGAAAAATTTGGAGTAGGTATTAAAATCCACGGAGAAGAAATAAAAACTTTGAGGTTCGTCGATGACGTAATTCTGTCAGAGACAGCAAAGGACTTGGAACAGCAGTTAAAACTGAATGGACAGTGTCTTGAAAGGAGGATATAAGATGAACACCAACAAAAGCAATATGAGGATAACGGAATGTAGTCGAATTAAGTCGGGTGATGCTGAGGGAATTAGATTAGGAAGTGAGACACTTAAAGTAGTAAAGGAGTTTTGCTATTTGGGGAGCAAAATAACTGATGATGGTCGAAGTAGAGAAGATATAAAATGTAGACTGGCAATGGCAAGGAAAGCTTTTCTGAAGAAGAGAAATTTGTTAACATCGAGTATAGATTTAAGTGTCAGGAAGTTGTTTCTAAAAGTATTTGTATGGAGTGTAGCCATGTATGGAAGTGAAACGTGGATGATAAATAGTTTGGACAAGAAGAGAATAGAAGCGTTTGAAATGAGGTGCTACAGAAGAACGCTGAAGATTAGATGGGTAGATCACATAACTAATGAGGTATTGAACAGAGTTGGGGAGAAGAGGAGTTTGTGGCACAACTTGACAAGATGAAGGAACCGGTTGGTAGGACATGTTCTGAAGCATCAAGGGATCGCAAATTTAGCATTGGAGGGCAGCGTGGAGGGTAAAAATCATAGAGGGAGACCAAGAGATGAATACACTAAGGAGATTCAGAAGGATGTAGGTTGCAGTAAGTACTGGGAGATGAAGAAGCTTGCACAGGGTAGAATAGCATGGAGAGCTGCATCAAACCAGTCTCAGGACTGAAGACCACAACAACAACAACAACACGCCTAGATATTTAATCGACTTGATTATCTGTTTTAGAATATTATGGGATTATTTTACCTACTCACCTGCATTAACTTATGTTTTTCTACATTTACAGCATGCTGCCATTCATCACACCAACTAGAAATTCTGTCTAAATCACCTTTTGTCCTCCAACAGTTACACAATGACAACAGCTTCCCGTACACCACACATCATCAGTAAATGGCCGCAGATTGCTGCTCACCCTTTCAGTCAGATGATTTATACACTGAGAAGAAAAGCAGTCCTATCACATTTTCTTGGGGTATTCCTGATGATACCTTTGTCTCTGATGAACACTCACTATCAAGGATGACATATTGTTTACTGTTACATAAGAAGTCTTCAAGCCACTCAAATACCTGGGAACCTAAACTGTATGTTCAGACTTTCGTAAACAGTTTATATTTGGAACACCGTGTCAAATGCTTTCCAGAAACCTAGGAATATGGAAACAATCTGTTGTCCTTTACCCATGGTTCACAAGATATCAAGCAAGGAAAGGACAAAAGTTTGGCACAATCATTGTTTCCTAAATCCATTCTGATTTGTCGACATAAGCATTTCTGTCTCAAGGAAATGCATTACGAGGTCTGTTCAAAAAATTACTCAACATTCATAATTTCATGCCAATGGTGTGTTGCAGAGAAATGTCTTTGGCATCCCTACACACACCTGTGTTTAATGTGTAAATGCACAGATTCATTACTGTATGTCTGTTAGTTACTGTTCATTGCTGCATTGAGAAGAATGTTGTGCCACACAGTTTGCGAATTTTCAGATGGTAGAGTTAGAGGAGTACTGCATCTGCATTAAATCTTGCATGAAACTAAAAGCCATACTCAGTGTTAGGAATGGTTCACTTGGTTTAAAAATGGCCACACAGACATTAAAGATGACCCTCATTCAGGTTGCCCATCGACATCTACCGACAATGCTTATGTAAGGAACGTCAACAAAATTGTGGGTGCTAATTGAAGACTCGATGACAGAGTTTGCAGAAGACTGTAACATTTCAGATGGATCATGTCATGAAATCCTGACACAGCATCTAGGAATATACCGTGCTGCCGCCAAGTTTGTCCCACGGCTCACGAGTCAAGACCAGAAAGACCTTCACCTCACAATCTGAAAAGAGCTTTTGGATCACGCAAATGAGAATGAGATGTTCCTTAAGAGAATCATAACAGCTGATGAGACGTGGGTCTGCAATTATGATGTTGAGATCAAGGTTCAATCTTCACAATGGGTCAGAAAACATTCTCCAAGATCAAAAGAAGCTTGTCAGGTCAGGTCAAATGTCAAAGTCATGCTGATACTTTTCTTTCACTTTGAAGGACTAGTTCATCATGAATTCATGCCACAGAGACAAACTGTTAATCAATGATACTATCGCGACATGTTACGAAGCTTCAGGAAAATGTAAGAAGGTAATGGCCTGAAATGTGGCGAGGCAATTCATGGCTTTTCATCATGATAATGCACCTGCAAATTCATCCCTGTTGGTGTGTGACTATCAGACAAGAAATGAAAACATTGGGCTGCCTCATCCTCCATATTCTGCAGACCTGGCAACAATAGATTTGCAACAATAGAGGAGATAAACGAAAATTCACAGACAAAGCTTCGCGTGATCCAGCAAGATGCGTACCAACACTGCTTCTGAAAGTGGAAACAGTGTTGGGAGTGGTGTATCAATTGTGGAAGAGATTATTTGGAAGGAGACAACGCATAATAAGTAAAATGTAAGGGCAGAAAAACTTTGTGTATGAAGTTCTGGAATTTTTTTGAACAGACCCCATACATTCAATCTCAGAATATGTTGAAGAATTCTACAGAAAAATGATGTTAAGGGTATTGGCCTGTAATTTTGAGGGTATATTTGTATTCCCTTCTTATATATAAGAGTCATCCTCACTTTTTTCATTTCGCTTGGGTCTTTATGATGGATGAGAAATTTGTGATAAATGCAAGATAACTAAGGGGCCAATGCCACAGTGTACTCTCTGTAAAATTGAACTGGGATTCCATCTGGACCTGGCAACTTACTTGTATTCATCTCTTTCAATTGCTTCACTATGATAAAGGTAGTCGTCAATGGGCAATTCAGGATGCAATAACGTAGAGTGTGAAGGAAGGAATCATTAAAGTGCCTGATTCATTGAGACAAAAAGCACCAGCTATTATGAGCAAAATGTATCATAACCACACCCATGTTTCTGTGAGAATGCTGCAGCTGAAGAATCTGTTGCTAGTTGTTTACGATGACAGTTTGACTAGTTGCTTGTGACCACAGATAGCAAATCTGTGCAACAAAGGACACAAAAATTGGCCTCTTGTTACAAAAGGGTATCAATAATAGACAAAACAGTACTGAAAAGATGTGAGTGATACATTCCTTGATGTAGAGTATTATTGATGATTGTGTTTTTCTCTTTTTATAATAGCTTAATTTACTCTCTAAATGACTACATCTGTAAGTCAAGAAGCAGAGACTGCGCATACTGTCCATTACAAGTACCTCTATCACAATTCCAATATATTATCAATGTTCCAAAGACAAAGTAAAATCTTTATACATAGATAGATGCTACTCTATCCTGTGCAAGCCTCTTCAGCTCTGAATAACTACCACAACCTACATCCTTCTGAATTTGCTTAGTGTATTAATCTCTTGATCTTCCTCCACAATTTTTACCTTCCACACTTCCCTCCTATACTAAATTGGCAATCCTTGATGTCTCAGAATGTGTCCTATCAACCGATCCCTTCTTTCAGTCAAACTGTGCCACAAATTTCTTGTCTCCTCAATTGTATTCAGTACCATCTCATCAGTTATGTGCTCAACCAATCTAATCTGCATCATTCTTCTGTAGCAACTCATTTCAAAAGCTTCTATTCTCTTCTTGTGTAAACTGTTTATTGTCCATGTTTTACTTCCATACATGGCTGCACTCCATACAAATACTTTCCGAAAAGACTTTGTGCCTCTTAAGTCTATATTCAATGTTAACAAATTTCTCTTCTTCAGGAATACTTTTCTTGCCATCGCCAGTCTACTTTTTACATCCTTTCTACTGTGGCTATCATCAGTTATATTGGTGCCCAAATAACAAAACCTATCTACTACTTTAAGTGTTTCTTTTCCTAATCTAATTCCCTCAGAATCACCTGATTTAATTTGACTACATTCTGTTATCCTTGTGTTGCTTTTGTTGATGTTCATCTTGATTTGAAATGATACGGAATTCTTAAATTTCTATCACAGATACACAAAGGTCTATAGGAAGATGCTGATTGCTGCAAAAAAGGCATTTAATGACAAAATAATATATAATACAGAGAATAAAAAAGGAAACGGGGAGAGGCAAACAACGCAGAATAACATACTGCTAAAGGAGGGGGATAAGGTAATAAATGATTGACAACACTTAGCAAGCTATGTAAATGAGCATTTTTCAAGTATTGCAGAGAAGTTACAGCAAAAATTCCGCAAAACAAATATAACACCTGTAAATAATATTGCACTAAATACAATGATGTTACTTCCAACCACAATGAATGAAGTCAATAAAACTGTTCAAAAACTAAAAAATAAAAAGTCAGTAGGCTTAGATGAAGTACCAATGTGTGTACTGAAACAATGCATAGGGATTACACAAGGCCCCTTAACAAATATAATAACTGAATCCTTCACATCAAGGACATTTCCAGAGCAGTTAAAACAGGCAAGAGTTGTACCTTTGCTTAAGAAAAGTAATGCAAAAGCCATAGAAAATTTGAAAAAATACAATCTTTTAAGTGAATCACAGTTTGGTTTCTGAATACGGAGTCAGCCAAAGTAGAATTCACAAAAGTTGTACTAGATGCTCTTAATAAAGATGAGTGTGTTACAGGCATATTTTTAGATCTTTCTAAGGCATTTGATACAGCCGACCACAAGATTCTATTAAATAAATTAGAAGCATTAGGAATAAGAGGGGTAGCTAATGACTGGTTTCGATCATCCCTAACAGATAGGGTACAAAGAGTAGAGATAACAAATACTTCAAATAGATCTAAACATTTAGTAAAACATTTTAACATTTAGTAAAATAAATTAAAATAGGGGTTCCACATGGTAGCATATTAGGACCAATACTATTCCTGATATACACCAAACACTTTCCCATTAGTGTTCCTCACAGCGAAAAAATTCTCTTCGCTGATGACAGTAATATAATAGTCACTGAGAAAACAAGAGAACTCCTTGCTGAGAAAGCAAATGAAACTATCAAGGAAGTTTATGATTGGTCAATAAGCAATAAAGTGACATTGAACATAAAGAAAACTAATGCCATTAGTTTCAGTTTGAAGAGGAAAAATGACAATGTTAAATTAAATGTATGTGGCACCTATATAGACTGTGTAACAAATGCAAAATTTCTAGGAATAAATATTGATTCTCAGTTGAAGTGGTGTGAACACATAAAGGTACTTGCAAATAGAATGTCATCAACATGTTATGCCCTTAGAATCTTGTCATCACTGTGTAACATGCAGTGTCTTTTAGTTACATATTATTCATATGTACATTCAGTTCTTAGCTACGGCATTCTTTTTTTGGGGAAAAAACGCACAAAATATGAACACATTTTTCAAACTCCAGAAAAGAGCCATAAGAATAATAACCAAAAATACTAGTTGAGCTCATTGTAAAGATCTGTTGAAAGCACTGGGAATTTTAACTGCTCCATGTGAATACATTAACCAGTCAGTTACACACATCAAAAATAACATTGGTAATTACTGCACAAACAGCTCTGTCCATGACCATGAAACAGGAGATAGATTCAACTTATATTTACCAAGAAAAAATAAACATAAAACTCAAAACAACATTTTCTAGCAAGGAATAAAACTGTACACTAAATTACCAACAGAGATTAAAGAAATTGCAAAAATACACTTATTTAAAAAGGCAGCTAAAAAGTACCTGTTATGCAATACATTTTATACACTGAAGGATTACTTATATAAAACAGAGTAAGGGGTTTGATAAAAAATGTTGTACAGATAAATAATAATAATAATAATAATGATTATCAAATATCCAACATTCCATATAACACCTTCACCTTATTTTTTTCCTTCTTTTTTTTCCTTTCTAGAAATACTTACTCCTATGCTATGCATAGCACAATACTAACACCTCTTCCTGTTTCTGAGCTCAACATCTCACACATTATGGAGGGATGCTGACTCAGTCTTTTAGGATAGCAAATGGGAAGTTGTGGTACAGAAAATGGCCCAGAGATCACCTGTGTGTGTGTGTGTGTGTGTGTGTGTGTGTGTGTGTGTGTGTGTGTGTGTGTAGTGAGTGAGGTGTTATGAAACAATGTGTGTATAGTGTGCGCAGTGACTGATAGTGAGACATGAGTGAATGGTGTGGCATTACATTATTTAATAAGTTATTTGTAAAAAAAAGTGTTGTATACCAGGAGTAAATGATTGTGTCTAACTAGAAGTCTGTAAATGTACACTACTGGCCATTAAAATTGCTACACCACGAAGATGACGTGCTACAGATGCGAAATTTAACTGACAGGAAGAAGATGCTGTGATACGCAGATGATTAGCTTTTCAGAGCATTCACACAAGGTTGGTGCCGGTGGCGACACCTACAATGTGCTGACATGACAAAAGTTTCCAACCGATTTCTCATACACAAACAGTAGTTTACTGGCGTTGCCTGGTGAAACGTAGTTGTGATGCCTCATGTAAGGAGGAGAAATGCATACCATCATGTTTTCAACTTTGATAAAGGTCAGATTGTAGCCTATCACAATTGCGGTTTATCATATCGTGACATTGCTGCTTGTGTTGGTCAAGATCCAATGACTGTTAGCAGAATATGGAATCGGTGGGTTCAGGAAGGTAATAAGGAACACCGTGCTGGATCCCAATGGCCTCGTATCACTAGCAGTCGAGATGACAGGCATCTTATCCGCATGGCTGTAACGGATCGTGCAGCTACGTTTCCTGTACTTTAACCCTGCTACCTTCAGAACTTTGAAGAGAGTATTCCAGCCAACACTGTCAAAAGCTTTCTCTAAGTCTACAAATGCTATTAACATAGGTTTGCCTTTCCTTAACTTATCTTCTAAGATAAGTCGTAGAGGTAATATTGCTTTGGGTATTCCTACATTTCTCCAAAAATCCTTAATGATCTTCCCCAAGTTTGCTCCCACCAGTTTTTCTATTCTTCTGTATAGAACCAGTTTTTCTATTCTTCTGTATAGAATTCATGTTAGTATTTTGCAACCATGACTTATTAAACTGATAATTCAATAATTTTCACACCTGTCAGTAACTGCTTTCTTTGGAATTGGAATTATTACATTATTCTTGAGGTCTGAGGGTATTTCACCTTCTTTGCTTAGTACTGGTTTGCCATTTGTGCTCTTGATATTCATGTAGCTACTTCTCTTTTTTCCAGAAGTCTCTGATTTTCCTGTAGGTGGTACCTATTTTTCCCCTGCTGAAATATGCTTCTAAACCCTTACACTTGTCTTCTCGGCATTTCTGCTTAGCCATTTTGCACTTCCTGTCAATCTAATTTTTTAGACATGTTTTCCCATTTGCTTACTTTCTAATTCATTTGCTGCATTTTTATACTTTGTCCTTTCAGCATTTAAATTCAGTATCTCCTGTGTTATCCAAGGATTTCTACTAAGCTTTCTCTTTTTACCTATTTGATCCTCTGCTGCCTTCTCTATTTCATATCTTAAAGCTACACATTTGTCTTCTACTGCATTCTTTTCCCCTGTTCTAGTCAGCCATTGTTTAATGCTGTCTGAAACTCTCTTCAACCCCTGATTCTTTCAACTTATCTAGGTCCCATCGCCTTAATTTCCTACGTTTTTGCAATTTCTTCGGTTTTATAACATAAATAAAATAAAATTGAGTATGGATAGTGTGAGTCAGTGGCATGACCTCATATAGTGCAAGGAGTAATTAGTCTGGGTAGTGATTGTGAGAGCCGGTTACGCATGAGAAGAAGGAAATGCACTGGGAGACATTACAGCCTGAACTGCCATTGATGTAATGGTTTCCTCTACACTTTACAGTGACTTGACAAACTCTGTACATCAGTTAGGCCCTTGTCTAATAATTACAGTAAACACAGTTCTTCCAATTGGGTGACAGTTGATAAACTGAACAAAGAATCAGCAATTGCAAAAACGATTTTTTCAGGAACTTCCTGTAGTCAGCTACAAAATTTGAGTGTCAGAAAATTGACAAAGTTATTACATTTACGGTAAGAAACATTTCATTTTCTCAACATTGTAATTAAACTGGTATTGCACTAATGAATTTTGCTTAATGCAATTTCCAAACTAAGATCTGTTGATGCAAGATATGGCAACATATTAAATGATCATTTGTAAGTATTTTCCGTGGCCCTCATTTTGGTCATAAGTATAGGAAAAAGAATTAAATACACAATTCTATAACACTTTAATCTATAAGGTAAATCACACAATCATTTATTTGTTCCACACTTAGCTCCAAAGATATTGATGCTGATGTCTATGCAGCAAATGTAAAGTTTCTAACTCAATTTGATCCAGTGTACAAAAAATGAATCACAACAGTTCTCTAGACATGGCTGTAGATGCAGTCTATAGTCTATTGGCTTCAGTTAATCTGATACACGTGAAAGAAGAACTACATAAAATATGTTAACATAGTAGTTTTGTAAACTTTAACCTGCTGCAAGTGCATGAAGTGCTGTAACTGCCTCACAATAATGAAGTGCTGACACAATGTACTCTTGTTCACCAGGATTCTCTTGACAGTCAATGCTTCCATCAGCTGTTACCTGTCAACACATCATGTCTTTAATTATATGGAGCACTCACTGCGGGTCAGTAATATCTGGAGTGACAATTAACTTATGGCAACACAATGAATTAATCTATCAAAAAAAATACCAATTCTGTTATAACAAGCATGTGGAAATCTGATGAAACATTGACAGAAATAAATTTTACAACTGAAGTTTTGAGTTTAACATCACATCAAATCAGACATGGCAAACATTCATAATGGGTTAGGATGTAGGTCGAAATCAGCTGCAATCTCTTTTACATACTCATCTAACACTCACCTCAAGTGATTTATCGAAATTAAAGTACGCTTTTAATCTCACTCCTCTCAAACACAATTAGTGTCTGAACCACTATGTTATGCCTTTTGTTGAAAGATACACTCTGTTCTATGTTAACAGTGAACACTGTTTAGATGCAATGAAAGATAATCCCACAAGGTAGTGTGAGGCAGCAGGCATTTAGAATCTGAATCAAAATACTGCCATCAATGTAGCAAGATATGTGCACTTATTAGTACAAAACTACACTTACATAAAGCAAACTGCAAATGACAGTGCTGTTATTCTACTGGCTGAGGAAAGCCCAAGAAAAAGTGAGACCTGTTTTTCTAGGTAAAATATATAATTTGTTTCATTATAATAACCATGAAGAATTGCCATAGTTGCGTAGATAATGGTGTGAATGTTTAAACAAAACATTGCATATCACAGCTGTAAACTTGTCTGATCACTGAAAATAATTAGACATAATGAGCCGCACATCAAGCAATTAACATAATGAACAATAATAAGTTTCTCACCGAAGTGCAACTGCTTGCTGGAATAGGACAGGGAGCTGTATAGAGATCTCTTGAATAGGCATGTGGACAAGAAAAATATTGTTACAAATAGATATATCAATGTTAAGCAGAGATTTTTTTAAACATACTTCCATCGAGTTGAGCTGCAGAAGCTAAGTGGAATAAATAACACTGTTTCAGTGCACAAACTGATAAGTCTGAAATTCTCTCCACTTATTTCTCACTTGCATTCTCTCTTCCCCAACCGTCTTCATCTACTTACTAACTTACTTCGCCCTAACTTTCGTCTGAAAAAACTATTCCCATGTGAATTTAGCTCAAATCCCCTGATTTGTAATACCATATTTTCATTGATATTCTCCTTTTTTTCTTCCTTATTCATGTCCATTTTTTTTACTTCTTTGTCTTTTGTGATCCCCCTGCTCCCCTTTCTCACCTGTACTTGACATCGTACTTACGTCCTTTCTTCACCTGCATCAGAATATTATAGTATCTGAAAGCATTCCCTGTTATTTCTCCTTGTGATACTAGGTCTCCTCAACTCCATGGCATTAATAATCATTTCTTCTGTTTAGCTAATATTAAAATACAGAATCTACCAGAATACAGAGTAGTACCACAAAGGAACAAAATTATGTATTGTTGTGATTTGCGCGGCAGTGTAGTCCACTGTTTTCTCAACAGATCTCAGTGCTCATTTTCCAGCAGATGACAGTGCAGCAATGAATGAAGTAAGACTGTCGTCTGAGTAATTCAAGGCCATATTGAAATGGTACTGAAAGTACGAAAACATGATGGAGGTACAACAGCAATGGCATAATGTGTTTGGGAGTCACCCACCAACTAGTACAACAATTCATCATAATCAGGATAAATCTGAAGCCAACAGTATCATTGGATAAATCTGAAGCCAACAGTATCATTCAGGATGTGCAGAAGGAAGGTCTGGCTGACCAAAAACATCAACAAGTCCAGCTTCTCCAGTGCTGCTGCGTTGCAACATTATACTAGGTCATCTCAAAAATAAGTGAAGCAGGGTGCAAGTGAAAGCCAGGTACACCAATCAAGTGTTCAATACATTCTGAAGGCTGCAAAGTGGAAAGTGTACATGTCACGATCATTACACACTATGAGCAAGAAAGACTCAGATCGATGGAGTGAGTACTCAAGTAGTTTGAAGGCATGCTTTGCAAGGATGAACAGTTTGCAGGGATGGTTATCTGGTCTGCTAAGATGCAATTCAAACTGAACAGTGCTGTTAACTGCCACAACTGCATGTACTGGGCTCCTAAAAATCCTCACATTCACGTGGACACACATGTTAATCTACTGGGTGTTTATGTGCGGTGTGGTCTGTCATAACATGGTTTAATTGGCCCATTCTTCTTTGAAGGTACCGTAATTGGTGAGGTGATCTTTATATGCTACAAACATTGATTTTAGCTGTCATTTCGGAGTTGTTTGGATATGAAAGCTTTTACCTACATCAAGATGGCACTCCGCCTCACTACCACAAAGATGTCAAAGCCTACTTGGATAAAAATCTACCTGGATGATGGGTAGGTAGAAGAGCAGCTGCTGAGTGCCCACCACAGACTCCAGACGTTACACCACTTGCCTTACACCTATTGGGGACCTTGAAAAATGAAGTTTATCAACAGAAGCCAGCTACACTAAACAAGCTACAAGAAACAATCGAGGCATCCTCTGCAGCTATTGCACTGGCAACACTGGTTTGGTGCCATTTCTCTGTCAGTAGATAATCTCTTATCCTTCCAATTAATATCCTTTATGGAAAGTGCATTTCTAAAGAAAAGATGAAAATTTGTATAAGTCATCAAATTCTATAAGACTGTGTCAGATAATAATCAGGTTTATTAGGGTGTACAGAGGTAGATCTACTTTAATTGAAACATACCGATACTGACAAAACAGGAATTTCGGGAAAGTATAACAACTTAAGGAAAATGTAGGACAACAGTTTACAAGGCAAAATCAGGCATTTAACAATTTTAAGAGTAGTATTAGTCAATAGTTCAGTGAGGTGAGCAAAACTATATTCACTGAATTACCTGACAAATTAACCGGGAAGTTGACAGAGCTAGATAAACAACTAAAACAAGAACTAAGTGCCGACATGTCCCACAATATAAATACGTTGATGGAAAAAGTATCATCCGTAGATGATAAACAGGAACAACTTGCAGGTGAGTTACAAAACCTTAGTGAAGCATATTCTCAAATTCAGGAGACACAATACCAAGTGGATGCGTCGGTAAAAATTGTGGCAAATGCAGTCAGCGAGCTGCAAGACGTATGTAAAAATTTAACTACAGAAGTAAACACGTTAAATCTAAAAGTAGACCAGTGAAGTTTAAGAGTCAAAATTTGCCAAAGAACAGAAAGATGTAAAGGAAATAACTGAAAAAGTTGAAGCCAGGATGCTGGATAAGGGTAGCACCCTTGCTGAAAAGGTAGTGTCAGAGTGCAAAATTTATGTAGATACAGTAAAAGAAACTCTGAAAGACAAAGAAAGTCAACTTCTAGCCAAAATAGATTTAGATTTAAATGAAGCAGAGGAAAGGTTACAAGGCAGTATTGCTAAAACTACTGACATTCCAAAATAACATTTCACAGAAAACAAACCCATGCTTTTAGAGAAGTTAGATACTTTCACTGGTTACCCACAATACATGGCTAGCCCACTGAAGGAATATAGTGAAGGTTGCAGAATGCAACAACACTTGCCAGGAGCTGTACCCATCGAGCAAGCGCAGTTGCCATGCGCTACACCACAAACGAACAGAAACACACCTGTCGCTGACAGTGCGGCATGTTTATCAACATTACTTGCAGATAAGGGATTACTTAGGCAATGACAGTTTCCGGTATTTACCTCTGAAGGAGAAAGAACAAATGTCGTGATCTTTATCAGAACATTTTGAAATGTTTTACCTCGTACCTGGATCGAAGCCCAGAAAATTAGATTTGCTGTTAGATACACACAGGGTGACATTCTGCTATGGGCTACGGACATGGCGGAACGTTACCACTACTATGAATAGTTTGAGAGAGCCATTATGGATAAATATGGGTCTCACGCCATACAAGAGAGGCTCAGATGTGAAGTATTCAACCCAGCTCCGTTCAATAGCACACATGAAAGCTTAAGGGGGCTACTTTTAAAAACATTTGAATAAGGAACAAGATACCGAATACTTTCTATCTGTACTGGACTCAATAGATTTGGTATATGAAGAGAGACCAGTGCAACCCATGCCTGTTGATATGCAGATAATGCCACAGAGATTTACGGACCAACAAGTGAACAATGGATTCGTAGTACAACAAGGGTGGCAACCGTACCTTACACAGACCTATAGTAAAAGTAATGGTAATCACAACAGCAATGGAGAAAAAAGAAATGGGCAAAAGTTAAACAAAACCAACAATGGGCATGTAACATATGACCAGCTACTGGCAATAATCAGCCAATTGCTTGGCAAACACAAAACAGTACCATACAGCTGAATAATCCACAGACAGCAGAATTCAGTCAACAAAGTAATACACACATTTTGAATAATGCACAAAGGCAAAGAGAATTTCAGTCAGGAGCCTCACAGGATACTGACTGGCGTAATCAAACACCAACATTCCATATAGTGGAAGTTACGCCTAACGCAGAGACCAATGCCATCCATGACATCGGAAAACTTGATCCGGTCACGGTAGGCCCCCATTCTGTGAACTTGGAGGGGAGGGGTGGAGACGAGCTTGATCGACACTTGCTTTATCAGATACGATCACGGTAGTGATGTGAAAGATGATCTGTATCAAAGTAATGAGGGTACACAGAAAAATTTGACAGAGAGCAAGGTACAAGCAACTACTAATGCCTAAATATTTGACCTTGATGTATCCACTGTGCTTGACACAAGTGTTATGACTAATTTGATGTCACAGGGATTCTTTCAAGAACTGAAGAAACATGGGCGTATACCCACACTGCCAGTGCAAAACTGCGAGGTACAAACAGTTACTGGGCAGCAATGGAAAGGAGTCCAAATGCAAGCCTTAATTCCCATACAATTAGGACAATTTTGTGTATGATGCAATTTTTTGATAGTAGAGAAATTAAAAGTTGATTGTTTAATAGGTCCGGATACATTTAGGACATAGCAAGTACAAACTGATATAGGAAAGGTCAATGTCATTTCACTGTAAACAACAAATTATTTGTAATAGACCTAATCAGACGAAGTACTAATAGACATAAAACTGAAGTTACTCACGATTTTGAGGTTCAATTGTTATGTTTGTCAACACATACAATAATGAACAGTCAGCGGCAGAAGGGGTAAATAAACACAAACGTAAGTGAATCAAAGTGCTTGTCTCAAGAACAGCAAGCAAAACTTAAAGAACTGATACTTGCTTATATACATGTATTTGAAAAAAGACCAGGTATTATTAAGGATTTTGTGTACAAATTGGAAGTATGTCCTCATGACACTTTTTGTTCTACTTCATACCCTATACCATGGACAAACAGGGAAGCAGTAGAAAAGAGATTAACAGGATGCTTGAATGGGGTGTAATACAATCATCATTCTCCCCTTATTGTAGTCCTATTTTGGCTGTGAGTAAGCCAGATGGCAAGGTGTGCTTGGTCCTCGACGCACGTAACATTAATAAGATTATTGTACCAGCTTGAACACGTCAAGACAATTTAAAGGAACAGCTTATGAAATTCCATGATGCTAATTTTCTTACTATAATTGATCTCCAGCTTCATATTGGCAAATAAAACTACTTCGAATGTGGGGGCAGGAGCTTCAAATTTCAAGTATTACCATTTGGAGTGAACGTAAGTGTAGGTGTATTTATCTCTGCACTGGACAAAGTGGTAGGGTATGAACTTTTGAGTAAGGTAACAGTATAAGTGGACAACCTTTAAGTCGCTACATCCACTTGGGTCGAATACTTAAAATTAATTGAACAAGTATTGAGACACTTTTCCAAATATGGAATAACAGCAAATCTCAAGAAATCTAATTTTGGACAAGAAAAGATAAAATTTTTAGGACACATAATCTCTTCGGAAGGCATACTGCCAGATCCTAAAAAACTTGATGTCATTAGGAACTGCCCTGTTCGTCAAAACAAGAGGCAATTAAAGACTTGCTAAGGCCTAGTCTCATTTTTCAGGAAATTCATAAATAACCAAATTATGAACAGCAATACTTCACTCATTCTTCTACGGAAAAACAGAACTTGGTTATGGGATGAGCAATGTCAGTTTCAAGATCATCAAGAGGGCTTTCTTAAACACTAATATTTTATTCCAATCAGACACGAAGAAGGATTCTTGTTTATGCACTGACGCGTCTTCCCAAAGTCTGGGTGCATGCCTTTTTCAAATGGTAGAAGAAGAGGGAAATCTCATCCCTAAATTAATTAGGTTCGCCAGCTGCACCTTATCCAAAGCTGAACGTACATATTCAGTTATAAAGTTAGAGGGTTTGGCTCTAATTCGGTGCTTTCCTTTGGGGTAAACATACAAAAGTATACAGTGACAATCAAACCTATCATTATTGTTAATTTGTACACTGCTACACTGACGGATAGCGAGGCGATGTATGTATCGTCACGAATTCAATTTTGAAATAGCACACATAAAATGAAACCAAAACATAATAGCTGATGCTCTTTCTCGATTACCACAAGGCTTAGAGGGATTCAACAATCTTTTAGAGCAGGAAGGTGAAATAAGAGCTATGTTTATGGAAGACAAAACACCCTGACCATACTATGCCCACATGTGTAAACACATGGAGCAATTACAGCAGGAATACAAAAGCTGGAGTAAGGTAAAAGTGAAACTTACACAAAATGGTCATGAAAAGTTAAAAAGGTTTTCCACTATCCACAAATTTGTTCTGTTCCATAGGAACCATCCTGAACAAGAACAATGGCATTTGTGTTTGCCAGAGGAATAGGTAGATGATTTCTTCTTATACACACACAATACTTGGGGCCATTATAACACTGCAAAATGCACTGACGAAATAGGTAAATATTGTCATTTCCCCAACCTTATATGAAGAATACTACAGGTGGTACAAAAGCGTATTGTTTGCCAGAAAGCAAAACATTCTAACATCTCCAAGCAGATAGAACTACATCACACTGTGGCTAAAAAAAAAAAAAGTCTAAAAAGGTATTGTTAGATGTGGTTGGACCCTATCCTAGGAGTAAGGGGGGGAGTAAAATGTATAGTAGATCTGTATGATATTTTCACCAAATACATAAGACTGTATGTGGTACAGAACATTACAGCCAGATCAATTATAAGACGAATCAAATAAGATTTTTTGCAAGAGTAGGAAAACCAGAAGTCATGTTAACAGATAATGTCTCAAATTTTGTTGGATGTAAATGGAAACAGTTTGTAGATTCCAACCAAATCAAACACATTTTAGTGTCCAAATTTCATCCTGAAGCATCTCCCATATAAAGGGTTTTTAAGGAATTCAACAGGTTTTTGAGGACATTTATAACTCATAAACATACCAAGTGGATTGAATATGTCACTCCCTTCTTACAAGTTGTTAACAACTTTCCAAATACATCAACTTGATTTATATAAAATGAGCTGATATTCAATTGCAAACAAGCAGATGAGTGGGAGAAACCTCTGACCAAGATACCAATACAGAAATTATCACTGCATGATAAAGTACAGTAGGGAAGCAGCCTACTCACGCCATACAGAATTCATATGCTTTCCATTGTGTGCCAGCCTAGTCCGCTCTAACTATCTATGACATCACGAACATTGTGCAATACCTTAAAAGTAAAGTAAATGATCTGAAAAGTTAATAGCATGTCAGAAGTGATGCTAAAATAATAATGCGTTAAGTTTCAGTTTAGTAACTTTAACAGCTTTCGAAAGTTGGACGTTTTACGTAAAATTCATCGGCGCAACAGGAAGGAGCTAAAACTTCAAAATTTATATTCGGATTCCTTTTTCATTGTAATTTAATGAAAACAGCATGCTGGATCTCACAAAGTAATATTTTGGTTGAAATTCATGATTTTCTGTTTTTGTGTCCTAAAAGTACGGAAGCAAGGTAGATTAAGAAGTGATTAGATAAAGCTAGGATGTTTAGATTTAGGTAGAATGGAGACACACTATAACAACAAAGATGTGAGTAGTTTCCAAAAGGTGGCTATAAAACTATAGCTGTAGCGTCTCTCCAAAGGGCAAGTTCAGAGCTCTTCTATTACATGCAGTGCAACTAAAATAACTCTCTCGGCAAATGTATTTAACCTAGCCACATCAGAATTTTATTACAGATACTTACCTGTATGCTGACAGCACAATTAAATTGAGAGCTTCATTGGCCTTCAAAAAATGAAGCAATTAATTATTTAGTAACTTAAAGTGGTGTTCTGATAGCCCCAGTGGTTAGCCAGGAAGGCAAATGTTGTCGGCTGCGCCTTCGGTGGTCCCCACTGCGGCTATATAAATAAGAGCGCTGCGAGCTAGAGTCAGGCCCCAGTTCTCTTCTAGATTCGTATTTGCGCACACTCCGTGTTAGAATCCGCATTGCGTCTATGTAGTTGCAAGGAACAGCCTTGGATGCCATATTATATAACTCGGTATGCATGTAACAATGAGTTGACTGACTATGTGCAGTACAATGAGTTCACATTGTGGTAAAGTGTTAATTGCGGAACGACTTCAGTGATTTATTCTCAGTTTGCGTATGTCGTATTTTCACGTGTCGCCACAGGACAGACCTTCTACCATTACTGGTGTGGCATTTGATGAGTATTAACATCAAATTTTGGTGAGCATTCATTTTGAACATTTACATCGAAAACAGTTATTGATCAGTTTCGTTACCTAGGGATAATAGGATCCACGCAACAGACTCTGAAGAGCTCTGATAGTACAATAGCTGATAGTAGCATTGCTTGGCTAAACATTTGTCTAGAACTTTGCGCTTTATCGTTTTCAGAGTATAGTGAAAACCGTTATAGTAAACTGCATTTTCTATGAATTCCAAACATCATCCTAAATCCTCAGCGTAATGAACTTCAATGATCAATAACTTTATTTCTCCATCAGAGTGGGCACAGTGAACTTTAATTACAGGCATCATGTTTTTGCTAATCACTTTCTGGATGTCAACATTGAAGTTAGAGAGCCTGTGTTGAGAACGGCAATCAACCTTAAAACCTGGGCTGAATATAGGAAAGGAATTTATGACAGAAAGATGAAACGTACAACACATTTTTTTATGTAGGATAAAAGGTATTACTTAGAAAACATCCCAAATCCACAAAAATTGGAAAACTGAACTGTAAGTGGCAAATGCTATACAATGGTCCATAGATAATTACTAAAATCCCCTATACAGGAGCATACAGATTAGTACACACAAATACGGGTAAAGACAAAGGCCTTTACCCACACAAAGAGTTCAGAATGTTTATATATTGAAGAAGGGCTGTATACCCTCTAAGTTGTATATAAGCATAATAATATTAGATTTAGGATGCTGTAAACTCACATTCCAGAATTTATGTTGTTAGTTGATAAGGAAAATTTTTGTTTGTATTTTTTTCTTCTATGTCAAACTTGTAAACGATGAGTTGTTGCAACAAGGTAGAATTTTACTTTTATGTGTCTAGAGATCATGATACTCTAAATACAATGCTCCACCTTGCATGTAGCCCAGTTGTAAACAAATATATGAAATTGTGAAATGCGCAGTAGCATGCAATGCAATACGTAACTCACAACGAGTTAAGTGGTACCAAAGCGGCGCAGCACATGCACATTAGGGAGCAATCTAGTCAACACAACGCAGGCGTGTGCACACCAGACAGGCACAAACCCAATGAGTTACAGCCTGCACTAGCATTTGTAAAACCTACTGCATAAACAGGGACATAGAAGATTAAGGGAGGGTCTGTGAACAACGATGACTATCTACATAATTGTGAGCATACAAGCTGTGGAGAGAGATTAGAGTGGCAGCTTTCCACCACAGATCATGTGGCTGGCGGTTGCTACAGGGCTGTGGCGAGCGACTAGCGATTATGCGGCCTTGGAAAAACCTGAGCAGAATCTTGGCAGGGGAGCATATGGCCGTGTTTGCACTTGGAGGGATTTATATGCCAGAGAAAAATTGATAAAAACAGAACTAAGAGTGATACGGAAGTGAGATTTGGCACTCATGGACAGAAAAATATGTGCAGCTAAATAATCTAGATGTGCCACAAAAATATATAATAGTTTAAAAGTTATTGTTGTCATAAAAATTGTAAATTTATGAAAGTTCAAGAGCTATCACCTCAGCAATGCTTAGGGTGATTAACATGAACAAAATATGTACAGATGTGCCTAGTAGAGCTGCATCGAGCAATCATAGCCGATTTAGCGTGATATGTACCATTTTTGAATGAGAGGTCAGAATATGGGATCTGACTGAGAGAAACTGTGTTTTTGGTAATAAATAAGTTTAAAGAGGCGAAACTAGCAGCAGCGTTCTAAAGTTTAAAGACATACGTGAGTAATTACGTATGAATTTTTATTTGTTTATTTGTGTTTAGTTTCAAAAAACCGGGAAAACCAAAACCACGCCACAAGAACGTTATTTTAAAAAAAAACTGGACTTTACATTGTTATTGCCCAGAAAATTTCCATATTTTTCAATGTATCACATGTGTTTTTGTGTTTAGTTTTAGAATATTCATAATTTTTTTGTCACACATTGTTTTGAGTGACGCAATTGTTTCAAGGGTGTATAGGGTGGCCATCTTTAGGCAGTGGAGTTGGAGCGACGCTAAGAGTCGGACGTGCTACCCATCCGTGAGTAGTATTGGGTTGGTATCTACGATCGGAGACAGGTGTGTATATAGCGACGTTCGAAAATGGTCAAGTTCAGTGCAATACAGTGGTTTAGGACAGCAGACAACAGTGTAGTTTGTGAACTGTGAACAGACTGTCGAGCATCATGATCGTGACATATGAATTTTATAGGTAAATGTTGTAGCATCAGTTATTAACGGCCGTGCTTACGTAAAAGCCTCTCAGACTGCATTTTAGGTGTTTAATCAATATACTGAAGACTATTCATGGAAACATATAAATAAACTACTTCAAATTGTAAACCAACGTGAGTGACTCAATATTTTAAATTTCACCGCAATACCTGCCTTCATTGCCTTTTTTTTTATACTTTATTTCAGCTTGAAAACTAAGTTTACAACACGTGTGAGCTGACATCCTATGACGAAAAATGTAGCCAAATACTGAGACCAGCCACATCTCTGGGGCCACTCAATTAAGCCGAGTGTAGAATGTAAGAAATATATGTATTTTCGTGCCATAGCACATGGGGTCTCGAGCTAACTATTCAATCTAAACTTTTTTATCAAAAATTGGCGAACAGCAACAATACCAACTATATAAATATATTCATCATTTTCAGCAAATTTTAACAGTGTGTGGTGCCCAGTGCCATCGTACAATACACACATATAAAGATAAGCTAAGGGATTATATACACAGGCAAGGAATGCTAAACTACGAGATATTTACTTACACTGTGTTACAATATAAATTATATCTATATATTTACCAATTTAAGTACTGAAGTTGCACGCACTAATTATACTTAATGGATGAGAAAAGTCTTGCTGCAGGTAAACAAGAGAGTAAGTGGTCACACCACACCTATAATACACTTTATCTTTCAGAACTATAAGCTAAGTAGAGACACATACGTGACATTAAATAAGTTTTGTGAGAGCACAACTGCACTCTGAAGTGAATGAATATGTGGTTAAATATATGAAAATCATATTAGTAGCCATTGAGCCACTCTACATTTTCTATGAAGGTTTAGTTTTAAGTTAGTATTAAGTCTTTTGCTTCCAGGGAATGATGCATAAACATGTCCTAAAGTGAAGAAAGATAAATGCTTGTAGTGTGTTAGGTACCATATAAACATAAGCATGGACTGCACCACAAGATAAATATAGTTATATGTTTATGATACGTACGAATGTGGTTGTGTGAAAGTATGTGAAGAAGAAAACAGTTGCAGTATGTCACATATCACAATGCTGCACTAAGGGTGAGCACTACCAAATAATCAAGGGGTTGAAACCTAACTACTGTGAGGGTTGACTACACATGAAAGAGTCAAACACTTGGTTTACATTGAAATTTTTATGCACATTTGTTACTTATGTGAACACCATTTTGCATAACATATTATATTGATGACACAACTCTGTATACCCCAGCATACAAAATGGTTATCCTTTATACAATGAATATAACAAGTAAACATTGAGCTGCACTTTTAAACACTGAATAAGTATTTGATGCGATTGGTATCATTGGATCTGAGTTGAGTTTATAAAGAACAACCTATTTTGCTCTTCAGATCACAGTTAAGTCTAATAAAGAGGCATAACTGAGCATATAAATGCCTTTCCATGAAATTTACTAAACCCTGTAGTCTGGGTGCCATTATAATGGATCATATTATTTTTTTTCTTTCTTCATTCTTTTTTTTTATACATGTAAGCTATATACACACAAAGCCAAAGGTAAAGTAACAAGTTGTTCTGTAGCAGAGATAATGTTTTGATACAAAAAAGAGAAGAGATACACTCTTTAATTGATTAATTTCTGTATCCTCACATGTTTCATACCATAAGTGGTAGCGGGCGTACGTATGACAAGATCCATCATACCAGCATTGTTTAAAAATGTGAATTTCAAGTGTTCATTGGAAATATTAGAAAAAGTTATTAGGAGGGTAAAGTTTTATTCATATATCCACATCGAACACACCTGCCTGTTCACCATTTTGCCTGCACCGAGAATCCTGCATCCAGTGCAGAGGAATTTGTGCAAGCAGTGGAGGAGCAATCCTACATTGGCATTGTAATAATCAGGACTACGCACAATGGAATTAATGTGAAGAAGTACGTAACTTAAACAATGAATATTGATATTAAATGTATTTACATTGAAGGTCTGTTGATATTGGTACCAGTTAAAGTTCACCCAGGATATGTGTACCTTCCAATTTCTTTCAATTATTCTTTTTAGTTAATTTTTTCCTTTAATCATTCAAGCAGAAATTATTAATCAGTTTCCATTAATTGTCCACCCATCTATTCTGCCACTATTCATGTTTTGATGCAACTCTCCACACTAGTCTATTTTGTACATGCATAACTATTACATCCTACATCCATTTGAAGCTACCAATCAAGCCTTGGTGTCCCAAAAAATTTATCACCCACACTTTCCTCCAAATCCAAATTAACTGTTTCTTGAGGCCTCAAGATGTGTTCTGTCAACCAATCCCTTCTTTCAGTCACATTGAGGGGACAGAATTAATTTTCCCCACTTCAATTTAGTGCCTCCTTATTAATTATCTGATATACCCACCTAACACTCAGAATTCTCTAATAGCATACTTCCGGTTGAATTCTGTGGAGCTCTTGTACCCATTTTATGCACAATTGTGTTAAAAATGGAAATAACAATAACTTGGTGGAACGTCCATAAGTCTATCGTAATCAACCATGCCAAGAAAATCTGAGAGTTCAGAATTCATTTTTTGCACCATATTTCAAAAGCTTTCTTTGCTCTTTTAATCCAGTTTACTCCCCTCCTCCCCCCCCCCCCCCCCAGCCCCCACCCCCATTTACCAGCCGTACACTAATACACACCAGACAAATACCATCCAAAAACACTTCCTAGCATGTAAATTTATGTTGTGTGTTAACATATTTGTCTTTTTTTTTTTTTTTGTTCTATTATCATTCTGAATTCCATATCTTCTTTACTTCTACCACTGTCAGTTATTTTGCTAATCAAATAGCATATTTTGCCAACTAATTTTAGTGCCTCACTTCCTAATTCGATTCTTTAACATCACCTGGTTTAATTTGATACACGCCATTTACTCTTGTTTTATTTTCATTGTTGTTCACCATACAACATCTCTTCATGACACTATTTAATACACAAAGAATATTCTGTCAGCGACAAAAATCTTCTCATGATTCTACCCACAATTCCACACTCTTTCTGTCAAATTGTCCTCAGCCATTTCAATAAGTATTGTCAAAATGTGTGGCAATAGCAACAATAGTAACTGTTAAATATGATGATAATGATGGCAGTGATAATGATTACTGCTGTAATTAACATGCCACAATAAAGATCTTGCAATTTCCCAAATTAGCATTACTAAATACAATAAATATTGTTTTGAAGACAGAACACACATGATTTACAATTGCTTTACCACACTATCTCAATATTTTATCAGTCTTCTTACTGCTCCTTGTAATTATTTTCCTCATAGATTTAAATGCTTCTGAATATGTATATACCAGGTCTAAGTGTTAGTCGTCATTGACTAACTATTTATCTCACTTTAGTATCTGGTCTTCACCAACTAATTTTCCTCATAGTTTTTAATTGTATCATTCACTTCATTTCTGTTTCTCTTAATCCATCTTTAGTTTTCACTCTGCCCTATCATCTATAGAATTTTATCACCTGAAGGTAACTATTGGTCAGACATTCTGTCTAATAATAATGAGGGAAATGAAAAAAGTAAGTTACACATTGTTATGGCAACCCAGTAAATTTCATCGAATGCTATACTACACTTCAAAGTAACCTAAACACATGAAACTTATTTCAACATAGTCACAAAGTTTATAGAAACAATGGTCAGAATGTACTACCAATCATTCAATTTCTCAAAGATAAAAATACACTGCTTGGTCAGGAAGCCACTCGATAACCACTGTGTGAATGTCCTCATTGTCAGAAGACATGCAGTTTCTGTGAGTCAGTTCCTCAATTACCTAGACAATGTCATCTGTAGTCAATGACAATGGCCCCCTCCTCATTGAGTATAACCCATTTCTGTACAGCCTCAGTCTAATTATTGTACCACTTCGCAATGGCTGGATGTGACACTGAATTTGGGCAATATATTGCCAGAATTTCTCAGTGAATCTGTGTTCAATTTAGATGTTTTGCCCAAAAGAATCATACTGTGCTCCATACTTCGACTTTGGATTACATTCCCAGTTGCATTTCACTTCCATGCTGGGATGCACTTGTCAACTGTCCACAGCAGAACTGTGTCTGCAGGGCATCGAGAACATGTACTCTCCTCTGACAATGCACCGCTCTTGTTGCACAATGGTATTAGCGTGGGACAACACATGTGGCTTACTTTCTGAAGCCACCTCACAATAGTTTTTGAAAGTGATGTTCCCTTTTGATTTAACAATTCTGATTACTTACATGAAACTGCTTTCAATATGTGTAGAATGCCAGAAACAAAGACAAATAGCAGTGTCCTTCGAACAGATTACAACCCCATTCCAGACTCCACAGAACACAGCATGAATATTTGTAGTAACTTAAAAACGGAAAGATTTTTACAATTTGAAACTAGGTTTGCTGAAAAGAAAATTACGTGCCACCATCGTGCAAAGGTGCTATTATCTATTTGTAGAATTTGGACAGTTCATGAAATACAGATCACCACATCCCTTGCAAAACCAGTAATAAATGGCATGTTGCACACATTCACCATTAAAGAAAAGTTTCAGAACATCAGTTTCATACAGAAGCATCAAGGTAAGCATTTTATTACATTAAAAGGGACCACATTGCATTGAACGTTTGTCTCCAGGCCATGACACAGGGATTGTTCTGGTCCTTTGAGTAAAAGTTATGTTGCATCTGCTATACAACCCAGATATTGCACCAAATGACGTACTCTTGTCTCAAAAGTAGAAGAAAAACACAGCAGATAATGACAACGGCATGCAACAGCTGATGACAGCTTGAAAGAGAAGGCATAATATTTCCACTGAGTACAAATAAAAAAACACCTCTTAAGTAGACTCAAATAATTATGGGTATTTGTGGTGATTATATAGAAAAGAACTGAAAAAAATTCTCTACACACACATATATACACACAATCATCAACTTAAATTGTGAATGTGATGCTTCAGGAATACTGTGTATCTCACACCTTTATCATCTGAATAATTCTCATATTTTGTTACAGGAGAATGAACTACAGAACAGAAGTAATAAATTGCAAATATAAAGCCCCAGTTCTTCAGCATTTCATAAGTTTTATATTATCTTATCCTGAAGCACAAAAGTTGTGTGTATCTTGTCATTCTACTGATTAACTGTGTCCAAGAACTGTTACCCACACTTTCTAAGTGTGAGCTGCCATGAACTACGCTGTATAAATGAACATAATACAGTTAATATGAGAACACTTTACAGAAGAACATATTGTTTCAGTTGTGCTATTATTCCTAAGTGCAGCACTGACAACATTAATAAAAAGTGGTACATCTACATAACAATTACATGTAGCATATAAGAATGTTCTTCGGTACAATTAATTGGACAAAATTTACACACTTACCAGTAAGACATCTCCCATTTTCTGACTTTCTTCTAATATGTGCTTGAAGTTTGATGTATCCATAAGATTACCAGTAAAATCAGCGCCAAATGTCCAGTTTTCTAATGTATGAAGAATGAACCTATCATCATTGATCATGCATGAGAGAGGGTTGCCTTCATAATACGGGTTGAGAGTTGTTGACAGCCATTTCCACTAATAATAAGAGTAATATATGTAGTATGCAAAAAAGAAGGCAATCCTTAATGTAATACATTGAAATTAATGCTTGAGACTAATCTGTAACAATAAAAAGCATTACAAGATACCTAACAATTTCCTCTGTGTGTCAAATAGTCTACTTGTTATTTATGATTTAAAAACTCACAAGGTGTTTTCTTCTCCTCAAGACACTTGTCATGCAGTATTAAAGATTGGACAATTATCTTATGTTGGGTTTTAGGAAAATTATACATAAAAAGTGTGCGCACATGTGCATGCACACTTATGTGCATAAAGTCTTCCAGTGCTCAGTACGTAGTTTAGAGCATAGGCAAGCATTCCTCAGAACCATAACTTGATTAAAGGTTAGCTCCCCAGTAGATCACTTATTAAAAGTGTGTGGAAAGGAAGCAGAATGAGCCCACTACACAACCCCATGCCCAGTATTTTACAAGAAAACGTCATCTTGTAGAAATAAAGAGCTACTATTCTAGTAGTAATAAAAAAGTAGGCTGTGCAATCACTTTATGTGACAATATCAGTAATGTAATACTGCGCTCTGTCAGGTTGAGCATGTAATGTTGAAAGTATAATGAACAAAAGTATGTGTCCTTACTTTAAATGATATTGCAGATTCTACCATCTCTCTGTGCCAGGTCACCCAAAAAACCCAATATGTCGCATTTCCCACCTCCCTGTCTACAGACGGTGTATACGAATACTTATCTGTTTATGATCTGCTTGGTCTTCAGTTGCTTGTTTCATAACTTGCAGAGCCATAAAACTAAAAGGAGACAGAACGGATGACTAGTACTTATCTTCACAAAGTGTAGTTCTATTACTATCTACAGACATGTATAAAAGTGCAAGAAAATATCCTAAGTTTCAAAATTATTAGTTCTTTCCAGAATGAATTTTCACTCTGCTGCAAAGTGTGCACCAATTTGAAACTTCCCAGCAGATTGAAACTGGGTGCCGGATTGGAACTCGAACCTGGGACCTTTGCCTTTCACAGGGATGTGCTCGACTGACTGATCAGTGTGAGTATGACTCACAACCCACTCTCAGTACTGGCAGAAGTAAAGCTGCAAGAGCGGGTTATGAGATGTGCTTGGATAGTTCTGTCAGTAGAGCACTTGCCCATTTTCGTGGCACGCAATCTTAATCTGCCAGGAGGTTTCATATTAGTTCCTTCTTCTGGGAGGTAGAAAGGAGAGTAGGTCACTGAGACTCCAGGATGAGAGCGACACCCTTGTTGTGAAGACACGGGAAGACAAAGATGAAGAGGTAGATATTAGAAATAGTTGTACGTAAAAGATAATACACTGATGAGCATGTAACATTGTACTATCTATGATTTTCAACTTTCTCTGATACATCTCCCTTCATCTTTGTCTCCTCTTATCCTCACAACAAATGAGTCCCTCTCATCCTGGATTCTCAGTGACCTGCCCCTCCTTTATAACTGTCCCCAACCCACCTCCTTTTCTCCCTGAGGAAGGAAATAATTGCTCTGAAAGCTATGATAGTTTTTCACACTTCTATTTGTCTATCTGCAATACTGGAATTTCATCTCCTGAAAGTAAATACCAGCTAGCTATTCTCTCTCCTTGCAATTTTATAGTTTTCCCAAGAGAACTACCCTTTTGACACAATTCGCTGGATACATATTACCATATGTTAACAAGCACAATGTGCAATGTTCAATTACACCAAATGCACTTAGCTCCCTGTTTCTGAAAATATAATCAGTAACAAGTTTAGGAAAAATCCTACATTTGCACTAGTGTGAAAGTTCTCTTTTTTTTTAATAATATCAACAACTGCATTTCCAAATAGTGTAGCACTGCTGCACCTTCTCTTCTTCATACACTGATAAATGATGGTAGATGAAATAACCCAGGCAGTTATAAAGATGATCATTAACTATCTCAAGTGCACATAAGACAAAGAATCTGCTGTGGTAAAATGAGAATGCACGAAAGAATTAAAGTGGTAATCAATCTTCTTTTGCAGCATCCTCCTCAAATGAAATGGATTGAGGGAAGGAGATACGTAATACTAGTATCGTGTATCCTTCTCTTTTCATGATACTGTTGTTGGTGAAGTATGAACATAGACATTAGTAATTGGCTTACATCCAGCAATGCTATTCTAACATTCACCATCTATTATGAACAACAGTACAAACCACCCAGCACAGCTGTGAACGAAGGAAGTGGATGTAAGAACACCTGGTATGGCAGATGGATCAATGGAGTCAGTTTCTCTTCATAGACAAGTGCAGGATTGGTACGATGACAGATGATCATTATAGAAGAGTATGAAGATGCACCAGTACCAATGGCCATCTGGTAGAATGCAGTCCCACAGGTTCATCAGTGAGGTGCATCACATTTCCAGCTAACAGGTGTAAGACATGGTTGTATTTAAATGTATTTCATAATTCTACTTCTTTGAGTGACAACAATGAAAAGTGTGTGTGGTTACATTGTTATCTTGTACATCTCACTGTTGCAAAAATAAAGAAAGTGTTTGAAATTTAATCAAATCCCAGTTCACAAATCTGTTGCAGTTTAGTCTCTCTCTCTCTCTCTCTCTCTCTCTCACACACACACACACACACACACACACACACACACACACACACACATACGTTTACTTAATTCAATTTTGATTAATGCCACCAGAATTCCTTCAATTAGGTTAGAAATATTGTCTGCCCTCATTTCTCTAAAAGCTGGATTATTGTTCTTCGCCATATATGTACAAACCCATGGAATCAACTTTATAAATGAGATAGCCCAGTTGTCTCAGATTTCAGAAGCAATTAACTTTAGAAGTTTTATACTGGTCAATTCATAATTTTCAGTGTTTTCCCAGCAGTACAGAATGGCAGTATATTGTGTGTGATTAATGAGTGTAAAAGGAACAGCAAGTGGCGTGGAGTGTCTTCAGGACGATGTCTGTGAAGCAGAAGGAAGTTACTGAAAATGACAATGGATTGTGCAATATTTTAAGAGGCCTTAAATGATGTCATCATTTATTGTTGATATTGAATTTTATTTGTTCTTTTAATATACATTGCCAATTGTTAATGAAGGCTTCTATAAATGAAATATGAAGTAGGTGAAAATAGTATAAAGAGGAAATATCCCAACTTCCTTTTCTGTTTCATGTTCCTTGATCATCTGCACCAACGGCCAAGAAAATTATCCTCATTACTCCGCAGCCTCAACATCATCTTTACCATGTTCTTCACCCGGTCCTCCTCAGCTCAGCATGTCACTTTCCTACTCCTTGACCTTCAGCTCCCTCATAGTTCCATCTCAACCTCCGTCACGCCCATTAACAATCAAGAGTACTTTCACTTCGTTAGCTGCTGCACTTTCCATGCTAAAAACTCTCTCCTGTATAGTCGGCCTACTTAAATGGGGCGCATCTGCAGCGTTGAGCAATAGCATGACCAGTATGCTGAACATTTTATGAAGGGCTTCACAGACTGGCATCATCCTTACACCACACTTACTCCCGATACCTTGCCACACGGCATCGTACACCTGTGGGAGATCTAGCAACAAGACTTGCCAAGACACCCTTCCAGAACATCCCATTCCAGTCATATCACTGGCTTATCCTATTCTAACAGTAGCAAGGTCACTTGTGAAAATGGTCGTATCATATATCAGCTCTGCTGTAATTGCTGCAGATCATATTATGCATGCACGACCACCAACCGGCTGTCCAACTGAATGAGCAGTCATCATCAAATTGTGTTCAACACACTACTAAGCACAACATGCTTGATTTCACCGAGTGTTTCATACCACAAGCCATCTGGATCCTTCACAACACTAGATTATCTGAATCATGTAGATAGGAGTTACTCTTGCGATGTATATTTTGGTCCCATAATTCTCCTGACCTCAATATCCATTAGCACCTGCCCCACACCCACCTTCCACCCCTCTCCCAAGACCTAACTTCATTCACCCTTCACTCACTACCTACTCTTTGCAGTCTCCCTGTCCCTCTTTTCTGTCTCTAATATGTACCATGTTATCAGAATGACAACATAGTTGGCGAGGGGCGCACGCATGCCTGCGCGCGTGTGTGTGTGTGTGTGTGTGTGTGTGTGTGTCCACTATTCAGTGATTTGTTACCTTGGCTCCTTAAATATCTATACAGGAATAGTGATGTCAAGTACTAGCATGTATTGGTATATGATAGACTGAAACATAAGTGATGAACAAGAACTGAATGTACATCAGATGTTCAGTACATGGTTGTAAAATAACCTGGGTATAAGAGAGGAGTCAAAAATACATATTATACCATTAACATTACTGGAAAGTGTTGATCCCATGAGAGGTCTAAGGATTTACCTGCTGATGAGAGATTAAATGCTAACAAAACCGACATAATTAAATAGGAAAAACTTCCTATGTTCTGCAAAATTTTATTTAATTTGTCACAAACCAGCTTTCAGCTTCTTAGGCCATTGCCAGGTGACAACTGAATGTCACAAAGGTCGATAAAATGATGTGTGACTTAAACAGACATTATTTATGCAGAAGATACAAAAGACATAAAAATGAAGACATGTAGAGAGTAGTATGTAGAACAGTATCACCTTTTTTTTTAATGTCACACAGAAATAATTACATTAAGTAAAAAAATGAAACAAAGTCTTTATTGTGGAGATGAACTGTTTCTCATTTAATCATTGATGCTTCTTCCTCAATTTTGTCTTTGACCTGTACTCTATGGAGAATAATTTCGTAGCCAAAAAACACTGTCCAACAAACAAAACACATACTGTATGGTGTATATCTCCCTGCATCTCTCAGGTTGACTCTGCTCCCACAGCATAATCTGAGAAGTCTACTCAGTATTAAAAGCATCCTTTTGCTGAGGTGAGACTTTTGATGGTCTTGTGGCCCCCAGTAAGGAAAAGTGTGATCCATTTCAAAGCCAATCATCTGCCTTGGTGCTACCCACTATGACCAGGGGCTCTTCCCTCAGTGATGGCTGCCTGGGGTGGAAATTACTGCAAAGGATCCATGTGTTCCATACATTATGGGCATGCCTAGTGAGTTCTCAGCTCAGGCACTGACAATGTAATCCCAGCATAGTTAGTGGGCTGCCACAATTCTCACTACAACAAATGGATATGCTGCAATCTAGATGTATTACGTGAACCATTCTGCATATGGTTCTCATTCAAAATGGTCAAAAAATCAATTATTTTAACTGCATTTTTTGAAAGGTATATGTGTCTAGAATGTTGGGACGAAAAGGGTTTTTTAATCTGTGCATTACAAAAGTTTCTACAGCCCACTGTTCAAAGTCAGTGTCACAGTCACTGTGGGACTCACTCAGCCACAGACACCTGGCTCGGGTATAAAACTTGTTGTGCCATGATGCACGTTCACAAATTGTTTTATACTGCAGTATGCACGCAAACATATTCGCCAAAAAAGCTGAGAAATAATGTATGCAGGCTGATGAACACAGTGTATTCAGCTCAGCCAGACTAGATTACCTAGTCAAGAAGGAGGGATTTCTCTCGAGGAACAATTCCAGTTAGAGGAAGGGTTCATATATGTTCTTGAAACTGCAGAATAAACGTAAGTAATGAAAACAATTTTTTTGGGCAAAACATAACTTTTGGTTCGTCATATTGGATTAGCCATTTTGAATTTTGAAAATGTAACTTTAAGATTTGTGTTCAGTGACATCAAAAATATATAACAATAAGTAATTTTTCTTGCAAATCGAACTAATAAAACATATAAAAGTTTTTCATAAGCTTTAAAGATGTTCTTCTCAAGAAACAATTTGTCAAAACTGCCTGCAGCATAAAGTAAAAACAGTTTAACCTATTAACTTCTGCCTTTGCCCCCTGAAAAGTAAACACTTTTCTTGGGAGCTTATACCTATAATATATGAAATCCGTTAATACTATTTTTTTTTTTTGTAAAACCATAAATAGTTAATAAAACCCCCAAAAATCAAGCCCAAAGTTCTAGTTGGCACTGTATCATTAAATTTAATGTTATTTCATTGTGTTTAGGTATAAGTTCCCATAAATTTAATGTAGTATTGACTGATATACATTTTTGATTTCAGATAACTCCTGAGGTGCTACACTGCATGCAGTATGTGAACTTCAAACTCACAGGCCCTTGATCAAACTACAATTACAGGTGCCATTTTTTTCCCACTGAAAATCTAAAATAAAGCTCAATATGCGATCAATCATAATCCTCAAACAGATCCTTTGTACGTCTTTTCATTGTCTAAAAAATAAACACCTATTTTTGCTCATTTGAATGAGAACAGGTCTTAAGCTGGAAACCCACAGTAAGTGGGATGCACACCATGTTGGAGAAAGAAGGATCAAATAGTTGCAAAATTAGGCAGTAAAAAAAAGGAGTAGCAAAACCTAAACAAGAGCCACATCAGTATTGAGGAGACCATCCAATAAACCTGAAGTATGAAAGAAAGAAGTAGTGAGAGAATGAGACTGCCGCACAGGGACAGGTGAAATGGTTCATTGCACATGGTTCCTACGGTCAGACATATTTAACAGACATTCTCATAAAACTACTTATTTCAAAGGATGAATATATGAAAACAATGAACTGAATGCACCAAAGGTATCAGCTGATTTTGTTGCTTATGTCATCGAATATCAACATTATTCGGCAAACTGCTTCACAATGATTAGTAGCAACTTATACATAGTTTCCTATTCTGGTAACTGGTATGAACACAGGGCATAATTTCAGTCACCAGGATACATAATACATTCATTGATATGAATAACTTGTGGATCCAATTAACTATCATGACTGTAAACATAGAGGAGAAATAATTTCTTGTTGTTTCTCAGAATTTAACATCATCTTCAAATGATAGTGTGGCTTCATTTTAACCTAAAAAAAGAATTAGCTGGTTTTCACTCAAGTAATGTGCCTACAAAGTACCACCCATCAATACTGTTTATAAACTAGTGCAGCAATAATTAAATACATTTGAGAAAACATGTGAAGTCCTTATTAGAACTAAAATATTGAGTGAAAATGGATATCAATGAAAGGATCGAAACAACTTTCAAGTGGTATGAACATCTTAAACGTAAGTGTTGGGAATTTATTAACAATGAGCTTTGGTCTCAATTTTCACTTAGCTGAACAATGTTTAAGTGTAGTCAGATAAATTGCACAACTGACAGATGGATTTTCAATTTTACTAAATCACACAATATAATTAAAAAAAGACTTACTCAGGTAATGAAACAACGGTTAACAGAATCCTTGACATACTAAATGAGAACATATTGAGACTAGTGTAGTTAAATGTTTTGAACTATCACACACTTCCCACCACCAAGAAATTTTCATAAACAAAAATAACATTCCTGGAAGATTAGATGAACAAAACAAAATAATGTGGATTTTACTTTATCCACATGGTGAGAGGAAGTTAATAATGACCCATATGATTATTAATAATGACTCATATGATTATGGTTGTGTACAGCCAAGAAGGCAGGTGATGGGGCGAAGTGCAGTGGCACAGCAGTGTACTACTTGTTGCTCCACTCAATACCGTCATTCGATCATTTCAGTCTGTTTCACATGTTGCCGAGTTTACTTTGAATATTTAGTGGGGATTTCTTCTCCAATGTATGTATTTTGCCAGTTATATTGTTGGCAAACTGCTTGTTATGGCTGACGGATCAGAAAAGTGCCAATGCTACAAAAAGAAAAGCAAGACCTATAGCATTCCAAGTGTTTAAATTTTTCAAAAGAAAGGCTGAAGATGATGACTCGTTGCCACATGGCTCTCATCCCAATGTTGCAAACAGCAGGTAAGAACAGCTAAGGCAAGTGGTATGGTACTGACAACTGTGCAGCATATCTCTAGCGAAGTGAACGCTTTTATCAAAGCCAATGGGTAGGAATCTTATAAATCACCAGGAAAGCGACACAATCATAAGGAAATAGTAGGCATCTGGATGATTTTTCTAAGATCATTTTACATCATACAATATTCAATGTGTGTTTGAGAGGTGAATAGCCAACTGCAGACAATTTAGGTGCACGTACAAAAGAGAAGTTGGATGTTAACAACTGTTGATGAACAATGCTAAGAATATTAAACAAAAAAGGCTTTTGATATTGTTAGATGAATGATAGAAGAAAATTCCTTATAGCTCACAATATCTGACTGAAGTGTGAAATTAAAGTTTGTTGTTGTTGTAGTTGTTGTTGTTGTGGTCTTCAGTCCTGAGACTGGTTTGATGCAGCTCTCCATGCTACTCTATCCTGTGCAAGCTTCTTCATCTCCCAGTACTTACTGCAAGCTACATCCTTCTGAATCTGCTTGGTATGTTCATCTCTTGGTCTACCTCTACGATTTTTACCCTCCATGCTGCCCTCCAATACTAAATTGGTGATCCCTTGATGCCTCAGAACATGTCCTACCAACCAGTCCTTCCTTCTAGTCAAGTTGTACCACAAACTTCTCTTCTCCCCAATCCTATTCAATACCTCCTCATTAGTTATGTGATCTACCCATCTAATCTTCAGCATTCTTTTGTAGCACCACATTTCGAAAGCTTCTATTCTCTCCTTGTCCAAACTATTTATCGTCCATGTTTCATTTCCATACACGGCTACACTCCATACAAATTCTTTCAGAAACAACTTCCTGACACTTAAATCAATACTCAATGTTAACAAATTTCTCTCCTTCAGAAACGCTTTCCTTGCCATTGCCAGTCTACATTTTATATCTTCTCTACTTCGGCCATCATCAGTTATTTTGCTCCCCAAATAACAAATCTCCTTTACTACTTTAAGTGTCTCACTTCCTAATCTAATTCCCTCAGCATCACCCGACTTAATTCGACTACACTCCGTTACCCTTGTTTTGCTTTTGTTGATGTTCATCTCATATGCTCCCTTCAAGACACTATCCATTCCGTTCAACTGCTCTTCCAAGTCCTTTGCTGTCTCCGACAGAATTACAATGTCATTGGCGAACCTCAAAGTTTTTATTTCTTCTCCATGGATTTTAATTCCTACTCCGAATTTCTCTTTTGTTTCCTTCACTGCTTGCTCAATATACAGATTGAATAACATCGGGGAGAGGCTACAACCCTGTCTCACTCCCTTCCCAACCACTGCTTCCCTTTCATGTCCCTTGACTCTTATAACTGCCATCTGGTTTCTGTACAAATTGTAAACAGCCTTTCACTCCCTGTATTTTACCCCTGCCACCTTCAGAATTTGAAAGAGAGTATTCCAGTCAACATTGTCAAAAGCTTTCTCTAAGTCTACAAATTCTAGAAACGCTGGTTTGCCTTTCCTTAACCTAGCTTCTAAGATAAGTCGTAGGGTCAGTATTGCCTCACATGTTCCAACATTTTTATGGAATCCAAACTGATCTTCCCCGAGGTCGGCTTCTGCTAGTTTTTCCATTCGTCTGCAAAGAATTTGCGTTAGTATTTTGCAGCTGTGACTTATTAAACTGATAGTTCGGTAATTTTCACATCTGTCAACACCTGCTTTCTTTGGGATTGGAATTATACATTCTTCTTGAAGTCTGAGGGAATTTTACCTGTCTCATATATCTTGCTCACCAGATGGCAGAGTTTTGTCAGGACTGGCTCTCCCAAGGCTGTCAGTAGTTCTAAGGGAATGCTGTCTACTCCCGGGGCCTTGTTTCGACTCAGGTCTTTCAGTGCTCTGTCAGTCTTCACGCAGAATCATATCCCCCATTTCATCTTCATCTACATCCTCTTCCATTTCCATAATATTGTCCTCAAGTACATTACCCTTGTATAGACCCTCTATATACTCCTTCCACCTTTCTGCTTTCCCTTCTTTGCTTAGAACTGGGTTTCCATCTGAGCTCTTGATATTCATACAAGTGGTTCTCTTTTCTCCAAAGGTCTCTTTAATTTTCCTGTAGGCAGTATCTATCTTACCCCTAGTGAGATAAGCCTCTACATCCTTACATTTGTCCTCTCGCCATCCCTGCTTAGCTATTTTGCACTTCCTGTCGATCTCATTTTTGAGACGTTTGTATTCCTTTTTGCCTGCTTCATTTACTGCATTTTTATATTTTCTCCTTTCATCAATTAAATTCAATATTTCTTCTGTTACCCAAGGATTTCTACTAGCCCTCATCTTTTTACCTACTTGATCCTCTGCTGCCTTCACTATTTCATCCCTCAAAGCTACCCATTCTTCTTCTACTGTATTTCTTTCCCCCATTCCTGTCAATTGTTCCCTTATGCTCTACCTGAAACTCTCTACAACCTCTGGTTTAGTCAGTTTATCCAGGTCCCATCTTCTTAAATTCCCACCTTTTTGCAGTTTCTTCAGTTTCAATCTGCAGTTCATAACCAATAGATTGTGGTCAGAATCCACATCTGCCCCTGGAAATGTCTTACAATTTAAAACCTGTTTCCTAAATCTCTGTCTTACCATTATATAATCTATCTGAAACCTGTCAGTATCTCCAAGATTCTTCCATGTATACAACCTTCTTTTATGATTCTTGAACCAAGTGTTAGCTATGATTAAGTTATGCTCTGTGCAAAATTCTACCAGGCGGCTTCCTCTTTCATTTCTTACCCCCAATCCATAGTCACCTACTGCGTTTCCTTCTCTCCCTTTTCCTACTACCAAATTCCAGTCACCCATGACTAGTAAATTTTCATCTCCCTTCACTATCTGAATAATTTATTTTATTTCATCATACATTTCTTCAATTTCTTTGTCATCGGCAGAGCTAGTTGGCATATAAACTTGTACTACTGTAGTAGGTAAGGGCTTCGTGTCTATCTTGGCCACAATAATGCGCTCACTATGCTGTTTGTAGTAGCTTACCCACACTCCTATTTTTTTATTCATTATTAAACCAACTCCTGCATTACCCCTATTTGATTTTGTATTTATAACCCTGTATTTACCTGACCAAAAGTCTTGTTCCTCCCGCCACCGAACTTCACTAATTCCCACTATATCTAACTTTAACCTATCCATTTCCCTTTTTAAATTTTCTAACCTACCTGCCCGATTAAGGGATCTGACATTCCATGCTCCGATCCGTAGAACGCCAGTTTTCTTTCTCTTGATAACGACGTCCTCTAGAGTAGTCCCCGCCCGGAGATCCGGATGGGGGACTATTTTACCTCTGGAATATTTTCCTCAAGAGGACGCCATCATCATTTAAGCATACAGTAAAGCTACATGCCCTCGAGAAAAATTACGGCTGTAGTTTCCCCTTGCTTTCACCCGTTCGCAGTAGCAGCACAGCAAGGCCGTTCTGGTAAGTGTTACAAGGCCAGATCAGTCAATCATCCAGACTGTTGCCACTGCAACTACTGAAAAGGCTGCTGCCCCTCTTCAGGAACCACATGTTTGTCTGGCCTCTCAACAGGTACCCATCCGTTGTGGTTGCACCTATGGTACAGCTATCTGTATCGCCGAGGCACGCAAGCCTCCCCACCAACGGCAAGGTCCACGGTTCATGGGGGGAAGGAAATTAACACAGATAACCCTGACATCCTTCTGGAAGGACGGCATCACTCACTGTTGAAATTATTTATTTTTGCGAATAACGCATTTTTGCAACGGACTGTGACGCAGTGTTATATGAAGTACGCAGAGTCAGATGGAAGACAAAAAACAATGATTTTGTGAACAGTAAGAAAGTACTGGAAAGAAATGTGTCATGCTACTGTATAATGGTAACATTTGAAAAAACTCTGTTTTAGTTTCTTGCTTTCTCTATCAAAATTATCTACTACTGTTAGTTGTTGGTTGTACACAAACAACCAGACAATGTTTTTTTCCTAAGTGTAATTATCTTTTTTCATCAAATTGTAAATGCATTTTAAAATTGTTACTTATATCATTATCAATTTCAATATTGTGTGAGAAGTGTTGTATCTACTGGTTACTCACTAAATATTAATCTCTAAAACCTAGTAACATGCACCAATACACCGACTCTTTTTACACAGAAATGATGTATTATACTTACATTGAGATCTTTGTTCAGCTTCAGATAGTGGTTCAATGCTGCTATAAAAGCACCAGGGGCTTCACAAAGGTGCAAGGAGTTAAAAAAGCCATCAGTGTTGGCTGACTCGGGAACCAAATCATAAGTAGCCACAATTTCATAAAATTTGCACCATGCCTACAAGAAATTAACAAATAACTTATGAACATGTTCAGTCTCTTTCAAATGCAATTAAATCTGTTCATTTCATTATTTTGAACGATTTATATTTGAAACTATGGTCCTTAAAAATTTCTTCACATTTTGTACCATTTACCTGCTTTCTTCAGCAATAAATTAAATTGAGAATTATAGAGTAAAAAGTCAGATCACCTATTTCCATGGGAGAAAAACTGGGAATTCACACCTAAGAACAAGAACTGTACTGACAGATGATGTCCAGTCTTCATATGCAGGGAGTGATGTGCAACAACAATACAAACATAGTGAAATATTCATCTACACACACATACAATAGTATTTTGTAATTTCCGTACATTTCAGAACTGACATACAATGCCATGTAATAAATGAATACATGAACAACTGGAAGCCACTCATCAAGAGTTTAAACAAAGGCTGTGAAAGCCACTACAGCATGGTGTTCATCCTGGATAATCCAATAGTCATGCACTGAAAATGTGGTTTAGTCCTTCCAATTTAAGTCTTAGATCTGTTAATGTAATAATCTGTCTGGTAGCAGTGTTGGTATGAAAACATACACTTGGTGGTTCATAAATGTCACCAAATGGCTCTTATTTTGAAACATGTGCTATACAAATGGGAGGTGATATTTTTCCGTATTGTACAGTGACAGTTGAAAGAACAAAGACTAGGGTTAATATCCTTGGCAACAAAATCATTTGACACAGAGCACAAAGTTATACAGGATATGGATGGAGGAAGAAATCACCCATATTCTTTACAAAATAGCATGGAATTCACATTAATTGATTTAAGGAAAGTGCAGATGCACATTAGTTGAAATACGATCAAAAGAGGATGAATTGTAAAGCAAGCAATAGAGCATGCAATGCAGTAGATACACTATATACAGCTACCCTCTCACAATTACCAAACTATTCCAACACCAGGAAAATTTATTTTCACAGTATTCTTTGACTCACAAAGTCAATTAACCTTTTCGTTGGCAAAAATATTGAGCAATTATTTTTAATTAAAGAAGCATATAGTAGTTAATAAATATCAATATAATGGAAGGAAACATTCCACGTGGGAAAAATTATATATAAAAACAAAGATGAGGTGACTTACCGAACAAAAGCGCTGGCAGGTCGATAGATACACAAACAAACACAAACATACACACAAAATTCAAGCTTTCGCAACAAACTGTTGCCTCATCAGGAAAGAGGGAAGGAGAGTGGAACCCACTTCCTTTCGTCTTCCACTCTCCTTCCCTCTTTCCTGATGAGGCAACAGATTGTTGCGAAAGCTTGAATTTTGTGTGTATGTTTGTGTTTGTTTGTGTATCTATCGACCTGCCAGCGCTTTTGTTCGGTAAGTCACCTCATCTTTGTTTTTATATGTAGTTAATAAATACATATATTAATCATACAGAATGTCAAATTTTCTGCAACTGTAAAAGGGAGGCCATACAATGAGATGCAAAATATTATTCCCTTCTGCCATAATTACGAGTTAAATGATAAAAGCAACATTTTCAATACATTTTAAATTTATTGGACAAATTTGCTTGTTTTGTTACAGTCATTTATTCACACTTACTTGCTGTGAAATTTTCTAGAACATGAGTCTATGTAAAGTAGTATTCGACAGCATATACAAATACAAGTGTGCTTTTCTGCTGCTTCGGTACTACAATTTGCCACCTCCTGTACATTTCACCTAAAATAGGTTTGTGTTCCCCTACAGCCATTAGACTAACATCTTCAGCTACTCTACCCCTTTTGCCAGAAAAACAGATTTCTGGCTCATCTTTCCCTTGGTGGGATGATAGCAATTAGTTGCCTGGCTAGACAAATTCTGTACATGAGCTGATCATGCTGTCCACTTCCTTTTCGCTTATTTTTCATAGTATAGAGTTGTTTCTATGGTAACATCCACCAGGAAATAAAATATTTAGTGGCACCCTTAAACAGTGTGTCTCCCACGAGCATATATTTTCGTAGTTGTCCAAATTTATTGATTCCATCCATTATTTTGCTATCCTGGCACACCATCAGGACAGGAAATCCCTGTACTAGTACAATCTTTCCATTCTTGTACTTCCTCTTCAGCAATGAAGTTTCTCTTAGGCCATTTTTAGAGAACACAGAAGTGACTGGACAGTTTCCCTCCACTCTGCAGCTCCTTTCATCTGAAACTGGGGTTTGCCTCTTGTCAGTATGACATTTCTCTCCATAATTGAGAGTAAACCTTTCCTAATGATCTTGACAGTTCCACACATACACACACCCTTCTTCAAAAGTGTTGACATTAATTTCACAGAGGTAAGCAAATCAATCAAATATTTATTGTGTATTTTCTTCATTAGTTGCACCACAACCACTTTACACACTGTCATGTCGCTATTTGTTTTACACCTGTCGATGAAAGCAACAAGGTTCTTTACATATTGATTGAGTGCACTGACAATCACCAGACTTTGTAGCCTCATTTTAATAGCTTTATTAGCACATATCATTTCTTTGATGATCTTCTTTTGACAGGAATCATCAATTCATCTACTTACATAGATGATGAGGGAACACAGCTGTTCTTATAGTTCTGCAAAAGCTTTTCAATCTATGGCCGCAGTTTATGCAATTTGTCATATTCTTCATGATTTCTACAGTTCGCAGTTACATTGATATTGCATGAATATTCTCTACAAACTTTTTAAACCTTTGCCTTGTCATTGAATCAGCAACTCATCTATAAGTGTGGTTTGGTAAGTACGAGAAAAAATAAGAAAAATGTTTATTTTGTAAACGACTCATCAAACTCGGCAAAATACTCGTTCACTGCAATTACCACTTTCTCACCTGATGAAAATTTCTTTCCAGCAAGCCAAAGTTCCAAGTTAGGGAACAGGAAGTCTAGTGAGTAGGGTATATGAAAACAAAATCAAAGCCCAATTCATGCACTTTCACCACTGTTATTGCTGATTTGTGGGACAGTGGATTATCCTAATGAAAGACCACATTTTTGTGGGCCGATCGTGGTCTTTCTTCAACCAATGTTACATTCAAACAATCCAACAATGAAATCAAATAGAGCCCAGTTGTGGTTCTACCTTTCTCCAATTAATCCATGAGAACTGTTCCTTGGGAACACCAAAAAACAATGGCCATCACCTTACCAGCCAACAAAATGGTCTCTGCCTTCTTCGGTGCACTTTCGCCAGCCTTTGTCCATTGTTTTCACTGCTGGTTTGACTGGTGTGTAATGATGGATCCAGGTTTCATGATTAGTCACAAATCAGTACAAAAGATCTCGCACATCACAATTAAACATTGCCAGACACTGTGTTGAAAACTTGTACCGGATGCATTTTTGGTCAACTGTGAGCAGTCGTGACACCCATCTTGCACACAGCTTCTTCATAACCAGTTCTACATGCAGGATATTATGCACTCACTTTGTCAATGGTTTCCTTTGTGGTGACCTCAATTGGATGGCCAGAGCGCACTTCGCCTTTGGTGCTTGTCCGAACACATTTAAATTCATTAACTCACAAGTAAATGGACTTCAATGATTGTATGAAAATGTTTAACAACAGCATGTAAACTTAGTTTTCTCCATTTTCACTCGCAGTCCACACACTGACCAATCCAGATGGCTGTTGACAATTAACTGTATGCTGTATATTGTTGAAATTCTTTATATGATTCTTGGAATAATCATGCTCACCAACTACGATGGTCCAAAAAATGTTTCATTCTTTCATTCAAATTTACAAACATCAAACCATCCTCATACTCTCAAAACCTAAAAAAAATAAAGCAAGCAGGAAGTTGTTGATTGCCCATTACAGTGAAGAATTCTATAAAAATTTTAATAAATAGTTGTGTTCACCATGGTTTTTGGTCGGCTTCTGCTACTGTGATTGTGTTTTATACACAAGTTTCTTTATTTACAAATTTGATATATCTTTCCTTCTTGCTTGTAAATATTCTTCAAATTATCAAAGTAAGAACAGTCTATGTTCCATTCTTCTTCATTTTCATTTACCAATGTATCGCTACTCGCAGTTGTAAGAAGCACAAATGATTCAGTGTCATGTTCTCACCAGGTGTCTTGCTCCAGAAAAATAGAATTTGAATCACCAGTGAATGCGTAATCTTAAACATTCAGTTCATTGATGGCAGCTTCATCTCCTGTTTCTGAATCACTTTAATGCAATGAAACAAATAGACTATAAATTTCTTCAACATGTTTAGGATTGTAGAGATCTAGAGAATGAGCCAAGGAATGCAAAAGATAAAGAATGGACGATAAATTCAAGGTAAGCAAGGTTTAGTTTGGTACAATAAATGTGAAATTATTTAATAATATATTGATCTGTGTATTATTTCTGAAATCTATCGAGTTAAATATCTCAAATAAATGTACCAAAATAGATAAACATTCGTTCTAGAGATGTGAAAAAAAATATGTTACCAAAAAGGTAGTGGGATGGATACTCCCCGCCATAAAAATTAAGTACTGAAAATAAAACACATTTTACAAGAGGGGACACCAAATAATAAAATACCACAAAAAAATTCAAAACAACCTTAGACTAAAGAGCTGAGAAGAAACACACAAAATGTCATGATAATGGCACTCAGAAGCTCCTCTACAGACCAACACTTGGTGAAACAATGCTTCTATGATATCATACAGCTAAAATAGTGGGATCTTAAGACTGGAAATGGTACCCTGTACTGTTCATAAGGTGGTAGCACCATAAATAGGTTGGAACAACATATGCCGCAGTGCCTGCCCCAACTTTCTTGAAGTGAAAAGCATGTTTCCCACAGCCCACGAAAGGATTAATGGGACACATCTTGACAATGAGAAAAGGGCAAACCTTTGTTCCATAACCAAAACTTCTTCATACTGATTATTTACAGAGGATAGGCAAAATAATGTGAACAGTGGTAGTAATGGGATGGTTATGTTTGGCGGTCAACAACGCAAGTAAGGCACGTGTCGCACTGGACAGTACGTGTTCAGTACAACTAGGCATCAGTGTAGGTTGTTCACGAGGAATGCATACTGCATATTTGCATTTAGAGGCCAAGTTCAACGTACAATGTAAGATCTAACAGAGTTCCAAAGAGGGCAGATTGTGGGGGCCCGATCAGCTGGAGCATCAGTAACCAATACAGCCAACTTATTCAATGTTTCACAAGCAACTGTTGTTTCAACAATCATGACAGGCTACACAAAACGTGGAAAGATGTCATCGTGTAAATGTAACAGTGGGCACAAATCAAAACTAAATGACAGAGACTGTCATATGCTAATACAAATTGTGTCAAAACAACACAAAACTATGGTGGCTAAAGTGACTGCATAGCTCATTATGGACGAGCTGCTATTCCAAAACCATCTGAGATGACAACCAATGCAAAGAAGCATAAAACATGGTGTCATCAGAATAAATCCTGGATGGCTGATCAGTGGAAACATGTCATATGGTCCGGGGAGTCAACATTTTGTTACTTCAAACATCAGGCCAGGTTTACATCTCGAGAATGGCAAAAGAAGCCTACAATCCTGTTCGCTTCATTTCAACGGTTAAGCATGTAGGTGGAAGTGTGATGGTATGGGCAGCCATATCATGGTTTTCTGCTGGTCCCATCATTATCCTCAAAGGCTGTGTTACAGCCAGTGATTATGTAAACATTTTAGGTGATCAGGTGCACCCCATGATTCAAATATTGTTCCCAACAATGATGTCATATTTCAGGATGATAAAGCCCCCATTCACACAGCCAGGACAGTACAATCACGGTATGAGGAGCATGCAACTGAACTGCAGGGTCTGCCGTGGCCAGCACAGTCCCCGCACTTGAACATTATCGAACCCTTGTGGTGCTCGCGTCGACTCTGGAGCAGATTTCCGCCTCCCTTGTCGCTACAGGAGTTAGAAGAGGTTCTGATCGAAGAGTGGCATATCATTCCACTGAAGACTTTATAATCATTATACGCTAGTATTCCATGAATAATTGCAGCTGTAGTACACGCAAATAGGTGAAAAAACCCCTTATTAATAAACCATTCCCAAGTACATACAGGTGTTCACGCTATTTTGTCAATCTCCTGTATGTGCTATATTAGAAAAAGTGATCAGAACATATGTCGAAAACTGCTAATATTTCTCCACCTCATTAATTCCATGTGCACTGAAGAATGATCTGCAAATTATTGGTTTATGGCACTGATGAAAGATGAGGCTGTGATTGAGGCAGCCAAGCAATGGCTGCATCCAATAGGCAAAATAATTATGAACCAGATACAAAAATATGGTACATAAACATGCAAGTTAGGTTTATAAACTCTGAAGCTGATTATATAAAAATATGTAATTCCTCTGTCATAAACAAATCTTTAAGAAAAACTACACAGAAAGCCTGACAGAGCACAAAATTAATAGATAAGACTGGCTCCCCAGGGCAATTTACCATTACTCAGCATATTAACAAAGGACAGCTGTGGGAAACATTATTATCACAGAGTGTTTGACATATCAACTAAGGTCTCCAATGAGTAGCCATGTTCAGGTAATTAGGAAGGCAAACATGAGTAAAATATCTCCCTTTGACAGTGGCAAAGAACAAATCTCATTAGAGCAAGAAATTTTATATAAGATACATTTGAGTTCTTGTGTCTTACTTTGGACATACAATAGCACTCTTAAACAGCTTTAGTCCTTACTATTCAAAATAAGATAACAATCTTTGTTGCAAGTACTCCAAAGAAATACATAACAACTCTCCTGTAACAACTCTACATTTCCTACTTTTTATCATGGCTTATTAAATGTTCATAAAAGAAATTGCAACACTCAGACTTGCATACTATATAGGTGGTAATGTAGGATGGTGAGCTGGAAACTAATGCCTCCAAATTTTTTATGTGAAAACTCTTAGAGCTTTTTAAATGAAACAAACTTTATTCACATTCTGCACCTTTACTCTCCATATCTACATATTTATTTCTCAACATAGTCTGCCTGGCAACGGGCACATTTTCCAGTCGAGAGACCAGCTAGCTGTTACCGTCACTGTAGAATGTTTCACTCTGTTGCCATAGCCACAACCTCACCTCTGCTTGCACTGCTTCATGCTTCATGCTTCATCACTATCAAAGTGCAGTCCTTGAATGTGTTCTTCAAGTTTGGAAACAGATGAGAATTAAATGGGGCAAAGTCAGGATTACATGGAGGATGACTGATGACAGTGAACCCAACGTGTCGGAATGTTGAAGACGAACCCAACGTGTCGGAATGTTGAAGACGTCGCAACGATTACTCCACATGTGAACGAATTCTTCAAACGCGGAACTCAATTACAGCATGCTGTTTCTCAGGCACATATACAGTTATGTTACATACTGCCATGTTACACACAACAATTCAGAGTCCTCCAACAGCAGAGGGTCACAAGTATGCAGACATGAACAATAAAAATTTAGAATGTTAATAACATTAATTTCATTCAAAAAGCTTTAAGAGTTTTCACACAAAAATTCGAAGGTATTACTTTTCTGCACGGCCTCACAGATGGGTAAAAATAGTAATAGTTGTGTTTGAAAGACACTATAGAAGGAATTCACGAAGTACTCCTTTACTTTTATAAACTCGTCACGGTTTCTAATCAAAAACATGTAAACAGGTAAAACACTGAGAGGCAAATGACACAAACCCCATTAGGTCATCAACAAACTTTTCTTAAATTACTACTATTCAAAATTTTATATTTGTTTGGCTTGGTACCAAACAGTAAACTATACACTAATTCTGTACAGCACCAAAATTAAAACTGTCACAGAAGTCCCCAAAATACTTAAATCATTACATTGCATTTAACTAGCAAATGTGATGATGGACATCTAAATTTCTTGTGCAAACAAACAGCTATAATAAGAAAGCAATATACCTGTGTAACAAATTCTGCCTGGCATCGATTCTTAACAGCTTTAAGAATATATGCTGCCATGTTCATAGCCCTAGTGTGCTTGTGCCAGTCCCCCAGATTGTAATCATTCAACTTGCTTTTCACAGCATTCAGTGCTTCTTTCATGTGCTGCAGACGGTCTTCCTTTAAATAAATGATAGATCACATTGGTAACAAACATAAACATGAATGTACTGTTTGAGTTACAATAACGGGTATGAAACTGTCAACTCAGTTTTGAACACAAAGCCTGTGTAGATCTGCTGTAAAAGGCAGAAGCCAACATAATACAACTGCAAAGACATGAAGTCACCCCAGTTTAATTTACAAGTAATGGGCTAAGGTTCAAGGACGTTTTCTACACAACAATGTAAGTAATCTGAAGTTTGCAGTCTGAAGCATAAACTCTGCTGTTATGATACAAATAAAATAACATAAATACAGATAAAAATCCATAACACTTTGGTTGACAGATCAATGATGAAATAAAGATGAGACAACTACCTTAGAAACACATTAATATCTGCTGGAAATTTACATAAGTCAAATCTTGGTAGCAGCTATAGCTTGGTTAAAGTAAAATTCACATTCAACCTTTGACATGAATAGTCTAATTGGGATTATGTGCATATACACATGGTTTTAATGTTTTAACTTACTTTTACTGCACTGAAGAGGTCCACACAGCGATCAAAATTGGATTTGCAATAGACATTATTTGTCACTGATTGCTGTAGCCTTTACTACATTAAATAAACACAGTTGCTTGGTACATCTGCTTCCACATGGAACCAGTCAACCTGATAATCACAGGGCCATAGACACCAACATCACTGATCTTCAGGAAAGAGTGACACCAACATCACTGATCTTCAGGAAAGAGTGTGATCAAGTATTCAACACTTAAATGCCTGAAGCATGTGTATAGCTCTCAGGCTATAAGTGCTTAAACGTAAAATCAGAAAATTCTTTCTGTCTCTTTTACTCTAGTGTTAGAAGCATGGCAAACTTCAAAGATAAAATACAACTTTTAAAAAATCACATTTTTGACAATCTGGAATCCACATACGGCAGGGGAGGGTTCTAAACTTAAAGAGTTTTTAATATATAGAGCAAAATACTTTAATATTCACTTTCGAAATCCAAAATTAATCGCATTCCTCTAAAAGAAGATGGTTGCCCAAGGTCCTCTCAAAACTTTGTTGAGGGATAAAGGGGCATGCAGGCAAAGGTAAATATGATTACATTTTATGTGCTATCTTACAATGAGGAGCTGCCATCAGTGAGTCTTAGCCTAAAAGCTGGCCAAATGCCAAATTTTACAGTTTAATAATCTAAGTGGTGGATTGCCTCTTTTACATTTTAAGTGTGGTATGGGCGTAAGTGACCATTTATGTCTTCCGTCAGCTTCTATTTTGTGCCTCCACTATCAATCCAGATTTCAAATTTAGCCTTCCCATGTGTTTTGGAAGTTGCTTTTTGACACTGTACTCAGTATCTCTCTTCTACTGCCATAAGGTCATCTTATAAGCGATACAAATGGTAACCTGTTTTCTGGCTTCCTAACTACTGGATCAGCCCAACATAACTGTTTCTTTTTCATTGCCTCCACAATACTGTGGTATTCATGCAGCATCTGAAATTCTTTGTTCTTTCTCATTCTTCATTCCTGTGATCACTCTCCCACAAAGAGGACACATTTCTTTTTATGCAGTTTTCTTTCAATGACCAGAAGTTTTTTTTTTATTTTTTTATCTTTCTTTCTGAACTTTAGGATCTCACACCAGTGTATCAAAGTTGGAACAATGACTGACCAGTAGAGGTAAATTTTGAAGTGTGAAAAGAATGCGACAGACCTATACGCTATACATCCATAATTGTACTAGGAGTGCGCAAACGTCCCAAACAACTGCGGCAGACAAATTATGTCCATTTCACAAGCACTGTGGCTCGCACATTACTAAATGTTTTGACATGCTTTGCACTCAGCTCACCCAGCTGTGACAGCCAGATAACCTTCAAAAACAATGCTGAGAAGCATCACCAGTTCTTTAAAAGTTTACATGCTGTCTCTCACTTTCAATTCCAGCAGATTAAAAACAGTATGTGAGCTGTTAAAAAAGGCATTTACCATTATTCCCAGCAGGAAATTGAAAACTGGTCCTTTCTACCCACTCCTGCTGACCCCACGCTGTTAACTGTGACTGAACATATAGTTGCTGGGAAGTTTAAAGAGGAGCATACACTTTTAACAAGATACTATATGTTGCAGCTTATTTTATAAGGACCTGTAGACCTTTCACTACCTGAGATAGTACCGAATCCAGCTACCACATTGAGAAAATTAAGTTTTTGACTTCATCATTTGTCTCAAATGTTGATCTCAGTAATTGCTCAAATGTAGTTGGAACCTGGTGTGTGGGAGCAGTGCTTCAAGCGAATTGCTCTGGTGTTGTTTGCATAATGTCTCCTTTTGGAGACTTAGAGACTCCCGTTCCTCACCATACCTTTAGCAGACCACCTTGTATCCTTCCAAGATCTCCCCCCAACCCCGACCACTTGGTTTCCTGTGCAACCAAAGGTTGATTGGAATCATTTACAACTTAATAAATATCTGAAATGGTATTTTCTTGCTTGCAAAGCAGCATAACAAAAGGCTGATGGTAGAGGAAAACCTTAAAAGAGTTCTGGAGCTACATCACATGTTCAGTATACAAACATTCTCTGAGGGGAGGGAGGGGGGGAATGCAAAAAAAATTATAATGCAGAGTCCAGTGGTAAAGGGACCCATAGCATACGGTGTCTATCAAAATCTCCATGACGATGTTTGTTTAGAGCAATATTTTGAAGCATGTGCCATTGAGTATTCTGTAATTCTATCCTCTTAATTGTAGCAGTATATAGGGCACCCTCAGGCAATCTTGACCTCTTTTTGAAGCAGTTTGACTCGCTCTCGCTTCATCTATGTCATAGTACTTGGAGATTTCAATATCAACGTCCTAACACACAGTAGTGGGAACTCAGATCTGGAAAATTTTATGTACAGCTACAACCTTGTCCCAGTGGTCAACTTTTCCATCAGAGTTAACTTCTAATTCAAGCATCCTAATAGACAACATATTTGCAGACCAAGGAAATCCGGGCAGTATCACCATTAATAAAATACTGGAATGAGATTTTCACTCTGCAGCGGAGAGTGTGCTGATATGAAACTTCCTGGCAAATTAAACCTGTGTGCCGGACCGAGACTCAAACTTGGGACCTTTGCCGAAAAGATATGTCAACTATTGAAGTAATATTTTCATTCACAGCCGACATATTGAAATGCCTTCATAAAAAAATGAAGCCAGTCAGGATCTCTCTAAGGCTTTCGGTTGTGTGGATCACAAAATACTGGTCGACAAAGCAAGCCACTATGGTATTAGAGAGGCAGTGGGAAACTGGCTACGTAGCCAGTTTCCTACTGCCCCTTTGATGCCATAGTGACCTGTCAACCGCCGGCCGAAGTGGCCGTGCGGTTAAAGGCGCTGCAGTCTGGAACCGCAAGACCGCTGCGGTCGCAGGTTCGAATCCTGCCTCGGGCATGGATGTTTGTGATGTCCTTAGGTTAGTTAGGTTTAACTAGTTCTAAGTTCTAGGGGACTAATGACCTCAGCAGTTGAGTCCCATAGTGCTCAGAGCCATTTGAACCATTTGACCTGTCAACCAATATTTTGTGATCAACACAATTAAAAGCCTTAGAGAGATCCTGACTGGCTTCACTTTTTATGAAGGCATTTCAATAGTGAGCTGCGAATGAAAATATTACTTCAGTAGTTGACATATCTTTTTGGAAAGCCAACTATCACTGATGATGTTAAAATTTTCAAAGTGCCTCACAATTCTGGAATGCAGTAATTTTTCACAAACTTTTGCAAAAATGGCCAAAAGAGAGGTGGGACAGTAGACAGTGACTTTTTGTGTCTCCATTCTTATGGAGTGGCTTCAATATGGCAAATGTCATTCCATCCTATCTGAATGATAGGAAGGAAAAGTTAGTTCCTGATAAGAGCAGCACATCGGGGCAGAAGGTGGAGTCTAACTGGGGCACTGTATTCCATGAAGTCCCTCAGGGATCAGCCCTCAGTTCACTACTGTTTCTGATTTATATAAATGACCTACCTTTGTCATACACAACATGCAAGTTTATTATGTTTGCCGATGTTACTAGCATTGTGATACCCGATAAACAGTTCACTGACATAGAAGCTGAAGCCAATCAATTACTTTCAGAACTCTTAATTTGGTTCAGAGTAAAGCCACTAAACACTTCATCTTTGCTCATGAAGTCCCACAAGAGAGTCCTGTTTTACATACAGTCAGCAAATACAAAGAGTACATTGTACCAAATTCGCAGGTCTCCTCGTAGACAGTAGGGTCAGCAGGGTACATCATATTCCCGAAACCATAAAATGTTTGTCCTCCACTACTTTTGCCATTAGGACAATCTCACAAATCTGAGATGTCAGTGTCACAAAATCTATTTATTTTGGGTACTTCCACTCAGTCATGTGCTATGGAATTATTTTCTTGGGAAATTCACCTTCATAAAAAAAAAAAAATAAATAAATAAAAAAAAATATCTTGGAACAGAAAAAGGTGGTCTGAATAATGTGCACACCCAAGAACCTCCTGCCGTAATCTGTTCAAGAAGCTTGGTGTACTTATTATTACATCCCAATATATTTGTTTATGAGTTTCATGATTGGCAACCAATCCCACTATCAAATCAATTAAATGTTCCATGATCACAACATGAAGAGGAAGACTGACCTCCAGTGTGAGATAAAAAATCTAACTCGGGTGCAGAAAGGTGTACAGTACTCCAGTGATTAAATTTTTAATTTACTGCCAAACTCCATCAAATTCCCATGTAGTTACAAAGCATTATTTAAAAATAAACTGAAGATACATTTACTTGAAAAAGCCTTTTATTCATTAGATGAATTTTTTGATTAAGAAGCATAAAATTTGGATACATATATTCAGTGCACGTTTGACATGTTTTAAACAACATGTGTTAATCCTTGTTACTTTGCTTATTTCTTCTGTTGTAGTTTTAAATTATGTATGTTCCCCACTACTGTTTTTGTAAAATAACTTATTTTTTCTGATGTAATATTATATTACGTACTTATGTCCAATGTCTGCTTTTGTAAAGTGACTATTATGTTCTATGCAAGAACATTTGTATGTTCTTTAAGTTGTTAAACACCCTAGCGTTTGACGCGCATTAAAGGATCTAAGGAATATGTATAAATAAATAGAAAAGAACTGGGAGGGTGTGATGAGATTAGTGGGGGTCTCTTGGTCAATTTATTCATGAGGGGGCACAGTCAGTTATATTATGATTCACTTACGTTATTACAGTGCTTTGTATGATGAGGGGGAGAGAAGAGGACAGGTTTGTATATCTACAAAGATGGCTACTCCCCTGAAAGCCATCTTCCCATTGAAGTCATACTTTCTGTCAAGAGGGTAACATAGCAGTAAAAGAGCATGAAGTGATTTGAAATGTTGTGCTACCACATACAAACACAATCGTTTAAGTCGTATTATCAGTTTTACTCCCGACATTAATCCCGAACTCATTTATAGTCTGCTTTAATATATGAAACACCTTACAAGCATTTTCTTCTACGCCCACCATACTTTCTTACTTTTTCACTAAAGTGAAATAAGAGTGCTTATCAGGGGGCTTACCATTTCTCTCATGTAAACTTTACTGTCCTTATTATTAAGCATATACCTCCCTTTGGCTTCACCATCCATGACCAATGAAAAGTGGTCAGATAGTCTTTTACTCATTCTTTTCAAGTCTGGTTGTTCCTCATAATTCTTCTTCTGGGGATGTGGTTGGGACTTGACATGCAATACATAATGTATTTGCTGATTGATTGCCTGGAGTGAGGCACAAGCGGCTTTTGACAAACTTTTACTTCTGACAATTCCTCATGGCATGGGGCAGACAGTTAATTTTGTCACTGGTCTGTCATTGTGTTGTTACTAGTGATTTTATTAGGATGGGCTGCACAACTGGTAAAACAATGATGTATAATCCATTTTTAATGTTGTTTTGACCACTGCAGCAAATGATGCGATTCAAAATTTTTAAGACATATATACTTTGTGTTTCTTTAATATATTTTGTTCAAAAGTTGACAATTTCCAATTTTTCTCTTTTTCCCAATTTATACCTGAAGTCTAGTGTCCCAAATAGTATGACTGCCTGAACAGATCTCCCAAAATAATGGGTGGAACAAAATTCTATTTTCACAGACACACTTTCTGCAGAATGCATATGCCTTGTTTGCAATAGTTGTGTGTTTTTATATTAGATTTACTTTCATTCCAATTGATCTGTAATGAGGTGGTCTTCCAGGATGTAGAATATGTCAGAAAAACAATAATACATGACAAATATTTACAACTCAAACAAATAAGGTAATGTACCATTCCACAGAACTACTATAATACTTATTTACAATGAACACATTACTGCACTGAAATGGTGCAGAAAACACACACACACACACACACACACACACACACACAAAAAATCAGTTGGTTCTACTGAGAAACTCATCAATAGAGCAGAAGGAGTTGGCCACTAATAAATCCTTTAGGCTTCTCTTAAACTGAATTTCATTGGTTGTTAAGCTTTTTATGCCTGCTGGCAAGTTATTGAAAACGTGTGTTCCTGAATAATGCACACCTTTTTGTACAAGAGTAAGTGACTTTAAATCCTTGTGAACATTATTCTTATTTCTAATATTGATTCCATTTCATACTGGTGACACTTGAAACAACGCATTAAACCTGGAACATTTTATGCTGATGAGCTCTGCCATTGTATGCTCTGGAAACACTGCATAATTGAATGTCAGAGCAAACATAACTGTACTCTCTAATTCATCATTCTCTCTATTTATAATGTTTTATTACCTCTGTATTGCCATACTTTCTCAGTCCTCCTCCAGTGTCTCTACATCTTTCTGAATGAGACAATAACCTTAGTAAAATTAATGTTGTATTGTAATTCAACTACAATGGGTAATTAGCTATAGAGGCAGCATGACTCAATATTTCTACAGGGGACTTTCAATGACTACTTGTTGAGTCCACACCACATCCAGTTGCAGCACTATGCGAAGCAAAAGGTGGTCTGACATGATATTGGAAGCATCACATGACTTTTGCACCTCTGTGTAGTTATTCCTCAGTAGGGGACACTGTTAGATGCAAGATAGCATCCAATGTACCTCTCAAAAGGGAGATAGTATGAGGTTCATGCAAATGAAACCTGGTCAGTGCATCTATCTTTGCCTTACACATATGGTGGCACCATCTATCGGTAGAGAGACTGATGCATGCACACCATCTGATATTGCATAGCGCCAGTGTGGTTTCACAGCAAAGAGAAGGTGATCACACAAGTTATCGTCCACTACCAAACATGCAAGTGAGTAAGCAGGAACAACGAGAAGTGATTCGATTTTTGATGGCAGAGGGAGCTGGAGGCCATGAAATATATCCATGGATGAAGACTGTGTACGGTGAGTACAGTCTGAGTTGTTCAAGTGTTGTGGAATGGCACAAACAATTCCTTGAGGGGCACGAGTCATTGGAAGACGATGCTCATCCTGGTCAGGCTCGTCATGTCATCACCCTGGAAATGGTAGCGGAAGTTAAAGCTTTAGTCCTGGACAACCGCAAAACCACCGTGGACGAGATCCATCGGTTATTGGGTATTAGCATGGGCACCACCCACACCATAATGCACCAACACTTGAACTTTCGAAAAATCTGTGTACAGTGGGTTCCCCACCAACTGACCACCAAGCAGCGCAATACTCGAATGGTGCTGTCTTTGAGTCACCTGCAACATTATCATGAGGAGGAATACGGCTTTCTGTCACGTATAGTCACAGGTGATGAAACACCGTGTCACCATTTTGAACTCGAAAGCAAGCGTCAGAGCAAGCAATGGAAACATGCGACTTCACCATCTCTGAAGGAATCAAAGGCCGTGCACACCAGTTCTGGTAAGATCATTGTCCTGCTTTTTCGACCACAAGGGTCCCACTGCTTGTTGAGTTCCTGGAACTGGGAACCACCATCAATGCCCACAATTATCAAGCCACTTTAAAGAACCTTAGACAAGCCACTGATTCGAAACAATGAGGTACTTTGTCCAATGGCATTATACTCCTGCACGATAATGCCCACCCACATATGGTCAATGTGGTGAAGATGACATTGCAGAAGTTTCAGTGGGAAGTGCTGGAACATCCACCGTACAGTCCCGCCCTTTCATCGTGTGACTTTCATGTGTTTGGACCTCTACAACAAACTATTCACAGACATTGATTCGCAACAGGTGATGAAGTGTGTGAAAGGGTCCAGGCCTGGATCCGACAGCAGCCTACTAGCTTCTTGAAGGATGGAATCGACCGGATAGTGTAGCAATGGGATAAATGTGCCAACAGTTTTGGCAATTATTTTTGAGAATGTGTATTGTGTATAATTACATTTAAAAAAAATCGTTACCGTTACTATACATTAGTGACCGGGTTTCTCTGAATGCCCCTTGTAGACAGTGAATGTACTTCCTTACTATGGCCATACCCACCTGTCAAAATATCCAGTATTCTTCAATTTTAAGGGATGCCACATTTAAAAAAAAAAAAAAGTGCCAAGACGTCCTCATCCTGACACAGTTGAAGGGAGTATAATCCACTGAGAAATTTTGCCTTCCCAGTGCACTTTTTCTGTAGTTGTTTGAACTACTAAGCATCTTATCCACAGAGTTGCCACATGTACAAATGTAGATTTTCGTAGCTTGTTCTGCTGATCGAAAATTGTCAGATTGCCATAAGGATGTCCGTGTTGAAATATCAACATGTTTTGTTTAATGTCATACTCATCGTTTTTTGGCAAGGTGTCAACATACTGCCATGAAATAAGTTCCCTTCAGAGGATCGCACCTATTCAATAAGGACCCAACAATTACAATTGGGGGGTGGAGGGGGGGGGGGGGGGCGCTCTACAACTAACACAGTAACAACTTAACCAATTTCACGATAATGCCAGAGAGAATGTAACTACAATGGGACAATCTGCAAGGTTCAGTTTAACATCACTCTTCAAAAAAAGTGTCTTCCAAGACTCTTTGGCATTCCTGACTCATCACTTCGACCCACAAACAGTTAAATTTTGGACATGGATTCTCAATTCATGAGCCATCCGTCCAAGCTATACCACCTGAAAAAGAGTTCTCTCAAAATGATCAAACTTAGATTGGAAATGCTTTCACAGAAAGAAACAGCACATATAACTACGAAGACAAGTAAAGAAAAGAGAATCACTGTTCTGTCCTTTATGATGCCACTGGCTTTTAAGATCGTGAGGCTGCATGGAAATTGCAATATCAACTACAGTGGCTTCCAAAATTAAAGCAACAAACCATTATTTCCCCATCCTGTGTCTAATTCACGATATAATCATACAAACAGTCAACCAGATGTCCATATATTGTGCTTTGCTTGAAAAATGGCCTTCTGGTCAATGGGCAACCATGCCAACAATGACGTCTGGGTACCTATGAAACAAGATAGTGTTTGCCAGGTAGCCCAACATCCACAATCGCTGCGTTCAGTCACAGACAGTGCAGTATGGCCCAGAGAAGATGCCTACGAGACACTCTGTGGTGGAGGGCAATGGAAATGAAGCAGGAAAGTCGCAAACTGATGTGGACCGGTAGCTTAATGTGAATCACTCTGTTGTTTCTCAGACGTGGCGACAGTTTATAGAGACCAAAACTGTAACCCGAAGACCAGGGCAGGGCTGACCACGTGTGACTTTAGAAGAGAGGGCCATTATTTGGCTGTAAGGACACAACAGCACCGTCTTAGTACTGCACGGCAATTGGCATGTAAGCTTGCAGCATCCACTGGGCATGTTTTATTGATGCAAACAGCGCGCGCAAGGCTTCAGCAGAGTGGCCTTTATTGTTAGAGACCTGCTGTAAGTCTTCACAGAAGGGAATGTCTAGAATGGAGTCATCAACATGCCATCCCAATTTAGTCTGAAGGATGATTCTCAATGGATTCGCATCTGGGGGGAATGTGAAACACAATTTCAGGACACAAACACTGTGGAAAGAGACCGGTATCGAGAAGGATCCTTAATGTTGTGGAAAGGGATTATATTAACCACTCGAGCCCCTCTTCATAAAATTGTACAGGTGAATCGGTAAGGTATTGTGGTGAGGTCTTGGGACTTCATTTGACGTTGCTGTGAGCTCACACTGCATACTGATGGACAATAATGCTAGACCTCATAGAGCATGGGTGGTTGATGTTTTCTTGGAAATGGAACATACTGCACACATGGCGTGGCCTACTTGCTCTCCCGATTTGAATCCCATAGAGCATGTCTGGGATGCACTAGGGAGAAGGCCTGCATCACTTCAGTACCCACCAACCACTCTCCAAGACTGCGAGCAGCTCTGCAAGAAGAATGGGTGTTACTGCCTCAACATGAGACTGATGACATCATTCACAGCATGACCTGTCATTGTCAGGCCTGTATTACTGCCCAGGTGGTCACATCCCATACTGCGAACAATAACCAGTTGTTGGAATGTGTGAGCAAATCCGTTAAGCTGGAAAACACAAAGAACAGTTTCGTCTAGCGTTATGCATGTTGCGGTTGTTTACATTCTGTGTTCTTTAAATTTCTTCTGCTTTGCTATCACCTGTTTATACTGTTTTGCAGCAAAATAAATGCAACCTTGCAAAATTTCCATTTGTTGCTTTAATGTTGGACACCTTTGTATGCTTTTCAAAATCACCAATGATGAAAGATATTCTAGACTCAGCAAAGGACCCACAGAAACTTTACATACCAAGAGTATATAGGATCTACGTGAATAAAGCCATTCGTACAAAAGACAAATGCAGGACTGTATGTCTAAGTGCTGTTAGGAAGACATTAGATGTGTACAAATGGGACACACAGAAATCGGCACTTTTTGAGTTCAACCTACATGAAGAACATGCATTTGAATTTAAGGAAATCAAGCAGCTGTGCTGAGCCAATGGCTACTTGGAGAGCATAATAAAAGAATCTAGAAAAATAAGCATCCATAACTATCTCATTAATAGGAACCACGGCTATGAATTCATCCCTGTCAGACAATATTAATACAAGAAGCAGTCAAATGAAAACTAGACAGACAGGAAAAAAGTAAACTCTTTACTATTTCAAAAGTACTTGCCATAACTACAAATCTTTTATCCCACTGTGAGAGAATATGGTCAATGCCTTCATAGAAAATTGTTTGCGGTTCCCTACGGAACCACATGACTGCACCTCTTCATGCATGCACCTCTTCATCCAAAGTAAACTGATGGCCATGAATGTCTCTCTTTAGGGCTCCAAAAATATGAAAATCACATGGGGAGAGATTGGGAGTGTATGGAGAATGTGTAGGGGATTCCCAGTGAAATTTCTGGGACTGTATGGAGAATGTGTAGGGGATTCCCAGCGAAACTTCTGGGACTGTATGGAGAATGTGTAGGGGATTCCCAGCGAAACTTCTACAATGTACTCAAAACAACCTTGGCAACACATTGTCACGTCTAAGGATGTTGCTGCAGAACTTTCATTAGTAAGACTTTGCTATTTTAAGAAAGACATTCGTGGTTATTGATCCGCTTCTGACGAAGAGATGCACCCTGTGTAAAATAATAGTTCTGTAGCCAATCAAACATTTTTCCATAAAGGCTTTGGCAATCTTGTTTCACACTGTGATAAATGTATTAACAGTAATGGAGATTAATTTTGAAATAAAAATCACTTTATTCACTTTTTTCTATTTTTCAATTGACTGTCCCTTACAGAATACATAACTTTCTCAAAAAATTTTGAAAACAATATCAGTAGTGAAATGTATTAGTAGTTATTGACATCTCCACTATCACATTTCTTATAGAAGAGTTTAACAATGACCTACTTTGTTCTCTCTGGAAAATTGCCCTAACTCAGTGATGCATTACAAATTCCAGAAAAGATAGGGCTTATTAAAGGGAATCAATATTTAGTACCATGTTGGAAACACCATCAAATCAAGATGAACTTAACTTTACTTTAAAGAGACCATATAATTTTAATTTCAAAAGGAGAAGCTGGTGCTACAGCCATATGGCTGAATTTTATGATGTTGACTTTTCAACATATGCTGTGATTTCAGAAAAGATTATTAAACATATCTGCTCCCTCTGACATTTATAGCCCTTCCATTTAATTTAGTGATGCTGCCCTATTCCATGCCCCATTGTCCTATCTCTAGTTACATTACATTCCGTGTAGACTTAACTTTGTTGTCAGATTAACTGATTTCTGGCAAAACGTGCATTTTCCTTGATTTTTCAATAACTATTCTTAGTAATTTTCAGCAGCTTTCATAATGTGTCACAACTGCAAGATCTTTACTTGTTCTTGGCAACAGATAAAATTTCCCTTTTCCTATGACAACATACTTTGATTCCTCTAGTAATCTATGATTTTTTTCATGGTTGCTTAATGTCTTCTCTGGATAGCTTGTGTGGAAAGCTAATGATATGAACTTCTCAAGGAACAGATTAGCTGGTCCTCTTGTTAACTGTTCTTAAAAACATGTTCAGTGGTCATTAATTATTCCAACTGATTTCTTACTGAGGAGTAGCTGTAATTTAAGGCACTATTTACATTTATGATAATTAAATATCCTGCTATATTTTAAGCAGTTTACAATCATCAAATCTCTTAGGTTCATTCTAATAATTTCTGGACTACAATATCTAATGCTACGCTTACACACCATAGCTGATTGCACTGTTTTTAATTGACTTCCACGAGTGATGATAATCTTTTTGCTTGCCACCTTTACAGACAGTCAGAACGTTATTTAGCACATTATAGTTGCTCACAAATAAATTACAGGTGCATTGTTATTTCCCTAACAGTCAGCACTCTAAAAACCTCCAAGTGCAGATTTTCCTAATTGTTAATTCGCAATTGTTAATTTGTTATTTACAGGCCATTGATGGCTTGAAGTCAGTTGCTCGCTCTTTTAGTACTTCGGAGAGCCACTAGATGGATGTTTCTGCTTCCACAAAGTGCTACATGACTTGAAAAACGTATTACAGGCATGATCAGCTCCCACATATTCGTCATTGCAGTGTGCTTCTGTAGTTGTCTTAATCGCAGAAGTCTGTCATGAAATGAAAGACAGTTTATGAAGAAATACTGGGGCTGCTCAGAGAATCTTGTTCTGGAAATGACAATCATGTTTTTGAAATTGATGACAGTATTTTTGAAGCAGATGGTAACCTGATTTTCTCCATCTTATAAGCAGGAGCCACACAAAGAAGTCGAAAAAGTTTACGACCTCTGGGGGACTGCAGCAGTAACTGTTGCCCGACAGCAATGTGTTAACATACCCATAAAATCTAAATTTTTGTTATATTCATTGTGTTTTTTTTTATACCTCACATACTCTTTGTCAATTTATTTATTCACTTTGCAGCATTTTCCATGAAATCAGTGTCATCAGATTTCATTTACGACTATTATTACCGTTACTGTCCACACCTGGTAGGCAGCGATATTGTTATCATAGCAGCAATGTAAACCACTGTGCCGATCAATCTGATGAGGTTCCCAGCTGTGTACACGTGGCAAAAACTACAACATTTTGTTTTACTTCTGACTTGAGCATAGCTGCTCAAAATTCTGACTATTGCTTTTCAGCAATGTAATTTTATGATTTAGATACTGTTCATTTTGACAAGGACACCCCAGGTAGGTGTGGAAACCTATGTCAATGTACCTAACATTTATGTGCAACCAGTTGGCTCTTTAATCTTATGCTGGAACTAACATATCGTTGCTGAATAACAACCATGTTCAAAATTGTAAAATTACATGTAAACTTTATGTTGACACATTGGACTCTACCAATTACTTAATATATTTAAACTAATTGAGTAAAAAAGTTACAGTAATAGACTTCAGACATTACATGTAAATTACATACTGATTTGTTTGTCACTGTATTATTTAACTCTCCATTTTATTATTTTGAATAATTTATCTTAAAAGAAGATCTATTAAACTGTCATGAAATTTTAAAAATTTGCAGTATTCATTACTTTTGGCCAATTTTCTGTTCTTATATTTGCATTTATTCATTTATGCTGTTTGGGCATTTTGTGGGAGTTTTCTACCAAACATGATGCCATGATGTTAACAAGTGTGGTGGATCTACGATAGTCCTGTGTAGTAGTAGGAGAAGGAGTAGGAGTAGGAGGAGGAGTATATTCATCCAGAGACCATTTGCACTGCATGGATTTCAACTGTAAATACATACAATAAAAAAGATGATAATGATGATAATAATAATAATAATAATAATAATAATAATAATAATAATAATAATATAGGTTCACAGCAGCCTCCACAATATAAGATGGTATAGTACCCTACACATCATCACTTTAAAAACTGCACATACTACTTTGATGAGCTACATAAATGCATGGAAAGGATATTTTACATGGAATACATAGCTGACATTTATATACACTCCTGGAAATTGAAATAAGAACACCGTGAATTCATTGTCCCAGGAAGGGGAAACTTTATTGACACATTCCTGGGGTCAGATACATCACATGATCACACTGACAGAACCACAGGCACATAGACACAGGCAACAGAGCATGCACAATGTCGGCACTAGTACAGTGTATATCCACCTTTCGCAGCAATGCAGGCTGCTATTCTCCCATGGAGACGATCGTAGAGATGCTGGATGTAGTCCTGTGGAACGGCTTGCCATGCCATTTCCACCTGGCGCCTCAGTTGGACCAGCGTTCGTGCTGGACGTGCAGACCGCGTGAGACGACGCTTCATCCAGTCCCAAACATGCTCAATGGGGGACAGATCCGGAGATCTTGCTGGCCAGGGTAGTTGACTTACACCTTCTAGAGCACGTTGGGTGGCACGGGATACATGCGGACGTGCATTGTCCTGTTGGAACAGCAAGTTCCCTTGCCGGTCTAGGAATGGTAGAACGATGGGTTCGATGACGGTTTGGACGTACCGTGCACTATTCAGTGTCCCCTCGACGATCACCAGTGGTGTACGGCCAGTGTAGGAGATCGCTCCCCACACCATGATGCCGGGTGTTGGCCCTGTGTGCCTCGGTCGTATGCAGTCCTGATTGTGGCGCTCACCTGCACGGCGCCAAACACGCATACGACCATCATTGGCACCAAGGAAGAAGCGACTCTCATCGCTGAAGACGACACGTCTCCATTCGTCCCTCCATTCACGCCTGTCGCGACACCACTGGAGGCGGGCTGCACGATGTTGGGGCGTGAGCGGAAGACGGCCTAACGGTGTGCGGGACCGTAGCCCAGCTTCATGGAGACGGTTGCGAATGGTCCTCGCCGATACCCCAGGAGCAACAGTGTCCCTAATTTGCTGGGAAGTGGCGGTGCGGTCCCCTACGGCACTGCGTAGGATCCTACGGTCTTGGCGTGCATCCGTGCGTCGCTGCGGTCCGGTCCCAGGTCGACGGGCACGTGCACCTTCCGCCGACCACTGGCGACAACATCGATGTACTGTGGAGACCTCACGCCCCACGTGTTGAGCAATTCGGCGGTACGTCCACCCGGCCTCCCGCATGCCCACTATACGCCCTCGCTCAAAGTCCGTCAACTGCACATACGGTTCACGTCCACGCTGTCGCGGCATGCTACCAGTGTTAAAGACTGCGATGGAGCTCCGTATGCCAAGGCAAACTGGCTGACACTGACGGCGGCGGTGCACAAATGCTGCGCAGCTAGCGCCATTCAACGGCCAACACCGCGGTTCCTGGTGTGTCCGCTGTGCCGTGCGTCTGATCATTGCTTGTACAGCCCTCTCGCAGTGTCCGGAGCAAGTATGGTGGGTCTGACACACCGGTGTCAATGTGTTCTTTTTTCCATTTCCAGGAGTGTACAAGCACAGTTTTAACATTTTTGTACAAAATATTCATTCAAATAATGAAAAGCACTTGATTAAAAATACTATTGACACATAGTACATGACAATAATTATTTACTGCAAGATTAATGCAGGTATTCTTCTACACTAGAATAGCAGTTGGTCACTGATAAATTTTCCTTAACTGAATACAATTTTTCTTATTTCTTTTATATGTGCCAAAAGTTTTTTGCACAATCTAGTACCCTGAATGTATGTTTGTTTGCTTTTGTGATAAAGCTTCATTTATCCTTTTTATATGGATGTCATTGCATATTTTTGTATTGGAAGAATGAAGATCTTGAGTTAGTTTCAGAATTGTCACTGTACCTTTCCACGTTAATTACACTTTTTTGTATACAGGGGCATGTTAAAGGTACACTATTTAAAAACTACCTGTACAGGCCACGAAGGCCCAACGGTATCGACTGGCCACTGTGTCATCCTCAGCCCACAGACATCACTGATTTGGATATGGAGGGGCATGTGATCAGCACACCGCTCTCCCGGCCTTACGTCAGTTTACCAGACTGGAGCTACTACTTCTCAGTCACATAGTTCCTCAGCTCGCCTCACAAGGGCTGAGCGCACCCCACCTGCCAACAGCACTCAGCAAACTGGATGGTCAGCCATCCAATTGCTAGCCCAGCCTGACAGCGGTCAACTTCAGTGATCTGACGGGAACCAGTGTTACCACTGTGGCAATGCCGTTGGTGAGGTAGACTATTTAGATGGTGAAATAAGTGCTGGGAGGGTGTTAGCCTTGAACTGCAGGTAATTACTCTAATAGCTCATTTTCGTTGACTGAAGCTGGTTTTCATGTTTGTCTTATGATCCCAGAAGATGAGGCCATACTGTAGTGATTCGAAAATTCTAGAACCACTCAGCCTTCTACAATCTTGACCACACGATATTCTAGATATGAGTGTGGGATGGTAGAATCCTACCTTCTGCGTGTCACATGATTGTGTGTGTAGGTTTAAAATCAGTCACGGGAAGAAAGTAGACGCGGCAGTCGAACGGCACCGACAAGTACTTGTCGGGCAATCCATAGAGGTTTTAGTGCGTGTGTAAGGAAGAACCTGGAGTTTTTATGCCGCTATGTGCTTATTGTGTCATTGAATATTATGTGAAACAAGAACAGCTGAAAAAGTACTCATATATGGACTCTTGACTCCGCCTTGGTAGAGGCAAGACGTGTTTTCTGATTCATTTTAAGAAAGTCATGGTAGTCAAGCCAACTTTCTTTTAACTGTAACTCATTTTGTTTCTAATGTTCGACGGTACGAGGTACTTACAGAAAGTTGCAAATGTATGTTGAAAGTGTGAATTATGTTGTGCATGAAAGTCAAATACATCGTTAACTGATGAAAAGGAAAGTTTGTATGTATACTCATTTTATAAGTAGAAAGAGGTTTAAAAGTTCCTGTATCTAGCTTTATTCGATGGAGAAGAAGTCAGATTTTCCAGCAGCCGACTATCCCATAAAGAAAAAGAGCTGCAAAATTCCAAGTAAGTCATTTGTAAAGAAGTGGATTGTGCTTTGGGGAAATAAACCAGTATAACTCTCTCTCTCTCTCTCTCTCTCTCTCTCTCTCTCTCTCACACACACACACACACACACACACTCTTTACGTGGTCAGAACGTTAGAATAAGTAATAGCAGAATGGATGTAAGGAATGTACACAATTCTACTACACTCCATACTAATTACACATAATGCAAGCCAATAAAGGTAACTTGTCAGTGAGATGGACAATGTGAGCACTCGAGTCTAAATTTTTGTCTACATGCACACCCAACTATTCTGTTAACAGCTATCCTCTCAACTTATTTTTTATCAGAGAACCAGATCATAATGTGACTACTTTCCTGTAATGAATATAATTAGTTTTTGAAATATTTAAGGTTAACATGATTTCAAACCAATTTTGTAAATATTCCAAAACTGTGGTTGCTGATGTTGGCAAAATCTGGCTTACAAAAACAATTTTGTCACCAGTAAACAGTGTTATACATGTGCGATTGATCGGAATCTTGTTATCATTTAGTACAGTCTAAATACAAGATCTGTACACAACGCTTCGTTTTTTAGTGTTTTCTGAGGTGATTTCTACTACCTGTTGCGTATTATGGAAACAGACTGAAGCCTTTTTTTGCCACACCTCGTATATCAATATTTTCTAATTTGTCTAGCAAGATACCACATTGCACAATATTGAATGTCTTCGATAAGTCTAAGTTTATTCCCATTGTCCTGATGTTTCTGTCTAGTCCCATTATGATATTTTCAATTAATTGGGTAACAGCTGATTCTCTACACATGCCTTTGTGAGAACCATGTTGGTTTACAGACAAGAGATTGAATTTTTCAAGGTAATCTGTAATTCTGTGTTCCAAGACTGCCTCAATAGATCATTAGCTTTGTTATCTGTATTTTCAAAAGTGATAGTTTCCCACTTCATATTCATTGCTATTTTTATACAATGGTTTTATTTTTAAATTTTTAATCTTTGTGGACATACTCCTCCTGATTATGTGTTTACGATATGTGAGAGGGGTTCTGAAACGACACTAGCACATTTAATTATGACTTGCGTACGTCGTCAGTCCCTGAAGACATTTTATTCTTCATTTTTTTTTATTATTCTAGGTGGTTCTGATTTGTTTGTGGGATATAGCGCTATTGAATTAACACTTTGTTCTCTTAAAACTGGGGTTCTAATATTCCTATAGAAATTTTTTTTCAGGCTGGCTGGAGCATTTATGAAGTAGTCACTTATATGATTTACTAAAGTGAGATTTTTGAGTAACACTCAGTGATCACCTTTTAGAACAATGTTATCTCAACTTTTAACTTTTTGTTATTTCTTTTTTTACTACATTCCATATTGCTTTTGATTTGTTTGCTGTTACTGTAGTTACTTTGTCATTGCACACCATCTTAGCTTTTGTAACCACTTTTGTACAAATTTTATTATGAGTCATAAGACTCTCTTAGTCTGTGAAATGCGCTCTCTCTCTCTCTCTTTTTGCTGAGTTGTTTTAATGTTTGACTAGATATTCTGAGTAGGTGATACCCTCTGGCTGTTGTTCCTTGGCACGACACTGATTTTTGTGAGGTTTTTGGACAACACTTCTCAAACAGAGAAACGCACGTAATAGAAAACGCATTGAATGATTCATTGGTTGTTGGTTTTTCAAATACACTTTCCCAGATTTCTTACGGCAACATCTGAATAAAAATACTCGCTTTTTCTATGTTGAAGCATCTTTATATTCCCATTTATGTTTTACTGCTTTGGGTACAGAATAAGTTATTCATGTTACTCGTGTTTTGTGATCCAAAACACCTAAGTTTACATTTGCAGCCTCAGTGACACCAGTTTCAATATTTGTGAAGATATTATCTAATAGGGATGGTGACAACTCTGTTATTCTAGTGGGGACTTTAAACAGTGGTTTAATGTCAAAGCTGCTTAGGTTACTCAAAAGCTGTATTTTTCTTTACTTTCAATTATCAGATGATGTTAAAATATTCACATAACAACAATTTCACTTCATTATTATAAGAAATGCTTAACACGGCCTCCATTTAAAAAAAATATTTTTATCACCCAGTAGTTATCTGTATTTTGAAATGATGATTTTTTTTCTCTTCTCCACAGATTTTATCTTAATGGCGCATGCTTCAAAATGTGTTTTTATTCTTTAGGTGGTCGCTTCCATGGCAATAAAGTGATGTTAGTTTAAAACTGCTTATACATATAAGACTTAATTCATTAAACTAGCACCAGTGTTGTTCAGATAAATAAATACAACAAACATTGGCATAAATACCCAACACAATTTCCAAATCTAACATTTTGTTCTTGAAGGAGTGAAAATTCTGACATTATTCTGAACATTTTGTAAGTATTTTTACTTTTTTCATTACCTGGTGATGTGCTGCTTTTCCCTGATAGTTGTTATGCATCTGCAAGTTTCAGGCTGGTTTGTCACATCTTATTCTTTTCTTTGTTTGAAGTGATAAAAAAATTCTCTTTAAGTGGAGCAGATGTATCTTGCCTTTGGCACAGCCTCAAGCAGAGATATGCTGCTGTAACTGTTGTTGGTGGTTCTGTTGTTATCATCGTTGCTCCTGTTGCTGCTCTGATTCATTGTACAGAAGCTGTCTTAACTTCTTTTATTGGCACTGTTGCCAATGGTTCTCTTTATGTTGGGTCTGATGATGTTGCTGATGTTGGTTTTGCTGCCACCATTGCTGCTGGTGGTGGTGGTGGTGGTGGTGGTGGTGGTGGTGGTGGTGCTGCTGCTGCTGCTGCTGCTGTACTGTACTGCTGCTTATGTTGTACTCGCTACTACTGATTTTTGTTCTGTTAATGATACTGCTGTTTATGCTGCAGATGTGTGCTGCTGCTTCTAGAGTTCGTGCAGTAACTTTCGTGTCACAATTTGTTTCCCTAGGCCATTCAAGTGATGTCAATGAGAACATCCAACACCACAAATACCAACAATGCAAACGTTTTTGAATTGCTTGCATATACTTGACAAATGCTCATTAGAAGCACTAATCTCCTTGTTTACTCAAGACCGAGACGGCAAATTGTAGCGGTATGGAATGTCCACAAAGAGATTGTTTGTGTGCGACATTTATGAGCCAGGCGTTTTGTTAAGTCTGAGCAAGTTGTGATTTTTTTCACTGTGGCTGTTTTGTTTTTGTACATATCGTTCAGAGTCACCGAACAGAGCTACACAGCTGTCTGGACAACTTGATAATTTCTTCAGAGTGGGCATTCTTAATTACCTCCAAGAGGGATGCTTCAGGCATAACAAGTTATATCCACAGAACAGTGAACAACACAACTTGCACTCAGCACCCTGTTGACATTAGGCTTATCAGCTGTATGTGCATTTCCTGTGTCAAGCTGATGTGCTGTTTTTCTAATATTTAACTGATTTATATTTTTCTTAGTATAGATCAGGCAACTTTAAACTTGGTACTGTCATAGAATTAAGTTCCTTAAAATAATTTCTACAAGAATCCTGGGGTACAAGTTCTACAAAACATATAAATGTCTTTTCCAGCCAACTAAATATTATTTTTGGATCACAAGAATTTCCCAATAATAGAATCCCAAAGCTCAAATATGAATGGAAGATGGCAAAGTATGAATAGTTTTGCTGATACTACCTCTTGATTTGTTTGACAGCATATTAACCAAGAGTGTGTTGCAGAATTTGATAGTATGAGTATCCCGAGCAAGTATTAGTGTTTCAGAACTAACTGTCTTACTCTCAAAGTAGTTATACACTTTAAAACAAATAGTTGCCGCACTCAATCTTTTTACCTTGATGGGAGTTTCTTGGTGCACTAAGGAATGAACTTTTTCTACCTTCTCTTTCTCGTCTCTCTGCACCCTGTTTCCCAACAATTTATTCTTTTTCTGTCCATGCCTTCTGTTTTTCGTAAGTGGTAGTTCCTTGATTAGTTAACTCAATGCACGAAGCTCCGGTGTATTACGTAATGTACCATAATAAGAAATATAATGATGAATTAGAACTGATCTGTTCTACCCCTGTAAGTTAATAAGAGGAGATAGATGACTTCCAGCTGTTATCCCCCAGAGGGCGGAAAAATTTGTTGATATGAAGATATGTAATGTGTTGTTTTATTGAGGTTATTTGTGAGCAGGCACGAGGTCCTGTGGCTATGTGGCTGAAGATAATTACATACAGGCAAGAGGTCCTGTGTGTGTTGTTTTAAGTGATGTTAAGTGGTCTGTTTTATGCTGCCACCCCAGATGTCAAAGCAGAACCGTTAACCATGATTCACTTTACCATGCTACTATAAGCAGAGACCGCATGGTGCAAACACGTGGACTGGCACAGCTGTAGCCTTTCAATAAGCCAGTCACGCCCCCATGTGCTAAAACTTCTCTCCCTCTTCTTTGTCTGGTCCGTCATAAATTAAGTCTAATTTTCTTTTCATTTATAAGTTATTCATTGCATATATTTTGAGTGACAGTCTACTGAGAGTATTATATGAAGTATAAATACTAAGTGGTTTTAAGTAACTGTTCAAAGTTTTAGGAGAAAGATGGCCCAAGTCCATACCTCTTTGTATTATGTGAAAAGTTCAGATATTTCTGAAGATTTTGATGTGTTTAAAGGTACCCTCTCCCAACTACTGTATAAGTATTTGTCATTTGATGATATTAAGCTATTTCCATTATTCAGCTTTTTTGCAAAATTTTTGTATTGTACTGTATTTCCCTTTAAGATTTCCCTTTTTGACAATAATTTTGTTTTCCCTTGTGAGAGACTGCATCAAGTTTACCCTACTAAAGTTTTTCTACAATGCTACTTTTTACAAGCGTACAGCGTTGAATGTTTCGTTTTGTTGTCAAACCTAGAATGTGGAGCCCCTCCTTGCGGTGTCTATTCTATTTGTCCTTTATTGTTCAATAGATTGTGATACTTCGGATTTTCATCTAACTTACGTAACTAATGTTCCACTGCTTTGCAGATGAGCTAAGTCTACTCTCATTTTAGAAGCATTTATTTCCCCGTTTTCTTTCAAGCTGCCTAAGATTAAACAATGACTGCGAGTTTTTCATTCTCATCCCGCTGACCAGACTATAACTCTAAGGGGAGTTTGGAAGCAAGCAACCTTCAGCTGATGGAATGCAAAGCGGAAAAACATTGCAATAACAAAGTGCGCCATCATGGGGTGTCTTCCCGTGCACCGCCATTTAGTTTGGTGGCAGTCTGCATTTTCGAGCCTCCTCCTAAGTATAGTACCACCATACCACCTTCTGTCTAGTCTGACGCATCGTAAGAACTGACTACCTGCTCCTTTTCCAAATTCTTAAATGGTTTCACCATTACGTCCCCCCCCCCCCCCCCCCATAGCCCTGGATTCTACATATGTTGCACTATAGTAACACTCCCATTACGTAACATTCACCTTCAGTCGTGATACACGATTTTGTGAGTTAGCGATTCCGGAATCCCATTATGTGCCATGTTCGTGCCCAGTGCTGGACTGGTATGTTTGAAAGAAAGTGAAGCACCCGACTTATCTAGGATATTCAATAGAGAAGAGCCGACTGCACCCCTGAAGTTGAGAAGAAGTGCGCTACCCTCTTGCTGCAGAGCAATAAGCAAAATAGATTTTGTGATAGGATAAAACCAACAAAGTTTCACACAAGTAAGTGAAGAATTGTAGTTCGCAGTTCGCACCCATGTGCATTTTGCACATTTAAGAGTTCACCCAGACAAACACAAGCTTCGTTATTGTTCACCATACTTCTTATGAAGTAATTTAGTGATGAAGTGAAGATGTTACGAGTGAGCACAGAAATCAGCACTGCTACCATTTGCATACAGTGCTCCACCATGTGTTTAGAAAGCGAGAGACACCCATTTATTTATTCAAACAAATACACCCAAGATGTAATAAGATAGAAGCACCCACTGAAATAAGCACTAGATTGTTTATGATTAGTACCCGTGACATGATGTCATCTCCCAAGCGCAGTACTATGTTATCTTGTTGGAAATATAGTTAGCAAGAGTCTTCCACCCTAATGAATAAAGGTTTTATTGTACAATGTCGCAGTAGTTCACGCCCCCACGAGAACTACACAGCCTGTTACTTCAGGATTTTGGGAATTTTGTAGCAGTTACCCCCTACGAGACATAATCAACCCTATGGAGACAGAGCACTGTACCTCCCTCGCCCATGCATGGCACCTGGGTTACTACCATTTCTCTCATTCGCTCCTCTATTCGTTCCAACCTCAACCATTGCTTTGTCCCTCCCTCAGCGGCCGAAGTGGCCGTGCGGTTCTAGGCGCTGCAGTCTGGAGCCGTGCGACCGCTACGGTGGCAGGTTCGAATCCTGCCTCGGGCATGGATGTGTGTGATGTCCTTAGGTTAGTTAGGTTTAACTAGTTCTGCCGGCTGGTGTGGCCGTGCAGTTCTAGGCGCTTCAGTCTGGAACCGCGAGACCACTACAGTCGCAGGTTCGAATCCTGCCTCGGGCATGGATGTGTGTGATGTCCTTAGGTTAGTTAGGTTTAAGTAGTTCTAAGTTCTAGGGGACTGATGACCACAGATGTTAAGTCCCATAGTGCTCAGAGCCATTTGAACTATTTTTTAACTAGTTCTAAGTTCTAGGGGACTAATGACCTCAGAAGTTGAGTCCCATAGTGCTCAGAGCCATTAGAACCATTTTTTTTGTCCCTCCCTCCTCCAGGGCCGTGTGCCTTACATGGTGCAGTTAGCACCCGTAGAATGCCCAGCTGATCGGTTTATCCTTTCAGTTTTCGCTTTCATAAATTGATCACATACCTATCTCTTTCATCTATGCATCATTGACATATCATGATGAGGCTCGCCTTCGTCTGCACCCTGGTTGGTAGCCACTGCTACTCAGACATATTGCCTCCCCTCCCCCCTCTCGCCATTACTCATCCCTTGCGCATACTTCTCCACTCTGTCCCCTTCCGGAAGACGTGCGTTACGCCACAGATAATACCCCCTCCATTAACCTGCAAGAGAGAATGGCCATTTAAGTTTGTCAACATCACACGTGTATCTCTCCTTCCTCACCGGACAAGCCATGTGTTCTTGTCCTGTCAGTCAAAAGCCTGTTCAGAAACAATGCGTGCACTTCTGTCGCCCAGAACCACATTCTAGATGTGAATCTTTTTGTATTTAATGAACTGATTATAAACTCACTGCATTCTTTCCTTTTTTTTATGTGAAGTTTTATGAACAGGATGAGGATAATGTTAGCTGTTTTGTCACCATGGACATGCATTATAATTATCTTTTTTTGAGTTTTGCCTGTGTGTTTCTCCATGCCTACAACTTTGTTTTACAAGCTTATTTTATGTCATATGACAGTACCCTGATAATCTCAAAAACTGTAAATTCTAAGAACAGTTGACGGGACATATGTTTTTCTTGAACTTTGTCATTTTATAGGAAAAAATATGGCTCTAATGTCAATTGATAGTCCAAAGATTGTTGTTTTGGTCCTGTCCTTCAGAATTTCTTGTTGTAATTTTAGTTATAGAGAACAGTTTGTTCATAATTATTGTAACATGTTTGCAGAACATTGTGGTTGAGTGATACTATTGGGGAAAACATTAAATTCGTGTGGTCCATGTTGAGCACTAACTTTTGAGAAATATTGATTATAGCTTCCCATTAAGAGACCTATAGTACCTGTTGTGCAAACCAGAAACCATTTGGACCACAACGTGGTCACATTTCAACTTTGTCAATTTTTATTTTACTTACTTTTAAGTAATTCATTTACATGTAAAGCTAAGTGATGTACGTGAGCAGTATAATCCCATGAGGTAATTTAAAATGGTTTTTAAATGAATGGGTATGTCTTATCTTTTGTTTTTCTGAGATTTGGCTGTACTGGCCATATTGAATGATGTATCCAAGTTGAGGTAGTGACAGCACATCAGATGCTCTGACTACTTTATGTTACAATTTCTACAGTTGGAACTACTGAGTAATTTTGACCTAGGTGTAATATTTCACTATCTTCTTCTCTTACTGTGTGTTCGTTTATATTCCAGTATGCCATTTTTTGAAGGATGATTGCTCTATGAAGTAATTTAAAGTACTTTAAAATGAGAAGGTAGCATTTTGGTATTAGATATTCATGGATTTTGATGTGTAGTCTTTGTTATCCCCTGAATTCATCCAGAATTCCATTATTATACAAGAAAACTTTTGTAAGCCTTGTATTTTCACACAAGATTTTCATGTGATGTATGGAACCTCATCTCTTCAGTTTGCTAACTGAAGCCTCCATTCTACTGAAATGTGTTAATATTTTGTAGCTTGTGAAACTTTGTGCAACTATTACCCATAACTAATATGTGTAGGATACAGCACAATTTTATATTTGTTATCACTCTTTTTAAATGTAATTTGATAAACTTAACTGCATGTAAGTCCCCTCCCACTTACAGATTCTTCCCATAGTATTAAGGCCCCTACTAGGGCAAACTGACTGGCGCCGTTTTGTAAACAATGTTTGTCACCACTTCTTTGGAAGGGGGAAGGAATGTACATGGTGGCAGGCAGTCAAGGAATATTTTTGGGAATCGGTTTAAAAAATTTATTTCAAAGGCCCAATGAAATCTTTACAAGTTTTCTCCCACAGTACCTACGTGGCAAGTCGCCTGTCTTGCAAAACCGAGCCAGTTCTGTACAGTTAAAGCCGCTGACAAGAGACACCCTGAGACCTCTGCTGAAACTGCTAGCGAATTCACGCCATTGTTTTTAGCCAATAACATGCGTGGGATACAGGTCACGTGTGTGGATGCTGGAGTGTTCTGCGGTGTGGAACACAGCATCCTCGCTCTCTTGTACTCCAGATCTCGAGCAGAACAGATGTCTTCTTGGATGGCAGAGCCTCTGGCTCTGCTTTTGATGACCAGCCACCAACGTAAGTTAACATGAACCACTTCCCCTTCCGTTGCACATTTCAAATAATTGCTTGGCCTCCTAGACTGGCCTAAACCTGGTAACTTCCGACCCTAGGCGCGCACCTCTACACTGTTCACTGAAATATATCCTCTTTATTGTACCTAATTTCCTGTTTTGTCTTTTAACGGCAGCCCTGGATGAACACTTTCAAATATTGACCACTCGACCTCCTGCACACTGTCATTACGAAACATATGTAACAACCTTCTCCCCCTTTCCCTGCCCTTATACATTAACATTTAGGAGGTATTTACTATCAAATACAGTTCAAGATATTGTGGAAATTGGAAATCACCATGTTTATGCTGCAAAAGGTTTCTTGTGCACAGGAGACTTGGTCATTTGAATGGACAAAGTATGGCCTTATTGCTGAATATGGAAACTGGGCTGGAAAATTGTGGAAAGAATAATGCACGTGAGGTCTGTTTCCAGGGGAAGCATGCCAAACCAAAATATAAATCAAGTTAAAGTAGATCTGCGAAGTCTTACAACTCATCCATACATATCTCTGTGGAACTATGGGGAATAAATCCTTAGGAGGTAACTAACATTTCCTAACATTCACAGATGAATTTGCTAGATACCTTCATGTTTATTTTATCAGTTCCACAAGGATTAAGTGAATCATGAATTGGCTGTTTATAGCAAAATGGTCTAAAGACAAATGGGCAAGCAAATTAAAATTACTAGATCAGTCAATGGATCAATATATGTAAACAGACACTTTAAGGAACAGTTGAATGAAATGGGTATCAGGCATCAGGCTACCATTCACAGTAGTCCCTCTCAGGATGGAGTTGCATATGAGTATCTATTAATAGTGCCTGTCTGCAACTTTTCCCATGGTAAGGTCTTTTAACTTCATCAAGTGGGATCACATGTATTTCCTCTTCTAACTTTCCATTTAGATATGCTATTTTCATGTCCAACTGATGAATTAATAGTTGTTCCTTACTGCAAGAGCTAAAAGGTATCTAAAAGATGAATATTTCTCTATTGGTGAGAGTCTCATTATAATGTATTCCTTCTTTCTGGCAGTATCTGTTAACTACCAATCTGGTCTTGTGTTTTGATATTGCACTCTTAGGATTTTAATATTTAATACCCATCTTGTTCTTAGTGGCTTTTTATTTTCAGGCATGTCAACCATTCATTAATTATCTAAAAATAATTGTAATCTTCATGACCTGGGTCCAGGTCATGAAGATATCATTAATGAACCTGAACCAGACTAGGGGTTTGGTGTTTTTGGGAGGCTAGGAAGGTCTCTTCTATATAGCCCATAAAAAGGTTGGCATAGGAGGGTGCCATCAGGTGCCCATGGGCCACAGATTAGTTTATATACCTTAGTCACAAATGAGAAGTACAGGGCCATTACAAATGGTTGAAGCGATTTCATAAATTCACTGTAGCTCCAGTCATTGACATATGGTCACGACACACTACAGATACGTAGAAAAACTCATAAAGTTTTGTTCCGCTGAAGCCACACTTCAGGTTTCTGCCGCCAGAGCGCTCGAGAGCGAAGTGAGACAAAATGGCGACAGGAGCCGAGAAAGCGTATGTCGTGCTTGAAATGCACTCACATCAGTCCGTCATAACAGTGCAACGACACTTCAGGACGAAGTTCAACAAAGATCCACCAACTGCTAACTCCATTCGGCGATGGTATGTGCAGTTTAAAGCTTCTGGATGCCTCTGTAAGGGGAAATCAACGGGTCGGCCTGCAGTGAGCGAAGAAACGGTTGAAAGCGTGCGGGCAAGTTTCACGCGTAGCCCGCGGAAGCCGACGAATAAAGCAAGCAGGGAGCTAAACATACCACAGCCGACGGTTTGGAAAATCTTACGGAAAAGGCTAAAGCAGAAGCCTTACCGTTTACAATTGCTACAAGCCCTGACACCCGATGACAAAGTCAAACGCTTTGAATTTTCCGTGCGGTTGCAACAGCTCATGGAAGATGATGCATTCAGTGCGAAACTTGTTTTCAGTGATGAAGCAACATTTTTTCTTAATGGTGAAGTGAACAGACACAATGTGCGAATCTGGGCGGTAGAGAATCCTCACGCATTCGTGCAGCAAATTCGCAATTCACCAAAAGTTAACGTGTTTTGTGCAATCTCACAGTTTAAAGTTTGCGGCCCCTTTTTCTTCTGCGAAAAAAACGTTACAGGACACGTGTATCTGGACATGCTGGAAAATTGGCTGATGCCACAACTGGAGACCGACAGCGCCGACTTCATCTTTCAACAGGATGGTGCTCCACCGCACTTCCATCATGATGTTCGGCATTTCTTAAACAGGAGATTGGAAAACCGATGGATCGGTCGTGGTGGAGATCAAGATCAGCAATTCATGTCATGGCCTCCACGCTCTCCTGACTTAACCCCATGCGATTTCTTTCTGTGGGGTTATGTGAAAGATTCAGTGTTTAAACCTCCTCTATCAAGAAACGTGCCAGAACTGCGAGCTCGCATCAACGATGCTTTCGAACTCATTGATGGGGACATGCTGCGCCGAATGTGGGAGGAACTTGATTATCGGCTTGATGTCTGCCGAATCATTAAAGGGGCACATATCGAACATTTGTGAATGCCTAAAAAAACTTTTTGAGATTTTGTATGTGTGTGCAAAGCATTGTGAAAATATCTCAAATAATAAAGTTATTGTAGAGCTGTGAAATCGCTTCAATCATTTGTAATAACCCTGTACTTGTGGATTAGGATAGAGTCAGTAAGGTGTATGAGGAATGAGATAGTAAGTTTGGAGTCTGAAGGACACTGGTAAAGGTAGTGTTCAATAGTGAACTGTGATGAGTAGGGATCCAGGAAGTAAAGGGGCAGGGATGGTGGAGTCGGAGAAGGAAGTGGCTGGTGACTTTGATGTGGGAGGCTACATTATGGGCAATTAGTTGGAGGTGTTGGTTAATGAATACCGAAATTCTTTCAGTGAGGGCACAATAAACAGCCAGAATAGGGTGTCCAGGATTGTTAGGTCTGTGGATTTTGGGGAGCATGTAGAAGGTCGGTGTGTGGGGTGTCCTAGGGGTGAGGAGGGAAATGGATTCAGAGGAGATGTTCTGGAAAGGGCCTAGGGCTTTAAGCAGCGATTGGAGTTTGTGCTGGACTTCTGGGATGGGGTCATTCTGGCAAAGTTTATAGGTGGAGGAGTCAGACAATTGGCAGAGGACTTCTGCCATGTATTCACTGTGATTCATAACAACAATGGTGGAAAATTTGTCTGCAGGTAGGATGATTAGGTCAGGATTTGTTTTGAGGTTATGTATGGCTGTTCGTTCTTCTACTGAAAGGTTGGTGTTCTGAGGCAGGGATCAGGGAAAGGATGGCGAAGCTAAGCTGGAGGTAAAGAATTCTTGGAAGGTAACCAGCGAGTGGTTAGGTGGGAGGGGTGGGGAATCACAGTTGGATGGTGGTACGAACTGGAAGAGGCTGGGTTTAATGTTGGAATTAGGATGGTTTTGGTTGGAGTGATTAGCAGCAAAGAAGTGCTTCCACTGCAGGGATAGGAAGAAGGAAAGTAGGTCTTTGACAAGTCCAACATTGTTAAATTTGGTTGTAGGGTAAAAGTGAGGACTTTGGATAGGACTGGAACTTCTCTGGAGCTGAGAGTGTTGGTGGAGCATTTAAAAACAGTGTTATGGAAATGTTTTGGCTCTGGATTTGATGGAAGGTTGGTTGGGGCCACTCTTCAATCCCTACTCCATGGCACCCTCCTATGTCAAACTTTTTATGGGCCATCTAGTGAAGAGCTTTCTAGCTTCCCAAAACACCAAACCCCTAGTCTGGTTCAGGTTCATTGATGATATCTTCGTGATCTGGACCCATGGCCAAGACACCCTATCTTCATTCCTTCACAATCTCAACACCTTCTTCACGTGATCCTCCTCAACCCAGTATACCACCTTCCTAGATGTTGACCTCCTCCTCTCTGATAGCTCCATCTGCACCTCTGTCCATATTAAACCCACCAACAATACCTGCATTTTGGATCTCATCCAGGCCCTCACAGACTGGCACTACAGCAAACAGATCTCCTATGCCATTTCCCCTCACAACCCCAATCCTCCAACCACCCCCAAAAACAGCGACAGGGGAGTGTACCCTTCATCATCCAGTACCACCCTGGAATGTAACAACTGAATCACATCCTTCACTAGAGCTTTGATCACCCATCATCATGCCCTGAAATGAGGGACATCCTTCCCAAGATACTTCCCACCCCTCCTAAAGTGGTATTCCACTGCCCACCCAACTACTACAACATCCTAGTCCATCCCTATGCCATTCTCAATTTAACCCAATGCTGCAAGGTTCATATCCCTGTGGAAGACTCAGGTGCAAAACCTGGCCAATCCACTCACCCAGCACTTCCTGTAACAGTCCTGTCACAAGTTTATCTTACCCCATCAGTGGCCGGGCCACCTGTTAAAGTAGCCATGTCATATACCAGCTCTACTGCAATCATTGCACAGCTTTTTATATTGTTAAGCTGCCAACCAGCTGTCCACCAGGATGAACAGCCACCACCAAACTGTAGACAAGAGCAGAGTAGACCACCCTGTGCTACAACATGCAGCTGAATATAACTCACTCTAGTTCAATGTCTGCTTCACTACCCGAGCCAACTGGATCCTTCCGTCCACTACCATCTTTTCTGAAATGCACAGATGGGAGTTATCCTTACAAAACATTCCCTGCTCCCGTAATTATCCCGGCCTCAACTAATGGTAACATACTGTCTCCACACCCTCTACCCAACAGTTTTCAACCCCTCGGGCCCGTCATCTCCTCCCCATTCTCATCTGCCACCCGGTTTATTCGCAGCCCTCTGCCAACACATCCACCAGTCTTTCTACCCTCCTCTCCCTTTCTATTCCCCCTACCCCCTGCCTGACTACCTCCTGACGCTCCGCCTTTTGGCAGTCCGCTTCTACTTCCACTTCTCCAGTGTGCGCGAGCGCATGTAGTCGAAAGCTATATGTGAGTGTCTTTTAAACGTACCTGTTTACAACTTGACGTATCTTCTCTACGGTAAGTAGCAATCTATCTTTTCCTACATTGTTGATATTCCTACATGGCGTTTCCATTACTTGATTACCAATGGAAAAGGAAGATTTGCCATTTGAAGAAACATATGTATGGATTAAAGACGAGTGGCCACTGCTGGAATAAATGTTTACACAAAATTTTGATAAAACTGGACATGTCACACTCAAAAGCAGATACAAGTATATATTGTAAAAGAAGCAGGGGAAAAGATACAGTCATGGATAGATGATTTTTTTTTTTTCATTTTGATCAATAGTGAAATTAAAATGGAACTTTTTAAAAAAAAAACAGGTACAGTCAGAATTTAATATACATGACTTAGGGGACGTTAATCAATACTTAGGCATGAAGATTCTAAGAAGTACCAATAGAAAAGAACTATGGATTGATCAGTCTCTGTAAACAAGAACTATCTTAGAAAAGTTCAGTGTGGAAAATTGTAAGCCTATTTCTACCCCAATGGAAAATAATGCTGAACTGTCAAACTGATGAGGAAAAGAAATGTAAAGAGAGATAACCCTACTTGGAAGCTGTAAAAAGTCTACTGTATTTAGCACAGATTTCCAAACCAAGCACTGAATTTGCCAAAACTGCTGGAAGCAAGTTTTTCAATGCTCCAAGAGAAAAACAATGGATAGCTATCACAAAAATATTCAGATATTTAAAGAGAACTACTGATTATAAGCTGAAGTATTCTATAAAGAAAAATGTAAATTTAGAAGGGTGCAGTGATGCAGACTGGGGAAGTGAGCTGGAAAGCAGACAGTCCATCACTGGATGTTGCTTTAAACTAATGGTAAGATTGATATCCTGGTCATGTAAGAGACAGAGGACAGTTGCTTTGAGCACCATGGAAGCTGAATATATGGCCTTATTCTCCACTATCCAAGAAGTTCTACAGATTAGAACACTGATGGGTGAAATAGAATCTCTTACAAAAATAAAACCAACAGTGATATTTTGTGATAATATGGGAGCTATTAAACTTACCAACAATAATGTCACCAGTGTGAGATCCAAACATATTGACATAAAGCATCACTTTATAAGAGATAATCTGGAGCAGGGAAATATAACCGTCAATTATCTATGCACAGAAGACATGTTATCAGATCTCCTGACCAAGCTTCTCAATAAGGACAAGTTTCAGAAGTTGGTGGCATATTACTGTCTAGCCTGTGAAGTATAGTGTTCAGTAACTGAAAAATATTTGTTCAAGTGGGAGTGTTGGGAGATATATGAATAAATTATTTATCCAGTGTTTATAGCTGTGCATAGTTTACACTGTGCCGAGTGCATTACCTTTCTGAAATGGTGTTACATGATTATTGAGCATCAATGAAATCCTTGATGCTCCACCAAACTAAAGAATCAAATAGTATGACAGTGCACCAAAGTACGAAGGATGGGAGTGCTTGGAAAAATGGAATGTTCCAACCTCTTTAGTCACAAAAATTCAGATAGAGAATGATAAAGGCGAGAACAACGTACAAAGAGGAGAGTGGAGATCAAAGTGATTTAGAACAAAGGAAAGTATGTTAACTGGGTAGTTTCTCTTCCCCAGTACTTGTCAGGACATACCATAATGAAGGGCATCAAGAAAGTGTGAAAAGAGAACCCATATGCTCTTATATCTGAAGATGATCTCACCATCTGGAGTGAAACAAACAAGGGAGCACAGAGTAAACTGGATATGTGAAACAACAAGTTCAGAGAGTTCGGTTTAACTTTGAGCGAAAACATAAGAGCGGCAATGTGAATGAGCAGAACAATATCTTGACGTAATCCATTTTTGGAGGGAAAGAAGATTAAGAATGTGAATTGGTAGTGATGTAGGAAGTGATAGGAATGCAAATCTTTGGGTTCTGAACACGGTAACCACAGGATTTAAATTATTCACTCTAGTACAAAGATTTTTCTAGGTGTAAGGATGTTCCTAAGAGTTAAACAGAGCATGTTCAAAACTTTCCTTCTGTGCACTATATCCTACAGAGTGGAGAGCTATATTGCAGCTAAAAGACATGTAAGACATTTACAAACTTTTGAAACAAAAATCCTTAGATCTGCTCTACAAAACACGAGGGGGGAGAGGATCAAAAATGAGTGCATATGGAAAGACCTGCAAGTTTTAAGTGACCATGCAAGACAGGCTTAGTGCGATGAAACTGAAGCAGTTTTCTCGTGTAAAACAGGTGCAGCCTAATGCTAGGCACAAATTTAAGAAGCGTATACTGTGTGGCTCGATACAGCACAAAGAGTGTTTTTGTAACTTAACAGGTTCAAGTGGGACCACGCAGATTGGGATGCAACACAATGGGGTCACAACATGCACCCGCACCAGGTCATGTGGCTTTGTGGTTGTGGCATAGAATCTCGTGCCGTGAGCCACACGAGCACTGTGAGACGGGTGAGGCAGGGAGCGGGAATGCAGTCCTCCCATATCGTCCCTTTGGCACCGCACGTATGGGCAGTGGTAGTATTGACCATCCGAAAATCATAACCTTACTATATAGTAATTTTATTATCACTGCATAGTGTTTCATTTTTTGCCATATTCTATCTTTCTTCACTAACACACTATGTGTTTCAGTTATTTATATCTACATAGTTTTATTGTTTCATTTCATTATTGTTTTTCTTTTGTCAATAGCAATGCATAGTTCAGTGACTGTTGAGCTATTAGCCACTGGAATTATATTTTTGGCCTCCACAATGTTTCAGATCACACGAAGGGACACACAGTTCATCATGAGATTAGTGAAAAAGGAAGTAACAAAGTAAATAAAATCATATCATTAAGAAGCAAGGCAGGAAATTTTAAATATTATGCTGTGAAACAAGGTTGCTTACATCTTGCCTATTATGCTGGTGTGTATGTACTGTGTGTTAGAAAAATTCGAAAAGTAGGAATTTCCATAGATGTAAGCTGTTGAAAAACCCCCATGAACGAAAATGTTTTAATTAGCGCATAGTGATGAGAAAAAGCATTTCAGTGGCTGCATACGCAGCATTGATAAACTAATTACACAACAGGCAGCACAAATGAAGAATGTGGTCTATATTATTCCGCAAGTGTGAGTAACCTGAAAGAGTCTGGTGACACGACATATTTAATTCACTGAAATATATTGCTGACAAAGGTAGATCCACATTCATGACAAGTTTTTTCTAGCGACAGGAACTCTTCCCATCACGAGGCACACCTGGTTAGCTTCCGCATTTTTGTTGGGTGAATTATTCCCAGACAGTACTCTGACTATTGTCTTGTGCACTGGATCAATCATTTACTTTTCTTAATAATAACTATTTCATTTGTGAATCACACATTGCCAGTTTAGCATGCCATAGGTGGGTAACCAGCCTCTGGCATGTGCACGTCACTTATCTGATGAGCGCACTAGTCATCATTTTCATATTGCTCAGGTGACAAACAGGAAGAAAATCTTTTGGTATGCTTCCATCCCAGTTGTCCAGTGTTAAAAATATGATGGGTCATGGAGATTCTATAAAATTGAAACAAAACTGGTGATTTGTTTTTGTGTGAATTGTTAATCATTTTTCATTCGAAGAAGCATCGTCACTTGTGAGTAACTGCTACATTCTTCTTGTTGACGGTTTTAATTGTGCTACTTTTGCCAAAACACAGTACAATTTGCACAAACTCATCTTCCAGCAGCAGCTGTAGAGCGTCTCATCAAACCACCAATTAACAGCCAGAGAGGCCAACAGCTTACAGAAAAATCTCATTGTGTCCATATTCAGTAACATAATAAATTTCATGTTTATTTTCATACTGGGAATTTCTCTTCTCACCAGCTGTCGATGACCCTTAAAATACAGTACTGGTTTGGAAAAAATAAAAAAAAACTATACCTTCTGCTATATAACCACATATAAGAAAGTTTAGTGTGTTAACGATTTGGCAAAATACTCTCTTCCTTGAGTGCTATCACGTGCCAAAATCTCATTTTGACATCTCTACCAGTTAAGGAGATACGAGGGATGTTATGAATATTTCATTCTCGCATGCATTTGATCGGGAGTGAACATGCTACATATGAACCACTTTCTGAAGATCAAAGACAGATGGAATCTCCTCCTGAACCTAAAGAAAAATTCAATATGTTAGCTAAATTTCATACACAGCAACACACGGTCTAAAATGCACCAAATGAAAAATCATAGCAACCACTATTTTTTGTTGCAAAATTTTCGAATTTTGCACAGTGTCTTACTTAAATAGGTATTTCAGAATAAGTATGACTATTAGCAAGATGATGACAACTTCGCCATGAAGCTGACATATAACTCTACAAGTAACGCAAAAATCAAATATTTTTATTCAATAGTTCCTGTGAAATCATTTGAGGAAGATTACAGGGTGGACGCGCTTTGATTCGTCAGTGCTGTGTGCCGCCAAGTGGTGCTGTAGTGTCGTGTCACATTACACATGCTATGTGTGTCTCAATTTGCGCTTAGCCTAACACAATTCCCCATCACTACTTGTAATGGAAGGTGCCAGGATGAATATCAGCTGGATGCAAGAAAGAGAGTGGACAAGAGTAAAGAAGACCTTGCACGGAAAGGACAGATGTGGGATTCTGTGGTGAGGGGGAATTTACCAGACAGAAATATACGTAGGACAATTGTTTGAAAACATCCTATTCAGCTTGTGTGAAGGGCTCCTTTATGAAAAAGTTAACAGGACGTATTGAACATATACAAAGAAGGACACCCTCAAATGATCACAGCTGTGTCTGACCCATGGAAGTCAGAAATGCTTAAACAGCTGAATTGGCAGCAACCTGAATGTTGTTGTTGTTGTTGTTGTTTACCCTGTGCAAGCTGCTTAATCTCCCAGTACCTACTGCAACCTACATCCTTCTGAATCTGTTTAATGTATTCATCTCTTGGTCTCCCTCTACAATTTTTAGCCTCCACGCTGCCCTCCAATGCTAAACTGGTGATCCATTGATGCCTCAGAATATGTCCTACCAACCGATCCCTTCAATTATCCAGTAAACATCAATTTCCAAATATTCAGGAACTGGTACCAAGCAAAGAACCTAAGAATATACTACAGTCCTATGTGTAATTCCTTGAGGGACCACGAAGACAAGATTATTCTAATTACAGTGCACAGAGGCATTCAAGAAGTTGTTCCTGTGCTAAGAAGTCCTGCCTGTGCTCCTCATGTGAATGGAATGGGAAGAAATGTTAAGTTGTGGTACAATGGAAGCCACCCTCTGCTATGTACACTAGTAGCCATTAAAATTGCTACACTACGAAGATGATGCGCTACAGACGCGAAATTTAACCGACAGGAAGAAGATGCTATGATATGCAAATGATTAGCTTTTCAGAGCATTCACATAAGTTTGGCACCGGTGATGACACCTACAATGTGCTGACATGACGAAAGTTTCCAAGCAATTTCTCATACACAAACAGCAGTTGATCGGCTTTGCCCAGTGAAACGTCGTTGTGATGCCTCGTGTAAGGAGGAGAAATGTGTACCATCACGTTTCCGACTTTGATAAAGGTTGGATCGTAGCCTATCGCGATTGCGGTTTATCGTATCGCGAGATTGCTGCTCGCGCTGGTTGTGAGCCAATGACTATTAGCAGAATATGGAATCGGTGGGTTCAGGAGGGTAATATGGAATGCCATGCTGGATCCCAACAGCCTCGTATCACTAGCAGTTGAGATGACAGGCATCTTATCCGCATGGCTGTAACAGATCATGCAGCCACGTCTCGATCCCTGAGTCAACAGATGGGGATGTTTGCAAGACAACAACCATTAGCCTGAACAGTTCGACAACATTTGCAGCAGCATGGACTATCAGCTCATAAACCATGGCTGCGGTTACCCTTGACGCTGCATCACAGACAGGAGCACCTGCGATGGTGTACTCAACGACAAACCATCATTTTTTCGGACGAATCCAGGTTCTGTTTACAGAATCATGATGGTCTCATCCGTGTTTGGCGACATCGCCGTGAACGCACACTGGAAGCGTGTATTCGTCGTCGCCATACTGGCGTATCACCCGGCGTGATGGTATGGGGTGCCATTGGTTACATGTCTCGGTCACTTCTTCTTCCCATTGACGGCACTTTGAACAGTGGACGTTACATTTCAGATGTGTCCCGACCTGTGGCTCTACCCTTCATTCGATCCCTGCGAAACAGTACATTTCAGCAGGATAATGCACGACCGCATGTTGCACGTCCTGTACGGGCCTTTCTGGATACAGAAAATGTTCGACTGCTGCCCTGGACAGCACATTCTCCAGATCTCTCACCAATTGAAAATGTCTGGTCAATGGTGGTCGAGCAACAGGTCATCACAATACGCCAGTCACTACTCTTGATGAACTGTGGTATCGTGTTGAAGCTGGATGGGCAGCTGTACCTGTGCACAGCCATCCAAGCTCTGTTTGACTCAATGCTCAGGTGTATCAAGGCTGTTATTACGGCCAGAGGTGGTTGTTCTGCGTACTGATTTCTCAGGATGTATGCAACCAAATTGCATGAAAATGTAATCACATGTCAGTTCTAGTACAATATATATTTGTTCAATGAATACCCATTTATCATCTGCATTTCTTCTTGATGTAGCAATTTTAATGGCCAGTAGTGTACTTCATAGTCATTTGCATAGTATGGGTGTAGATGCACTATATGGGTAGCATTTGTTGGTGTGCACTTTTTTATGCTTGAAACTATTCATATACTAATAATGTACGAGAAGATTCAGTATCTACTTTCTATCAAACTTCATTAATTTTATGACTGGTTATTCAATACTGCAGTTACTTTGCATCCCGAGACCATGAAGGCCTTAAAGTTTTGTTACTACACCTTATGAGTCAAACAATGGCAACTGCTCTCAGGAATCTCCAGCAATGAACCCACAAATCATCTGTGAAGCTGCAAATATATCCAATGAAGTTCCATTCACATATTGACTGAACTCTATCAGCTGTGAATGAATGTGTTTACCATATGCTACTTTACCAGAGGCTGCAATTAAAAAGGCTCTCCAATAAAACACAAATTGAAGGATATCACTGCCTGGAAAAAAATGGGGGAAAAAAGGAGTACACCTGGAAAGATGATATCGATTTTAATCCTATGCCACTTGGGGGGGGGGGGGGGGGGGGGGATGGTAGATGTACTGATACCTGTTTTAACATCATCTGCCAACAGATAGCACAGTGGCATAGCTACCACAGCACCATCTGTGTCTATCCTTTAATAGAGATAGCCCACAGCCAGAAGGCTCAGTGTGTTGCAAATGTGTTAAGCAAGCAGACAACTATCACACACACACACACACACACACACACACACACACACACACACACACACACACACACACACCCTTCCGAGTGGGAGGATGATCCTTTCGGAGACTTGCAGCACAAATCTGATGTGCTGTGTCAGGTGTGCAACAGTGCTGGTATCTGTGGTCCATGAGCATTCACACATTTGTAGACGAGGTTCCTGAAGTCCATACTAGAAAGACACCTGCCAGGATCATGGTATTTTAAGGACCGCAGTGGAAGATTGTACAGGTACCACAGCACAGATAAGAGGGCTTGTGAGCCCAGAAGTGTCAACACAAACCATTGTGAACCAGTTATCAGTAATGGGGCTATGGGCACACACACCCTAGGCTATCTTCCACTCACACCACTGAATCGACATGCACAGCTTGATTGGTGTCATCAGAGGATCACTTGGAAAATGGTTTGTGGGATTAAAGGGACCAGACTGCAACGGTCATTGGTCCACTTGGAAAATGGAATGGCATGTTGTTGTCTTCAGCAATGAAAGCAGATTCTGCTTTGATGGTCATTTGCATGAACAATGTAGACTTGGTGAGTGCTGTCTTATAGAATGCATTCGTCCAAGACACACTGGCCTTATGGTCTGGGGTACGATAAGATACAACTCTCATTCACCTTTGGTGTTTCTGGAGGGGATACTAACCAGCACTCGGTATGTGGAGAATGTTGTTACACCTGTTCTTTTGCCACTCTTGCAACAGGAAGGTGACGCATTGTTCCAACACGATAATGGTCACCCACATACTATCTGTGAAATTCAACATGCTCCGCAAAATGCGCAGCAATTTCCGTGACCGGAACCATCTCCGGACTTCTTTCCAAACTCTTAAAAACCTATGTGAATAGTTCAAGCAGATATGGTATAACATACGCCAGGATAGTATTCATCTTCTGTATGATCGACTGGATCCCAGAGTCAGCATCTTCATCGTCACCCGTGGAGGCAATGCCACATACTAATATGGGTGTTTCAGCATGGATTGATACCTGTTACCTCTGAACTGTTTGTGCTACCGATCTGTACAAGTAACTGTTTCATGTACTCCATATGCACTGTTGCAAGAATAAGTCTTGAGTGATTTGGAAACCACTGAAAGGGTGTACTATTTTTTTTTTTTCATGGTAGTATATTTACCCCATCATGGAACCAATATATCGTCCTACATCCTAAATAAAAATTACGTTAGCTTCCTAAAGTGAGTGCACAATACAATTTTTAGTTTTACACATTCTCCATGTACAACATGACAGCTTAAGATAAGTTACATGAATATTAATAAACATCTAAATGGAAATTTTGATGTTACACTAATAATGTAGTAGTATAAGACTGGCTCATTTTGTTTTATTGGTTTGAAGCCACGTTTAGTTCAACTCGTCACTGAATTTTTTTGTTTTGCTCAGAGGATGAAAGTTCTGTCAAAATTTCTGCAGCACTCTCAAATCAATGAAGGTCTATCAAGGAAATCCTATTATAGATATAACTAAGTACTTTTTGAAGATACTTTGCACTTTCATAAATAACACAAAAAAAAAAATTAACTTATTCAGACTGAGCTACCTAAATACAGGGTGTATGTTAAGTCCGGGAACAATTTCAATTATTTATTGCACAAGAACCAAACATTGTGCAGATATCATACATATGTCATTTTGAACAGAAACCCTGAAAGCTTTTTTTTTTTTTCCTTCTTCGTGTAAACCGCCACAGCGTCATTTGGTAATATGCCAATAGTCAGCAATAGTCGCAGACATGGTGAGTTCAGGTGCAGAGTGAGCTTTCTGTGTGTTAAGAGTTAAAAATGGCCTCTCCGATCACCAGATCTCACTCCATTTGACTTTTTTCTGTGGGGACACATTAAAAATCTGGTGTATGTACTGCCTCTACCATGTGATGTAGCAGAGCTCCGGGAGAGAATACGGGAAGTGACTGCCACAGTCAACGATGGCATGCTGGGACGAGTATGGCAAAAATTCGATTACTGTATTGATGTCTGTCACTCATGGTTCACATATTGGCATATTGAATGTTTGTAAAAAAAAATCAGAGTTTCTCTTCAAAATGCAATATATATGGCTTCTGTACTATGTTTAGTTCTTGTGCAATAAATAATTGAAAGTGTTCCTGGACTTTATGTACACCCTGTATTTGTATCAAGGTTGCAGCATGGTTCCAACTAAATTATGAATGTTATTACAAAACAATACGAGGAGTTCTATTAACTTTTTGTTGGTGCCATTAAGAGTGTGGCAAATCTCTGATATTCATTATAGCAATTTTCACATCAACAACCAAAGCTGTTGAAGGCTTTTGAATTCTGGCAGCTAGTCATAAAAATTGCAAACTAGTTAAAATTTACATTTGAAAGTGGGACAACATAGTCTTACAAAAGGACTTGTTGCTTGCCAGGTAAAATAAATGCATAAATAAATAAATAAACTACTATTTCTGTAATAACATTTGTTTAAATTAAATATACCCTAAATAATTTTCATAGACATTAGACACATTTCTCATTCAGTTTTATGCATGTCACACCTCAACAATTCACTCATCACTGTGATGGTTTGCACAAAATGTGAAATTTGTGAAGCTACCTAAGATTTCATTCATCATTCATAAACACGATTTGGATATTACAATCAGAAATGAAAATACTTAAAACATAGCAATACACAACTAGAGTCACACTGAAAAATAAAGTGGACAATTGCTACACTAGAGAAGATGATGGCAAGCAGAGTGCCCTAGTAACTATTTCACGACTTAGTTTGCTGTAATACTCATGTACACAGGGTCATCAATTTAACAGATTTCTGCTGCCAGTAATGAAATTATTACTCAGCTGACTTAAATGCAAGTTTCTATTAGAAAGGAATACTGTTAAAATTAAAAGATCTTATCACCTGAAACAAACCACAAAGTGTCTTCTTTTTTCATTCCTGCATTTATTTTACAAAACAATCACAACAACACAAAAAATGATAATGTTAATACTTCTGAAAGTGAACAAAACAAGACAATAAATAGTTGTTATACTGAATGTTCTGTACCCAACCCTACACTACAGTTATTGGGGATAATAGTAATAATATTTTATCCAAAGTCATTTATGAAACACATACTTGCCAGTCATCAGTTGTGAACATTTCATCTGGTTCTGGTAACTGCCATGTATGCAGTGATGGATCAAATGAGAATTTCTTTCCAAAATGTTGCAAAACTCTTTCATGTATCTCCCTGTACGTCTCTCGTGTAAGTTTTGATTTCTTGAAATCACGTTGTGGACCAAAGGAATGTGGTAATCTCTCATTTTTATTGACCAAGTTGCTGCTGCTGCTAATGTGTGTTGCATCCCATGAATTATTTCGATGATGAAAATCTCTCTTCCAATTACTGTTATGGCCTATTCCTTCCATTGTTCTACGAAACACACAAAAATTAAAAGCTGTGTATAAGCAAATTTCAAAAGAACAAAAATTTTACAATTAACAAAATTGGGCCAAACAACATTTCATTTTTTGTTAAACTGTAATGGCAACACACACAAAATACTCTCAAAAAGTTGTTGAAAACACCAAATGTGAGTATTGTACCATAAAAATTGTGTCAAGGCAATTTTTAATACATAGAAAATGATGATCAATGGTCAATATCACCAGTGCCTTATTAAGTGTAACTGAAAACAAAATAATGAATGTTGTCAAATCACAAGAAACTTCTTGTTATCTTCAGGAGTTCCCAATGACCAGTTGTTTTCTGCACACTCTGGACAACAGTACCTAGCTCAATACCAGAGAAATATTAAAATTTTTCATACACCAGGAAAACCTAAAATCACACGGTACACTCGCTGATGATGATGCTCGGTTTGTGGGGCGCTCAGCTGTGTAGTTAACAGCGCCCATATAAATTTCCAAATTTTCTCAATCCAAGCTCGCCACTTTCGCGAATGATGATAAAATGATGAGAACAACACAAACACCCAGTCACCTCGATGCAGGTGAAAATACCTGGCCCCGCCGGTACACTCGACACAGACACAGTAAGAGCTCAAGAGAACTCTTTATACCCCATCTGTAGTTGGCATCAACTGTCTTCCATGACTTGTGGGATTGATTACATATGGTTAGCTTGTCTGAAGCCAATGGGGCACAGCAGTCAGCCACTTACTGACAAGCTACTAAACATGAACCTTGTGGCTGGCTGAATTTCACACTTACATTGATGACCCTACCAACAGTGGAGTCTATCAGGGTGGCGGAACTGGTTGCTCTTGTACTTTCATGGGATGCTGCAGAGGAAATATGACATGAAACATGCCGTACACTTACTAGAGCTGTTCCTCCAATGCCCAACACATTCAAGGAAGAGAGGAAAGCATTCAGGCGGCTACAAGAAGATTCTGAAACAGCCGTCTTCCAGCACAGAAAAACAATTGTAATGTCCTACTAGCCTTTCAAGTTCACAGCAAAACATGTATGCGCTATTAGAGGACGATGCCTACAGGAGAACTTAAAGACAATGCTACCACCCAAATACAGAGGGAGACCATCATGCTTCTCCAACACACTTTCCCTGACAAGAAGACTGTGGAAATACTTCATACATGAGCATTCATGCCACCTAGACTTTACAGAATACCTGAAGTCCTCAAGGAAGGAATGGCACTCCACCAAATTGTTAGGGACATTAGCACACCAATATATGAATTAGTAAAGCACCTGACAGCAAAGCTCGGCCCCTTTGTGAGTAAATGCTAACAGTACTTATGAAATTTGGCGCATTTCATCCTGCAGCTATAGAACTTCCAACTGGGGCAAGAAGACTTTGAGTGAGCTTTGGAGTGGTATCTCTCTTTACAAGGATACCTCTAAAAGCCTTCCTAAGCCTCACCAGTGGAAAGTTTGGGCCAGTGCTAACAAATTAACTGAATTCATGCTTATGTCAACCTCCTTTCTATTCAATGGAAATTACTACGAACAAACAATGGAGTAGCGATGTGCTGCCCACTATTACCAGTAAAGGCCAATATGTTTCCATGATGCATTTGAAGAACTATCCCTGGAGTCGACAGTCTACACACCCTTGCGCTATCTTCAATACGTACATGATGCATTAGTGATGTGGCACATGGGCATCTCACCAACAACAATCCTTAAAAACCTGTATTCGTTAGACAAGAAACACCAAATTCATAACAGGGATAGAAAAAAAATAATTAACTTCCATTTCTGGATGTGCTTGTCAAGTGAAGATCAGATGATACATAAGAACTCATCGTCTACTGTAAACTGACAAAGATTCATACTTGCATGCCTCCAGCTACCATACCCTTCACAATGAGAAGGCGCCGTAAGCACACTAGTGCTTATGAAATCTCAGACCAAGGCAGTCTAGCAGCCGATCTGCAGCACTTATAGGCTACGTTACACATGAACAGTTACAGCAACCACCACATAATATGTGCCTTACGGCTTCAAAGCTGAAGACACCGAGACCACAGCTGCTGAGGGCAAAGAGAAACCTGTTGCGATGGAGATTATGACATATATCAACAACAATCTCAAGGATACTCTACAGACATAATCTGAAGTGTGTGTTCTGTCCACCAGCCAAGATGAAAGCCTTTAGAGATTGGTCAAGGATGACCTAGGACTTCAAAAACAGGACGTCTAATGCAATCCTTGCAGGAAAATGTATATAGGGCAGACTATCAGTACAGCAAAGGAGAGATACACTAAGCGTAAACATCACGCCACACAGACAGCAAATAGCAGACAAAGTCCCCTGTAGCAGAGAACTGCATCTCCCATAAACATGGCATGAATTATGAAGCACCACGTTGTTGCACCAATCAAACACCTACTAATACTGTATCCTAAAAGACACTGTAGAGATCTAACTACATGACAAATTAATAAATGAACACAGTTTTTAAGCGAGGCCTGGAGCCAGCCCAACATACATCAGTTTCGATCACTGTAGGTAGTAAACATTTCTACAGAGAGTAATAAAAGCAATATATTTGGGCTTACAACATACTTAAATAACACATGGAGTAAATCAAGTAACATGTGGGATGATTCTGCTTTACTCAGATTCCTCATTCATTAGAGACAAACCACTAAATCTGCATATTCAGTCACATTCCCATCAAAGGCAGTACTTGCCAACTATGTGGGAAATTGGCAAACCGGTCAACTTTTTAAGAGATGTTTTTATTTTGTCCATCATGATTATAAAGCTAACAGATTTACACCAAAAACACAGTCCCATTTATCAGACAGGAAAATGTATTGAAACTGATATTATATGACAACAGAAAACTTCCAACATCCTGGTGTAGTTAATATTATCATAAAATTTAAAATCCATGTTAGATGGTTAGAATTTTACATTCCACTGGCATTAAGATCATTACTGACTATTAGCTTTATATATGTGGTAGTTATTTAATCACATGTTCCACGGATAATTTACACAGTTAATTGTAATGAAGTGGAATGAGTCATGTTACATTCACATTACACATTCATATGTAAACACAGCTTCATGCTGACTATTCACAGATGCAAGTTAATAAATTCTAACCACTACCTTTTACATATTACGAAATAGGAATTATTCTACGGAACATGAGTTGTCAAGGATAAACTTTTCCAGTTTAACTTCACTGAATGTCAGGCATTTTATATCACCAGGTAAGTGATCAAAAAATTTGACAGCAGTACTGTGCACAAGTTTTTGTGCTAAAGACAATCTTGATGTGGAGTTATGACTGTCACTTTTTTTTTTCTTGTGGCATTTTAAGTTTCATGGCCTGGGGTTCCGCTGGTGTAGGAATGGAGCCTTCAAGAAAACAGAATGACAATTATGGGAACACACGTAGATCTATATTATGGAAGTATACTTAACTCAGTGACAAAACAACAAGATGTGTGAATATGCTAGCCTGGGTGATAAAGCTCATAACCACATTCAAGTCCAAGACCAGGTGATTGTTGTGCACTAGGAATACAGAAATTGAAATGGTGCACAAACTCAAGGAAACTTGTTCAAGGGCTAAGATAAGATCGAGTCCAGAGTCTTGGTACTGTACATAAATAGCAGTATGGAGCCGTCACTGCATGTGCTTCCTGGAGGCGTTGAAATCTCCTTGGCTTCCATTGGAAGCTGGTGTGCACTGATTGGCTGTCTTCTGGTGACCTGCACAGACACTTGCTAGTGCCAACTAATGAAACTCAGCATGGGATGCTTGGCATAGTATGTGTAACAGTGGATGACATCAAAGTAATTATTTACATCATTGTTTATTTTAAATGCAGATGATTATTTACAACAAACTTCATGAGAGAATAAATATTTTGTGAAGCAGTGATCAAAATGTGTAACTCCTTAAACAGATGTCTACAAGATGACTATGGGTTAGCATCACATATTATCCTTGCATAACTTTTTTGAGAAATGAATATTTTCTTTTCACTATTACATATGACATTATTGAATGAAAATACTCAAAATGTGTCAACTTACAGATCTGCAATGATATGAACTGCAAATATGGCTAAACTAAGTTGTTTTAGGAGTTCAATTCTTTTTAGACCATTCCCAGACAACCACTCCATAATACAGGGTGTTTCAAAATGAATGTATGGGTTTAACACTTTGTAGCATTACTACATTCAGCTTACAATTATAAATAAGACACCAAATGAAAGAGCAACTCAAACAGTTTTGTTTGTGCATCTGTACACAAAGGGAATAAAATGGAATGAACCTAGAGTGACTGAAGAACGTGTTGAACGAGCGAGAGCCTCAAGCATAGCTCCAAGATATCAGTTCAGAAAGCTAGTCCTGAATTAGCAATTCAAGTGACGCCTAAGTAGAGACTTTTAAGGAGACAACTATATCCTTATTTTTTGCAGTTGTTACAAGCTCTATGGCCTACACTCTAATGTTTACATGCCAACTTTGCAAACGAAAATAATGTTGGTGTATGATGAAGACTTTCTGGATGGTGTAGAGTTCAGTGATGAATCGACATTTCATCTAAGTGGAAATGTGAACAAAATAATGTGCATATCTGAGGATCCCCACAAGGAAGTACAATTGCAACTCGATTCTCCTAAACTGAATGTTTACTGTGCCATATCCCAGCGGAAAGTTTGTGGGCATTTCTTTTACAGTGAAGCAACTGAAAATGAAGTTTCTTTCTTGTTGCACTAGAACAATGTATCTTTCCTCAATTGGAGGAAGCTTAACCACATAACTTTATATGGCACCACCTTACTGACACAAATCAGTACACGACTGGTTAAACGAATTTTTGCATCCACTGGATTGGCAGCAAAGGGCTGGATGACAGAACTTTTTTTGCACGACCTTCATGTTCAAACATGATCTGACACCATGCTATTTTTACCTTTGGGGGCTCAAAGTATCGTGTGTATGGTTGCGTTACCAGCTGATCTACTCAACTTCAGAAGCAGCTATGTTGGAACAATTACTCACACACTGATCAAGGTTTGAGAAGAGTTTGCCTATCAACCCGATGTGTGACGAATGATGCTCATATTTAACACTTTTAAGAAAAAACTCTTTGAATTGCTATTCCATTTGATGTATTCTTTATAACTGTAAGATGAATGTAATAAATGCTACTAAGCCTTAAAATTCGTATATTCATTTTAAAACACCCTATGCTTTATAAGAACATTATTTATCATTTCTTCTGTTGCAGTGTGTATGTTTGGATTTATTACAATGCTGGTGTCATCTATCACAAGAATTAATTCTGCGTGTTGTATACTACACAGAAGATTGTTTAAATACATGAGAAACAATCGTGGACTTAGTTTGAGCCTCATGGAATCCCCTAACTATTTTCCTCCTGCCACAAGAATGTTATTAAATACAACTTTCTTCGTTCTTATGGTCAGATGTCCTATTATCCATTGGTTGGCTATACTACCAACTGCTTAAAACCTCAGTTTGTCTAGAAGAATATTGTGAATCACATAGTCAAACCTCTTAGACCACAGAAACTATTAACTAGTACCATTTTATTACTTACTGCCTGCAAAATTTAGTGAGTGAATGTGTAAATGACATTCTCAATTGAGCAACTCTTTGGATATCCAAACTGTGATTTATTGTGGATATTATTATTGCTCAGCTACAATACTATTATAGAATACAATGCCTTCAGTAGTGCAACAGACTGGTAGTTACTAACATCTCAATCACTTTTCTCATAGAACGATTTAACAACAGCAAACTTCAAAATCTTTGGTGAAATGCCCTAAATTAGAGATGCATTACATACGTCAGAAAAAGACAGCATTATTATATGGGAAAATGTCTTTTGTATTGTATTGGAGACACCATCAAATCCAGATGATCTTTATTTGTCAGAATATATATAATTTTCTTAATGTCAGATGGAGAAATTTGAGAGAAATCGGTATGACTGAATTTTATATAAGTTGCTTTTTCAATATACAGTGTGATTTTTCTCTTTAACCATTTGTCCCTATATTTTTTCCTACACATAAGAAATGATTATTAAACATATCATCTATCCTTCCATTTAAGTCAATAGTGATGTTGTACAGTTCTTTGGCTTGTTGTCCTGTCTCTTATTTCACTACATTCCCTGTAGACGTAAGTCTTTGTCAGAATTAGCGATTTCTGACAATATACAATTTCGCTGACCTTTTAATAACTTTTGTTAGCAATTCTGAATAGCTTTTATAGTGTGGAACTACTGCAGCAGCTTTACTTGTTCTTGCCAACACATGTAGCCCCCTTTTCCTTTCACATGATACTTCAATTCCTCTAGTGATACATGATTTTTTACTTGGCTGTTTAATGTCATCCTATGTCATCTCTTGTAAACTACTCTTAAAAACATTTGCCCTCGAATCATTAACTATTCTAACTGATTTCCAGAGTGGGTTTATCTATGCTGTAAGACACTATCATAATTATCCTATTTATGTATGTATCATGATCAGGGAGAACATTTGTTACTGAACTACAGTTATTTTCTTGTTTTGAGCTCCATCAAAGAACATATTATTAGAGTCAGGCCACCTTTATTGATCCATATTGGAAATTTAATTACTGAGAGCAAATTGTAGAATCAAATAAGATTCTCACATCATTTTTCCCTCTGAATAACCACAGGCTATCAACTGCTTGCTGCTGTCTGACACATAGCACAGTAAGGAATCCAAATGCTACATAAACAATTCAGATTTTCCTAGTGGAGATCTATGTATCATTAAAATTATTAGCAAACTTCTACGTGATAATTATTACAAAATCCAATTGTTTCAATGATTTTATGCTTGTGTTCTGTCTTTAACATATGGCTGACATTTTTGCATTACAGACTCTCCACAATCAGGAAGACCTTCAAGGGTTGATGGAGATTGTTTAAACACATTAATCCCAATGGTCCACATCAGTGTACTCAAGAACTGGCAAATGTGATAAACTTTGATCATTCCACCATCATCTAACATTTGCATGCAATGGGGAAGGTTCAAAAATTGGTTGCATGGGTACTGCATATGCTAAATGAAAATATCAAAGATCAGCGGGTGGTCATATGTGCATCTCTGCCTGCTCATCATCAACTGGCTCACGAATAACACCGACCATTCCAGTCTCATATTGTTGCTGGTGATGAGAAATGGCGTCTTTATGCTAACGTAAGGGAAAGAAAGGAATGGTTTGAGTCAAAACAAAGCAGTAACAACCCGTACAGAGACTTGTGTTCATCAAGAGAAGGTAACATTATGCATCTAGTGGAACAGCAAAGGAGTGGTGTCCTAAGAACTGCTTCCCCAAGGTGTAAGCACCACTGCTGATAGCTATTGTCAAAAACTGAGACATCTTGCAGATGCTGTCCAACAACAATGACCAGGAAGACTGCAAGAAGTGATGTTACTCCATGATAATGCCCACCCGCTTTCTGATTGACTCACAGAAAACACTATACAGGAGTTGGAGTGGGAAGTCATTCCACACCCACCTTATTCAACTGATCTTGTGTCCTCAGATTTTTACCTTTTCCACTGACTATCAAACAACCTCCAAGGAACTTCCTTTCTGGATGAAAATGCGCTCCAAATATGGCTCAACGAGTTCTTCACCTCGAAACCAAGTAATTCCCATAGTCATGGAATCAAAACGTTATGCCAGCACTGGCAGTTTGTTGTAAATAGTGAAGGAGAATATATTATTGATGACTGCAGTCTCTTGTGTATATCTGTTGTGTGTATTAAACTTTTAGAACAATTCTATGAACTTATGTACCAGCCCAATATATGGAAAGTAGTAGTCCTTGCAACACATTCTTCATTCCCATTATCCTCCTGGCCTTAATCTCTGCTAACCCTGCCCCAAACCTACCTCCGCCTTCCTCCAGAACCCTAAATTACTCATTCTGCACCCACACCCTCTTCCCCTCAGTCTCCTCTTGCTCTGTTCTGTCAACCCTTCCCAGTCCACTCCTCTCACTCAAACTCACCTGTGTCTGTGCCCTTATGTCGCATTCCTGTCCCATGCATCTGCTGCCTCTCCCTTTCACATTCCTACCCTGTACAATGGTTGCTTCTCTCAGAGCCACCATGTATCCTTCCCCAACTCTTCCTACCACTCCTCCCTCCATTCCCCTCCCCTTTGCCCACTCAGTTCAACACCACCCCTCAATCCCTGTCAACCTGCAGAATGGGAGACATAGCATTATGCATTTAACCAGCAAAACATAGCTGTACAGAGAGAGAGAGAGAGAGAGTGTGAGTATGTGTGTGTTTTATTCCTATCAATGATTCAATGCCACTCCTATTCATATTAACAGAATCTTCCGTCAGTTCCTCGTAGAACAACATTATAATAATAAATGAAAAGCACAGTTTGCTCTTGTTCTACAATATTACTTTTATTGCTAACCGGTTTTCGGCTTGCAAGGCCATCTTCAGACATTTACTGAGTATTATCACCAAAGAAGTTAAATGTTAGCAGACAACATTGGACGAGAAGTAACACATCTAGAGTGAAGTAGAAACATACGGTAAGTAACATCTTTGCAATGAAATAGTAAAAACTGAACAGTACATAAATAACAATGGAGTTGACAGGAAAACCTTTAGCACAAAATACGAATTGCATGCCTACATAACAGTTTCTATTAATAAACAAAACTAATAAAATAAGATAAAATTAGTACTAGACAAGGCTGCATCAAGAGGTATGAAACATGGAGAGTGATACACAACCAATTAAAAAAGAAGACACAGTTGTCAATGTAAATACAGAAGACATAAGGAACTTAAGCAATATCAATAAGATAAACAGAAATTAATAAATGCAGGAAAATGGATGTGTTTGAGGGAACCTATAGTTTGAGAGTGTGGTGGTACTGCATTTTAACATTAACATTACAATAAAAGCAGTGGCTGTGTACCAGTTTTCATTAAATAAATAAGCAAAGTAAAATATGAACAGTATTTGATGAGACAACTACAAGGGGAGTTAAACATGGACAGTAATACAAGTACAAGTTAAAATGAAACCCTTAACCATTGAAACTACAGCCTATGTAGAATACAAAGACAACTGCAACAAATAAAACAACTTAATGAATAAAGGAAAATGGGAATATGTAGGAAGAGAGAGTGTGGGAAGTAATGAACAACAAACATGATTATATGAAGTTTACGAGAGGGGAAGTGTTCAGTTGTGTCTCGGCATTTAGGATGAGATCTGGACTGTGAGCAAGATGTTTGTTAATTTCCAGGGCTTCCAGCAGGTTGAGTTTATGGCCTTTGTTTGCTAAGTGAAGTACTTGGGACACTGGCTGGTAGTTGTGACCGTCACTCAGCACATGCTCAGCAAATGCAGAGTCTGAATTCAGCAACCTCCAGCTGCGTTCATGTTCAGCCAGCCTAGTTAATATGTCTCTGCCTGACTGACCAATGTAAAATTTGTCACAATCAGAACAGGTGATTTTGTATACCCCACTGTTGGCTAATAACTGGATCTTGTCTTTGCTATTAAAAACACACTGGGCTGAAACCCTATACTTGCAGGATTTCAGTGCTTTGGCTACAGTCTGTGATACCTGACCTAGAAATGGTAGTATACACCATTTCTTGCAGACAGTGGATGGGGAAGCAGGTGAGGCATAGAGGAGGGGTATAATTTTCAGTTTTTGTTTCCTGTGCAAGATGTGGTCAATAAGAACTGGATTGTAGCCATTGGCTGTGGCAATAAATTTTATTGTATCTAACTCTGCTTCAAAATCATCTCTGGACATGGGGATAGATATGAGACGGTGTACCATTGAGTGTAAAGCTGCATGTTTGTGAGCTATGGGGTGTTGTGAGCAAGAAGGTATTACTGTGTCTGTAGTTGTTTTTCTGTAAATTTTGAAACAATGTGTGTGTGTACTGGTGTCATTGGTGAGATCTAAGAAGTTTATGGATTTGTTGCCAATTTCCATAGTGAACTGGATATTTTTATGTTGACTGTTTAGGTTTTTCAAGAATGTGTTGCGTTCTCTTGTAGTACCAGTCCACATACACAGGACATCATCTACATATCTAAACCCAGTATTTGATGTTTGCACCCAAAGGTTCTGTTTTTAGAAAATTTTGTTCAAAATGGTCCATAAATATTTCAGCCAAGAGCGGACTACGAGGGGAACCCATAGCTAATTGTTTATAAAGAGTGCCTTGGAACTGGAAATAGGGTCATTCCATGTCAAGTCACCCAGGCCTTGACACCAACCATGTCAGATTTTGATGAAACTTGATACAATTACTTTTTTATCATCCTGAAAGCACTTGTAAAATTCTTTTGCTCTATCTCTTATAGTTTTTTTTAAATAAATTTTTAAAGTTTTTAGATTTGGCGTTGTTTCAGCGGTCGGAAATCTTAACTTAAACGTGTCCTCGCAACTAAAAAAATTTGTATATTAAAGAATACTCAAGATATCAGTATGAAATTTTGGAATAAGTTTGTGTATTATATCTAAATGTTAAAAAAATTACCATAAAGATATATTAAAATCTTCCAAATGAAAAAAAAAATTTACAAGTTTTTTATTTATTGTTTTAGCTAACGGATGTTTAGTTTTACAAAAACTGCAATATCTAGAGTCTCAGACCTGATTGAAAGCTCAAATTTGTTTTAAAACGCTCTTAATTGTATAGGCTATTAGATAAAAGAAAAATTATGTTGGCTTTTTAACCTGTTTAATAGTTATCTAATTTTTAAAATAATATTAATTATATTTTAAAAATAAAAAGTACCAAGTCACTTAGACACTGAAAATAAGTTTCTGCCTTCTTGGAATAACAATGTACGCTTGGATTTTCGTTTTGTTACTCCTGTGTTTTGAAGTAAAAATTTTTTACAATGTTAAATAGTGCTTGGATAGCATTTTATGAAGTTTATTCGAACTTTCAGTAAGTACTGTCACTTAGTTTACAGAGATTCTTTTCCAATATCCTATAAAAGTAACCAGAACAGTAATCAGACCAAAAGTGAAATCAGTATGTCAGATATTCAAACCTGTAGCGTAGGGTTATTTAAAAAATCTAACTATTTCCAAACAACCTACACACCTTCAAAAAAAGTTACATCCGGTATCTGAATTGAGTGAGGAAGAAAAAGATTTGATCCACTTACTATCTGGAATTAATCTGTGTGAATTTAAGAATATATGTTCATACCACAGCTACTACTTTTTAAATGTTTTTGAAAAGTATCAAACAATATGTGTAGACCCACTAAAAAAACAGCAAAAGCCCATCAAAAAATCGTTGAGAAGTGTAGGCTTGGATCTTTCTAAACAATTACTGACAAAAAATATTAGCATAAAACCTAGACAAAAGCTTTGCTCAACATGCTGTAACTTTTGTGAGGAAAAATTAAGAGTTGAAGTCAATGAAAGTGAAACAGATGATGAAGTCATGGTTGAATTAGAATCATTGGAATCCAGAAATGAATCCCTCGTACAAACAAACATTGCTCTTGATAATTTAGGTTTAACAGCGATAAAGCTTCATGACTTGTCAGAACAAAGTAAAGGGTCTTATTTTAAAAAGAAGGTTAGCAGTATTGAAAAGACTGCAAAAAAGGCATTAAAATATGATGCACCAAGTTCTGATGATGACGAAGAGGATACAAGTGTGGTTGAGAAAGCAAAGGATTTTGATGTAATGATTTCTCTTATGAAAGAGAAGATTTCATCTGTTGGGAGGTCTAGAAAAATCCAGATTCTGACCTTGGCTCCAGATGCATGGAGTCAAAATAAAGTGATGAAAGAATTTAATGTAAGTGAGTACATGGTGCGACAAGCTAGAAAGCTAAAATCTGAAAAGGGTATTCTGGAAACTCCTGGTCCAAAATAAGATAAAACTCTTTCTGAAAATACAGTAAGACTTGTAACAGATTTTTATGAAAAGGATGAAAGTTCCAGGGTGCTACCTGGAACAAAAGACAAAGTAAGTGTTCAAAAAAATGTGTACATGCAAAAAAGACTCATTTTGTGTAACTTGAGAGAACACTATTATTCTTTCAAATGGGAGAATCCCGAGGTGGAAGTAGGCTTTTCAAAATTTTGTTTCTTGAGACCTAAATGGCGTATCCTTGCTGGTGCTGCAGGCACACACACTGTATGTGTATGCAGTATCCACCAGAATGTTAAACTATTACTGGATGCTGTGAAAATTGAAGAATCTTATAAAGACCTAATTAAGATGCTTGTGTGCAACACGGAAAACCGAAACTGCATGCTACATCATTGCGGCAGCTGTCCTGCAAATACTGCACTAACTGAGTACTTAACTGAAAAACTAAGTAAATATTATGATTTAGAAGAAGAAATTGTAATCAGTCAGTGGGTTAACACAGACTGTTTGATCATTTCTGCCCTGTCTATCAGTGTTGAAGACTACATTTCTTTATTGGTTAGGTCATTGGAAAAGCTCACCCCACACTCGTTTATAGCAAAATCCCAATCAGCAGCCTTTAAAAGATTGAAAGAAGACCCACCACCCAAAACAGCAATTATTGTGATGGATTTCAGTGAAAATTATTCCTTTGTTATACAAAATGAGATCCAAAGTTACCACTGGAATAGAGGTGGTTGTACTCTACACCCAGTTGGAGTTTTTCTAAGAAATGAGGAAAACAATGTTTTTGTTTCCAACCACTGTTTTATTAATGATGACCAAGAACATGACACTGGTTTTGTTAACTTTGTACAAAAATAAATTACAAAGTGGCTGTCATTACGTCATACTGACAGTGACTCAGTTCACTACTTTACAGATGGTTGTGCTGGGCAGTACAAAAATAGAAACAGTTTTAAAAATTTCACTGAACACTTGAGAAACTTTAATTTGAAGGCCCAACACTCATGGGAAGTCAATTTGTGATGGCCTAGGAGGAACTATTAAAAGAATTTTAAGGAAAGCCAGTCTACAGATTTCAGATGAAGAACAAATAATGACAGCAATCGATGTGTACAAGTTTTGTGAAAAAAATATTGAAAACATTCATTTTAACTCTATTGACAAAAAATAAGCTTATTTGCTACGGTTAAAAGTAGAAAAACGTTTTTCCGCAACCTGAACCATTCCTGGAACAAGAAGTTTTCATAACTTCAAACCACTTCCAACAACCAACCTTGAAATTAGAAGGACTACAGATAGTGTAAAACCCTCCTTAGTATTTTCTTTTCATTCTTCTTCTGATAGGGTTCGTGTTGAACCATCCATAAATAGCTATGTGGCTGCAAATTATGATGGTAACTGGTACTTTGGACTGGTAAAAACAATATTCAATGATGAAGAAGATGCAGAAATTCTATTTCTACATCGTTCAGGACCCGCTGCATCATTTTATTGGCCTGAAAGAGAAGATTCCTGCATAGTGCCTATGGAGCACATAGTCTGTGTAGTAGACGCACCTCAATCAAGCGACACTGGGAGAATGTATTACTTCAAAAAAGACTGTATCAGAAGAACTGAAAGCTCTTGGATGAAGTGGAAAAACAGTTTGAATCAGCATTAATGTTTATTAAAAAGACAAAATTACTCAAAAAATTCGATGTTTCAAGCAATCAGTTGGGTTATACATAAGTGTCGTAAGTACACTATCTTTGTACATAATTCTAATGTAATCTACTATAATTAATAAACATGTTAAAAAGCCATAATTATTTTTGTTTTATCAAGTAGCCTATATGTTTAAGAGTAAATTATAAAACAAAACATCTGTTAAAAAAAAGAAAAAATACATATATATTTTTTATAGAAAATATTAATATATTTTAGTAGTATCATTTTTATCTTCAAATATGTATAATAAATAAACTTGCTGCAAAAATTCTTGATGTTATCTAAAAGAGTTTTTAAGATAAGCAATTTTAAAGTTTTGAATACAAATTAAATTTACCATTTCCGGAGGTTCGGAAAACGCAAAATGTAAAAACTTTAAAAATTTATAAAAAAAAACTATAAGAGATACAGCAAAAAAAATTTGCCGGTGTTGTCAGGATGGTATTAGAACCATTTGAGCCAAATTTCATGAAAAATCTAAGGAGGTGGGTGTAAAATTTATTTTTTATTGGGTGATTTGATATGGAATGACCCAATAGTTATGTGCAAGGCATGTCTGTGTGGCCAGTCTCAAGTCATTCAATTCCACAGGATTGCCATTAGACTTGTGCATCAGCTCTGTCAGAATATCAATGCATTCTACTACTGGTATGTTAGAAAACAAACTGCTGACATCAAAGGATACTAATTCATCACTGTGTGAGACAGATATACCTTTTAACTTGTTTACTAGGTCCACAGAGTTTCAAATACCATGCTTTGGTTTGAATTTAGTCTTGCTCTTAATTAGGACATCAAGTTTACTGGCTAGTTTGAAAGATGGAGCAGTGAATGATGATACAACTGGACGAATAGGAACATCTTGTTTATGCAGTTTAGGAAGTGTGAGTTGTTACCTTTCTTCCTAAATTATTTACATTCTGTCTATTAGCTTTGTTGGACATAGATATAGTAGGAAATTGGCCATGGTCCTGCTGAAGGGAGGATCCCAGCCATTGCCAGAAGTTACTTAAGCCAGCATGGAAAACCTTTATCAGGATGACAAGGTCATCTGCATCGCTATCTTCAAGAATGTAAGTTCAGAGTACAAACAAATGCACCATGCATAGTGTGGAGATCACAGCCAAACACTGTGAGTGTTTCCAAAACGCTCAAGTAACATGTAGGAGGACTAAAATAGTTATTGACTAGGACTGTTTTCTTTTTTGAATAATTCCATGCTGCTTACAACAGTTAAGTTTTACTTTACTTTTGTACTGTTGCATAATTTTGGCCATAGGTGAGTGTGAAGTAACTTGTTAAAGAGTTGAAAAGAACATTTAGTTACATTACTGCAGTATAAGCAGTGAAACTGACATATGCACCCAGCTCATCCACAACGTAGAGAAATAAGATGAATTCTTCCCTTATTAATAAAAGTTCTAATGCAAGCTGCCCTGAAAACAGCCCCATGAGGCACAGGCACCCTCAAGCAACAGTCACCTCACCTTCATGTTTGTGCAGGCTATACACCAGACACACCTACTGTACGCGTTTGCACAAACCACTTGGCAACCCTAGACACACCTACTGCACGCAGTTGCACAAACCACTTTGCCAACCCTGGTTGTGGGCGCTAGGCCAAGGCAGTGCATTTGTGTAGGCTTCAGCCTAGCTGCAGAGAGAGAGAGAGAGAGAGAGAGAGAGAGAGAGAGAGGGGGGGGGGGGGGCAAGGAGGGAGGTGGGGTGGTGGGAGGGAGTGAGGGGTGCAGGACATCAAAGATTCTTGTACTTGTTCACACATACTTCTCATACAGGTGATTTCATTTACATTTCCTCCGGTTTTTTTTTTTATTCTCACAATCGTTTTTTTACACGCAATTAAGATGAAAAATCGCAGTTAAGGTATCATTCACACTTTTATGGAAACCACGCATTAAAATAAATAGTAAAGCGTTGGTATATTGATAGACACACAAACACACACAGAAAATTCAAGCTTCCGGGGCAACCCACGGTTGCTTCATCAGGAAAGAGGGAAGGAGAGAGAAAGACTAAAGGATGTGGGTTTTAAGGGAGAGGGTAAGGAGTCATTCCAATCCCGGGAGCGGAAAGACTTACCTTATGGGGAAAAAAGGACGGGTATACACTCGCGCGCACACACACACACACACACACACACACACACACACACACACACACACACACACAAGCAGACATATTTAAAGACAAAGAGTTTGGGCAGAGATGTCAGTCAAGGCAAAGATGATGTTGAATGACAGGTGAGGTATGAGTGGCAGCAACTTGAAATTAGCGGAGATTGAGGCCTGGTGGATAACGGGAAGAGAGGATATATTGAAGGGCAAGTTCCCATCTCCAGAATTCTGAAAGGTTGGTGTTAGTAGGAAGTATCCAGATAACCTGGATGGTGTAACATGTGCTGGTCGTGCACCAAGGCATGTTTAGCCACAGGGTGATCCTCATTACCAACAAACACTGTCTGCCTGTGTCCATTCATGCGAATGGACAGTTTGTTGCTGGTCATTCCCACATAGAAAGCATCACAGTGTAGGCAGGTCAGTTGGTAAATCACGTGGGTACTTCCACACGTGGCTCTGCCTTTGATCGTGTGCAGCTTCCGAGTTACAGGACTGGAGTAGGTGGTGGTGGGAGGGTGCATGGGACAGGTTTTACACCGGGGGCGGTTACAAGGATAGGAGCCAGAGGGTAGGAAAGGTGGTTTGGGGATTTCATAGGGATGAACTAAGAGGTTACGAAGGTTAGGTGGACGGCGGAAAGACACTCTTGGTGGAGTGGGGAGGATTTCATGAGGGATGGGCCTCATTTCAGGGCAGGATTTGAGGAAGTCGTATCCCTGCTGGAGAGCCACATTCAGAGTCTGATCCAGTCCCGGAAAGTATCCTGTCACAAGTGGGGCACTTTTGTGGTTCTTCTGTGGGAGGTTCTGGGTTTGAGGGGATGAGGAAGTGGCTCTGGTTATTTGCTTCTGTACCAGGTCGGGAGGGTAGTTGCGGGATGCGAAAGCTGTTTTCAGGTTGTTGGTGTAATGGTTCAGGGATTCCGGACTGCAGCAGATTCGTTTGCCACGAAGACCTAGGCTGTATGGAAGGGACCGTTTGATGTGGAATGGGTGGCAGCTGTCATAATGGAGGTACTGTTGCTTGTTGGTGGGTTTTATGTGAACGGACGTGTGAAGCTGGCCATTGGACAGATGGAGGTCAACGTCAAGGAAAGTGGCATGGGATTTGGAGTAGGACCAGGTGAATCTGATGGAACCAAAGGAGTTGAGGTTGGAGAGGAAATTTTGGAGTTGTTCTTCACTGTGAGTCCAGATCATGAAGATGTCATCAATAAATCTGTACCAAACTTTGGGTTGGCAGGCCTGGGTGACCAAGAAGGCTTCCTCTAGGGGACCCATGAATAGGTTGGCGTACGAGGGGGCTATTCTGGTACCCATGGCTGTTCCCTTTAATTGTTGGTATGTCTGGCCTTCAAAAGTGAAGAAGTTGTGGGTCAGGATGAAGCTGGCTAAGGTAATGAGGAAAGAGGTTTTAGGTAGGGTGGCAGGTGATGGGCGTGAAGGGAAGTGCTCCATCGCAGCGAGGCCCTGGACGTGCGGAATATTTGTGTATAAAGAAGTGGCATCAATGGTTACAAGGATGGTTTCCGGGGCTAACAGACTGGCTAAGGATTCCAGGCGTTCGAGAAAGTGGTAGGTGTCTTTGATGAAGGATGGGAGACTGCATGTAATGGGTTGAAGGTGTTGATCTACGTAGGCAGAAATATGTTCTGTGGGGGCTTGGTAACCAGCTACAATGGGACGGCCGGGATGATTGGGTTTGTGAATTTTAGGAAGAAGGTAGAAGGTAGGGGTGCGGGGTGTCGGTGGGGTCAGGAGGTTGATGGAGTCAGGTGGAAGGTTTTGTAAGAGGCCTAAGGTTCTGAGGATTCCTTGAAGCTCTGCCTGGACATCAGGAATGGGATTACCTTGGCAAACTTTGTATGTGGTGTTGTCTGAAAGCTGACACAGTCCCTCAGCCACATACTTCCGACGATCAAGTACCACGGTCGTGGAACCCTTGTCCGCCGGAATAATGACGATGGAACGGTCAGCCTTCAGATCACGGGTGGCTTGGGCTTCAGCAGTGGTGATGTTGGGAGTAGGATTAAGGTTTTTTAAGAAGGATTGAGAGGCAAGGCTGGAAGTCAGAAATTACTGGAAGGTTTGGAGAGGGTGATTTTGAGAAGAGGAGGTGGGTCCCACTGTGATGGAGGACGGAACTGTTCCAGGCAGGGTTCAATTTGGATAGTGTCTTGGGGAGTTGGATCATTAGGAGTCGGATTAGGATCACTTTTCTTCGGGGCAAAGTGATATTTCCAGCAGAGAGTAAGAGTGTAGGACAGTAAATCTTTGACGAGGGCTGTTTGGTTGAATCTGGGAGTGGGGATGAAGGTGAGGGCTTTGGATAGGACAGAGGTTTCGAATTGGGAGAGTGGTTTGGAGGAAAGGTTAACTACTGAATTGGGGTGTTATGGTTCCAGATTGTGTTGATTGGAATTTTGAGGTTTTGGAGGGAGTGGAGCTGGAAGTGGGAGATTGAGTAGATGGGAGAGACTGGGTCTGTGTGCAATGAGAGGAGGTTGAGGTTTGCTGGAAAGGTAGTGAAGGGTGAGTGAGTTGCCTTTCCGGAGGTGGGAAACCAGGAGATTGGATAGTTTTTTTAAGGTGGAGGATGGCATGCTGTTCTAATTTGCGGTTGGCCTGTAGGAGGATGCTCTGAACAGCCGGTGTGGATGTGGGAGAGGAAAGATTGAGGACTTTTATTAAGGATAGGAGTTGACGGGTGCGTTCATTGGCTGAGTTGATGTGTGGGTGAAGGATTTGGTGGGTGAGGGCAATAGATTGTTCTGTTTGGAACTGGTATAGGGACTGATGGAAAGAAGGGTTGCAGCCAGAGATGGGAACTTTAAGTGTGAGGCCTTTGGGGGTAATGCCAAATGTCAGACAAGCCTGGGAAAATAAAATATGGGAGTGTAATCTGGGTAGGGCGAAGGCCTGTTTGCGGAGGGAATGTAAATAAAACTTAATGGGGTCGTTGTGGGGGTGTTGTGAGGGTGACATGGTATTACAAGGTGGAAAGTGTAACATGAGGCTGAAATGAAAATAAAAATATATGGGGAGAGATAAAGGTGAACTAGAAAGCAACTGGAGATCTGGTGTGAAAAAAGGCGAAAAAGTATTGGTTAAAGCCGGGCTATGTTGATCCTGTGGTGAACTTGGGTTGGTAGACGACGACGTGCATAAAGGTTAGGTGGTTGTGTTGCAGCCGAAACACGTTAAAGGGTGGAGAAATTCGAGAAAATTTCGAAAAAACTACGTGAAAATGTATTAAAAGGAGTGCTTTGTGGTGGCAGATTATGAAAATGAGGTTAACAATTGTCTGACGAAGAAATAATGACGTTAAATTCTGTGGGAAGCGGCTAAAATGATCAGTGATGTGAGAAAAACGAAAATGGAAATACAGCAAAAGTTATTAGAACTAGCCGAAATGGTTGTTTAATAGGTGAAAGGAACTGTTTGTGAACTAGAAACGGTGGATTTTATAGCAGCGGTAGTGTTGAAAGCGGAAAAAAATTTTTTTGGTTATGGTTTGGAAGTGGGTTACGTATTGAGTATATATCGGCGGGATAAAATTGTATAGCAGATTACGGTAAAAAGGAGAAGGTGAATACAAAGTGAAACTACTGGCAAAAACAGAAAGAGAAAATAAGACGACAGGAAAGATTTAGATATGCAACAGTGACAATAACAAACGTAATTGTTGGGTTCAAATTAATGATATGAATATAATAGATGGAAACATTCCACGTGGGAAAAATTAATCTAAAAACAAAGATGATGAGACTTACCAAACAAAAGCGCTGGCAGGTCGATAGACACACAAACAAACACAAACATACACACAAAATTCTAGCTTTCGCAACCAATGGTTGCTTCGTTAGGAAAGAGGGAAGGAGAGGGAAAGACGAAAGGATGTGGGTTTTAAGGGAGAGGGTAAGGACTCATTTCAATCCCGGGAGCGAAAAGACTTACCTTATGGGGAAAAAACGACGGGTATACACTCGCGCGCGCGCGCGCACACACACACGTATCCATCCGCACATACACAGACACAAGCAGACATTTGTAAAGGCAAAGAGTTTGCGCAGAGGTGTCAGTCGAGGCGGAAGTAAAGAGGCAAAGATGTTGTTGAAAGACAGGTGAGGTGTGAGCCAGGGGGGTGAAACTCCTATAGGGATTTCCGGTAACACGACGTTGGTTTGGTTCCAGGCCACTTGGAGCGCTGCAAGTTTAGCAATTTATAGTCTCGTGTTCCTATTGGATGACGTAGTCTTCCATAATTGTTTTGGTATCGTAGCAAGGTGATCGTGATTTCTCGTTTAAATTGCAGTGTAAGTATAATTTTGGGAGTTTGGCAAGATGGCGCCGATAGAGGAAGTACGTGTAGGCTCGGCTCCCAGTTATGAAGATAAAAGTAATAGTAATTGTAAATTGTGTATCAGAAAAGTTCGTAAAGGAATTCAGTGTAGAACCTGCAAGTACTGGTTTCATGAAAATTGCTGCAAGATCAACTTAAAACTCGTAACTGATGACTATTTGTGGACCTGTGGGCCGTACATAGCAGCCGCGTGTGAAAGTAAATTTTCAAACATTATCAAAAATAAGGACGAAATAATCAGAATGCTACAAACCGATATTGAAGTGCTAGAAGTGAAATACGCTGTCCTCCAAGACCGATATACAGCTCTACAAAACAGTAGTGCTTCGACAGTGTGTGTAGATCGGTGTTATGTACGTCGTGAAAACGTAACCGTCGACGACGCCACATTTATATACAAGAAAGGAAACCCACAAGTGAATAAAGAAGCCTCAACAGTGGACAAAGTTCAGTGCTTGATAAACAGTGATAATTCAAACAACAAAAACAGTGCATCTAAAATTGTAGTAGACGGCAACACGTGTACACAAAACACGCGTGGTTGAGTAAGAAAAAGTTCCGATCGCCTACGTAAACAAACACAACGGAAAAATAACGTAAAAATATTTGGAGACAGTCATGCTCGCAATATTTCGACATGCATGTCGAACTCTGCTCAAGATGGTTCGTGTATATCAGCAATTGTTGAACCAGGAGCAAAATTCGTGAATGTGGTAGAAGACATACACACAATGTGCTAAATTCACGGAAAAAGACTGTATTGCGATAATCGCAGGAGCAAACGATGTTTATTGCAACGAGGCCAGCACTTTCATTAAAAAGCTACTCGTATTGCTGCAGTTATTACAGCATACAAACATAATACTAACAACTGTGCCCGCGAGATGTGACCTGGCAGACTGGTCTTGTGTGAACAGAGAAATTCGTCTAACGAATAGTAAACTGAAACACTTTTGCACTAAGTTTACGAATGTGACACTACTGGATACAGACAGGTATGAGAGACACTGCTTCACAAAGCATGGACTACATCTAAATCAGTTTGGCAAAAATAAACTAGCAGCAGACATTGGAAAAGCTTTTCATGAAATAATAGGCCTAAACAATAACGATCATGAAAGCAGACCAGTCATAGCCCTAACTAAAGAGGGAAACTAGTGAGCTGGGCCAACTCTAGCAGGATTTGGTCCAGTAACAAAAATCTGCAACAAGTAATTAATACACAAACGAAAGTTCACTCAAACAGCAATACAATTAAAGACAAAAGTTAACAGTGTTTCATCAGAACATAAGAGGCCTATACTGCAAGCTGGATCAGTTCACAGCAAATATAGAAGACAAAAGGTATAAACAGTGCCCACATTCTGTGTCTAACAGGGCACCACATCACTGCTGGTATTGAAGTGGTCCCTATTCCCAACTATGTTTTGGCAACGTCTTATTGCAGGAACTATATGGACAAAGGAGGAGTAGCTGTATATGTAAAAAACAATGTCTTGTTCACGGCAATAGATGTACAAAGATTCTGCTTTGAGCTACATTTTGAAGTATGTGCTATAGAGGTGCCAGACACTGTCTCCAGATTAACAGTTGTGGCAGTTTACAGGGCACCATCTGGTAATTTTAAAGTGTTTGTTAAACAATTAGATACTCTTTTGTTGTACCTAAGTAGAAAAAATAGGGACATGGTAGTTGTTGGGGATTTTAACATAGATTTCTTGGTTAATTCTCCCTGCAAGGTGGAGTTTGAAAATCTCATGGGCACGTACAACCTTGTTCCCGTGGTTAGCTCGCCCACCAGAACCACAACCTCTTCCAGTACTCTCATTGATAACGTTTTTGTTGATCAGAGTAAAGTCAACCATATTAACATTGAAATGGTTATAAATGGTCTGTCTGACCATGACGGACAACGAGTTACTTTCAACAGCTTGGGAATTCCTCTGAGTGACACCTCACTTAGATGGAAAACAGTAAGGAAAATAAGTGAGGAAGCTATTCAAACGTTCAGATCATGTCTTCAGCATACTGACTGGACACCTGTTTATCTAGCAGAAACTGCTAATTTTAAATACAATTTATTCACAAATGAGATAGCAGGTACCTTTGAAAGTGTATTTCCAAAAAAGTCATACAGAGTCCAACCTGCCAGGTCTGCAAAAAACCATGGCTCACTAAGGGCATCATAGCTTCCTGTCAGAGAAAAAGACAACTCTACATAGCATCAAAGACCTCTAACAACCCTGCTCAGCTAAAACATTATAAACTCTACTGTAAAATTCTTGCCAAAGTAATTAAAAACTCTAAAAGTATGTGTATAGCATCTGAAATTACTAATTCTGAAAATAAAATTAAAACAATCTGGAATGTGATAAAGAGAGAAACAGGGACTGTAAACTACAACAAAGACAAAAATATTGTTTTAACTGTTGATAACTCAGAGATAACTAATAGTGGGGTCATTCCATATCAAATCACCCAATAAAAAATAAATTTTACACCCACCTCCTTAGATTTTCATGAAATTTGGCTCAAATGGTTCTAATACCATCCTGACAAAACCTGCAATTTTTTTTTTGCTGTATCTCTTACAGTTTTTTTTATAAATTTTTAAAGTTTTTATGTTTTGCGTTTTCTGAACCTTCGGAAATGGTCAGTTTAATTTGTATTCAAAACTTTAAATTTGCTTATCTTAAAAACTCTCTTAGATAACATCATGAATTTTTGCAGCAAGTTTATTTATTATACATATTTGAAGATAAAAATTATGCTATTAAAATATATTAATATTTTCTATGAAAAAAATATATATGTATTTTTTTTCTTTTTTTTTAACGGATGTTTTCTTTTATAAGAATTGCAATATCTCGAGTCTCAGACCTGATAGAATGCTCAAATTTGTTTTAATTTACTCTTAAACATATAGGCTACTTGATAAAACAAAAATAATGATGGCTTTTTAACATTTTTATTAATTATAGTAGATTACATTAGAATTATGTACAAAGATAGTTTACTTACGACACTTATGTATAACCCAACTGATTGCTTGAAACATTGAATTTTTTGAGTAATTTTGTCTTTTTAATAAACATTAATGCTGATTCAAACTGTTTTTCCACTTCATCCAAGAGCTTTCAGTTCTTTTGATACAGTCTTTTTTGAAGTAATACATTCTCCCAGTGCCGCTTGATTGAGGTGCGTCTACTACACAGACTATGTGCTCCATAGGCACTATGCAGGAATCTTCTCTTTCAGGCCAATAAAATGATGCAGCGGGTCCTGAACGATGTAGAAATAGAATTTCTGCATCTTCTTCATCATTGAATATTGTTTTTACCAGTCCAAAGTACCAGTTACCATCATAATTTGCAGCCACATAGCTATTTATGGATGGTTCAACACGAACCCTATCAGAAGAAGAATGGAAAGAAAATACTAAGGAGGGTTTTACACTATCTGTAGTCCTTCTAATTTCAAGGTTGGTTGTTGGAAGTGGTTTGAAGTTATGAAAACTTCTTGTTCCAGGAATGGTTCAGGTTGCGGAAAAACGTTTTTCTACTTTTAACCGTAGCAAATAAGCTTATTTTTTGTCAATAGAGTTAAAATGAATGTTTTCAATATTTTTTTCACAAAACTTGTACACATCAATTGCTGTCATTATTTGTTCTTCATCTGAAATCTGTAGACTGGCTTTCCTTAAAATTCTTTTAATAGTTCCTCCTAGGCCATCACAAATTGACTTCCCATGAGTGTTGGGCCTTCAAATTAAAGTTTCTCAAGTGTTCAGTGAAATTTTTAAAACTGTTTCTATTTTTGTACTGCCCAGCACAACCATCTGTAAAGTAGTGAACTGAGTCACTGTCAGTATGACGTAATGACAGCCACTTTGTAATTTATTTTTGTACAAAGTTAACAAAACCAGTGTCATGTTCTTGGTCATCATTAATAAAACAGTGGTTGGAAACAAAAACATTGTTTTCCTCATTTCTTAGAAAAACTCCAACTGGGTGTAGAGTACAACCACCTCTATTCCAGTGGTAACTTTGGATCTCATTTTGTATAACAAAGGAATAATTTTCACTGAAATCCATCACAATAATTGCTGTTTTGGGTGGTGGGTCTTCTTTCAATCTTTTAAAGGCTGCTGATTGGGATTTTGCTATAAATGAGTGTGGGGTGAGCTTTTCCAATGACCTAACCAATAAAGAAATGTAATCTTCAACACTGATAGACAGGGCAGAAATGATCAAACAGTCTGTGTTAACCCACTGACTGATTACAATTTCTTCTTCTAAATCATAATATTTACTTAGTTTTTCAGTTAAGTACTCAGTTAGTGCAGTATTTGCAGGACAGCTGCCGCAATGATGTAGCATGCAGTTTCGGTTTTCCGTGTTGCACACAAGCATCTTAATTAGGTCTTTATAAGATTCTTCAATTTTCACAGCATCCAGTAATAGTTTAACATTCAGGTGGATACTGCATACACATACAGTGTGTGTGTGCCTGCAGCACCAGCAAGGATACACCATTATAGGTCTCAAGAAACAAAATTTTGAAAATCCTACTTCTACCTTGGGATTCTCCCTTTTGAAAGAATAATAGAGTTCTCTCAAGTTACACAAAATGAAACTTTTTTGCATGTACACATTTTTTGAACACTTACTTTGTCTTTTGTTCCAGGTAGCACCCTGGAACTTTCATCCTTTTCATAAAAATCTGTTACAAGTCTTACTGTATTTTCAGAAAGAGTTTTACCTTTTTTTGGACCAGGAGTTTCCAAAATACCCTTTTCAGATTTTAGCTTTCTAGCTTGTCGCACCATGTACTCACTTACATTAAATTCTTCCATCACTTTACTTAGAGTCCAAGAATCTGGAGCCAAGGTCAGAATCTGGATTTTTCTAGACCTCCCAACAGATGAAATCTTCTCTTTCATAAGAGAAATCATTACATCAAAATCCTTTGCTTTCTCAACCACACTTTTATCTTCTTCGTCATCATCAGAACTTGGTGCATCATTTTAATGCTTTTGAAACCGCCTTTTTTGCAGTCTTTCCAACATTGCTAACCTTCCTTTTAAAATAAGACCCTTTACTTTGTTCTGACAAGCCATGAAGCTTTATCGGTGTTAAACCTAAATTATCAAGAGCAATGCTTGTTTGTACGAGGGATTCATTTCTGGATTCCAATGATTCTAATTCAACCATGACTTCATCATCTGTTTCACTTTCATTGACTTCAACTCTTAATTTTTCCTCACAAAAGTTACAGCATGTTGAGCAAAGCTTTTGTCCAGGTTTTATGCTAATATTTTTTGTCAGTAGTTGTTTAGAAAGATCCAAGCCTACACTTCTCAACGATTTTTTGATGGGCTTTTTGTGTTTTTAGTGGGTCTACACATGTTGTTTGATACTTTCAAAAACATTTAAAAAGTAGTAGCTGTGGTGTGAACATATATTCTTAAATTCACACAGATTAATTCCAGATCGTAAGTGGATCAAATCTTTTTCTTCCTCACTCAATTCTGATACCGGTTGTAACTTTTTTGAAGGTGTGTAGGTTGTTTGGAAACAGTCAGATTTTTTAAATAACCCTACGCTACAGGTTTGAATATCTGACATACTGATTTCACTTTTGGTCTGATTACTGTTCTGGTTACTTTTATAGGATATTGGAAAAGAATCTCTGTAAACTAAGTAACAGTACTTACTGAGAGTTCGAATAAACTTAATAAAATACTATCCAAGCACTATTTAACACTGTAACAATTTTTGTACCTCAAAACACAGGAGTAACAATACAAAATCCAAGTGTACAGTGTTACTCCAAGAAGACAAAAACTTATTTTCGGTGTCTAAGTCACTTGGCATTTTTTATTTTTAAAATATAATTAATATTATTTTAAAAATTAGATAACTGTTAAACAGGTTAAAAAGCCAACATAATTTTTCTTTTATCTAATAGCCTATACAATTAAGAGTATTTTAAAACAAATTTGAGCTTTCAATCAGGTCTGAGACTCTAGATATTGCAGTTTTTGTAAAACTGAACATCCGTTAGCTAAAAAAAATAAAAAACTTATAAATTTTTTTTCATTTGGAAGAATTTAATATATCTTTATGGTAATTTTTTTTAACATTTAGATATAATACACAAACTTATTCCAAAATTTCATACTGATATCTTGAGTATTCTTTAATATACAAATTTTTTTAGTTGTGAGGACACGTTTAAGTTACATTTCCGACTGCTGAAACAAAGCCAAATCTAAAAACTTTATAAATTTATTTAAAAAAAAAACTATAAGAGATAGAGCAAAAAATTTTACAAGTGCTTTCAGGATGATAAAAGAAGTAATTGTACCAAGTTTCATCAAAATCTGACATGGTTGGTGTCAAGGCCTGGGTGACTTGACATGGAATGACCCAGTGAGGAAATTGCTGAAATCTTTAACCAACATTTTTTAACTGTCCCAACACAGATAGGTTGCCATGGTTCTGTAGATAAAGCTGCCTGTATAATGAAAAATAATTTTCCAGAACCTTTCAGTCAAATAAGTGTGCTTCCCATTACTGCCAATGAAATCAAAAAAAATCATACAGTCTTTGAAAAATAAACATTCTGCTGGTATCGACAATATTTCAAGCAAGCTGTTGAAGGCTTGCTGTAGTGAAGTGGCCGAAGTTTTGTCTCACATCTGCAACACATCCATGCTACAAGGAGTGTTTCCAGACAGAATGAAATACTCTGTTGTCAGGCCCCTGTACAAAGCAGGGGATGCTACAAATGTGTCAAACTATCGCCCTATCTCTCTATTAACAACATTTTCAAAAGTCCTAGAAAAAGCTCTGTACAACAGGATTGTGGCACACCTTGGTGACCTGAACATCATTAACAGTCAGCAGTTTGGGTTTCAAAAGGGAGTTTCAATAGATAACGCAATTTTCTCATTCACAAATGATGTTCTACAGTCTATAAACAGCAAGAGGCTGCCAATTGGTGTCTTATGCGACCTATCAAAGGCGTTCGACTGTGTAGATCACCAGATACTCTTCAAGAAGGCCTGTCATTATGGAATTACAAGACCTGTAGGGAACTGGTTAAAATCGTACTTCGAAAATAGGAAGAAGAAGATTATTCTAGATGTTTCAGATAGTGTATCACAATATATAGTGGACTGAGTGGGGAATTGCGCAGCATGGAGTGCCACAGGGATCAGTGCTTGGGCCCTTGCTGTTCCTCATATATGTTAATGACCTGCCTTTATCCATCAATAAGCAGTGTAAATTTACAATGTTCGCTGATGATACGAGCATTGTGGTGGATAATGTGTCAACTACTGACTTAGAATCCGAGGTCAATGATATCCTTAAAGAAGTTCTGGGTTGGTTTAGTATTAACTCCCTTTCAATAAATCTGAAAAAAAACAATTTTATCCAGTTCCAGACAACCCACAAAAACCCAAAAGAAATAGTTATCACACAGAATGATCAGATGATAAAGCAAGTGTACTTATCAAACTTCCTAGGCATATACGTGGACAGTAGGCTGAACTGGGAACATCACGTTCTACAAACACTAAAACGGCTGACGTCAGCAACATTTGCTTTACAAATTTTGTCACGCTTCAATGACATTACCATCTCAAAGTCAGCTTACTTTGGCTATTTTCATTCAGTCATGTGTTATGGCATCATCTTCTGGGGCAATACACCTGCCGCAAAGAAAATCCTCACCGCACAAAAAAGAGCAATAAGAATCATTTGTGGTGTACCCCCACGAACCTCATGTCGAAATCTTTTTAAACGACTTGAAATACTGACAGCAACATCTCAGTACATATATTCACTGATGTGCTTCGTAATAAATAACCCCACTCTGTATGAAACGAATTGCCTACATCATGAACATAACACCAGAAGAAAAGAGGGTTTCCACTGTGAGTTAAAGAACTTGACACTTATTCAGAAGGGGGTAAAGTACGCTGGAACGAAAATTTTCAATTCCCTACCCAACAGCATCAAAAGTATAAGGAGTAGTACATCAGTATTTAAACGTGGCTTGAAAAATTATTTACTTGAGACCTCACTTTATTCACTGGAGGAATTCTTTCAGAGAAATAAGTAAAACCCAGATTGGAAAGATGTTTTTAAATTTTTTGACACTGTTTACTGTTAAACTAATGTAATAATGCCCTAATGTAAAAATTCCTGTTTTTTTCATTTCCATTTTTGGGTCACTTTTAAACCCAAAGTGGGAAGTTTTGATTACTGTTCAAGGTTAAAATAAATGCAATAATGCCCTAAATATGAAACTGCTATCTTCACATTTATGTTGACTAGTTTTTAAGCTAATAAGCATGACTTTTGTGCACTGTTGTTAATACTATAACAATGTCTTTATTCTATGTATTTTATTATGTATATTGACACATTCCACATCTGAGTGACTTGCTCACATGTACAGATCTATGGAACAAGTATATAAATAAATAAATATGTTGCTATTATTCTGCTTAATTTTTGGATGCATTCGTAATATTTGATGGTGTGATGATTCAGTATTTACTTTTTTACTTTTGTTTCATATAAAACACGAGGTTGTATCATCACATTACGTTCTGTGGACTCTTGTATATTTGTTCCTGCAAAGAAATACAATTTCCGTTGCTCAGTTTACTTAAAGGGTAAGTATATTTCATATTTCTGTTAATATTTCCTTTTATTTCATAGAGAATCCCATGCTAGCAGCTTTTGACATAGTTTGTATTCAACTTTCTGAATCCTGTAATGGAATATAATTCTGGCTTTGATTCATCTTCCTTTTTGCCACGAAGTACTCTTAGTGACATAATAAGTATCATTTATTGTGCCGTTTACTACATACCAAATATTGGACGTGTTACAATTGATTCGTAATGCCTTGAGTGTGTTCTATTTCCCGTTTTCGACAGTAAATATTCTGTACAGTACATAACACTCTATCCAGGTAAAAAGTGTTTGTTGCTGTTGTATCGACAAAGGTTGTGTTCTCACATAATAAGACATTTGTTTCGAAGACACACAAAGCAGGTCCTTCAAGCAGTTGAACATTTACACGTATTATTGTGGCAATATCCAATGCAGTAGAAATCTTCTCGCACTTTAATGCTCAACACAATGTAATACAGATTTACAGCTGTAACTGTTACTGATAATGTACAGTTGAATTTGATATCTACCATGGTATCTAGATGCTGAAATATACTGAAATGGTACAATAAGCAGTGTTTCTACCGCCTGACAGCACTGTTTAACAAAGTAGTGTTGTATATAGAATATATTGCAACTACGCTCACGCAGTTATATATAGGTAGTAAAAATGAGAATTTGTTTCGTTTTTTCACTATTTTGTAGCAATAACACATCAGATTAAAAGCCATGATAGCAGTTGTCAATACTTCAGTACAGGATAGATAGCTGCATTTAGACATAAGCTAATATGATTTTTGATAGTGAAATCAATTTCACATTGAGTTTTCTTTAACATTAATCAACGTAAACCATACCTGATCTTTTTTCTCGTTCCTAATTTTTGGTTTGAATAACATTTCAGACATATGAGGATGGATCATACAGGAAGAGAAGAATCCAGTTTGAGATTGAAATTGAAATACTCGTGCAAGTTTCCTGGATGCAGGAGTAGTTATTATGTAAAAATAAATTCCAAACACAAGAATAAACATTTCTATAAATTTCCAGCTGCATCAAAAAGTGAGACTTTAAAGAAGTGGAAATTGATCTGTAATATAGATGAAGGTGTCAACTGTAGTTATTATTATGTGTGTGAGGATCATTTTTATGAAGCATATTTTGTGAACTTTACTAGATACAGGCTAAATCCTGGTGTTATACCAAAGCACATGGAATTGGTGTTGTATCATCCTCCCCCCACCCATCTTTGTTACACTGGTGGTGGTGGTGGTGGTGGCGGTTTCACCACATCGGGTGCAAATATAAGTGTGCAAGAGACAGGTCACAATGCAAAATCTACAGTAATACAACGAAGCAGTCCCCCTTTACAGAGCACAGATGATGGTGAGTGCAGCTTTTTATCCTCACCTGTTTATGATGTTGAAAGTAGTGCAGGTGTAATGGGATCTGGCGTTTCTAAACGTGATTTCACTCCAAGAAAACACAAAATGTATAAATTGCATAGAATTACAGTTTCCAGAGTGTGTAAATTAAAAAAAACAGCTACAGAATGAGACGAATAAATTGAAAATTCTAAAAGAGTTGTATGATGACAGGAAATTTCAGTCAATTGAAGAAGAGTTGAATGATGTGACTAAAACTTTTATTAATAGTCAGTTAAGAAATGCCAATATGCAGCCCACAGCAGTACGGTGGTCTATACAAGATAAGGCATTTGCTTTATCTATTTATAAGCGTAGTCCCCGGTTGTACAGATATTTGGCCACATACTTCTCCCTTCCATCTGTCAGGCTGCTCAAGGGAGTGCTTTCCCACATACCATTTGATACAGGACTTAATCCAGCTTTATTAAACTTTTTAGCAAGGGAAGTAAGTAATATGCATGAAAATGACAAGTATTGTGCTCTACTTTTTGATGAAATGTCTCTGGATGATGGTATGTACTATGATGCACACAAACAGCTATAATCTACGGGTATCAGGACTTAGGGCGTTCACCTGTAGCTGCTAGTCAAGCATTGGTTTTTATGCTGAAAGGCATTCACAGAACTTGGAAACAAGTTCTAGCATATTACTTTACTGTAACCACTTTCCACTACACCCATTTGAAATCACTCATTGTTCACATCATAAGTGAACTACAGAATATTGGGTTCAAAGTGGTTTGTACTGTATGTGACCAGAATGCAACAAACCAAAAGGCCCTTAAGCAACTGTGTGAAGCAAATTTGTTGAAGCCCAGTATATTTCATTTTGTCGTCAATAATCAACCAATTGTTACCATTTATGATGTACCACATCTGCTCAAAAACACTAGAAATGCTTTGATAGATAATAAAATTCAATTTGAACCTCACAAAGCAGCAAAGTTTGAGTACATCAGTACAGTGTTCTTTTTGGATAAAAAACGGCTCAAAACTCTGCCCAAATTAAAAGCACAACACTTTAACTTTTCTGATTCCCATGTCAAAATGAAGGTAAAAGTTGCAGCTGCAATTGAAACATATGTTTCTACTCACACATTACCATCAGAAGCTATACACACAGCTGAGTTTGTGGAAAAGGTAGATAATCTCTTTGATTCACTCAACAATAATGAGCAATATCCCAGGGATGGAAAACAATTTAGGTGTGCTTTATCAGAAAATTCGCCACATTTAGAAATGTGGTATAGCATATTGAGGGAAATAGGCAGCTGGCAAATAATAGACTTAAAAACAGGAAGAAACAAGGCTAATATGTTTAGCTTCATAAAAGGTTGGCAGATTACATTACAGTCTATTATTTTCTTGTGGAAGACCTTGAAAGTGGTTGGCTTTAAGTACTTAAATTTAAAGGCGTTCAATCAAGATGCTTTAGAAAATTTCTTTTGTTGTATAAGACAACATGGTATTGCTAATACAAACCCAACTTGTTTTCAGTTTGTACAAGCTCTGAAGACTTGTGTTGTCAATCATATGATTTTGCCTTTCAAAGCCATGAGTGTAAGTAACTGTGAAAATGATGATTACACTCCCTTGAGCAGTTTGTGTCACTTTTTGGCAGCTAGTGGTAGGAGTGAACATTTAAGTGAATGTGAGATGAAAGACATTGATACACCTGAGCAAATTTATTCTTACTCAGATGGTATCATCGAGTCTGTAGAAGATCAACAATCCTTAGCCTATGTAGCAGGCTATGTACTAAAAGCCATAGATGTACCAGATGATTGTGAAACAAGTAATACCAGTCTCTACTCCTCTGTTGTGACTGAAAATCATTTGTTTACCTCATTTAAAGAGAATAGTGAGGAGCATTCTCATTTGAAATATGCAAGTGAAAGAGTCATGATTTTCCTAAGGGCACTCCATGATCAGCTGTATGAGTATCTAAATAGTCAGGGTCACACAACAAAACTACATGATAATTTAAAAAAAAAAAATTGTTCTGTCTCATACAACAATTTGTAATAAACATGACATTGAAGAGAGACTGAGACTTCTGAAGACAAGTATTCCATTTATAATATACAAGTATTTGAAAGAAAAGAAATTTACAAACAAGAGGAAATTGTGTATGCAACAACTTAAAAAGAAGTTCAAATCATGTTAAAAGACTTTGTATTTGTTTATTATGTGTACAATGAGAGTAAGCTCCCTATACATATACAAATGTTCTTGTATCAAAATCATGCCTTTGACTTGTTATGACAAAATCTGGTAATTCAGCAGGCACATAACTGAACACTTTCTAGACGTGATGATTGGATTCTAAAAGTACAATGAATAAAGTGCTGTCAAGGGGAATTTGTGTAATTTTCAGTAGTGTTCCAAACAGTGTTTTCAAAGAGGAAGTAAATAAATAAAAATGTTAAAAATAAATGTTGTCCCAGTGTCTTCTTTCATTATTTAAACATGATGGGTGTTGCCAAAATAACAGCCAAGTTGGGGAAAAAAAGAAAAAAAATGTTGTGTTGCAGTTCATTTTCTTTGTATGTCTCATTGGCAAAAACATTTTGGCTACATTCATGGAGTGTCTAACTGCTCCGCTCCCAATTTGTTTTTCAGTTTTGTAAAATAGTATTTTGTGTGTTTCATAAATTTATTTGAACTGTGCAGAAGTTCAATTTCAGATGACTGAATATCCATAAATAACAATCAACAGAAAAAATAATAAATCAGATTTTGTAGACTTTACAGAACATCCTTGGTTTGTAGCACAGATTTTTTTGTAAGTGACCTCTTGGTTATCCATTAGCTGTGTAGTTACTTATTTGTGTAACCTACTATTCCACTTTCGATCATGCGAGTGGACATAATGTGCTTTAGGATATGTGGAAACGTAAAAATCATTTATATATGCATGCAATGTCAGATGATTTTTGTCTGCCATGTGCTAAAGCTCGTTTATTTCCATATGATAATGGCCAAAATCGCAATATTGAGTTTTACAAAAAAATTTCACAGCCAAAAGGTGACGTAATTTACGAAAATTTTCACAATGTAAACTGCAGCTACGACTAGTTAATGTTTGTTTTTGATTGAGATTTCTTTTATATATTACTTTGCAAGATCTCAAAAACCTTTATTACTGCACTATGCGGCCCACATTCAAAGATTAAATGAAAAATATTGTCCTCTAATTCGCGTATTTAGAAATAAACATAAGAGATTTTCGCGCCATATTTTTTCGTATTGAAATTCACAGCCAGGCCAAAAGTAGCGCTGGTGTCTTTCTGTGTTTCCGTATAATAATGTGGTCTTTGCACTTCTACTATATTGGTGTTCTGTGGTGTGAGCGGCGGCAACTTGAAATTAGCGGAGGTTGAGGCCTGGCGGATAACGAGAAGAGAGGATATACTGAAGGGCAAGTTCCCATCTCCGGAGTTCTGACAGGTTGGTGTTAGTGCGAAGTATCAAGATAACCCGGACGGTGTAACACTGTGCCAAGATGTGCTGGCCGTGCACCAAGGCATGCTTAGCCAGAGGGTGATCCTCATTACCAACAAACACTGTCTGCCTCTGTCCATTCATGTGAATGGACAGTTTGTTGCTGGTCATTCCCACATAGAAAGCATCACAGTGTAGGCAGGTCAGTTGGTAAATCACGTGGGTGCTTTCACACTTGGCTCTGCCTTTGATAGTGTACACCTTCCAGGTTACAGGACTGGAGTAGGTGGTGGTGGGAGGGTGCATGGGACAGGTTTTACACCGGGGGCGGTTACAAGGGTAGGAGCCAGAGGGTAGGGAAGGTGGTTTGGGGATTTCATAGGGATGAACTAAGAGGTTACGAAGGTTAGGTGGACGGCGGAAAGACACTCTTGGTGGAGTGGGGAGGATTTCATGAAGGATGGTTCTCATTTCAGGGCAGGATTTGAGGAAGTCGTATCCCTGCTGGAGAGCCACATTCAGAGTCTGATCCAGTCCCGGAAAGTATCCTGTCACAAGTGGGGCACTTTTGTGGTTCTTCTGTGGGAGGTTATGGGTTTGAGGGGATGAGGAAGTGGCTCTGGTTATTTGCTTCTGTACCAGGTCGGGAGGGTAGTTGCGGGATGCGAAAGCTGTTTTCAGGTTGTTGGTGTAATGGTTCAGGGATTCCGGACTGCAGCAGATTCGTTTGCCACGAAGACCTAGGCTGTAGGGAAGGGACCGTTTGATGTGGAATGGGTGGCAGCTGTCATAATGGAGGTACTGTTGCTTGTTGGTGGGTTTGATGTGGACGGACGTGTGAAGCTGGCCATTGGACAGATGGAGGTCAACGTCAAGGAAAGTGGCATGGGATTTGGAGTAGGACCAGGTGAATCTGATGGAACCAAAGGAGTTGAGGTTGGAGAGGAAATTCTGGAGTTGTTCTTCACTGTGAGTCCAGATCATGAAGATGTCATCGATAAATCTGTACCAAACTTTGGGTTGGCAGGCCTGGGTGACCAAGAAGGCTTCCTCTAGGGGACCCATGAATAGGTTGGCGTATGAGGGGGCCATCCTGGTACCCATGGCTGTTCCCTTTAATTGTTGGTATGTCTGGCCTTCAAAAGTGAAGAAGTTGTGGGTCAGGATGAAGCTGGCTAAGGTAATGAGGAAAGAGGTTTTAGGTAGGGTGGCAGGTGATGGGCGTGAAAGGAAGTGCTCCATCGCAGCGAGGCCCTGGACGTGCGGAATATTTGTGTGTAAAGAAGTGGCATCAATGGTTACAAGGATGGTTTCCGGGGGTAACAGACTGGCTAAGGATTCCAGGCGTTCGAAAAAAAGTGGTTGGTGTCTCTGATGAAGGATGGGAGACTGCATGTAATGGGTTGAAGGTGTTGATCTACGTAGGCAGAAATACGTTCTGTGGGGGCTTGGTAACCAGCTACAATGGGACGGCCGGGATGATTGGGTTTGTGAATTTTAGGAAGAAGGTAGAAGGTAGGGGTGCGGGGTGTCGGTGGGGTCAGGAGGTTGATGGAGTCAGGTGAAAGGTTTTGTAGGGGGCCTAAGGTTCTGAGGATTCCTAGAAGCTCTGCCTGGACATCAGGAATGGGATTACCTTGGCAAACTTTGTATGTAGTTTTGTCTGAAAGCTGACACAGTCCCTCAGTCACATACTCCCAACGATCAAGTACAACGGTCGTGGAACCCTTGTCCGCCGGAAGAATGAAGATGGATCGGTCAGCCTTCAGATCACGGATAGCCTGGGCTTCAGCAGTGGTGATGTTGGGAGTAGGATTAAGGTTTTTCAAGGATTGAGAGGCAAGGCTGGAAGTGAGAATTTCCTGGAAGGTTTGGAGAGGGTGATTTTGAGGAAGAGTAGGTGGGTGCCGCTGTGACGGAGGCCGGAACTGTTCCAGGCAGGGTTCAATTTGGATAGTGTCTTGGGGAGTTGGATCATTAGGAGTCAGATTAGGATCATTTTTCTTCGTGGCAAAGTGATATTTCCAGCAGAGAGTACGAGTGTAGGACAGTAAATCTTTGACGGGGCTGTTTGGTTGAATCTGGGAGTGGGGCTGAAGGTGAGGCCTTTGGATAGGACAGAGGTTTCGGATTGGGGGAGAGGTTTGGAGGAAAGGTTAACAACTGAATTAGGGTGTTGTGGTTCCAGATTGTGTTGATTGGAATTTTGAGGTTTATATTTACACGTAGTTTTTTCGAAATTTTCCCTAATTTCTCCACTCTTTAACGTGTTTTGGCGGCAACACAACCACCTAACCTTCATGCACGTCGTCGTCTACCAACCCAAGTTCACCAGAGGATCAACATAGCCCGGCTTTAACCAATACTTTTTCACCTTTTTTCACACCAGATCTCCAGTTGCTTTCTAGTTCACCTTTATCTCTCCCCATATATTTTTATTTTCATTTCAGCCTCATGTTACACTTTCCACCTTCTAATACCATGTCACCCTCACAACACCCCCACAACAACCCCATTAAGTTTTATTTACATTCCCTCCGCAAACATGCCTTCGCGCTACCCAGATTACACTCCCATATTTTATTTTCCCAGGCTTGTCTGACATTTGGCATTACCCCCAAAGGCCTCACACTTAAAGTTCCCATCTCTGGCTGCAACCCTTCTTTCCATCAGTCCCTATACCAGTTCCAAACAGAACAATCCATTGCCCTCACCCACCAAATCCTTCACCCACACATCAACTCAGCCAATGAACGCACCCGTCAACTCCTATCCTTAATAAAAGTCCTCAATCTTTCCTCTCCCACATCCACACCGGCTGTTCAGAGCATCCTCCTACAGGCCAACCGCAAATTAGAACAGCATGCCATCCTCCACCTTAAAAAAACTATCCAATCTCCTGGTTTCCCACCTCCGGAAAGGCAACTCACTCACCCTTCACTACCTTTCCAGCAAACCTCAACCTCCTCTCATTGCACACAGACCCAGTCTCTCCCATCTACTCAATCTCCCACTTCAAGCTCCACTCCCTCCAAAACCTCAAAATTCCGATCAACACAATCTGGAACCATAACACCCCAATCCAGTAGTTAACCTTTCCTCCAAACCTCTCTCCCAATTCGAAACCTCTGTCCTATCCAAAGGCCTCACCTTCAGCCCCACTCCCAGATTCAACCAAACAGCCCTCGTCAAAGATTTACTGTCCTACACTCGTACTCTCTGCTGGAAATATCACTTTGCCACGAAGAAAAATGATCCTAATCTGACTCCTAATGATCCAACTCCCCAAGACACTATCCAAATTGAACCCTGCCTGGAACAGTTCCGGCCTCCGTCACAGCGGGACCCACCTACTCTTCCTCAAAATCACCCTCTCCAAACCTTCCAGGAAATTCTCACTTCCAGCCTTGCCTCTCAATCCTTGAAAAACCTTAATCCTACTCCCAACATCACCACTGCTGAAGCCCAGGCTATCCGTGATCTGAAGGCTGACCGATCCATCTTCATTCTTCCGGCGGACAAGGGTTCCACGACCGTCGTACTTGATCGTTGGGAGTATGTGACTGAGGGACTGTGTCAGCTTTCAGACAACACTACATACAAAGTTTGCCAAGGTAATCCCATTCCTGATGTCCAGGCAGAGCTTCTAGGAATCCTCAGAACCTTAGGCCCCCTACAAAACCTTTCACCTGACTCCATCAACCTCCTGACCCCACCGACACCCCGCACCCCTACCTTCTACCTTCTTCCTAAAATTCACAAACCCAATCATCCCGGCCGTCCCATTGTAGCTGGTTACCAAGCCCCCACAGAACGTATTTCTGCCTACGTAGATCAACACCTTCAACCTATTGCATGCAGTCTCCCATCCTTCATCAAAGACACCTACCACTTTCTCGAATGCCTGGAATCCTTAGCCAGTCTGTTAGCCCCGGAAACCATCCTTGTAACCATTGATGCCACTTCTTTATACACAAATATTCCGCACGTCCAGGGCCTCGCTGCGATGGAGCACTTCCTTTCACGTCCATCACCTGCCACCCTACCTAAAACCTCTTTCCTCATTACCTTAGCCAGCTTCATCCTGACCCACCACAACTTCTTCACTTTTGAAGGCCAGACATACCAACAATTAAAGGGAACAGCCATGGGTACCAGGATGGCCCCCTCGTACGCCAACCTATTCATGGGTCCCCTAGAGGAAGCCTTCTTGGTCACCCAGGCCTGCCAACCCAAAGTTTGGTACAGATTTATTGATGACATCTTCATGATCTGGACTCACAGTGAAGAACAACTCCAAAATTTCCTCTCCAACCTCAACTCCTTTGGTTCCATCAGATTCACCTGGTCCTACTCCAAATCCCATGCCACTTTCCTTGACGTTGACCTCCATCTGTCCAATGGCCAGCTTCACACGTCCGTCCACATCAAACCCACCAACAAGCAACAGTACCTCCATTATGACAGCTGCCACCCATTCCACATCAAACGGTCCCTTCCCTACAGCCTAGTTCTTCGTGGCAAACGAATCTGCTCCAGTCCAGAATCCCTGAACCATTACACCAACAATCTGAAAACAGCTTTCGCATCCCGCAACTACCCTCCCGACCTGGTACAGAAGCAAATAACCAGAGCCACTTCCTCATCCCCTCAAACCCAGAACCTCCCGCAGGAGAACCACAAAAGTGCCCCACTTGTGACAGGATACTTTCCGGGACTGGATCAGACTCTGAATGTGGCTCTCCAGCAGGGATACGACTTCCTCAAATCCTGCCCTGAAATGAGAACCATCCTTCATGAAATCCTCCCCACTCCACCAAGAGTGTCTTTCCGCCGTCCACCTAACCTTCGTAACCTCTTAGTTCATCCCTATGAAATCCCCGAACCACCTTTCCTACCCTCTGGCTCCTATCCTTGTAACTGCCCCCCGGTGTAAAACCTGTCCCATGCACCCTCCCACCACCACCTACTCCATTCCTGTAACCCGGAAGGTGTACACAATCAAAGGCAGAGCCACGTGTGAAAGCACCCACGTGATTTACCAACTGACCTGCCTACACTGTGAAGCTTTCTATGTGGGAATGACCAGCAACAAACTGTCCATTCGCATGAATGGACACAGGCAGACAGTGTTTGTTGGTAATGAGGATCACCCTGTGGCTAAACATGCCTTGGTGCACGGCCAGCACATCTTGGCACAGTGTTACACCGTCCGGGTTATCTGGATACTTCCCACTAACACCAACCTGTCAGAACTCCGGAGATGGGAACTTGCCCTTCAGTATATCCTCTCTTCTCGTTATCCGCCAGGCCTCAACCTCCGCTCATTTCAAGTTGCCGCCGCTCATACCTCACCTGTCTTTCAGCAACATCTTTGCCTCTGTACTTCCGCCTCAACTGACATCTCTGCCCAAACTCTTTGCATTTACAAATGTCTGCTTGTGTCTGTGTATGTGCGGATGGATATGGGTGTGTGTACGAGTGTATACCTGTCCTTTTTTCCCCCTAAGCTAAGTCTTTCCGCTCCCGGGATTAGAATGACTCCTTAGCCTCTCCCTTAAAACCCACACATCCTTTCGTCTTTCCCTCTCCTTCCCTCTTTCCTGATGAAGCAACCATTGGTTGCGAAAGCTAGAATTTTGTGTGTATGTTTGTGTGTCTATCGACCTGCCAGCACTTTCGTTTGGTAAGTCACATCATCTTTGTTTTTAGATATATTTTTCCCAAGTGGAATGTTTCCCTCTATTATATATATATGAGAGAGAGAGAGAGAGAGAGAGAGAGAGAGAGAGAGAGAGAGAGAGAGAGTATAAAGGTTTTTAATCACAGAATTATTGCACCTAAAGAATTATCTTTGTTTTTACAAGAAATACTCTTGCAAAGTTAACTGAATTAAAATACCATATCACCCCTAAAACCAAGCACCTATTTCAGAAACGGATCAGACACATTCATAATGACAGTAAGAAAAACATTTATGCTGTTTCAAAACTTAAATCAGGCATACAATAAATGGTTAATTTCTGAGAAATTTCATCAATGAATGTTACTATCTTTCGAATGAAAATAAAGACACTGTAATTGTTACCCACCTATGTAAATAATGACAATATGTTCAGTGAGTCACAGTTGACCTTTATGATCGTTTTTCAGCCAGCCTTATCTTGTACAAGCTGTCAATCCATAGCATTAATTTACTCATCTCAAGATTTTTTGTTTTTTCACATTGACATCAGACTCTGGAAACCACATTATGTGAGAATAATTTAGCGTTTTTTGCAACTTTCAACAGTTTATACATGACTACATAAATACATAAGGTTGTATGTAACAGCACATGGAACTAAAAACAGATATAACTAAGTGCAACATGGTGTTAGATTCACTACAAGAATTTATACATGAATATTAACAATGAAGGCAAATACTGTCCATGTTATAAAAAATGAGAACTCTGCAAATTGTTTTTCCTGTAACAGTGGGGATTCCACAGTAATCTTGGTTACACACTTCACAGAGCAGAATTTGCATGCATAAGCAGTCGAAATTATACTGGAAATTTTAAAAATCAAGTGCGTATTTTCAGTAGGAAAATGAAAATTCTAGCTGTCTTGTGTTAACCTTTCCCAATCTTGCTATGCACACTCAGCAACACCAACATCTGCAACAACCTTGGCCACTTCAGTATCGTCACAATTAGCATCATGTCCCAATCCATTTACTGGGCACCATACACAGTGTGGTCATCACTGATTACTGTCATTGTATATGTATTCTTACTGCAATTCATGTAACTTTGGCCTCTTCAATCTGCTACTGACTTTCAAAGTATTGTATTACAATTACAAATCTTGGGTGCAATTTCCACTGTGAATACATGTTTCAATCTTGTGTGACTTTTAATTTCTGGCAATGCTTTGTGTATCTGAAAAATCGATGTGCAATGTATAGAATGGTTCCAATTTCACATTAAACTCAATTTTTCTGTACAGGTAGCTGGATGAGCCAACTGTCACAATGGAAGAAGGAAAAGTTATACAATGTGCAATAGTTGACAATGAAATGTCAACATGGGTACACCAACAGCAAGGTCTTTAACACCCTCACTAAAACTTTACGAAATGAAGTGTGGATAAATATCGCAAAATTATTAAAACATGAACTGCAAAGAAAAACACAAAGAAATCCCTAAAACATATGCACTGCCCCCCCCCTTACACACACACACACACACACACACAGAGAGAGAGAGAGAGAGATAATGAAAATCACATTGTCAGAACTAAAACTTAAGGAAAAACTGTGGAAACAGTTATAATACCAGTGTCGTTTCAAATCCCTACACAGTTTGCATGCACAAGCATTACAGTGGCATGACCAAGTTGAAATTCGTGTCAGTTGTGAATGATACTTAAGGCATGATGGCTATATATGTTTGCTGGTTCGCATGGCTCTGTTGTGATTAATTCAGTTATAAAATGAAAGCCGAAATTGGGTCGGGTCTAGTAACATGTAGTGACCAGTGTACCTACATCAAAATCAAAACCCTATGTGGAAAGTAAGCAACACTTTGAGGGAGGTATGTGGAATTAGTGCAGTGGATCGTAGTACAAGATCATGGTGGTCTTCTCGTTTCTGTGAAGTTCAGTTAAGCACTGATGACAACCCAAGACATGGACAGCAATAAACTGCAATAGACTACACCTCTCAGTTTGTTAATGAAATTTTGAGAGGGGGTCAGCAAAAAACATGAGGAATAGGCAAATAGGGTCATACGCACCTATGTCAGATCTTTAGAACACGAAGACACAAAAGGAGTTAATGATTAAGTTACACGCTATCGACTGAAGGAAAGAGAGCTAAAAACAGGGACTTGGAGAAAGGACCATAAAGAATGCAATAGAGAAACAGTGGTCCTGAACTAAAGATTAATGTTCTTCGTCATATTGCTATGACAAAAAAAAAGTAAAATGTGGTCGACAGCCCATGCATCGTTAGCTAAAACGGCCAATAACGCAGACGGCAAACATAAATTAAGAATGCAAGTGGTTAAAAAAGGGCATTCCATTAGGAAATGGCAAACCATCAGAGGTTGGGGACAATGGGCCCAAAGCGGTGGTAGATAACCACTTAACAAATGGCGATGGCTAGAAGGACAGTGCCCAATACGCAACCTAGCTAAAATGATTACTCATGGCGAGAGGGGCACAGGGAGAGGTTTAATTCCCTGGAGCTTGTTCCCACGAAGGGAGGACCAGTGGTGATGCGAAAGTGACACCACCTGCTGACAGACGGCAACAAAGAGATCACTGGACAGAGGTACGAGGACTGCAGCCTTGGCAGCAGCTTCAGCGGCCTCGTTTCTTGTCAGACCGCTTTCACGGACCTGTTGCAGCAAGGGACAGATGCTGTGCAGCACAAAGAGGCTCTGAAGGGTACAGAGAGTCAGAGCAGATGACACAATCGAAAAGCCTGTTTTTCCAGATGTACTGCATGGCCTGATACAGGGTGAAGAGCTCTGTTGTAAATACTGAGCAGTGTTCCTGAAGCCGATACAGAAAAATATCTGTGCCAATGACAGAGGCACATCTGACACCACAGTCAGTACCATCAGTGTACACATAGATACTATCGCGAAGGTCAAGAAAATTATGCCGATAGAGCGAGGCTGGAGTAGTGTCCATACGAAGCGAATGAAGGCCAAGGCAAACACAGGCCACTGCACGAAGCCAAGGTGGTGAAGGGTTCACAACTCCTGGAAAAATGGCACATAGCGTGAAGTTAAGCAGCCAGAGCAATAGCTGAAAGTGAACACCAGGAGGCAACAGAGAAGGGGGACGCGCCCCATACTAGCGATCACAGGAGTCATCAAAAAAAAGGAGACACAGGATGAGTGGCCAGACATGGCAGACAAACAGCATGTGCATCTGCTCAGAACGTTACGGCGATATAACAGTGGCAGTTCAGCAGCTTCTGCATACAAACACTCTAACAGAGTAGTATAAAAGGCACCAGCAGATAAACATATGCCACGATGGTGGATGGTATTGAAACAGTGTAATAGGGACAGACGTGCAGATCCATAAACAAAACACACCGTCTAGTTTCGAACAGACAAGGGGCTGGTAAAAATGGAGGTGTGTGGTCCGATCCGCTCCCCAGAAGTATCGCAGAGACACGTAGGACAATGAGGGACCACATAGAGTGGGCAGCCAGGTAAGACACGTGGGAGCACCTATCAAGTTTCCTATTGAGCATGAGCCTGAGGAATTTCGTAGTTTCAACAAATAGAAGAGCAAGAGACCCAAGATGTAAAGACAGTGGAAGACACCAACTGCGTTGCCAGAAAATCACTCAAATGGTTTTGTCACTGGAAATCCAAAATCCACGAGTGAAAAACATCGAGAAATCAATGAAGACGCCACTCAGTGACGCAGGTTTGTGGAGAACTGCAATAGATGGCAAAATCATCAACAAAAAGGGAGCGAGATATGCCCACTGGGAGACAGGCTGTAATACGAATAATGTCAATAGCAAAGAGGACTATGCTCAGGACAGAATCCTGAGGCAAATCGTTTTCCTGGATAAAGGTGTCCAGCAAGGCAGAACCCACACATACCCTGAAAACTCGTATTTTATAAATTCCTGAAGGAAATGGGGCAATGTGGCTATGGAAGCCCCATGTGTAGAGAGTACGAAGGATACCAGTCCTCAAGCAGGTGGTGTAGGTTTTCTCTAAATCAAAAAAAACTTTTCTCAAAAAAAAAACATGGCCACATTCTGCAGAAAACCATTTGTGACATGAGCTGACTATGTGACGAGATGGTCAACTGAGGAACGGCACACTCGAAATCCGCACTGTGCAGTGGTTAGTAAATTCAGAGACTCTAACCATCATACCAGCTGGGCATGAATCATAAGTTCCATCACCTTGTAAACACAGCTGTTGAAGGAAATGGGGTGATAAATAGAAGAAAGTTGTTTTTCCTTACCGGGCTTACGTATGGGTATGACAGTGGCTTCACAACAGTGTCTGGGAAACGTGCCCTCGGCCCAGATGCGATTGTACGTATGGAGAAAATGTTTGCGTGCAAGAGAAAGGTTCTGTGACATCTGAGTGTCTAGCCCTGGGGCAGAAGTTCGAAATGAAGTGAGAGCATTATTGAGATCCCCCACAGTCAAGGCAGCATTATAGCACTCAAGATTCTGAGAAGAGAAGGGTATTGCCCAAGCCTCCTCCACTCGTGTGTGATGGAGGAATACAGGGTTACGGTGGGTGGAGCTCGAAATCTCTGCAAAATAGCTGCCCAAGATGTTAGAGATAGCAATAGGGTCCACATCACATCATCTTCTACGGTCAGGCCGGAAACTGGGGAACGGATCTTGGTCCAGGAGCGCCGTTGTAGGTTGGCCCACATGAGGGATGAGGGAGTGGAACTATTAAAAGAACTAGTACATAAAATCCAGCTAGCTTTTTTGCTATACCGAAGAATGCAACGACACTGTGCATGCAACTGTTTATAACGATTGCAGTTGGCCATCATAGGAGGATGGTTAAAATCCACCAAAGAGGAATTGCAAGGAATGACTGCGACAGTAAGGATAATGTTTCTACCTGGTCATCACAAGTGGGAAAATGTTTGTTGAAGGTCGCCAGGGAGGTCTAAAGCCTCCAGGCGGCCTTAGAAAGCTGTTGTTTGGGTGTGTACACAGGTGGGATAGGAGTCAGCAAACGGCTAGCACACGGGAAATGGTTGCTCGAATATGTGTCAGAGAGAATGAACCACTCGAGACAATGGGCAAGCTGGGCAGTGCAGAAGGAAAGGTTCAAATGGGAATAAGTGTGTGTGGAGTCTCAAAGGAATGTGGGTGCTTTCTTATTAAGGCAGATAAGGTTAAGTTTATTGAGAAGATCAGCCAAGAGGGCACATCTCTGACAGGATCTCTGAGAACACCAAAGGAGATGGTGCGCAATTAAAGTCACCGAGCAGGAGAAAGGGGTGAGAGAGTTGCCCAAAAAGCTGGAGGAAGTCTGCTCTGGTAACACCAAATGACGGAGGGACATAAACAGTAAAAAGGGAAAAGACGAGTGAGGAAAGAAAATGTGGGCTGCAACAGCTTAAAGTCAGGTAGTCAGGGAGATGGTGTAACTATGAACGTTGTCCTGGATGAGCAACATGACTCCCCTATGAGATGGAATGCCATCCTTTGTGGGGGTAGGGGGCCATAAAGAAATTTGAGAACTCAAAGTGGTCTTGAGGACACAATTTTGTTTCCTGGGGGCAGAGAACACGTGGATGCTGTGATCCCAAGAGCAGCCTTAAGTCCTCTTTGTTGGATCTAATGTTGCAAACATTCCACTGGAGGGGTGCCAGGTGATTGTTCACACCTCAGGTCAAACCTCCCAAATACCTGACAGAGAGACAAATCAGCTATTTGGGAAGGTACAGCTCAGGCAATCACCCCACCCTGTGCCTGGCTTGTAAGAGGGATACATGCGAACCCTGCCCGTTGACCTGTGGCTGGGAATTACATTTTACACAGTCACCTGTTATGCATCAGACATGTGGGCCAGCCTTCAGAAGCGCACAGGGAGGAAGAAGTAAAAGAGGAAACTCAAACACTGAAGCAGAGAAAGGGTAGGAGAAGGGGAACGAAGAAAGAAAAAAAGGAACGAAACACATGTTCTGATATCGGCTACTGAAAATGCAGAACACATTTCTGAAAACATCCCACATATGTTCCCCAAGGAAGGGGGAAAAAAGAATAGCAGGAGTACAGACATGCAGCACGGAAGGGAAAAGATGTTGCAAAGTTTGGGGCTCCGTGGTAGCCAAGTACAAACCCACCAACAGCAGCTAGCCCCCCTGGGGAGTCACAATGTATGTCACTTCAGTTTCCAGAATCATAACTGAAAAGTTAAACATGAGAAAAGTTGTAGCCAGATGGGTTCTGCATGATCTGAGAGAAGAGCAGAAAGCAAGTTGCACAAGAATTGTGGAAGAATTGCTTCAGTGCTACCGAACAGAACGACAGTTTCTGAAAAGGACTGTTGCACTTTATGATATCTGGGTGTGAAGTTTTGAGCTAGAACTGAAGTCTCAGTCGCACAATGGAAAAGTTTTAACTCTCCATGCCCGAAAAAATTCCAACACCATCCAAGGTGAAAATGAAGATGATCTTTGCATATGACATGAATGGAATTATAGCTACAAATAGAGTGCCCCAGGGGATGTCTGTAACAGAAGCATACAACAAGCTGTTTCTGCAAAATGTTCTGCACTTGACGTGCTTGCAGCTCGTGTCCTCATTTTGCACCTCACATTGCCTTACCAGTGAGAGAAATGCTCAACAAATATAGATGGGAAATACATCCCTAACCACCATACGGTATTGATATGAGCCCATTAGCCTTTGAATTGTTTCCTAAATTGAAGGAACAACTCCAACAAAAACATTTACAAACAATTTTTACACTTCAAGAGAGGTGACCCGAGTAATCAGACAGCTCAGCTCAACAATACATTTTCCCTATCTGTAACACAGAAATTGTCAAAAGAAGAGAGATAATATTAAGGGCCTGTAAAGGCATTTTGGAAAATAAATTATTTTCTTCGATTCTATCTTACAGTGTGTAGAACTTTTGAATGAATACAGCAGATAACTTTGGTTGGCTCATCTCAGGAACAAAGGGGGTGAGCCAGACATTCTGCAACACACTAAAATCTCCAGCCTAAAAGCTTACACCACAGTCCAGACACTTCGCAAAATTTGAAAACCTTTATCAGTCACCTCGTCATCAGCTAAAAACAGTAGCAGTTTCCTACCTAAACATGTTTCTTCCCATTTATCACCATATAAAATGCAATCAGTTAAAATGTTGCTTATAATGCTTTACACAGCACAGGCATCACAGACTTGGGAGAGGGGAAGGAGGTTTCTATTACTAGAGTAAGAAGCCATGTGTTAATGGACAGTGCCCAATCCAGAGACAGGTAAGGACCACTTCATCCTGCCACAGTGACTGGCAAGAGGAATTACACAGCTGGATAGCTAGCTTCACCAAGCACAGCTTATTGTCTGTCACTGCCGACCACTCCTCCTCTCCCGATTGCATCAATCTCCAACCCACCAGCAAAATGACAGCTTGCTGGCGAGCAGCACATCCTGTCGTGTCTCACTCCCTGCATGTCTACTTGGCTGCTTGGTCTGTCTGTTAATTTTTCTGAATTTCCACATGGCCCGGTACCCAGCTGAATGACACCTGTTGCTTCCCCACTGTCGAAGAAAGCACAGTTGGTCATGTGTCAGCTGGGCCACATTCTGTTCCGGGTAGATGTGCTGCAATGATTGTAGGGCACTAAAGGAATCAGACAGATGAGAAACAGTTTGCCTTTAAAACACCTAATCTGTTCCAGTGCTATGACAATCACATGGAACCCTGCATTAATTACAGCATATTAATGGAGAAGATGAATCCTGAAAATATGGTCAGGGAACACTACTGAACAGCCAAGACAATACTCCACTCCTGTTTGGAACCATCAGTTGCACAAAACTATAGAATTGTAATTTCTAGTTAAAATATGAAAAAAAAAACAGAGCTTGAAACATAAAGTCTGGAACATAGACTTGCTTTTTAATGGACCAAATCTAAAATAACTCTGGGCCTCTGTAACAGCCACAGTAGAGATCTGCTCAGAGCTTGGTGTAAAACTTTAAAACCAGTCACACCCATCTCTAAAAGGAAACCCTTCAAGTTAATTCCACTGGGCCTCGCTGCTCATTGTCAATTACAAAAAATCCATTCCACAGGTTGTGAAACAATGATACTGTACGCATGGACAGTGTGTATAGGCCTGTTGTACCACGAGTTGTCACTTGATGTGAAGCAAGAGCTCAATAGTCTCACTGTGAAGGCTTGATATGGGGCTGGTTCTGAAGACTCCAGTGGTCAGCTGAATTACTTATTGGTGAACCAAGCCCAAAATTTTGAAATAAGAGGGCCATGCAGACCCATACACCGTGCACCTATAATCAGACTGAGATCACACAAAGGCCCAGTAAAATTGGAGCAGACGAGTTTGGTATGCTCCCCATATGAAATGCAATCACATTAATGTCATGTTATAATCAGTCCAGTCTTTACTTCCTGTCAGCTTTACTTAACCTACAGATTCGTTCAATATTAGATGCGAACAACCTACATGGTAATGGAATGTCGTTGATGGAACAAAAATAATTTAATGACTACACGCACGCACACACACACACACACACACACACACACACACACACACACACACACACACACACGCACGCACGCACACACACACACACACACACACACACACACACACACACACACACACACACACACACACACACACACACACACACGCGCAGGAACAACGCACTGGTAAGCTTGTTATGGCCACAGGTTCCATCCAAGCCCAGTAACCATCAACAGCACCTGTACTCCGACAGCTGTCACCCCTTCCATACCAAAATGTCCCTCACATATAGTTTCCCCAACTGTAGACAGCACATCTGCACTAAAAGCAAACCCTTTCTCATTACATGGATGTCTTACTAAGGTCTTCACAAGCAGACGCTATTCCCTAAATCTAGTTCACTGACAGAGTTCCCATGCCATATCCACACACACTGCACTTGCCCACTGAAGCAAGAATTTAGGAAATCTCAACAAAGTGCTTAACACTGTAAAATGATGCAAGATGTAGAATATGTACAAGAACTAAGAGGGAACAATAAGAATGGAACACCAAGAACAAAGTCCTCAAATTAAAAACGGTGTAAGATATGGACATAGTTCTTAGCCCCTTATGTTTAATGTGTACATACAAGAAGCATAGCTGGAAATTTTTTTTTTAAAAGGGCTAAAGAGTGAGAATGAAATTAAGGATGAAAGGACATCAATGATAAGATTCACTGATGGCAATGTGCCCTTGCTAGAAGTGAAGAAGAAATGCAGGATGTTTTGAATGGAATGAACATTCCAATAAGAACAGAATATGGCTTGAGAGTAAATCAAAGAACAAGGAAAGTAATCAGCAGTAACAGAAATGATATTACCAACAAACTTAAGATCAAGATTTGGACCACAAAGTAGACGAAGTTCAGGTAGTCCACTACTTGGAAAGTAAACACATGACAGATGAAGCAAGGAGGACATAAAAAGCAGACCTACACAGGCAAAAAGAGTGTTCCTGACCAAGAGAAGTCAAATATTATTAAACAAAGGTCATAATTTGAGGAAGAAATGTCTGAGAATGTACATCTGGAGCACAGCACAGTATGTTAGTGAATCATGAATTGTACGAAAACTGGAAAAGAAGAGAATTTAAGTGTTTGCTATAGCATAGGAGCAGGCAAGGTTTAGGCTCATGGGCCATGCGACCGAGTGCCAAAGCACTCGGTTTCACTGCACATTTCCCCCACCACCAAGCCATGCTGTCTGAGCACGAGGAGAGGGAAGGGGGGATACTGGGAACTCGTCGCATTTAAATGGCAGTGCAGTCACACTGCATATGACTTTGTTTTATACTTCACATTTCTCAATAAGATAGATCACAAACAAAACAAATTTTCTGTATTATTTATTTATTTTTGATGCACTGAACACATTATATATAATTTTCATATGGTACAAACTGTCAGCATACAGAAGACACAGGCAATTTCACAGTGTTTTGCACACAAGTTGCCAAGTACTCTTGACTTATTTGGTTTCATAAAGAAAGAAAGGTCTTTCACACAAATATGTTGATGGAAATATTGTAGCACTTTTGCAACCTCATTATGGAGACTTGGATACTCTAACTCAGGAAAGCTATATAGATGTCCTGGATTGTTTTAACAAAAAAAGATCAATAAATCTCTAATTACCTTGCGAGTCAATCAGCCACATCTGCATACGCAGAAGCACTTTCAACCGAAACACAAATGTTTTAAAAATAGATGCAAAATTGACAGTGCCCTCAAAACCTTTATAGAAATATCTTTTTAGTTCTTTCAGTGCCACAGTGAATTCTTCAAACCTCCCATTTCCTTGAGCCAATGAACTTAAGGAAATGGACTCTCTTTGTCAGAATGTGTTTCTTCTACAATGGGATTTTCTTTTTAAATGCAACCCCATCAAAACAGAAGGACGTCATCTTGCAATGTCTTACTGTGGGTAGTGTGCAGTTATGTCCACTTGAAATTTTAAGTCTGCAATTCATTCCAGATGTTCTAATTTTCATTCTTGCACTCCTTTTTCCTTTATAAATTAAAGAATAGTGAGTTTTAGATCAAAAAATTGTTTCAGGCATGCCCCTTCACTTTACCAATGTATTTTTGCAGTAATATATGAATTCTTCACAGTCTTCATTCAGTTCCATTGAAAACTGTTGCAAATGACAATGGAATAATGTGTGCAAACTCAGAAATTGTACTATTCATGCCATCAATTTCTTCCAGTGCTCCATACCTGCAAATTTAGCACAAAGTGCTTCTTGATGTACACAAAAATGAATCCTGTCTGTCGATCACTGTCATTTTTTGCTCTTTCATTGTCAACTAGATCTTTAAATTCGTTCTGCACAGTATTGTAATACTTCACAGCAAGTAGGCAGTACCTGTCACTTACGCGAATTGAGAATTCTCGTCACTCTCTTGTGTCATTCTCATTAATTTTTAAAAAATTGTGATGATAGATTGCTAGACTCTCTTTTTGGAAAAATAGCCACTGGACCTGTGAACATCCTTCATATCAAACAAAAATAAGTAAGGGTAAATAGCACTCACACAACAATTATGCCGAACTAAAGAGTTTTGACAACCGAAACCTGCCGCACCGTAATTCTAAACGAAATGTTGCGTTATGCCGGGTACTTCCAAGAAAGACCGAGCAAAGTTGAGTGACAGGCTGGGCGTTGGCTTTGTACACACTGCATGTGTGAAGTTTAGTATGCTGTGGCCAGCCCTGCCACAGTAAGATGTTGAAAATTGTGTGTACTGAGAAGGTAGAAAATGAGGAGGTTCATTGCAAAATTGGTTAAGACAGGAACATACGGAAAAAACAGACAGGAAGAAGGGAGAGATCGATAGGACATGGTCAAGAAATCAGGGGATACCTTCCATGGTGCTAGAGGGAGCTACAAAGGGTAAGAAACATATTGCAAGAGAGAGACTGGAATACATCCAATAAATAATTGAGGACCTAGGGTGCAAGTGCTAATCTGATGTGAGGAATAACACATACAGAACACTCCAGTCAAAGGCTAGAGGAAAATGGCAAACCAGAGGTAAAAGGAATGTCAGGGCAACAGGTAGAGGAAAGAATGGGGGGGGGGGGGGGATAGTAAGAACAGGAGCACTCCAGAAACGATACGTGAATTGGGGCACCAGCACTGATACTGACCCTTCCTGACCCCACACCGTACCATGACCACCACACAACAGAGACAACACAAGGGAAAGACACAAGATGGCAAGGCCAAGACCTCCATAACCAGCACCAACCCCAACCAAAGGACTCCAATTCCAGAGGAAAATTCAAGAACTTAAACCTGGGAGGACAAACCCCTTTCGCAAAGAAAACTGAGGACTGATGTAACCATGTGAGGATCGCCTGTTCGCACTCGGGACAAGGAAGGTGGGAGGGTGTACTTAGTGCGAACGGTCAAAAGTTGTGGGCACTTCAGCAAACTGATCACCATGAGGGGGGCCCCACAACTACAAAGGGCGAATGGCTCATTGCGGAGCAAAAGACCACGAGTGAACCTAGTATGGCCCATATGAAGATTCCCACCGGTAGAGGCAGAGGGAAGAATGCCACATGGTGGGACTGTCCTTGATTGTATGAATTTTATTGGATAGGATGTAGGCCTCCAAGAGTCTAAAAATGATTGGGTTGAGCACAAAGTGATTTGATGTAAAGCCACAAATCTGCCCCAGAGGGGTCATCAAGAATGGGGGTTAGGTGATCAATCCCCCCCCCCCCCCCAAAGCCAGATAATCAGCAAGTTCATTACCTGGAGTACCCACATGGCCAGGAACCTGAAGGAAGTCAACCGAACCGAATGAACAGCATCACCAAGATCGGCAAGAAGACCATGGATGGCAGACACCACTGGGATGGCATGAAAAACACCAAGCGATAGCCTGAAGGCCACTCATTGAGCTTGTACATAACAAAACACAGGTGAGAGAGGACTATTTAATAAAGGAGAGGGCCCAATAGATGTCCATCAATTCTGAAGTAAACACTCCACACATGGCATGAAAGGGATGGTGTTATGTGCCAACAGAAGACGTGGAGGGGTTTTCAGATGATCTGTGGATGTAGAGCCACCAGTGTAAAAAAACAATGGCATCCTGAAACTCCTGTAAGAGTGGTTGGAACAGACAATGGAACACCATTAGAGCAATGGAGGCTTTCGGGAGATAATGTGGGGAAGAGGACAAGGAGGGGAGATGGAAATCGCGGCAGATAAAAGTGAGGCGGAGCCCAACAGGTAAAATCACTTGAGGGTGGGCAGCAAGTGGGTGACGTCCCAAGGGCACAAAAAGAATAGAAGCTGTCATTCAGCAGAGGCCACAGACTAGGAGCTAGCCCAAATATAGAAATCATCCACATACAGAGCAAGATTTACCAATGGTCCAGCAGGGGCCACAAGTCCTTTAATAGCTATGAAAAAAAGAACACTTGACAAGGAGCCCTATGGAAAGCCAGTTTCCGTGGTTTACAAAGAGCTGAGAACAGTGCCAATCTGAACTCTGAATGACAAGTGAGACAGGAATTTGTGAATAAAAATCAGGAGGTGACCCTGAAGACCCCTCTCAAGGAGCCCAAGTATGATGTGATGGTGCCAAGCTGTTGTAGACATTATGTGACAAGATGGTGGCACTCAGAAAAGGCCTGCAGATGACGGAGATCGTCCCTCCCAAAAGCTGCACTGTTAGGGAGAAACAAAGTTCCAAGATTTGAGGACTGAAATGAGCCAACACTCCAACATCCATTCAAGTTAACTTGCAGGAGACACAGGTCATACATTGTCACTGTGGAGGACTGAGGTGTTGAAGCAGCTGGTTATGGATGGAATCATGGGAAGGCACTGAGGGCTGGTTGGTTGGTTTAAAAGAGAGGGCATGGGGCCAAACTACGAAGTCATCAGTCCCTTGTTCCTAATAAAACAATGCCACAAGTGTAAGAATGAAATGGACAAGACAGACAACACAAAACAGAAAGAAAGGAAAAACCACAAGAATGAAGGGAAGGCAATGAACCCTAAATGGAACAAAAGAGGACAAGAAAACAACAGAGATGCTAGAAACAGAAGAGAGTAAAACAGGAAAGCAGATTACAGTGGCTGGCTGACCGCGATAATAAACAGGGAAAGCCAGCCACTCTGCAACACATTAAAACTTCCACATCAAAAGCAATAGGGTAGAGGACACAGAGGGACAAAGGATATGTGCTAAAACCTACATAGAAGTATAAAACCCACTCTCACAGATAAAACGTAAAACTAAAGCTGCTGCTGAGGCATCGGCACCCAACACCGAAGGTAAGGAGCTGGGAAAGTTAAAAGTCCGCTGAAGAGCAGCTACAAGTGGGCAGTCCAGCAAGAGGTGGACAACTGTCATTTGGGAGCCACAGCGACACACAGGTGGGTCCTCGTGACGGAGTAGGTAACCATGCTTTAGCCATGTATGCCCAATGCGGAGCCGGAGAGGACAACTGATTCCCTGTGAGAGGACCGCATGGAAGACTTCCACACATTCGTCGTCTCCTTAATGACATGCAGCTTCTTATGCATACTGCTATGCCGTTCCATCTCCCAAAGCCTGAAAACCCTGTGATATAAGGCAGAACATAGATCAGCTTTGAAGATGCCCATCTCCAGAAGCAGTTTCCGCGTCACCTGTTTGCTGAGGGCCAGAAGAGGTTCCCAACCAGTAAAATGTTCATTATACGATTCCATCTGACAAGGGGTAAAACTTACGTGGGAAGCTTCCACCCACTGTTCCTGGACAAAAAAGGTGTCTAGATAGGAAGCTGATGCCAGTTCAGTCGCAAAATGGGTTGCAAGGTGTGCCACAAGAACTGATGGATTCGTACAATGGCCACCTGGAAGGGCAAGGCCTGGAAGGACAAAGCCTGCAATGGAAGACTGCCATTGACAGCTGTGCAGGGTGTGTAGTGTAGCCCACAACAATGACAAAGGGGCAGAAGAACCTAGAAAGGAGACACTACTTTCCCAACCCACTTGCTTGCTCTGTTTTATTAAGTAAAGGGCTTTCGCACAAAGACGTTTAAAAGTAATAAGACCGAAAGAGGACTGGTGCCACTGAAGATGTTGCAAGGGCCGACAATGAGTATATATGGTAGTGACAATGGCCATGACAACCACGGAACTGGCTGTTTATGAATGGGGCTCATCGAGCATGGAACAGCAATGCCGGCAGCATACGTTATCTTATCAGACAGATCACGAACACCTGCATCAATACAACCTGGCAAAGAAGGCGCAATCACGACCTGGGAGACATATTGAGGACAATCAGCATGATGGAAAGCCCAGCAGCATAACATGGCTAGTGGGAGTGGGAAGATAATGAGAGAATCAATGGGAAGTGGGCACTATCACAGAGGTCAAACCATCAATTGCAGAGAAAGTGCCATATGTGGCACTAAAATAAGTATGGGAACTGGTAATTAAAAAGCACAGGTCATTGTCTGCAAAAAATTTGTCACTTAGGAATGCAAAGAGTATGTGATATGCAAATGGAACAGCTATTTCACAGGATCAGATTAAAACCATATGGTCAGTTGTTAAGGAAGTGTCTGGTCAGCAGCACAAGGTCAATGATATAACATCAATTCATAGTAAAAATATTTCTGTTACTGATAAGTCAGATATACATACAGTATTTAACAATGACTTTCTGAGAATTGCTGGTGAATTAAATAAAAACTTAGTTTCTACAGGGACTCACATAATTCTCTTGCAAAAGGCCTTTCCGAGACTGATGTCTGAAATACTCCTCTGTGATACTGACAAGGGGGAGATTGGGACAATAATTAAATCACTAAAGACTACAGACTCTCATGGATATGATGGAGTACCTAGCAGAATATTTAAGTACTGTGCTGCACATTTTAACACTGTACTTAGCCATATTTGTAATATTTGGTTTAAGAATGGACAGTTTCCTGAATGATTAAAGTACTCAGTAGTAAAGCCACTTCCCTAAATCACTCCAGGCAAATGCCAGGATGGTTCCTCTGAAAGGGCACGGCCGACTTCCTTCCCCATCCTTCCCTAATCCAATGAGACCGATGACCTCACTGTCTGGTCTCCTTCCCCAAACAACCCAACCCAAGTAAAGCCACTGCTCGCCGGTGTTGCCAAGCGGTTCTAGGCGCTTCAGTCTGGAACCGCGCGATTGCTATGGTCGCAGGTTCGAATCCTGCCTCGGGCATTGATGTGTGTGATGTGCTTAGGTTGGTTAGGTTTAAGTAGTTCTAAGTTCTAGGGGACTGATGATCTCAGATGTTAAGTCCCATAGTGCTCAGAGCCAGTAAAGCCACTTTATAAAAAAGGGAGAAAGGGAAAAATGTAGATAATTTCAGACCTATTTCTTTACTATCAGCGTTTGCTCAAGTTATCAAAAATGCTTTGTATGTCAGGATAATTGATCATTCTATTTCACATAATTTGCTATCAAATGTACAGTTCGGTTTAAGAAGTGGTTTAACAACTGAAATTGCTATATTCTCTTTTCTTTGTCAGGTACTGGATGGATTACACAAAAGGTTTCGAACATTACGCGTCTTTTTTGATTTAACTATGTCATTTGATTGTGTTGATCACAAAATATTACTTCACAAGTTGGACCATTACAGAATACAGGGAGTAGCTCACAATTGGTCCACTTCTTACTTTAACAACAGACAGCAAAAGGCCATTATCCACAGTGTTGAGAATGGCTATGATAGGGGGTCTGAGTGGGGCAGGGTCAAATTGGGGGGGGGGGGGGGGAGGATGTACACCAGGGATCAGTACTGGGGCCACTCCTGTTCCTTTTTCATATAAATGGCATGCGCCCTAGTGTAACGTGTGATTCTAAAATATTTCCGTTTGTTGATGACACTAGCTTGGAAGTAAAGGACGTCGTTTGCAACATCAGCACTTTTTCAAATAGTGTAGTTCATGAGACTAGTTCATGGCTTGTAGAAAATAAATTAACACTAAATCACAGTAAGATTCACTTTTTACATTTTCTAACACACAATTCAACAAAACCCAACATTTTAATTTCACAGAATGGGCATATGATTAGCGAAACTGAACAGTTCAAATTTCTTGGTATTTAGATAGATAGTAAACTGCCATGGAAAGCCCATGTTCATGATCTTGTTTGAAGACTTAATGCTCCCATTTTTACTATTTGAACAGTATCTGAAATAAGTGATAGTTTGGCACAAAAAGTGGTCTACTTTGCTTATTTTCATTCATTTACGACATGCAGTATTATATTTAGGAACAGTGTGCGAACACCACCAGAAACCCTCAATTGACTCACCTGGTTCTGAAAGAAAGCATGGGACCCATGCAGGGTTGTGAGTGAGCATCAGTAAAATGAGATTCCTGGATAATGACAAGCTACCAAGTAACAAGAAATAAGTGATTGTAACTCCAGGAGGTGACAGTTCCATTAAGTAAGCATGGAAAAGGGATCCAAATCTGAAGCGAACAGGTGGAGCCAATCATGCTGTCTGGTCCATCCATCACCAACAAGGACTCAATGACATCCATAAATAAGAGGTGGCACCCAGGTTGCAAGGAGGGAGATGGCACCTCCAGGGTCACCAGGGGGGGGGGGGGCAGTCTTGTCCTGAGACCTCTATAGGGTATGGAGGGAGAGATCTGGAACTGAAAGAGAGTAGGCGATCTTGAGGTGCACAGACTGTGGGTCCCTCAGTCGAGTTGTGACACCAGGCCTCCATTCTCGGTGATGCTAGGGTGAGGTGTCCAGACACCCATCACTGGCAGGCACTGCAGAAAAGAAACACTTCTCCGGATGTGGAAAGGGAGTGGTACCCACAGGGGAGGGCATGGAAACAACAGGGGAGGGGGAAAGAGAGTGGGCGAGACTGGGAAAAGAGGAAGGAGGGGGAATGTTAGATCTTATCGACACAGGGTGAAGTCGGTCAAATTTCTGACGAGCCTCAGTTTAGGATAAACAATGAAGGGACTTTTTCTCCTTATAAACCAGGCAATCTGAAGAGTGTAGAGGTTGATGGTTGTAACAATTAGCACACACAGGCAGCGGAACACAGGGGCTTGTCTCATGAAGTGGGTGTCCATATTCACTGCATAGTGGGTTCGCCATACAGCAGGAAGAAATGTGCCCGAAATGCAAGCATCAAAAACACCTTACGGGTGTGAGATGTACAGCTTCAGCCACACCAGTAATATATAACCTCGACATTCTCCAGGAGGGTATCTCTCTCAAATGCAAAAATAAAGGCACCTGTTTCAGTGTGAGCGTCCTTACGACCTATCTGAACACGCTGAACAAAACGAATGTCCCGTCATTCCAAATTGGGCTAGAGTTCCTCATCAATTTGAAGGATAAGGTCCTTATGAAAACTAACTCCCTGACCCATACTCAAAGACTGGCGAGGCGTAATGGACACCAGGATGTTGCTAAGGTGGTCACAAGCATGAAGGGCTCCAGACTGGGTGGCAGAAGAAGTTCTGATCAACAGCAGACCCGATTGCAGCTTAATGAGACTCCATTTTGCCAAACTTGTCTTTTGATGTTTTCCACAAAAAATAATGGCTTGGTGGCAGGGTGTGTGTCCCCATCAGTCCTAGTGCACACCAGGTAGTGGGGAAAGTGAAAGTGTTTCACCTCAAGCTGGTGATCCTGGCCCTCCTGCCAGGGTGTAGCCAGGGAAGGGAATGCCACAGTATCGTAAGAAGCAGCAGTAAATGATCCATTACCAAGTGAAGAGACAGTTGTAGAAGAGCGGACAGTTTTTTTGAGCTTAATATGTTTCATCTGCAAAGCAACCATCCTGATACCACACACTCCAATCAGGTGCTCTCCCCAAGGCCACCACAGCAAGGGCCATCTAGTGCAGCTATCATTGCCCAGAGTTGCAATGTTCCAGAATGACAAGCACCCACTCCTAGACATACATGGGGAGGCAACAGCTCAAGTAACAGAAGTGTTATCCTTGTGTTGTCAGGGGGCTCAACCAAACGGATGCATAACAACCCAACGACAAGGACTGGCTGCACAAGCTGGTGACCTACTGGGGAGGGAGGGGTTGGGAGGCGGGGGGGGGGGTCTATGGCAGGGAAGGAGAGGGGTGAGGGGCAGGGGGATTGGGGGCTCCGGCAGTGAAGGAAGAGGGGAAGTAGTAGGGGGGAAGAGGACTCCACACACTGTAGAGATGCTACGGAGTGAGTTCTTCCCCAAATGGTTAAAACTAGAGAGAGAAAATTCAGAAGTGGAGTTCAAACCCAAAAAGGGGACCAAAAATTCTACAAACACAGGATGAAAAGGAAAAGGTAAGGGAAAAAAACTGGAAGGAACACAAAAAAGTCAGGTGGGTAGCCAGGTTGACATAAGGAACAACATCAAGATGGGGGAAGGATGCGAAGAGGGAAAGGAATGAGGATAGGGAGGAAGGAGCACGAGGAAGGAAATGTAGCCTGGGACGTATGCCATGCATGAACGCACAAAAAAACTGTGAGCCCCTTAGGGAGAAGTGGTACTCTGAGGTGAAGAGCTTGGCACTAGAGAGGAATTTGTGGCATCTACATTGAATCAGTCAATTACTTGTCACCATGCCTGGGAATGGGGAACATCCAACCCACAATCCTTCCCACTCCTTAAGTGGCATTTCATTGCTCACTCAATCCAAACACCATCCTAGTCCATCCTTACATCACAGCTACTCCCAGCCTCTTGCCACATGGGTCATACCACAGTGGAAACCCCACCACAAACAACCCCAGTCACATCCTATTAGAGGCTGGGTCATATGTGAAAGAAGTTGTGACATATATCAACTCTGATGTAATTACTGAACAGCATTCTACATGGGTATGATCACCAACCAACCATCAATCTGAATGAATGGCCACTGCCAAACTGTGGTCAGAGGTGGCCACCCAGAGGCACAACCTGTTGCCGCATGTAACATCATTAAGATCAATGGCATCATATCATTAAGTGATAAGATTTTTAAATATGATTTTATTGTTTCATTCCTTATTTTATCCCTTTTATCACAGACTCTTATATATCTCATTTACTTCATCTCTTCTGCTTGTATACGTGGTTTTTTCTTTTTTTGTCCATTATTCGGAACGATATACAAGAGTAGGTACAGCCGTAACTTTGTGGAATCTCATTTGCGTTTCTTTCTTGTTTCTCTTCACCAAGTTCTTTCAGCTGTTACAGTTAGCTTGATATTTATTAACCTTCTTCTCAATGTCTCTGTCATAGTTAAAACCAATATCACTTCCAAGATACCGTAACTGAAGTGGGATACTTGTTCTAAAACTTTCTCATTTATTACTATTTTCGATCTGATTGGATTCTTTCCTTTGAAGTCATTCTCTGTCTTATTTGCAGATATAGTTACATTGTAATATATTGTATTTTGGCTCAATCTAAATACTGCTCTTTGTTCATTATATTCTGTTTTCTGTATAATTACCTGCTCATCAGAATAGAACAGGGTATTGGATGGTAAGTAAGATCCAATTTTAATTCCTAAGTGTATTTCATCTTTCCACTTCATAACTAGGTCATCACTATATGAATTAAATAAAGTGGGTGATAGAATGCACCCTTGTTGAACACCTTGATTTACTAAAATTTCATCTGACATTTCCAAACCTGAACTTATAACTACTTCTTTATTTTTGTGTAAACTCTTTATGGTATTAATAAGATGTTTGGAAAACCTTTTATTTCCAATATTTTCCACAAAAGGGGTCTTTTTACCTTATCAAAGGCGTTTTCATAATCAACAAATGTTAAATTCATTTCTAAGCCAAATTCCCAACATTTTCCAATAATTTGTCTTATTATAAATATATTGTCATTACATGACCATTCTCCTTTCTAAGCCCTGATTGTTCTGCTGAGATCATTGCATCAGAGAGAGACTGTGGCCTTTGTTTAAGAATTTTCCCAAAAATTTTATATCCTGCATTTAGTAAACTTGTTCCTCTATAATTTCCTGTGTCTTTCCTATTGTCTTTTTTAAATATAGAAATAACTTTAGCTGTGTTCCATTCTTCAGGTACAGAACAGTTCTCCAAACACACATTTAAAAAAATGGAGGAAGCAGAAGTCTAGAATCATTCTTCCATATCTGATTAATTTGGGATTAATGCCTTCTAGGCCAGTAGCTTTTCTATTTTTTGTTACATTTAAGGCTGCTTTTGATTCTTTTATGTCTATTTTATCTACAGAGTTGCTATCAGTTTTTATAGAATAACTTCCTTCACTATCTTCATCATACCACATATTTCTGTGATGGTGTATCCACTGATATTCTGTCATTATATTAATGGTTTCTCTGTTTTACTCATATGCTTCATAAGTTTAAAGGCTATATTCTGTCTTCCATGAACATCATGTTCAACATTAGCTATGAATCTTTCCCAGTATTCTCTATGGTATCTTTTTATTAAATTCTTTGTTTTATTTCTTTTCTGTTTATATATTTCCCAGGTTTCATTTGTTCTTGTTTGTAAACAGGTATTTTAAACATTTTGTTTTTCTTTTATATTGTTAGCTATTTCTATGTTGAATATTTTCAGGCCCCTTTCCCAGTTTGATACTTTACTTTTCCCTTGTGCCTCATTAGCTATTTTCAGCATTACTGTGTAAGTCTTTGTTGATACAAGTTCCTTATGCCTTCTTCCTGCGCAAGATGAACTTTATATTTCAAGTTTTGGCTTTGCATTTTCTTTACATTTGTTTGTTACCTCCATCTTGCCCACATTTCAATCTTTAAAGTAACTAGAAAGTGATAAAAGCCTATATTATTTCCGCAAAACACACAATGTAGTAAAATCTCTTAATGTCTTGCATTTTCATTTAAAGTTATTTCATAAAATGTGCCTACTGTATCTACTATTAGTACTTTTGCAATTCTTGCATGTAAGTCTCCCAATATTTAAAATTATTAGTTTTATTATATTTATTTACTTGCTTTTGCAGCTCTTCATAAAATATTTCAGAATCTTCGTGCTTTCCTTCTTCGGGTGCATATACTCCTACAACATACAAATGTCCTCTATCAATTCTGAATCTAAAAATTACTATCCTTTCATATATGTAGTCATAAAAATTTATTTTTCTTTTCCAGTTTTCATCTGTAAGAATGCCTACTGCACTCATTGCTTGTTTTGTTTGTTCAATTTCACTGTATATTAATGTATAATTATTTAGCACTACTCATGATGTATCAAGGACGGTGAGTCACATATAGGCAAAACAGAAAGACTGTTAGGCAAGTCAGCTTTCATCCAAAAGGCCTTCTTCCAAATTACGTAAGATACACACATAAACACAACACACATACAAGACCACTGTCTCTGGTTGTCGTGTGTGTGTGTGTGTGTGTGTGTGTGTGTGTGTGTGTAAGAGTAGCTCTCCATCCTTTTCATAATACTGTCATTACTCCACCCTGGATTTTGTATAATTATTTAAATCCTTTGTTCCTCTCTGTTTCTTCTTTGTTTCTGTTATTACAGCAATGTTTAAATTTCTTTGTTTGAAGTTTTCTGTAAGCTCTGTATTAAAACCTGTCATATTCCAAGTACCTAACACAAAGTCATTTTTGTTTATCACAGCCTTGTCATTGACTTTGAGAACTATCCATCTTATTCCTTGGAGACATGAGTTAAGTTTATATATATGGATGGGTAACCAGCCCACCACACAACACCTACCCTGTGGGACTGTTTTAAATCAAGAGTACCTTCTCCTAGATAGAATACTAACCAGGGCTTAAGAGATCTACCTCCCCTTTTCCTCTCTGTTAATTAAACCCCAACAGAGATGGTTGCTGCCCCTGCTCTTCAAGTCATTATACAGAGTACCTCATTGACCATTGCAGTCATTGGCCTAACCCTGGCAAGAATCAATACAATCAAGAGAAAGAAGCAAGCAGAAGTGTGAGAGGGGTAAGAGGGTGAATGTGGGTGAAATTCTCAAGTTAATAAAATCTTTGGAAAGAGAACAATGATGACAACACAGTAAACCAATGACAAATATAAAAGAGTAAGAATAATTAAAAAGATGGGATGGGCAGGAGCCAAGTTGGACCACCGAGCAAGCATAGCCATGAGCCCCCTGGGTCACAGCACGCTTCCCTATAATCTCTCAAGCAGCCACTGTGAGCAACGTGCCCTACCTCACATAAAGGAGTAGAAACCACACTCACAGGTAAAACACAAAACCAAGTCAAACAGTTGGCATCATCTGCTAGCACCAGAGGCAGTGTATCAGCAAGTTTAAGGTTTCGCTTAAGGTGGCCAAATTGGGGCAGTCTGGTGTGATGTGAGCCACCATCAGACAGGCACCACACAAACAGTGGGGTGGATCTTCATGCTGTAAGACACGGCCAACATCAGCCGAGTCTGGTCAATGCGAAGGTAACAGAATTTTAGGTTCCCTGCGAGAAGCATGAGGGGAAGATTGCTGCATGGTCGTGGTCCCCTTTACTGCTCACACTTTGTTTGGGAAGAAGATGGCACACCAACCTATGATCCAAGCCTCCAACAACTGACAAAATAGAGTTGACTGAAAGTTTGGTTCCAGTAGCCCCATCTCCAAAATGGCATCCTGATAGCCAACTTGGCCAAATGTCACCAGGTTTGTTCCTTGGGATCTCAATGTGACCTAGGGTCAAGACAAATAAGACTGACTGTCCACCTCGATGGAGATAAGAAAGGAGATCCTGGACAGTGTAACAAATGGATGTCAAGAGTAGCACTGATCGACAGCCTGAAGACTAATCATGGAGTCATTGTTGATTAAGAATGTCTCACCAGTGCAAGAACAAAAATGTTTGAGAGCTCGAGCAATGGCCACTAATTCTGCAGTGAAGACACTGTATCCATTCAGCAGGTAGAGTTGTTCTTGTACCTTGGAAGTGTGTAAGCAAAACTAGTTTGTCTGTCATCTGTAGAGCTGTCGGTAAGTCAGTATACACAAGTTCTGAACCTAGAACTGCATTAAGAATGGTCTGGAACAGGTGGAGAAAAACCAAGAGGTCAATAGTCTTTCAGTCCAAAGAATAAAATAGATCTGAGGATGGGATGCACTCCCTGGGGGCGGACACAATTGCTACCTAACAAGAGGTGACAGTGGAGGAAGCTGGAGTTCACAGCAGACGCTGCATGTTAACTGTAATCTTGATTCCATTCCTGGGTTGTTGATGTGGGTGGTGGGTCTCCCAACTAGGGAAAAAGAAATGTTATTTTAGCTGCTCGAGGAGTAATGAATGTGTATCAAACAGTTGAACAGTAATTATCAGCACCTGATCTGCAGTGGACGGACCCAAGCCTCTGCGAGTTGGCTGTTCAGATCACCAGTCCATAAACAGCACCTGTGGCAACTTAATTCCCGCAATGGTGTATCAGGTCCAGCATCCACTATGCTGAAGGCAATGTCGAGACATATGCCAGATTCTCCTAACCAAAATGGGACAGGATAAGAGCATTGTTAAGCTGCGAAAGTGTAGAGTGGTCTGCACTTTAGCTGCTGTTTACTGAGGCAGCGAAGAGTGCTGAGGTGTGACCAGTAAGTTCACTTAAGTTGATGAAGATGTGGAAGTCGCATCAACCAAGCATCAACGAGCAGTCTACCAAAGCAATAGGACCCCACCACATCACGCAATTGGTCATCGAGATAGTGTTTCAGTTGAGTATGATGGCAACAGTAGTGGACATTTCTTGGCGACTGAAAACCAGAAGTTATGGGTGAGGGCCAAGGGCTGCACCTTCTGTATGGCACCCTGCAGTTTACATTCAGCAACACTCTCAGTGGAGGAGCAATAGTAAACTCAGTGGTCTTCAGCATACAAGGAGGGTGACACTGAAGACTCCACAAGAACAGTTACACCATTAATAGCCACTAGAAAAATGGGCACACACAACACAGAGTTCCAGGGGGTACTATGGGAAGCACCTACTTAAACACACGAAGTACAGTGTGACGATAAGTTCTGGACAATAACTGGAGGGCCAGCACTGGAGACCCCACACACGTAGGGTAATGATAATGCGATGACACCATGTGGTGTCATAAGCCTATTGCAAGTGGAAGAAGACAGTGACAAGGTGTTGAGGCGAGGCAAAAGCTGATGGATGGCAGACCAAATTGTCAGCAGAAGAATGGCCTTGGCATAAACTGTCCTACAATGGAGCCAAAAGACCCCAATACAGGTACTGGCTCATCATATGTTTGAGCAACTCGTAGAGAACATTACTGAGAATAATTGGGACACAGTTCTCATCTCAAGGGCTGTTTACCTGGTTTCAGTACCAGAACAATCACTCTTTCTCACCACAGAATAGGAACTCATCCTCACTCCAGATACAGCTGAAAATGGCAAGGACGTGACATTGGCAATCCACTGATAGGTGTTTGAGCATTTGGCTGTGGATGCAGTCTGGCCCCGGTGCCGTGTCTCGGCGAAGGGCTAGAGCACTTAGAAATTCCCACGTGCTAAACAGAGCATTATATGATGACAGGTGAAGTGTAACGAAAGGTAAGTGAACTAGTTCCATCCACTGCTTGAGGATGTTAAATGCAGGCTGACAATTCTCAGACACAGAGGCCCGAGCATGACACAAAGCAAAATGTACAGCGACAATATCTGGGTCAACATAGACAACAGCATTCATTGTGAGGAACAGGTGTCCACAGACATGACAAAACTTTGCCCGAACCTATGAAGGAGGGGTATGCAGTCAAATGGTAGTAACACACAATTTCCAGCAGTCTTCTTCCTGTCATTTTATTTGGTGGTGACCCAAGCACAGAGCTGTTTAAAAGCAATGAGGTTCTCCATTGCTGGATGTCACTTATGGCATTGAAGAGTCCTCTGCAATCTCTACTGGCCACAGCAGTTTCAGAAATCCAGCAACATACATTATTCTGATGGGAGTTCCCTAGGAATAGAAGATCCCTAGGTCTATTGCCGATAGAATGACTGCTCACAAGAACAGCCACAGTCTTATCGAGTGACACATGCCTACAGCATACAGAGTCAATAATGTTTGTGGAAACTCCACTCAACACTCTGTCACAGTTCAAATAGCTCTGATAGCCATGGAAGGGGTGGGGTGGGGGAGGGGCGGGTTGGAGTTTGCAATACTGAGAAGTAGGAATGTCTGTACTCTGGACACATGCATCAATACGCCTGTGTGGCAGGATGCTAAGGATGATGTCAGAGGCAAAGGCAAGTGACTGTTACTGAGAGAAGGACACGATGATCAGAAAGTGATCACTGTCATATGGAAAATGATCACTGTCACACAGATCATCGTGGGGGTGGAGGTGAGAAGACCAGGGCTGAAAACGAAAGATCAATGGCAAATAATATCCATATGTCACATTGAAGTGTATTGGGGCACCAGTATTCAAGCAAAGTTTTGATAGCTTTTCTGCGGCCAGTGGTCATGGTTCCCCCTCCCAAGGGGTTGTGGGCACTGAATGCACCCAAAATGAGGAAGAGTGGTAGGGGTGGAGGACTGATAAATTAGTGCAGACAAGGAGGTATGTGATACTTCACCATCAGGAGGGAGATACACGTTACTGACTGTAAAATCCAGAGACGTGCTCACAAGAACAGCCACAGTCTTATCAAGTGACATGTCTGCAGCAGATAGAGTCACTCCACTCGATACTCTGTCACAGTTCAAATAACTCTGATAGCCATGGAAGGGGTGGGGTGGGGTGGGGGAGCGGCAGGTTGGAGTTTGCAATACTGAGAAGTAGGAAAACGAATAACAGATGTCATAACTTGTCCAGGTGGTAGAAAAAACCACTGCAGTTCCACTGGAGGATCACACCATTTGTATCCCATGTGGGCGTAAAGGGACCGACAAGGAAGGTCTTACCCCGGGTTGCCTGCTGCCACTGCTTATGAGGATACAGCATCAATACATATCAGTTCCAATGCATGTTGTGCATGAGTGGGGGGGGGGGAGGGGGGGAGCCTCTGGTGCCCCATGGCTGCCTTCGATATAGGATTGGAATTTGTAGTGTCTGGTGGGCTGGGGACTGCCGGAACCTCCTTTGTCTTTGAAGTAAACTCCTGTGACCAGCAACCTGTGGCTCCTACAGTCATTGGCTGGTACCCAGTTGCAGATCAGCAGAATCCTGGGAAAGAAGCATCCCGAGGGACTTGTTCCTGGTGAGAGAGATGCGGGAGAAGGGCGCTGCTTCTCAAGCTGGGCATTAGAGACCAGCGGGCCTCGTGGATGGGAAGTCAACACTCCTAAAGTGGGTGTGGGGGGAAAGTAGGGGGAGGACCCCAACAACCATGGGAGGAGGTGTAGTTGAGGGGACAGAAAGGTCTAACATGAACGGCATTTCTCCTGTACATGAAGCACCACATGGGAGAGGGAACATATGGTTTCACATCACACTGATACTTTATCTCTTTGATCTTTTCACGAAACAAGCAACCTTCAAAGGCCAAGATGAAGGCTCTAGTATCAACCCTATTTCAGTTTGGTCCTACAGGACACTGAGGAAAAAATGTACACCCCATTGCTGCAAATTGGCATGTAACTTGTTATCAATTTGAAAAATGAGGTCACAGTGGGAGATGACTTCCTGTACCATACTGAGACTGTTATTTGGAGTGATAATTACAAGAATGTCACCAAGGTTTTTACAGGCAAGCAGCACCCACAACTGAGCATTTGATGTCCTTTTAATCAGAATTGAATCACTTTTCATTTCCGAAATCACTGCTACTTTCCCAAATCAGCCCTCAAGGTTCTTAACAATGAATAATGGCTATGTTGCTGAAAAGGAATCCACATTGGTCCTAGAGAAAACTAAGTATTGTGGAAAGCATCGCCCCCGCCCCAGTCTCTTAATCTTATGTTCCTCCTATGGCATAGCCACCAGGGAAGGAAACACTGTGGGGTCATCTCTCTCTGCATTTTAATAATCATTTCCTTCAGAAGATACCGCTGGGATTACATGGCCTCACCAGCACATCCCATCCATTGTCCACACTTCAAAACTCCTGTCTCCCAGTGCTCACTAATCCAGCACAACTCCTCACCACAATCGATCCGCAATTCCCGTACTTAAATCAGTTCAGTGAGTTGTTATCTTTATTATTTAAATTATGTAAATTACTTGTTTATTTTAATCATGGAGTGTTGTTAGCAGATATTCACCAACCTTTGGTTCATTTATCACAGCTTATATGCAATCACTTTACCTCCATTCTTTCAGACTGTTTGCTGTAGACTCCATCATGATGGAGAGTGTTAAAACTTGTCATTCTGTAAACGACAAGAGCAACTGTTAGTTGAAATAAACTGTGATTAACTTGTTAATTGTTCTAACAAAAATTTGATGTAATGTGCCATGCCATGCAGCACTTATAACGGTCTGCAATTATTTAGAATAAATCTAAGCCATGACCTCTGCTCTAAAACCACTCATAGACAAAGCACTATATTCATATTAAATGCTGCATGCGCCCAGCACGGACACTGAAGTTCATCTACAAGGTAATTAAAACCTCATTGAAGAGAGCAAGTGGCGACTAAGAAATAAATATCAACCATGATGACAGTGCCTTATTACTAAAAATGTCACACTTGCTTGATTAATATGTTATAAAACAGCCATGTTATCCTGGGCTGTAATTCATCCCTTGAAAGTAACAACAGTAACCTACTCATTTCAGTCACACCTAAACGTTTAATTAAGAAAGCAAATAGTCATACACCTCAGCTCCCTTAATAAACATGATCCGCTGAAAACAAAGATGGTCCATCAGACCTATGTTTCTCAAATCACCTGCTCATACCACCAGGACTCTGCACTGTCGCAACTGCCACTAATATTCTTTTTGTAGTGAGCAAAGATTTGGGTACTGCCCCAAATGCAGTAGTTCAGTCTGTACTGCTTGCATCAGACGATGTCTGGGGAGAAAAGTTATTCAATCACAGATTTAGTTTTGGTTTCATTTTTGTTCTACTGCTTCTACAGTATACTGCCAATCATATTCACTTCGGACTGGCTAATCTTCAACAGTATACTTTCATGAATGTGTCTCAGTGTAAGCACTAAATTTCAAAACAGAGGGAATGTGCTATTTTAATGCCCTATTCACAACAAATCCCTTAGATAATAACATATTGATTTGGGCCCCCTACAGCCAGGCTTTTGGCACCTGTACTAAAGGTATGTTGCGAGTACTGTTGAAAGTGGTAAAACAATAAAACATTTAACAAGAACTAAAAGATAACAATCCATTAATAACCATGTGCATGAACACACTAGAATTTGCTTCTGCCTTTTCATCCAAACAGAAAATGCACTAAGTTAAAATGTGGCATCCAGTGATTCTTACACCGCAGGCTTCACAGACTTGGTTGAGGGAGTCTTCTGCTGGAGTGTGAGTGTTAACAATCAGAGGCGGGTCAGAATGACTTCATCCCATCAGAATGACAGGTATGAGGAATGTCATGGCAGGATAGTTGATTACACAAACTGAAGCTTACTTCCTACTGCCACCCACATCTCCACCCTAAGTTGCATAGTTCTCTGACTCGATAGTGAAATAACACCCCATAGGCCCTATGGCAATGTCACATTGTTTTTCTGTAGACCTGTTTACCTGCTTTGTCTTTTTCCTGTATCTCAACACGTCCTGGTACACAACAGAGTGATACATACTTCTCCTGCTATAAAAGTAGGCATTTTGTATGCTGGGTTCATCTGCTGCAACATTTGTACATCACTAAGGGAATATGAGCAGGTAAGAAACTTTTTCCTTCGTATGACACTTCAACTGTCCGTTGCTTTTAGGATCACATGTAGTTCTGCACTAAATTCAGTGTAAGACATGGTTGGAAAGATGACTGAATAGCCAAGGGAGTCCTCTCATTTTTGATCCGTAGGTGTATACTACATTAATATTTTGCTACATATCAGATTTACTGAAAGCATCTACCTTGTGCCATGTATTAATATTTTCAAATATTGCATTAGCTACCTTTTCAGCAAGAATGACAAAACTTTCACTTTCTGATAAGGCTAGTGGAAAAATCATTCTCCCCCCCCTCCCCCCCCAGAAAACACTGAGGTCACAGACTAGGACCCTATAGTGTCTGGTTCCAAATGCCTAAGGCTATTTGGTCCACACTGCTTTCTTCCATGCTGGTAATGTAGAAACCATGAACTTTTTGTATCTGCTGTTCCATAATGTTGTTAACTTTTGGACAAGCACATCAAGATTCACCAACAAATCCTTAGCTAAGTCACAAAATATTCCCAATAGGAATAATTTCTTATTTATTGGTATCAGCATATCATTTGTCAACGCAAATGTAGCATGTTCAACTGACTATCCTTTTTGCAATATAAACTGTTTGCCACTGGGTATTTTGCTGTATAATAAGTGTCTATAAAAGCGTGTTCTACATGATCTTTCAAATATACTGGCAATTACGAGACATGTCAGTAAATTTATAATATTGTTTTTATCAGCTTTTTGTGAAGTTGCTTGACAGCAAAATATTTAAGGCTAGCTGGAGAAATACCACTATGAAAAGATTTATTACATAAGTAAGTTAATGTAGTGTGAAGTTCACCGAAACATCATTTGATTATTTTACTACCGGTACCGTAACTGAACTTTTCGTCACCAGTTCTTGACTTCGGTTAAAGAGTGTGGATGTACACATGTATATACAAATGCAAATGCATGCAATAATTATTCCAAAGCACCATGTGATACTACTATAAGACTTTTCCTTCAACAAGTCTCATCACACAGTCCCAAACATGAAGTAAGTTGTTAGGGATTGGAAATGAAAGCACATTTCAAATAACTTGAGAAATTTTCATTCTTTTCTCACAAAGTATAATTGATGAGTCTCCTGAGTACATAATCACAGTTCTCGTGAGTGGTACGCTGAAAGTGACTCATTACCCAACGTGGCCACATGGTATAATCACGAACAGAAGTTTTGGTGTCATAAAATACACGAGGAATAAATCGCATCCTTTTGCTGGAAAAAGAAGGATAACTAAGGTTTGATGTACTGTTGGCAGCAAGGTCATTAGAGAAGGAACACCAGCTCAGATTGCAAAGGAAAAGTCATGTCCTCTTCAAAGGAACTACACCAACATTTGCCTTAAGTGATTCAGGGAAACAATGAAAAACGTAAATTGATGTGGGTGTCTGGAGGGAGGGAGGGATGGGGCGGTAGGGAGGGAGGGGGGGGGGGCAGGGACTTTAAATGCTGCCATTATGTGAGTCCAGTGTCATACCACTGTGCTACCTCACTCATTTTGTTACTGTCTAGTGCTTCAACTTATCTGAATGGAAAGGTTTGTACAGCTGTGAGACTGCAAAGACCATACAGTTCAGTGTCACTCATCATTGAAGCAGAAGTCCAAGACTCAATCGCTGGTAATTATGTTGAATTTTTCTGCCTTGGGAAACTAGAATGGGATCCAATAAATGTTTTAAGCTAAATGAAAAGTGTTACAAAAATAAGGCCATAAATCAAAAGGCTTCTCCTGACCATGTCATACATAATTTGTTTTCTAACACCAATTTTAGTCCCCACTGATAGCTACCAAGAGGAAGCCATGGATGGAGCCCTTGAGTACATCCCATGAAGTTAACTGCAATGCTGTAGTGAACTTAATTATTCTTTAATATACAGAAAAACTTTAGAAAGTAAATAAACTTTACATGAGCTATGTTTCTAGTGCAAAGTACATACTGTTTATCTACTTACTGACAAAGCAGTTATAAGTGTGAACACAAGGTAAAGAATAAAGGGAAGTTGCAACATCAGATAATTCTACAGGACAGCAACTTATGCCTTTACATACTGAAAAGAATCTATTACTATTAAAAATTATCCAAACTGGGAATGGTCAGACCCCACTCCCTTATTTAGATAAGGGAACTGTTCATTTTCTGAACATACTAGGATAGTGTAACTAAATATGAGGTCATTTGAAGCAACCCAAACCCCTACAGAACATTTCCAAGACAACCTGAAGTTGTAATTTGCATATCTGCTTGAAACAGTGCAGCACTATTCACTTTCTCTTGAAGTGTGTTGTTATATTCCTCAGAATCTGTCAACTTTTCTTTCAGGCTCTTAAGTGAGGGTAGTGTGAAATAAAAGAGCAGCCAAGTAGAACTGAAAAACATCAATGCCTGAACACTTTAAACTCGTGGCTTTTGGTAAATTTACAATGATTTTGCACAGGTTAATAACACAGATAATTTCACTGATTAATAACAAGATCAGTATGTAACAGCTGGTCTCTGGTAACGTATTCCTCGAGTTGGGCAGTGTCTCTGAAGGTTCCATATGACAGGATCTACAGAGCAACTTTTCATCCCCCAAAGTAGTGTATTCTCTACCACAATGAGTGATATATTTCTAACTTCAAAGGAGGCAGAACTGAGCTCTTTGGTGGTGCCGCCTTGGTTTATTACCCACCTGGAAAGCTATGAATTTCATGTCCCCACTTCTACCTCTCACAGATTTAAGTATTTTGGTTTCTTTGGAATTTCATACCTGTTTGCTATTTGCCAGTTGTAAGCCTGTCCAATTATTCCCCAGCCTGTGACTCGTACAGATGTGTTTGGAGTCTTCATCAGTGTACTAATGTAATCAGCATAAATCATGTATGGATTGTGTAACAGTACATTTCTGCTAATAATGTAAAAAATAGCATTCACAGCAAAAGAGACATCCACTCATAATATACGTAGAATCTTCAGTCCCTGAAGCAGCAAAAAAAATTTGAAGTTTCTTGGTGATTATTACAACCAAAGAAAATTTTAACTGTGTACATTAACTATCAATTTACACTGTTCATTAACTATCAATTTGCAATGTTCATTTACCCATTTACTGTTTACACAAATTTAATACAATATTTGTAAAGTTACAAAAAGCTCTATTTCTGTGCCTCCGAATTGATGAAATGGATTGAGGTATCTTGCGAGTATAATCTACTGTTTCTTTCTATAAATTATTTGAACTTTTCCTCTGGCACAATTGTATAGTACTTGACCATATTTTTCTGCATAAATTCAGCTTATAATTTACTGAAAAAAGACCGTTCCTGTTTGTTTAGGATTAATTACTAGTTTGTATATGTGATCTTTCTCATCTTATTACATTAAATTGTTATATTAACAATGTCATGAAAAGAATAGATTGCTATTCACCCAAATGATTACACACTGCGTCGCAGACAGGAACATTGACAAGACTGTTACACCTTTAGCTTTTGGCCAAATCCTTCTTCAGAAACGAAAACACACACACACACACACACACACACACACACACACACACACACACACACACACACACACACCCCTCATGCACACATGATCGCTATCTCCGGCTGCTCAGGACAATTAACTAACTTGCAAGTTCTGAAATGTTTATGCTAACTTCACACAGAAGGAACTGTGCAAAGATAGTAGAGTTCTTAGATGTAGGCTGATATGAACTCTGTGAGCAAAACAGTCTCCAAAATGCATAGGCATGGAAGATTAAAAAAGGAAGAAGGAGATCTGTTTAGAAGTCCCAATGAATTCAGAACACTGCATAATTGTGACCACTATTTCTGATAATTTTAAGTGGGAGATTTCATCCTCTTTAAAAAAAAGTGGGAGGAAGAGAGAAAGAAAAAAAGGTTTATTTTCATCATAAAAGTTCTATCAGTTTAGTGTCCTGGACATAAAACATTTGAACTAGGCCTACCGAAGACGAGAAAGTTCATCAACCTTTTAAAGTAATGACATGAATATCAAAAATTTTCAGACAGCAATGATTCCACTTTTTTCCACAAAAAGAATGAAATAGTTAATTAGCAACTAAATGAAGAAAACTCTCTTCTTGCTCCAACTATGTGGAGGACTATTACTAAGATTTCAAAAAGTTGCAGAAATATTTTAAAGTGCCCTATAGTCAAAACTCTCACAGATACAATACATAGTAACTTGCATTCCTATCATTAACAAACTAAAGTTGGTAATTTGCTATCAGGATTACATTACAGAAATGAGACATTTGAAAAAGAAATGCATGCCACTTTGGAAGAAGCAAATTACATAGAAATTCCTTGACTACTAAATATGGATTCAACCTTGGTGTGAGCATATCAATTTAGAAGTGGGACTTGGAATAGGTTGAACACAAACATTAGAGTCAACAGCATCACATCTGTTAACTAAGGTAGCATACATAGAGAAAATATACAAGAAGAACAGAGATGTGTAAAAGCTGTACAAGTAAGAGCAAAATTTTCCCACTGCTCCTCTGTTCAAAACATTCATACAATGTCAGATTAATGCTCCTCGCAGATAATAATGCCAATCATAAGCCAGTTTCTAACATTTTGCAACTGCTTCAGAAATACATTTATACATCAGAGAAATTACATGGTTATACTGAACTCAACTTATTGATTATCTTTTTATTTAGTTGAATTCTCCAGTTGTGGGACTTTCACCATATGTTGTGTATATCTACTGCCCCTACTCCCCCCCCCCCCCCCCCAAACATGCACACACAATAAGAAAGAAAGAAATTAATATTTAATATCACACAAGCAGACTATTACTATAACCTAATCAACAGACAGAAGTTTCAAAATTAATTATTTCATTCATTTTGCATCCCTCCACAGCATACCTATACTGCTACCAACATTCATGATGCATTTCCCACATGTTATAATTTGATTGGCAGATGCTAAAGAACATGGTATCCCACTTGATTGTGAATATATGCCTGTATACACACAATTTTCACAAGCAGCAAAACTCTCATATGAAATGTAATCTACTCATATACGATACAAACCAAACAACATACCTGTACTTAGCATCTACTAGGGTAAAAAACTACTTTCTCTCCATCCAGCTATAACTAATAGTTCTGTGAAAAATAATGAGCTGATAAATTTTGAAGCAACTCTGCACCTGAATAATAATGTAAACAAGCAGTTTTAAATGCAAGGCCTGATCAGTAATCAGAATCAATATGGATAACGTATACGCCAGTTCAGCATACAACTACACATCTAAACGGAAAAAAAAATCTATAAAACAGGACATTATTGGACGTTTTCCCAGTTCCTGTTCAGAAAGAATCCAAACAGCATAGACACTTGTTTGTTTTATTTACTACAAATAAGTTATCTAATTATCTTATATTACGTCATGAGATTAAACCACCATCTCAACAGCACAGAACTATCTCTATAATATGAACTGTATACATCACACTGGTGTATCCTCACCTGTCTTCATCGGCACAAGATAATTATGATAAAACTGAATAACACAAACCTCTTCAGTGCTGCAATAAGAGTTCCAGTAATACTTACACTAAGCCACTAATTTGACCGCAAACGTATGTTGATCACAACTCGACGCATAAAACCAAAGGAAAGCACCATTTGTCTGTGTTGTTTTGTGATTATTGAGTACGTATGAATTATATACTTCTTGCAGGGAAAGAAATATCCGCAGCATCAAAACCGACATTACATATTATACGCATAAATTTTCTTGTGAAGTTAGCCCCTCCCCATTCGATAGTAATGTAAACTGCCGGTTACCTGTCATATCTTGTTCTTGCCGATTTCACTGTAAATATCTGTAGTTATCGCACGAGGGAATACTACAAAAATCTACTACATGTAAAAATCGAACTGTCACTAAAATAAGCTACTGTTTTACGAACAAAATTCCTGGTATCATATGTTCACGGTGACACTTGAAATAGGGGAAAAACATACCAAAGATAACTTTGTACACACGTCAAACAACGCTGAAAAACAACGATGCACATTTTGAATAAAAGAATCACTCTTACTGTTAGAAGCATATAAGACACTTCTCTAACATTGCGTTGGTGTTATTCTACAGAACATCTGTAAAGACTTTTTATATTTTTACTATTCTTTCCCAAGTAGGAACCGAAATAAAGCTAAGTCACCAGTATGTGACTAGCCAATCAGAATCAAACAACGATTCTGAAACTGTAATGCCAACAGCCAATGATGTCTACCAACTGTAAACGTGATTAAAGTTGAGTGTAAGCCGTTTCCATGTAGGACTATTTGATAATTTATGTGTTAAAAATGAGACAATTGGAAAGAACATACATTCATAGAGTTTAGGAAGAACCACAGAAAACTCTGCAAAAACTACGTCGAAATATCTTGGCAACTATAAAAATGCGTACACACACGTAACAAAAGTGTTGCCACAATTATTAGCATACTGCTGATGAATACGTGAAGTCACAGTTTCAGTGGAGCAACTCAAAAGACGCAACTTCAGTTATACCACAAAAAGTTGAAATTGGTTGCGCCTGTACTTTGTTACGCCATTTTCCTAGCAGAGATGAAGTATTGTACTGATTTAACCATGGATTTAACAGCAAAGTCGAATGTTAAGAAACAAAAGAATGCAGGACAGAGAAAACAGATATTAGACATATAGCGAGTATATTCATATTTCGAACATAACGTTAACTATATCACTTCTTTGAGACCTAGTTTCTATTCTTCTGTTGACCTATATAGGTCAACTGAAGTGTGGGAGACAAATTTTATGTATGTCCTCTTTTTCACCTTCACGTAGCTCAACTGAGGTCAGGATAGAAACATTACGTACGTCGAATTTTTCGTTTTCCTAGCATTAGTATCATATTCTGAAGTATGGGATACAAATTGTATGTATGCATGCATTTCCGCCTTCGCTATTTCTAGTACCAACATCAGAACAGAATGCTATTAGTACTGGAGACGAAAAAAGCAACACCTCTAAAATCTGCTGTACTACATTCGATTTCAGCATGTTTTGATTTTATTACCGAAAAATGTAAAAACAGTGGTCGGTTGGCACACTTTGGCAGTTTCTAGAACTACAAGAAAAACAACCTATATTTTATTTATTCGTCAGTGTGTGTATGTATGTGTGTGTGTGTGTGTGTGTGTGTGTGTGTGTGTGAGAGAGAGAGAGAGAGAGAGCGCTCACACACGATGTTTGTAAGCCAATGATGTATCCCACAACCTTGAAAGATTTTTGTGTGAATAAACAAATAAAATTAATATGTAACCAAAAAAGCATTTGATATAAAGTTCATGATTTGTGAGACCAAGCACTTGCAGCGGCCGAGCTCCAATTTTTCTCACAGGGTAATGTAGTGCAATGTCGAGATGTGTCGTGTACACGCCAGTGATCTCGGTGCACGCGAATGGTTAAGTATCATTACGGCTTAGTTGTCAATCGGCTTACTGTGTCAGGCGCCAGGGGCGCTTTTGTCGATGGTGAATTATTCCGCGCCGTTAGAGAGTTTTATGATTTTTGTATGTGTTATTGTGTTGTTCTTGTCTTAGCGACAAAAATAGTTTTTTAATTCAAATACATTTTATCTGATTGTGTATCGTCAAACCATGAGCATGCCATTTCTTTGTAGAGAGATATGATTCCATCAGTTTCACGACTTCTAGTGCACTTGCTCCCATTCTGGCCGACAACCCGGCACTACAGTCCGCACTAGTGGAAGCCAGTTTCCTCTATGCCGATATTACGGCAGACTCCACTAAATTCGCTGGCGAACCATTACTCCGCTTAAGTGGAACATATGATCACTGCACTGTCCCAAGCCAATGTGTGTGAGAAGGTAAAATCGGAATTTACAGAACGTGTTTCTGCATGACAAGAAGAAGGCTTCTGGCAAGTGTTAAACCAAGAGGATTAGGGAACCGAAAACCTTCCCAATATTTACAGCATTTGCGCTGCAAGGTGGACACTGGAACTGCGCTGAACAATCTCCTGTGCACATTGTGTAGCAGCTGCTACCACCACAGGCGAAAGCCGTAATAGCATCGCAGACAGAGACACCTTTGGAAGCAGGTGGCTGGCTTTGCCAGCAGGATAGGGGACACAATAATTCCTGCCCCAATTGGTGCATCAGCCACTATGTGCAACAGCATGCTGACAGAATCAAGTGATCCAGTACCATTAACGATGTTCTCTGCCCTGATTGGTGCACCAGCTTAGTGTCAACAATGGTCAAAAATGATTTGTATGGCTCTAAGCACTATGGAACTTAACATCTGAGGTCATCAGTCCCCTAGACTTAGAACTGCTTAAACCCAACTAACGTAAGGACATCACACACATCCACACCTGAGGCAGGATTCGAACCTGCAACCGTAGCAGCAGCGCAGTTCCAGACTGAAGAGCCTAGAACCGCTCGGCTACAGCGCATAATGGTCACACAAGCACAATATAACAACCTGACAGCTAAGGTTAAGGCCCTTATCAATAGAATCATCAAGTTGCTATCCTGGCTTGACAGCAACAGCAACAGAAACGAGTACTGAAGGAGGCTTAGAATCATTGCTCCCCCACCTGTTAACACCAGGACAAGAACAGCATTCAGTCTGCTGGTATGACTGAAGATTTGGGGACCAGACACACAAGTGCTCGTCACCATGTATGTACTCAAATGCCATCTCCAGTCGGAGGCAGGTGCTACCTCCGACCGCTAAAGCCGACGGCACACGGTATGTGGCAGCTAACACCGACGTGCACGCAGACGGGATATCCCACATAACTGACTCAGCGCCGTCAACACGGCAGGAGTTGGTTGACGTGATTTTCGCTCTCAGCGCTCTCCATCTGCTGTTTTCGGAGTTATATGGCTCGCGAACCATGCAGTTTGTTCACAAAAATGGATTTGCATAGAATTCCTTCCTTAGCTCTAGTAAAACGAACATTTCCTTTCCTGGCCATATCCTAGTCATGTTGTTCTCTCTGTGGTATACATAAATAATAAATTTAATATTCGTTAACGTGTAATAAGACAAGAATGGAAGATACATGTCCACTCAGGAAAGACATCAGCTTATAAAAATACACCAAAGCAAATATTCGCTTCTGACAGGGGTTGTACTCATATTTATATAACATCAAATATATATTTCACATGAAACTCCCACAACCTTTTGGAAAACGCGAAGGTGAAAAAAAAAAGAAATTTGATATAGCAGGGCGAAAACCCGTGTCCAATATGTTGGGGGTTCTCTGCTACAGTGTCTCAACCAACTATGCTAAGCTGACATGCGCCTCCTGTATTTCCTTTTTTTGTATTTTATTCCCCGAAATGTTATTGATGCTTTATTATATAACAAATCGTAATAAGAACGACGAGTTCTCATGAATCTTAAATGGGTCGTTACTTTAAAACAGCTTATTATCATTAGACGCGAACTACAACGGGCAAAGAATTCAATGCCAAAATTCCTTAACCGCCAATATGATTTTTCCAGTCATTTTATTGAAACAACTCATATCAATAAAGATTCATCGAGACATTCAACGTGCTGGTGCTTGGAAACAGCATATATTCATAGGGCGTAATGAATAACATAAAACCCATCGAATATGGGCTTTTGCTGAACACAGCAAGTACAGTATGGCACCTTGCTTTCTGCCTGTGATGTAGGGAGCTTTTTTGTTTTCTATTGTTTCTACTTTATGCGGGACGTTACCAAAATATAGCTCAACTTATTTTATGTTTAACGTGACGAAACGGTTTCTCAACGAGAAATAGCAAAAAATGATGTCACTAAACTCTTACAGTGCCACGTAGCTAACTCGTCCCATGTGCAGACGGCGTAAGCATCATCCCAGTACCTTTATATCAATGACCAGATATCGGGCTACAAGTATCTAGAGGATACCAGATCAGATTTGTGTATTTTTCCCTGGAGACTGCTATATTGTCATAGACCAGCAAACTTATTCCACATGTTCGCTGCAAATAACTCTTTAGAACCAGCCTACAGCACCCAACATATGGAATTAAACCAAGGGATGTGCCGAGTGTTCATGTGGGATGTTACGATTTTGGATGTCACTGAGCCCGTCATTGATGCTGGTCTGTTAGCATACTATCACCTGCTAACAGATATGATGAACATGCAATTGGTGGATAGCATAAATGGCCTGGAGATTTTGGGCTATGCAGTGCCACACTAAGCCAAAGTTATTCACTCACATGCTTAGGAGTACACGTGCATACTACAGTGGTTCCCAGCCTCGATGCGAACCACAGTAGCACCTAAAGAGGTATGTCATGATGCTGCACATCATATCAAGTCCATGGACAGTTCACCAGTATCCTGTCGACCGCGACGTCTGGCGCCAGATCACTTAGTGATCACCAAGACAGACTTTAACACCAGGTAGAGACAGGGCATTACACAACCATCCATTAGTCATGAGCCTCTCCCTTACACCTGGTGCCAAAGAAAGATGGTGCACGACGTCCATGCAGGGATTAATACGCCGTCAATGTCTGGATGGTGCCAGATCAGTATCCTACTCCTCTACTACGGGATTACAGCTACCACTATATGGCGCGATAATTTTTAGTGTACTAGTGTTCATGTATACAATCCCACTTCTGATCACCAATGGTAACGGTAACGTATATGGTCAGGGAAGGGGGGAGAAGGTTGTTACATATGCCTCGTGACGGCAGTGTGCAGGAGGTCGAGTGGTCAGGATTCGAGGGTGGGCATCCAGGGCTGCCGTTAAATGACAAAACAGGAAATTAGGTACAATAAAGAGGATATATTTCAATGTACGGTGCACAAGGGGCGCGCCTAGGATCGGAAGTTACCAGGTTTAGGCCAGTCTAGGAAGTCGAACAATTAATTGAAATGGGCAACGGAAGGGGAAGTGGTTCGTGTTAACTTACGTTGGTGGCCGGGCGTGAAAAGCAGAGCCAGAGGCTCTGCCTTCCAAAAAGAAGTCTATTCTGCTCGAGGTCTGGATTACAAGAGAGCGAGGCAGCTTTGTTCCACACCGTAGAACACTCCAGCGTCGACGTTGGAACGAATAGACGAGAGACTCAGAGCAGTGATAGTAACCCAGTGCAATGCACGGGCGAGGGAGGAACTATGCTCTGTCTCCATAGGGACGATTATGTCTCGTGAGGGTTAACTACTACAAAATTCGCAAAATCCCTGAAGTAACAGGGTGAGCAGTTCTCGTGGGGACGCAAACTACTGCGACATTGTACAGTAAAACTTTTATTCATTAGAGTGGAAGTCTCTTTCTGACTATATTTCTAACACGATAACACAGTACTGCGCTTTGGAGATGACGTCACGTCATGGGTGCTAATCATCAACAATATAGTGCTTATATCAGCGGGTGCTTCTAATTATTACGTCATGGGTGTATTTGTTTGAAGAAACAAACAGGTGTCTCTCACTTCCTAAACTGACGGCGGAGCACTGTATGCAAATGGTAGCAGTGCCGATTTCCGTGCTCGCTCGTAACATCTTTACTTCCTCACTAAATTACTTCGTAAGAGGTAGGATGAACGATAACGAAACTTGTATTCGTCTGGGTGAACTCTTAAATGTGCAAAACGCACATGGGGTGCGAACTACAATTCTTCACTTACTTGGATGACACTTCTTTGGTTTTATCCTACCACACAATCTATTTCGCTTACCGCTCTGCAGCGAGAGGGTAGCGCACTTCTTCTCAACTTCAGGGGCGCGTCCGACTCTTCTCTATTGAGCATCTTATATAACTCGGGTGCTTCACTTTCTTCTAAACATACCAATCCTGCTCTGGGCACGAAAATGGCGCGCATAATAGGATTCCGGACTCGCTAACTCACAAAATCGTGTATCACGACTAAAGGGGAATCTTACGTAATGGGAGTGTTGCTGTAGTGTAACATATCTAGAATCCAGGGCTATTTGGGGGGGGGGGGGGGAGGGGTACGTAATGGTGAAACCATTTAAGAATTTGGAAGAGGAGCAGGTAGTCGCTTCTTACGATGCGACAGACTAGACAGAAGGTGGTGTGGTAGTACTATACTTCGGAGGAAGCTCGGAAATGCCTCAAACTAAATGGCGGTGGATGGGAAGACACCCCATAACGGCCGGCTTTGTTATTGTGATGCTTTTCCGCTTCACGTTCCATCAGCTGGAGGTAACTTGTTTCCAAACACCCCTCGGAGTTATAGTCTGATCAGTGGCATGAGAATGAAAAACTCACAATCATTTTTTAATCTTAGGCAACTTGAAAGAAAACAGGGAAATAAATGATTCTAAAACGACAGTAGACTTAGCTCATCTGCAAAGCAGTGGAACATTAGTTCCGTAAGTTAGATGAAAATCCGAAGTATCACAATCTATTGAACAATAAAGGACAAATAGAATAGACACCGCAAGGAGGGGCTCCACATTCTAGGTTTGACAACAAAACGAAACATTCAACGCTGTACGCTTGTAAAAAGTAGCATTGTAGAAAAACTTTAGTAGGGTAAACTTGAAGCAGTCTCTCACAAGGGAAAACAAAATTATTGTCAATAAGGGAGATCTTAAAGGGAAATACAGTACAATACAAAAATTTTGCAAAAAAGCTGAATAATGGAAATAGCTTAATATCATCAAATGACAAATACTTATACAGTAGTTGGGAGAGGGTACCTTTAAACACATCAAAATCTTCAGAAATATCTGAACTTTTCACATAATACAAAGAGGTATGGACTGGGGCCATATTTCTCCTAAAACTATGAACGGTTACATACAACCACTTAATATTTATACTCCATATAATACTCTCAGTAGACTGTCACTCAAAAAATATGCAATGAATGACTTAATAAATAAAATGAAAATTAGACTTAATTTATGACAGACCAGACAAAGAAGAGAGAGAGAAGTTTTAGTGTGTGGGGGCGTGACTGGCTTATTGCAAGGCTACAGCTGTGCCAGTCCATGTGTTTGCGCCATGCGGGTCTCAACTATAAACTCGCTGCATGGTAAAGTGAATCATGGTTAACGGTTCTGCTTTGACCTCTGGGATGGCAGCATAAAACAGACCATTTAACATCACTTGCAACACACACAGGACCTCGTGCCTGCTCACAAATAACCTCAATAAAACGACGTATTACATATCTTCAGGTGTGGCCGAGCGGTTCTAGGCGCTACAGTCTGGAACCGCGCGACCGCTACGGTCGCAGGTTCGAATCCTGCCTCGGGCATGGATGTGTGTGATGTCCTTAGGTTAGTCAGGTTTAAGTAGTTCTAAGTTCTAGGGGACTGATGATCTCAGAAGTTAAGTCCCATAGTGCTCAGAGCCATTTGAATCATTTTGAACATATCTTCATATCAACAAAACTTCACTGCCCTCTGGGGGGGGGGGGGGGGGGGGGTAACAGCCTCTCTTATCAACTTACAGGTGTAAAATAGATGAATTCTCTTTCATCATTATAACTCTTATTACGGCACACCACGTAATACATCATATCTTCGTGCATTGAGTTAACCAATCAAGGAACTACCACTTACGAAAAACGGAAGGCATGGACAGAAAAAGAATAAATGGTCGGGAAAGAGGATGCAGAGAGACGAGAAAGAGAAGGTAGAAAAAATTCATTCCTTTTGTTCCGCAATACGGCACCTCACACAACGTCCGATCTGTTTCGGCAACACAAGTGCTAATGGTGTAATTACGACTGTGTATGCGCTTGGGGCATAAAGTCGCCTAGTACCAGTAGTAAACAATGGACATCACCAGGACCGTCGGAATCCAATGGTTTGTCGCTATTCTTACAAGGCCTAAACGCTGGTTTCGCGTCTGTGCATGGTCTTGCAATAAAAACAAACTCCCATCAAGACAAAAAGATTGAGTGCGCCAACTATTTCGGAAACCTTGCAGACAGAGTATGACAGAGCCCTTAAAGCCCTCACATCTGTGGAGCAAGGAGAAGGTACCTACTTTCATCATAGGGCGGAGGAATGATGCTTATAGGAAAGATGAAATAAAAAAGAGTTGATCATGACACGAAAACGAAACAGAAGAAAATGCCATGAAGGGCTGGGAGACACTGTGGTGGCCACATTGTGCAAGCTGTACATCCGGATAAATGGCTGCAAGGCCTCAGCGCATATCAACACTCATAGTGCAGAAGAGACGGTGGAAGCGACCGTGCGGCGCCTGAGGGCCGTTCACATGCCGTACCTGAATAGCAGCGGCGTGGGCGGCGGGGCGGCTGTCTGCACGGCGCTGAAAGTACGCGCCCCGGGCATTGATGCCAGCACCCAAACGCAGATGGCAGCGGGGAGCTGACTGGCGGGGAAAGTTGGGCGGCAGGTGGGCGGCGGCAAGTGGGCGGCGGCAGCGGCTGGGAAGCCGTACTGACCGTGAACAGCGCACCCGTGCGCTCAGCGAGTCACGGCACCGGCTAGGACGCATCGCGCGTTTTCCTATCGCGCCTCGGTGCCCGGTTTAGAGGTAGCGAGAGGCGACCGAGAAGACGGGATGACTGCGACCATCAAATGGGGACGGAGCCCACACTGTGCACACGTATGCTGTGGAGCACATCTCAGTGGACTCAGCGAGCACATGTAGGAGTAGCGCGCTGCAAGAGGCAGGCAGTAGACTTTGCCCCGGGCGCCGGTACGTGCTGACGCAGCGTCTGATGCGGTATCGCAGCCGGCGCACTGCAGCACCTAGGCTCGCCTCGTGGCAGAATAACAGCGGCGAATATTGGCCGACCATACAACGTCAAACATGAACCAAAAGTAAACTGCCACCCTATGGACCGAACAGTGGGAACGAACCCCAGATCTAACACCAATGTTGATGTATACGGGCAGGATGGGGCGGGGGGGGAGAAGGTTGTTACATATGCCTCATGACGACAGTGTGCAGGAGGTCAAGTTGTCAGGATCTGAGAGTGGGCATTCAGGGCTGCCGTTAAATGACAAAATAGGAAATTACGTACAATAAAGAGGATATATTTCAATGTACGGTGTACAAGGAACGCGCCTAGGGTCGGAAGTTACCAGGTTTAGGCCAGTCTGTAACTTACGTTGGTGGCCGGGCATAAAAAGCAGAGCCTGCCTTCCAAAAAGACGTCTATTCTGCTCGAGGTCTGTATTACAAGACAGCGAGGCAACTGTGTTCTGCACCGCAGAACACTCCAGCGTCCACACGCGTGACCTGTATCCCACGTACGCCATTGGCTAACAACAATGGCGTGAATTCGCCAGCAGTTTCAGCAGAGGTCTCAGGGTGTCTCTTGTCAGCAGCTTTAAGTGGACAGAACTGGCTCAGATTTGACAGACAGGCAATGTGTGTCACGGAGGCACAGTGTAAGTTACTCTGGGAGAAAACTTGTAAAGATTTCACTGGGCCTTTGAAAAAAGATTTTTAATGAATTCCCTAAAATGTTCCTTGACTGGCTGCCACCATGTACATTCCTTCCCCCTTCCAGCCTGAAAATCTAGAGGAGCTCCAATGGACTGACGCCATGAGTTCAGCGTTTGAAGTAGCAAAACATAGCATAGCAGATGCAGCGCTCCTCGCTCATCCACAACTAGCAGCACCCCTCCCACTGGTAGTTGACGTGAGTCAAAGACGACCAGAGCCGCTCTACAACAGTTCATTGAGGGTGAGTTGCAACCTTTGGCCGTCTACTCCCATAAGCTGTCATCATCTCAGCAGAAGTGGGCCTCTTATGATCAGGAACTCCTAGCTTATATGAGCAAATAAAATGCTTCTGCCCACACCTGGAAGCAAGGGACTTTTACAAACCTCGAGCTACTGACATATGCATTTCGGCAGAACAACTGCCTACCTCTCCAGCACAACCAACACGATTTCACAGTGCAATTCAGCACATACATCAGGCACATATTGAGTATCGGCCGAATGCTGGTTGATTGACTGTCTCACGTCTACGGCGTTCAAACAGCTCAAGTACTATGGATTTAGCACAACTTTCTGAGCACAGAAATCTGATCAAGAGCTTCAAAACTACCTCAACAATCCATCGTCAGCGTTGGAACTGAGGTTAGTCGATTTTCCCAGCGCTGAAGCCAAAATATACTGTGACCTCCCGACTGGTAAACCAAAGTCATTCTTGCTGTTAGTGTTTTGTGAATCTGCTTTCGACAACCCACACAACTTAAATCATCCTGACGCCAGATCAATAGTTTCCATAGTCTCCCACTTTGTGTGGCCAAGAATACGAAAAGACGTTTGTGAATGGACCTGCACATGTGTCAGATGCCATCCAATCAATGTCAGCCATCACATACGTGCAATGGTTGGGAACTTTCCGATAACTAACGCGCGATCTGCAAACGTCCACTTTGATATCATGAGTCCACTACCTTCTTCCAATGGACTATGATATATTCTTACCATGAACGATCGTCTTACACGCTGGCCTGAAGCAACTCCAGTGGATAACATTTCTGCAGAAAAATTCGTGTCTCCCTTCACATCAAGTTGGATTTCTCACTTTGATTACCCACTGCACTGAATGATAGATCGCAGCCGTCATTTCTAGTCGGACCTGTTCTGATAAGTAACAAATTTCTGTGACACAGTGCACCATAGGGCCACCAGTTGCCATTCAGTCAGTAATGCTACGATTGAGGACTGGCATAGCTAGGTCAAAGTGGCAATTTCACCTGTCTCGAGATGACTGGGCGTTTGTGTTGTCCTCATCTTTTCATCATCATTTATGAAAGTGGCAAGATTGGACTGAAAAAAATTGGGAAGTTGTACAGGCACTGATAACCATGCAGTTGAGTGCCCCACAAACCACACACAGTCATCATCATCACCAAAGTGGGAATCATGAGCCAAGATTCCTATTGGACGACAGCATTACCAATGATAATACTGAGACTCTTGACGACATACAAACTCGATTTAGACACATCTCCAGCAGAACTTCTTCACGGCAAAACCCTGGGCCTACCTAGAGAGTTTGTAGAAGTGTAACTGCGGCAATTATCTGGTCCTGGTCATAGCGACATCGTAGTTTGACTGAGGGCATGTTGCCCAACTTCGCACAAACCAAGCTTCAAGACATAGCAGCCTTGTTAGCTATGTACATTGGAACCTACTGATGTGCACCCCTGTCATGCTTCACATGGACAGCGCCAGACCTTTGCTGCAACCGCCACACACTGGCCCACACAAGGTGTTGCAACAAGGGGAACACACCTTCAAGGTATTGGTAAACGACAAGCCTGCTACAGACTCCATACACAACATAAAGCCAGTGAACGTTCCAAGCGACAGTCGACTCCCCACTGGCCAACGCCACACCTGCCAGCGTAGGCACCAGCACCAGTATCAACATCGCCACCCAAAACAGAGCTGCCGTTGACATGCACAATGAAATCTGGACTGTGCGGACACTTTCCACGGCACTATGTGAATGGGGTTCCATTTACCCTGAGGGGCCTGATGTAGCAGCTGAGCTTCAGTTTCTTTCACAGTGTAGTGCCAGGCAGTGTCAAATTGTGTCATGTGCATGCATATTTAAGTAATATTACAGTGCAGCTGTCAATTGGCTTTCCATGTCAGTCACCAGTGGCGTTGATATTTATGGTAAATTATTCTGAGCCATCAGAGAGTTTAATGATTTTTATGTATGTTCTTGTATTATTATTGTCTTAGCATCAATAAATAAAAGCTCACTATTTCTTTGTAGATGATTCAATTTCTTGCATTATTCCATAAATAATTAACAAAATTGCTTGCTGATACTGGTCCTCCAGTTTCTTTCATTCGTGAGGAAACCTATTTTCAGACTGGTTATCCACCTCTTCAGTCGACATCGCAAAGGTTGCAGCCCTCCACCAAGCATTGCATAGTTTTGCATTGTAAATGTACAGTACCAGCACTCTACAAGTAAGTCAGCCATTCAATTACTTTCTTAGTAATCCCATCATCTCGAGCACAAAACATTTTTGAGGTCGATACTTTTCATCTTCTTCTCCTCATGTGGGGTTCCTATAGTTGTCGCCACTTTTCATATACATGTTGCCATCTGTTTCAGTCTTTCCACACTTCCTTGTCTTCTTCAATTTCTATTTTTCTCATAGTCTCCTTTATCCCTTCCAATCAGGCAACTTTAGGTGTTCCTTTTCCCCCCTTCCCTGAGGATGGTACATTAAGACATTCTCTGGCCATGAGTCACTCACATTGTATGTCTACATTAGGTGAGCGCCGTTCTTCCGAAGGATGTAAAAAAAAGTATGGCCAGGCATTCAGGAAACATTCCTCCCGTATACAGTAAGAAAATATGTTACATGGACGTGGGTCCAAAAACGTTTTACTTACATGCTAGAGCTCAGTTTTTACAACTCTTCAACACATTACTCAACTACTTTTAAACGAAGCCTCTTCCATGGATGGAACATTTGCACTAAAGTCAGGGTTGTCATATTATTCAATGAACCATTTTCCATTTGCAGAAATGTATCTGTGCAGGAAAAGCAGCTTCCTATTGTGCCTGCACAAGCTGTACACGGTACATATACAGCAGGTTCTCATGTACCACTCTCCAGACAGTCATATAGCCAGTATTATTTGTTACAGCTATCTTACAATTATATTGCTGCAGTCGTCAACTGCAGCTCCAGCTGAGGTATCTTTGTCCTTCTATGCATCCCCCAGTCACGAGCAATAAGCTTAATCGTTTCATGATCCATAAGAGACGATCAGTTGTTTCAAACCTCCTCCTGTTACGGAAATCCTTCCCAACACAATCGGTGAGCGTTACAGCTAATACCATCAGCTACTCCTTACAGCAACTGGGTGTTGCCAACCCCGCATCTAAGTAGTAGTAGTAGTAGTAGTAGTAGTAGTAGCAGTAGTAGCTTTATTCATCTGTAGATCTCTTTTTAAAGGATATAGGACATGTCAAAGTATTTACTAGTTTAGATCTATTTAAAATAATCTAATTCGTATACACCTACACTTACAGACTTCTAGTTAGAGACAATCATTAGATTTACTTCGGATATGCAATACTTTTTTTACAAATAACTTATTACATAATGTAATACCACACTGTTCACCCACATCTCACTACCAGTCACTGCACACGCTATACACACATTGTTTCATAACACTTCACTCACTACACACACACACACACACACACACACACACACACGCGCACACACACACACACACATACACACACACACACACACACACACACACACTGGTGATCTCTGGGCCATTTTCTGCGCTGCAGCTTCCCATTTGCTATCCTGAAAAACTGAGTCAGCATCCCTCTATAATGAGTGAGATGTTGAGCTCAGAAAGAGGAAAAGGTGTTAGCATTGTGCTATGCATAGATTGAAGTAAAGTTTTTTCTAGAAAAGGAAAAAAAGAAGGAAAAAACATAGTGGAAGGTGTTATGTGGAATGTTGGATGTTTTATAATCATTATTATTATTTATTTGTATAACTTTTTTTAAAAAAAGACCCCTACTCTGCTTTGTGTAAGTAATCCTTCAATGTAAAATACATATTGCATAACAGGTACTATTTAGCTGCCTTTTTAAATAAGTGTATTTTTGCAATTTCTTAAATCTCCTTTGGTAATTTATTGTACAGTTTTAATCCATGGTAGAAAACGCTGTTTTGAGTATTATGTTTATTTTTTCTTGGTAAATGTAAGTTGAGTCTAGCTCTTGTTCAATGGTCATAGACAGAGTTGTTTGTGCAGTAATTATAAGTGTTATTTTTGGTGTGTATAACTGACTGGTAAATGTATACACTTGGAGCAGTTAAAATGTGCAGTGTTTTTAACAGATCTTTACAATGAGCTCGACTAGTATTTTAGATTATTATACTTATGGCTCTTTTCTGGAGTTTGAAAATTGTGTTCAAATTTTGTGCATTTTTTCCCCAAAAAAGACTGCAATAGCTAAGAATTGAGTGTACATATGAATAGTATGTAACGAAAAGACACTGCATGTTACACACTGATGATAGGATTCGACATGCATAACATGCTGATGACATTCTGTTTGCAACTACCTTTGTCTGTTCATACCACTTCAGCTGGGAATAAACATTCTTTCCTAGAAATTTAGCATTTGTTACACAGTCTATAGAGATACCATCTATATTTAATTTAACATTGTCATTTTCCCTCTTCAAACTGAAATTCATGGCATTAGTTTTCTTTATGTTCAATGTCACTTTAGTGCTTATTGACCAATTGTAAACTTCTCTGAGAGTTTCATTTGATTTCTTTGCAGGGAGTTCTCTTGTTTTCTCAGTGACTATAATATTGCTGTCATCAGCAAAGAGAATTTTTTCATCATGAGTAACACTAGTGGGAAAGTGTTTGATGTATATCAGGAATAGAATTGGTCCTAATATGCTACTTTGTGGGACCCCTATATTAATGTATTTTTGTTCTGATAATTGCTAAATAATTACTAAATGTTTAGATCTATTTGAAGTATGTGTTATCTCTACTCTTTGTGCCCTATCTGCTAGGTATGATCGAAACCAGTCATTAGCTACCCCTCTTATTCCTAATTTATTTAATAGAATTTGTGGTTGACTGTAACAAAGGCCTTAGAGAGATCCAAAAATATGCCTGTAACACACTCATCTTTGTCAAGAGCATCAAGTACAACTTTTGCAAATTTTTTGCCACTTTGGATACCAAACTGTGATTCACTTAAAATATTGTATTTATTCAGGTAGTTCATTAATCTGTCTTTCATAATTGCTCCTATTATTTTTGAAAATGGTGACAGCAGGGAAATGGGCTGGTAATTTTCTATGTCTTCTGCATTACCTTTCTTAAGAAAAGGTACAACTCTTGCCTGTTTTAACTGCTCTGGAAACGTCCCTGATGTGAGGGATTCATTTATTATATTTGTTAAGGGGCCTTGTATGAGCTCTATGCATTGTTTCAGTACTCACATTGGTACTTCATCTAATCCTACTGACTTTTTATTTTTTAGTTGTTGAACAGTTTTATTGACTTCATTCTCTGTGGTTGGAAGTAACATCATTATATTTACTGCAACATTATTTACAGATGTTATATTTGTTTTGGGGAATTTTTGCTGTAACTTGAATAATGCTCGTTTACATAGTTTCCTAAGTGTTGTGGATCATTTATTACATTATCCCCCTCCATTAGCAGTATGTTATTCTGTGTTTGTTTGCCTCTCCCCATTTCCTTTTTTATAACATCCCAGACTGCTTTGTTTATATTCTCTGCATTGTATATTATTTTGTCATTAAATCACTTTTGCAGCAATCAGCCCCTTCCTATAAATCTTTTTGTATCTATCACAGAAATTTAAGAATTCTGGATCATTGCGACTCTTTTTCATTTAACTGAGGTATTTAAGTGTTTGGGAGGACTTCTTAATATCTGCTGTTATCCATCTGTTTTGTGAGATGTTGATACAGACATACATACTTTTGGAAATGTCTTTTCATAGTTCAATTTCAATAATGTGGAGAATTTAGAGAATTTCATATTCACATTGGTTTCCTTATACATTTCATCCCAGCTTTATTTTGCTAGTCCTTTTGATAAATCTTTTATTTTGTAGGCTTGTAGTTTAGGGAATGATTTGATGTCTGATTTTACTGTTGTTATTTGACAGAGATGGTCTGATAGTCCGAGATCTTTTGCGGCTACACCACATTTTTTCCCTTCAATATTTGTGGCCACGTGGTCAATTACTGATGCAGTCACTGTAGTAATCCTTGTTGCACTATTGACCAATAGGGACATTCCAAAACTTTGAAGGATATTTATGAGGCTGCTACTGGATTCATTTATGATATTAGTGTTGATGTTAATTTCCCGACATGTTGACCTTTGTATTTGAGACTTTATCTAGAACTCCCGTTAATTTATTGAAAAAAGTATCCATACCGCCACTGAGAGATCTATACACACACAAAATGATTAATTTCTTGGATGATATCAAACCTTGTTAATTCAATAACTGATATTTCAATGTGTTTGTCTTCACTTACTGTAGTGAGATCATGTCTTGATTTGAACTGTGTTCCTTTTCTGATATAAATACACGATCCTCCACCCCTTGAAGCAGTTCTGCAGCAATAGTTTGCCCTTTCATACGATGGTAATACTACATGTTGAATTTCTGTGTCTCTACATCAGTCCTCAGCAACATGAACTACGATGCAGTTCAAATATTGTAGCTCAGTTTCGAATAGTTGTATTTTATTTTTTATTGATTGCCTGTTTTGATGGAGGATTGTTAAGTCTGTGAAATGCCCAATGTTACCCTTTCCAGTTGTTTGTTTTTCTTTGTGACATCTGGTATTTGCGATATTTGGAGTGTTAAAATCTGTCTTGAGAGTGATTGTTTTAGTATTTTATATACTGCTGGAGATACTCTTTAGGCAGGGGAACCTGTTGTATGGATTTATCCTAAAAAGGACTTACTTTCCTACCAATGACAACAGGTATTTTATCATGTGTGGCCCTAGACCCACCCCCACTTTCATGAATCAGCTGTACCAATCTTCCTTCCCAGTCCTTTATGGGTGTAGGTCATGCCTAGTGAAACCCCATCTGTTGATAGTCCTGATGGGCACCAGAGAAATATGAGCAAAGTTGGCTATCCTCAGAGCCATCCCTATCCCCACACTGATTCGCCTCACGGGTCCATCAAGATGTGGTCGATCATGAATCCAGAACAGCTCAACAAAGTGTACATCGGTGCCATGAGTCAGGGAAGCTATCTTGTCCAGGTCATCTGTCATATCCCTGTCCAAACTGTTTCCTGCCCCACCCACTATGACTACATGGTCCTCTTTTGTAAAGTCCTTACATAAAGACTCTATCACATGACTTAGTCCTGCATTTGGCTTGAAGATACTAGTGGCCTGATACGCTGCCCCTAAGTTTTCCTGTAACTGAGGGCTGCCTACACCTTGCCCATGGCTACTACCTAGCAGCATCACTTTCTTCTTCCTAACACTTTGTTCATTCCTAGGTTTCTTGGCCTCGGTTGAGGTATGCTGCGCGTCTCCTGCCACTCGTTCTACCTGAGGCTCTTCTCCACTTAACTCTGGCAGTGCTAGATACCTGTCTTTGGTATTGATGATAAAAGGGTCAGATCGCATTGTCTTTCTTCTTATGCTCCTACCAGCTGCCAGTTCCCAACCTCCCTCCTCCCCCCTATCTCCGTTCATCCTTATCAGTTCCTTCCTTGCCTCCTCCAACTGTGCCTGAAGGGCACTGTGCTGTAGTGGAAAACAAGTCCGTGTTGGACATTAGACGGTTGATCCTACTTTCTTGACGCTAGTAGAACAATGAAGTTAGTCACATATCAATAGTTAAGTGAGTCACACGTCATCATTACCTCCGTTCAGTTGGAACAGCAAACACTGGCAGCGGACCTAAGAATTACAATTTACTGTACATTCTAAGCGAATGTAAAAAAAACGTATTTTGAACATTTCATGTAAGAAAACGTTTCATGAAGTGTTGATACATTATGCTTCCGTTGGTTTCCCACGATAAATTGGATTATGAAGAAAAATAGAAAACGAATTATAACATGGAAATAAAGGTTTTCCAGGCCTATGTTCATTTAACACGTTTTATTCCTCTATACATGAGGAACATTGCCGAAAGTTTGGCAATACCTTTTTATTACTACCTGTGTTCTATCTGTGATGCTTTCTTGAGTCTGGATCACTTCCCTACTCGTGTATTACTTATGTGGTTTTGCCAATATATGCTACACACTCTTTTGAGATAGTCAATTTCAACAAATCCTATTTTTTTTCAGTAAGCTCCTAGCCTTCGTGTCCATAAATTATATAGACTCTACAATACTTCAATGCTTTCCAACTTGACCATAACAGAGAGGTTACTTCTGGATTGCTGCTTTCCCATGCCCTGTTCGTTGCTGTATTTTTCATCACTTGTTCCCGCTTCTGATAGAATGCTACCCAAATATTTAAATTTTTTTATTACCTAGTTGTACTATCGATCTACTGTTTAGTTTCTACACTTTTGCTTCCCTACGCTTTTCATCTTTGCGTGATTCAGAGTTATGTAAATTTTGAAATTTGTATTTGTAGCCCTGGGCTCACGGCATCTCGGTATTTAGTTAACATGGATACATGAAGTGGTGCGGAATATGCTTGTGTCCTCAAAGATTTTTATAAAAACAATGACTTTGTGGAGAGTACACATAGAGAACGTCACCATCATTTCAATTTAAGACACCATGAGCGCGCTCCATCAGCCTAGGCAGTTAATACATGAATACTTAACTTTCACAAAACATGTTCAGGAGTTAGAAAGATATCTCCAGGCATTGTGCAAACCGTTCGTACACCAAACAATATTAAAGCTTTTGAGTTGCTACCATAAGAAGTCAATGTCAATCACTTTGTCATTATGCATTCTGTTTGCAGTTACATAGTTCAAGTGACGGGTGAGTATAGATTGGCAGTAAGAAAAAAGAGATGGAAAAATAGTAGGAGAACATGAACTGGGGAAAAGGAATGAAAGAGGAAGCTGTTGGGCAGAATTTTGCACTGGTTTAAGAATTATGAAAGGAAATTATATGTACGGAAGACACTTGAGGTCACTGATATTATTGAAAGAAAAGACGAAGTAGATGAGGATGAGATAGAAGATGCAAGACTGTGGGAAGTATTTGACAGACCACTGAAAGGGACCCAACTGGGAAAACGAGCCCTGGAATAGTCGACATTCCCTCAGATTTACTGGGTCCCTGGGAGAGTCAGGGATGATAAAACTGTTCCACCTGGTGTGCAAGATATATGAGACAGGGGAAATACTTTCTGAACCTAAGAAGAATGTAATAATTCCAATTCCAAGGAAGACAAGTGTAGACAAGTGTGATCATTCTCAAATCACGAGTCTAATAAATCTCGGTTGAAAAATAATGACAGGAATTATTTACAGAAGAATGAGAAAACTGGTAAAAGCGAACCTCATGGACAGTCAGTTTCCATTCTGGAGAAATGTAGGGCCATACTTTGTTTAGCATCTTGTGGCACCTTACTGATGGAACATGTTTCACATGTCTGCACCATAGTCCTAATACCTGTATCCATTCCTTTCCAAGTCAACTCTTCTCTGCCATTTGCATACATCTTTTACACCATCAGGTGGCCACCCACTGGCGACTGATGGCAAAAGCCAAATAACATGGGAAACAGTCCTGCCAAACCATTGTTCTAGACTGGTGTCTGCTTCTATCCATAGAATATATTACACCATTCTTGAGAATGTAGGTTGCACCACCACTGCTTTGGCCAGCTTACGACTTATGGAAGACAAGAAATCATCCTCTTGCTGATGCTTCACAGTACCCTGAAATAACGCAATAAAATCTCTTAATATAGGATTAACAATGAGAGCCGTGTCTTCTTGTCTTCCTAACATCACGGTTCGATCCTCCAAAAGATCTTCTTGAACATTCTACTCAATCCGTCCACAATAACATTATCCACACCCCTTACATGCTTTACTTCAAATTGAAATGCTAATGTCTATGGCTCCCATTGGCTTATTTTCTCTGTGTCTTGGTCTATCTAGCACCCAGCTCAGAACCTACTTGTTGGTCTTGAGTTGAAACGGACTATCTCCTATGTAGAACAGGTACTTCACTTGTGGAAATAATACAGGCAGCGCTTCCAGCTCATAAACAGAATTTTTTTCTCTAATGGCGATAATCCCCTATATGCATATGATACCATCTACCACCTTCTAGACATTCCTGTAGAAGCACAATGGCCACCCCAAACAGGAAGGCATCTGCCTAAACAGCGAGAGATTTCTCAAAATCAGGAATTGCCAATAAGGGAGCTTATGCTAGGTGATTCTTCAACACTTCAAATGCCACTTGTTGCAAATCCTTCCACTCGAACTTGCGCCCTTTTTGTGTAGTTCAGTCGCCAGTCTGGCCAGCTGACCAAAGTTAGCAATACCTTTCCTGAGGAAATTCACCATCACAACAAATCTGGCCACTTCCTTAGAATTCCAAGGCATGCGACCCGATCTACTCGCATTTTCCCTGGACAGACTATATGCATGGTAACCACTTCCCTCAAATCCTGAACATGGCCTTCCCAATTCTTGCACCAAATCATCAGATCATCAGATAATACTCCATGAGCTTCAATTTTATATCAAGAAACAACATGTCCAAAAACTGAGGTAATACTGCAGCAACCATGACAAGACCAAGTGGGATGTGGTTAAAATCAAAAAGGTTCCAGTCATGGTCGAATTCTGCGGTATGTATCGACTTGTCATCCAATGGAATCCGATAGTACACCTGACTAGGGTACAAGGTAGAAAATATCTGGACACCAGCGAACCAGCCAAAGGTTCTCAAATCCAGCACTGGTGCTGCACAGTAGAATAGGTTGCAGGTATAAAATTTTGTTAGCAAACGACTGAGACGTCACTAAGAGGCACGCGTCTGCCAGCCATGCAACAGAGTCGTAATCAAAAGTCTATATTGGGACCTCAAAGTACAAAGAAGGTGGGAGCTCGTTTCATCAGACTATGTGAGAGGGAATCCAAGAACAACTGATTCAGCGCTTTGACAACATTGCAGAGCAGACAGTGCTGTACTGTAATGAAGTTAAATGTAGTAACTTCACCTTGAGATGTTATTAGAACGCCTTTCAGGATCCAAACTCGGCATAAAAGAATGTCCTGAAGTGTAACACTAGAGCAGCTGAGAGCACTCACAGGCTCAGAAAACGAGAGCACATTCAGTAAGCAGTATGGGTGGGATCACATCAACGTCTGCTGTAAAGCCTCCTCCCTTCCCATCTCCTTCTCAGAGTAAGGTCATTCGATCTCCATAATGGATACCGATGGAAGACCAGCTCTATGGAAATGGAAATGAGCGACTGGCATCATTGGACGGGAGGCCCCTTATGGGGCAGGTCCGGCCGCCTTGGTGCGGGTCTTATTACATTCGACGCCACATTGGGTAACCTGCGCGCCGGATGGGGATGAAATGATGTTGAAAACAACACGACACCCAGTCCCTGAACGGAGAAAATCCCCAACCCAGCCAGGAAACGTACCTGGGCCCGTAGGACGACAATTCGTCACACTGACCACTCAGCTATCGGGGCAGTAACCAGCTCTATTAAGTTGCAGGGCACTCTTATCAATTCAGACAGTGTCTACAAGCTGCCGTCAAGTTGGAGTCCGCTGCTGAAAGTCCACAACCATCTGGCACTAGAGAGGACTTATGATTTGCAAGCTGCAGTCCTGCCAGTCGCAACGGTGACTGACTGAGGCTGGGGGCTGGGATGACAACCATACAAGAAGAACTGATATGTCCATATGTAAACTATTCATCTTGGGCATTGGGCGGCTGCGTTGCCACTACTGGGGCAGTAAAGGTTCCGCCTTACTGCTGTTTTGGCGGGACCACCACTCAGGCTGTCCTTCATGCTGCGGTTGAGTCTTCTCCCTTCACACCATCATTGACAATTTACTAGTGAATTTAAGTGCAGCTTCACTCACAGAGACCACTGAGCCTCCAGCAGAATTAAATGGCCACGCTCGGCTGCAGGGACACGTCGCCTCCAAGCCCTCCGATTGTCCATGGCTCTGACCACAGATAATGCCAGGACCTGTAATCATCAAGTTCCTCACCAGGCACAGAGCGCAGTCATTGCTAGGTAGTGTCAGAAAGAAGGCCGAGTGATTGCAAAACTCTCACCAATATGTGATGGTAACTGAACGATGTTTCACTAGCGCCCTGGGCTCCACAGCATCACAACAACTCTTTGCTTAAACTATCGATAACAACACGACCCTGGCCGCCTTGGAAGGTAACATTGGTGTCAAGAAGTGGAGCTAACACATAACATTAGTGTCAGCAGCAGTTCTGGCACGATACATTCACGTCAGAAAGAGGTTCTGACATGCTGTGTGGTACTGGGAGAACCTGCAGTCCTACATGTTGGGCGCCTGAGGCGCTGGCTTTGGCTGTCGCCGGCGCCGCAGCCATCAGCATCTGTCATCATGTAGTGTGGTGTGATTCACTAGTTTCTGTTTCTTTTGTTTCCGGGCGATTTGAGTCGGAAGGATCTGCATAGTAACTTGAAAGTGACATTGCATAGGCCACAAGAGCCTGCACACCTATCACAGTTCAGAGGCAAGTGTAGGGAAGTATATTTATTCCCGACTATGTGCCAGTTGTGTAATTTATCAGGACACGAATTATCGAGTACTAAGGCAACACGAGTAACATGTGAAACTTATAGATGATTTGGCCATGAAGCACGGCAGTGCAGTGAGTCTCGTTGGCTATGATATGGAGAAAAGATTAGTATAGTAACAGATTGACAAATGTGTTTTCCCTTATCATGTTAAATACTTCGGATGTGGACAATGGGAATGTGAAAAGACAATGTCGCCAGTCAAACTGCTTTGAATGTGGCGAGGTCGACCATAAGATGTATGACTCCAGAAATAGTAAGCAAGAGAAGCATAATATGAAGAAGCGTTTCTTAAATGTAAATAGGAGTACCTTGACCATCAAAGGCCATTACATATAAAACAGTGCATTGCAAGGACAAGACAGCCTGCTGCTTGATTGGCGCAATAGGGAATGTGGAGCATAAATTCTTGGTAAACTCAAGTGTACATGTATCAGTTGTTAGGCTGGGCCTGCGAGGTACTAAGAGACTTCAGTCTCCACGGTATAGGCTTTGTGTAGTGGTAGCAATGAAGTAAAATCATTGGTAACAACAATGTTCATGTCTATCATTGAGGCTGAAAAGTTTAAATAGCATATTGAGGTGTTGTTACATGTTGGCGTGACGTACTGTGAACTTCCTGGACTCGATTTTCTGAATAAACATTGCGGAATAATTTCTTTCGCAGCATCTGATCGAAGTTGGTGGAATTTTGTTTCCGTTAGGGGGGAAAGTTGCTAATGAAACAATGTTACAAGGCCTGTCTATCATAAAGGTCATACCAGCTAAACAGTTTGCATGTACACTAAAAGTTATTTTGCAGGATAACGTACCAGAAGGTACAGGAAAATTGATCTGGGTTAATGTATGTATGGACTTACCAAGGGAATTGCTGTGCATAGGAGAACCATTGGCATCCAATGAAGAGTTAGAAATGTCGCATTGTAAGGTGCACAGGAGCATAGTATGCTTTATGGACATACTGTAGATGGAGAATTTATGGATACCATGCGTTTAGACAATTTTAGCATGGACGAGGTGAGTCTGCCAAAGGGCCTAATGGTTGCCAGTTTGAATCTGTTGGAAGAAGGCGATGCTGACAGGCTGGGTGATGATTGCATCCACAAGCATACTGATAACGATTCTGCACTACGTTATAAAGTGAAACACCTGGAAAGAAGAGAAGGGAAGATCAGGAAGCTTCATTGATTAGAGTGACAGATTTGTCCAATCCAGTGGGTCAGTTACCAGTGACACATAGGATACCAACAGGAACCAAAGCTCCAGTTTATAAGAAACCATACAGGGTCTCAATGCAATTGCAACCCCTAATGGAGGAATTCACTGAACAGCAGTTGACAGATGGAATGAGTTAGGATAGTGATAGTCCCTGGAGTGCAAACGTTGTCATTGTGCTTAAAAAAATCATTCGATTGTACCAAAAGCTATAGGTTCTCTTGCAGTTATCACTTCTTGAATATAGAAACTGTCACTGCTACATATCCCATCCTGAATATTGCGGAGGCACTTGACAATCGGGCTCAATTTAAATACTTTTGGATTATGAATTTAAAGAGTGGCTACCACGGCATTAAGTAGTTCTGGAAGACCGACCAATGACAACATGGGGATATTATCAGTATTGTAGAACACTGTTTGGAATAAAACTTACACAAGCTACATTTTAGAGACTCTTAGATGGTGTGCTTCATGGACTGAAACTCATGAAATCCATGGTGTATCTTAATGACATAATCGTATTTTCAAAGGATATGGAAGAACACGTGAAAAGACTGCTAGAACTCTTTTAATGACTATGGACAGCACACTTAACACTCAGTCCCAGTAAGAGCTATTTCAAACAAACAGGAGTAAACTGTCTACGACACATAATTAACCAGGAAGAAGTAAAGACTGTCCACATTTAATATCAGCAGTTCGTGATTTTCTTCCACCACAGACTGCATAATAATTACAAAGGTTCTTAGTCCTCGCAAATTATTATATGAAATCTGTGCAAGTTGCCAAGCCCTTGAATCGTCTATTAAGAAAAGATCTAAAATTCAAGCGAGTTGTAGAGCGCCAAGCTGTATTTGAGAAGCATATTACAATTCAGTCCCATGTTGGTATTTTCTAACTCCGTGTCGGTATTTTCTAATCCTGTGATACAATCATTATATCAGTTGGTCGAGTTTTGAGTCATATCATGGATAATAAGGAACATGCAAGGCTTATGCGTGGAGACAGTTGATTAAAGCAGAAAGCAATTATTCGACAACAGAAATGACATGTTAGCTCTTATTTAAGGTGTTACCTACTTTCAGTACCATTTCTAGAGACAGACATTTAGGGTGACTGACCATGCTTCCCTTAAGTGCTAATAGAACTAAAAGACTCTCCAGGTAGATTAACTAGGTGGGCATTCAAATTATGTGGGTTTAATTATGAGGCAGTGTATAAACCTGAGAAAGCACACACTAATGGAGACACAGTAGGCAGAAAATTGGAGAGCTTCAAGCACTAGGCAGAAGTTTGTCAGAAAGACAGAAAGCACAAACAACAGACATAGATTGTCATGATTTAAGTTACAGCCACAGTTTGTGACACATGACGGATTGCTATGCAGTAGTACAAACTACAGACCATGTGTGGCGGTACATGAATCATTAGAAAGGAAGTGTTGCAAGTAGTAAGACAAGGGCGATGCGGCCTCACTCTGCATTGTTGCCAAATTTATTCAAGATGGCGGATCCAAGAAGATGGAGGTAGATATGACAATTCCACAATGACGTCATAGCGTGAAGTTCAAATTTTTGCAGGAAAATAGGTTAATTGGGCTATCTCCAGTAACCTAACCTCCTCCCTCCCCTCCCCCAGAAAATGGCGGAAATGCAAAGTTTGGCAGAAAAAAGGTCACTTGGGCTACCTCCACTAACCTAAGTGATCCGACTGCCACCTCTTCCTTGGAATTGGCGGGAAAAGGACTCAGCATGTGCTGGGCGGCTGGATAGGATGGACGAAAGTCTTTATTTAAACAGTCTTTATTTAAACAATTTGAGGCAATAGCTCCATCCAGTGTGTTCTCCATAGGGCCCGGAGTCCAACTGACCTACTACACAGGACTGCCACCAGAGGGTGCTGTCGTACCATGGTGGTCTGTGGGAAAAATGGCACGAAAAGGACTCAGCCTGCTCTGGGCTGCTATAGAGAGGAATGAGTATACTTTATTTATTTTGGAACAATTTATTTAGGGACGGATTTCAAGTAGTTTATTTATTACACTGATACAAAACACTCGCCCTGGCATGCTTGGGGTCACACTACATAGCCTACAGACCTACAAACTACTCGTAAATCACCGAAATAATGCAGTACACTCATATAAATTGTGAAAATAATGCATGTTTAATGCTCTGAAAACACGCTCACGCTCACTAATTATAAACTGTCGAAATAATACAGTTCACAGCATACAGAGCTGCGAACTACTAGTAAAGTGTCAATATAAAGCATGTAATAGGCTCACTGTCCAAATAATGCGGTGCACAGCGTACTGATCTGCAAATTACTCATAAATTACAGAAATAATGCTGTATAAAGATCTGACAACACGCTCACAACACTTAAACAGCGTAATTAATGTAGTGCACAAACACTCATTGCGCGTAAAAACAGCCTCCAAACTATCGTTAACCGTGACGTATCAGCGAACTGTCCCCAACAAAGATTCCAACATGCGCAAGTGCTGAAGCCACCAGAGAGACGAACGCAGGGCCACAAGCCATTGCTCTCAGGCCACTGCCACCTACAGCCAGGAGGTGAAAGTTGCGTCTATTTTCTGGTATACAGTTAGAGTTCTTTCAGTGTTACACTTCACATGTCTATGTAAATAAGAGGCATATCACCCTCTGGACGCGCATGTGTTCACCTAACCACCATGGCTGAGGCATACCGTCCGTCCAGCACCGAGAGAGATGCTTACATAGTGGCTCACCCTTGCAGATGCGGCTAAAACGTTTTCAATCCTATACTGATATCACAGGTCTATGTAAATAAGAGTGAAGTCTCCCCTCTCAGTGCGCTATAAAAATCTGTTGCAATGCTTCCAGAATAGCACAGGGTATATTGTTCCTAGCGATTCTAATGGGATACGCAAGATGCATTCTCTCCAATTCTATTCAGTACCTCCTCATTAGTTACATGACCTACCCATCTAACCTTCAGCATTCTTCTGTAGCACGACATCTCAAAAGCTTCAATTCTCGTTTTATCTAAATTGTTTATTGTCCATCTTTCACTTGCATACGTGGCTACACTCCATACAAATACTTTGAGAAAGGACTTCTTAACACTTAAGCCAATACTCGACATTAAGCAATTTCTCTTGTTCAGAAATGCTTTTCTTGCCATTGCCAATCTACATTTTATATTCTCCCTACTTTGACCACATCAGTTATTTTGCTTTCCAAATAGCAAATCTCATCTGCTACTTTAAGTGTCTCGTTTCCTAATCTAATTCCCTCAACATCACCTGATTCGGTTACATTCCATTATCCTTGTTTTGCTTTTGTCGATATTCATCTTGTATCCTCCTTTCATGACACTGTCTACTTCATTCAATTGCTCTTCCAAGTCCTTTCCTGCCTCTGACAGAATTACAATGTCATCATCAAACCTCAAAGTTTTTCTTTCTTCTCCCTGGATTCTAATTTCTGCTCCACATTTTTCTTTTGTGTGTAGAGATTGACTTACATCTGGGATAGTCTACAACCCTGTCTCACTCTCTTCTCAACCACTGCATGCCTTTCATACCCCTCGACTCTCGTAACTGCCGTCTGGTTTCTGTACAAACGGTAAAAAGCCTTTCACTCCCTGTATTGTATCCCTACCACCTTTAGAATTTGAAAGAGAATATTACAGCCAACATTGTCAAAAGCTTTCTCTGAGTGTACAAATGCTACAAACGTAGGTTTATCTTTCCTTAACCTATCTTCTAATAGAAGTTATGGGGTCAGTATTGCCTCGCGTGTTCCTACATTTGTCCAGAATCGAAACTGATCTTCCCCGAGGTCTTTTTCTACCAGTTTTTCCATTCTTCTGTAAAGGATCCATGTCAGTATTTTGAAACCATGACTTATTATACTGATAGTTCGGTAATTTTCACATCTCTCAGCACCTGATTTCTTTGGAACTGGAATTACTATATTCTTCTTGAAGTCTGTGTGTATTTCACCTGTCTCACACATCTTGCTCACCAGGTGGAATCGTTTTGTCATGGTTGGCCCTCCCAAGTCTATCAATAGCTCTAATAGAATGTTGTCTACTTCTGGGGCCTTGTTTTGACTTAAATCCTTAAGTGATTTGTTAAATTCTTCATGCATTACGACATCTCCCTTCTCAACTTCATCTATGTCCTCTTCCATTTCCATAACGTTGCCTGAAGTACATCTCCCTTCTATAGACCCTCTATATACTCCTTCTACCTTTCCGCTTTCCGTTACTAGCTTAGGACTGGTTTTCCATCTGAGCTCTTGATATTCATAGAGGTGGTTCTGTTTTCTCCAAACATCTGTTTAATTTTTCTGTGTGCAACATCTATCTTACCACTAGTGATATATGCTTCGACATCCTTACATTTGTCCTCTGCCCATTCCTGCTTAGCCATTTTGCATTTCCTGTCGATCTCATTTTTTAGACTTTTGTATTCCCTTTCACCTATCTCATTTACTGCATTTTTATATTTTCTCCTTTCATCTGTTAAATTCAATACCTCTTCTGTTACGCAAGGATTTCTACTAGCCATGCTTCATCCTCTGCTGCCTTCAGTATTTCATCTCTCAAAGCTACTCATTCTTCTTTTACTGTATTCCTTTCCTCTGTTCTTGTCAGTCATTCCCTAATGCTCCCTCTGAAACTCTCTACAACCTCTGTTTTTTTGTTTATCCAGGCTCCAGCTCCTTAAATTCCCACCTTTTTGCAGTTTCTTCAGTTTTAATCTGCAGTTCATAACCAATAAATTGTGGTCAGAGACCACATCTGCCCCTGGAAATGTTTTACAATTTAAAACCTTGTTCTGAAATCTCTGTTTTAACTTTACTAAATCAGTCTGAAACCTTCTGATGTCTCCAGATCTCTTTCATGTATACAACCTTCTTTCATGATTCTTAAACCAAGTGTTAGCTGTTCTGTGAAAAATTCTACCAGATGGCTTCCTCTTTCGTTCCTTTCCTCTAATCCATATTCACCTACTACTTATCCCTCTCTTCCTTTTCCTACTATCGAATTCCGTTCCCCAATGACTATCAAATTTTCGTCTCCCTTAACTATGTGAATAATTTCTTTTTTCTCATCATATGTTTCCTCAGTCTCCTCTTCATCTGCAGAGCTAGTTGGCATATAAACTTGTACTACTGTGGTGGGTGTGGGCTTCATGTCTAACTTGGCTACAATAATGCGTTCACTTTGCTATTCATAGGAGCTTACCCGTGTTCATGTTGTGTTATTCATTACATCTACTCCTGCATTGCCCCTATTTGATTTTGTATTTATAACGCTATGTTAACGTGACGAGAAGTCCTGTTCCTCCTGCCAACGAACTTCACTAATTCCCACTGTATCTAACTTTAAACAATACATTTTCCTTTTTAAATTTCTAACCTATCTGCCCAATTAAGGGATCTGACATTCCCCACTCCGATCAGTAGAACGCCAGTTTTGTTTCTCCTGATAACGACATCCTTCTGAGTACTCCCTGCCCTGAGATCTGAATGGGGGAATATTTTACCAATGGAATATTTTACCCAAGAGGATGCCATAATCATTTAACCACACAGTAGAGCTTAATGCTCTCAGGAATAATTACAGCTGTAATTTCCCCTTGCTTTCAGACATTCACAGTACCAGCACAGCAAGGCCGTTTTGGTTGATGTTACAAGGCCAGATCAGCCAATCATCCAAACTGTTGCCCCTGCGACTACTGAAAAGACTGCTGTACGTCTTCAGGAAAGAGACGTTTGTCTGGCCTCTCAACAGATACCTATCTGTTGTGGTTGCACCAACTCTACTACTATCTGTATTGCTGAGGCACGCAAACCTCCCACATATGGCAAGGTCCATGGTTCGTGGGGGGAGGGAGGGGGGGAGGGGTTCCATACCATAGCAATGATATCATTTCCACACCACAAACTTGGCGGTCCTGATACTATAATTACAGGTCAGGATATAAATTTTATATCAGTCCTTCAGACCTTTTCAATATATGTGTCGCCTGCTTTATATCTGAAAACGTTGCACTAGTCCTTTCCATCAGCGAATGAACAGTCATACTGAATGGATTCAGCCTACAATTCAGACATGTTATGCCATTTGCTGATGGTCAACACGGTAATTGGGATGCATGGGGCGTCAGAAGCTATTTTGGATGGTGATGTTAGGTTTCTGAGGTCAGTATCTAATTGGTTTCCCACTAATGGGCGCAGGCGAGCAGTAACTCAGTGTGTGATGCCCGTCAGGCGCCCTGATGGGGCTGTGAAATGTTATTAGCAAAACAAGCTTTCATTGCTAGAAGATACACAGTTGTCTTAATTCTCAGACTACCTCCAGCAGCAGAGGAGGAGAGGCATGCATTATGAGAATAAAGTCTTTTGTGACAGCAGGTTTTATATAACATTCTTGGACTTTTTGCTGCATCAATTTGGGGTAAAACCTCGAACTTTCGACGATTTCCACCGTCGTCATCGTCAGGAGCCACTGACCGTCAAAATCGCTGCTGTGGGGGCCTTATGTAGCCCAAAGACGGCTTCTGTTTGTTCGGTATTTACGGCATGCTGTCGCAGATGGTTTCAACGTCTGCGCTGGTGGCTCAACGCTCCTGCTGCAGCGTAAACGTTGCGACGAGTATCTATGGCTCTTCTCTGCATCGAGAGCTCGCTTCCATGCACCGCTAAGATTATATCCTATGTCGTTGTTGAACGTTTTCTCACACATTCTCATTCCTACAGCCTATTTAATTATAGAGTCCCAGTATGTGGGATCCTGAGACAAAACTTTTGTTTCATCAAACAGTTAGTGAGGCTGCGATCAGCAACTGCAGATTTCTCCAGATCACGGTTTTTAATATGCCATTGATGTTCTGCTCGCTGGTCAGAAACGGTGCAGATGGACAGACCGATGTAACTGCTTGTGTGTTCACAAGGGGCGTTGGAAATTCCAGGAATCCTGAGGTCGAGACTGTCCTTAATATGGCGTAGCATCTGCTTTATCTTCTTGGGGCAGGCAAACAACAGATCTGATACCTCATCTTCCCAGGACTCTGCGTATTTTGCTGTATGCAGAAGGGAAGGTTCCAATGCGCCCATCCGCCGACGCCGCCAGAGAGACGAACGCAGGGCCGCGAGCCATTGCTCTCAGGCCACTGCTGCCTATAGCCAGGAGGTGAAAGTCGATTCTGTTTTCGGGTATACAGTTAGAGTTCTTCGAGTGTTACACTGACGTCACATGACTATGTAAATAAGAACCAAGTCACCCTCTGGACGCGCACGTGTTCACCTAACCACTGTGGTTGAGATGTACCTGCCAGTCCAGCACTGAGAGAAATGATTGCATAGCAGCTCACCCTCGCAGACGTGGCTAAAAGGCTCTCAATCCTATACTGACGTCACAGGTCTATGTAAACAAGAGCGAAGTCTCCCCTCTCAATGCACTACAGAAATCTGTTGCAATGCTTCCCAGAATAGCACAGGGTGCATTGTTCCTAGCGACCCTAATGGGTCACATGGGATGCTTCGGCCACGCGCATGTGTTTACCTGCCCAACGAGGCTGACGCATCGCCACAAGATGAGTGCATAGCGTGGCTTGAATTTTCGATGTCCTACAGCTACTGGTCTGGAGATGTCCTAACCACAATGTCGGATGAGGGACAGTGTTGCACCATAGATGGATGGTCTGCTTCAACTTGTTTTTGAACACCTGAACAGAGGATACATCACCTTACAACCAGAATTTTCCATAGATATCTTGCCACCCCCATCTTGTTCGAACCAGTCTGTAGAGGCTCCTATGTCTCAGAACAAAGGATGTCTTGTGAATGAATGGAGCACTCTGATTGGCTCTTACTGAATTTACCTGCCAAATTAGTGATGCAGCAGGTGTGGAAGCACAGTCCGCCTTTTTTTTCTGCAGACGAGACTTTCAGTGGCAAAACTACAGAGGAAACTGCCGTCATAAACACAGCCCACGGCCACAGCTGCGAAACTGTGTGTCAGCCAGAGAGAGGCCAGCTGGCTGTGGATGACCCCCAACTCCAGGAGGACCAAAGTGGTAGGAGTTCGAGTGCTATCAATACTCCCAGTGCAAATAGTTGTCACACTGAATCTTCTCAAATTTCTGCATTGTTTACACACAACACACACAGTCACGAGGGCAACTCAATGCAAATTGGGTCTTAGTTCACTATTCACCAATTCAGGGGGAGCTGTGAACCAAATCTTCATAAACTGGAAGTTTTCTTGGACTCTCTGAACTGTTGTAGAAAGGATGGGCAAGGCCCTCTCGGAACAAAGGCGTCCGCTGAGATGCTGTTTCTGGCCCCGACCTGCTTGTTTGTGGCTACAGTTTCTACGGCCATCTCTAGACTCACAAGAATATTGGGAACCAGGCACATATTTATCAGTGTAACTAAAATTAAATAAGGTTGCTGCCGCAGCCTGACACCCTGCAGCGTACTAAATATGTCTTCTCTTGACGCCCTTGGTTCTGGAACTAATCTCAGTGTCTATAAGACACATAATTTTCCACATTAAAAAAATCTTTCATTCCCGTTATGGCTATTGACGTGCTGAATGTATACCTCCCTTCGATAGGACACACAGTCATTTTCTCTGAATATACCTAAACATAAGTCACAGTAACTTTACACTGCAACATCAACACATTTGAGACAAAGAATGCAGTTATCGTTTTATATGTGCACAGCATCAAAAAATAAATATATAAATAAATTATGGTATGCCCACACTTGCACCAGCTGTGTGTCATAGTTCTCTTCACTTGCAGGAAATTATTTTACGTTTATGTTTTCCAGTCTGCCCTTCCAGAAGGTGCTGCATACTGCCAAGACTCTCCCAAAAAAAATGTTGTAAAGCACAGTCGTCAGGCACTATGTGTTAATCAACAACGCTCCCGCCGACTAAAGGGTTCAAGGACATCGCCGATATGGATAGTGTACTGCAATCTACGTCAGAGTCGATAGTGCAACAAGGAAAACTTGAGAATATGCTTAGGGCTGATGCTGAGGGACGTTGTGTTATAGTAGTATTGCCTGTCCTGTTTGTACACTATAGCAGGCCCAGTTGAGGCCCTGCATTGCTATATTGTGCAGCTGTTCATGAAATGAATCTATCATCCCTTACGTCACCAAGTCAAATCTATCCTTCCCTTATGACTAGACATATAAGGGAACTCGGGGCAGAACTGGATAGCGGGACACAATGGGAAATTGCTTTTTTTTTAGACTGGACACTGTTGCAACCTGTTGTATAGGCATGTAACTATTTCTCCAAATGGAAGGGAAGTGAGGGCAGCCATTCTGATTTATTGTTCCATTAAGTTTCGGGTGTGCAGCCGCAAGAAATCTCCTTCTTCTTCTAACATTTCGGCTGTGTAACGTTCAGCCATCTTCAGAGTGAGCCGCAACCTGAAGATTCATATTCTGATTTAGTTTGAAGTGCGAGACCTACGTGAATTGTTGTCCGTCACGTTACCGCTTGCATTGTTCTAACGTTTGGTGAATTTCAACGCCAGGTAAGCTGATTAATTGTTAATTGTATACCCTAAAATGACACATTCCCTTAACGTGCATGGCATTTGTTATACTTTGGTTATTTAATGCGTCCCGTTCTGCCCCGTCATATTTTGATGCAAGCAGAAAGCAAAACCAGCCTGGATGTTCATGGATGTCAGACTCTCCCAACCAGCTATGTTCGCCGAACAACTCAGCTTTCCAGATGTCGCCCGAGGCTGTCATTCCAATCACACTAATCTGTCAAAATACTCGGTGGACTACAAGACGAAAAGGAAAAACCATCGTATTAACAGATTCTCCTTATAAGAAGGAACTGCAGAATGCTATCGCACGTAAAGTAGGCCTATAGAAGGGAGGAGGGTGCTCAAATATGAACAGTGTCAGGACAGTGATGTCAGGTGCAATGCAACTTAAGGCAAAAATATCAAACTGTACACCAAAAAAAAAAAAATCGAGGACATCAAAGACCTTAAGAAAAATAAAAGTAAGAAGATGATGGAGAAGAGAGAATGAGAGAGAGAGAGGATGCTGTGGGAACTTCTACTCCGTTTCTAATGAGGGCTGGGTCGTATGCCAGAGTGGGTACACAATTCATGTGCTGGCATAGACAGTGAAGATGAAGAGGAAATACTGATTTGTGGCTATTGTCGAAAGGGCTAGTAGATAGTGGTTTGGTGGTTATTAAGCATTGTACATTTTTCAGAATGACATTAAAATGTTTTCTTATTCTGAAGAATGACTTTTTAATTGTTTAAATTACACTTTCTTAAGTCTGAATTGCCTGTTATACAACATTTTGTCATAGTTTAATACGATATTCGTAATTCAAATTCAACGTTTTGCAATAATTTAAAAAAAATACCCTTATCCCATTCTGCCCTGTGGGTGGGGTGGAATGGGAAATATGCAAGACTTTTTTGAAAAATTGTAAAAAATGCAAAATGTATTGTTTTAAGTGATTTTAAAATAAGGTACATTAGGTTACACAACAAGGTGTTTTTTGTCACTTTAAGAAGTGTTTCCTTGTGTTCCCTTATTTTATAGAAATTGTTAAACATTAAGTACCCCGTTCCGCCCCGAGTTCCCCTATAATTTTTTCATGTGATTAGTAGCTTTATTAGTTCCCACAAATGCTGCCGTTAGCTGGAAACGTGAATCACCACAGGCTACCGCCACCGTGCTCCACGCACCCCCAGACACAATCGTCCTACGAAACCGCTTGCATGTAAATTTGATCGCTATACTTACAATTAAATATTACGATTGCAGTCTCAATTGGGCGACATTCGACCATAAGCAAAGTTATCTCAAAAACCTCCTGCTCACGGCTGTGGCTCTGGAAATAGAAATACCTGTACCATTCTTATGACCTGACATACTTTTCCAAGTAACAAAAAATCTTCTTCCCTTTGCTATCGCACTAATCGCACTATTCCACATCAAATCCATACCTTCCTTACGACTGGACATTGTCATTTTCTTTGCGCATGTTGGAACACACACACACACATACTTTATAAGCCTGATGCTGAAGGCGAACATGTCACGCATCTCCTACTACTAAGTATAATACTTCGCCAATAACTGATTGCTGGCAGTACGAAACAATACTGAGTGAAAATCAGCGATGGGTGGACATGTCTCGTAAGTTTCTCGGGCGAGTGGTACCACTGTGTCTTAGAAAGAGAGGCATAATCGTCTTACAAGCCGCCAGATGTTAAAAACACGATCGCAACGACCATATTACTATCACAGTCGGTATTGGTTCTACAGGAGCTTACAAGTATTGCTCATGATATCCGTGTTAAAAACTATACAAGCTTTATAAATCGAGATATGGCATTGCCCTGAATGAACTGGTTTTTCCAGACAAATACCACGACACTGGATATAGACGGTGATCGCCGGAATGTATATTATCAGGCCAATAGTGCGGCCATACATCACCGACGGTGTAAGCTCGCAATAAAATCTCCGAAATTAGAAAGTGATTCGGTTACAGAACATGGTATGAAGCCAGTATTTGCAACTCCCTCACGCCGCCGCTAGATATTTCTCCAGGATTCGTAACGCATTCTGTCCCGATGCCATGTCAGAGATTCTGTGATGTATCTACTGGGTTATAGGCGATGGTTGATGGGGAACAATCAAATCCTGTGGTGATTGAGGTCGTAAGAAATGTGCACAGGCTTTTTAGATTTCTAGTGTTACGCTCTCCATTAGAAATACTGTCTGCGATTTGGAGTCAAGTGTTTGCATTCAACCACACACCTGTGTTGGATCCTATGTAGAAGTCCTTTAATGATTAAAGCTACTAGTGAATCATATTCGTGGCAATCTCATATCTCGAAACGAGTCACCTTTTTCGAACTTGTCTGTTACAGTAAAATTCCAACGAAGCTTTTTGGGCAGTCCCTATGCATCTTGCAACTGCTGCCATTCCTGCAGCTTTGCACATGTGTTAGTTCCAACTTAAGTCAGAACTGAGCAGAAGTCAGAGAGAGCTACATCTGCCACCTTCTGCATCCTGTGTAAAAACAGAGTGACCTGAATTAGTGCGACAGAACCGTGTTTTGACGATTCGGTGGCAATGGGAACATGTTGTCATAGCTCCGCCAACAGTGCACAGTGTGTAAGGTCAGGGCCAAATGCAGCTTGCTCTTGCAATATGATGCAGTATAAAAGACAGTACAGGAACCAGGAGAAGGACGAGGATTTAGCTACTGCACTGTGGTGCATCTCCGGACTACATATAGGTACTGCAGTCGGAAGCAGACCCGCATCTCTCAGCGTCCATTCACCACTATCACCCCAATATACTATCACCATTATTCTGTACCATCCAACAGAGAAAAATTATGAACTATAAAAGCTCCGCTAACTTCATTCAATAGACAACTCGATAAGATTTTTACTACATCTCTCTCTCCCAATATACCGAAAACGAATACTGCCTGCTTGCCGGCATTGAGCACATGTGACGATCCTATTAAATATACAGGTATTGATCCATAGGAGTAGGCGGTCAGTGATCGAAGTCGCTTGCACAGAACAGTGTGAACTGTCAACGCTGTATTTTAGGAGGAGGTGGATGATAGTATCCCACAGACTATACTGTCAGTCGCAAGAGAAGCTCCCTGTGCTGTTATTTGAAACATTGTTTTTTTTCTGCTGTAACAAGCTTTGTACGCTGTCATACATTTTGTTTTTACTGCCATGACTTCGAGGTCTGTGTCAGGTTCTAAACAGATATTAACACGTTCTCATCCTTTGTGTGTGACAGAAAACTAGGCATTGCACGGCGTAAATCATGTTGTTGCTGCTGCTACCACAACACACACACACACACACACACACACACACACACACACACACAAACACACACACATGCGCGCACGCACGCACTGGATGATTTTAAATGAACGACAATCACAACATAAGGAAACTGGAAGAGATTTTCAGCTTTGTGGAGCATTTTCAAACTGCTGTCCGAAGGTGATTGACGACATCCACACTGAAACTCATGTGTCACAGTGACACATGGCTCTGTGTTCCATTTCGGTTAATTCCTCATTTTGCAGTCACCTATGCAATCACTGTTTCTTTGCTAGCCATCCCCAGAAGGTGCTGCCCCTCCACCATGACTCTTTCTCCATCTCAAACAAATGGAGTCAGTCAATCATTATGTGGTAATCAATAGCGTACCAATGGATGAATGGAATGGAAAAGACACCATCGATGTACTGTAATAATAATAATCGCAGTAGGTAGTGTGAACAATTTTAGCAATTTTATAGTAATTTCAACACTGACCAATGATGCGACAGCAAGCTTTCTAATTTCAGTATCATCACTAAACCGCCCCTCCTCTATTTTGCGAGTACCACTGCGAATGTAGATAGATGACTGTGCAGTATGTCCATTCATTGTTAATTCATGAACATATACATCATCAAAGTATACCAGACAGCGATCTATGTATTTCTACCCCCTCGAGCGTAGTGTGGAAATTATGATCTTTCTCTATGGGGAGTCACAGGGTTTTCTTGCATTCTTCGGATAAAATTAGAGACTGAAATATCCCCTCGCACTGTCTTTGACCAACCTGCCCTGCAGCACCACCACTGATTTAATCTGCAGCTGACAAGAAGTAGACCGCTACATTCTGCGTCTCGTGAATGGTGCATGTCGTGGAGGTTAGCACCCCTTATCATTGTATAGTAGTAGATTTGAAGGTGTTGTGAAGTTATAGCAGACGCTTAGAAGAAAAAGAAACAGATAATCTTTATGCATGATGAAACTCCAAACAGATGAAGTTCGAAGCATTTTTTGTAAAACAATTACACTATCAACTCTAAAGTATTGTTCTAGTGTGTGGGATCAGTACCAGGGAGGTATTTGTAAGAGAGAACATAGACACATGCACTCCTAAGGCTACACCGTTCTGCACTTAAAACAGGCTACAATGTTGGCTCACATCAGTTTCTGACCTATTAGTTGTATGGAATGTAATGCTGTTAATATTCCCATGTAAGAAATACACTCCTGGAAATGGAAAAAAGAACATATTGACACTGGTGTGTCAGACCCACCATACTTGCTCCGGACACTGCGAGAGGGCTGTACAAGCAATGATCACACGCATGGCACAGCGGACACACCAGGAACCGCGGTGTTGGCCGTCGAATGGCGCTAGCTGCGCAGCATTTGTGCACCGCCGCCGTCAGTGTCAGCCAGTTTGCCGTGGCATACGGAGCTCCATCGCAGTCTTTAACACTGGTAGCATGCCGCGACAGCGTGGACGTGAACCGTATGTGCAGTTGAGAGACTTTGAGCGAGGGCGTATAGTGGGCATGCGGGAGGCCGGATGGACGTACCGCCGAATTGCTCAACACGTGGGGCGTGAGGTCTCCACAGTACATCGATGTTGTCGCCAGTGGTCGGCGGAAGGTGCACGTGCCCGTCGACCTGGGACCGGACCGCAGCGACGCACGGATGCACGCCAAGACCGTAGGATCCTACACAGTGCCGTAGGGGACCGCACCGCCACTTCCCAGCAAATTAGGGACGCTGTTGCTCCTGGGGCATCGGCGAGGACCATTTGCAACCGTCTCCATGAAGCTGGGCTATGGTCCCGCACACCGTTAGGCCGTCTTCCGCTCACGCCCCAACATCGTGCAGCCTGCCTCCAGTGGTGTCGCGACAGGCGTGTATGGAGGGACGAATGGAGACGTGTCGTCTTCAGCGATGAGAGTCGCTTCTGCCTTGGTGCCAATGATGGTCGTATGCGTGTTTGGCGCCGTGCAGGTGAGCGCCACAATCAGGACTGCATACGACCGAGGCACACAGGGCCAACACCCGGCATCATGGTGTGGGGAGCGATCTCCTACACTGGCCGTACACCACTGGTGATCGTCGATGGGACACTGAATAGTGCACGGTACATCCAAACCGTCATCGAACCCATCGTTCTACCATTCCTAGACAGGCAAGGGAACTTGCTGTTCCAACAGGACAATGCACGTACGCATGTATCCCGTGCCACCCAACGTGCTCTAGTAGGTGTAAGTCAACTACCCTGGCCAGCAAGATCTCCGGATCTGTCCCCCATTGAACATGTTTGGGACTGGATGAAGCGTCGTCTCACGCGGTATGCACGTCCAGCACGAACGCTGGTCCAACTGAGGCGCCAGGTGGAAATGGCATGGCAAGCCGTTCCACAGGACTACATCCAGCATCTCTACGATCGTCTCCATGGGAGAATAGCTGCCTGCATTGCTGCGAAAGGTGGATATACACTGTACTAGTGCCGACATTGTGCATGCTCTGTTGCCTGTGTCTATGTGCCTGTGGTTCTGTCAGTGTGATCATATGATGTATCTGACCCCAGGAATGTGTCAATAAAGTTTCCCCTTCCTGGGACAATGAATTCACGGTGTTCTTATTTCAATTTCCAGGAGTGTATATTTCTAGTGCATGACATATGTCCTTCTTGCAGGTTTCTCTACAACAAACTATGTAACAAACTGTAAAATGAAAAAATTACTTCCTTAAAATATCGACTCTATGTGATACATGCACAATGTAACTTTCCAGAGATGTATAGCGTCAGCTGTTCACATCTGATCAGGCTTCAGAAATTATACTATGCTCGCATCAGTCCTTTATAAAACGATCGTTAGTAACGGAGCCTCTTATAAGGAAACAGATAAACGTATAGCAGAGGCGTTTGACATGTGAAATTACATGTCATGCTATCATTAACTCTGTAAACAGGACGTCTGTCAAACAGATGTATACACGGCGACTGCAGTGTCTTACAATCACCTGTCGCTAACTTAGAATCACCTTAGTTATGAAACTGAAGTCTCGATTTTATACCCTAGATGTGACAGAAAAATGGAGTATGTCACATAAATCTTTGTTCGTTTAGAGGAATGTGTCGAAACAGGATGGTCACGTTTCATCACACATGAGATGGAAGTCCTCTGATGTTTGCTATTAACGATCGGAAGTAGACAGTGCTCTAAGTCACACACAGAACACCTAGTTGTATACGAGTTGAAAGCAAACAACTGATGCATCCTGATGGAACAACGGCAAAATAATGGTCAAATGACCTGCAGCAACATCTCCCCCTCTCTCTAGAATGTATCATAAGTCTAAAATTAAATCATACTTCATTACAACTCCAGCATAACCGATCACTCCATCCACTCTCTGTCACCCTTTAACGCAGATGCAAGTAAGATTAGAGACAGATGGTTCTCTGTTTTCCTGGAAAGCGTCAAATACAGTAGTCAACTCATGTGTATCACTGTTACCTCAATAGACATACAGCACAATGCTGCCTCAATGGAAAAAGGAGTGACTGTTTCCCTGGTTCCCAGCGATTCTATGTCAATGTTTTCTCGGATTGCTCTTGCTGTCGCGTACTTGTCCTCATGTACAAGAATCGTTGTGTGCCAACCAGAAGACACGCAAATATCTCCTCAATTTCCCCGCATTTCAGTTTGTTTTCCCTCAATTTATATGTATTTTCGTCATTCTTCGCAATTCTAACGATTTTTTATGTCACTCCTACCCATGCGATCATGACATAAATTCTCGTTTCGTGTTCTAAAATTACTTGTAAAGGTAGCACAGCTGCAATGCCTAGCGCAAATGCACAATTTTTCTGGTCGGGAGGCGTAGTATAGCACTGCACTTGATTGCATCCAGTCGCCTCCACCCACATATTCCACATGTGCAGTGCGTTTGCTCTGGCCTCTCTCTGGCTGACACGGGCTTCCGCAGCTGAGGTCATGGGCTGCGTTTATGGAGGCAGTTTCCTCTGCCGGCGCTGCAGTGCGGCAAGGTGAGTATGTGGGATGTATTTGATGATCTGTAGACCCCTTTTGCGGGGTTTAGTTGTCAGTGCAATATGGCGATTTGTACAACATAGTTTTACCGCTGAAAGTCTCGTGTGCAGAAAACAATGGCAGATGGTGGTCCCACACTCGTAGGAGCAGCAGTTTGATGGGCGAATTCAGTAAGAGACGTTACGGATGGGCTATCTTGTTAGGACCATCAGGAGGAATGCATTCGGTCTTATTCTGGGCCATTTTCGTAAACAGGTTCTGTTAGGACAAGAATTTCCATCCAGACAAACTGCGACATCACGAAAGCTCCTGCAACAACAAAGGCGACCGTGAATTATTTCTGCAACACTTTACGATTTCCAGGAAGGGCTGTCTGTTATGATCGCTAGGAAGAATGCATCCTGTGAAACTTCCTGGCAGATTAAAACTGTGCGCCAGACCGAGACACGAACTCGGGACCTTTGCCTTTCACGGGCAAGTGCTCTACCATCTGAGCTATGCAAGCATGACTCACGCCCTGTCCTCACAGCTTTACTTGTGCCAGTACGTCGTCTCCAGCTTCTGTAAAGTTTAGAAGGTAGGAGACGAGATACTGGCAGAAGTAAAGCTGTGAGGACAGGGCGTGAGTCGTGCTTGGGTTGCTCAGATGGTAGAGCACTTGTCCGCGAAAGACAAAGGTCCCGACTTCGAGTCTCGGTCGGGCACATAGTTTTAATCTGCCAGGAAGTTTCGTATCAGCGCAAACTCCGCTGTAGAGTGAAAATCTCATTCTGGAATGCATCCTATGTTATTCTGGGGAGCATTGCAGAAGATTTCTATAGTGCATCCAGAGGGAGACTTGGCTGTTATTTACACAGACACGTGATGTCAGTATAACACTCACAATCTTTCAACTGCTGCTGCAAATGTGAGCTGCTATGAAAACATCTTGCTGAGGGTGGTCCACTATGTGAAAATTTCGCTGGACCACAGGTACAAAGGCTATGCGTCACTGTGACAGCAACAGTGCCTAGGCGAACATGTGTTTGGACAGGTATTTCTAAGGTGTCAAGTATGAAAGGGATGCCACCGCCTCATCCTTGTGGGACCCGAACTGACACATGACGGCCGCATTTCACGGGGACTGCTGCTGCATCCCGACTCCTTCTAACATGTGCGGTGGTGTTCTGTGCCGCCCAGTGGACAGGGTACGGCGGGCGGTGCGTGCTTCACGATCGAAAAATTTTTAACTGTTTAATTACATGTGATGTGTTTCATGATGGTATTCCTTGTGCAAATGGAATAAAAAGAATGTGGATTGATTTAATTACTTCTTACAAGACCTGCATAATCTGAAACAGCAGATAATGATGAGCAAGAGAAATCCAACCCCTGGTAACTGATTTTTTATGTAAATAAACAATTTACCCTTGAATTTCCCGTCATGAGATCCTTCCTCTCCACTGCAGAGCCGCCAATTTCCGCATAGGAGGGGAGGGGGAGAGGGGAGGGGGAGAGTGGAGAGAGATAGTGAGGGGGATGGGGTGGTGGGGAGGGGGGATCGATTCCCTGAAAAATTCTTTAAATAAATAAATAAACTACTTTCTGTACACTGCCCTGAATCCCATAAATTGTTTAAATAAACAACATTCTACACATTGTCTAAATTGTCTAAGCAATATTCCATACACTGCAATCGATTTCCAAACAAATTCTTTAACAAAATAAAAAAACTATGTTCCATACACTGTCAAAAATAATTAAACAATATTCTATACATTGTCTAAATTGTTTAAGCAATACTGCATGCACTGCAATCGAATTCCCTCCAAATGACCTATTAACTGAGTCTTTTTCCAACCAGTTTGCGAGAGGGAAGGTGGGAGGGGAGCTGGTTTACCAGAGGGTGTGAGGTTAATTAATTGATCAATTTAATTAAGTTGTCAATCAAATTGAGAAGAGTGAGAGGGACTGTTCCTATAACTCAGACCTGAAAGTGTATCTGAAGCAGCGAGGGGGAGGGGGTGGGTTGGAGGTTTCCTGAGGGGTGGAGGGGAGGGGGTCTGGGAACAATAGGTTAATGACCTCCAATCAAAAGGAAGGATTATTTTAGCAGAACAATAGGTTAAGGACCTGTCAATCAAAGGAGAACAATAGGTTAATGACCTGTCAATCGAAGGAGAACAATAGATTTGCCCCTGAGTATATACTTTCTCCTGATGTCAGCAGCCTGCACTAACAAAAGGCGCTAGTGTCTTTGTTGCCCCACTACTACTGTCCCACTAATCACTTTAATGCAGACTGGTCTGTTACAACTTTAAATTGTCTACCATACCAATAACATTGGAGATACAGGGTGAGTCTTGCCCTGCATATAACAATTTATTACAGAATAACTGTTTGACATAATAATTTACATTTGATTCCGTCACATAGGTTATTGTTACTAGTTTTTTTTTTTTTTAAGACCACTTACGTTAGCAAATCTCAATGTGTGCTCCCTTGATAGCTCAGAGAATTTGGGGCAGTATTCCAGTTCCCACCAGGTGTTTCGTAACATGTGTTCTGTCACAGTACCCACAGCAGCTTGAATCCTAGCTGTCAGTTCATCGATGTCAGCAACTGGTGTGATGAAAACTCTGTCCTTGACATAGCCCCAGAAAAAAAGTCAAAGGGTGTAATGTCTGGAGCGGGATGGCCAGGGTGTTGGACCGTTCCCTCCAATCCACCAATCTGGAAATGTTTCATCCAGGAAATCATGCACTATCAAAGCCCAGTGGGGGGGGGGGGGGGGGATGCTCCATCTAGCTGGAAAATTATCCATGGTTGATATTCTTATAACTGTGGGGCAATGAACTGTTGCAAAACGTCTAAGTAAATATTAGCGGTAATGGATTTTTCCACGAAGAAAAACGGTCCAAGAACCTTGATATGCATGAGGCTGCACCAAACATTCACTTTTTTTCTGTTTTGCTGTAACTGTACAGTAGCATGTGGACTCTCTGAACCCCATATACGGACTTTATGCCTATTTACTATTCCACTGACATGAAAGGTGGATTCATCGATAAAGCATATGCGATTTAAGTAATCGTTAGCACCTTCAATCCTGTTGAGAAGCTCAGTTGCAAATTCAGCACGTGTCAGCAAATCATTCGATTTCATGAAGACTCTTCACCACAATTGCTTGCGGTATTTGACGTTTACGTGATGCTTGACGTGTTGATTTAGACGGACTCTGGTGAAACGATTGCCGAACACGATCAACAGTTGCATCACTCACACGAGGCCTGCCACTTCGAGGACGATCTTCAACGCTGCCTGTTTCGTTAAACTTTGCATACCATCTCTTTATTGATTTAATGCTAGGAGGACTGCGTCCATAAGAAGCCTGAAATTTACACTGAACACTGATGGGCGATTTAGTTTCGTGAAACCAAAGCACACATTGTGCTTTCTCCTGCTTCGACGCCATTTCGCCAGCAAATAAGGTCACCTAACAGACGGCGTCGGTGTTATGGGGTAATAGCGCCATCTATTGGTCACAACAACTAGTAACACTAGCCTATGTAAAGGCATCAAATGTAATTTATTATGTCAAACGTTTATTCTGTTATAAATTTTTATAATCAGGGCAAGGCTTTGTGCTTACCCTGTATATCACACTGTATATAGCACCCAAAATTTCTTTTTCCGTGCTAGAATAATTCTGCTCTGCTTTACTCAGCTGTCTCAATGCATATGCCACTACATGTCTTTGTCATTCACATCTTGGGAAAAAAAGTCAACTCGCCAGAAAGCACACATGGCATGATACAATAAATTCCTTAATATAATCTGGAAATCTAATACTGGAATAACGATTAATGCCTGCTTCAAATTCTGAAATGTGTTTTCGCAATAAGTTGACCACTGAAATTTCGCTCCTCTTCTTAACAAACAAATCAAGATACAGCAAATTCCTTAACTAATTTCCTACAACAGATACGAAGTTGAAGGAATGACTGAAGCTGCTTTGTTCTCTGTCGTAGCAAAAAATCACAGCTAGCAGAAATTAAATGTGGATCAGTTCTCCAGACTAATAGCATGACCCAAATAATTCACCTTTGTAGTTTCAAAGTGATACTTATCCACACTGCGAATCAACCACATTCTATGTAGGATCTAGAAAACTAATCTGCAACCAGTGTACATGCTCCTCCGTTATTTTTCGAAAATACAATGATGTCATCAAGATAAACCATACACTGTTTCGGTTTCATTTTTTTGAGCACTCCATGTAGTAACCTTTGGAAGGTGGCTGGCTCGATTTTAAGACCAAATGGCATCTAATTGTATTGTTAAGGGCCCAAGTAATGCAATCTTTGGCTGGTTCTCTGGAATTACTTCCAACTAGTGGTAACTACTTTTCAAATCCACTGTCGAGAAGCATTTATACTGACCCAGGTTGTTCAGTGTCTCTGTCATATTTGATACAGGAAATTCATCTGTAACATCAAATAACGGTAACCTCAGCAAAATGTATATTTTATTGTGCCATCTGCTGATTTCTTTGGGACACTTAGAATGCTTGTTCCCTGTGGTCTATTATGCTCAATGATACCATCAGCCAACTGGTGGTCGATAAACTCTTCCAGTAGTGGTTGCAAGTTCTTCATGACTCTGCGCAGTTTTCTGTACACTGGAGCACTACTTCCTGTTGATATTGTATACTGTGTCACAATGTTACAGGCAACAGTTCCGCAGGATTAAAAGAGATTCGCAAATCTTAACAACAAAGCTTCCACTGCAGATTTATCTTTCCCTACTAAATGTTTCACTTTCTCTTGAAATGCTAGCACCCAAGATCCCCATCTGACCTGTCGAGATCTACTCCTCTCATGTGTACTACATTTTGATGTGCAAAGTAGTGCATCATATGTAACTCATCATAGAATTTTAATGGCTCTACAGGGCATAAAATCTCACTCAGGATGTCACCATCCATACTCATACAGAGTAACTTTTCTGAGCCTCTCAGTGCTTTGTTGTGTGAAGTGATTTTTAGTGTACATGTCTGTAGTTATTTGGTACCACCTTCACAGTAGTTGAACCTTGCAGTGATCTAACACTAGCAGTTGTTTTAACTAGCTGAAACAATGTTCCACTGTCTTTGGTAGTGTGCTACGAAAAGCCAGTTTTAAGGTGATGTTTATCCAGAAAGTCAAGTCCTAAGATCAAGCTGTATCCTTCCGCAACATGTGGCAACACTTACATATATTCCTGAAACTTTGTCGTTCCAAGACTGAAACTGAGCAATGCTGATCCCAATGGTACAATATCATAATATAACTCGCTCCAGGTGAGCTATTTGTGGAGTCTTCCTCACCTCCTGCTTAGAAGGTCCGTCCACCATCAAATTATATTCCATTCCATTAATTGTGCCCACCAAGCAACATTCTGTCTCTGAAACGACTTTGCTTGGTAACAGTGTCTGATCTTGAGAAATTCTTATTGATGTTTAATCGTTTAATGAATGATTGCTTTCATCCAGTTCACCCTGTCTTTTATTGTGACAATCACACACCCAATGGCCAGCTACCCACGTTCATAACATTGGGATTGCTGGTAATGCATCTTAACATGGCCAGTGGCCAGTGCACCCACATCTGTAACACTTTATTTCAGAAGAAACAAAGATCACATTTATCCAATTCCTTAGTCGCAATATTGAACTCCTCAAGTTGTATAGCCACAATACGAGCAGAAGCTAAGTTTTTTTGAGTTTTTAATCCTCACTCACCTTGACACATTCGTTAGCAATCACCTCTAACGCCTAGTTCACAGTCTTTTGCAAAATTGGTTTATCTGCTTTGGAACTTTGCGTCAATTCGTCGGTATTTGCACTGCTTTCAGAATTCTGTTCTAAAATGCTTGTACATTTATGAGACAGACTATTAAGTTGCTCCCTGAAATACCTTGCACTGTTTTGATTGTGGTACCACTGACAAAGCCCCTTTTCCAACTGTTCAAACGTCTGTGCCTTACTCAGTCCCTCACAGGTTACAACGTATGACTTGTCTTCACCAATGGAATGTAGCTTGGATATACTGAAGTATGTTTCATCTGAACAATTCCCTAATCGAAACACACCCACAGTAACAGAAGGCACGTGAGGGCACCTGCACGCTCCCACGATGACAGTTGATGGTCTCCTCCTTAAACCCACTCATTAGGCCATCAGAAGTCCCACGGGATGACGGCACCCTCATCCCAGTGCCTTAACAAGGATGGTGGTGCTGTAACTCACAGTGGCTATGACACTCAGGTGGGATTCATTTCTCCATCAAAGGTTGTGGACAGCCTCCAGACTGGATGGCTGCAAACTGAGTAGATCACGCCTCTGCAACAGGAGTAATAGATATACAGGACTGGTACATGTGCTTTGCTGTTGTGAGGTGGCAATGAAATCACTTGACATGCTTTTTTTTGCCTTGTCGGCTTCTCTAGTCACCCTGATTGCAGCAGAAAGATGTCTTAATTTTACCTGTCAGGAGTGGGGGAAGTCAGTATACTGAAAAATTATTCTTGCATCCAACTTACACCTTTGTGCACTGTTGTGTATAGTCATCACAATGATGGCACCCCTCTCTTTCTATGTGTCATTCTGCTGCATTGGCACCTCGGACAACCAGTTTTTTTGGTGTGTAGCAATTAACTGTCTTGCGGCTGTTTTACACGTTTTACATGCAACATCAGCTGCCTCTTCTTGTTGGCTTCGCGTCTGGTACTTGTGCACTGGTCTGTTTTGGTCACCTCTTGCACTATTAGGGGAGGCTTCGAATTCCCTCAATTATCCACATCTATTTTCATGTGACGTTTCGGGACGAAAAAACAATAAAATGCAACAGCAATGACAATTTGGTTCAGCTGGAACTTTCAGCGGAGTACTTTAGACCAATGGTCATCAAACTACAGACCATGGGCTGCATGCCGCTTGAATCAAGTACTCATGTGGTTCTGAGGTGTAGTTTATTTAGTGCATCTGGCAACTAAAAGCCAAATCCAAGAAGTCACCTAAAGTAGAGAGCTTCTTGAAAGTGTAGTTTTCCTGCTTAGTAACAAACAAAGATACGGAGATTACAATATTTTAAGATGTTATTTTTTTTAATTGAGATCCATGAATTCGACCATGGCCACTTACCTCAGGGGTACGGGGTTAAGTAGCATGGGAACTGTGGGATGGAGGTGGTTTAAAGGAGAATGTCTTACTGTTTGTCTACCAGTACTGGCAACTCACAGGCATGCATGACTCATACCCATCAACTACTATTGTGTAAATTTCACACAGAAGTAACATAGATTGTGAATGCGCATTACAAAGATAATCATCTTCAAATGTGGTACTTATTTGTAATAAGGAATAAGAAATTAGTTAAGGCTGTTGTAATAAAATGCAATGAGTAGAAGAAAAATGACATTCAATGTATTTAGTAAACATCTGTGATCTTATCTGATGTTGAACAATGCATTTAAATGTATGAACAATTACTGCTATTAATCTTCCACTCACGCAGACAGCGCAACAACTCTTATTCAGCCGATTAGTGTCGCTACTTTGGTGTGGGTGGCAACAATATGAAACCGAGAACAGTTGACAAGAGGTGTTCTGAATGTTGCCGACTTCTAGCGATCATTACTTGGGGGCCAGCAGGCAACTTACGGCGCCCTTTTTATAATTAGTCTTTTTGGGTTTCATAACACACGTTACCAATTAATAATAAGATAGGTACGAGCTGAAACTCTTCACCATCCCTCCAGACATCACAGAGCAAAACACTATAAGATCAAATGTATGTGAAAAAATTAATTACATGTGGAGCCAGAGAATAGGTTACATCTAAAGTACTCAGACTGAAGTTTTACATCTGTCTGCTTACATGGTTCAGTTTGGGTTCAAATGGTTCAAATGGCTCTGAGCACTATGGGACTTAACATCGTAGGTCATCAGTCCCCTAGAACTTAGAACTACTTAAACCTAACTAACCAAAGGACATCACACACATCCATGCCCGAGGCAGGATTCGAACCTGTGACTGTAACAGTCCTGCGGTTCCGGACTGCAACGCCTAGAACCACACGGCCACCGCGGCTGACTTCAGTTTGGGTACATGCACTTTTTTGATGTGGCTAAATCCTTCAGTATGACTGTGACTGGAGCCATAAAACTTGTGATCCAGTAAGGCCCCTGAGAGTGCATTATGCACTTACCCCATCAGCTTAGCATTTGCCTCTCTCAACTTTCTGAAGTTCCTTGGATATACTCTGTATATTGAACATATTCTGGCTCCTGTCTTGCTTGTAAAAGCATGTACCTGATCATGGGCAGCTAAGACGTTCTTACATTCCCTATGCCTACGCCTATGCCTAATTTCCATAGCAGATATTTCATTTGGAAAGAGCTCATCAATTGACCACAGACAAACATTAACTCAGTCAGGATTGAACTTATACATCAGCCACTCTAAGCTTTCATCTCTGAGGGAGTAGTCTAAATGGTGGTAATCAATCAGGACAGCCCACAATTGTGATTAGCTCATTCAACACACCATGGATTTGGACAGCAAGGACTGGTTGTGGGAGTCTAATTCCTAGACCAAAACAGAAACTGCATAAATGTTCTGGATGTGAACACACATTATCCGAAACCAGGGCCTGCCAAGGACTAAAGATGCCAAATATCCTCCTCACCCTAGTGTATTACCTCCTACACCTTCTCATTCCATAAATGAAACAGCCAAGAAAACCTACTAAAGGCATCCATGTGCACCAGACTATTTGCTTCTTGATCGTGAGTGTGAAAATGGTCCCGTGAAGTCTAAATATAATTTCTCTAATTGCTTCTCTGCAAGTTTGAACAACAACATCCCCTCTTTAATATCCTATGGCACTTTAAATATGGAACATGTTTTACATGTCCCCAGAATAGTCCTAATAACTGCATTCAGCCATTTCCAAACCATCTCTTCTCTGATCTTCACATGGACCTTTTACACCCCTAACTGTCCACCAACTAGCAGCTGATGGCAATAGCCGAATAACGTGGGAACCAGTCCCACCAAAACAACTAAGTTGGTGGTTGCCTCTAGCACGCAATGTATTACACCACTCTTGAAAGTGTATGGTTACACCACATCCGCTATGGTCAGCTAATTCCTAACAGGACACAAAAAGCATCCTCATCCTGAAGCCTTAAATAATGCTGTTAAATCTCCTAATATAGGATTAGGATGAATCTAGTTTTCTTGTTCTCCTGATATCTGAGTTCAATCATCCCACAAGATCCCCCTTGAACAGTCTACTCAGTGTGTCAGTGGTCACGTTTTCAGTTCCCTTCACATGCTTTATTTTAGATTGAAACATTAATATCCAGGATGATCGTTGAGCTGTTATTTCAGTGCACCTAGGTCTCACTAACACCAGCTCAAACCCTGACTGTTGGTCTCGATTTGAAATGGACTATGTTCTAGGTAGAACCGAGACTTCTCTAGTACAAATGATACACCCAAGGCCTCTAGCTCATAAACTTAATACTTTTTTCTAATAGCGGCAATCGCCTTTAACAAACAATAACAGCTGCCCACCTTCTAGGTGTTCCTATAGAAGCATGGCTGCCACCTCCAAGAGAGATGCACCTCTCTGGACAATGAATGGCTTCTCAAAATCGGAAACTGCCAATAAGGGATGATTGTTGCTACCAGTCACGAATTCTAAAATACCAGTGCCACTGTCAGTGTGGAAATTTGCCTAGCCTTTTGCTGCATATGTTTGTACAGTACTGCTGAGTCGCTGTTTCAGCAAGCTAACCTGCCCCAGAACATTGCAGTGTACTTGCTGAATTATTATATGCTTGCCTGTTGCCATCACTGCTACAATACACCGCACAGGTTCGCACTAATACGCCCATTAATGTTTGGTGTGTTACACTACTTTCACCTGATAAACCATGTCTTAAATGCAGTTGAAAATCACACGAAAATGCCAGGGTTATTCTTAAACCTAACAAACGCATTTAATGTGGTTAATTATTCTGTGTTTCTGAGAAAGCTTGAACTATATACTGTAGAAAGCGCGCCAAATATGCGGATTAAACCGTTGGGGTCATGTATTTTGCTCATGTATATTCATTACTATGGTGTGGTAGAATTTTTTGAGGGAATGAACACCTGACAAAAACAGTTTTCAGGAAACAAAAGGCAATTATAAGGACAATGAAACAAACAAGCAACAGAAAATCATTAAAACTTTTCTTTAAAGATTTAAGAATCTTACCATTTCCGTTTGTTTATGTACTGGAAATTGTTATTCACGTCAAGAAAGGTATAGGCCTACTGAGAAAAGAAAACGTTTTTTCTGAAAACAAAGTTGTCTGTGATAATATAACTGGGTCAGTGACATAGATGTTAGTCATTGCAACACCACATTCTGCCGGAATGGTATATATCATGCAGGAACAAAACTATACAACAGATCTGGGTACAGATGAATAAAATCTCTTTCTGAAATATAATACACCTTTAAAAAATCTTACATCCTATCTACTGTAAAACTGTTCTTAATCAATCTCACATGTGTAAGGTCTCCTGGTCGATGTTGAAATAATCGTGCTGGGAGGCAGCCCAACTGCTAACACAAAGTGTATGGGTCAGTATGAAATTTACGTAATGAGAGATAATTACTACTTGCACTACTGAAATTAAGGCATGTATTCTTGTTGAAACTAAATTTGGTGCCATAAACAGTCTTCCTCGCAGGCGTAAGAAGAATACAATGCAACATACCAATACTGAAGTCACACAAATCGTATTTTGCAGCAAACTTGGTGCTTAACAAAAAGTCAGTTGTTCGATTATTACACATAACTATATTTAATAGAAGTCACTATTAAATTACGCTGACATCACTAATTTACCTCTATTTTTTTGTAGTTGCCGATCATACAGTCCGTCCACTGAAACATGATGATTAGCACATATATATTTTTAGATGTCTTGCAGGATGGAAGAAATTATTGCTTCTTTTTATGATTGTAGGCGATATTCATGCTTGTAAACGAATATTGGCGTAATAAATAAAAATATTCTTGCGGTTATGATTACTCTAAATATAAGTACACAATATGATCAAAAGTATCCGGACACCTGGCTGAAAATGACTTACAAATTCATGGCGCCCTTCATGGGTAATGCTGGAATTCAATATGGTGTTGGCCCACCCTTAACCTTGATGATAGCTCCCACTCTCGCAGGCATACATTCAGTCAGGTGCTGGAAGGTTTCTTGGGCAATGGCAGCCCATTCTTCGCGGAGTGCTGCACTGAGGAGAGGTATCTACGTCGGTCGGTGAGGCCTGGCACGAAATCGGAGTTCCAAAACATCCCAAAGGTGTTCTATAGAATTCAGGTCAGTTCTCTGTGCAGGCCAGTCCATAACAGGGATGTTATTGTCGTGTAACCACTCTGCCACAAGACGTGCATTATGAACAGGTGCTCGATTGTGTTAAATGATGCAATCGTCATCCCTGAATTGCTCTTCAACTATGGGAAGCAAGAAAGTGCTTAAAACATCAATGTAGGACTGTGCTGTGATAGTGCCACGCAAATCAACAAGGGGTGCAAGCCCCCTTCGTGAAAAACGTGACCACACCATAACACCACCTCCTCCGAAATTTTACTGTTGGCAATACACACGCTGGCAGATGACGTTCACTGGGCATTAGCCATACCCACACCCTGCCATCGGATCGCCACATTGTGTACCGTGATTCGTCACTCTACACAACGTTATTCTAGTGTTCAATCGTCCAATGTTTACACTCCTTACACCAATCGAGGCGTCGTTTGGTGTTTACCGGTGCCTATGTGTGGCTTACGAATAGTCGCTCAAGCATGAAATCCAAGTCCCGCATAACTGTTGTAGTACTTGCAATGGATACTGATGCAGTTTGGAATTTCTGTGTGATGGTCTGGATAGATGTCTGCCTACTACACATTACGACCCTCTTCAACTGTCGGAAGTCTCTCTCAGTCAACAGACGAGATTGGCCTGTACACTTCTGTGCTGTACGTGTCTCCTCGGGTTTCCACTTCACTATCGCATCGGAAACAGTGGACCTAGGGATGTTTAGGAACGTGGAAATCTCGCATACAGACGTATGGCACAAGTGACACCCAATGACTCGACCACATTTGAAGTCCGTGAGTTCTGTGGAGCGTCTCATTCTGCTCTCTCACGATGTCTTAAATGACTACTGAGCTCGCTGATATGGAGTTCCTGGCAGTAGGTGGCAGCACATGCACCTAATATGAAAAACATATGTTTTTGGGGGTGTCCGGATACTTTGGATAACATAGTGTATTTTATTGCATTTTTATCATGGATAGCACTTACTACTACACTGGTGACTGCATTGCACATACTGAAAGGCATCCTAGTGAACTTGAATAGATCGAAAGGTGTTGTCACCCCTGTCTTGGGGATATCTTCTACGGCAGCAGGGACCTGATAATACGCCCGGACTAGATCAGTAGTGGAAAATATAGTCTTACAATGAACACTGGCAGAGAAGTTTCCTATATGTGGTACTGGGTACCAATCTGGGATGGTCCTCGCATTGAGCTGTCGGTAATCGCCACATGGACGCCATCCGTTCTTCTTCTTTGGTACCACATGGATTGGGGCTGCCCAACTGCTACTCGAAACCCTGCAAATGCCCATTGACAGCATGCTGTGGAATTCCTGCTTCACCACTGGCAACTTCTCTGGTGTGAAACCTCTAGGCCTAGTGTGAGATGGCGGGCCTGGCGTGGTCAAAATTTGATGTGCCGTGTGTGGTTAACTGGCGGGAGAGTAGGCGACTGCTGCATGATTTCGGAAAATTCTTTTAGTAATCGTTTGTATGGTATATCTCCTGCTACTGTACGTACCGTCATTGGAGTGATGCAACACACCTTCCTTGGAGTATGTAGGTTTGTAGTGGACTCGATCAGCTGCTTGCGTCAAAGGTCAGATCATAAAAGGATAAAAATATCAGCTCCTATGATAGGCTGCGATATATCCGCTACAGTGAAGCTCCGCTCACATCTACAGCGTAGTCCAAGGTTAACCAACAATGTGATATGAGCGTATGTTTTAATCTTAGAGATGTTAGTGGCAAACAGACAAGAATCGTCACAGCTCTAGCATGGTACACGAGTTACCGGATACACAGACACTTCTGCCCATGTGTTCACTACGTATTATACTTTCGTGTTGTGGTCTGTGACAAAAAATCGACATGATTTACCGGTATGAGTAGTTGTTGCTGCTACGTTTTCCGTGTCATGTTTCCACTTGCAAGGAAGTGTACGCTTTCGCGCGTCCTAGCCTAATTTCTTGTGGCACCAACACAAGTTTTGTGCTGATCAGGACAACCAAATATTGCGCAGCTCGCTGTGTTGCTGGACAGTGTACGCAAACGGTGCAAAATTTGTGACAGGGTTCGATCAGTGAGCTCCTCAATCTGTAAAAGCTTCTCTAACTGCTTCGCTTATGACTGTGATAGGTACGTCACTAGCTTGTTCTTGCCGACCGTGGTGGCCGTGCAGTTCTAGGCGTTTCAGTCCAGAACCGCGAGCCTGCTATGTCGCAGGTTCGAATCCTCCCTCGGGCATGGATGTGTGTGATGTCCTTAGGTTAGTTAGGTCTAAGTAGTTCTAGGGGACAGATGACCTCAGATGTTAAGTCCCATAGTGCTCAGAGACATTTGAACCATTTTTAGCATGTTCTTAATTGACGCATATCATTCCGTGTTGAGTGGTGCAGCAAGGATACCCTGCACCTCAGTAGGTAAGTACTCTATTAGTGCTGTGACTACATAGCAATGCTTCGTTTCGTCTGCTGGTATCTGTGCAAGGACTAACTGGGTTTCAAGCTGAGCAAACCATAACACTGGGTTATTTTGCCAGAATGGAGGGTGTTTAATTGTAACCTTGTTAACTGTGCTGTTTGTAACTGGCTCTATGGTGAGTGGCGGATTATCTATTTTCGTGAGAGAACGAGCGAGCCCGTCAGCTGCACCACCACTGCAATTTTCTAGTGGAGGTAGGCCAATAATAATAAATAATAATAATAAATGATAATGAATTATAATAAATGCTAATGAATAATAATAAAGACAAGCACGGTTTTGCAGCTATTATCTTGTTGGAATTTGAATTTGGGGAAATTTTCTAGTGAAGGTAGGCCAATAATAAAAAAACAATAAATGATATTGAATGATAATAAATGATAATGAATAATATTAAAGACAAATAGAGTTTTGCAGCCATTATCCTGTTTGAATTTGAATTTGGCGCCAATTTTTTCTGGAGGGTTAGTGGACATAGCACAATCGACCTATTTTTCCACCAAAACTCAAATTTCGCGCCGATTTTCTGGGGGTTGGGTTAGTGGAGGTAGCCCAATTGGCCTATTTTCCCCTCCAGAATCCGTCATCTTGAATAACGCCACAGCAGTACTCTCTGGTGGCAGGGGGATAAACTAACACAGTTGGACTCCGGACCTTGTAGTGAACACACATGCATGGTATAAATAATAATCATAAAAAATAAATGACAATAAATAATAATAATGATAATAAGAAAGACAAGTACGGTTTTGCAGCTATTATCATGTTGGAATTTGAATTTAGTGCCAATCTGGATGGTTAGCTTAGTGAACTTAGAACAAATTGACCTATTTTCCAGCCAAAATTCGAATTTCCCGCCATTTTTATGGGGGTTAGGTTAGTGGACATAGCCCAATTGACCTCTTATCCCGCCAAAATCCGCTTTCTTGAATGACATCATGCACTGTTGCCTTGTCTACACGCCGCCATCTTGGATGATGTCATCGCCACCATCTTGAATAAATTTGGCAACAATGCAGAGTGTTCCCACACACAGGTAGTCCCACTACTAATGAGCGACCGTATTTTACCAAGGTTGTAGCCGAATATCTTGCGAAAATCAACGTGAAGTGCATCCCTCACCCTCCCTACAGTCTGCATTTAGCCCCATGTGACTTTTTCTATACCCTAACATGAAGGAAAGCCTCCATGGGAGGCGTTATCAATCATGAGAAGTAGTGGTGAAGGCTACGGAGGCGATTTTGAAGGATATCTAAAGAAAAACGGTTTCTAGTATGTATTTGAAGACTGGTAGAAACACTGGGACAAGTGTGTTGCATTCATGGGAGACTACTTTGAGAAGGACTATCAAAATTATGAGGATGAGTAAAGGTATGTTGTCAAAAACAAATTATGATTATTCTTTAATGAGCAGGCCTCGTACATGTGCATACTTAAAAAGAAGGTCTGTAAGTTCCTGTTGCTCCTGTTCCTTTAAGGTGCTGTACTAACTTACCTTTTGCTCTCCCATATCATATGCTTACATCTGATCCTGGCACTTGTTGATTATAGTGAGTGTTTACCAATAATACAGTAGGAAATACAAATTAAACTGTCACATCAGACTCCTCCTTCTGCTTGACCTTCTTGTCTGACGTTTCTATAAAATCGTCAAAAAATACTTGTTCATTTACAATGAAGTAGCATTTACCACTTTCTATGTCAATTTGATCTTATAAGTTCTAAATGTGTCTGTCCCAATCAAACAATTTACTATTAATTTCTCAACGATGAGGAAATTACATTTGACAGTAAATTGTCCTATTTTAATGGAATAAGTGCTTGTAACTTATCTACTTTTGATTTGTTTCCAGTGGCCATCTGTATTCTACTATTTTCCACTGGGAACGTGGGAATTTTACCTTTTTTCTTTAACTCTTGGAATAATTTGGTTGACATTAAGTTAGTCGTTGCACCGATGTCTACAACTAAGTGTACTTCCATGTCAAATGAAGTTGTCTTCGTAACTGCTGTACTTGCTCTTCATACAAGTTTTCCTGAACTTTCTCCTGATGTTGGTATAAATTATCTTTCATGTCACCTTGTTCGTCGTATCTGACAAAACGTGTTTATAAGAGTATTGACCCCACTCTGTACCTGGTCAGCTGTGTAGGACCACACTGCGACCAGTTGAAATTTTCTGCTGGTGACCAGAGTAATTTCAGCGAGCTGTACAGTGTATGTTGTGTTACGCCAATTCATATCATTGGCTGCATGTCACCTATTTTCGCGCGAATTCTTGTTGATAGTAGCGAAATTATAGTTCGCGCTATTGTGCTGTCCAAAGGCTGGCTGTGGCACAGCGCGTGGTATTTGATCATTGCTGACCGCTTGCCACTACATCGGCTGGCTGTTACCACTTATGGATGGCAGATAGCCTTGTACTGGCGGACCGTAGTTCGCTTGCCTGTTGTAATGGATCCTGTTGTTCTGATAATCTCCCTTAAATCTTTCGTTTTTCCCATTTCCATTACCATATCCATTCCCTTTTTGTATGTACTGTGTCGGATATGGTTGCCATGCCTGTTGCATAGTAACACAAGTTGGTTTCCAAAGATGGGTTGAGGTCATTGTTTATCTGCCGCTTTATGTTGCCACGGTGCCTCTTCATAAATAAGGTCAATGGATTCCAAAACTGACAAAAGGTACTCAGTGTTGTGGTCTGGTGTGGTTGATAATTTTTTCCTTATGTGTGGCGGAAGCCAGCTCTTTCATATCTTCAATACATCCACCTGTGATGTGGGATTGGTCAAATATCTGGTTCAATTTAAATAGTTTTCGAAATAACCCTGCAAGCTACGATGCTTACTATTAAATGGAGCCAGGTTAAAGACTTCACGCCTTAATCTCTCTTGAACCCTTCCGACCAGTTCTTACGTAAGAAAGCACGTTCAAATTGCTCATAACTGTGACAATGTTGTGTCGTTTCAGTGGCCCACATAAGAATGTCAGCTTGAGTGTAACCAACAACAAAAAAATGGTTCAAATGGCTCTGAGCACTATGGGACTTAACATCTATGGTCATCAGTCCCCTAGAACTTAGAACTACTTAAACCTAACTAACCTAAAGACATCACAGAACACCCAGTCATCACGAGGCAGAGAACATCCCTGACCCCGCCGGGAATCGAACCCGGTAACCCGGGCGCGGGAAGCGACCAACAACAAATCTTATCTTCTGAGCCTCTGTCCAGTTATTCAGAAATACGTTGCGGAACCCACTGATAAAAACTACCTAGTTCATCCGCCTTCCATCTGTCGAATACGTGGGAAACTGTCTATGTCCAAGCAATCCTTCAAAAGCAAAGATGGATGTTACACATGAGGCATTATCAGACATCATTGTACTGTTACAAGAGTGCAGAGCAATGTGTGTCAATTGTGGATAAGTTGTAGGTATTGCTGTAGGTAAATTTTACAATCTTCACTTGTGCTCGCTAACTGACTTGTGACAAGATGTGGATAACTATTACATGCATCTGTCTTGGGCACAGGTAATTAAATTTTAGTAACCGAACCTATTTCATTTGATGTTTCAGTTCCCCTTTTTTTCACGGCCCCATCTACCGTGTCTACATATTATACTCTGCATTCAGATACTATCTTCTGCACATACGTACTACTTTGATCTAAGGTACCTGCTTCTGCTCTTTTGGTTATATCGCCTAAATTTTTCCCTATCTGAATTCTTTCCTTTTTGGCACATTCAGATGACAATTCCAATCTTTCTACTCTTAATGGTAGCTCCTCTATCGCCAATGGTAAACCTTTATAGTCCTGGTGTAAGTTGTTGACAATAGCGGTCATTTTTTTTTTGTATTACACATTTGGTTTTGATTTGATCTTATACTGTTATTTTTGTCCGTGATTTTCTTTAATTCACTCTCTATGTGTTCTTGATTGTCACTAACGGATCCTATCTTTTCGTTCAAAACATCAATACGTTCTTTAACGTCAGAAATAACCTCCTGTTTTAATTGTTTCTTTTAAATTTACAGATATCTCTCTGTCTACATTTTCTGTCAGATCATTAAACTTTTGTGTGACAGAGTTTTGGAAAACTTCCAACACCCGTTTTTGTTCTATTTTGGAATTTTAAACACTTGTGACAAGTCATTACATTTTGTGTTCAAGTTACCAAGCTGTTGTGTCGCTGTATTGAATTTCGTGTTCATATCATGGAATTTCGTATTCACAGTTTTCAGTAATTGCTGTAACAGTTCATTGGTGGTACTATTATCGTTGCTATCAGCTGTACTTTGCATGTTAATGTTCGGATTACCGATAATCGGTGTCCATCCAAAGTTGTCGCTGTTTCACGTTTCTTCTTTTTCGTTCAGCAGCGATATATCGCTTCAGGAGATGCGTGAAACAGTCTCATCAATAGTCATCATGGAATAGTCATATTTTGTCTGTGTATCTGTCATGGATGTAGAATTATTTTTACCTCCATGGTATCAGTGCTGTCATTTGTTACATCTGTGAACTTATCTCTGATTTATGGCGGCTTTCTGCTAGCCGCGCGGTTGGCGCTTCGTTTTCATTATCTGCTCGTGCAAATCGCCGTCATCTTGACCGATTGCAGCTTCTATATTACGATCAACAATGGGTAAGTTTTAGACTGCCATTTTGATGGTGCTATCAACTACCAAAATATTAATAAAAGCCAGTAGGAAATTTTTATGCAAATAAATCTTTCACCTGAAACCTGAAGTTTCCTATGAAATCGCGATTCGATAAATTCCTGTAAATTTGGCGAAAAGTATTACAAACAAAATTGAAATTTTCGTAATGATTCACGCTATACTGATGAGTCAAAGTTTGGTATGATTTTTGAGTCCTTTCGATTAATACATTGCCTACTAAGGAAACAGAGGGGCCAATAGGAAAGTAAGCTAATACAACAAGAGACGCGCTAGTAAGCATAATCATGCAAGCTATTGCTCAGATTTTCTACCTTCTCTGTGTAGTCAAGCAGCTCACTTACACCTCCCATTAGTGGATAAATTGGTCAACAGAAACCTCCGATCTTACTCGTCTGCTTTGACCCGTGACGTAAGCGTGTTGTGGTGTGTGACGTCATTACGGCGCGGAGTTTAGTCTTGTTTTTGTTTGTGGTGCTCTCTGGTGGTGTGTTCATGGTTTTCGTTTGTTTTAATTTAATGTTCATTGCTGTATGTCGGGTGAGTTTGTTATTGAGTGTATTTGGTTGTGGTTTTTTGTTTAGGAATGGATATGAAAGACCGCCTTAATAGTGTTCGGTTGAAGGCGATGATGGGCGAGACAGCGTTAGAACTTATCAAGTTCTTACAACTATTCGGTTTAATCGCCGAAGTTGTTAAGTGTTCTCTTTGCCTTGAGGCGATGAAATTGGTTAAAGTTCCGGCCTCTTGGACCAGCGACGGATACATGTGGTGTTGCCGGAAAGATGGCGTATGGCGTTCTATAAGGCGTGGTACCTGGTTCGAGAAGTCTAGATTGGGCATGCGTGAGATTGTGCTTATTACATATTATTTTTGTTATAGATGCCCACAGAGTTTTTGCGCGTTTGAGACTGGTGTGAGTGAGAGGACTGTTGTTCACTACTAAATGATTCCTTTTGTCATGAAGTGTGTTCGGAATTTATTAAGTACAGGGGTAAGTTGGGTGGGCATGGGGTGCTTGTGGAGGTGGACGAGTCGCAGTTTGGTAAAAGGAAGTATGGGAGGGGGAAGTCTGTGGCTGGTCTTTGGGTGTGGGGGGCTGTTGTTCACGGGGGTGGGGGTACTGAATGTGTTTTTAGGGTTGTGGAGGGGAGGTCGAAGGCTGAATTAGTGGGGTTAATTGAGGAGTATGTAGAGCCCGGGTCCACAGTAGTTTCTGATGCTTTTTCTTCTTATAGGGGGTTGGGTGACAGGGGATTTAATCATTTAGTAGTGAACCACAGTCTAGAATTTAAGAATTATGATACTGGGGCTTGCACTAACACAATTGAGGGGATGTGGGGGGCGGTTAAGTCATTTCTTGGGAGGGGGAAGAGGCGCTCTTCCAACCTTCAGTCTCATTTAGATGAGTACTGTTGGCAGAAGAGTGTCCCAGAGGCCTATTGCATTTTTCGGGTTTTTTTAAGGGCTGTGGGTAAAATGTATAGGCCGAAAGTGGTTAGTTAGGGTGCATTTGTGTGTGATTGTGGTGGCCAATCTAGTTTGTGGGGCTGGAACTTTTTTGAGGTAAGTTCCGTTTTTTTTTTGTTTTTGATGTGTGTTTTGTGTCAACAGAAACATCCGATCTCACGCGTCGGCTTTGACCCGTGACGTTAGGGACCTACACATTGATCTGTAGCGTAGCCCTGAATACGAGGTTAGGTTGGGAGGTTTTTTATTTGGCGGGGGGGCGTCAGGGGGGGGCGCAGCCCCCCCCTGCCTGGCCTCGAGTACCACTTGTTTATTATTATCTTTGTTCGATCGTAATTTATGTGATTGGGAGCTGTTGTAGATGTATGTAGGTGTAAGGGAAGTGTTGGTTTTTTAGGTTGGTGTTGGGGGATGTGATCGGTAGGTTCTGTTGAGCTATATAGGTCAACGGAAGTGTTCGATCGTAATTTATGTGATTGGGAGCTGTTGTAGATGTATGTAGGTGTAAGGGAAGTGTTCGTTTTTTTTTTGTATTGGAGGATGTGATCGGTAGGTTCTGTTGAGCTATATAGGTCAAGGGAAGTGTCCGATTCTGGATAGGAATGTGTTTTTTGGTATTTGGTCAGTTTTGTGATGTTGATTTATTTCGTTGTTTTGCGTGGTTTTGTATGGCGGTCGGTGGCTACATTTGTGTATATTTAGTTTGTCCCCACCCAAAAACCCCCAATTTCCCACGCTTGTCCCGTTAGAGTCATTAGGCTTTTTGTGAAACTTGTGTATTTCAGTGTTTATAATACGTATGCGATGTTTTTATATCCGCCATATTGGATAATACGTATGCGATGTTTTTATATCCGCCATATTGGAATTGTCGTTTATAGTCGTTTCCGCTACATTTGTGACGTCATGGGTCAAAGCCGACGGGTAAGATCGGACGCTTCTGTATTTCCCAACAAGAGACGCGCTAGTAAGCATAATCATGCAAGCTATTGCTCAGATTTTCTACCTTCTCTGTGTAGTCAAGCAGCTCACTTACATCTCCCATTAGTGGATAAATTGGTCTTTTTAATTCTCTGCTTCTCGTTTTCATATAATATGGCTTTTGTTGCACTCATACTAATACAATAAGACAATAGACAAAAATTAGTTTTTCTGTTACACAATAATGACAAAAGTTTTGTGTATCTTCATTTAATATTCGCTAGAAAAATCTTTTTGTATTTAGTTATTACTTAGTCCTGGAAAATCGGTTGCCAATTGTGTTAGGTCTCTTGGTCGATATTGGAATAACCGTGCTGGGAGGCAGTCCAACGGCTAGCACAAAGAGTATGAATTGGTATGAAATCTACGTATTGAGAGATAATTACTATGTGCAGTACTGAAATTAAAGTATGGATTCTTGTTGAAACTAAATTTGGTGCCATGAACATTGTTCCTTGCAGCATAAGAAAAATACAATGCAGTATACCAATGCTGAAGTCATAGAAACCGTATTTTGCAGCAAACTTGGTGCTTAACAAAAAGTCGGTTGTTCGATTATTCCACATATGTATATTTAATAGAAGTCACTATTAAATTACCCTGACATCATTAATTTGCCTCTAATTTTTTATGGTTGCCGATCATACAGTCCATCCACTAAATCTCAATGATTAGCGCATAGATATCTTGCAGGATAGAAGAAATTAATGCCTCTTCTTATGACTGCAGGCGAAAGTCATGCTTGTGAACGAATATTGTCGTAATAAATAAAAATATTCTTGGAGGTATGATAACTCTTAATGTATGTATTTTCTTGCATTTTTATCACACATAGCATTTACTACTACATAAGTAAAAATTACATGTAATTTTTGTGGGAGATCTAAAACTTAAGTCTTTAAACCCCTTTTAACTTTCATAACTAATACATAACTTGGCCTGACAGTACGCAAGTAGGTGCTTCCACAAGTGAGGTTATGCGAGTGGTGGTTGGGACATGTACATGTAAGTAATTCATGGTTGTGGAAACCGGACTTAATGGAAGCTACCATGTTTCTCACATATGTATAACTCACTTGTGTATTGAGCAAGAAGTTACAAATTAAAAGAAATTCAAAATTAGTATTGTTCATTGATTTGGATTTGCAACAATACATCTGGCGACAAGAATTTTGAGAGCTGGTTGATACACCCAAATGATTTATATGAGAAATCCATTCTTGTACCCAGTGTTTGTGGGACCATATCCTTTTGGTTAATGTTTCTGTAAGTTCTTGACCAAAGATTTGTATAATTACATTTACACCAGCGATATTCTAGTTGACACCATCTTAAATATGGTGCCAGTAGAGAATAAGATTAACTGTCGAAAATTACTGGGCTCTGGGTGCCCACATTTCAGACAATGATTGGGGGAGGGGTTGGAGGGGTGGGGATGGAGAAGGGCTGATCACATGTGCAAGTTTTTATTGCCTGTGGAAACATGGCTTAGGCATAGTTTCCGCAGATATGAATTACTTGCAGGTGCATGCTACCACCACCAATTTGATAAAATTGAATTTCAACCCTCCTCTCCTACTGAAATTAGGAAAATAATAAGTTCACTGAAAAGTAAAAGCTCACATGAAATTGACAGCATTTCCAACACTGTACTAAAAGCTAGTTCCCAACAAATAAGTAGGATTCTCAGCCACATATGTAGTAGCTCACTGAAACAGGGCATTTTTCCAGATAGACTGAAATACACTATTCATAAACCATTGCATAAAAAGGAGGATAGATCTGATACTAACAACTACCGCCTAATCTCACTTCTATCCAAAATTCTTGAAAAAGTAATGTATTCAAGAGTAGCATGACATATTTGTAAAAATGAAGTATTAACAAAATGTCAATTCGTTTTTCAGAAAGGCTTTTCAACAGAAAATACCATGTATGATTTCACTGATCAAATATTAAATACACTGAATAACTGAACATCACCAATTGAGATTTTTTGTGATCTCTCAAAGGCTTTTGATTCTGTGAATCATGAAATTCTTCTAGGCAAGCTTAAGTATTGTGGTATGAGTGGGATAGTGCACAAATTGTTTAGTTCATATTTAAACGGAAAAATGCAGAAGGTTGGAATTAACAGTACAGATAGTCTGCAAAAACCGGCAATGTCCTCTAACTGGGGAGGTATCAAGAACAGTGTCCCACAGGGTTCAGTCTTGAGTCCCTTATTGTTCTTAATATATATTAACGACTTGCCACTCTATATTCATGAAGATGCAAAGCTAGTTCTTTTGCTGATGATACAATTATAGTAATCACACCTAACAGGCAAGAATCAGCTGTGGAAATTGCAAATAATGTCTTTCTGAAAATAATTAGGTGGTCTTCTGCAGATGGACTCTCACTAAATTTTGAGAAAACGCCGTTTATACAATTCTGTACAGTAAATGGCATAACACCATTGATAAATATAGCCTATGAGCAGAAGTCTAATGTTAAGGCAGAATACTCAAAATTTCTGGGTGTGTGCATTGACGAGATATTGAATTGGAAGAAACACATCGATGATCTGCTGAAACGATTATGTTCAGCTACTTCTGGGATTAGGGTTATTGCAAATTTTGGTAATAAACATATCAGTAAATTAGACTACTATGCCTTTTTTCGTTCACTGCTTTCGTAGGGCGTCATATTTTGGGACAATTCATAATTAAGAGAGAAAGTATTCATTGCACAAAAGCGTGTAATCAGAATAATTGCAGGAGCCCACCCAAGATCACCTTGCAGATATTTATTTAAGGAACTCGGGTTGTTCACAGTACCCTCGCAATACATATATTCACTTCTGAAATTTGTCCTTAATAACCCGTCCCAATTCAAAAATAACAGTGAAGTGCATGGCTACATCACTAGAAGAAAGGATGATTTTCAGTACTCTGGATTAAACCTCACTTTGGTACACAAAGGGGTGAATTATGCTGCCACAAAAATCTTTGATCATTTGTCAAATAGTGTTAAAAGTCTGACTGATAGCCAACCAATATTTAAAAGCAAATTAAAAGAATTTCTGAACGGCAACTCCTACTCAATAGATGAATTCTTAGACATAAAATAGTACCTGTAACAAAAATTATTATTTTGTGTAAAGAAAACTTATTTTGAAGGGACACGTTCCACATCGTTACGAAATGTCGCATTCATGATCTACAGAACAAAGATTAATGTATTTATTAATAAGTGTGTGCACATTTCCACGTGCAAGCTTTTCTGCACTGCAGGATACTTCGTCTGATTTGCACCAGTGTGAGACGCATGTTGAAATCGATCTATAATGCGTACATTGAAATAATCTTTGGTGTGTTTATTTGTGGCTTTGCGCGAAGTTGAAATTGATGTGCATTGTATTTGGTTGTTTATAATGAACGTGGTGAACTTTACCTTGCACGTGGATAATAACACATATTGACGGTATTAGGCGCAAACGATACGTTGAAACACTGTGAGGATGAATTTTACCTTCGGAACTCCTGTTTCCAAACCTGCTACTGGTTTTACCTTATCTCTTCCCGCGGCGAGTACTGGTAAGATAATGCCCTTTTTTGTGAGAATTCTAATATAATGACGCTTAATACTTATCGAAGACCGTGGAATGTGAAATGAATTGTGTTTTCATCTGTTAATTTCGATTTGTTTGTGTACTCATGTTCGAAACAAGGCTTATTGTTATGTTACAACGCAAGTGCGTAAATTTGTGTTTATACAGGGAAGTGGCTTTTAAGTATGTGTTGGTACCAGCTTGTGAGACAGTCGCGTCGTAATGGGAAGCTCATTAACTTTTACCTGTACCCATTAGATTAGATTAATACTTGTTCCATAGATCATGAATACGACACTTCGTAATGATATGGAACGTGTCAGGTTAATAAAAGATGTCTGTATAAGATATTACATTACACAAAATACTGCATGACACTAATGTTTAAGTTTTTTCCCTTAATTGATATCTAAAAATTCAGCCAATAAGTAGAAGGAGTTGTCATCTAGAAATTCTTCTAATTTATTTTTAAATGTTAGTTGGCTATCTGTCAGGCCTTTGATGCCGTTTGGTAGGTGACCAAAGACTTTTGTGGCAGCATAATTTACCCCTTTCTGTGCCAAAGTCAGATTTAACCCTGCATAGTGAAGATCATCCTTTCTCCTGGTGTTATGGCTATGCACACTGCTATTACTTTTGAACGGGGTTGGATTATTAACAACAAATTTCATAAGTGAATATATATATATACAGTGAGGATCCCTAGACCCTTAAATAGATGTCTGCAGGATGACTGTGGGTGGGCTCCAGAAATTATTCTGATTACACGTTTTTGAGCAATGAATACTTTTCTACTCAATGATGAATTACCCCAGAATATGATGCCATATGAAAGCAGTGAATGAAAGTAGGCATAGTAAGCTAATTTACTGAGATTCGTATCAGCAAAATTTGCAATAACCCTAATAGCATACGTGTCAGCAGACCATCAATGTGTTGCTTCCAGTTTAACCTTTCATCAATGGACACACCTAAAAATTTTGAAAATTGTACCTTACCTACAGACTTATGTTCAAAGTCTATATTTATTACTGGAGTTGTGCCATTTACTGCACGGAACTGTATATACTGTGTTTTATCAAAATTTAAAGAGTCCATTTGCTGAGAACCACTTAATAATTTTGTGAAAAACATCATGTACAATTACATCACTTAGTTCTTGGTTTTTGAATGTTACTACTATACTTGTATCATCAGCAAAAAGAACTAACTTTGCATCTTCATCAACGTGGAATGGTAAGTCATTAATGTCTATCATGAACAGTAAAGGACCTAAGACCGAACCCTGTGGGACCCCGTACTTGATTAGCCCCCCCCCAGTTTGAGGAATCAGCTGTTGTTTTAACATTACATGAACCACTTATTTCAACTTTCTGCATTCTTCCAGTTAAGTATGAATTAAACCATTCGTGCACTGCCCCCCTCAAACCGTAATGATTTAGCTAATCTAAAAGAATTCCATGATTTACACAATCAAAGGCCTTTGAGAGATCACAAAAAATACCAATGGGTGATGTCCGGTTGTTCATAGGATTTAATATTTGATCAGTGAAAGCATATATAGCATTTTCTGGTGTAAAGCCTTTCTGAAAACCAAACTGACATTTTGTTAGTACTTAATTTTTGCAAATATTGGAGGCTACTCTTGAATACATTACTTCCTCAAAAATTTTTGGTAGAGCTGTCTGAAGAGAGATTGGACGGTAGTTGTTGACATCCGACATATCCCCATTTTTATGCAATGGCATGTTTCAGTCTACCGGGGAAAACACCCTGCTCCAAAGAGCTATTACATACGTGGCTGAGAATCCTACTTATCTGTGGGGAACAAGCTTTAAGTACCTTACTGGAAATGCCATCAATTCTGTAAGAGCTTTTGCTTTTCAGTGAGTTTATTATTTTACTGATTTCAGAGGGAGAGGTTGGTGGAATTACAGTTGTTTCAAACTGCACAGGTATGGCCTCTTCTATTAGTAGCCTTGCCTCTTCTAGTGAAGATCTAGATCCTATTTTCTCCACAACATTTAAAAAATGATTATTGAAAATATTTTCAATTTCTGATTGTTTGTTAGTACACTTGTCATTCAGTTTTATGGCACTGAAATCTTCCTGTGCTCTTGGTTGCCCTGTTTCCCTTTCAATAATATTCCAAATTGCTTTAATTTTATTATCAGAGTTACTGATCTCAGACATGATACACATGCTTCTGGACTTTTTAATAAATTTTTTTAGTACCGCACAATAGCTTTTATAATATTGAACAATTTCGGGGTCAGTACTCCCTCTTGCTGTTAGATACAGTTCTCTTTTACGGTTGCAAGATATTCTTATTCCTTTAGTTAGCCAAGGTTTTTTTATATGTTTTCTTGGAATTATGTTTAACTATTTTCTTGGGGAAACAATTTTCAAATAACCTTAAAAATGTATTGTGAAATAAGTGATATTTCAAGTCTGCATCGGGTTCCTTATACACTTATCCCCTTTCTAGCTGCTGTAGGCTTTCCCTAAAGTTTGCAATATTTATATTGTTAATTGAATGCACTGCTTTGAAAGTATGATTTGATATACTGCATGGAGCTATGTCATGTACTGTAACTAGCTGTGCACCATGATCTGAAAGACCATTCTCAACAGGATAAGCATTTTTTGTCCTTAAACTTATCTTGGTCTATAAAAAAGTTATCTATCAATGCACTGCTGTTCTTTGTTATCCGAGTAGGAAAATCAATGACAGAGCTCAAATTGAAAGAACTGAGAAATACTACTAGGTCATTCTTCCTATTACACTCTTTCAGGGAATCTACATTGAAATCCCCACAAATGATAATTTGCTTCCCCCTGTCTGACAGATAGCACAACAAAGCATCCAAGTTTTCTAGAAATAGCTGGAAATTCCCTGAGGGGGACCTATACACTGTTACAATTATGAAAGAGCCATAATTTAGTTTAAGTTCAGTGGCACATGCTTCCATATCTTGCTCTACACAAAATTTTTTACACTGTGGAAGCTTTGTACATATATGGCAACTCCTCCTCTCATCATATTATCTCTACTTACATGTGCAGCTAATTTGTACCCATTGATGCTAACATTTTGCATATCAGTGACAGTGTGATACTCAGACAGGCATAGTACATCTATTACATTCTCAGTTTCTATATCTTCTAAACAAAGCAGAAGCTCATCAATTTTATTCTTCAATTCCCCAATATTTTGATGAAATATACTAACATTATTTTTCACTATACTTTTGTGAGTATCTTGAACTTTTTTAACATCTATAGTACTTGCCTGGGTGAGTTTCCCACTGGACACTGATCTTACACTAAAAAAGAGTTTCCACCATGAGATATAGTTCCTCCCCCATTTCCTGCTATCAGCCCAGCCAGTTTACCCTTCCCTTTCTTGTTGAGGTGTAGGCCATGTCTAGTATAGTCCCACCTGCAGAGTGAATCAACAGGAACCATACCAATGTGTGACCCTGCACCAGATCCAAGTAGCCATTCCAACTCCAAAATAACTCTCCTGACAGAAGAGCTCAAATGAGGTCGGTCATGGTGCTCCAGAACCGACACAAACCCAACACTGGTATGACTCGATGTTGATGCAATCTTTGCCAGGTCACACTCTATGCTGTACCCCGGATCTCTGTCAATACTGTTGCCCGCCCCACCCACAATAACCACGGTATCTTCCTTAGTAAAGCCTCTACATACTGAACCTAAATCCTCTGTAACCTGTCCCAGTCCAGCACTAGGTTTGAAAAAACTTGTGACCTGGTATTCTGACCCTAATTCATCCTGCAGAAGTTGGCCCACACCCCTAGCATGTGAACTACCTAGCAACAAGACTTTCTTTCTCTTTGCAGACTTCCCTACATTCTTATTCAATTTGCTGCTGAAAGCTTGTTGAGCCCTGTCTACATCTACTTCTGTGAGAGGCTCATCAGTTTCTGACTGAGGCAACAGGTCAAACTTATTTTGCACATTAATAACAAAGGTGTCAGAAGAATTTCTTGGCCTGTTCCTTATGCCTGTTGCCACTTCCCACCCCTGTTTACCCTTCTTCCCCCTTAACCTGCCCAATTCTCGCCTAGCCTCATCTAACTCAACCTGAAGGGCAGCAATTTTCCCCTCCTGCTCCACAATCTTTCTATCTCTACTGCATAGCCTACAGAACCACTGATGAGTCTCGCTCATTTTCCCACTCCACTACAATCGCCCCAATGAAAAAAGTTACTACATCCATCACACCAGACCCCGGAGCTAACGATTCTACGGCACGTCAGGCACTTTACACCCATGGTGCAAATCGTTTTTAGTGACAGAAAGACAATTAAGTTACCGGAAAACAATGAAAATATGTGTACGAAAAATTAGGCCTACTCGCGACTGTGTAAACAGTGGTTCAGAAGTTTTTTACTGGAAAATACTTAAGAGACAACACTAAAATAACATTTTAGTCAGGAGTAAAATCAAAACAGGGAAAATTCCATTAGTGGAAGAAAGCTCTCGTTCGGTCGTTGAAAAATCCCGGAAAAAAGTTGCGTGAATTGATTTTACCTGCATCTGACGCAGTAGACACGCAATACGCAGTTACGTTCGACGTCGAGAGTCCTGACCCAGTCAATAAGACACTGTTTGTCGCGATGAATCAAAGCAGTGATTGCCGAAAATTTCTACAACAACCAGTTATGTTATATTACTGGTACTGTTAAAGCCTTGCACTTTCATAAGAAACCTGAAGAGACAGTTTCATTTTTATCTCTTCAAAACTACAAGTTCATGACTGAGTGAGGTGCGTGAATGGAGCGAGATTTAACCAGTAAATTAGATAGCTGTAAGATATGCTATAATAGTGTGTTCTATAATGTGATTAAGCAGCATATCAGCCTGTGGGGGGAAAAATCCGATGAAAAATTCAGCAAGTTATTCAGTTTACTCAACTTTTTGAGCCCAGTTCTTAAGAAAATGTTTAAAAATACTGTACTTGTTTAGACAGCTGGTAAATCACTCAACTCTCTTGCCAGAAGGTCAATGTGTTTTGCTTGCTGACCATTTAGATTAAGATATTTCTTGTTTATTATCCTTGTCCAGCTTTTGCTTGTGCTCTTCATTGATCATCTTGAGAATGATAGGACATTAACCTCAGACCTTCCATCAAATTCATTTACATATATGCTAAGAACTTTTCTGCTGTGCTGCATATGGTGTATTACTTCATGGTTCTTTCTTTTATTCCAGGCCTTTCTTTCCAGTGGAGTGAGTGGTTTGAAATGACAGATATTTTTTGTCTCAATATTTACGTTATTAATTTCTTGTAAACTCTCAAGCTGCCAAAAATATACCTCTTAAAGAGGTAATGCTTATTATCATACCAGTCTCACTAATTTATTCGCTCAACGATTAGTTTACAATGATATATAAGATCTATCTGCTTAATAGAAGAAAAAGGTGTCACATATACAGAAATAAATACACTCATGTTTAATGAGGAGAGGGCAGGACAGGGTGTTGGCTGAGACCTAGTTGGAACAACCACTTCACCATTTGCCTGAAATGATGTAGGAAAACCTTAACTGGGCTTGCCAAACGGATCATGGACCTTTATCCTCTTGAATCTGAGACTACAGTCTTCACAAATGCACTACCTCAGTTGGTTATATCAAACATTTGTAGATACATATAACTAGTTAACTTAATAACATAAAAAAATTATGCTTTGGTCATTCAGCATTATATGCTTTAAGCTTCCCACAACACCGGATGGTGCTAACTGATGGACACCACTAGCCCTAGATAGGTTTATTTGGACCTGGTTACCAAAAAGTAACATAACTGTTATGGGTTATGGGCCATTATCTATAATGATGATGATGCTTTTAGGGTAATGAAATGGAGGGTCATAAGCATTATTACTGAAAACAAAAGGTTGGGTGGTGGTTGAATATAATTAGCTAAAAAAGGGGGGCGAGGGAGCAGGAAACCACACGGACACAAATCAAGGTTTAAAATTCAATACTGAGATCAAGAATACCTTAAAACCAATAACCCAAAAAGCAGGTAAAACCCAGTATAAAATAACAGTACAAAAGCATATTTAAAAAAATCGTATAATGATGTGGGTGAGTGCTTAATAATAGTGGATGAACAAGCCATCCTTTTACACACTAAAATCTCCCATGCAGTATTTTGAAAAGGAAGCCATGCAACACAAACTTTAAAACCTATACCACTCTTGTCTCATTGGCCATTTTGTAGGGAACATCCTGTGGAAGACTCGGACTACCTCTCAGGTCAGAACATAAAAATACAAATAAAATACTTGGTATACTGACACCTGTGTTCTACACATTTCACACACTGGTATCTCCTTACACCAGAGAAGAAAATCATGTGTTAGGGGACAGTGTCCCATCTGTAACCATTTAAGGGCAACTTGATCTGCTTGTAGTAGCCAGAAGGGAGCAAGGCATGGTTGCTTTGTAGGTTTTACTGACTGCAACTTATTGCTCCTCACATCCAGCCATTCAGTCTCCCAATAATACATGGCCCTCCTTGTCATTTATGTGGTAACTGTTCCTAGGTGAACTGCCATCTTGTTGGCTGCATCAGTATGTTCATTTCCCCAGATTCCCATGTGCCCTAGGATTTCCTTCTCTTTGTCAGCCTGGACCATCCTGTCTAATGGATACATGTGTGTGTTGGCAAGAAGGGCACTTTGGATGTTAGAGCAGGGTGAATTTCTTGCCATAAGTTCATCTTATCTGTTCAAGTGTCCTCAGGATAGCCAGCAATTCTATTTAGTAAATATAAAACTGCTCTGAAACTGATGAAATTCTCTTGTTTAGATCCATCAGTGTAAACACAAAATAAATCACACGGATCTAAAAGCTGCCAAGAGTTAAATATTGAGGGATTCGAATTACAATTATCCTAAACTGGAATGATCATGTATGTTTTGGGGAAAGTGAACCAAAAACAGTGTTTTATAGGTAGAAAGCTTAAAAGGTGCAACAGGTGTACTAAAGAGACTGCCTACACTAATGTTTGTCCATTCTCTTCTGGAATATTGCTGCACGGCATGAGAACCATATCAGGATTGATGGAGGACACCAAAAAAGTTCAAAGGAGGGAAAGTTATTTTGTATTCTCATGGACATGGTACGTGAGTTGGGAGTGGCAATCATTAAAACAAAGGCAGTTTTCATTGCGGTGAAATATTTTCGTGAAATTTCAATCACAGTTTTCTCCTGCAAATGCAAAAATCTTTTGTCAGTGTCCCCCTAAAGAGGGAGAAATGATCATCGTAATGAACTGAGAAATCAGATCTTGTATGGAAAGATTTAAGTGTTCATTTTTCCTGTGCGCTCTTAAAGAGTGAACAGTAGAGAAATGGCTAGAAGGTAGTATGATGAATCCTGCGCCAGGTAGGCTGCTTGTACCAATTTCATAGTATGCTATGTAAGTTTAATCCTGAAGTTAGTTGAACAAAGTAGTTCTTGTCAGATTAAGATTATGTGCTAGACGTGAGTGTCATCTCAGTCTATTGCTTTTTATTTATTTATTTGTCCTTTGACCACTCAGCATGACAGTATAGGACACATTAGGCACATGTTCGAACACCTCTCTTTCTAAATGGGAGTCAAGTGCCTTAATAGTGTGCTACTTCACTTGGTATCTTTTTTTAAAGGAAAAATATCAAGGAAGTTACACATATGTAGAGCCTGTAATTAGTATACATCATGCCGAAGTATAAACAGTAACTATTGGTACAGAAAACTTTCATATTTTCTGAAAAACATCAACACATGAACACCTTCCAGTACTGCTTTCTTCGTAACTGTTCTTGGATGTGATTACCTTCACTGAGGTGATGTGGTGTGTGTGCATCTGAATCCAAGAAAACTGGAAACTAATAGGGGTTACGATAAGCTGAATGCCCGAAGAGCCATAATACTTTCATCTAACCAAGACAGCCAAGAAAGGAGACAACCATCTTCCTCTATTTCCAAAGTGAATGTTGGTACAAATGGGGTTGAAGGGGCGAAGAAACTCCCTCAATTTATCTTCTCCATGAAGTCACACTGTGATAGTATTGTCCACATACCTCCAAAACACTGTTGGCGTAAGGGCAGTTCAGAGAAGTGCTCTCTTCTCGAAATCCTCTGTAAAAAGGTTAGCCCCCAGTGGAGATACAGGGCTGTCCTTGGCAATGTCGTCAGTCTGTTCAAAATATTCTTAGTTGAACATAACAGGTGTGGAAATAAAGAAACCCGACTCATGCTCTAACTCTTTATTGAAAAAATGTACACAACTGAAATGTTGTCCCCTTCAATATAGTCTCCTCCTTGATCCCTGTACTGCTCTGTGTGAATTTCCATTGTTGGAAGCAGTGCTGCAAGTCTTTTTCTGTTATACTGTTGAGGAGGCTTGTCACTTTTTCCTGCCCTGCGTCCGTGGACTCGAACCTGTTTCCTTTGAGTGCAGACTTCAGTTTTGGGAAGAGAAAGAAGTCGCATGGTGCTAGGTCATATGGATATGGTGGATGTTGTACCACTGGAATGTTATTTTTTCACCAAAAATCTTTTCACAGACATTGCGTTGTGGGCTGGTGCATTGTTCTGAAGAAGAATCCCTGCGCGATACTTCCACAAATCTGGTCTCCTTCAATACACATTCAGAGGTCTTCAGAACAGTTTCGTAATAAGTGTGATTGACAGTCTGATCTTCAGGCATCATCACTTTGAATTTTGATTTGCTCATGTGCACTTTCTACTTTGTAGGGATTGAGGGCTCTTCCAATGCATGGTTTGTTGCTTAGCCTCTGGATCGTATTGGAATATCCTTGTCTCGTCACACTTAATTACTTTGCTGAGATAATCAGGGTCATTTTCAATGTTTTCAAGAATGTCAGCACAGCAGTCCACTAGATGTTGGTCAATCCAGGTGAAGTGCTCAAATAATTTAGTTAGTTGCTTGACCATTTTAAATATTTTGGTTTTTTTATGTTATCACCCTATAATTGAGAACATCAAAACAGTTTTTTAAAAAAAAAAAAAAAATTGCCTTCCACTGTTACTGAATGGCGGCCCTTTTTATTTTTTAGCAAACAAGTTTTTCAATTTGGAGAAATCAGTGTTAATTTGAATATGCCTGCACTGTGTTAAGTTACAACTTTGCAGTTGACATGATTATTTTTAGGAGTGTCTTCTCTGCAACATAGTTTGTTACCCAAAGTACTCTACATTCAAAAATAACCGGTCAAAATGACCTCCCAAGTTTGATATTTAAAATTTTAGACAGCTCACTTTTTAGACCCAAAAATAACAAAGGAGTGATTTATTAGTGTTTTTTTTTTTTTTTTTTTTTTTTTTTTTTTTTTTTTTTTTTTTTTTTTTTTTTTTTTTAAGATATCATAAACTAGCTTCATATAGAACAACAACAGTGACAGTTGTTTCCTTAATTTTTTGTAAATTATTGAAATTTTAAAATCCATATTTTTTTCTAAGGTTTGGGGCTAGTTACCTCTGGTGGGACTGAATAAAAAAATATGATTTTGCTCATGTTGTACACATGTGGTAGCAAAGTACTGTAAAAAATTCAACATTGATGTTTGACTGTGAACAAAGATATGTATTTTTAAAAATAAGGAAATAATTCACATTGCACACAATTGATCTTATGGCTGTGTGATATTGGCTAGACGTAATCAATTATTATTGAAGATACGGTTCTGAATTATATGCAAAAACTTAAAATATTGCTGAACTAAACATTACTGTTATCATGAAAAATTTAAAATAAATATTTTCTATTAACATACTTTCGAGATGTGGTACTTCTTATCCTAGGGTTGAGCGTTAAGAACAATTATTTCTTCAGACAGCTATGTGATATAGAATAAGACCTCCCAGTTGCTGTGGTAAGTTGAAGCACTGAAAGCTTCCTAAATACATTTTTCATTAGTATCCAAACTTTGTCACTAGTAGATTTCAAACAACGAAAATGCAAATTGCAAACTGAAGAACTACAAACTTCATCTTTCTCATTTTTGAAGTATACAACAAATGGATGCACTGTTACCTTGTCATGGACCCAGTAGTACCATTGTGTTTCATCCTGAACCACAAATGTGAAGTTTTCTGCAAAATCAGCTAGGACTATGTATTCAGTTTTATAAAGTTGTGCTTTTTGTCCTTCAAAAACTTGTCGGATTTTAGAAACATAGTGGTGTGTTTCTGAGATTTCCTGGGTTATCTATTATAGATTCAAAGTACTCTTCCTGAGATGTAACCTCTGTTAGCAGTTGTGCTTTTTGTCCTTCAAAAACTTGTCGGATTTTAGAAACATAGTGGTGTGTTTCTGAGATTTCCTGAGTTATCTATTATAGATTCAAAGTACTCTTCCTGAGATGTAACCTCTGTTAGCATTTCAGCCCTGTTGGTTGTGATCCACTGTATGAAGTTTCTTGGTTGAGCAGCTCCTTTTCAGATTTGTTAAACAATTCAAGAACAGTTTCTTTACAAGGACATTTATCATGTAACCTCACCATGCAGTCATAATTATTAGTGTCACAAACCATAAATCTAGTAACTCCTTGTAGTTAACATCATTGAGTTTTGCACCTGCAGTCATCAGTTTGCCATTTTGATGATATAAACAAACACATATGGAGCATGTTCCTGAGGAGCCAGCCAAAATACACCACTTAAGAGTGAAAGTCACAAAATTTTGACCTTCCAATTTTACATTCAGGATGAGCATTTTTGAAAGCTACATAAAGTTCATTTATATGTGGCAGCACTAGTCATTTCTGCTTTGTTACGCACTCCATTTATAACAACGCTTTCACTATCTTTGCTACCTGAGCACATTCTACTGTTTTTATTATTTGCAAAAACCTGCTGGATCTTTTCAGTTGTTTCTTTACAAGTACCTACTCCTTCTTTCTTTCCTAAAACTCGTAGAATGCCTTGCTCTTTCACTAATTTTCATGTTAGTCTAACCAAACGAACAGAAACGCTGAACTCGTGAACTGGTTTTTCTCTTGATCATGAGTGAAAGAGCAAACTTAAAATTTTTACTTTTTCCTCTTTATGTGTCACTGAACACTTACTTTCTAATTTCTCAGTTACGCTCAAATATTCGGTGTCGGATGATTCTGGAGGTAGGCTTTCTTATTTTTTAGAAATACTGTTGGTATATGCATTATTAAAGCATAATTCTAAGTCTTTTCTAATTTTGACTGAAATTCATTGTACCTTGCTTTCAATGGCTGCTTTTCTTTCTCTGCTACTAAATTTTCTTATTTTTGAAGCAAGAGATTACCCTGAATAAGAACAGGCAAAATCCAATTTGCTAATAGCTTCCTCAGTAGGAACATAAATATCATTAACAAGGTTACGTGATTCTGATTCTGGATTCACGATAAATGTTTGAGTAACAAGTAAACAAGTAACAGGGAATTTCCAGTAATTACTCACAAACTAATGATACAGAGAAACATCCACATAATTTAAACAAAGTATCTTCATCGAAGTCACTAACATTTTTTAAGTTTTTTGAACCTGAACTGTAACCTTTTTTGTGACACACTTACTTACTACCTATCCAATAGAGCACTGTTCATCCGTTTTATTGTATTCCAATTAGTCTTTCAAATTTATTTATTATTAAATTTTACAATTATTTTAGTGAATTAAAAATTACACTCACAACAAAAGTGCACAAAATATTCTACATGCTCAATGGAGTATGTACTTTCAGTCTGACATAGGTTTCTGAACAGACTGAGTACAATAATGCCACACCCAGCAAATGTAGTGGGAGTACACAGTTCATGTAAGGACTTGTTGCCTGTGTACTGAGCTCCTGTATGCACTTGCCTTGAGGACTAAACTCGTGCACCAAACTGTAGCCTTCTCATCAACAGAGAAATTACACAAGTTTATTATTGTACTTACATCATTTTGAACTTGTCATAATGTACTACTTAATTGAGAATAAATCTAGATGTAAATGGGCAACTTTTTAACATAGAACGAAAGCAAAAGCTCATATTGTTTAATACTTTATTGTTAAAATAAATAGTACTAACTAGTTATATAGGGTGATAGTGTAAAGTAAGTATAGGTTACACTAAATTTCATTACAATGAAATAATAAACCATTTAAGTAGGCAACAACCCTGAGAGCAATTGTAATGTGAATTATTTCCTGATTTTCAAAATTCATATCTTTGTTCAGTCAGATACCAATGTTGAATTTTTTTACAATACTTTGCTTCATGTAGGTGTACAAAATGTGCAAAAATCGAATTTTTCTATTCAGTCTCACTAGAGATAAGAAGTCCCAAACTTTACAAAAAATAAAGATTTTCAAATTTCAGAAACTTATAAAAAATTAAGGAAACATTTGTCAGAATTCTTGTTCTATACAAAGCTGGTAGTTTATGATATCTAACTAGAGAAAAAAAATACTTTGATAAATCACTCCTTGGTTGTTATTTTTGGGTCTAAAAAGTGGATTTTCTAAATTTTCAAGACCAAACTTCAGAAGTCATTTTGACTGGTTATTTTTGCATTTGGGATGTTTTGGTTCACCAACAGTGTTGTAGAGAAGACTTCTCTAAAATCAGTCATGTTAACTGCAATGTTGTTACTTAACACAGTGCAGAGATATTCAAATTAACATTAATGTCTCCAAATTGCAAAACCATTGTGTTCTTACAAATAAAAATGGCCACAATTCAATAACAGTGCAAGGCCAAAAAAAAAAAAAAAAACTGTTTCAAACTTCTCAGTTATAGGGCAATCTCACACAAAAAAATCAAAATATTTCAAAATCGTCAAACAAGCCTCATTGTATCACATCATATAGATTGATGCTTTTACTTTTGCTTGTCTCTGAGGATTCTTGGCACCACTTTAGCACAAAGCTTTGTCATGCTCAGATCATTGTGCAAAATGTCTGTTTCTTTATTGGTAAGGGCCAGTTCTGAAATTGCTCGAACGCATGGGCGGTGGTCTTCTCGAACAATTCTACCGACCTTCTCCACATTCTCTGCAGTTTTTGAAGTGGAAGGTCTTTGACATCTTCCCTTCTGTCCTTGAACCTATTAACCCAATTGAAAACTTGCCTGTGATATGAACACTGATAACCATAAACTTGTTGCAACAACAAATGTTAAGTGGCAGACTTTTCCAAGTTTTGTGAGGAATTTGATGTTAACATGTAGTTCCACTTCACGAAACAATTTCTAAGAAGGCTCACAGCCATTCTAACCACCACACCGATGTGAAATTTTGTATGCATGTCAGGGAAAATCCCAAGGGTACTCACCCTCTCTTTTTTGTTGACAAAGCAGGAAATACACACAACAGCTCACCCAGTTTCTTTATTGCTACACCATGTAAAACAGATTGAGGCTAGAGTATGCCGAAACAAAGCAGTGATGCCCACCTGAAACTTTTTGTCGACTAGTGGCAAAGCATCTGTGGGAGGTATCTTTGTAAAAAGTGATAAAACATTAAAGCTTACCAAACGGTCAGAACTGCATAGGCGGAGAGCCTCCAGTCTATTGATAGTCAGCTGAGTTATGGATGTGATGTGAGCATTTACCCACCAATGGTCTCAGCAAAGAAGCAAGATGTTAAGCCAAAACATATGTAGGAGCTCCAATGTTGTTCACTATTGGGTGTAATGGAACACAATCCTTTTGAATTTTTGGGATGCGGTACTGTGTTGGTGGTACACAACCATGTGGTCTTAACCTCTTGATGATATCTTGAGGTAAGGAGGTGGAATTCAGTAGTGCAGAAGTTTTCTGTTGCACACTTCCTGTGGTGTCGTTAATGAGTTCTCCTACAGATAGTCCTTATGAATCCAACTGAACTTGGCCAAACTCATTCCATCAACTCAATCCCATGCAATAGGAGAGGGATGCTCTGTAACCTTTAGATGTAACTGGTACAGTTCTTCTAAAATGGCATCTAATCTTCTTCTAGTATAGCAATTCCTCTCTTTTGACATTAACATGACTAGTCTTCTCAGTACTTTTCCATGCTGTGGCAGTCTTAATAAAATGTGTCACTCTGGCAAATTTCAATATTATAAAATGGTCCTGACATCTCAATAAAATAGTTAAAGTATTTAACAGTTTTGCTCTCTTACCACATTGTTGAAACTTTGGACATGAGGCCATCTCCTCCCCATAAAAGCGTCCGATCTGAGTTTAAGTTTTAAAATTTTCCCAGTGAACTAAATGTTCTAACAAATTTCATGCTTGTAGCCAATCATCGTTTAATTGATCACACCATAGTCTGTCTGGGCACCCGCCAGTCATCTTCATATGGGCCATTGGAGACTGACAAAAAGCTACTGTTCCACAAGATATGGCGAGCTGTGAGTATTCCAAGCTTCGGAGACCAATGATGAGGTGCTTCGTTCTGCAATATAGCGTGCTGTGAGTATTCTGCACATGCGTCAAAATCAAGTTGATAGGTGGACCACAATTCCCGGTGGCAGTGCCCTTGCTGGTGGAACCATGGAACTCAACTGTGCTCCACCTTACTCCTTGCCACTGCTGTTATTGCTCTCTGTTGCCTTTGATTAGAACAAATCATTGAGATGGTGGCATTTTGTTCTCTGTCCAACTGGTAGTCACTATTGTGGTTCGTCAGATGCCCCTCCAGGCATTATTTGCCATGGATTCTTTAATAATGGAGTGTGAAAAAGATGTTGCTGTGGTAAGAATCATAGTTCTGTCATACTCTATTGGATGTCAAATGGCAGTACAGTGTTCGACGATGGTGGACTTGGTTGCAGAATGTGAATGCAACATTAATGTTTAGTGTGGCACTCTTTCACGGTGCATGCCGTCTATCCCATACAAGCCATACCACATTGACAAGTTATTTTGTGAATTCGTCTCCTGAAATAACAAGTCATCTTTCAGTGATCCCAAATCACTTTCACTTTAAATTTACAGTGGATTCTTGCTATTTTAAAAGAAATGTTGCCCACAAAACAAAGAAAAGCTAAAGATTTTGCCGGTGTGTAGTCCTCTTGGTCTGATTACTGATTCGTGGCTTTGATTGACTGCCTTGTTAATCTGCTGGGTGAAATATTCATTTTTCTGAGCACTGTCTTGAAATGGGCGAGCTCTTCTTGCAAAGTATCTAAAATCTGAGACAGCATGAGCTCTGTGTACAAGTTTTCAAGCATGCTCATAGTTTGCAACAGGTGATGACAACTTGACGCTTGCAAATACAAATCGGTATGTTTGGGCTTACAATAATGTGAAAGTCTCAGAGCCATCATTCTTTTGTCTAACCAAGACAGCCAAGAAAGGCAGACAACCATCATACTCTATTTCCATAGTGAACTGAATGTTGTTATGAATGGAGTTGAGGTGGTAGTGAAACTCCCATCAGTTTGTCTTCTTCATGAGGCCCTCACTATGAAAGTATCATTCACATACCCACAAAATTTCATGTACCTCCAAAATACAGTCGGTTTAAGAGAGTAGAACACACCAACAAAATTTTTTAGCTTGTCTTAGCTTTGTGGGCAACATTTCATTTAAAACAGCAAGAATTCTCTGATTTTCTGTCCACCATCTAAGATTGTTGACCTTTAGGGATCCGTAAAGCATGTCTTCCTTTAGCAAAAGGCTGGAATTTACAAAATACCTTGTCAGTGTTGTATGGATTACATAGTACATACAAACATACTGTGAAAGGATGCTGCACTGAACATAAACATTGAACCCACTTTTTGTAACCAAGTAAGCCTGCGATTGCTGAACACTGTACTTCTACTGGACATCCAATGGCGTGTTATAGACCCATAATTCTGACCACAACAATATCTTTCTGGTACTCCATTATGCCAGGATATACGGAAATACGACTGGCAGAGAATCTGATGGACCTGACAGTGGCTACCAGTTGGACAGTGCATTGAACCCCATCATCTCCACAATTTGTTGTAATTGAAGACAACAGAGTGCGCCAACAGTCACAGCAAGCAGTAACATAGAGGATAGGTGAGTTTCCAGAGAATCGTTTTCTGTCCGTAAACTTGATTTTGACACATGCGTGGAGTCCTCACAGTGCGCTATATTTTGCAGAAAAGTAGCTTTTTGTCAGTCTCAAATGGCCCATGTGAAGATGATAGGCTACAAGCATGAAATTTGTTCGAACATTCAGTTCGCTGGGAAAATTTTAAAACTTAAACTCAGATCGGACGCTTTTATGGGGAGGAGATGGCCTCATGTCCAAAGTTTCAACAATGTGGTAAGAGAGCAAAACTGTTAAATACTTTAACTATTTTATTGAGATGTCAGGACCATTTTATAATATTGAAATTTGCCAGAGTGACACATTTTATTAAGACTGCCACAGCATGGAAAAGTACTGAGAAGACTAGTCATGTTAATGTCAAAAGAGAGGAATTGCTATAAAAGAAGAAGATTAGATGCCATTTTAGAAGAATTGTACCAGTTACATCTAAAGGTTACAGAACATCCCTCTCCTATTGCATGGGATTGAGTTGATGGAATGATTTTGGCCAAGTTCAGTTGGATTCATAAGGATGCAAGTTTTCAACAGATGTCAAAATTTTGATCATTTGTTGCCACAAGAGGTAACTACACGATGCTCCATTGTCAATTTATGGTGAAAAATTTGGACAATACAATTCTATTTGTATTACACAAGTGACGCAAATTTTGCATCTACACCTAGAACACCACCTGCAATAAGTTTTGTGAGTGGTGCTGAAGGAGCTGTACAACACTGTCCATTGCATAGTGCAGAAGAAATAAGTAACGTAACCTCAACAGAAGGGCAGCACTATGAAATTTGTGTGAGGATACTGATATAATGGTACTGAAGGCTGATAAATGTAATGCAACTGTTGTGTTACCATATAGTGTGTAAAAAGATAAGACATGTGGTCTGCTAAGTGACTGCCTGTTGGAGAATTGATTGTGATCCCACAGAACACTTGCAACAGAAAAGTTCTGCACTACTGAATTCCTCCTCTTTACCTCAGGGCCGGCCGGTGTGGCCGTGCGGTTAAAGGCGCTTCAGTCTGGAACCGCGTGATCACTGCGGTTGCAGATTCGAATCCTGCCTTGGGCATGGATGTGTGTGATGTCCTTAGGTTAGTTAGGTTTAATTAGTTCTAAGTTCTAGGCGACTGATGACCTCAGAAGTTAAGTTGCATAGTGCTCAGAGCCATTTTACCTCAGAGGATTGTAAGTAGGGTAAGACCACATGACTGTGTACCACCAAGACTGTATGACTTTCCAAAAATTCAAAAGGAAAATGTTCCATCACATCCAATAGTGAGCAACTTTGGAGCTCCTACATATGTTTTAGCTAAACATCTAGCTTCTTTGTTGAGACCATTGGTGGGTAAATGCTCACATCATGTCAGTACTCAGCTCTCTGTCTAATCAGTTCTGGCCATTTGGTTAGCTTTGATGTAGTGTCACATTTTACAAATGTCCCTCTTCCAGGTTCTTTGGCATGAATTTGCATAAAGTTGCAGGTGGACATTACTGCTTTGTTTTGGCATACTCTATCCTCAACCTATTTTATGTTAAACCAAGAAATTTGGAATTGACTGATGGCATTGCCATGGACAGCCCTCTGTCTCCCTTGGTGGCCAACCTTTTTATGAAGAATTTTGAGGAGAAAGTGCTTCACTAAGTTGCCCTTAACCCAAAAGTATTTTGGAGGTATGTGGTGAATACTTTCATAGTGTGGCTTCATGGAGAAGATAAATTGAGGGAGTTTCTTCACCACCCCAACTCTATTTGTAACAACATTCATTTTGGAAATAAAGGAAGATGGTTGTCCCCCTTTCTTGGCTGTCTTGGTTAGATGAAAGTATGATGGCTCTTGGAGCTTTCAGTTTATCGTAATGGCACTCGTACCGATTTGCATTTGCAAGCGTCAAGTTGTCATCACCTGTTGCAGACTATGATCATGCCGAAGACAATCGAACACAGAGCTCACACTGTCTCAGATGTAGATGGTTTGCTAAACGAGGTTGCCCGCTCGAAGACAGTGTTGAGAAAAATGGATATTCCACCCTGCAGATTAATAGAGTACTGTCAGTTAAAACCAAACAAGCACCCAAAGCAAGTGGACAAGAGGAAAACACATCAGCAAAATCTTTAGCTTTTCTTCCTTTTGTGGGCAACATTTCATTTAAAATAGCAAGAATCATCTGTACATTCCAGGTGAAAGTGATTTTCTTTCCATCCTCTAATATAGCAGACCTTTTGGGACCAGTGTAGGATTACTTGCTATTGTGGAATGCTGGAATTAATAAAATACCTTGTCAGTGTGGTATGGCTTATATAGGATGGACCCCACACACTCTGAAAGAATGCTGCACTTGAACATCAATATTGCACTTGCCTTTTTCAACCAAGCAAGTCTGCTACTGCCAAACACTGTATTTCTAGTGGATGTTCAATAGAGTATGATAGAACTATAATTCTATATAACTATATTAAAGCAGTATATTTTTCTTACTCCATTATTAAAGAATCCAAGGTAAATAACGCCTGGTGGAGAATCTGATGAACTGCAATCGTGCCTACCAAGGTTATAGTGCATGGAACCCCATCATCCCCACGATCTTTTGTAATCAAAGACGACAGAGTGCGCCATCATCCATGGCAAGCGGTAATGCAGAGGACAGCCGAGTTCTGCAGTTCCTCCAGTGAGGAGGCTGCCACTGGGATATGTGGTCTGTCTGTCAGCTTGATTTTGATGCATGCATAGAATACTCGGAGCGCACTTTATATTCCAGAACAGAGCAGCTCTTTGTCAGTTTCCAGTTGCTCACCTGAGGAAGACTGGCATTTGCTCAGTCAAAATATTGTATGATGGATTAAACAACAATCGGCTGCAAGCCCAAAATTTCTTTGAACATTAATGATAATAAAACATTATCAGTGTTCATTATGGACATGTACGAATGTTCACACAAAATTTCAGCAAAATCCGTGATTGTCATATGGGAGCTTTTTGTGATATTAGGTCATTGTCATGGAATAGCTGTATTACATTCTCAGAATGAAAAATAAAAAAAAGATTTTCAGTACCTAAGTGATATAAATGTTGTATTTGAGAAACAACGCTACAGTGAGACCCCAGAGTCCAGATGCTTGCAATTTGTTCACTGCCTATTCATCCGGAGCAACCACTCATGAAATCCCTTCCTCTGGCAAAACTGTTCTTTGTGCAACATTACTGCTCTGTCTTGAATGACTTTGCTTCATTAAATACTGACAGTGCCAATGGTTAGTGAGTGGTACTTAGAGTAATTTACACAGTTACCATTGTGGTTACTTTTCTTATTGTTCTTCTGTAGTTTATTATCATAAAGATCAGTACATATTATCTGAGAAGTTCAGATATTTATCTGGGATGAGAATGTGGAGTAAATTTAGTCTGTAAGTAAAACTTCACATTCAGTGAGCTCATCTGTTTTTTTGCTGAAAGGAAAAACATTTTAAGAAAATTTAAGATACTTTAGACTAAATGGTTTGTTATTTGTGAAGGACTGACACTAACACCAAAAACTACAGCCACTACGTCAACAGCTGCTGCATCAGGAACAACAGCGCCAGCAGGAACAAGCACAGTGGCGACAACATCCGCTGCTACTGGCTTCAGCCTACCTTCAACTGCAGCATCTGGCTTCTCCCTCATCTCAAGTGCCGCTACATCAACAGCTACAGGAACTGCACCCACGTCCATTCAGGCTATAGCAATAAGCTCATCTGTACAGGCTGGACTGGGTGCAACCACTGTGTAAGTTCTTCCACTTGGTTATTTTGGTACAGGGTGACAATTATTGAGCTATATGAAAAAAAAGTACATCATACACACACTTCATTCAACATGTAAATGTCACAACAGATACTCGGATTTAGGTTATGAAATGTTCAATATGCCTGCCATCATGGTGATGTGGTGCAGACGAATAGCGAAATTCTGCATGACCCGCTGAAGTGTCGGAACATTGATGCTGTCGATGGCCTCCTGAATCGCTGTTTTCAACTCAGCAATGGTTTTGAGGTTATTGCTGTACACCTTCTCTTTAATACAGCCCCACAAAAAGAGTCGCATGTGTTCATATCCGAAGAATATGGCAGCCAATCGAGGCTCACGCAAGCTGCCTCTTGGAACCCAGAGCCAAGATGTGGTCCACAAAGTGCTCCTCCAGGACATTAGACACTCTCCTGCTTCAACAGGGTTGAGCTCCATCTTGCATGAACCATATCATGTAGAAATCAGGGTCATTTTGGATAATCAGGATGAAATCATCTTTCAAAACCTTCACATACCGTTCAGTAGTCACTGTGCCATCAAGGAATATTGCACTGGTTATTCCGTGACTGGACATTGCAGACCACACAGTCAGCCATTAAGGATGAAGAGACTTCTCAGTTTTGAAATGCAGATTCTCATTTCCCCAAATGCGCCAATTTTGCTTGTTGATGGACCAATCCAAATGAAAGTGAGCTTCGTCACTAAACTAAATCATATTCACTTCAAAGTCCTGTTCGTCCATTCTGTGAACAATAATGTTGGCGAAACCCAAACGCTGGTCCAGGGCCTCATGGCTTAATGGCTGATGGGTTTGAATTTTGTATGGGAAGAGATACAGGTTTTCAACAACAATTTGTCACAGTGTCTCAATGTCCCACGTGTTGTGCAGCTTGGCTGATCAATTTCCTGGGGCTGGTTTGAAACACAGCACTTGTCTTCTCAATGTTTTCAGGTGTTTTCACCCCTGTTGGACAACCACTATTGCCAACACTGTCATCACCAACACTGACTGTTCTCTCAAACTTGTGAATCAAATTGTTGATTGTTAGTTAGTACACTTGGACCAGTTGCCTTCAGCTTGAACTTGGTTGCAAAGTTACTTTGAGCCGCAGTTGGGCTGTTATTGCTCATATAGTGTTGCGTGCTCAGGCATGCTGTACAGTGACATTTACGCATGCCAATGGCCGACAAGAAGGCATGCGCATACTAATTCCCATCGTGCCCCGCGGCCAACTGTGCAGTTTGAACATCCTAACACAAACTGTTCAGAAGTTATGACTTTTTATTTCACATAATTAGTAATTGTCACTCTGCAGTTACTAGTGTAGGTTGATATTACTTATTAAATTTTACGAGACTATCTACTGTATACCTTGTTTGCTGCTGTGATTATCATATAGGCTAAAATCAAAAAGGCAATGATGATGATTACATATTCTTGTTTGTGAAGACCATGTATTGAAATCCTTAGTGGTGTTTTTTTTTCCCTCGATAGGCATTGTGCCCTAGTCCAATTAAAAAATTGACAAATTGCCAACATATATTTATGTTAGCATTTACACTATAATTATTCACAACTATATATTAAATGCTTCATTTATAAATAAGTAGTAAACCATCTTAGTTTATAATGTTAATAGTGAAATAAGCCTATGCACTTCTACAAGCAACTTTTAATCCTTGGGAATCCATACACTTCTGCGTGTGGTAGCATGAGCAGTGCATACATGCCACCTGGTAATAAAAGAAAGAAAGAAGTGGTTTTATTAAAAGTAATATTGTTATTAAATATTTCAAGATATTTATTTGAACCAGACTTAGGGAAAACAGTATAAAGTTGATGCAGAGCAGTCATTACCAGGGCAAGCTGACAAGTTTTTGGACTGGCAGTGAAATACTGCATTTATTTACGTCATAAAAAACTTCATAGCAGTGTAGTTTCATTTTATATAGATGTGCTTTGTCTGAATGTTCTCCCGGCTGGTATATTCCATCTATAAAGTGATGTGCAGAATACTGATCTGTAGCTGTAATGACCGTGATTGCTCTAAAAAAATTTCTGACCATAAATCCCTTTAATACATTTAGATCTCAAAATATGGGGAATTCAGATTATACTAAATCTTGTGAATAGAATAAATGTCCCTGTAATGCATATTTTTTGTTTCATTCATTACCAAAGCATCTTTGTGGACCGGTACATTGTGCCAATTAGTTATAACTTTTTCATTTTTGTTATCCAGAATTCTTCTCACCAAACTGTAGATTAAAATGATTTGTATAGAGCCTCCAATTATTGTTTCAGCCATTCCAGAATAATAATAACAACAACAATAACAATGAAGCAGATTAAGGTAGCAGATTCATCTCAGATCATCAGATGTGATCCTTTTAACATGCTTCAAATGTTAAAAATTCATTTTCAAATTTCATCTTCATCAGCATTCAACAGATATGGCACCCACATGACACAAAGGGTTTCATTTTTATTTCATGTAAAGTGGACTGCACTCTTACTTATACATTTTTAATCACTGAATGTACAATTCTGAGCACTTTCTGTTTTCATAACATTGATTGCAGTTCCTGTATTGTTTAACGTATAACATCTTAATGACATGTAAAACCATGTTGAATTCAATTGACCATTTGTCAAGTGCTGAAGACAGAGGAGAAGATTGTTTATAAATGTTCCCCAACTTGGGGACAAATTGTGTTCGCTTGTAAACTGTCCTATTTATGCTGACATGGTGATATTCTACTTTGGACAAAACTTGTTTTAAAAACCCGTATAACCAAAATTATTAGGAGAGCAAGTTGGTAATTGCATTATGTTGTGACAAGTAACAACTCTATAAAAGGAAAATTTCATCTTATTGGATGATGTCTCTGTGCAATTGCAGAGTATATTTTGCCTTGTTCTTCTAATAATACTCAATTCTCAGACATAGAGTGGGATGACTTATTACGGCTATTGCATTCTCCTTGTGTGGTATTTCACTCATTTGTCATATATTGGTATCTACGTATTGTGCAATTCAGTGACCAACTTAGCATGGGCTCTGCTGCTGAACAATGAAAAGTAATCTTGTGTCTGTAAATCCATTGCCTTGCAATGTCAGCCACTATATGTAATTCAGCTATCTTTTCAGAATCAGTCACAACTCCTTTTTGAATGATTTGACTTCATGTTCAAATTTAAAATTTGGGAATAAAGGTTCAAGGCAAAAATTCTGCATGAGATTGATAACAGTTGGTATGGCATATCAGCCAGTTTGGGAGTGTTTTTTATGTGATGCCACAGACTGCATTACATGAGTGCCAAGCACATTCTCCATTTTCACTTGCCTCTGAAACATAAAATACGAATAGTTAACACATAAACACGTGCAGAACAAATGCTACACAATTCACATAGCAGCGCTGTTAGAGGACTGTTTTGGAATAGGAGGTGTTTCCAGTCGCAAAAACAAACCAGTTCCACAATGAAAATATACTCAGCGTGTTAACATTGGGTAGTTGTTGAATGGCGGGAGGCAGAAGGAAAACGTAAATAAATGACTTATGTATTTATTTACTTTTGCCATTGCAACTTTGCACACTAGATAAAGCTATCCATTGGTGTGCAACACTAGAACAATGGAAAATGTGACACTCTCTAAACCAGTGTGCATGAGTCGTTGATCCCTAATGAGTTTAACCTTTAGAAGTAAGACTTTTATTTTTTCTGTTCATGTGTAAGTCACACATATTTTTCAATCAAAGTCTTACCTTGAACTTCTAACACTTAGATTATTGTTACGGATACAAAACTTTGCACTTCTACTCAAAAATGTGACCCATTTTTAAAGTTCCTGACATTTTTTGATTTATTTACTTGTTTATTTTCAGACCTTGAAATTGTGCTTTGAGTACATTATTAATATTTTTCACACACATTTCCGACTGAGGTCCTCTTTGCATGTCTCACAGATGAATTTGATCTTATTTCCTGTGAGCTTTCCAGTTTGACACCTTTTTGAATTGTCCAGTCCTTCAGCTGCTTCTTTGTTTGATTGGCTTTCTTACTATTGTCCTGTGATTTGTTGCTTTCAGTTTGAGAGTTCATTTACCAGCTGAAGACTGAATGCATTCCTCTTCAGTCTATTTGATTTTGGAAGAAACGCACATTTATTGTTGCTCTGTCTAGGATATAAAGGCAGGCATCAGCCATCTCTTGCAAGAAGGCATAGTTAAATTTCTGTGAATCACTTGCTCATATGCATCCACACCGCACTTTGTTGCTTTATGGACGGTAACAGTTCCTGGTTTTGTCTTTCCTTCAGTGCCCACTGGTTCTTCAGGATGTAATGTTTTGAAAATAATGGGGTTCTTATTCTTCATCCCTTGGTACACTGTCAGGATGCACCCTGGTTTATCAGTATTTTTCAGGAAGATGGTGGAATTTGAGTCAGAGTTGTTCTTGAAGCAGTTCGGGATTTCTCTGTAAATCTTGTTCACCGTTCCCGCTAGTAATATTTACTTCTGTTGAAATTTATTGACAGGCGGAAGGGATGAGAATAAGTGCTGTCACATTCCTTCCATGCTTAGGAAATGGTTCCAGGAGGCAAGGGATGACATACTCTGATCTACCTTCCTCCTTACCAAGGTATGGGAAGCTATTGCAAATGTATGTGGATACATGTCAGTAGCTACCTAAAACTAGAGCGAACTTTTCAGCAAGGATGCATTGAGCTCAGGATGACTTCTCATCGAAGTGGAGGAATCTGTCACATGTCATTTTATCAGTGATAAAATTTTACCTTAGTGAACACAACCAAAGGTCATTCAATGAGACACGTTTAGCACAAAGAGCATCTCTGGTGTACATCATACCAAAAATTGTCTCCAGTTCCTTCAACAATACAGTCTAAGTGGTGATTTTTATTTTGTGCTGAGGATTTGATTCTGTGCATTTTTTATTATTCACATCATCTGTTCATCAAAAAGAAGAGGGAAGGCATTGTTGATGCAATTATACACTTGGTGTGAGGCATTTGCTGTGGCCCCACTCTCCTTCCAAGCATTCAAAGCAGCTGTTCTTCCAGGCAGTGGTGTGTTAGTGACCTTCCATTCCATACCATCTCCATCTGCCAGCTTCACTGTTGTGCCGGTTTATCCTGAGCTTGTAATGGAAAGAACTGAGATGGGGGGACATCTGATAGTGGTTTCTCTTCCTCTGTCTTGCTACTTTTATTGTCAGTTGACTGTGACAGATAATCACGATAATCACCAAAAGAATCCAGTAAGTCACTTTATGATTCAATATCTGATTTTATCCAGAATAAGCAAAATCTCTTTATTAGTGACATTGAGAGCATCTGTTACCAGCCAAAAAACACTTGGGGGTCAATCGATTCATCCTGCAGCTCTAGGTACACTTCATGTAATTTCCATGAAATCCTGAAAACTTTCCAAATTGCAGTACACTCTTGTGAGAAATTGAAGTGATGCAGGAAAGTTACTAAGTTTGGTTGAAAAATGTTAAAAGTGTAATTTATTGCTGCAGAAATGAAAATTGAGAGGTATCTTTGAGATGTCTTCGCTGTTCTAGAGTAAACTATGTTCTGGCTAGCACCAGCGCTTTCTTGTAGCCATCATTAGACTGTGCCAATTGTTTTCAGTATGTCATTGTGTTCGCATTAGTTACGGAACACTTACATTACGATTCTGGCTATTTTCAGTTCACATATAATCAAGTTTCCATTAATATTTTGCATTACTGTTTGTTTATTTACCCAGTGGTTCAGTTATAGTGAAGTCATGCCTATGTACGCAGAAGTAATGTTGTTTAGTAGTCATTGTTTTCATGCTGGTTGCTTAAGCAGACAACACATTTTCTTTCGAATAGATAGCAGCACACATTTGGAAAATTTAATCATCATCATTTTTAACCACTTGATGCCCACTGCTGGATAAAGATGTGCTTCAGCCATACCCATATTGCTTCTGCATGTTTTCAAGTGTCATATACCCACATTCAATAAGGTAATTACATCCATTTTTTTATTTTTTGAAGTCCATCAGTGTACATCTTTATTGCATAAACCATTCATTTGCGTGGATGTATGCCCTGACCACATCCTTTACGTTTTCTTGTACTACATTCTGTTCCTGATCCATTTGTATGTCTGCCTGTCTCTTTTAGTAACTAGCAACACCTGCATTTCCATTTCACAGCTTTGAATGGAAATGGGTGATATATACTTTCAGATATACTAGAAGCTTAGTTTTGAAAAACTGTTGATTCCGTTTGCTGTCCACGATGAATAGTCTTCAGTTGTCCTAAATACAACCCAACTAATTCTGTGATTACAGTATTAATTTGTACATTTTTTTTTCACTGTGTTGACATTGTAATTTCTGTAGTTTTGTGATAATGTTTTCAGATGTACATGCAAATTGAGCCTGTGAAGTTCTTTCATTAATTGTTGAAATTTATCTACCATTGAGGAAAACAGTCCAATGACATCTTCAAAACAAAATTATTCCACTACTTTGCCAACTTTATGGATCTGAAAACTTTAATGCGACACATTTTTCCAAATAGTGGATGTATGACAAACACCTTAGCTTCAAAAGTCTGCAGTTTGGCTGTTCAGATAATATTACACCTCAGAAATCACCTTGTCATTCTGCAAGTTCCTGCCACACAATGATTTCTTCATTCCAGGAAAGAGAAAAAAGTCACAGGATGCCATGTGAAGAGAATACTGGCAGAGGAGTCAGAGTGAAACAACGTAAAAGTAATTGTAGGAAAGTCAGATGCCAGACAGATTCACTGGAAGAATCCTCATGGGATGCTATAATTAAATGGAGGGAGTTTGCAACCATCATTTTAATTATCAACTTTCTGCATTGTGCTCCTGCTTGGCACAGTATATTTGTTGAACTTTGCAGTGATGATAAAAGTGTTTACTTGTAATTTGTTTGTCGACTAACTGAATCTTCCATTACTCATCCAGTGACCACTTAAGACTACTACACACAGTTTGTATTTGATAATGTGCTGCACTCTTATTTTTGGGCTGTGTAATTATTGTGTTCTGCACTTCCTTGTATAATTCTCAAGCTGTTTTTTGCATGTTTATCTGTATTGTTTTTCCTTTGTAACTCTTTTGCTCTTCTCTTAAGCTGCTAGCCGAGGTGGTCAGCAGCTCTAGGAAAGAGCAAAAGAGTTACAAGGGGAAAATGATACACGTAACAACACCAAATGCAGCTCTTCTTCTATATTTCTGGCACCTGTCAACTTTACATGTAGGGTTTTATTTTGGAAAGTAATGGAGAATGAGATGCTGCTATGCCATTTCTAGGCATTTCTTTATTGATTGCCATATTTCAATAACAATTAGTGCATACTGGTTTCGGTTGTATAAATGAGAACTGAATGCAGAATTTTTAAATTTGATTACACAATCGTAAGGGAGATGCTAATGGACTACTAACTATGTCTGCTCCGGGTTACCCAGAAATACAGTTTGCCTTCAATCTTAAATCCTATGAAAAAAGTCTCTTAAGTTATGGTCTGTGATATATGCAGTTTGTGTATTTTTTACTGCATCAGTTTAGCCAGATCCGTAGCAAAATCGTATATAAGTCAGAATGCTTTCTGCCACAGTTCTATGGGATTAGTTTGTCATGTTGGCTTTAAAACTCTCTATTCAAATTCCAGAATGGCCCCTGACACCACAAGAGATTCTGCTTTCACTCTTTTGTGATCTGAACAGCACCTCTACTTAAGTAGCATCATTCTTTCTATAGTTGAAATTACAAAGAAGGCAGTAGAGTTTAGACTCGTTCTGCGCAACTGACATCATGCTTTCTCTAACAGCCAATGAACTTAAATGGTAATGTTCCAAGTGCACTCTATTTCGAATGTTGTATTCTGCGCACATATATAATGTGTTCATAGCAGGTTATTTAGTAAATTTTTACTCAATTTGTTGCTAGTTATCATGGTGATGAGGTGGTAAGTGACATATTCTACATAAGCAAGTGAGAAAACAACTTTCTTCAAGCATAAAACCCCTCTATGCATGTACAACAACAGTCACTTGGAATTGGCGATACTGCAGTTCCCATCCATGCTTTGACTTGTGTAAAATGCCATCATTTGTGAATTGGGCTATGGTACATGAACAGAATTGAGTGATGCTTTATGCTATACTTTGCCTCAAATTGTTGTCCTCATGCATATTGCATTAATCTATTGCTAACTTTTTTTAACCAGAAGGTGCCTTTATTTTTAAACATGTTCAAGGAAAGTAAAGGATGAAAATTACTGTTTATATTGGGGATTTTAGGTGCAAATAAAATTGACTTACTAAAAAGTCTGACATAAAATTCTGAACATGTCTCCTTCTGTAAAAGGATTTGTACCTGTTTGTTTTGCTTCATCATCCTAGTACTTGGTACATAGGTAACAGTGCAGTATAAAGTTTCACTCATATGCTGATGTTTGTACTTTGAGTTTAATATTTGCAGTTCATCATATAGTACTTAAATTTACAGCTGTGATCTCTGAAACCAGTTATTCTCTGTCTTCTAGGGTTTCAAGTGCAGCAGGTACAACTTCCTCTCTTAACTTCAGTCAGCTTGAAGAAAACATAAACAAATGGACTCTGGAATTAGAGGAACAAGAAAAAGTTTTCATGAATCAGGTTGTGCAGATTAATGCATGGGACCGCATGCTTATTTCTAATGCTGAAAAGGTAAGATGACAAATTTCAGTGACTAACAGTCGCAACTCGCATTTTTTATGATAATGAAGAACTTGCTATTAGCTGTTGCAACATGAGCAGAGAGTATGTCTTAAATTTTGACTGAAGTCTTTGTGTTGAATCCTGAGTGATATAAAAATTTCACAAAGTGCTTGTTCAATTGCTTTTTCGTATGTTACTGTTGAAAAGTTGTTAATTAGCGATGAAATTAAGTATTCAATGGTAGTAGTTAGTAAGTGGATGACTGATGTGTGTCATATCAGTGTGTGAGGTGCTTAAGATACTAGAATCATATTTGGGATAAGTGTGGTTAAAATAATTAGCTTTCTGTTCCTTTGCTTTGCTACTTAGAAATGTTGCAGGAAATTTCTAGTGAAAAGGTAAGTACTTTAGGATTCAGTGAGACTACTCTCTGAAAATCTGAAGCATTCAGTTGTCAATGCACACACAGAAAGAAAGAAAGAAAGAAAACTTGATAGTTTATAGCAGATTAAAACTGAAGAAACTGCAAGAAGGTGGGAATTTAAAGAGATGGGACCTGGATAAACTGAAAGAACCAGCAGTTGTAGAGTTTTTCAGAGAGAGCATTAGAGAACAATTAACAAGAACGAGGAAAAGAAATACAATAGCAGAAGAATGAGTAGCTTTGGATGAAATAGTGAAGACAGCAGTTCATCAAGTAGGTGAAAAGACGAGGACTAGTAGAAATCCTTGGGTAACAGAAGATATTTTGATTTTAGTTGATGAAAGGAGAAAATATAAAAATGCAGTAAATGAAGCAGGCAAAAAGGAATACAAACGTCTCAAAAATGGGATTGGCAGGAAGTTCAAAATGGCTAAGCAGGACTGGCTAGAGGACAAATGGAAGGATGTAGAGGCATATATCACAAGGGGTAAGATAGATACTGCTGACAGGAAAAGTAAAGAGGGCCTTTAGAGAAAAGAGAACCACTTGTATGAATATCAAGAGCTCAGATGGAAAGCCAGTTCTAAGCAGAGAGGGGAAAGCAGAATGATGGAAGGAGTATGGAGAGGGTCTATACAAAGGTGATGTAATTGAGGACGATATTATGGAAACAGAAGAGGATGCAGACAAAAATGAAATGGGAGATATGATACTGCGTGAAGAGTTTGACAGGGCACTGAAAGGCGTAAGTCAAAACAAGGCTCCAGGAGTAGACAACATTCCATTAGAACTCTTGAAAGCCTTGGGAGAGCCAGCCCTGGCAAAGCTCTACCATCTGGTGAGCAAGATGTATGAGACAGGCGAAATACCCCCAGACTTAAAAAAGAATATAATAATTCCAATCCCAAAGAAAGCAGGTGGTGGACAGGTGTGAAAATTACCGAACTATCAGTTTAATAAGTCATGGCTGCAAAATACTAAAACGAATTGTTTGTAGACGAATGGAAAAACTGGTAGAAGCCAACCTCTGGGAAGATCAGCTTGGATTCTGTAGAAATGTTGGAACACGTGAGGCAATACTGACCCTACGACTTATCTTAGAAGATCAAACCTAAGTTTTTGGCATTTGTAGATGTAGAAAATCTCTTTCAAATTCTGAAGGTGGCAGGGGTCAGATACAGGTAGCAAAACGCTAGTTGCAATTAGTGCAGAAACCAGACGGCAGTGATGAGTCGAGGAGGCATGAAAGGGAAGCAGTGGTTGGGAAGGGAGTGAGACACAGTTGTATCCTATGCCCAATGTTATTCAGTCTGTATATTGAGCAACCAGTAAAGGAAACAAAAGAAAATTTTGGAATAGGAATTAAAATCCATGGAGAAGAAATAAAAACTTTGAGGTTTGCCAATGACATTGTAATTCTGTCAGAGACAGCAAAGGACTTCGAAGAGCAATTGAACGGAGTAGACAGTGTATTGAAATGAGGATATAAGATGAACATCAACAAAAGTAAAATGAGGATAATGGAGTGTAGCTGAATTAAATCAGGTAAATGCTGAGGGAATTAGATTAGGAAAGGAGACACTTAAAGTAGTGGATGAATTTTACTATTTGGGGAGAAAAATAACTGATGATGGTCGAAGTAGAGAGGATATAAAATGTATCCTAGTAATGGCAAGGAAAGCATTTCTGAAGAAGAGAAATTTGTTAACATCGAGTATAGATTTACGTGTCAGGAAGTTTTTTCTGAAAGTATGTGTATGGAGTGTAGTGATGTATGGAAGTGAAACATGGACGATAAATACACCCGTGCTCATAAATTAAGGATAATGCTGATACATGGTGAAACAACGCTCTGGTGGGCAGTTTGCTGGTTTAAATCACCTCGTGGTATGAGCATGTGGTGCAATTGACCTGCAGTAGTTGCACGGTGGCGCTGGCACAGTCCACATACGCAGAGGTGTGTTGGTGCATGTCAGAGTACAGTGCAGTGAGTAAGTGTGCAGACATTTTCAGATGTGCCAATGGTGACTGTGTGTTGAAAATAGCTCAAAGAACACACATTGATGACGTTATGAGGTGTAGAGTACTAGGGCAACTGGTGGCTGGTCAAAAACAGCAGGTCATAGCACAGGCCCTCCATGTGCCACAAAGTGTGTTCTCAAGATTCTGGCAGCAATTGCAGCAGACAGGAAACATGTTCGGGCGCTACAGTACAGGACGTCCACAGTGTAGAACACCACAAGAAGACCGATATCTCACCATCAGTGCCCACAGACGGCCACGGAGTACTGCAGGTAGCCTTGCTCGGGACCTTACTGCAGCCACTGGAACAGTTGTCTCCAGACACACAGTCTACAGGACCCCGGCCACAGGAGAGCCTGTAAAGCCTGGTGTCAAGAACACAGTACATGGTCATTGGAACAGTGGTCCCAGGTTATGGTCATGGACGAGTCTAGGTATAGCCTGAACAGTGATTCTCACTGGGTTTTCATCTTCCAGGAACCAGATACTAACCCCTTAATGTCCTTGAAAGGGACCTATATGGAGGTCATGGATTGATGGTGTGGGGTGGGAAAATGATTGGTGCATGTACACCCCTGCATGTCTTTGACAGAGGAATTGTAACAGGTCAGGTGTATCGGGAAACAGGCTTTTCTCAATAAACAGCTTTTAGTATGGATGAAATACAGTGTGCAGTGTTGCAAAAACTTTATCAACAACATTTTTAATTTTGAATTCTTCCTTATTGACAGAGTTGTCACTAAAGCTTGGCATTCTCTGAATTAACAGAAAAATCTCTAGGCATAATTGCACTAAAATCTTAAGTGTTCAGTAGTATGTTCCTGAACCAGTTGTCACTGACTTTCAGCTTTTGCACAGGAATCATAGCATACAAATAAGAGTGAAGGACTACCATTCCTCAGATCCAGTTTCTGTCCATCTTGACAAGCGAGAGCACGTGGAATCTGATGTATTTGTTTTGGTGTGTAAATTGCTACATGTTTCATTAGGTCTTCCATTACAAATATCTGAGAAAAAGAGGCTTAAACTTTGACCAAAGGCACATTTGGGTCATGTAGCTGAATCATCAAATGTGTGTGCACAAACGGATAAAAATCAGTTTTCTTTCAGTCAAACATGTCGCTAAAGAGTGCTTTTTTCCCAAGCACTTTGCACTCACTGTGACCCTTCAGAGCCTGTAGAATTTTCATCTCTTGTAGGAACAGATGGTTGTGTTTTGGTTGTTGTTTACACAGATGGGGACTGTTACTTTGAGATTCTTTTGAAGGATTTATTTTCAGTGTCACTGCTAGTCAGACTCTCTAAGGTTTCTGCCCCTCTACAACTTTGATGGGATGCCATTTTCTTTCCATTTACATAAACCAGTCTTAGTCAATAGCCAGTAACTAATTCTGAGGAAGAAAACAGCAACAGAAGACAATAGCAGCAAGTGCACACAAGGACTCCAACTGAGCACACCAAATGTTAAACAGCTGGTAGGCTCTCAGTGTGGAAATCTGGCTCTGCATGTTAACATGTCCAGAACACCCAAGGACCTGAGCAGCTGTGTGTCATAACACAACTGGAGCAGACAGGGGTCATCAAGGTGGCACATAACAACATGTCTACAACACCTGGCAGAAGGAGCAGTAGCATGTTTAAAACGTCTAGAGGACATAGGGACAGGAGCAGCAATGTGCGTTAATACACCTTGAGTAAGTAGAGGTGTAGCTTGTAAAATTGTTTTATGTTGCTGAGTGAAAAGATCCTGTAATGTGAAAAGCATAAGTAAAACACTGGGTATCAATTGTTTATATAATCTCCCTTAATACTGTAGGTCTTTCAGTGTGTGTACACACATTGTCCTTTACTGTACAACTTTGTATGTGTGCTGGGCAATTCTAACAGCACAAAGAAGCTCTGCATTTCACACACCCATTTCTGTTGACAATGTGACACACTTCCAAATTCTTGGCTTCCCTTCCTCAGTGGGAATGTATTTGACCAACTACATCAAAGTGCCAAGCCTTTTGTTGATGTTCACATAAATTTGGTAATGTGTTTCTGCCTGCCATGTGCATCAATAATTATTCTTAGAACTTGAAGCTTATTTTAGATATCCATTTTAAGTTATTTTCTTAATAAAAATAGGTAAGCAGGAGTCTGAAAAGTCAAAGTATAATAACCTCAGGAAGCTGATGTGAATAGAAATTCAAATTTATATCTTGGGTGTGGAAATGTGACAGTGACAATACATTTTGCTTTACTTTGCGTAGTGCCAGATGTCTAGGAAATGCCACAACTTCACAATAATTCCCAGTATCATGTAAGATGAATGATGTTCTATTATTCCTACATGTCGGAAAATACTGTTTCATTGCATGAGAAATATAATAAAGTGTAATTAACATCATAGTCACTAGACACTCCACTTAAATATGTAGCCAATGTAAACCAGATTAAAATCTTCCTGGGTACACTACTGTGGTATTATTTGAAATTCATTCAGGGTCAGTCCCAGAAATGTTATGTTTTCAGATACAAAATTAGCAGCCCAAACTTGGATGTGAACAATTGGTTCCAGGTAATGAAGTGTTATTGCACCCAGGTTGTATTATGCATAACTTCATGTTTGGCTAGACAGTTCAAATGATTTAGAGTAAAAGAAAAGTTAATTGTGTGTATGTGTTTGCTTTATAAGTTTTTGTGTTATTTCTATGAAATGGATTCTGTTGCTAATGTAGTGGTTATGTCTTTCGTATAAAGTGTAGCTAAGCAGTGCAACTTTTTTTAGTTAAATGTGTCTTCAATGTGCAGATTGTGAATTTGAATAGTGCTGTGGAACAAGTCAAGCTAGAGCAGCAACAGCTGGAACATGAACTAGATTTCATTGTGGCTCAGCAGCGAGAACTGGAAGAATGCTTAGTTCCTTTGGAAAAAGAACTTGAGAACACTATTACTACAGGAATAGATCCTGAGCGGGAGCGAACGTGAGTGGCCTTGCAAATCTTGCTCACATGTTATTTGCATATTTATTTCTTCCTCCTCGTATTGATGTTAGTTTCATAAACTGTGTCGCTTTGTAACAGTGTTTTCTGAAGATACTTACTTTTTGTTTACCACTCCATCATAATTAGTTTTGTGTGTTGTGAATGTTAGGAAATTATTTTGATTGTAACTTTTTTTCAGTTACGATTTGGCTGAGAATCTAGATTCTCAGCTTAAACAGATGTCGGAAGATCTCAAGGAACTTATTGATCTGTTGAATGAAATGAATCGCAGTGGCAAGGATTCAAATGATCCGGTAAATTTCATTATTTTGTGTTCGTAAACGTAAAGCAACTTTCTCTAAGAGCGACAGCTTATCAAAGTAAGTTGTACTTTATTTTGAAGCATGGACATTGTAGTTGTGTTCTGAACAAAATATCATTCAGATGTCCACCACTGCTGTAATACCCTGATGAAAGTTCATCTCCAAATGTTCCAAAGTTTGTGGCTTGTCGGCATAGACTTGGGCTTTGATGTAGCCCCCCAACAAGACCCCCTATGGGTATCATATGTATAATACAGCCAACTGGTTGCAGCAAGATTTTACTTCAACCTGGTTTTGACACCAACTATGGGTAATGTCAGAAAGTCCAGACAGTTACCCAGAATATCGGGTGAGATATAAATTCTCACTTATGGCTGTTAGGTTTTGATTAAATACTATTGCATTAAATTAGGAAAATAGTGATATTTAACCCCTTGGGCAGCCATGTGGCGTACTTTGCACGCATGTACAGAATAGCTGTCTTTATGTCGCCAAGGTAAACATATGAGCAAAATCAGAGTTTAATCATACAACAATAAAGTAAACTCACATTTTATGAGCTAAATCATTGTTTCATTAAACAATAATAAAACAAACATTCATCATACCACTATCTACTCGAAGCATTAAACAGCGCAGTTGCATCAGATCCCAGCCAACCACTTAGTCAGTTGCTAATGATCTCGTACACAACTGCCTCGTTATGGGATTATGCTGCTAGCTTGGAATCTGGGTCATTTTCTTGCATGGGTTGTAATTTTTTTCTCACCTAGTTTGCTGTTTATTTTATGCTACTGCTGCTGCTGCTCACTTGGATGTATCCACTACTTATTGTGTTAGCTGAAGCAGTAATGAAGGGATAGGTACGGGCTCACAATCGTAAAGCAATGGAATGGTACAAGACAATGTTATTTGTGGTTGGCGCACTTTATGCGTAGATGCACCCACTCGAAGGTTGAAGGAGTAGCAAGCAAAAAAAATAATAGACAACAAACCCTAAATTGATAGACTGTCACAAGGAAATTTTTTATTAGAAACTGTAAAGTAATCTCTAGTGGTTATGTATAATTAAGGTGCCAATATTTTGTAGCTATTATTGTACAAAGTAAATTTTTGTGTTGTATGCAACAATCTCTTTGCTCTGTTACAGTTTGTGCAAATTGGCCGGATTTTAAATGCTCATATGAACTCTCTGCAGTGGATTGATGAAAACACTACTCAGCTCGCAACTCAGATCGAACAAGTATCAAAACTGCATGACATACTCAAAAGGGAGAATGAACGATCTTTCCATCTTACTTATGATAAAGATTATTAAACTCTGTACAACAAACCACTGTAATTATGTTTTTCAATAAAAATTCAGAAATTAATACTGATTAAATCATTTCTAAACCATTTGCCAACCTCTACCGTGCTTCCTTTGTATTTCAAAACTGTATTACTGCCGAACCTCATTTCAAGATGCAGAATTTATTTTAGTTGTCTATTAACAGCTACTAGTGCATGCAGATAGAGCTGCGAAAATGGTGGCTGGGTGACAAAGTATGGATGGTGCTCCCCCCCTCCTCTTTGCATTCTTCAGCTGAGTTGGGACTTTGACCTGAAGCTAAAACACAAAGATCACAACATTCCCAGATATTACCATACAAAATCTATATTTGCAGTAATTATGATTTTGATTGAAAGAAATAGTTTCCTGCCTATTTGGACTGTTCACACAGCTGATTTTTGAACACAGTGTTTCAGTAACTTTTTAAGGCAAAGGCATAGTATTACACGATATAAGATGTCCATTTTTGTCATCTTCAAAGTCTGTGCAAATCACCTTAATGTGCGTTTTATGTACGTGTGGGGGAACAAATAGCACATACTGTGGAATGCTTGTCACATGCACACCTTCATTTGCTAGGCTGTGGTAGCTGGTACTGTTCTTTGCATGCTGGCACCAGATCCTCTCCCTGCAAGACGAATCTATATATTTATCATAGATTTTGATATGTATGGAACTGGCCATTTTTTGACAACATTGTCGATTAGTCTCCTTAGCCACAGCCTTCAAAAATACGTGTATTGTAACTTTATTACCAGAGCTTGTAAGAGAGAAATGGATTCAGAGCAGATGTTTACCAAATGAAGGGGGAACAAACCATGAATGGACGTCTTCCTTTTACCAACGCTGCAATTACTACTAATCCAATCACAAGTAGCTACTCCAACATCCATGTGCTCAAAAAATGTAGCATCTGGCTTTCTTTGACAGCCTTTCGTATTCTTCGATCTTTCCATCATTATGCATCATGGAGAAGAGTAAAACAGACAGCGACTTAGTTGTAAAATATGACACCGTTGTTGCATCTTCTATAAAACTGAACACACTTGAAGCTACTGTTATTTGTTTATTGGTAAAAAAACTGAGATGATTATCTGGTTTATCTTTTTGTATAGTATTCTGACCATGTCAACCTTTTTTCCCCACTAGAGTTCTGGCAAGAGGCATGCTGTTATACCACTTATTTTAGTTAAATTTCTGCCAGTATTTACTAGAGGAAAAACAAGACACTACACTATTTCTGAAGAATTGTTTGGTTTGTTGAAAGGACCACTTCACTGTTTGCCTGCATAAACTTGAAATTTCATTAGATTTTTTTTTTTTGTCTACCAAAGGAAACCTTTATGGCATATTCCTTGGGGATCTTTTGGGAGATGTTATTGGAAGGAACATTGTCCCCAGAACAATGAGTTTCTCTTCATCACATTCTCGCCAGAAGTAAACAACTTCAGGTACTTACCTTGCAATGGTGTTAGCACCAAGCTTGTAAGTTCTTTTTTCCTCGTCTCTAGTGATTTATCACTGCAAATACATCAAGCCCATTTATATCCTGCAGGTCACTGAAATGAAGATGGGAAGCTCTAAGTTCCTGCGTATAGCAGAAGATCCAGAAATGCATTCATCTCCATGTGGTTAGTGTCGACGTGTAGAATCATCCAAAAATGTTCATCAAATGCATGTTAGTGTATGTCATCGATAATTTTTTCTTCAAAATAAAAACTTTCCCTTGGGAGTCTATGCTGCTTTAGCCAGCACTAAAGCACCTGGTTTATGAGAAAAGATATGGCTTTTGGGTCTTCCTTCATGACTGTTTTCACTTGTGTCAGCTCATTTTCACGACAGTAGTCTTTAGAAAGAAATCAAACAATGGAAAATCCAGGATGGAATGTAACAATCTCTCTCTCTCTCTCTCTCCCTCTCCCTCTGTGTGTGTGTGTGTGTGTGTGTGTGTGTGTGTGTGTGTGTGTGTGTGTGTGTGTGAGAGAGAGAGAGAGAGAGAGAGAGAGAGAGAGAGAGAGAGAGAGAGAGAGAGAGAGAGACAAAAGCCTTGTTAGCCGGAAGTTTATTTTGTGACAGTCTTTTTGTTGTGCCTATCTGTGGCTCTGCATCTCTGCTATATGGTCTTTACAAAGAAACAAATTCAACGATTTGTCACTTGAAGAGGCAATGACATTTTCATCAGTAGCCTCTCCATCTTCTTACTTCTCCTCTGAAAGAGACTGTTTTGTCATCACTTTCTAATGCCTATGACATAATTGCCTCTTCTTTGAGAAACTGATATTTTGGTAAATGACATGATTGACAACCTTAGGACCTAGAATTAAATGAATGCCTTTGGTTTGTGAACAGAAATTAAGAGTGCCACACAACAGAAGAAAAAACTCCTGGGCCATCTTGACCTGACACGAGCAGTTAAGGGTTAAGCATTCAGTAACTCTTCCTAGTGTCAAGGAATTCCTCTGTTCTGGGCACATATACTTTCTGTTGGACTGTAATGGTAACTGACAAACCTCACAAACTCTTTGGCCATTTTTGCTAATAGTTCAAACTGGTTGTAAAGGTGCTTGTCACACCTGACTTCCTCTGGCATCACCAGTTTTGTACAGCAGCATGAAAGTGAAATTATTTTCTCCTCTATTAACTAATTTCTACCTTCTTTGTGCTTTAACCAGTATTTGAAAAAAATCACCAGATTTGGTGGCTGCATGACAGTCTTTCCTTCGTTATTTGCTACTTTCAAACCATCAGTGCCATTTGAATCCGATTTTGATTGAGCAAGGCCTCATCAAGATACACAATAAGGCTGCAATTATTTGTTTTCCTGATAATGTGCATTTTTCTCAGAAAAGCTGCCACAACATTATCTGTCCATCAGAATATCTATAATCCCAGTTATTTCAAAATTCTGGCAGTCAAATGGTGGTGTCATGGGAACCAGTCTTGTAAGACATCTTCCACCTTTTGCTGAGTGGGATACTCATTGTGGCCATAAAATTCTTAAGCAGTCCTGTGAATCATCCAAGTGTGTGACAGTTCTTTGTTCCTCAGAGATTGCTGTTGCAGTCTGCAGTTTCTTATATGTGAGTCACCTTAACTTATAAACAAAAATAGAAGTAATAAATAATAAAAAATCAAAGCTCTCTTGGCAAACTAGCAACTTAAATACATTAAGTTTTGCCTTTCGCAACCTTTAGTAAAAATTTTGATGTTCTTTGAAAATAAACTGTTTGTTCATATAGAAATGTGAATATCATGTGGAAGTTATTTTCTTGCTATGTCACATACACCAGAAAAAAATTACAGGTACATTATAAGTGTCAACAAAATCTTCACACATTCTGTAATTTTGTCTATATTATATCAAAACTTACGTCAGTTAGGTATGTACACATTTCTGGTGTGTTGACATCACAATAAAGGTGCTTCGATAACCAATTTTTTTTTTGTTACCTGGCCACCAGTTTCACTGCTCCATTCTAGTTGAGTGCACATCCTTTGGTTGGGCAATACGTACCTTGAATTGGGAGTTTACATTGTGCAGCTGCAGTAACTGATATCTGAAGCGAGTCAAAATCTCTGATATAGTCCACTGGACCATGATGTGTTCCATACAAAAAATTGGGTAACCCATTGCAAATGGCCAGTTGTTAATCATCTTCAGCCTTACACGGCATAGGCTTTTACCCATTGACCATATACTTTCACAATAGCAATTCTACACAATAGTTTTGTTGTGGGGTTACACTCTCCAAGAATTTTTTAAATGACATATTCACCATCTACTGTACTACTAATTACGATTGCAATTTTGACCTTAGGTCATTTTCAACCATATTTAACAACTTGATAGTGACTTAAGGTCAAAATTGCAATCGTGGAAATTTGAATAAATAGTACAGTTGATGGTAAACGTCATTTAAAAATAGCTCTTCTGTTTTAATAGAGACTTTTTAAAAGTTTTTAGACAGTAAATAATTCACTTAATGTGAAGCAGGAAACTAGAAAAATTCCCACTGACATCACTGATCAGATTCATATAGAAATTAAACGTTGATTTCCTACCGTTTGTTTTGACTTGTTTTATCCTGAAGGCTAAACTTTGGGAATAAGTGAAGTATTGATATATTTTAGATTAAATATTTTAATATTATAAACTTTACATAATTACAATAAATATTAGGGTACAAATTCCTTTTAACATTGTGTTAAAGAGGAAAGCACTGCTCATCTAAGTAATTTACTTTCTGTACCACATCTGCAGTGTCTTCATTCGCTTCACTTTCTTTTGTAATTGGAGTATTCCATACAGGAGTGCTTCAGCTGTCGGTGGACAACCTGCAAAAGAAGAAAAGTCAGTCAGAAATGGTATTCACACAAATTTTACTATTTATTTGATCCTAACTGACCACAGTAAACGTTACTCAATAAATCTGTACCAAACTTTGGGTTGGCAGGCCTGGGTAACCAAGAAGGCTTCCTCTAAGCGAGGCGTACGAGGGGCCATCCTGGTATCCATGGCTGTTCCCTTTAGTTGTTGGTATGTCTGGCCTTCAAAAGTGAAGAAGTTGTGGGTCAGGATGAAGCTGGCTAAGGTGATGAGGAAGGAGGTTTTAGGAACGGTGGCAGGTGATCGGCGTGAAAGGAAATGCTCCATCGCAGTGAGGCCCTGGACGTGCGGAATATTTGTGTATAAGGAAGTGGCATCAATGGTTACAAGGATGGTTTCCGGGGGTAACACATTGGGTAAGGATTCCAGGCGTTTGAGAAAGTGGTTGGTGTCTTTGATGAAGGATGGGAGACTGCATGTAATGGGTTGAAGGTGTTGATCTACGTAGGCAGAGATACGTTCTGTGGGGGCTTGGTAACCAGCTACAGTGGGGCGGCCTGGATGATTGGGTTTGTGGATTTTAGGAAGAAGATAGGGGTGCGGGGTGTCAGTAGGTTGATGGAGTCAGGTGAAAGGTTTTGCAGGGGGTCTAAGGTTCTGAGGATTCCTTGAAGCTCTGCCTGGACATCGGGAATGGGGTTACCTTGGCAAACTTTGTATGTGGTGTTGTCTGAAAGTTGACGCAGTCCCTCAGCCACATACTCCCGACGATCAAGTACCACGGTCTTGGAACCCTTGTCCGCCGGAAGAATGACGATGGATCGGTCAGCCTTCAGATCACGGATAGCCTGGGCTTCAGCAGTGGTGATGTTGGGAGTAGGACTAAGGTATTTTAAGAAGGATTGAGATGCAAGGCTGGAAGTCAGAAATTCCTGGAAGGTTTGGAGAGGGTGATTTTGAGGAAGAGGAGGTGGGTCCCGCTGCGACGGAGGACGGAACTGTTCCAGGCAGGGTTCAATTTGGATGGTGTCTTGGGGAGTCGGATTAGGATAATTTTTCTTCGTGGCAAAGTGATATTTCCAGCAGAGAGTGCGAGTGTAGGACAGTAAATCTTAGACTAGGGCTGTTTGGTTGAATCTGGGAGTGGGGATGAAGGTGAGGCCTTTGGATAGGACAGAGGTTTCGGATTGGGAGAGAGGTTTGGAGGAAAGGTTAACTACTGAATTAGGGTGTTGTGGTTCCAGATTGTGTTGATTGGAATTTTGAGGTTTTGGAGGGAGTGGAGCTGGAAGTGGGAGATTGAGTAGATGGGAGAGACTGGGTCTGTGTGCAATGAGAGGAGGTTGAGGTTTGTTGGAAAGGTTGTGAAGGGTGAGTGAGTTGCCTTTCCGGAGGTGGGTAACCAGGAGATTGGATAGTTTTTTAAGGTGGAGGGTGGCGTGATGTTCTAATTTGCGGTTGGCCTGTAGGAGGATGCTCTGAACAGCCGGTGTGGATGTGGGAGAGGAAAGATTGAGGACTTTTATTAATGATAGGAGTTGACGGGTGTGTTCATTGGCTGAATTTATGTGTAGGTGAAGGATTAGGTGAGTGAGGGCAATGGATTGTTCTGTTTGGAACTGGTATAGGGACTGATGGAAAGAAGGGTTGCAGCCAGAGATGGGAACTTTAAGTGTGAGGCCTTTGGGGGTAATGACAAATGTCAGACAAGCCTGGGAAAATAAAATACGGGAGTGTAATCTGGGTAGGGCGAAGGCATGTTTGCAGAGGGAATGTAAATAAAACTTAATGGGGTTGTCGTGGGGGGTGTTGTGAGGGTGACATGGTATTAGAAGGTGGAAAGTGTAACATGAGGAAATGAAAATGAAAATAAAAATATATGGGGAGGGATAAAGGTTAACTGGAGATCTGGTGTGAAAAAAGGCGAAAAGGTGTTGGTTACAGCTGGGCTATGTTGGACTTGGGTTGGTAGACAACGATGTGCACAAAGGTTAGGTGGTTGTGTTGCCGCCAAAACACGTTAGAGGACGGAGAAATTCGGGAAAATTTTGAAAAACTGCGTGTAATATATTAAAAGGAGTGGTTTTGTGGTGGCAGATTATGAAAATGAGGCTAACAATTGTCTGACGAAGAAATAATGACGTTAAAACCTGTGGGAAGCGGCTAAAAATTATCAGTGATGTGAGAAAAACGGAAATGGAAATAAATCTAAAGTTATTAGAACTAGTCGAAATGGTTGTTTAATAGGTGAAAGGAACTGTTTGTGAACTAGAAACGGTGGATTTTATAGCGGCGGTAGTGTTGAAAGTGGCAAAAAAATTTTTTTGGTTATGGTTTGGAAGTGGGTTACGTATTATTGAGTATATATAGGCAGGATAAAATCGTATAGCAGATTACGGTAAAAAGGAGAAGGTGAATACAAAGTGAAACTACTGGCAAAAACAGAAAGAGAAAATAAGATGACAAAAGATTTCAAAATGCAACAGTGACAATAACAAACGTAATTGTTGGGTTCAAATTAGTATATAGGTTTAGAAAGTAAGTATTGACAGAGATTATCCCCTATGAATGCACGTGGCCTTTCCTATGAAAATATGTATATACTGACAGTTAGGTATATCTATTATATTGTTTGCTAGCCTGCCACACTAAATGTCTTAGCGTAACAGTCGAGGGGGCGATGTAGCGGGACTTTGAATTTCGCCGCGCTACACTCGTTCCCTCAAATATAAATTATACCGTCGCAGCGGTATGAGCGCTCGATGGCAGAGAAAATTGTAACCTTTTTTGTTTTCTATCCGTCTTTTGTCTCTCGAGAGCGGAAGCTGAAGGCAGACGTAAAAACTTATTAGCTAGTCTTGGTCGGATGGAGATGAAAGAACTTATTGATGTGCAGACGTATTGTGGAAATTTGTATGTAATTCGGAGGGCGTAAAATACGTTGCATTCAACATCAAGACGGTTTGGTATACATTAGTAATTCCTAGACAATGAAATTTATTGCAAAATTTCGGAGCCGCTACTACTTTTCACGCAGAAATGAAGTAGGAGATTTTTGAAGACCTGAACACGGCACGTGAGAAGACATGTTAACATGGCAAAGGATGAACTCTTATGTATGCCATTTCCCCCTGTTAATCACATTTGTTATTCTCTGTTCTCTTTCAAATAATTTTTGTAGTGGAAATTGGTTTGACTTTTGTTCAGAAACGCCACTCCAACAATAGCTTTTCCGAAACACTAAGTCCGATAACTTTTCTGTAATATGAAGTCGGATTTGCATTTCATTCTTTCCCTTTTTCACAGTCATTAACTATTTTAAAACCCCCTTTTTATTCAGCATTTCTTCCCACATTTTCTTTCTTTTCTTTTCTTCTCTTTTTCTTTTTCATTAACCACTACAACGTCAACGTAAATCCTTTATGGAGGCCAATTCTATGAGCAGACTGAAGGAGTGGTCATGGGTAGCCCCTTATCTCCAGTAGTGGTGAATCTATTTATGGAGAAATTTGAGGATGAGGCAGTTACAACTGCTGCCTACCAGCCGACGTGTTTTTTCAGATACGTTGATGACACGTTTGTCATCTGGCCACAGGGCAAGAGAAGACTGGATGAGTTCCTGGACCATCTGAACACAAGACACCCCAACATCAAGTTCACCATGGAACTAGAGAGTGATGGTCAGCTCCCATTCCTCGATGTCCTGGTAAAAAGGAAGGCAGACAGCACCTTAGGCGACAGTGTGTACAGGAAACCAACACACTGACTTATATTTATAGGCTGACAGCTGCCAACACCCACAACAGAAGCATGGAAAACTCGTAACCAAGCCAAATCACAGCCTGACAGCGGAATTAGAGCATCTACAAAGAGTGTTCACAGACAACAGATACTCCACCAGGGACATCCGCAAAGCACTCCATCCCACCAGACGACCTGAGGCAACAGGAGAGAAGCAGAAAGGAGACCAGACCAGACCAGGAAAGTAGCCTTTCTACCGTATGCTGGACCTATATCTGCCAAGATCAGCAGAATCTTGAAGAAACACAATAGCAAGATAAGGACGCTCCTTGGAACTGTCATGGGGTTAAGGAAAGCTGGTGTCTACCACATACCATGTGAATGTGGGATATCTTACTTCGGTCAAACTACTGGAACAGTCAAAATAAGATGTAAAGAACACCAGAGACATACCAAGCTACAACAGGTAACTAAATCTGCAACAGCAGAACATTGCTTGACCTTTAGCACATCATGTATTATGACAAAACCAAATTGGAACTACTATAGAAACAACGGAAGAAAGCTCCCTCCTCCAGGAATGAACTACAGACGTCCAAGGGCGTAAGTAACGAAACAACCACATACGCAATACCAGGCAGCAGCAAGCTCCTTTGAGGATGACCATCGTAACATGCAGCTCCAACAGCAGCCGGATGCCGCAGGAAGTGCACCTCACAGGCACATACCGGGTTCAAAGGCCAGGAGAATGGCTCAGCCATGAGAGAAACTCACCGTGGTCACGGACAGCACAAGGAACTTCAACAGAGCCATGATAGTGCTAGGATTGCGCCTATCAGGCACGGACCCAATACGGAATGCCTTGGGATGTACACTACCTCAAAAGAGAGCCGCAATGGGTGCAGACGGCATAGAGAGTGCCACACACTGCCCAGGCATATATATGGGACAAGGTCAGCTCATGAACCATCCTCAGGGAACACCTGATGAAGACGCTGAGTTACGATGTCAAAATATCGTGTTGGGAAGACGTGGACCACTGGCAGTACACCCGATTCTACAAAATGACAACAAATCACCGGGAAAGTCTTAGAAATTATGGTACCAGATTCATACAATTAAATTTAAAGTGCAGGAGGAGAGTTGTATTTTAGTACTCTCTATCCAGCATGTCAATTGAAAAATGCCCCAATGCCTGGCGCATTGAAGTGAGGCAAAAGACATAGTAATTGTGAAGTTTCTACAGGGGGGGGGAAACAAAAAAAACTTCAGTCATATTATTTACACATGTTTCTGCAAATTAACAGGCTAACACTCATTCCTTTCGATGAGAGGTAGGTATGTGATGTACCACAGCAACTGTTCACTGCAGTGAAGAATGTTTACTGTATTTATACTCTAGGTAAGTAGAATGCAACCACTTTTATCCAATGTGGTGCATTGTCAAAGTTTATGAGTAGAGTACCTGCAGTATTCTTCTCCCAAATGTACATAGACTTTTCCATCAAAACAGATCATGGAGGAGAAGTGTGTGTGTGTATATCAGGTGCTGTGATGATGCCAGAACAGCAGCTTCACCGATGGAAAAGGAAAGACACATGTATTGCAATGGCAACACACTGCCACTGCAGATACTTCACTAAATTGAGGAAAAATGCAGGAAATTCATTTGCAGTTACTCATTATTTCTAAATGTTCTTAGGTCAGCAAATTATACCCAGCAAACAGAATGCACGGGAGGCCACTTCAGAAGTGATGAGTCTACAAATTACGTAAAATAACAGGAAGGTAACCACTCACCTGTAGCAGATCAATGTGTGGAGCACAGTAACATATATCAGGAAACAGCTCTGAGTAGGACATGGGGAAGTCTAATTCCTGGTGGACGATGTGGTTGAGCTGAGCTTTTCAAGGCCAGGGAGACTTTTCTTTATATGAGCTGGATAGGGTATTTTGTGTCATTAAAGGTTCTGGTAAAGTTATCAGAATATTTTGACATTTCCTGCTTTCCAATGCAGGTATGACATCCGCAGATGGCTAGGCTGTAAGGAAGAGATTTTTTGATGTGGAATGGGTGACAGCTGTCGACAAACAGGTACTGTTGGTGGTTTTTACTACCTTGATATGGACAGACATACTTACGGAGCCACCAGAGAGGTGGATGTCCTCATCTAGGAAGTTGGCTCGATGAATTAAGAAGGATCAGGTGAAGGGGATATGGGAGTAGGCGTCAAGGTTTTGGAGCAAAGAGCAAAGGTTGTCCTCGCAGTAAGTCCAGATCAAGCAGGAACTGTTGAAATATACCAATAACCTTAGCAGAGCCTTTACTGACAAACAATATCCTAACCAGCTCATCTACAAACAAGTCTCCCAAGCCATCTGCTCATCTGATGCCAATAAATCTGTTCACCAGCCGCAAACCAGCACTCTTCTGATCTTCCAGTAATACTGTGGCCTTGAAACGTCCAACCACATCTTCTACCAGAGCTTCGAGTACATTTCGTGCCCTGAGATGAGGAATGTCCTACCCAGATTCCCCAATGTAATGTTCTGCCACACACCCTACCTACAGAAAATCCCTGTCCATTCCTACCCTACTCCAATCCTATTCCCAATCCTGCACCCCAAGGGTGGTTTTCTTGTGGTCAGTCCGGGTGCAAGAGATGCGTTGTGTTGTGCAACACTGTGTCTGTCCGATATATTGTTTCCCACATTCACAGGAAATACTGCAGACACCCAGTGTTCTTAGACCCAAGTTGTCCTTCATTGAGCCCAGCATATTTCTGATTTTTGCTGGAGGATGGAAGATGGTTTTTATCTTGTTCTTCTCCAGTATCCTGGCAATCTTGACCATGGGCAGCCCTGCGTACAGGAGGAATGCCAGACCTTTGTTGTTCTCTTCTTCCTGAAGGTCCTCCTCCTCCCTCTTGCCCATCTTGAGAGCATGTCTAATCTGCACTTTGGTGTATCCATTCTTCTGGAAGGTTTTCTTCAGGTGCTGAATCTTTGTAGATAAACTGTCCTTGTCGCATATGTCATGAGCTCTGCAGACAAGAGTAGTGAACACGGATTTCCATTGTGCTGGGTGATGGCAGCTGTTGGCGTTGAGGTATAGGTCTGTGTGTATTTTCTTTCGGTAGATCCAGTGCACCATCCGTTTTCTTCTTTATTAGGATATCGAGGAAGGGTAGACAACAACCATTCTCTTCCAATTCCATTGTGAACTTGATGTTCTCATGTATCCTGTTCAGATGGTTGAGAAATTCCATTAGAGTGTCCTCGCCGTGCGTCCACTCCGCGAAAGTATCATCAATGTACGATAAAAGTTTAAGGTGTGCTGTTTCCAAGGTGATATCCTCTAAGTATTCCATGTACAGATTAGCGATGCATGGTGCCAGTGGGGATCCCATAGCAACTCCATCCATCTCTTGATAAAACTTGCGTCCACACTGGAACGTGGTCGTGAGTGCATGGCGGAATAATTCCACTGTGTCTTCGTTAAAATGATTCACCAATAGCTTCAAGGAGTCCTCTAACGGTACCCTCGTGAAGAGGGATGTAATGTCAAAACTGACCATATCATCATTTTTGTCAAGACGCCACTCCTTGAGTGTCTTAAACTCCATGGAATTCTTGATGTGGTGAGGACATTTACCCCCAAGAGGCTCAAGTAGTTGCATCAAGTGTTTGGCTATACCATAGGTAGGAGAATTGATTGTGTCTACTATCGGGCGTAGTGGTACCTCCCTCTTGTGTATCTTGGGGAGGCCATATAACCGTGGTGGAACCGGAGCTCTGAGGTAAAGCCTTTTTATCAGGTCCTGGTTCAGACCTGAGCTGTTGAGAAGACCGATGGTCTTTCTAGTCACAGCTGTTGTAGGGTCGTTCTCCACTTGTTTGTAGGCCTGGTCCTGCAGCAGCAAATTAATCTTGTCCCACTAGTCAGCCGCTCTTAGCAGCATCAATGCATTCCCTCTATCTGCTGGTAGAATGACAGTATCCTCATCTTCTCTGAGGCTGCGTTCCACGACTGAGATGTTGGATTTCAGCATTCTCGCTTTGTCTAGGATTCTACAGGTTTCCTTTCTCACCTTTTCAGCAGCTTCAGACGGCAGCCCGCGTATGGCCTGTTCGACGCTGCTGATGATCTCTAGTTTTGGTAAAGTGCTCGGAACCGGTGCAAAGTTTAATCCTTTGGATAGCACGGGTGTTGTCACCTCATCCAGCTCCTTGCTGGTCAAGTTGACAATGGTCCTCGAATCCTCGGTGTCAGGCTCCTGCCGTTGTGCACCTGGTAGTCGTTGGAACTCGTTTTGTTGTTTCGTGATCGCCTTCCGCTTACATAGTTGACTGGAGGCGAAGGTACTGCCATCTACCCACTCCCATGTGAAAGGTGAGAGTGTCGACGCCAGTTTCAGGTGGCGTGCGAGTCAAATTTTGTCGAGTTCAAACTGTGTGATGCATATGCGCTCCCTCACCAGTGCCGAGCTGGCACATTGGAGGATGCGTTTGGTTCTTGCCATATGGCTAGGATATCACAGGTGTGTGAACTGCGGCAGTACGTGCTTGTCCCGACAGCATTGCAAGAACACCTTCTTGATCCGAAGTCTTGCAATGATTTGATACTGCAATATATGTCCTCCCTGTAGAATGCAGGATTTCTCGGCGAATCTCAATGATAAAATCTCCTCGGATTGACAGCCAAGTCAATGTGTTGTTTTCCAGTAACGTTTAAGCAAGTTTCTTACTTGCCTTCTTCAGGCGAAGTGTTGAGTTCGTGCCTCATCCGGATCTTTATAGCCATTGGACCACAGGCTTCTCTGCATCCTCGGAGCTGGGTGGGTCAATGAGGCACGAGCGGAATTGGCGCAGCGGCGCGTGGGTGAGGGGGGAACAGCAGGCATTGGGTCCTGGCATCTCGTCTCGGTGCGGCCTGTTTCGGTAGCTCAGTCTACCATCTACCGAAAGAAAACACACACACACACACACACACACACACACACACACACACACACACACACACACACACACCTGTACGTCAACGCCAACAGCTGCCATCACCCAGCACAACGGAAATCCGTGCTCACTACTCTTGTCCGCAGAGCTCGTGACATATGCGACAAGGACAGTTTATCTACTGAGATTCAAAAGACAACCTTCCAGAAGAGTGGATACACCGAAACGCACATTAGACGCGCTCTCAAGATGGGCAAGAAGAAGAAAGAGAAGGACCTTCAGGAAGAAGAGAACAACAAAGGTCTGGCATTCGTCCCGTACGCAGGGCCGCCCATGGTCAAGATTGCCAGGATACTGGAAAAGAACAAGACAAAAACCATCTTCCATCCTCCAGCAAAAATCAGAAATATGCTCAGCTCAAGGAAGGACAACTTGGGTCAAAGAACACCGGGTGTCTACAGTATTTCCTGTGAATGTGGGAAACAATATATCGGACAGACTCAGTGTTGCATAACACAACGCATCTCTGAACATCTGAGAAGTATCTGCCTCCGACAAAAGAAGCCCGTGGTCCAGTGGCTATAAAGATCTGGAAGAGACATGAACTAAACACTTCACCTGAAGATGGCAAGTAAGAAATTTGCTGAAACGTTGTTGGAGAACAACACATTGACTCTGCTGTCAACCCGAGAAGATTTTATCATCGAGATTCGCCGAGAAAGTCTGCATTCTCATACAACATTAATCAATAGTTTACCGTAAAATATTTTGTAACATACCAATGTAGGTGCCTAATGACAAGAAACCTATTATAAACAAATTAAGCAAGAGATGCAGAAATAACATAAGTGGATTTATGCTTCAAGCAAATTTTGAGGATGCTCATGAAGGTAATGCACTTCTGTTTTGCTTTTCTACACATCAGTTCTCAGACCTCTCTTTGTATTTTTCCTCTTTCACCAAACACGGCATCCAACATTTCAGACACGCTCCTGATTAATGCTGCGAAGCCTCTTTAAGAATCACCTCCCATTCTTTCAGGAGAGCCACCCATAGGTCATGTAGAGTCTATGACAGATCCTTCTCTCTGGCCGGTCCCATATAAAATCAGTAAGATTCAAATCAGGTCTTCGAGCATGCCATGTATAAACTTCACTTTATCCAAAAACTCTTAACACAATTCTCATAACATTTGGGCGTGCACTGTCATGCATTAGTGAAAAGTTATCACCAATAAATGGAGCAAAAGCCACAACATGCCCCAAAAGGATTTCCTTCACATACTAATATGCTGTGTCGCCCCCATGGTCCATGAAGACCAAATCTACCCTTGCACTCATACTGATTCCTGTCCACTTCATCACAGAATGACCCTGAAAGGCATCCAGGATGAAACATGTTAGGGAATGCCATTCAGCAGACCTCCTCTGTTCTTTAGCGTCAGGTGATTCCAGGTCAAATCATGACTCTGAACAACACTTGCTTCCATTGCTGTACTCTCCAGCCACAATATTTCCTTATGAAACACTATTTAGTTGTGCAATGCTCTCTGGTGAATTCTTGGCCTGTAGCAGGTCTTCTGGTGGGAATGTTGGCTCCTTCAAATCTTCTTCAAACAGTTCTTTCACTAACATTGACCCCCTTGAACTTGGCGGAATCAATTTTGTACTTGCAGGAAGTGTGATAGTCATAGAGACTTAAGTTGTAAGAAGTGGGCATTTATTGGTGATGTGGCTCTTCTCAGGCTTTATCCTGGTTTCTTTGCATAGTTTCCAGTCTGCCTATACCTTCTTACAGTTTTGGAAATCATGGAATGTGTAGTTCTAACATTTTTGTAATGTAATGCATGCTCCATCCATCCTCCAGCAAAGCAACAGCTTTTGCATCATCTTCAGGGATTAACACCACATGCCCTCGAGACAGCTGATTATGATAATCACAGAAAGATCTTATGAACACACATGATGTACTGTTCCCTTCAAAAGATACAACAATAAGTGTTAGAAGAGTGGGAAAAAAAAAAATCAATTTGCACAGGGAAACACACTTAAGGCTACTGGAATAAGCAATCAACATTTCGTTGTTTTTTCCCTAACCCAATAACATACACCATCTCAAAACAAAGGATAATGCGCTACAGCTTGATTAAATACATAATTACACAGAATTTATTACGTGCTGTGTTTTTCACATCGATCAGTGCTTTTAAGTGACCTAGTGATAACATCTGAGGTTCCAAGAGGCTTTTTCTGATAATGCTGTAATGTAGAAAGAAGTTCCAAATTTTCGAGAATTATAGTGCAATGCAGGAAGACCTGCAGAAGATTGACATTTCGTGTAGGTATTGGCAGTTGACTCTCAACATACAAATATAGTCACAGCCATTAAACGTCTGAGTATGCATAACGAGTGAAAAAAGTTGAACAGCCACATAAAATTAGTCACAGGGATGGCAGGTGCCAGACAGATTCATTGGGAAAATCATCAGGAATGTAATCCATCCATGAAGGAGATAGCTTACAAAAATCCTTGTTCAGTCATAGTTTGGTTTTCACAATGTATGATTGCTAGACGAAGCACAATAGATTCAAAAAGATGGCTTGCATTGCATCACGGTTTCATTTAGTAAGTGTGAAAGCTTCAAGGAGATGCTCATGAAGCTCCAGTAACACGCACTACAAGAGAGGCATTGTGCATCACAATGTTGTTTCCAGAAAGATTTTCACTCTGCAGCAGAGTGTGCGCTGATATGAAACTTCCTGGCAGATTAAAACTGTGTGCCAGACCGAGACTCGAACTCGGGACCTTTGCCTTTCGCGGGCAAGTGCTCTACCAACTCAGCTACCCAAGCACGACTCATACCCCGTCCTCACAGCTTTACTTCTGCCAGTACCTCATTCGCAGGAGAGCTTCTGTAAAGTTTGGAAGGTAGGAGACGGGGTACTGGCGGAAGTAAAGCTGTGAAGACGGGGCGTGAGTCGTACTTGGGTAGCTCAGTTGGTAGAGCACTTGCCCGCGAAAGGCAAAGGTCCCGAGTTCGAGTCTTGGTCCGGCACACAGTTTTAATCTGCCAGGAAGTTTCACAATGTAGTTTACTCTTAAAATTCAGAGAGCAAATGTTCATACAAGAGTCAACCAATATATCACTTCCTCCACGTATATCACATGAAACAACCATGAAGGTAAAATGAGATCTGATTTCACATGAAGGCTTACCAAAAAACGTTCATCCCAAAGACAATTTGTGACCGGAACAGAAGAGGGAGTCTGGTGGGGGCTTGGGGTGGTGACAGTGATACAAAGAGCACTCATAAACCAAAAAGTGGCTTGTGGAGTACAGATGTAAACGACAACTCTTTCTTATGTACAATTTAACATTTTAGTTAATCACAACCACATATGTAAATGTATTTTAAAATTATCCTTATCTTGGCAGAATTATCAGAGGGATGATGATTCTCAAGTTAAGGAGTGCTACAGCTTATTTTGGACAAGGCGAATTAAAGTAATAAAATTTATTTACCCATGAATCATTTTTACAGTACTGTAGCATTTCTCAGCTTAATATAAAGAAAAAGACTTGTCATAAATACTCTGGCCAAAAAAGTTAGTCATCCCCAGAAGGCATCACACAAATACTGTGTAACACCACTTCTAGCTTTAATAACACCTCAATTCAGTGAGATAGAGAATCACAAGTTTTGTCACGTAATCCACTTCCAGTTTAAACCACTTTATGATTAGACGCTCGTGAGACACCAAAGAGTGAGGAGTTTAATCGTTGTTTTTCACCTACTGTTCCAAATACTCGAACATTTTCTAGGCAACTAAGAGTGGGTGGTTTTGTGAGGCAGTGAAGTTGTGATAAGAGTGCCTGAGTGTTCGTCAAACATTGTTTGTGCAGCCCTGTGAACACGCCTGTTATCTTGGAAGATGTGCAAGTCCACAGCCTACTCATCATGAAGATGTAGAAGAAAGAGCAACACTTGGTCACCGAGAATGTAGAAATAAAGATTGTGGTTCATATCCTCAGTAATCTGAATGACTGGACCCAATTTATAGTACGGAAAAACACCCCCAAAACATCACAGAACCATCTCTGGCCTGAACTACACCCACCAGACACTGCAGGTTATGCATACCATACAGCTGTTGGTGCAGTCAACAAAGTGCATCATTGGAAAAGAAACAAAATTTTGACTCATCTGACCACACTACATGCTTCCCATCAGTTACTGTGTTGTTTGGAACATAGAAGAGTTGTAGCTCTGTGTGTCCTGGAAGCAATGGCTTTTTGTGAGGTATCCAACACCAAATGTCCATTGCTGACAGTTTCCTTTGCAAGGTTTGCTCAGAAACTGATTGAAATGAGCCTACATTCATTGACAGCAGCAATTCCTGTGAAGTTCAAAACCAACTGTGATTGACAAGGCCCACCACTCACTTCTGGTCCCTGTCAGGATCTTTTTACAACTGCATTACATGGTTGCAATTGGTAGACTGTTCCTTCTAGACCTGTTGGACAGCCCACATGATACAACAAATCAGGCAACTTCATTCACTGTCTCTACGTCATACATAAACACAGCAGTGCCTCTCCACCACATATCTACATTGACCCATCTTAGGACACTGATCCAGACAACCAGCTGGCGAGTACACATAACAGACAATTACTGCCTACATCTACATTTACCTTTGTTATGTCAGTTTTCTACAGTGCACACACACACACACACACACACACACACACACACACACACACACACACACAGAGAGAGAGAGAGAGAGAGAGAGAGAGAGAGGATAGTATTTATTCTTGCTCATATTGGATGTTTACCTGGTACATAAATGTCCACTGGGATAATTCTGTCACATCCCCTTACAACAGAATATGAATAGTGATAGTAACCTCCACCATTTGCACAGCTTCCCATTGATATGACCCATCTTGGTTCAGGCATCTGTAAAAAATAATGAGTGTTCTGACACACAGCAGCAGTGAACTAAATTGTTATTACAAAACGCAGAGCATCTGCATCTCAGTGGTTCCAGAACTGGCCTGATTTTTCCCACCTTTGAGAGGTTTGGTGTATTAATCGAATTTCCTGCCTTTGGAAACCAAGCATAACACTATAAGAAGTATTTATTAACATGGAATCAATAATCTTTCTACACACTGGGTTTGCATGAATGTGTATGTCTATGCTGGTCAATTCAGAGGTTGTTCTTTCGGTTGAAAGCTTACTTGTTTAGAAGTCTTTTGTTGTGCCTGTTTGCAATTCATGTCCACAATATGGTGAGTAGAAATGTACCATTTTCATAATACTGTCAAAACACACACACACACACACACACACACACACACACACACACGCACACACACACCCCCGCGCGCGCGCATGCGTGTGTAGAAATGGCAGGGGGAGCTGGCCGAACAAGGCAGCAAGCTCCATTCCTGCCCGGATTCTAACAGCCACAGCCTCAAGAGCCGTGTGAAGTGGCACTGGGGCACTAGGAACAGTGGGAAGAACATAAACACAGACAACGCCAGACACCCTGTCATATTCTACATGGTTCTTATAGTAATCCCGGTAGCCACAGAGGGAGGGGGTCCGCCGAACAGGAAACCAGGTTTCCTGTAGGGTCAGAAAAGTGGCAGGGAAGCCGCACAAAAGCTGTTTCAACTCAGCAAGATGGTGGAAAAAACTACGACAATTCCATTGAAGGATAATGGTATCCGACTGTGAAGACATGAAAGAACCTGGGAGGGGGGGAAGGGGGGGGGTATAGGTTACGCCTTAGAAGCACTCGTCGCCACCGATTGCAAAGTAGCCTGATCAACTTCCATAGGAGCTGCGGGTTGAGCAACATCTAGCTCCTGAGGGGACACTAGATGCTCCACCTCATCTTCAGGTGCAGTGGTGAACTCCTTTTCTGTCTATGTCCTTCTGCTTTTGCTTTTTCTTCTTTTTGGTAGGGTCCCGTTTGTCCAGTTTATCAGGCTGGGTGGGCTTTTCCGACCCAGTCTCATGGACCGACGAAGACCTGGAAGCCCTACGGCCCTCAGGTGGTGGCTTTTTCAGCCACTGGCTGACATCTGGAGGGGCAGTAACCATGGAAGGGAGGGCACCAAGCGATCCCTTCCGTGCGAGGGGAGCCGGAGGAGGCGGGCACTTCTCCGGCGCAGAGGTGGGGACTGAAGCCCCAAAGAAGGAGGGGTTGTTACTCCCAATGTTTGATAATGGGGGAGCAACAGAAGAGGGTGTTCCCAACTACCTGAAGGGGCAGGAATAGATGGCCAGGCTGGAGGGCCCACAAAAAGCAGCTGAACTTGGGGGCTCGTTGCCAGGGACGGCGACATCGAAGCTGCTGCAGCAAATGTCGATGAAATGCGCACAGGGTGAAGTCGGTCGTACTTGCGTTTAGCCTCTGTGTAAGTGAGCCTGTCCGAGGTCTTATACTCCATAATCTTCCATTCTTTTTTGATAAACCCCGCAGTCTGATGAGCAAGGTGAATGTTTCTGTCCGCAGTTGACACAAACGGGGTGGCGAACACGGGACGTTGAGGTGGGAGGCACTTCCACAATCCTGACAGGTAGGGTTGGCGTCACATCTTGATAACATATGCCCAAACCTCCAGCACTTAAAGCAGCGCATGGGAGCAGGGATGTAACGCTTAACATCACATCGATATATCATCACCTTGACCTTCTCGGGCAGGGTGTCTCCCTCAAAAGCTAAGATGAAGGTGCCGGTGGCGACCCTGCTATCTTTAGGTCCCATGAAGACACGTCATACAAAGTGAACACCGCGACGTTGCAGATTTGCACGAAGCTTGTCATCAGACTGCAACAACAGGTCACAATGAAAAACAAGTCCCTGAACCATATTGAGGCTCTTATGAGGCGTAATGGACACTGCAACATCACCGAGCTTCTCACAAGCAAGCAATGCCCAAGACTGTGCTGAGGATGCTGTCTGTATGACGACTCATTTTAGACAGGCCCTCAACTTCTCCAAATTTGTCCTCTAAATTTTCCACAAAAAACTGAGGCTTTGTGGTCAGAAATGAGTCCCCATCTGTTCGGCTGCGAACCAGAAATCAAGGAGAATACATCTCACTGGGTAATTTAGAACGCCGTTCCTCCCCTGGTGTGGACAGGGAAGGGAACGATTGGGGGTCATACTGTAAAGCATTGAACTTTCCTTTCTTAGAGACTCGTGCTTGCACACTATTTGTATTTCGTTTCATGGTGGTCCCACGAGCAGCTAGGGGAATGTCTACCCAGGCAGAGCCTCACTTGCCTGAGTAAGCCTAATACAACCGGGAGGGGGGGGGGGGGGGGCAGGTTCCCCAGAGGTCGCCCGCTAGCAACTGTTCTACCTCAACAGCCATGCGTCTCCTCGGCACGCAGCACACCTTGAGATTGAGGTTTTGTTATAGAGGTTTATACCATCCTCGTGACCCAGGCAGTTAAGCTAAGATCCCCAGGCTCTGTACTGTAAAACGTTCCACTGTCGCACCTTACGGTGGTCGATGAAGCATGCTCAGAGCTTACAGTATTGAGGACTGGTGGCGCTTCACTCCCCAGCTCAGGGACCCCGGGGGTCACCAAGCCCATACCCAGCAACTAAATGCTGAGCCCCCTGAGGAGGATGAACTGTGGTATCATGTTGAAGCTGCATGGGCAGCTGTACCTGTACACGCCATCCAAGCTCTGTTTGACTCAATGCCCAGGCATATCAAGTCCATTAGTATGGCCAGAGGTGGTTGTTCTGGGCACTGATTACTCAATACCTATGCACCCAAATTGTGTGAAAATATAATCACATGTCAGTTCTAGTATAATATATTTGTCCAATGAATACCCATTTATCATCTGCATTTCTTCTTGGTGTAGCAATTTTAATGGCCAGTAGTGTGACAAAATAAATTCCATCATATAATGTAGATTCAGGCTGCGGTTACTCTTGACACTGCATCACAGATAGGAGCGCCTGCGATGGTGTACTCAATGATGAACCTGGGTGCATGAATGGTAAAACGTCATTTTTGCAGATGAATCCTGGTTCCATTTACTGCATCATGATTGTCGCATCCGTGTTTGGCGACATCGCGGTGAACACACATTGTAAGCATGTATTCGTCATCACCATACTGGCGTATTACCTGGTGTGATGGTATGGGGTGGTTTCGCAGCGATCAAAAGAATGCAGTAAAGGATTTATAATTTCGATCCATAAAAAGCCAAATGAGTGGGAGAGATTTTTAATGTTTAGTTATATCACTCCTGGTGAATATATTGATCTGGGAATAGTATTTCTGAAACAAACTGCCACTCCTATCAGCATCTCCTAGAAGAGACTTTACTTGGTCCATCTAACAAACCTTTAAACACAGTTGTTGTTACAGAACTTATTTGCCCAGATCACATAAAAACACACAATGATAACTCGTTGCAGTGAAATTAAATCACCATCTTCAGATCATTTGTATAGAAAAAAAATTGTATAGTGTGACTGCATTCTGTTGACCGTTCACATTAACTGGACATATCTTATAGACACAATATTCCATAGTACTCTCTCATCATACAATAGGAGAGTATGTGTGAATAGCGCAAAACAGTTACAAATAAAATTGTGACTATTGTGCACTGTTTGCACTGCTGTTCTCTTATGCGATTTCATTTCTGATAAAATGTACCAAATTTTTGTCTGCAAATTTCAGTAGGAAGGAGAAGGGTGTGAAACTGAATGACATTTGGATCCCAATGTTGAAGAAGATGTGTACCAGTCTTCCACCAGCAGTTGATAGCAACAGTGGACGGAGGCAATTGAAAACTGGCAACTGTGCTTGAGTATTCAAAACACGTGATGTCATGCCACAGCATGGAAGCACCCATAAACAGAATTTTGCTGCAGACGTTAGTGAGCTAGGTTGTGAATCGGACACTCAAAGATGCTACAACCCCCCCCCCCCCCCCCCCCCCCTTGAAAATGTTCTACATATCTGGGGATGAAACAATGGGTTTAAATGTAAAACCCATTCCACCATGGCATAATAGCCTGCAACATTTTATTAATTGAGACATTTCTGCCCATGACAGTTTACAGGGAGGAAATGTCAAGAAATGGGCAGTACATGGAAGGTCTCCAGAAGAGGAGAGTGTAGCTTTGTTTTGCCTCACAATTCTGTCTCTTTGCACATCAGTCAGTGTTATTCGGAAGCTTATGAGAATTAAAGGACTATGCAGCTCACCAAAGGTACAGCATATTTTCAAACGAAGAGGCAAACGGAAGAGGCTTTATGAAAAGAGCGGATTCAACAGACCTGCTGGGACCTGTCAAGCACAGACTGTTAGTTAATGTCTCTCCATTTTACTATCAGCAATAAATTATGTAGTGGTGACGGATATAATTAATAGACTATTGCTTGATACTGTTAGGAAGTGTATATTGACAGTGTCAGTCAGACAGAAGAAGGAATCCGATATTGCAACCTAATCAGACAATTCACCATTTGGACACCTGCTGCACAATTAACAATTTATCAGGACAGTCATTATCTGTTGATCTGCACTTACCACTGGTGCAAATGTTGACACTAGTCCGTGAGCTGTGCTCACAGAAGAAATAATAGCCAGTTTTGAAGCAGGCATTCGTAGTGTGGGCATGGTTACAGCTGATGAAATCCTTATAGAAGCCGTAAGACTACAGGCTCGTGCAATGCCTCCAAAAAGTAATTTAACTAGAGGTGAGAGGAATGCTGTAGAAAGCCTGAATGAGGATGACAATATTATCATTCTCCCACTGACAAGAGAAATGCAGCGGTTGTTCTGAATGTGAATGACTATCATTTTAAGATTAATGACTTACTGGATCTGCAGACATATAGGAAACTGAGTGATGACCCCAGTGACAAAGTTCGTATGACTGTTACGTGGATGATAAAAAAAGTCCTTTTAAATAGAGTGTTGAGAAAAGTCCTGTTCAATTCATTTGCAAAGTCCTGTTCAATTCATTTGCACTGCCAACAAAACTTTATGGGTTGAAAAGGTGCACAAAGAACATGTTCCTCTAAGACCTATAGTGAGCGTTACTGGTTCACCCATCTATTCAATTGCTAAATTCTGTACAACAGCATTACAATCATTTGTGGGCCATCTGGATTCATATATCATGAATTTGGCACATTTTATTAGTAATTTAAATGGCATAGTCAGCTGAATTGGATTTTTCCTTCTGATGCAGCAGAACTGTTTAAATTTTGTCCCACAACCATATATTTCAAATGGAATAATGAGTTCTATGAACAAATGGTTGGCATGGCTATGGGGGAGGGGGGGGGGGGGCTTAAGAGAGTTATAGCGAATTTCTCTATGGGAAAATTTGAGGAGTTGGCATTGCAAATGGACAACAAGGAATATTTGGTTCCAGTGCGCAGATGATATATTTGTTTTGTGGAGGCATGACAGAGAGGAACTAGCTCATTATCATAAGCATCTCGATAGAATTAATCCGAAGATCCAGTTTACCATGGAGCAGGAGGTAGGTAACAATATTAAATTCTCTTGATGTGCTAGTTGTCAAGGAAATGGTAGCTTAGGTCAAGCCACTCAGTTTACTGAAAACCCACACACAGACCATTAACCACCCACAAAAAAAGTGAGGCAGCACCGCAATGTTGGTTGAAGAGCAAGGAACATCTGCAACTCACAGCTGCTTGTCACAGAATTAAAACATCTAATTAGTGCATTACTCAAGAATGGTTATTCACCTGCTGAGGTAAACTTAGCATTAAGACCACCAGACAGAAATCATAGCAATACACAAGTGCCTCTCATTAAGGACGTTACTGACTGAAGAGGAAAAATCTTGAAAAAATGGAACATCGCAATAATCTATAAACCTGCTTAAAAGACACAAAATAACATAAAATTGGTCAAGGCTGCTTGCAAAAGCTGGAAAAAGCAGGAATTTATGGGATTCCATCTAGTTGCAGGGAGGTGTATGTGGGTACTACCAAAAGAATGGTCAAAAAAAAAGACTAGAAGAGAATTAGGGCAATTGCAGAAGAGGGGCAGACTGAAACATCAGCTGTTGTGGAACATGCTTTGCAGACAGGAGGCCACCACATTCATTTTGATAGAGCTCTAGCACTGACAGACACAAACAAATACTATGAAAGGCTACACAGAGAGGAAATAGAGATTGTAAATACCCCAGGAATTTCAGCAGGAAGGAGGAGGACGTGAAATTGAATGACATTTGGATCCCGGCACTGAAGATGATGTATAACAGTCTTCCCACCATGCAGACAATGGCAATGGACAAGGGCTTGGGTAGTGCTTGGATAGTCAAAACATGAGACGTCACACCATTGTGCAGAAGCAGGTGTAAATGCAATTGTGCTGCAGTCGGTGGCAAACAGGGTATGAATCAGAAATTCAAGGAAGCTACGATCCCCCTTGAAAATGGGGTGAAGCCTGGCATATTGTTCCAGTTTGAAGTTGGCTTGGCAGATGATACCATCCAAGGAAACATGAGGGCCAGATAGCTGCAATATTTTGTAGGAGGAGAGAACTCTGGTGGAGTGGAAATTGGCTGATGTGGCATACTGGCTACAGATTAGCTGGTTAAGAGCAAGAGATTGCAGTCTTTGAATAGAGCCTGGTGTAGAGTAGATTTACATCCAACCCAATCCTAAAACCATTCCAACAGCAAACCTGACATTGAACCCTGTCTTTAACTGTTCAGAACACAATTCCAACTTGATCCATGACCACAACCTCAAAATACACTACTGGCCATTAAAATTGCTACACCACATAGATGACGTGCTACAGATGTGAAATTTAGCAGACAGGAAGAAGATGCTGTGATATGCCAATGATTAGCTTTTCAGAGCATTCACACAAGGTTGGTGCTGGTGACGACACCTACAACGTGCTGACATGAGGAAAGATTCCAACTGATTTCTCACACACAAACAGCACGTGACCGGTGTTGCCTGGTGAAACATTGTTGTGATGCCTCGTGTAAGGAGGAGAAATGCGTACCATCACGTTTCCGACTTTGATAAAGGTCGGATTGTAGCCTATCACGATTGCGGTTTATCGTATCGCCACACTGCTGCTCGCGTTGGTTTAGATCCAATGACTGTTAGCAGAATATGGAATCGGTGGGTTCAGGAGGATAATACGGAATGCTGTGCTGGATCCCAACGGCCTCGTATCACTAGCAGTCGAGATGACAGGCATTTTATTTGCATGGCTGTAATGGATCATGCAGCTAAATCTCGATCCCTGAGTCAACAGATGGAGACGTTTGCAACACAACAACCATCTGCACAAACAGTTCGACAACATTTGCAGCAGCATGGACTATCAGCTCGGAGACCATGGCTGCGGTTACCCTTGACGCTGCATCACAGACAGGAGCGCCTGCGATGGTGTACTCAATGACGAACCTGGGTGCATGAATGGCAAAACGTCATTTTTGCAGATGAATCCCGGTTCTGTTTAAGGCATCATGATGGTCGCATCCATGTTTGGCGACATCGCGCTGAACGCACATTGGAAGCGTGTATTCGTCATCGCCATACTGGCGTATCACCCGGTGTGATGGTATGGGGTGCCATTTGTTATACGTCTCTGTCACCTCTTGTTCGCATTGGCGGCACTTTGAACAGTGGGCGTTACATTTCAGATGTGTTACGACCCGTGGCTCTACCCTTCATTCGATCCCTGCGAAACCCTACATTTCAGCAGGATAATGCACGACCGCATGTTGCAGATCCTGTATGAGCCTTTCTGAATGCAGAAAATGTTCGACTGCTGCCCTGGCCAGCACATTCTCCAGATCTCTCACCAATTGAAAACGTCTGGTCAATGGTGGCCGAGCAACTGGCTCGTTACAATACACCAATCACTACTCTTGATGAACTGTGGTATCGTGTTGAAGCTGCATTTTTTTTTTTGTGGGGTTTAAGGGCACTCAACTAATGAGGTCATTAGCGCCCAGTCACAGTTGTTAGAGCACATGGAATCTAGTAAAACTCAAGGGGAGGGGGGACACCAGAAAGTCCTGACAAGGATGCAGATAAAATAAGTAAAAAGTTAGATGTCTTTGGACAAGCCAGTCAAAGTCATAAAACGCAGAACACGAGCAGCTGCTCGAGCGTCATCAGCTAAAATATCCGGTAAAGTAGATGGCAGGGACAGGACAACACCAGATTGACTAAAGCGGGGACACGACAGTAAAACATGGCGCACTGTTAATGCCTGACCACAAGGGCACTGCGGGGCTGGGTCACCGGAGAGCAGGTAGCGGTGGCTAAACCGGCAATGCCCAATCCGCAACCTGGTCAGAAGGACCTCCTCTCGCCGAGATGGTCGGGAGGTGGTTGTCCAAGCAGTTGGGAGCAGTTTTACTGCCCGGAGCTTGTTTCCTTGGAGGGATGACCATGCATCCCACCACAACGACACAAGCCTCTTACAAACATCCCCACGAACGTCAGATGACGGGACACAATAAGAGGCTCGCCGAGGCAGGAGGACTGCAGCTTTGGTTGCAGCATCCGCAGCCTCATTCCCAGGCACTCCTACATGTCTGGGAACCCACAGAAAGCTGACAGGAGAACCATTATCAGCGAAAGAATGGAGGGACTGCTGTATCCGTTGAATCAAGGGATGGACCGGATAGGGAGCTCCAAGGCTCTGAAGAGCACTGAGTGAGTCAGAGCAGAGTACATACGATGAATGGCGGTGGCGGCGGGCATACTGAACGGCCTGATGGAGAGCAAAATGCTCGGCCGTAAAGCTCGAACATTGGTCGAGGAGCCGGTATTTAAAGGTGGCGGCCCTGACGACAAAGGCACAGCCGACACCATCGTCAGTTTTGGAGCCATCGGTGTAAATAAAGGTGTGACCGGCAAGTCGAGCACGAAGTTCGACAAACCGTGAGAAATACACTGCAGCCGGAGTACCCTCCATCGGGAGTGAGCTGAGGTCGAGATAAATATGAACCGGAGCCTGGAGCCAAGGTGGTGTCAGGCTCTCACCCTCTCGGAAGGTGGTAGGGAGGGCAAAATCCAATTGTCGAAGCAGGCGACGGAAGCGGACTCCAGGGGGCAGCAGGGCAGACACATACAACCCGTACTGACGGTCGAGAGAATCGGTGAAGAAGGACTGGTAAGAGGGGTGGTCGGGCATAGACAACAGCCGGCATGCATACCGACACAGCAGTACGTCGCGCCGGTAAGTCAATGGTAATTCGGCAGCTTCAGCATAAAGACTCTCGACAGGACTAGTGTAGAAGGCTCCGGTCGCAAGACGTAACCCCCGATGGTGGATGGAGTTGAGACGGCATAAGAGGGATGGCCGAGCGGACGAGTAGACGAAGCTCCCATAATCCAGCTTCGATCGGACTATGGACCGATACAAGTGAAGCAGGCCGCCAAATAAGAGACATGCGGAGACCAACACAGTTTCCTGTCCAACGTGAGCCCTAGAAACTTAGTTGTTTCCACGAATGGGAGAACAACAGGACCGAGATGTAAGGATGGTGGAAGGAATGCTTTATATCGCCAAAAGTTGATACAAACCGTCTTCTCTTCAGAGAACCGGAAGGCATTTGCCACGCTCCATGAGTAGAGGCTGTCTAGACAACGCTGAAGGCAGCGCTCCAGGAGGCATGTTCGCTGGGCACTGCAGTAGATCGCGAAGTCATCGACAAAGAGAGAGCCTGAGACATTAGGTGGAATGCAATCCATAATTGGATTGATCGCGATGGCAAAAAGGGCTACGCTCAAGACGGAGCCCTGAGGCACTCCGTTCTCCTGGAGGAAGACGTCGGACAATACGGAACCCACACGTACCCTAAACTTTCGATCCGTTAAAAAGGAATCAATAAAAAGGGGCAGGCGACCGCGTAGGCCCCACCTGTGCATAGTGCGGAAGATACCTCCTCTCCAACAGGTATCATAAGCCTTCTCCAAATCGAAGAACACGGCTACCGTTTGGCGCCTTCGCAAAAAGTTGTTCATGATGAATGTCGACAAGGTCACAAGGTGGTCAACAGCGGAGCGGCGGCGACGAAAGCCGCATTGGACATTAGTAAGTAGCCGTCGAGATTCAAGAATCCAGACTAACCGAGCATTAACCATGCGCTCCATCACCTTACAGACACAGCTTGTAAGAGAAATGGGGCGGCAACTAGAAGGAAGGTGTCTATCCTTCCCGGGTTTGGGTATAGGAACAACGACGGCATCACGCCAACGCATGGGGACCTGACCTTCGGTCCAGACGCGATTGTAGGTACGAAGAAGGAAGCTTTTGCCCGCCGGAGAAAGGTGTGCCAGCATCTGAACGTGAATGGCATCTGGCCCCGGAGCAGAGGACCAGGACAGTGCAAGCGCACGTTCGAGTTCCCGCATAGTAAAGGGAGCATTATAAGTTTCCATATTCAGCGAGTGGAAGGAAGGTCGCCGAGACTCTTCTGCCTCTTTCCTGGGAAGGAAGGCAGGGTGGTAATGGGCGGAGCTTGAAACCTCCATGAAAAACCGGCCGAAGGCGTTGGAGACAGCTACAGGATCAACGAGGACCGCATTACCTGAGGTCAGGCCAGGTACCGAGGAGTGGGCCTTAATGCCCGACAACCGGCGCAGGCCACCCCATACGACAGAAGAGGGAGTAAAACTGTTAAAGGAGCTGGTGAAAGAGGCCCAACAAGGTTTTTTGCTGTCTTTGATGACTCTACGGCATTGCGCTCGGAGTCGTTTGTATTCAATACAATTCGCCAACGTAGGATGGCGGCGAAAGGTGCGTAAAGCACGTCGTCGAGCACGGATAGCGTCCCTACAAGCCTCGTTCCACCAGGGGACGGAAACGCGACGTGAAGAAGAGGTAGTACGAGGAATGGAACGTTCAGCAGCATTGATGATAACACCCGTGAGGTATTCGACCTGACTGTCACAACTGAGAAAATCGTGGTCCGGAAAGGTCACCAGGGGGAGTAAAGTCCCCAGTCAGCTTTCGGTATGTTCCAGCTCGAAGGACGTGGGGATGGGGAGTGGTGCAGGAGACGAACGACACAGGGGAAGTGGTCGCTCGAATAGGTGTCAGAAAGGACATACCACTCGAACTGACGGGCAAGAGTGGTAGAACAGATCGAGAGGTCCAAGTGGGAGTAGGTATGAGTAGAGTCCGAGAGGAAAGTCGGGGCGCCAGTATTGAGGCAGACAAGATTGAGATGGTTGAAGACATCCGCCAAGAGTGAGCCTCTTTGACAGGATGCAGGAGAGCCCCAAAAGGGATGATGGGCATTGAAGTCGCCAAACAATAAAAACGGCGGGGGAAGCTGAACGATCAGGTGCATCATGTCAGCCCGACTAACAGCAGATGACGATGGAGTGTAGATGGTACAAACTGAAAAAGTAAAAGCAGAAAGAGTAATACGGACAGCTATTGCTTGGAGTGGGGTGGTCAATGGGATGGGATGGGATGGGATGGTAATAGACATCGTCCCGAACGAGCAACATGACCCCACCATGAGCTGGGATACCGTCCACAGGGGTGAGGTCATACCGCTCCGAGGTATAGTGGGTAAAGGCAATACGGTAAGTCGGGCGCAACTTGGTTTCCTGGAGACCAAGGATGAGCGGACAGTGCAGGCTGAGGAGCAGTTGTAATTCCTCCCGATTAGATCGAATACCTCTTATGTTCCAATGTAACAAGGCCATCGCTAGTCAAAAAAGAGGGGGAACGAGACAGAGGAAGAGCTGGTCACCTCGACGGCCGCGGAGGGCCAGGTTTCGAGGGAACAACGCTACAACCGGCGGGAGGCGGATCCGGTTCCACCGTGTCATCGCCAGCTGCGGCCGCTGTCCCTGGTTGTGTAGGAGGGGCAGCATCATTTGCCGACGAGAGGCCAGCTGAGCGCCTGGCAGCAGAGCGTCCCGGTGAAACTGAGGACGCCCGGGAGCAGTGACTCACGGATGGAGCGTCAGACGAAACGCGCTGGGGTGGAGAGGGGGATAGAGACTTCTTCTTGGAAGGCCGAGCAGGCACAGGGATGGTGGGCTGGACCCGAAGAAGGTCCTCACGCGCGGGGTCCGTTTTGGAACGCCGGACCTCGGAAGCTGGGGTCCAGAACGTTTCCCCAATGGACGCCTGAGAAGAGGATCGCTTCACAGGCGGTGGGGGGAGAGGAGGACGAGGAAGGGTGGCCCCTGGGGCAGAGGGGGTGGGGGCCACGGGGGAGGAGGATTTGGAAGGGAGGGATTTGAGAGGCGGAGGCAGAGCCCCCTGATGGGGGGAGGAGGCGGAGGGGGGACAGGATAGGTGTGAGGATACCGCGGAAGGAGTGGACACAACTGAGGCAAACGAAGTGGTCAACGGCACGGGATGGAGGCGGTCATACTTCTTCCTGGCCTCAGAATAAGAGAGCCGATCCAATGTTTTGAGTTCTTGTATCTTCTTCTCCTTCTGATATGCGGGGCAGTCTGAGGATCTAGGCGAGTGGATGCCAGGACAATTAACGCACCGAGGTAGTGGGGTGCATATATGTTCCTCACGAAGAGGACGTCCACCATCGCCACAAAGGGGCTCAGCCTCACACCGTGACGACATATGCCCAAAGCGCAAACACCGAAAACAGCGCATAGGAGGCGGGACGTAAGGTCGCACGTCGCACCGGTAGCACATCACCTTTACCTTCTCCGGGAGAACGTCCCCCTCGAAGGCGAGGATAAAGGCCCCGGTGTCGATGTGACGGTCTTTGGGGCCGCGCTGGACTCGCCGGACGAAATGCACGCCTCGGCGCTCCAGGTTGGCCCTGAGCTCCTCATCAGATTGTAGCAGGAGGTCACGATGGAAAATAACCCCCTGCATCCTATTTAGTGCCAGATGCGGGACAATGGACACTGGGATGTCCCCTAGGCAGTCGCACGCCTGGAGCGCTGCCGACTGTGTGGCGGAGGTGGTCTTTATTAGAACGGACCCCGAACGCATGTTACTGAGAGCCTCGATTTCCCCGAAGGTGTCCTCAATGTGCTGAACAAAGAACATGGGCTTGGAGGCTTGGAGGTGGCGAACGTCCCCCCATCGGTCCGAGAACAGACCAAATAGCGGGGGAAGTACTTCGCCCCAAGCCGGCAGGCCTCTCCCTCCTCCCAGGGAGTGGCCAAGGGGGAAAGGGCAGGAGAACCAGAACTAGAAACGGTACCTTTCCTTTTGAAAGACTCGGCCGCAGAGCGACCTGATACGTGTTGACGTTTCATCTGCGAAACGTCCGCCCCGATACCACCCACTCCGTCCAGGGGCTCTCCCCACAGGCGCCACCCAGCCTCAGCAATGGCCACCTGGCAGGATGACCGTTGCCGGGAGTCCTGATGCCCCAAGGAGACGGGCATCTACTCCTTGGCCGACGTGGGGAGGGTGCAGCTCAGGTATCGGCAGTACGATCCCTGTGTTGTCAGGGGGCTACAACCTAGAGGGTACATGACGACCCCACCACAACGGGCTGGCTACCGTGCTGGATTTCTGGTGCCATGGAAAGGCCATCATGATCGTAGGTGCAGATGGGGACGCACTATGGGCATAACTTGTACAACCCATCAGGCGTTTAGGCCCAATTTGAGGAATAGTGGGTATGGTTACAACGCCGGTACAATGCTGAGTGCCAAGGTCTTAGTGCACTTAGGACCAGTGGTACACCACGTAAGGTGTCCTTCCCCAAAAGGCTCGTACTTCTGTAGAATTTTGAAAAATGGAGGTCAAACCCCAAGGGGGACCGTCACATGGAAAGCCGAAACGGTTGAAACTCCCTTTAGTCGCCTCTTACGACAGGCAGGAATACCTCGCGCCTATTCTTACCCCGGACCCGCAGGGGGGTTTGAAGCTGCATGGGCAGCTGTACCTGTACACGCCATCCAAGCTCTGTTTGACTCAATGCCCAGGTGTATCAAGGCTGTTATTATGGCCAGAGATGGTTGTCCTGAGCACTGATTTCTCAGTACCTATGCACCCAAATTGTGTGAAAATGTAATCACATGTCAGTTCTAGTATAATATATTTGTCTAATGAATACCTGTTTACCATCTGCATTTCTTCTTGGTGTAGCAATTTTATTGGCCAGTAGTGGAATCCCTTATAAGCCTTCCAAGTATTCATCACATCCAGCATTGCTTCACAACCCTTCCCCAGGTCCCTACAACATGACCCTAACCTGCACTCTACAGAACTCCAGGCTCTATGTTCCCTAAAAGCTGTTGACTATCATTATTCTCCCAGCAGACAATGGATCTACCTGTGTAGTACTTGATTGAAAGGAGTAGACTATGTTACCAAAGTCTACACCAGCTGTCTGACACCTCTACATACAATGTCTGCCATCAGATCCCATCCCTGTGATTCAAACTGACTTGCAGTCTTTACTTAAAACCTCAAGCCCCTCATAAAGACTAACACTTCAATCCAAAGAATTTCTCACCCCACCCAAACCATGCACCCCCACCTTGTACCTTCTTCCAAAGATCCACAAACCGAATCATCCTGGCCGTCCTATAGTTGCTGGCTCCAAAGCACCCACTGAACGTATACCTGCCTTAGTTTATCAACACCTGCAACCCATAGTACAAATACTACCCTCCTACATCAAAGATACCAACCATTTCCTAGATTGTCTGAAATCAGTGCCCTCCCCATTCCCACCACACGCCTTGCTTGTCGCCATTGATGCCACTTCCTTCTATCTAGCAACATCCCTCACATACATGGTCTGTCTGCTGCTGGACATTTCCTCAGTCAGCGCCCACCTGGTTCCAAACCTATGACGTCCTTCCTACTCACCTTAATCATCTTTATACTTACCAACAACTACTTCACCTTTGAGTTGCAGACACACAAACAGACCAGGGGTATGGCCATAGGAACCAGAATGACTCCTTCCTATAACAATCTTTTGAAGGGTCACTTGGGGAGTGCTTTCTTGCGATCTATAAATCTTCAGCCCCTGGTTTGGTTTAGATACATTGGTGACATCTTTACCATATGGACCCATAGTGAGGCTGACCTGCTAAAATTCCTGGAATCTCTGAATACCTTCCCCCTATTAAATTTCACATGGTCCTATTCTGAATCCCTTGCTACTTTTTCTTAATGTTGAGCTCATCCTCACCAAAGGCCAGCTACTCACTTCTGTCCACATTAAAGGTACCAACAAACAACAGCACTTACATTTTGACAGTTGCCATCCTTTCCATGTCAAATGTTCCCTCCCATACAGCCTTGGCATCTGCAGCTAATATATCTCCACAATACCCTTGTCAGACCCTATGCTCCTTTGCCTCCTACCCCTGTGACTATCCCCACTGTAAGATCTGCCCTATGCATCCTCGTACTACCACCTATAGCAGCCATGTAACTGGCAAAACATATACTATCAAAGGGAGAGCCACCTGTGAAATGACACACATCATATACCAACTGTTATGTAAACAATGTTCGGCCTTCTACAATGGCATGACTATCAGCCAGGATGAATGAGCATAAGCAGAGAGAGTATACAGGCACCACACATTATCCTGTTGCAGATCATGCTGTACAGCATGACAATAGTGGCCTTGGTGCCTGTTTCATCACAAGTGTCATCTGGATTCTTTCTCCAGACACCAGTTTCTCAGAACTCCAGAGGTGCGAACTAGCACTGTAACATGTCCTTGGTTATCGCCACCCACCTGGCCTTAATTTATGTTAATTTCTTCTGTCTCAGTCTTTCTTCACAGTAACTACTCTTTGCGTCACTGTTTTAGTTGTCTACCTCTTTCACTGCTTTACCTGTATTTTTCACAACCCACCTCCCACCTCTGTTACGTATAATGCTCTTAGCTTATCACTCTTATTAAATCATGCATCATGTCTAAGCAGTAATCACTGTCTGCATATTACCCTGTCTTCCACTTTTAAGTTCTCAGGTTTTCAAATCTCATTCAATGCAGTCCTCAACAATAAGTATTTCCTTTTAATTCTGTGTGCAAAGTCTCCCCTGACCCGTGGTTCTGGGTGACTTTCCGGAAATCTTCCCCTTTTCCTAGGCCTCTCCAGTCCTTTTCCTTCAACCCTCTTCCTTCCCCTTCAATTTTTCTGCCTGAAGACGGAGCCACTGTCTCTGAAATCTTGCCAATTACAACTGCCTTTTATGTGTGTGTTCTGCCACCACTCGGGGAGTAGATTTTTTATCTATTCATTTAAAGTAGAAGTTGAGGCTGAAAGTACTATAAATTTTCTAGATCTGAGCACTGTCTGACACTTTTTGAAACCTATATTTTTATGTTATAACTACTATCACTTTTTGTAAAAATCATCGTGATGAAATAGTAACTTCATCACATTTGTGAGGACTACATCCAGTCAGTTGTGTAAATTGATTTCTTGTAGATTTTGAACATTAATCACAGTACACTTAAATGTGTAGGAAACTTTGAAATGGATCCTTGATATCTGAAACAATTTGTAAATAAATTGTAATGTGCAGTTGAGACTTGATCGCACATACATAAGATGAAATGTCCACAGGCAGCATAGAAAAAAAACTGCTGCTCATATTTCAACTCTAACAGTTTGGCTAAAGAAGTTAACAGTCCCATTGTTTGTTGGCTATATCAATTCCGACACTTATGTCATTCTCAATAGCCCATATTAGTCCTTAGTTTTCCTCTCGGCTGTAAGGCGAATGCCAAGACTGTCCCCCAAATCCTCCAAAGGCATCTCTCTCCCTTCCATCCATGAATAAATAGTGCCATAACAGAACTACATTAGCCTTGCTGAAAAGCAGTTTCCCACAATAACAGACTCAATTTCTCCATCCCAGAAATGTGGGGAAAAAATGGTTGCATCAATATGTGCTAGAAGAAAACATATCCTCAGGTCCTCTACCACAGAACTAAGTAGTAATATGGGCTACTGAGAATGATGTAAGTGTCAAAATCACTCCAGCTAACAAACATTTAAGGTCAGCATTGATTTTAATCTCTGTCGTCAAATGTAGTATGCTCACTGATGCTCTATGCCAACAATATTGCAGATGTAATCACAAGGGAGTGTCCAGCTCTAATTTAATTCACCATCAGATCTTTGCCAACATCACAATATTAAGTAATCTCAAAGTCACTTTCCATGCACAGTGGAAATCTGCACATTAGGATATTTTCTTTTCAGATTCTTTTTTGTGAACTTTTCTTTCACATCATCCAATGACAACCAAATCACTAAACTGTGCCCCAATTGTAGTACCTTAACAGAATTAATGTATTCAACAATCTGGCCAACATCTACATGCATCTGAGAATTTGGTAAGCATAGTGGTTAGATAGTATTCCAGCTGTTTTAAGAGCATGTGGAAAGTGTATGCCATAATACAACCTTGGCGCAGTAAACTGTTGAAAGAATGTTCATATCCTTGTAATGCCATCACATCTGGAGCTCATCAGAAAAAAGGAACACGTTAACACATTGGACTACTCATGGAACTCTGGCCAGAGCAGTGAAAGGTGAACAGATATTTTTAACACACTAAACTCAGTTCCACATTTGTATCATAAATCACAAACTGCGACGTCACTATTTTCTATTACAAACTTTATTTGTACCTGGTCATAAACTTTTCGAAGAGCTGGTGCCATTTTATTGGTGAGAGTTCCTGCGACTATAATAACATCTGCCTGTCTTGGTGAGGCACGGAAAACAACTCCAAATCGGTCCATATCATAGCGAGGAGCTGCAATATGCATCATTTCCACAGCACAGCAAGCCAAGCCAAATGTCAGTGGCCACAGAGAACCCTGTAAAAGGAATATATCTTCAGCAAAGTACATTAGTTGTAAAGACACTATGGTACTATATCAATAAACCAGAAATCAAATCTCCATATTTTGATACTATATCGATAGACCAGAAATCAAATCTGCATGATGAGGAGGTCCCATACTCCGAGGAGCATAGGGGAAGATGCGGGAGACCCGCACCGCCAACTAGGCAAGGTCCTAGTGAAGATGGTTTGCCATTGCCTTCCTCCGACTGTAATGGGGATGAATGATGATGATGATGATGATGATGATGATGATGGTGACAACAACACAACACCCAGTCACCTCGAGGCAGGAAAAATCCCTGACCCCTCCGGGAATCGAACCTGGGACCCCTTGTGTGTGAAGCGAGAACGCTACTGCAAGACCATCAGCTGTGGACCAAATTTGCATATTTTGATATTATATTAAATTATAGTTTTGACTGACTGACTGCCATAACCAACGACTGTTGCAAAATGAATTCCTAAGTCAACCTTTTTGACATTAAATTGAAATTTTCTCTTGGACCCATTCCACACAGAAGTTTCAATCAAGGCTACACCTATGCTTTGTCTTTATTAGAATTACAAAACTTGAAAGATGATAGCAACTAAGTGACAGAAAGCTTTTGTTGGGAGACAGGAGCTCACTCTTCATGTGATGACAACAGGTGCCACCGCGAATCTGTCTCATTAGTCCAGGACTTCCAGCCCTTCCCCTCATCAATTGTTGCTTTGCAAACAAAGCACTAGAAGTATATATTATTTTCTGCTAACAATACGGAATTCTTTGGTGAGGCCTGCATTGGAGTACTGTGATGGTGGATTTGAACCACTATAGTTCGAATAGTCTTCATTTTCAAGGATACGACACTATTAGCAACTAAACATCTGCCCATATTAGTAGCCCACAAGTACCACAGAATGGTCAATATGCCTTGAGAAATGTTTAGATTATTCTCTGCAAAATTTCAACTGTGTTGATTGTTGTGAATAGTTAACTGACATCCTTGCCTTTTGCAAACACGGTACACCGATATCTGATTTATGTACTGTTCCGACAGTGGATGATTATGATGAATATGGTTTTACGGTGCTCAGTATCTGATTAAATATCAGTGGCTCTGGTTGAATAAGAATGTTTGCATTTAGGCATAAGGCAATCTTTTTGAGACAATAGACCATGGACACATATTGCAGACTGACTGATAATGACGACATGTACAACAGTTGGTTATCAATACATTAAAATAGATAATAACTAGCAACCCAGCTCGGCTTCACGTGAGTAACATTAAATATCTACAGCTAGACAACTTGTCCAGCATAGCTTATTTTGTTTACGGGCCACTGCGTTGAGTTGCGAAAAAAATTCTGAGAACAACATTCTGTGTGTGTGTGTGTGTGAGAGAGAGAGAGAGAGAGAGAGAGAGAGAGAGAGAGAGAGAGATTTTTTCACTATGTATTGAAGGCTGGCTGGGGTAGCACAAATAAAAGAAAAAACAGGCATGATCTACATGTTTGGCTCATGTTCCAGCACTCTTCTTGTCAAGCTTAATACACACTGTGATGCACTGTTGAGGCTCCCTGCCACAATTCAAAATGTGTCCACCAACCACTGAAATCTTGTTTATTCATCCACAATAAATTTCTTAATTCTATTCAGGAAAGTCAGGCCCATGTCTTTCTGATTTTTAAGAGGCCTACGTGTCTTTCTGACCAGAGGAGATTCATTTACCAATGTTCTTTATAAATCAAAAGTGTTCAAACAAATAATGTCTTTCACTCCACCATGCAAAGATTGTATTAACAACTATGCTTGACTCAAGGAAATCAAAAGTAGGTGTGGGGAAGCAGCACAATAGGAAAGTCCCCAATCCTTTGGAGAGGGGGGAGGGGCATGGTTGATCAGCCCTGAGAGCCCACTGCAGGAAGTGTAAGGGATGGGAGTACCGTTGCCAAAGTGGGCGATGTCGTCATAGCTGTGGCATATGACACTATCATACATGCTGGGTGCAACTGCTTGTACATCTTCTTGACTTATTTACAAGTAATTTAGTCCAGAGGCTTATATTCTTGTATTTTCTTTCCTCCCCAGAAAATGGTGCAATCTGGTGAGCAGAGAGACTGATGCTTTCCACAGGTGACACAGATGGGGGGAGGGGTAAAAGGAACACTTGCGTACAGTGGTCGTCCACAATATCTACAAATGGGGTTAGCATTGTAACGCGAGGACATGTGCCTGAATTCCAAACACTTGAAGCACTGCCTAGAGAGGAAAACATATGGTTTCACATTGCTTTGATATACCATCACATTCATCTTTTCAGGCAATGAGTTACCTTCAAAGGCCAAGATGAAGGCACCGGTAGCAACCCCTATGTCCTTTGGTCCCCTATGGACACAACAGACAAATTGTACAATCCGTCACTCCAAGTTGGCATGTAGCTCATCATCAGATTGCAAGAGCAAGTATTGCTGGAAAATGATGCACTGTACCATATGTAGACTATTATGAAGAGTGACAGCCACTTGTACATCACCCAGCTTGTTACAAGTTAGCAGCAACCATGACTGGGCAGGGGATGCTGTTTTAATCAAGACTGTTTCATTTTAGAGATGGCTGCCACTTCCTCTAACTTGTCCTCTTTGTTCTCCACAAAGAATAAGGGCTATGTGGCCCAGAAGAAATTCTTATCAGTCCTTGTGCAAACCAAGTATTGGATGGAGTATTGCTATGCTTGATGCTTAGTCCTGTGTTCCTCCCACAGTGTAGCCACTGAAGGAAACATTTCCAGATCATATCTCTGTGCATTAAACAAGTACTTCGCTGCCATAGAGACTGCTGGGGCTATTGGCCACCAGCAAAGCACAACTTCACCACTTACACAACTTTGCCACTTCATTTGCAACTCATCCACCATGCTGCCACCCACTCCGAACTGGGGCTCTCCCCAAAGGGGCCACCCAGCCTCAGCAATGGCTGCCTGGCCAGTAACATGTTGCTTGGAGTCCTCATGCCCCAGTCACACCAGACACGTACTCCCTGGCATATGTCTGCAGCTTGTGGTCTCGCAATTGCATTCTCGCTTCCCGAGCACAGGTCCCGGGTTCGATTCCCGGAGGGGTGAGGGATTTTCACCTGCCTCAAGATGAATGGGTGTTTATGTTGTCCTCATCATTTCATCATTATTCATGAAAGTGGCAAGATTGGACTGAGCAAAGGTTTGGAATTTGTACGGGCACTGATAACAGCACAGTTGAGCGCCCCACAAACCAAACGTAAACACCATCATCATCATAATCAATCATCATCATCATCCTTGGCATACATGGGGATTTTTCACCTCAGGCACCAACAGTGCAATCCCTACGTGGTCATAGGGCTACGATTGTGCAGGTACTTGACAATCCCTTCACAACACAATGGCTACCATGCTGGGATTTTTGATGTACTTCCTTATTAAACGGAAAGGGGTGCAGACATGGAAAGACACAAAAGTGGAGCATACACCGCACTGAGTGACCTTCCCTGTATGATCAGCACTTCTGGAGAATTTTGAGTGGTAGTTGAAACTCAACAATGGGGACTATGTATTTATTTAATGAAAAGTTGTAGAAAATGCAAGGTGGAAACTTGAGTCCCAAATCATAAACCAGGTCCAAGCAGGTCCGCAACAAGAAACCTCTGATGGAAAGGCAGAAGGGGAATGGGATACTGAAAGTACAAGCTTGAAGCACGGAAAGAAAGTAATGCTGCAAAGACTGGGGCCCCGTGGAGGCCAAGCACATACTCATGAAAGAGTTGTGAGCCTCCTGGGGGTGTGTGTGGGAGGGGGGTTGAGCAATTTCTGAGACCAGTCTGCATATACATGTGGATGCAAAAAGGAGACTTGAATTTATATTGATAGAGATGATAAATTTCGTGAGTGTGTTCATGTTGTGAGGTAACAGAATAGTGTAGCACTTGATACCAAAACATAAGCATAGAAATATTTTATAGCTACCGCTTACATTTTGTGAACTCATTATTTAATGTTTTACGAGTTCATAAATGACTAAATGAATATTAGTTTGATTTATACGGAGTATTTTCATATAAAATTATGGTCTTATAAACTCTTGTGACATAACATAGTAATTTTAGTTGTGTTCAATATTATATTGCACAATCAACTGATCTAAAGTGTACAACTTCTGCAAGGGATCTTGTATAAATGTTAAATACAGTAAATTAAAGTTTCATGAAAATAATTTTTTACATATTATATCACACAATATTTCATGCAGAATATTAACTTTTGTCGAAATTGGATTCATTTTTGAAACATTTCCTTTCTTGCAAAACATAACGTTGTACTCAAACATTTGTAACCTTGCAACTTTTAATCACACTGACCAGTTACATTTACATAATAACCTGTCAAAAGTCTGAATAACCACCTTTTGCAGTGTGGACTGCTGCAAGACATGCAGGAAGAGAGAGTCCGAAGTTCTGGAAGTGCCGATAGGGAAGTGGAGCTATGTCAACACCAGTGTGGCCAACTGCGCTAGGTTTCCCTGTTGAGGATCCATGGCGTGAACAGTCTGATTGAGGCAGTCCCACAGATTCTGATTGGGTTTGTTGTTCAGGGCAGTATGGTAAACTAATCCAGGTACTCTTTGAACCATGCATTTACAATGGCAGCGTATGACATGCTGCATTGTCCTGCTGGTAAATGCCATCGTGCTAAGGAAAAACAAACTGCACGTAGGGGTGGACTTGGTTCCCAAAGGATAGATGCATACTTGTATCGATCCATTATGCCTTCCAGAATGATGACATCACCTAGGAGAGGAGGAGGAGGAGGAGGAGGAGGAGGAGGATAGTGTTTAACGTCCCGTCGACAACGAGGTCATTAGAGATGGAGCGCAAGCTCGGGTTGGGGAAGGAAATCGGCTGTGCCCTTTCAAAGGAACCATCCCGGCATTTGCCTGGAACGATTTAGGGAAATCATGGAAAACCTAAATCAGGATGGCTGGAGACGGGATTGAACCGTCGTCCTCCCGACTGCAAATCACCTAGGGAATGCCATGAAAACATTCCCCACACCATAATGCTCCCTCCTCCAGCCTGGACCCTTCCGATGATTTTGCAAGGTGTTTGCTTTCAGATTTTTCACACTGTACACGCCAACAGCCATGTGTCCAATGGAGAATGAAACGTGATTCATTTGAAAAGGGCACCTCTCACCACTAAACAGATGTCCAGTTGTGGTATTCGTATACAAATTCCAGCCTTTGTTGCTGATGAATAGCAGCCAGCATGGGTACATGAACCAGGCACCTGCTCCGAAGGCCTTAACACAGCAATGACAATCAGTCTATATCCCAAAAGTTGTTTACTTTTATGGTGTGGTAACTGGTTTCAGTCACTCTACACCTAAACCTACATCTTTACTCTGCAAACCACCATGAAGTCCATGGCAGAGGGTACATCCCATTGTATTAGTTATTAGGTTTCTTCCCATTCCATTTGCATATCAAGCATGGGAAGAATGACTGACTGAAACCCTGTGTGTGTGTGTGTGTGTGTGTGTGTGTGTGTGTGTGTGTGTGTGTGTGTGTGTGTGTGTGTAGAAATTATTCTAATCTTATCCTCATGATTCCTATGTGAGCAAGGCATAGTCGGTTGTAGTATATTCCTAGAGTCATTTAAAGCCAGTTCCTAAAACTTTGTTAATAGACTTTCTCGGGATAGTTTCTTCAAGAGTCTTTCAGTTTCAGTTCCTATGCCTATGACACTCTTCCACAAATCAAACAAACCTGTGACCACTCATGCTGGCCTTATCTGTATATTTTCAACATCTCCTGTTCATCCCATCTGGTATATGTCCTCCACACTTGGGAGACTTGAGCAATATTCTAGAACTTATCACAGGAGTGAGGATTTGTAAGCAACCTCCTTTATAGACTGATTTTTCCCCAGTATTCTACCAATAAATCACCTGCTTTACCCATGACTGACCTTATGTGATCATTCCATTTCATATTTCTAGAGTGTGTTACACCCATGTATTTGTATGAGTTGGCTGATTCCAAGATTGACACATTGATATTATGGCCACAGGATATTACATTTTTTTTTCATTTTGCAGATTGCACAGTTTTGCATTTGTGAACATTTAAAGTAATAAAAAAGTATCATGGCTTTCATGGGGACTTGTTGACAAACTGCCTGTTGGCTTCTGTCTCAGGTTCTTCAGCCAATGTTTGTCAGATGACTTTCAGACAGACATTGGTCGAAGAACCCGAGACAGAAACCAACAGGCAGTTTGTAATCTAAAGCAAGTTGCCCTCTTTGCACCATTCAAAATCTTATCAAGATCTGACTGAATATTTATGCAGCTCCTTTCAGACAGTACTTCATTATAGATAACTGACTCTTCTGCAAAAAGTCTGAGGTCACTCTTAATATAGTCTGCAACGTCATTAACATACAACTTTAACAACAAGGATCCCAACACACTTCCCTGACACACACCTGAAATCACTTCTACATATGATGATGACTCTTCATCCTAGATAACATGATGTGTCCTCCCTACCAAAAAGTAATCAATCCAGTCACAAATTTCACTTGATACCCCATATGATCATAATTTTGACAAGAAGCGTGGGTGTGACAGCAAGTAAAATGCTTTTTGGAAATCAGGAGATATACTGCATCTATCTGACTGCCTTGATCCAAGTCCTGTGTGAGATGGTTTCACATGCGATTGATATTTTCAGATCCATGCTGGTTGGCATTGAGGAGATCATTCAGTTCAAGACAAATCACTATGTTTGAGCTCAGAATATGTCCTAAGATTCTACAACAACCATTGTCAAGGACATTGGACGGTAGTTGGACCTGTGATAGGTTATTGTTAGAAGAGGGGTTAATGCAGCCACAAATTTGGTACAGAATCTAACAGTGATTCCTTCCAGACCTGGAGCTTTGTTCAATTTTAATTATTTCAGCTCTTTCTTAACACCATTGACGCTAATACTTGTTTCATTCATCTTTTCAGGGGTGTGAAGATTAAATGGAGCAGTTCTCCTGGGTTTTCCTTTTTAAAGAAACATTTGGAAATGGAGCTAAGCATTTCAGCTTTTGCTTTACTATCCTTAATTTCAGTTCCCACCTCATGCATTAGTGACTGCACAGTAACTTTGGTGATAGTGACAGCCTTTACATACAATCAGAATTTCTTTGGGTTTTTTGAAATATCATTTGACAATATTCTGTTATGGTAGTCATTGACAGAACCATAGATTGCTCTCTTGACACCCAAATGAGCTTCATTCAGCCTCTATCTATTTATAGCCCTATGCTTTGTTTTACACCTATTATGCAGTAATCTCTGTCTCTTCACAAGTTTCTTTTCCCTCATGTTATGGACTGTTCTACTGGGTACATATCTATTCAGAGCATGATCAACTATTCATTTAACTTGAGCCATAGTTCCTCTGCAAGCTCCTGCCCTGTGCTGAAAGTTTCCAACTTCCTCACTGATATGTGACACTTCTCATTTTATAGTTTACTGAACATATAGATAAGAAATCTACTCACCAACAGCAGCAGGGGAACAAACACACAAAAGGGCTTCACTTTCACAAGCTTTCAGAACCAGTGGTTCCTCCTCCTGGCAGAAGAGTTGAACAGGCAGGGAGAGGGGTGAAAAATGGATTGGAGAGGTTTGGGGCAAGGGTGCAGAAGTCACCCAGAACCTCAGGTAAGCAGGGACTTACCGGACAAGATGACAAAGGAAGACTGATTGTTGGGGACTGCACGAGACGAAATTTGAAAACCTGAGATTCTGAAGGTAGAAGACAGGGTAGTATGCAAGAGAGAGATTACTACTAAAACATCGTGCATGAGTTAATAAGACTGAAAAGCTAAGTGCATTGTATGTAACAGAGGTGGGAGGGGGACAGCAAAAATAGACAAGTCAGAAAATGAAAGGTGTAGAAAACTAAAATGGGGTGAAGAAAGAAGTAGTTACTGTGAATAAATGCCGAGACAGAAGGACTTAATGTAAATTAAGGCCAGATGGGTGTCAAGGACCAAGTACATGTTTTAACACTAGTTACCACCTGCGGAATTCTGAAAAACTGGTGTCTGGGGGAAGAATCCAGTTGGCGCATGTGGTAAAACAGCAACCACGGTCACGGTCATGGCTGTTATGTTGTGCAGCATGCTCTGCAACAGGATATTGTGTGTTGCCTGTATACACCTTCTGCCTATGCCCATTCATCCCGACTGATAGCTGGGTTCTAGTCATGCAGATGTAAAAGACCAAACAGGGTTTACATAACAGCTGGTATCTGACATGTCATTTCACAGGTGGCTCTCCCTTTGATAGTATATGTTTTGCCAGTTACAGGGCAGCTATAGGTGGTGGTAGTAGGGTACATAAGGTAAGTCTTGCAGGGGAGATGGTCACAGGGGTAGAAGCCATAGGGCAGGGAGATGGGTCCAAAAAAAAAAGATAGGGTCTGACAAGGATATTGCGGAGATTGGGAGGGTGACAAAAAGCTATTCTACGTGTGGTGGCCCTACCAATCTCTGCAATATCCTTGGCAGACTCTATGATGCTTCTATACCCATCTCCCTACCCTAAGGCTTCTACCCCTGTGACGGTCCCTGCTGCAAGACTTGCCCTATGCACCCTACTACCACCACCTCTTCCAGCCCTGTAACTGGCAAAAAATATACTCTCAAAGTGAGAGCCACCTGTGAAATGACACATCATATACCAGCTGTTATGTACACACTGTTTGGCTTCTTACACTGGCATGACTACCATCCAGTTATCAATCGGGATGAATGGGCATAGGCAGAGGGTGTATACAGGCAACACACAATATCCTGTAGCAGAACATGCTGTACAACATGACAGACGTTACTTCGGTGCCTGTTTCACCACACACACCACACGGATTTTTGCCCCCAGACACCAGCACCTCAGGATTCTGCAGGTGGGAACCAGCACTAAAATATGTCCTTGTTTCTTGCCACTCACGTGGCCTTAATTTACGTTAATCCCCTCATCTCAGCTTTTCTTCACAGTAACTACTACTTTCTTCACTCCATTTTAGTTTTTACATCTTCCATTTTCTGACTTTTCTATTTTTCGCCATCCCCCCTCTCACCTCTGTTACATGCAATTCACTTAGCTTTCCACTCTTATTAACTTGTGCACTATGTTTTAGTAGTAATCCATGCCTTGCATATTACCCTGTCTTCCACCTTTAGGCTCTCAGGTTTTCAAATCTCTCCCAGTGCAGTCCCCAATAATCAGTCTTTCCTTCTCATCCTGTCTGGTAAGTCTCCCCTGACCCGGGATTCTGAGTGACTTTTCTGAACTGTACCGTTTTCCCTAAACCTCTCCAGTCTTTTCCTTCACCTGTTTTCCTTTCCTTTGAACTCTTCTGCCAGAAGAAGAAAGACACTGGCTCTGGAAGCTTGTAATAGTTAAACCCTTTATGTGTGTGTGTGTGTGTGTGTGTGTGTGTGTGTGTGTGTGTGTGTGTGTGTGTGTGTATGTTCGCTGCTGCTGCTTGATCATTAGATTTTTTTTATCTAATCAAGAATTCATTATTTTTGTTGTTTCTTAACATATATATCTTTCTGCTTGTTTTAGTTGTCCTTTGTACTTTGGTAATTATTGTTGTCACAATCACATAATTGTGACTGATCCCAGTTTCAATGTGGACATCCTCAGAGAGGTCAGGCCTATTTGTTGCCATTAGTTTCAAAATACTTCCATCATGAATGGGGTTCCTAACTACCTGTTCTAGGGAGTTTTCAGAGAAGACATCTAGTAATGTTTCACAGAATTCGTATCACACCCACCACTAACAATTCTGTAATTTTCCCAATTAACTATTGGATGATTAACGTCTCCACCAACAATGACATTATGATTGAGGAACTTGCGCAGATTATCTTCAGACCAGTATGTCTCTTAAATCAACAAAGTAGGCCAGGAATAATACAGCTACTAATCTTATGTAACATTAAATAAGCAACACAGTTACAAAACAAATATATCATGCATATACCCATTGGTGAAACACTGAGTCAGTGTGTGGAGCTGAAAGGCACCTATCATCAATTAGTGGGTAGCAGAGGGGTGCTCAGGTCATAAACAGAGCCCCACCCATCAATCCACACATGATCAGTTGAACAACCAGTAACATCAAAACATGCAAAATAGTATGTACAAAACTGCATATGTTTTTGGCTTTTGTAACTAATGTCAGCTGTTCATCGTCTTATGGTCAGCATTGCTGACTCTCGATCACACAGCCTTGGGTTCGATTCTCAGCCACATCAGGCATTATCTCAGCTCAAGTGTGTGTGTGTGTGTGTGTGTGTGTGTGTGTGTGTGTGTGTGTAGCATATGCACACCAGGCAGCTGAGATCATCACAGAGTGGGTCCCCTGGCAAAAAATCCGACACACATTTTTTAAGCAACATTATAATCTTACGTGTCTACTATATGAAGTCTGTATAATTAGGCGCACACTATTGTGTGTGTTTTAATGTTATTGGTTGTTCAACTGATGATGTGCATATCAACGGGCAGGTGCTGGCTCCATACATTGACTCCACACATCACTAATGGATGTATGCACAACATATTTGTATTCATTTTGTAATTATTTTGCTTATTTACAATTTTATAAGGTGAATTACTATATTATTCCTTGCCCACTTTACTAATCTCAGGGATAAACTGGTCTGAAGATGGTCTATGAATGAAAAAACCAGTTGTTGTTGTTGTTGTTGGCATTGTCTTTAGACCAGAGACTGGTTTGATGCAGCTCTCCATGCTACTCTGTCCTGTGCAGGCTTCTTCATCTCCCAGTACCTACTGCAACATACATCCTTCTGAATCTGTTTTATGTTCATCTCGGTCTCCCTCTATGATTTTTACGCTCCACGCTGCCCTCCAATACTAAATTGGCGATCCCTTGGTGGCTCAGAACATGTCCTACCAACCGATCCCTTCTTCTAGTCAAGTTGTGCCACAAATTCCTCTACATTTCAAAAACTTCTATTCTCTTCTTGTCTAAACTATTTATCGTTCATGTTTCACTTCCATACATGACTACACTCCATACAAATACTTTCAGAAATAACTTGCTGGCTCAAATCTACACTCTATGTTAGCCAATTTCTCTTCTTCAGAAAAGCTTTCCTTACCATTGCCTGTACAAATTTTATACCCTCTCTACTTCATCCATTATCAGTTATTTTGCTCCCCAAATAGCGAAACTCATTTACTATTTTAAGTGTCTCATTTCCTGATCTAATTCCCTCAGCATCACCCAATTTAATTCGACTACATTCCATTATCCTCATTTTGCTTTTGTTGATGTTCATCTTATATCCTCCTTTCAAGACAGGACAATTGTGCAGAACTATACCACACAGTACAGCAACAGCTCAGCTGCAACCAAAAGCTCTGCAAAATAACACAGAGCATCTACTATGAGAAACTACCATTAAGCCACTTTAAGAAATTAAGACCCTTTCGAGCTCTTCCAATCTGATGGTTCACACATGGTAATGAAATGAGTCTCATTAATGATAAGGCCCAGGAACTTAACTGATTCAATGAAACTAAGAACGGTATTCTTCAATCACAGTTTGGATCAGTTTAAACCAGATCATATATGAGTAAAAGTAACACACTTATTTAAACAGAAAATTTGAAGCCTGTGGTTTTCCTCCAATTCTAGCCTTTCTAGTGTTAGTTGTAGATGTTGAGGGTAGAAGATAAGCAAAAGACAAAAATTGTCCACAAAAAGAGAGCAGCAGATATGATTTCCAATTGTAGATGATATGCTGCCAATGGCTACAGCATATGACAACATTCCCAAATGACACCATTCTTCTGCATACAATGGTCTAAGAATCCTCACCAACTCTGAATTAAATATAGGATCCTGAGAGGAAGGTCACACTATAGTCACAAGATGGCCCTGAAAACTATATTCCCAAGTTTTTTGGATGATATTGTACCATCATGTAGTACCAGAAGTGTTTTCAATATCAAAAAATATTCCAGTCAAGTACTGCCTATGTAAAAAGCCTCCTGTATTGCCAAGTGCATGAGTATTGGCTTGTCATGTGTAGAGTGGTACCTATGGGAACCACAATGGGGATGAAAGAGTTTTCAAGCTGCAAACATCCGTACAAAGTGGCTGTTGAAAATTTATTCCATTGTCATCCCTACACAATTGTTAAGTGCTACACTGGATTGGCGCAATCATTTCTAGGTTTCAAGTACATCATGTTTCCCTTCAGGGCTTAGTATGGCCACTGCAGTAAGCATTACCTTTCCAAAGGAGCCTTCTCATCACTTCCCGTACACCATTCCTGAGGACGTGAAATGATTAATACAGTGAAACTTCTTTATAACGTTCCTCCATATAATGTTTTCCTCTATGTTACATCTGTTTTTTTTTCGGTTCTGACTAAAAGCCCATATAAACAATGTTAAATTTTCCTGTTTACTGTGTTTCCTCTATATTACAATTTCCTCCATGTAATGCTCATATTTTTGGAACCCTGGTCAATTATTTACCTCTTTATGACGTTTAAGTGACTGGATGTAGACACATCGTTTTCCGTTCTGTGGATACACAGTTGGCACCGACTCGGAAAGCCCTTGCGATCTTTTTGGCGCTATTTACTTTCACCCATCCACATACTGGGCTCCATATTTCAATTACAAAAAAACTAATCATTTGATACATTGATCATTTGCAATGAATATCATATTACAGTGTCGTGAAAATTTAAAATGTCATCTATGGCACCATTTGTCACAGCTGATTAGTGGTATCCCGATCTTCAGTAATGCCCTATAATTATTATTTGGAAGCCTTCCTCTTTATAGTGTTTTCCTCTATACAGTGTTCAGAATTTGTGGTCCCTTGAAAAACGTTATATAGAGGTTTCACTGTAATTGTAAAAGTTCTTGCCATAACTTTTTTTGCTCTCTCCTTTTGTTCGAGGAATTCAAAAGTTTATAAGATGCTCAAATTCTGAATTGATATAGAACTTGCACGAGCTCACTCACGTGCCATGATGGCTAAATGGCACTCCTTGCATCACCATTTCTGATTATGAAAACTTTTTTAAACTGATAATGGAAAATCTGCTGCTAGTTTATTTTTGAACTGGTGATGAGCACCAAGTGATTTGACTACCAACTTTGCAGGTATACTCTAAATTTCTATTTCCTATCTTTCTGCAGCTCTATTATAAGAGTTTACTTGGTATTACTGCAAGTTTTTTTCTGTTTGCAATGAAAGTACAACTGAAATGTAGCATTACCTTCCGTCCCCAATTAAGCAGGTCGTCCAGCCTTGCCAACGCATATTCAGCCAAGTTGCTAGTGTTTTGAAATGGAGAATATGGTTTTCTAGTTGCAGGTACAGCTGGAAAGACAAAAAAAGAAAGTAAAACAATTCTCATTCTAGACTATGAAAAAATGCCATGGAAATACACACAGAAGCTGTGGAGGTCATTTAAATTGAAGGAGTGCTGTAGAAAAGTGACATGATTACCACTGATGTTTTATGATTTCTTATTTATTCATGATACGCAAAATACACCAATAGCACCCGCACTGATGTGGTTTTATTATTTATAGAAAGTAACTATGTAAAGATATTTAATAAAAGGAAAACAGAATGTATATTCTCACTGGAAAGAATCCATATGTGATCCTCAAAATTCAGAAATCAAGAAAAGTGACAGAATAATCGTTCTTCGTGTTACGTATAGAAACATCTAAGGAGATAACTCAGTCTTTACCTAATGTTCACATACATGGTGAAAGGGATAAGGGGAAGGACATTACAATGTTGCTGCAGAATTAAACACAACCAGCAAGGAGCCAATACTTGATGGAAAATGTATTGTGATGTACATAAGCAGTCTAATACTAACAGAGAGAAATGTCTAACAGCGAGAAATATCTAACAGTAATTAAGTTTTCTTAATCGGTTTAGTAAATTTGGACACACAGATTGGGTGGAGATTTCATTTTACCAAGTGCGGATGGATGCAGCTTTTCTGCAAGACATGGTAGGGCTGGCAGTTTGATCATGCTTTGCGGTACCTGCTGGTTTGGCGATTACTCCATGCAGCTGCATCCTTACATAAAAGACACACTGCACCTTGACAATGGACTACATCATGAAGAAAAAGATGAGAGAGGATGAGAGAGAAAGAGAGAGAGAGAGAGAGAGAGAGAGAGAGACTACTCTGGCTAGAGAGTTGGCTCTGAACTGTCTATCAATTTGTAACACAAGATGTAATTACCAAATTATAAAGGCAGGCAGTTACTGTATGGGGTGTTCTGAGATTGAAAGGAAGAATATACATATGACTTCAAAGGATGACTTATGTTAATTAGTAGCTTATTAGAAAATAGATAAGTACAATTCCATTTCAAGGACAGGCAAAACCACACACGAAACTAAGTCCCCAAAAATAAAAATAGATATCATGAGGGGAGATACACACCAGACAAACAAGTCAGTATTTTCAGATCAGTAAATATCAGCATCCAAATTAGTACAGTAAGTCACCTCTCTGAGTATCCATCCTACAAAGCAGGAAACATCCCAAAGATTTAAACTTTTAAAAAGTAAGTAACAAAGCTCTTCATTAAATCATTTATGTCCAACTGCCCAACCAAGAGGAAGCTTAACAAATGTGGTTAAGAGAGTTAGAGAAAGTTCAAATACAAGTTTAAATTATCACAGAAATACTAAACAGACTCCAACAATAGTTTTTAAAAAGATAAAGGTGTTTTGCCTCGTGGGAAAGCATGCTCTCGAAACTTAGAAACCTACTATAAACCTGCATATAAAATCAGTATAAATGGATGACTTAGTACTGATGCCTCTAACTGGAAGACCACAGAAAGGGAACAAGTGTTTCCAATGTAAAATCACCAAATGGCTTAGAAAGATGAAAACAATGCCAGTGTTGAAAAATATGAAGGGATGAGAAATGATTCAAGTGACATGGTACAAACACTGAGCAATGGTGGCTAGCAATTTTTGAACCAAACTGAAAAGTTTTTAACAAAATTTCCTATAGAGAAGTCAAGAAAATCTAGTCTCATGTGGGCATGAAGAATGGCAGTGAAAATATTATTAAAATGAAGCCAACATGCATAGTTTAAGTGACTGATTTCCACAGCATTAAAGTAAATGTCATCAGTAAACATAACCACACAGAAAAATACAGCAGTCTACGAATATTTCACCTGGTTTACTAAACAAGCAGCAAAAATGTACAGCTTATTTTATTACACTAAACTAGCTGAATCCGGCCACATTTTATTGTAGCTCTGTCTGCTTAAATGGAAAAGAAAGAAAAGAGAAAGCACTTTTTTGTAATATCAATGGGAATGTGATATACATCCTAATTTCTTCTCCCTGTATCGGTTCATCTTGCACTTCCCCTTTGTCCATCTCCTCCTCCTTCCCCTTCTTTCCGTCCATCTTCTCCTCCCCCCTCTTCATCTCCTCCTGTCCCCCTCTCTGTCCATTTCCTCCTTCCCGTTTTCTATGTCCATTTCCTCCTCCTTCTCCTCCTCCTCCGCCGCCCTCTCTCTGACCTTGCGCCTTGTTTGATTGTTATTTGCAAATCCTATATAAAGATATGTTGTCTATATGTGCCTACACATTTATTACTGTAATATGTAAAAATTTGTAGTAATTGGAAAGATACATTTTGAGATTTTTGGTAATAATGTTTCCCCTGTGATTACATATATACAACATAGTATTGCAGATGGTATATAAAACCATGCAAGTATTTGAGTGCAATGCGTCAAAATTTTAAAGCAATCTCTGAAGAACTTTCAGAGATTAACACAATCAGTCGAGAATGTGATTCTGAACAAAAGGACATACATTTTTATTTATACAGATTGATGTATTTTTGTTTTTGAATTATTGTGACCATATTAAAAAAATGGATGAAAAAAAAGAAAGATATTCAACATGACCGCCTACTGTTATATTATAGATCTTAAAACTTTTTTCGTTTTGCATCTAGTGCCGGATTTATTGTTGTAAATTAGAGATTTTTTTAGCTTTTGAAATGTAAGGTTTGTACCTGTACAGAGATATAGGTAAGGTTGAAGGATAGCAATTTGGTTGAAAGTTGATGAAGCCAACAAATATGAATACAAGATCTCTGCTGTGGTGAAATAATGATCTGTAACATAGCCTGTGCTCTAGGTTAGCTAGAAAGGTGACAAGTTTTGTTGTGAATGTTAGAAGCAATATCGAAAGTATCATTTAATCTCTGTGCCATGGGTTATACAACTGCTTATTTTTAGTTGAATAGACCATCATGATTGACATTTGCAACATCAAATGTCTCTGGGGATTTTGGAACAGCTTCTCTTTGTGAACAGTTTGGACAGTGTGTGGATGTCATGAGTAAAGCAGGAAATGGGTAAGTTTTATGAATTGGCCTGTCTTACATTTTCATAGTTAATTTACAACATTCGTGCATCATATACTCCAAAATAATTGGAGTACTGTCTATTATGCAGTACAGGTTTTCTGAGTTTACCTTGTACTTGTACATATTTATAACAAAAAGTGTAAATATGGAGGGAATCAACAACTCAAGCAATGCCACATATCTGTCTGTAACTATAACCTTTTTTGTATTTCCATTCACAAAACCTAAAGCTCAGGTTATGCTTCAGATTACTATCACCACAACAAAAGAGTTTGGGGGGGGGGGGGGGGCACTATCACTATTAACCCTCAAACAGAGTGGTGACTTCTTAGTATCATAAATTGTGTTGTGGGGTCCAAAAGTATACCACTCAATTTTATCCATGAAAATTAATTTACTTCTCTTTCATTAGAAATATTTATTTATAAATTCTTTAACTGCCTATGTTACAACACAAAACTTAAGTCAAACTAAAAAAAATCTCTATAAAAATCACAAAAGGAAAATAAGTTTATGCAACACTACTTAACATTGAAATGAAATGCAATATAAAAATTCAAACTAGTTTATTGTATCAGAAATAACATGAAACAGTAATAGATTGCTGTGAGATAAATATATAGTGTTTGAAAAATTAGCTGCATTTAATGAACATCAAAAATGAATTGATACAGAGTTTTTCACAAACTGTCAATAATCACCCACATTCTCCTCTCCACACTCTTTACTGACAACCGAACGGCAGGTTTGGCAAACTGGGCGACTGCAGCAGGTACAATACTGGTTTGTCTTTTTCTCACTGGCACATGGACAAAGAGCACATCGTTTCCTCTTTAAATCCAGAGTGGATATTTGTGATTTTGGGAGAGGTTTCTTCAAAAGTCCTGAGATTGTTACTCTTGGTTTTTTTGGTAGTCTGTCATTCAACAGCCTCTCATTGAGATAGGGTCCAGTAAGCTGCCTGGCAAGTGTCTTGATGAATTCAAACCGGGAAATAGGTAGCCTATGTACTTCTTGCAGGACGTTTGTATTACATACGAGTTAACTCCAAGTATGTTCAGAACTGCATAAAATACAGCAAGAGGTCATCTGCGTGTTCGTCTGCCTGTGCTGGAGGTAGCACACTTCTGGACAAGAGAGTCTACGCCACCTTTTGTGCTATTGTAAAAGGAAATTATTTCTGGTTTTCCTGTTTTTGGATCTGCACTTTCTGAATGATGCATACTGGAAATAAAAATGACAGCTTCTTCCTTTTTTAGGGACATAAGAAATCAATGTTCTGTCATGAAGTGTTGAACCATCCAAATGCCTTCTTAGATGGCTGGAATTCTGGTGGGATTTCCTTTTTGTTTTTCCTCAATGTACCAAAATAGGTCAACTTTCGTTTTTTCAACTCTGAAATTCAATAGAGCCAAAGTAATTGTCAGCTGTAATGTTACGTTTTGTACTGTAAATGGGCTTTGCTAGTCTCAGGACAGATTGCGTAGGTTTCTGAAATTTCTTTTCTTCTGGTGTCAAGCCAATGCCATCACACTCTTTTCCAGTGTATAAATAGGCATTCAGAAGGTAATTTGTTTGAGCATCAGCTAAAATCATCATTTTCAGCCCATATTTCGCTGGTTTGCTAGCCACATAAACCCTAAATGTGCATCTCCCATGAAAACCAACCAGCATTTCATCCACGCATGCATGTGAACATATGTTATAAGATGCCTGAGAATTGTGAACCATAATCCAAGAAATCACTGCTGCAGGGTCATTTTTCTTCCTCTCATCTCTGCTAGTTATATCATAAAATCTCTGGCAGTAAAGCAATATCAGCACTCTCTTCATGGATAGTGTCGCATGGAACATATCTCTTCCCATGACGTCTGTTGCAAACAGACTCCAGATTTTAATCATTAGATTTGAAAATGGCACTGAAGTATAATAATCCAAATAGTGCCCTAAGTTCGTTGACATTCATGTGTCTTAGTTCTTATCGATATGAAGAAATTTTCACATTGGTATGACCCATAATTTCTTCTAGCATATCTCTGGTAAACACACACACTCATGCTTCCAATGGACTGCATGAGTCTCCCAATCGGCTTGCAGGGCCTTTCAATGTAGGAACTTTTATTACCAAGTTATGGGCTGGTGTTCTCACATTCCTTTGAGGTTCTAGAGTGGACCACTTATACCTATTTCTGCCACAGAAACTAGATGATTCCCCTCTATGTTCATTTCCCTCTAATTTATCTGATTCACTAGAGTCACGACTTGAGTCGAAACAAAGCCCCGGGAGTAGACAACATTCCATTAGAACTACTGACGGCCAAGGGAGAGCCAGTCATGACAAAACTCTACCATCTGGTGAGCAAGATGTATGAAACAGGCGAAATACCCTCAGGCTTCAAGAAGAATATAATAATTCCAATCCCAAAGAAAGCAGGTGTTGACAGATGTGAAAATTACCGAACTATCAGTTTAATAAGTCACAGCTGCAAAATACTAACGCATATTCTTTACAGACGAATGGAAAAACTGGTAGAAGCCAACCTCGGGGAAGATCAGTTTGGATTCCGTAGAAATATTGGAACACGTGAGGCAATACTGACCTTACGTCTTATCTTAGAAGAAAGATTAAGGAAAGGCAAACCTATGTTTCTACCATTTGTAGACTTAGAGAAAGCTTTTGACAATGCTGACTGGAATACTCTCTTTCCAATTCTGAAGGTGGCAGGGGTAAAATACAGGGAGCGAAAGGCTATTTACAATTTGTACAGAAACCAGATGGCAGTTATAATAGTTGAGGGGCATGAAAAGGGAGCAGTGGTTGGGAAGGGAGTGAGACAGGGTTGTAGCCTCTCCCAGATGTTATTCAATCTGTGTATTGAGCAAGCAGTAAAGGAAACAAAAGAAAAATTCGGATTAGGTATTAAAATCCATGGAGAAGAAATAAAAAATTTGAGGTTCGCCGATGACATTGTAATTCTATCAGAGACAGCAAAGGACTTGGAAGAGCAGTTGAATGGAATGGACAGTGTCTTGAAAGGAGGATATAAGATGAACATCAACAAAAGCAAAACAAGGATCATGGAATGCAGTCGAATTAAGTCGGGTGATGCTGAGGGAATTAGATTAGGAAATGAGACACTTAAAGTAGTAAATGTGTTTTGCTATTTGGGGAGCAAAATAACTGATGATGGTTGAAGTAGAGGGGATATAAAATGTAGACTGGCTATGGCAAGGAAAGCATTTCTGAAGAAGAGAAATTTGTTAACATCGGGTATAGATTTAAGTGTCAGGAAGTCATTTCTGAAAGTATTTGTATGGAGTGTAGCCATGTACAGAAGTAAAACCATGGACGATAAATAGTTTGGACAAGAAGAGAATAGAAACTTTCGAAATGTGGTGCTACAGAAGAATGCTGAAGATTAGATGGGTAGATCACGTAACTAATGAGGTGGTATTGAATAGAATAGGGGAGAAGAGGAGTTTGTGGCACAACTTGACAAGAAGAAGGGACTGATAGGGTAGGGCATGTTCTGAGGTATCAAGGGATCACAAATTTAGCATTGGAGGGCAGTGTGGAGGGTAAAAATCGAAGAGGGAGACCAAGAGATGGAAACAGTCAGCAGATTCAGAAGGATGCAGGTTGCAGTAAGTACTGGGAGATGAAGAAGCTTGCACAGGATAGAGTAGCATGGAGAGCTGCATCAAGCCAGTCTCAGGACTGAAGACCACAACAACAAGCCTAAAAATAAAATGACATTTCGTTGATAAGTAAACTTTTGACGTATGGCAAACAGAAACACTTACGGTGTTGTGGGGTCAATAATGGAACCACCCAAACTTTACAGCTGTGCACTGAGAAAGGGAACAACTCGACAATGCTGCTAGTTCGTCAGGAGGTTCACCTTCAACTGCCGAGATGGTATTTACAACCATCAAAAATAGAATTACCAACAGAGGAAATGGCAAGTGGGTAGAGTTTGACTGGTATCAAAAAGGACCCCACAACTCCGTTTGAGGGTTAATCTGATGAAACGAGCCAACTGGTGTTTTTGTCGTATTCCTGTTACTCTTTACAGAAAATAACAAAAGTGGTTCCAGAGATTATTACAGGCACAGACTAATTTGAGAGTAAGTTACAAAAGAACATGCAAATTTCGCAAGGGCGAGGAGGAGGGAAATAGCGAGAGGAAAACTAATAGTGTGCAAAAGGTTCAAACCTATAAGTTCATGCTGAAATTTCTACAAAGTTAGAAAAAAAAAGACCTGAATACAGAAAGGAGTTCATAAACCACTTATTTACATTATCAATGAAAACGGCAGTTCGCGACAAGGAGTACCAACAATATAACTTCCTTACCATTTGCTTTTGATTGCTGTGCTACAGTTGACTGAAAGCGACAGTGTGAAGATAGGGCAGCACATGACCTTGCCGCAGAGTCCAAATATATATCGTTGTTAGCCTTTGGCGTGTGATGCACTGAAAAAGAGAATATTGGTCTTACTTTACGCATAATAATTTTTACTCTTTCTCAGCGTTCTCTCTTAATCAATTAGGGCCTATAATTAACTAACTAGGGCCTATGACAAAACAGTTTTCACTGAATTACTTATGCATGTGACATGAATATAACCCCCGCAACTAGCAGTAAACCATATATAACTGCAAACATACTAAACCAAGGACAATAGAGCAGTAGTTGAAAAATATGACGAACTGGGGAATGCTGTTATGTGACGCCACAATGTGATTTAGTGTCAAATCATTGACCCCTTTTTTTATTTTTTTATTAGGAATAATCGCATCACAGTCGCATTCATCAAGCTGAGTACAGTGCTTTAAAAATTCCACTTGCTTATGGTGCTGGCATAGTCGAACATCCCACACACATTCCAATTTCAATAGCACAAACATCAACTTACACTGTCTCAACGCAATACGCAACATACTGCGCTCCAGACACTCAAACTTTCACTATACGAAATTCCTCTATGTGACCGACACTACAAATGCAAAGCTGAAAGCAGTAAGATATCAAAGCAGCTTCAATCAAAGATACACCACACACAACACCTGCGTGTAGCAGACATCAGAGGATTCAGTCGTAGCAGTCGAGATGGCATTGCTGATTGGTTTATTTGTCATCCAAGACGGTTGACACTTGACATGTTAGCTGGAGAGGCTAGGGAATTGTCGGGGTGGGGTAAATGGTACGTAAAACCAGTTTTATGAAGTAAGTAATAAGGACGGAATCAAACGTCAAGCATTGATAGAGTCGAATGTATATATATTAGTACTTACACCGGACGTTTAAAATTGTGATTGCAAGGGACAAATTGAATTTTCTCATAGAGTTTACTATCCAGTTCACTTAATGCTTTTACTGTTCGAAAATGAGAGAGTAAATAATCACTAATAACATATGACATTCGCAAAATTGCTAGTGGTTTACAATGTGTCAAATGCACTTCTTTGTTGAGGAGTCGATCCTGCGTTTGTATCAGTGCTCGAATTCTATACCTGTTGATTGTTTGTATGTAACCTCATGCAGCTAATAGCGAAGACTTCGATGTCTAGGCTGGAAGTGTGCCCAGGAAGTTTTGTTGGATTTCAGCCATTAATTACGAATTGTGTGGCATTAGCTCACTGGCATTACTGCACGATTTCAAATACTTGCCAAACTCAAGAATTTGTAGTCGATCTTTTTAAACGATGTACTGTATACGTACCAATAGTAATATATCACTATATTCTAATTTTTTCTCCACACGAAAGTTGCCGATATAATTCAGCACATTCACACCGTTTACAAGTAAATGACTGCTCCTTTTAAATATAGGCTCGTTTGGTCCTGTAATCTGGTCAGTGAAACTCGAATATCGCAGGAATTTTGGGTACACTGCGTGCATAATAGTATTTAATAAAATCTTTGAGCTAATTCTCTATAAATTTTGACCAGAAATGTAGGCATATATCCTGTGGGACTTGATTCCCTTTAAAGTTCAGTTTCCTCCCAAACAGTCCTTTATATGTGATAAGTGCATTGTGCAATAATAAATGCTAGTAATGTTGTATGTTCATGTAATACAAAACTTGTCAATCACTTTTTGCTCTGAACAACCGTAATGCTTCAGTTACTAAACAAGAGGCATTAACTGATTCGTATTTTTTGAAAGTGAAACAGCATAATCCTGATTTCTGTAATATCTTAAACAATCCATTGCCAAGTTTATATATTTTTGACAAAACTATTGCCAACACTTATTGTGTTTAGTACTTACATAAAATTTGTTGTACCAAAACAAAAAGGACCACATTTGTTTGTGTGTCTATACACTAGTGACAAAGGTAAATTGAGACAATAAAGATGTATTGCATGTAACTGTTTGAAAGTATTTAACTTCTATACTGATGGTTTTGTGCAAAATGGTCAAATGTATGTATCAACCATATGCCATTCACTTCTGTGTAAAAGTTATGTATTGGACTCCCCATTCATTTTTCAGTGTGGTGTGCAGATAAACATTACTTTGCTACCGGTCAGTTTGTTAACACAACCAGATTTTCTGCTTTCACATTCATTGGCTTCCCCCAACTTTCAACCAAATTGTCACATTCCAACCTAACATAGACTTTGGGCTGTGCTACAGATAAGTCTGTTATCACAAACAAGATTTCAGGGGTGTCTAACATGTAACTTCAGTCCATGTCTGGACAAAGCCCTTATAAAGACTTCCCACGTGTGATGCTTCCATGTTGCTCCTGTATGCTTTCTAATGACATTACTCACATTCTATTAGGTCTCCATCTTTCCTAATCCCTTGGAATCCAGCAAAAAATTGTGCCTGATCCATCTAACACTGATTCACCTGACCATGTGCCCACACCACCTTAATTTAATTTTTCACTGTGCTCTTTTACCTGATCTATTTATTTGTTCTGTCTTTCTTAGTAATCCATAATATGCATCTCTCTTTTGCTCCACGAAAAATCCTCGGTTGTAAATGCTTTATGCGCTGAAAGTCTCTCTTTCATTGCCGTAGGTCAAAAGTGTGTTAGGCACATTGACTGTACACTTACCTTTCAAACCCATTGGAAAATTTGCATTGAAAATCCTATTTAGTTTGTCACTACTAGTGCAATCTATTTTTACTCTTAAATTCTTTCTCTTCCTGTTCATCCAGTCATTGCCTAAAACTGCCCTAAACATGAAATTTTCTCACTTATTCTATGTGTACTTTATTAAGTTGTAGAATTATCTTTTTTGTGTGTTTATTGTACATTATTTTAGTCTTATTATAATTGATTTTCAGGCCTACTTTCAGATTTGCACTATTAACTTCTTTTTTAATTCTTGATGTTGACCTGCACTGTAGGCAAACAGTACAATGTCAATAGCAAATGAAGTATTTCAGATGTGTCCCAGTCACACGAATTCCTCCATCTGTGACATAGTTGCGTAAACAAACAGTGATCCAATACTGTTAAATGCTTTTTATTCCAGTCTTTGATCACAATATCAGTTCATTAGTCAATGACCGGTTTCAGTCTGTAATGACCATACTCATGGTGTAAAAAAGATCTGAGGGTGGTCATTACGGACTGAAACTGGTCATTGGCTAATGAACTGATATTGTGATCAAAGACTGGAATAAAAAACATTTGACACAAATTCCTTTTACATTTTTCCACACTACAAATCTGGAAACTTCACTAGATCTGCTGAGAACAGCTTTTGTGATACTTAATCGCTTTGCCTGACTGCTCTTTCAGTTCTAAATATTTCCTCTTCTGTTGAAATTGGTATAGGCAAGACTGTGTGGCAATTCAGATTCATAGTTCTGTTCTGTATCTACTTCAACAGTTGGCTTGATCCTTTTCCTGATATTTTTTTAATGTGTTTAATTGTTAATTTAGTGAATATTTTGTACACTAGGGATTGGAGGCTAATATGTCTGTCTCCTTTTTTCTCAACGGTAATAATTTCAGGGTTGTTCCTGTGTAGTGGAATTGAATTCTTTCCTGATCAGCCTTAAACACTAGGAAAAGGAGACTTGGGCATAAAGAAATTGCAATATAACTTTATTTTTCGGCACAACTACTTTCAGTAATACTGATTCAAAAATTGTACAAATGTTTTTGATACATTTAGGTAGGTCCAATTTTTTGCCTTTTTATATGCTTAGGCAATGTGATATGTGTGGGTGGTACTCCTCAGCTACCAAATACTTAAAACAAGGGTGATTCCATGTCAGATTTTGTTCAAATTTCAAAGACTGAAATGACTGTAGCTAAATAACTTGAAAGAGCATAATGTACGAATTGATTTACAAGGGCTATACATTTTTATGGATTTGTCAAATTGCAGAACTGAATCAAAAACTTCCATGCTACATCAATGGGAGAAATGCACTTGACTCGCATCTTACTAATCTGTACAAGGACATTGGTCCTATAGAAACTGTGGTGGATGAACAATGCACCGGAATAGATTGTGCATTACTTGCAACTAATCAACTGTAGGTAGAAGATTTTGTTATAAAGATGGAATCACAAATCTCTATGACCATTCTCTACTTTGTTTCAAAAAGAAAAATAATATCTTAAAACTGTGAAGCAGAACCTTAGGCCTGGTGAAGTAATTGCATGCTTGATTTTGTTGAGTATTGGTCAAGGTAAACGAGTAGGAAAAACAGGCCTGTGATGTTTGGATACAGCATTTGTAGCAACCTGCAAGGAACAATCATGTTGGTTAAATATGTGGACATTACATTGCAAAAAATGGTAAGAGCACGTGAAGATTGTGGTAGGGAAGATGAATGGTCGATTTCAGTTTATTGGGAGAATTACGGGAAATTGTGGTTCATCCATAAAGCAGACTACTTATAGTATGCTAATGTGACCTATTCTTGGGTACTGCTCGAGAGTTTGAGATCCATACCAGGTTAGAATAAAGCAAGACATTGAAGAAATTCATAGGCAGGTTGCCAGATTTGTTAGTTTCAAACAACACGCAAGTGTTTAAGAAGATGCTTCAGGGACTCAAATGGGAACCCCTGGAGGGAAGGTGCTGTTCTTCTCAAGAACCACTATGGAGAAAATTTAGAGAACTTGCATATGAAGCTGATTGCAGAACGATTCTGCTACTGCCAACATACATTCTGCTTAAGGACAATGAAGATAATATAGAAGAAATTAGGGCTCATAGGGAGAAATGTAGCCACTTGTTTTTCCCTCACTCTATTTGCGAGTGGAACAGGAAGCCATTCTGGCCCATTCAGTATCCATCTGGTCTCTTGTACTACTCTCCCCCAGTGGAACTGTAATGGTCTCTATTGTCAGCTTCTGGAATTGGAACTCTTCTTTCACTCTACTCTGTAGCTTGTGTTGTGGATACTTACTCACCAACTCTTCGTGGTTTCCAAGCATTCTGCTGGAACCATATTGGCCCTTTACGACCTTTTGATGGTGTCTGTATGTTGGTCCTGATGAACATTGTTAGTTCTTGGGATCCTATTCATACTGTGGTTGAAGTGGTGGCTGTTCAGATCCATTTAGACTCTGCGGTAACAATAAGCAATGTTTATCTCCACAGACTGGCTGTCTATAGTTCCTCCTCTTCTTGCCCTCCTTAGACAACTCCCTCCCCCCTGTCATTCTACTTGGGGTTTTTACAGCCATAACTCACTGTGGGGTTGTACTGTGACCACTTACTGCGGCAGAATTGTTGAAGACTTGCTGACAGGGCTTCATCTGTGCCTCCTCAACAAAGGAGCCTCCACACACTTCGGTGTGGCACATGGCACTTTCTTGGCCTTCCAACTGTAGCCCTGGATTCCTCCCCTCCATTCAACCATTCAACACAGAGCCCATGATGATTTGTGTGACATTTTTTGATCCTCATTTCTTTTCTTCAGCATCACTTGCCTAGACACCTTCCCAGGTAGGCATTTATTAATGCAGATTGGGATATCTTTTCCTTGTCTGCCATCCCAACCACTCCATCACACAATGGCACTGATGAGTCCATAAGGAGTTTGACCGATGCCATCCTTTCGGCAGCTGTTTTGACACTTACTTCTTCCTTGCATTCTCCCTAGTGGAAGACTGTCCCTTGGTGGACCGCCTGCATCCATCTCTTGAACAGCTCCTGGCCTTTAAACAGTTTCTTGCCCGGGCCCATTATCTTCCTAAAACCAGAAACAGCTCATATTCTGTTATTACCAAGCAACAAACCTAGGAACCAACACAACTGGATACAGATCACAAGTATACACAACATTTATTACCAGATACCCAGAATTAAAATTTTTAACAGAACGACGACTAGCTGATCAGATCCTTGTAATAATCAAAAATAACAGGATACCCCAGTCAGAATTAGAAAACATCAAACAACAAGTACAACAAATACTGGAACAAAATAATGTGCAATCAGAAGAAGAAGAAAATACAGTAATGGACTCAAACATCCCAGAGCAAACAAGCAAAGAACAACATGCATCAATTGAACAGTCAGAGGAAAACGAAATCTTAAGACAGCCACCAGAACAAGCACAAATAGAACATGAAGTGACACACATGTTAGATATAGAAGCAAAATTTCAGCTGACATATATAGAATACAAAGACACAAATACAGACATTAGACCATTCTTGCATAGACCACCAAATAACCCACATGTCAACACAACAATAACAACTATCAACACAATCGTACACAACAAAATAAATGAAAATACAACTATGGAAGAGTTACAACTACTGGTTTATATAGGAGCACTCGCTACACAAAATATACACACTAGGCAGAGATCAGAACCAACAAACACACAGAAGAAACCCACAAAACCAGCATGGCAACACAGGCTACAGATCAGAATAGAAAAACTGAGAAAAGACATCGGACAGCTAACACAATTTATAAGAAATGAAATGTCGGAAAAAAAACGAAAAAGGTTAGGTAAAATCTCACAACAAGAAGTGATAGAGCAGTTAGATGAAAAGAAGCAGAAATTACAAGCATTGGCCAAACAACTTAGAAGATACATAAAAAGTGAAAATAGAAGGAAACAAAACCAAACATTCAACACAAACCAAAAGAAATTTTACCAGACAATAGATAACACACACATTAAAATAGACAATCCACCAAACATAACAGACATGGAACACTTCTGGAGCAACATATGGTCAAACCTGGTACAACATAACAGCCATGCACGGTGGATACAAGTAGAAACAGACACATTCACATCTAACTAAATTATTTAAGTTGCATTGCAGACCCATACACAGTCCCTGATACACTTACACAAGGAATAACTTATGTGAAACCTAAAGATCAAGCAGACACAGCAAACCCAGCAAAATATCGCCCCATAACATGCCTACCAACAATATACAAAATATTAACTTCAGTCATTACACAGAAATTAATGACACATACAACACAGAACAAAATTATAAATGAAGAACAAAAAGACTGCTGCAAAGGTGCACGAGGATGTAAAGAGCAACTGATAATAGATGCAGAGGTGACATATCAAGCTAAAACTAAACAAAGGTCACTACACTATGCATACATTGATTACCAAAAGCTTTTGTTAGTGTACCCCACTCATGGTTACTACAAATATTGGAAATATACAAAGTAGATCCTAAATTGATACAGTTCCTAAACATAGTAATGAAAAATTGGAAAACCACACTTAATATCCAAACAAATTCAAATAATATCACATCACAGCCAATACAGATTAAGCGTGGAATATACCAAGGAGACTCATTAAGTCCTTTCTGGTTCTGCCTTGCTCTGAACCCACTATCCAACATGCTAAATAATACAAATTATGGATACAATATTACTGGAACATACCCACACAAAATCACACATCTGCTATACATGGATGATCTAAAACTACTGGCAGCAACAAATCAACAACTCAACCAATTACTAAAGATAACAGAAGTATTCAGCAATGATATAAATATGGCTTTTTGAACAGACAAATGTATGAAAAATAGCATAGTCAAGGGAAAACACACGAAACAAGAAGATTACTTATTGGATAACCACAGCGACTGCATAGAAGTGATGGAAAAAACAGATGCCTATAAATATCTAGGATACAGACAAAAAGTAGGAATAGATAATACAAATATTAAAGAAGAACTAAAAGAAAAATATAGACAAAGACTAACAAAAATACTGAAAACAGAATTGACAGCAAGAAACAAGACAAAAGCTATAAATACTTATGCTATACCAATATTGACCTACTCATTTGGAGTAGTGAAATGGAGTAACACAGACCTAGAAGCGCTCAATACACTTACACCATCACAATGCCACAAATATAGAATACATCACATACATTCAGCAACTGAAAGATTCACATTAAGCAGAAAGGAAGGAGGAAGGGGATTTATCGACATAAAAAACCTACATTATGGACAGGTAGACAATTTAAGAAAATTCTTTATAGAATGAGCAGAAACTAGCAAAATACACAAAGCAATCACTCATATAAATACATCGGCTACACCTCTGCAATTTCATAACCACTTCTACAACCATTTAGATCACATAACATCAACAGATACGTAGAAAGTAAATTGGAAAAAGAAAACACTAATGGCAAGCGCCCGTATCATCTAACACAGCCACACATCGATCAAGACGCATCCAACACATGGCTAAGAAAAGGCAATATATACAGTGAGACGGAAGGATTCATGATTGCAATACAGGATCAAACAATAAACACCAGATATTACAGAAAGCATATTATTAAAGATCCCAATACCACAACAGATAAATGCAGACTTTGCAAACAACAAATAGAAACAGTAGATCACATCACAAGTGGATGTACAATACTAGCAAATACAGAGTACCCCAGAAGACATGACAATGTAGCAAAAATAATACATCAACAGCTTGCCTTACAAACAACATGTTCCCACAAACAAGTATGCACCACAAAATGTACTGGAGAACGATGAATACAAATTATACTGGAAGAGAACCATTATAACAGATAAAACAACACCACATAACAAACCTGACATCATACTCACCAATAAAAAGAAGAAATTAACACAACTAATCGAAATATCCATACCCAATACAACAAATATACAAAAGAAAACAGGAGAAAAAATTGAAAAATACGTCCAACTGGCTGAGGAAGTCAAGGACATGTGGCATCAGGATAAAGTTGACATTATACCAATTATACTATGAACTACAGGAGTCATACCACACAATATCCACGAGTACATCAATGCAATACAGCTACATCCAAACTTATATATACAACTACAGAAATCTGTAATTATTGACACTTGTTCAATTACCCGAAAGTTCCTAAATGCAATGTAACATATACCGTACAGTTGAAAGGAAGTCACGCTTGATCAAGGTCCGTGTCACCTTCCATTTTTAACCAGACATAACGTCTGAGACAAGAAAGAAATAATAATAATAATAATAATAATAATCTATTGCTGAGCATTTTGCTTATTGTTTCACCCAAGTCTCCGCATCAGTCCACTATCTGCCTGCGTTCCGTCTTCTCAAACATCATCACGAATGTCCCCCCTGTATCTTTCGTTCTATGCCACCTAGAGCCGTATAACGCCCTGTTTAACAAGTGGGAATTTGCCAGCGCCCTTCCTGTCTACACTGACACCGCTCCTGGACCAGAATGGGTGCACAACCAGATGTTTCAGCACTTATCGAGGGCTAGCCAGTGTCATATACTTGCACTTTTTAACCATTGCTGGAGCGAGGGGGAAATTTCCCTTTCCAATGGCAAGAAAGTGTCATTATTCCAGTTTTGAAATAGAGTAAACCACCTATTCAGATGGACAGCTGTTATCTGATCAGTTTAACCAATGCCCTCTCCAAGTTACTCGAAAGTATGGTGAGTCGAATTCTGTATTGGATCCTTGAATCCCAGGACATTTTCGCTTCAGCCCAGAGTTGTTTTTGCTGAGTGACTCTCCTACACGTAGTTTAGACCCTGTGGAGTTTGCCATCTGAATGGTTTTTGCCCAGCATCAACACCTTGTAGCAGATCTTTTCAATCTGCATAAAGCATATGGTACCACGTAGCACAATCACATCCTTGTCACCTTACACGAATTAGCCTCTGTGGTCTGTTACCAATTTGTATCCAGAACTTACATTCGTGTCTCACTTTTCAGGTATAGGTTGGTGCCTCCTGTAACATATCCCATCTGCAGGAGAATGGGATACGCATGGTTCTGTTTTGAGTGTCCCCAATTTTAGTGGCTATCAAAGGTCTGGTGGTGATTGTGTGACCTAAAGTGTCCCCAACTATGTATGCTGATAATTTTCGCATTTATTTTTGTTTGACTGCGATATATGTTGCTGAATGCAGACTCCAGGGAGCAACAGACTGAGCACAAACTTAGGCTTTCTCTCATGGATTCCATTTTTCAGCTGCCAAGTCCTGCGTTACGCATTTCTGTCATCACCGTACAGTCCACGCCCACCAGAACCTGTACCTTCTTGGCCAGTCCCTCTTTCCTCAATGTGGTGGACTCGCATCGTTTTTCAGGACATATCTTTGATGCCTAGTTGACATGGCTTCTCCATCTTCCACTACTAAAGCAGGCACAACCCGATGCTTATCTACATCTTAGCAACACCAACTGTGGTGCAGACTGCGCTGCCCTAATACTGCTTTACACAACATTGGTCCAGTCTCATCTAGATTATCAGAGTGTTCTTCCTCATCTGTGCAAATCTATGAGCAGTTTACAAGCTCTTGACCAATGTTAAACTTATCATCCCTTGATTGATTATCCAGAATTTCCTACTTGCCCTTGAGCAATTTGGATGTTTGGTCTCTCTTGGTGTGAACCCCAGGTCATGTTGTGATTCCCGGAAATGAACTCACTGACATGCTGGCCCAATTGGCCACCTTTTGAGATCGGTATTCTGGAATCAGATCTTTGCTCAGTATTATGCTGTCAAGTTCTAAGGATTTCGATACTGAACAGTGTAATTGGACTTTGCCAAACAAACTACATGTGGCAAAGGAGACCACAAATTTGTGGAGGTCCTCCATATGGGCCTCTCACAAGGTCTCCACTGTCCTTTGCCAGCTCCACATTGGCCATACTTGACTGACTCATGGTCATCTCCTCCATCATGAGGGACCACCCCACTGTCGTCGTATTGCTCATTTGATGGTGGTCCTCATTTTGCTGGACTGTCCTAACCTAGTCATCCTGAGGCAGACCCTTAATCATCCTGAATTGCTACCACCTGGTGTTAGCGGATGATGCATCAGCAGCTGACCTGGTTTTACTGTCTATTTGCGAAGGGGTTTTTGCCATCTCTCTAAGGGAGGGCACCTCAGCCTTGTCAGCCCATTGAGGGGTTGGCAGGACGCCCCGTTGCCTCATCTGCTCCCGAACGGGCAGCGGCAGTCTGGGTGTGGTGGTCTGCCCCAGCCCTCGCCATACTGGAACAGCCGTGGTACATGAAACTGTACAGTATCCTGGAGACGAGGCTGGCAGGAAACACAAATAAGTGAACTGAAGTCTGGCGTCACTAGCAGGAAGTGGACATCGCTGAGTCGAAGATATTCCAATGGACCATGGTGTCACCATAAAATGATGATAAAATTTGAACAGTTTGCCTTCCGTTGATTTTCCCTTTACACAGTAATAATTTTATTTTCATACTGTTGTTTGTTAATCATTTTATATGCTTTTATAAGGTTTAATGTGTACTTGTGCTTCAGTTGTTGTAGAATTTATTACAGTTTGCATGTAAGCTAGCACTCCCATTTTGTATATAGGCGCATTCATTGCCCTTGAAATCATCAGTCTGGTGGTTGTTATAAATACTGCGTATGGTGTGGAATTTGATAGTTAATCGTTTGCCACTCATCGCACATAAAGTACATTTTTAAGGTTATCAGTCGGTTTTATTGCTTATCTAGCAAAGGTATGTTGGGGCTCTTAAGCTTAACTGTTTTACATAGCTGTTCTAACAAACTTGTTTTACTTCTGCTGTTCACTCGTGTATTCGTTTTTTACGTACCTGCTGGTCTGCCGCTTGCAGCTCGAAATCCATCTGTCATATATATGTCATTGTGTCTCCGATAAACTCTCTGTATTTTAAAGTCGTTCCTAGACAAGAAATAGCAACAAATCCAGATTTCATAAAATTGGGAAATTTGCAGGGAGTTTTAGAGTGTTCTGTGCACTCAAACCAGGAATAAAGAGCAGTAAGACTTCACAACTTGAGCATGTTGTAATAGTCTGTCTACCACTCACAGCTCGAAATCCATGTGTCATAAGAATCCGCTTCCTGTCACTGTCGGAAGTGTATGTGGTTCAGAGGTCTTATAAAGTTGCTTGTACTCTACAGTGAGAAGAGTTTTTCCCAATATCTTCCCAGCATCTGCTGATGCAAGTGACTTTTGTGTCTCACGTAATGCATCTGTGAAAGATGAAGGCTTGAGAGCGCTGCTGACAGCTTTTGGAGTTAAATGCACAAATTCATACACAGAAAGAAATGTACATATGAAACCAATCTTACAACATTGTTGCTGCTTGTCATTATAGATTGTGAGAATTGTGGAACACTTTTTGATTTTTCTTTATTTGACATTGTCTTGTCTTTCCACTGACTAATCCAAAACCTCATGTTTTGACATGTTGCCTATTAGCTTCTGCCTCAGGACCTTTGGTCAACAGTTGTTTGATGATTTTCGTGTCATTTCGCCAGTGTGAGTGGCATCTGTTTCCAACATTCATTCTCCACTGTCGGTGTCGGTGGAGGACGACTCTTCGATAATGCCAACTACTCATGTTTCCAAGATGTCAGAATAATCGTTAAGTAAACATCAAGCAAAGATCTTGAGGCATAAGGCAACAACTGATACATCGGCAACTGACCACATAAACATTAACAGTTTCATACATGTTCTTTTACAGTAGTTCTAATTTTTTGTTATGATGATTGATGGTAAATAAATGTATTCTTCCACACATATATTAAGTAATCACTGTAACATAATAATCTTACTTATCATTCAGGTCAACTGAACCTACCAATTCTGGACGTCGTCGTCATACAGCTACGTAATGCAGCATGGTGTGTGTTGCCATACTTGCACAAACAGAAGGGAACAGAGCACTATATAATGTAGTGACACACTAATCTGTAGGACAACTGAAGGTCTAGGTTAGCTTGGGAAGTGACAAGGTGATTACAGTTTGGTGTAACCAATGAATTTAAATAAAAAATCTTAAATATTGTTACATTCTGATCTGTAGCATGTTCAGAGATGTAAATTAAGGTGAAAGGGGTCAGTTAGGTTGAATTGGTGTAGCAGTATCAAACACTTCAGTTTGTAATGAACATAAACAGCCTCAACCCCAAGAAACCGCTACTTTTGTGGTAACCAATTTCTGTCAGTTAGTGACCATCTTCAGACCTAATACCATGGTGGTAGATGGTGGTGGAGAATGGAGAAGAAGTTATGGAGTCCATGAACATCAACTGCTCAGTTTAATCCATAATGCTTGCTCTGTTCTCCGCCACCACCTACCATCATGGTATGAGGTCTGAAGATGGTCAGTAACTGACCAAAACCGGTAACCACAAAAATGAAGGTTCCTTGTGGTCGAGTCTGTTTATGTTCATTTTAAAGTCCTAAGAAGAGCCACTGTTCTCTACGAGAAATGTTCTCAAAAATTACTTCAGTTTATCCTATCTTTCTCACATGCTTTCTAATTTGTGAGAAGTTCTTTTGCATTATAATAATGCTGCAAGGTAACTACTAGGAAGGTAATTTTCCTATTTGTAACTGCTCAACAAGTTTTGAATGAAGAAATTTTGGCAGTAATTTCTTTATCTGCCTTTCTTCTTCACTTCAGATATCAGGAAATACTGCTTACAACAGTTTCCACCTGTCGTGTGGTCTGCCCACTCTGTCTGCCACAACATTTATAATCTTTCACTGTTTCTTTCTTTCCAGTTGGTCGCTCTATCTGAAACTCTTTCGATGCATACTTTCATTGAGGCTTTATACCTGCAGTTTTCTTAGTGTTTCATTTGTAATCCTGCTTGTTCTTGTATACCATTTCACTCTAAGAAATCTCATATATACTCTTCTTTTAAAATTTGAGTGTGAGGACTTCCATTACTAATGTTGCCATACGCACTATATTTCTGAAGTATTTTGTAGTTTTCCAAAGATTAAAATTGATTTTTTAATTATTGAGCATTTTGGCTACAGTATTAAGTCTTTTTGAATACCGTAAATCTATAACATTGTTCTACTTCTGTTGTTTCATTATTGATTGTAATCTTTGATATTTTTTGATCCTTGTCCATTAAAGACCATTACTTTCATCTTCATGCAGGAAATTTTCACGTTTTCCCTCCGTCATGCAGTTCATAATGATTCCAGAGTGTAGACGTTAGCTATCTCTTGTGCTCCTGCTTTTCGTGACACCTCAGCTTTTTCCTGTTTACCCATATCAAAAGCTTTGATAATGTCCATGTTTATTCATTCATTAACTGCCCGTTGGATCATGCACAGGACAGTCTACTTGTAGTTGAATGAGCATTCCCATTCCTGAGACTTGTGTTCTTCACTGCTCAGCAGTTCCATTATTCTATTTCATTTTCACCATGCAAGTGTTGCGTATCATTTCAGGCTGAATCCAAAAACACTCACCCCTCTTCAGTTGTCTTGCTAATTATTGAATTATTAATTTCATGTGTGTCTCATTTGTAGTCATTTGTGTTGCTTGTTTACCAAAGACAAATTTTATTTTCAGGTCTGCACACCAGTATGACACAGAATGAGCAGCAGCCCAAATTTTCAGTCAAGGCTGGAGTCACCACAGAATGATTTTTTCAATTACTTTAGGTGCTGCATGCGGTGGTTGCCATGCTTGCAGAGCAGGCGCCAGGTGCATCCATCTGCAAGCAATCTGGTGGAAAATAAATTCATCGTTTTAAGCACGCAAAAATTGATTAGAGTTATCCATATGGACTATGAGTCAAAAATTCCACCCATCAGGGACAGCCTTACAGGCAATGTCAGCCAGCCAACTGCTACAAATTCGAGGAACTGCTCTAAAATATTATCACCTGACATTGAGTGCAGTGATTATAAAAGGAGAAGCCATTCAATGATATCCAATACTTCAGAGCAGTCATCAGAGGATTATTGGTTCACTCATTGGAGTAGACCGGCTAAACCGATGGATAGTTGTAACTGTTCTTTTAGAACATCATGGCGCTCCTCACTAAGAGATTCCAGATTTTCAGATATCCAGAATGCACTATCTGAAGTAAAAGAATGTCTCTACTCTCCTCAAGAGGAAACTAACACTCAAGTGATCCAGCCAACTGCAGTACATAGTTTTGCTAACAACCTTGTAGAAAAAATTTTAGTTGACGTTATAGATCATTTGGCAAGTGATGAGTCAAAGAACGGTATTGCTGCAAAGACTAACAGAGCATTTAATATGCATTCCACTCTTCATAAAGATGAGTTGAACTTTAGTACAAAAGATTTGAAGTTTTCTTCAAATGGTTGCGTGCAGAATGGAAGAGGTGTTTTGAATCCGTCTTTTGCTGATCACCCTTCTGATCCAGTCGTTGCAGCATGCAATGATATAATTGGATTGGAAGACATTAATTTTAAAGTAAATCGATCAGAGCGACTTCAGCCTAACTTCATCAGTTTAAATAAGTCAGCAAAAAACATATTTGAGACAAAGGATTGTTCCAGCGAATCTGTAGAAATGAAAATTACTGACGCTGAAAAATCGTTGAGTAACAAGGTAAAGGCAGTTGAGCAGACTGGTTCTCGAACTGGCAACAAAGTACAACCCCTAGTTGAAGAACCCCCTGTTATCACTAGAACAGCACACTCTAAGTGTCATCAGAAATGCACCCACAGCAAAAACAGTAAAAGACTGGTGAGTATTGATTAATATTGCCTACTTTTTTGTACTTTATTAAAGTTAAATCACACATATAGAAAAGATTGAGGCTCATTTAATTTAAAATCACCCAAAAGTAAGAAATCTTGTTGCCCTCGTGTCGTAAATGTTTGTGAAAGATTCGTGTGAGAAAGTAAATATCACAATGAAAGAAGCGTAAAACATTTTTTTCCAGATTATTTTTGATCAAAAGTACAATCAGTGTCAGTTTGAAAAGTGTCATTTTCACAAACTGGCCTCGGTAGGAGAAGTGGGTCAAAATTATGTAACCACTATAACTTCTTTATTTATAACTCAGTTTCATTAAGTGTGGCATCATGGAAAGATAAAATGGTCAATCACGACATAAAATTATTAAAATTCCAGAGTTATGGGTACAAATGTTTACAAATCAGTAATGAAAGATGAAAGTCATCTCTACAGATTATTTTTATTTATTTCCAAATTTCAGAAATTTTTTTCACCAAAACCACAAGTTCTACTATCTTAATTTTTGTTTCACATAATCCCTATTATCATACTTTTCAGTATAAAAAATATAAGGGTGTTTGTTCTGTTTAGTGATTTAAGACTGAAAGAACACAAATGTATATGTATATTCATTTCCTATTGTGCTTTGTAGAACAAACGAGCTTTGAGGGCACAAAACAACTTTCGTAACATTCTAAAAAGAGTTCATTCTTTCAAACAAGCTTTCACTGGGGAATATTGTGTCTGATCCAAAACTATATAAATGATTTGTGCATGTGCTTGTGGCAGGGAAAGTCATTAAAATGTTTTGAAAAAGGGATCCAGCAAACATCAGCATGTGGCAACGAATGAACTGAGGAAAGTGCACTTGGTTTCATGAATTTCTCTTTTGCATCTCTTGTCTTCACAGGTCTACAGAATTTTTCCAAGCCGCCATTGGTTATCATAGATACGTACGACAAACTTTTCTTCTTTAATAGTGACAGAGGTGGTGTTTTGAAGCCCAAGATAAACTTGTATGAATTTAGTCAGTGATGGAACACACTGCATCAGTAAACTGCTTTCACTTTGTGGTTTGAAAAGATGATTAACTTTTGTCCCAGGAGTGGTAGAACCAGCTTCATACTGTTTTTGTAACATACTTGGGTATTTTATCTCCTTTGTCATTAAATGAAATGTTTTTGCTCTTGGAACATGAGTTTTGGCAAATGTAAACAGATCTTTTGAACTTAAAATGTGATTGTCACATAGATTCTGTAAATGTGTTCTTGTTGCTAAATGTTTAATAATACCAACAACTCCATCATGTGCATTTTTGCCATGACTAGTGGCAAAAAATTTACATTCTGCAGTCACCCCATCATTTTGCTTGTGGTGGCACAAAATTTATATGTGCTTAAAGTTTTTGTATTGTGCAAAGCTGCCATCACTGAAGTAAATAACAGGTTGGATGTGTGGTATTTGTTTCATTATATAGGTGATACTGGTTTTTTGGAAAACTTAGAATGTGTTTATATCATGCTTCAAGCAATCCAGGAGGAATATCGACAATGTAGGAAGACTGATTGCTACTGATTATAAAGAGGACATGCCATGTTGGAGACAGGCACAATTAAGACATCACATATAGCTTTCGGCCACAGCCTTTGTTAGTAAAAAGGACACACACACACACACACACACACACACACACCAAGTAAGCACACCTCATGCACACACGACCACCAACTTTGGTGTCGCGGGCCGGAATGCAACATTACACGTCCCAGGGATGCAAGCAACAATCTGGAGGGAGTGAGGAAGGGGAAGGGATAGTGTTTGGGTGGGGAGAGAGACTAACACTGTCTGGTGAAGTGTGCATGGTCCAGACTGCTAACAGGTGCAGGGGATCTCAAGTTGATTCTGTATTTCTAGATTTCCGGAAAGCTTTTGACACCGTTCCTCACAAGCGACTTCTAATCAAGCTGCGGGCCTATGGGGTATCGTTTCAGTTGTGCGACTGGATTAATGATTTCCTGTCAGGAAGATCGCAGTTCGTAGTAATAGATGGCAAATCATCGAGTAAAACTGAAGTGATATCAGGTGTTCCCCAGGGAAGTGTCCTGGGACCTCTGCTGTTCCTGATCTATATAAATGACCTGGGTGACAATCTGAGCAGTTCTCTTAGGTTGTTCGCAGATGATGCTGTAATTTACCATCTAGTAAGGTTATTCGAAGACCAGTATCAGTTACAAAGCGATTTAGAAAAGATTGCTGTATGGTGTGGCAGGTGGCAGTTGACGCTAAATAACGAAAAGTGTGAGGTGATCCACATGAGTTCCAAAAGAAATCCGTTGGAATTTGATTACTCGATAAATAGTACAATTCTCAAGGCTGTCAATACCTGGGTGTTAAAATTATGAACAACTTCAGTTGGAATGACCACATAGATAATATTCTGGGGAAGGCGAGCCAATGGTTGTGTTTCATTGGCAGGACACTTAGAAGATGCAACAAGTTCACTAAAGAGACAGCTTACACTACACTCGTTCGTCCTCTGTTAGAATATTGCTGTGCGGTGTGTTATCCTTACCAGGTGGGATTGACGGAGGACATCGAAAGGGTGCAAAAAAGGGCAGCTCGTTTTGTATTATCACGTAATAGGGGAGAGAGTGTGGCAGATATGATACGCGAGTTGGGATGGAAGTCATTAAAGCAAAGACGTTTTTCGTCGCGGCAAGATCTATTTATGAAATTTCAGTCACCAACTTTCTCTTCCGAATGCGAAAATATTTTGTTGAGCCCAAGCTACATAGGTAGGAATGATCATCAAAATAAAATAAGAGAAATCAGAGCTCGAAGAGAAAGGTTTAGGTGTTCGTTTTACCCGTGCGCTGTTCGGGAGTGGAATGGTAGGGAGATAGTGTGATTGTGGTTCGATGAACCCTCTGCCAAGCACTTAAATGTGAATTGCAGAGTAATCATGTAGATGTAGATGAGGCAGTTGTGGGGCAGAGAGGTGGGATAAAAAAGACCAAAAGAGGAGAGGAGCAGGGAAAGACAGGCGAATGTGTTGATGGAGGCTGCAAATAAACAGGGTGGGAGATGGGAGATGAAAATGAGGAAGAGATGAAAGGACTCAACCTACAGTAGTATACTGTTTCCACACCCTCCACCCAACAGTTTCCACTCTCTCTGTTCTATCATCTCCTCCCTATTCTTATCACCCACCCTGTTTATTTGCAGCCCTCTCCCAACACATCCGTGTGCGTGTGGGTGCGCTTCCCTACATTGTTGTTCTTATACAATACAATCCTTTTCATGATATTGTTACATTCCATCCTGGATTTTCCAATCTTATACAACACAGTGACATTGACTTAATGGAATCCTATGTTTTATAGTAGACAACGAAAGGATGAAGGGTGACTTGAATGTTCTGCCAGAGAAATCCTGACACAGACATGTCTATTTCCTTCAGAATCCACTGCAATGATGCAGGAAATATCAGGGAGTTTTCTTTGCTTGATTAAGTAATGGGTCTGATATTTCGATACGTAACAATGTTGTGTCGAGGTTTTAAGTTCTGGGATGAAATACTTGACAAATTCGTTGATGTTCTCCATTAATGTGTCCAGTGTAGGTCAATCAGTTTGCAGTCTATGCTTGAAAATTAAATTTTTAGCATCTTGTAAGAATTCTAGCTCTAGCAAAAAATTGTGCAGTTTGTATTCTTCAAGACACGGAGAACAGCAATGCCGCATATGCCCCTCATTTTCCAGATTGTAAACAAGTCTCTATAAAAGTTAAGAGTATGGTTCTTTTACACAACCAACATGCTTCAGTAGTTTTAATTTTGGTGGTAAATGGACACGCATAAGTTACGTTATGCATTCCACAATTTTTGTAGTAACATATTCTTTTGGGCAATCTTCGTAAAATCAGTTTTATGGAAGCATATTTTTCTTTGGAAGCTAATTACACTTATTTCAGATTATTGAAAATGAATGTTTCGCTCTTATAAAATTTTTTGCCACTTTCTGAAGGAATGGCTAGTGTGTTTTTTTATAATCAGAAATTCGACTTATCATCATAGTAAAAAGTTGGCACATGGGTTTCCACATCCTTACATATTCTGTTTCCCACATTATAGGTTTCTTTTGACAAACAGCCATCTTCAGCCTTGATTTCTTTATCACGTATTCCATAGCATTTTCTTTCCCCTATGAGGTTGGTGCTAAAGTAAGTATTTGCAGTTCTTCTTTAACAGAGCTTCTCAAAATTTTTGCATTAAAGTATTACAGTCTGTGCAGTCAGGACGGCCATTTTCTTGAGACATTATTCACTGGAACATGTTGCACTTTCGATGTTGCTTGCTGGAATTGTAATGCTAAGCAACAAGACCTGGATCGAATGTATTCTGGATGCCTGTTTTTTTTTTAAAATGTACAACAATTAAATGGTGAACTTTCAAGTAAGTCACAATGTTCATTAAGTTTTTGAGAAATGTAGATGGATCTGGTCTGTATTCTGGATTGTTAGCTTCATATTCAGCCATATAGCTACGCAATGTGAGAGGTCACATGGCCTTATGGCAGGTTACACAAGTCTTAGTATCTGGGAGAAGTCCAAGACTTTTCTATTTCCTTCCAAAGGTTAAAGAAACAATTTTCAAAGAGTTCTTCAAAGTTTTTTTGCCATGCTTCTTGAAAGGGGCACATTAAATCGTTGTCTTCAAATGTTCCCAAATAGAACCCTTTATGAGAAGAACAGACATTGTCACCATTTTCACAGATACTTCTTAGCTTCAGTAATTCAATATCAGTCTGATTCAGACTTCACACATCTATTAAATCAATCTCTTTACTACTGCTACTTTTCTTCTGACATGCCTCTGCTGTCACAGAACTTATAGAACATGCTCTTTCCCATAATGAATTCTAAATGAAGTGCGCATGATGCAGAAAAGAACTGAATAATTTAAACTTTTTCTGACACAATTATGAAAAAATTGTATGGGGGAAAGGCTAGAGTGTGCATGACTACTTTATGTGATCTCTAGCACTGATGTTAGGGAACAAATAAGATTTTGTGACATAGTGGAAATCTCCATGTAGCATGCTCTGAATAAGAACAACTATAAAACTGCTACAATTCACAACAGTCACACTTCTTTCACCTGCTAAAACTAATGTATTACTTTCAAATAACTTATCAGACAGAAGAGACACTGACATAGAAAGCACAAAATCAAAAGACTGAAAAGTTCTCCAGAGATAAAAAAATCACACACACACAAAAAACTAACAATCACACGGTCTGTGTTGGCTGCGAGTTGCTGCCAGATTGAATTTTTCAGAACATGGGCATTGAGCGCCATGAATTACTGTTAAACTGAATTTTTCACTTTTGTTTCATATATTATCGTTGTTTAGCTGTATGAAGCAACAATCATTAGAGCTTTATTGAAAAACTATGAGATCTAGCAAAAAAGGAAAAACACCATTCCGATTTTTTTTAAATTGAAAAACATGTTAACAATCATTATATGAAACAAAAATTAAGATGGTGAAACTTGTGTCTCCCCCTCTTTTTTTTTTTTTTTTTTTTTTTTTGGGGGGGGGGGGGGGGTTATTTCTTGAAAATTGCAAATAAAAATACTGTCTTCATAAGTGGCATTCATTACAGATCTGTTTGTAAATATTGGTATGCATAATTCCAGTACTTTAATAATTCTATTTCATAGTTATTTCCTCTAAATTTCCAATGACAGCAAATTGAATGAAAATGGTTCATAAATAAAAAAAGTTATATTTGTACTCATCTGGGCCCACTGTATCGTACATGTTGTGTAACAACATTATATATTATGCCCTGAGATCTAGTCGGTGCTGTGTTGGATTGTTATATTTAATTGCAATAGGCCTATTTCGGCATGATTGCCAACATCAGATAATACCAGATGGTCTTGATGTCCATATGATACCGCTGCCTAAGTGGCTGTCACTACTGCCTAACGAAGTGGCCGTGCGGTTCTAGGCGCTGCAGTCTGGAACCGCGAGGCTGCAACGGTCGCCGGTTCGAATCCTGCCTCGGGCATGGATGTGTGTGATGTCCTTAGGTTAGTTAGGTTTAACTAGTTCTAAGTTCTAGGGGACTAATGACCTCAGAAGTTGAGTCCCATAGTGCTCAGAGCCATTTGAGCCACTACTGCCTAAGTTTGCTCCATTGATGATGGAGCTAGAGTTGTTAAACAGTAGTTGGAGCATTTGCATCTGAAGGTTTCCAATTATGAAAGCTTATTTCATAATGGTATTTGACAACTGTATTGACAGTTGAGTCAGCAATGTTTTTGTTACCAGTCACTGTTTACCCGTATTTATATCCACAACGTGTTGTTAAGGTTTAAACCTCCATCATCCTGTGTTAGTACTGTGTGTGTGTGCGTGTGTGTGTGTGTGTGTGTGTGTGTGTGTGTGTGTGTGTGTGTGTGTGTGTGTGTGAGTGAGTGTGTGTTTTGGCTTAAGGCTTTGGGGTAACCTGTGGGATTGTCTTTTGGAGAAACGCACACACTATTTCACAATATGGCTTTGGGGAGGCTTATGACTAAAAACTAAATGTACCAGGGTCATGCAGTAATTAAAGAGACAAATTGGTCTGGGGAAAAAACTCTTAGTAGGGCAAGTTTGGTACTTTTATGGCTTGAAGTTGGCATCTCTGGGATGAGCCCTGATCAGCTGATGTATCAACATTGTTTTGTTTGTAACCTCAAAAATTCATTAAAAGATGGCGAGTCCACTTGAAACGCCCACATTAGTTGAACAACATTGTTGTTTGTTTTTTACTTGCTGAAGGCAAGAAACCAGTGAATATATACTGTTGAATGTCTAAAGTTTATTCTGAAGGTTGTATGAATTGTGCAAATTTTTACAAGTGGTTAGAGCAGTTCAAAAATGGTTATGACTCGGTGATTGATGAACACCGTTCTGGCCAACAAGTTACAGTTTCAACTCCCTCTCAGGAAAGTCGAATTGATGACATTATTTGTGTCAACCACCGTGTGACTGTGGAAATGGTAGTTGGTTAGGTTCAAGTTAGTACCGGTACTGTTCATAACATTATCTGTAACAAGCTGAAGTACCATAAAACATGTGCAAGATGGGTCACAAAAGAGTTGACATGGCTACACAAGGAAACTAGGTTGAGAGTGTGCACAGAGCTAAAGGAACGTTATGAAAGGGAAGTGAGCACTTCCTCAACAAAATTTTAACTTTTGATGAAACTTTGGTTCACTATTATGAGCCAGAATCAAAAAGACAAAGCATGGAATGGAAGCACACCAACTCACCTGTCAAGAAATAATTCAAAACCCAAGCTTCAGCAGGAAAAGTCATGTTGACGGTCTTGAGAGATATTGAAGGTCCAGTTTTTGTGATTATCTCAAAGAGCAGCGTACAATGAACAGCAATACTTCTTGGATTTGCTGTTAAACAAGGTGAAACAAGCCATGAGAGACATAGTGGATCTCAGAAGAGAGGTGTGATTCTCTAGCAATACAACGCACATCCTCATATTGCTCAACTAACCCATGAAACCATCGACAAAATGGGCTGGGAAGTACTGCCTCATCTTCCTTGCAGTCCTGATTTAGAACCTAGTGATTTCCATTTGTTTGGTGCACTGAAGGAGGTGTTATGTGGGAAGAGGTTCCAGGACAACGAGGACATGAAAAAGTTTGTGGGTAATTGGTTCCAACATCAAGATAGAGTTCCTTGCAGCCAGAATAAAAAAGTTTGTAGCCCACTGGAACAAATGCATAAATGTCGAAGGGGATTATGTTGAAAATAGAAAAAATACTGTTTTGTAAAAATAAACACTTTTTTCTGCAGACCAACTTGTCTCTTTAATTACTGAATGACCCTCATATATCTAAATGTGAAAAAAAAAAAACTAGTAGAATGTCTCCTGTGGTCACAGGCACATTTCTTTATCATAATACACCACATGTAAAACTTGTCATACTTTGTAAAGAAAGATAATGTCTGGAAACTGATAGGTGCAAAAACATTTAATGAAACACAAACATAATCTGGAAGTACAAGGAAAATATAGCAAAACATTTATTCATGAATAAGTTTTAAAGGATTCTGGAGGTCTTTGTTTGAGTTAATTAATACATATGTTGGAATAAGTACTTCAAGTGGTATACAAATCTATTTCTGTGAGGTTTGTATAGCTTAAATTTCATACTCATTTATATAATCATGTGATATGTTGGAAACCTTATTATGTTGCTAACAGTGGTAATATTGTACATTAAAGATCAGTCTTGGCTGGAACTCATAGGTAGAGGATGAAAGGTTTGCAAGAAAGAGAGCTCAGTTTAGGATATACTAGAGGTGTGGGATCATTAAACTTACGTCTGTTGTGTTATAACTAAGTAAATGCTGAATGAACACAGTGATACTGAGTTCAAGATGTCCAGATAGATATGTTTGTAGTAAAACAAACAGGTAGATGTATATCAGGCAGACATGGGTTACAAACTGTTGGTTTTATTTCAGTGAATCCATTGAGTTTTGTGAGTTAGATCAGTTATTGCTCATTTGGAAAATGTCGAAGGAAACAAGCAGATAACTAAATTAACTCATGGAAAATAGGAAGGGAGCATGGAGAAAAGCAAATAACTAAATTATTTCATGGGAAATATCAGGGGATGGATGGAACAGAGAGAGAGAGAGAGAGAGAGAGAGAGAGAGAGATTCAGATACAGTGGGGAATGAAGTGATTGGAGGAAAGCAAATTTTTCAGAGTAGGGGATTCTTGAGATTACATCTGTCACATATCATAACTAAGTAAAGGCTGAAGTAATACATTGGTTATGCTTTAAGTAATGCAGGTAGATAAACAGTTTATGCTCTTAGTTGACATTCATATGGTCTCAAGCTAACAGGGTACAAGCTGTTGTTGTGATGATCTGTTTGTAAATGAAGCCATTCTGTTGTTCATTTGGGGAATTAAAAAAACACTCAGCAGTGGCAAAGCAATCAAAAAAATGTACTGCACAATCCCATTACTTGGTTGTATTTCATATCAGATTGCCAGTGTCTTCAAACGAAAAGGTATAAACATATTCTTTACCACTGACAACAAGTTTGAGCAAAAGTAACCTCACACCAGTGACACACGGATTCCACTTCTCCATACAGGTGTGTACATAATTGAATGCTTGGACTGTGGCTGTTTTTGTACGTAGGCCAGACAGGTAGATCATTTGAGATTAGATTCAAAGAACACATCACAGCACTAAAAAACAGAGTACTACAGAAATAGCTGCATGGATCAAAACACCAAGCCAATAAAACAAGTATCATCATTGTACATATCCAACCTAAAGACAAAAAAGTAGACATCCTTGAAAAAATTACAATATACCAACGCCAAAGAAAACAACATTCTTCTTCATATTTATCATAAAATAATTAGTTATGTTACCATGATGTTCCCCAAATGTACAGGAGAATGGCCTCATTTACAAATATATAACAGCAGCAGCTTGTACCCAATGTCAGCTTGAGAGTATATGTATGTCAACTAATAGCATAAACTGTACATCTGTCTGCATTATTTAAAGCAGAACCAGTTTTATTACTTCAGACTTTATTTAGTTATGACCTATAACAGATATATCAAAAACCCCTGCTCTGAAAAAATTGCTCTCCTCCAATCACTTCCTTCCCCCCCCCCCCCTCTCTCTCTCTCTCTCTCTCTCTCTCTCTCTCTCTCTCTCTCTCTCTCTCTGTGTGTGTGTGTGTGTGTGTGTGTGTGTGTGTGTGTGTGTGTGTGTGTGTGTGTCTCCATCCTTCCCTTCATATTTCCCATGGATTATTTATTTATTTACTCTCCTCCATCCCCCTTTCCTATTTTCCATGAAGTTAATGAGTTAATTTAGTTATCTGCATGTTTCCTTTCATATTTTCCAATTGAACAATAACTTACCTGATACACAAAACTCAATGGATCCACTGACATAAAACCAACAGTTTGTACCCCATGTCCTCCTGACATACATTACCTGTTTACATTACTACAAACATATCTATCTGGACATCTTTAATTCAGAATCACTGTGTTAATTCAGCGTTTACTTAGTTATAAGCCCCCTCCCCGCCGCCCCCCCTCCCCGCCGCCCCCCCTCCCCGCCGCCCCCCCTCCCACCCTCCTCCCCGCCCCACCCCCTCCCACCCTCCCCCCTGTGCGCTCCTGAAGGCTGGCCCACGCATCTGCCACATAACGGGTGACTGGATAATGTGTAATTCCCAGCCCTGCATCAACAGGTAGGGTTTGCGCGTACCCCCTGGTAAAGGCCAGGCCCAGGGATGGGTGATTGTGTGAGCTGTTACCTTCCCAAATTGCCAATTTGTCCCTCTGTAAGGAGTTTGGGAAGTGTGACCCGAGGTATGAACAGTCACCTAAGTTGGAAGGAGCACACCGTTGAAGGTGCTGGCAATCATGGGGGAATTTCTTGCAGTGAGCCAGTCACCATCTCAGTCTATGTCTACTAAACTTAAACTGAATGAGGCTAAAGATTCCAAGACTCTCCCTGCTGCACCTCAGTTCCTCCTGGTATCACATACTGAAGGAGGTCAGTGCTTTGCTACAGTTAATCCGTTTATTATTCAGAAAGGTGTCGGCCCTGTGAAATCCTGCTCTCATTTACGTAGTGGCACTTTGCTTTTGGAGACTAATTGTGATTCTCAAGCACAGCTGCTTGCAGCTTCCTTCCTCTACGGCTATCCTGTTCATGTAGAGTCCCATCGAATGCTGGATTCTTTGTGTGATGTTATTTACAGTAGGCGGCTTGATGGTCTGACTGAGGGAGAAATCCAAACTTACTTCTCTGATCAGTGCGTGGATCGTGAAAAATGTTGATGCATCCTTAGTGCATGCGCACACGCGCACACACACACACACACACACACACACACACACACACACACACACACACACACACACTTTTTCTCCCGGTTGATTGAGTAGTGCTTGCATCGAAGATCAAAGAAGGCTCTGAAGTCATCACAGTCCAACCTTACATTCTGAAACTGATGCACTGCTGTCAGTGTCAACATTATAGCCACATTCAAATGTCCTGTCGTACCTGTCCAAATGTGTTGCTTGTGGTAGGGATGCCCACAAGGGCAATTGCCTGCCTCTTTCTCCTCACTGTATCAGTTGCAATGGTGGTGAAGCAACTTCATCCTGAGAATGTCCCACGTATCTCGATGTGTGGGCCTTCCGGGATATCCGGGTGAAGGAAAAAGTGCCTTACCCTGTTGCTCACAAGCTGTTGGCCAGTTGAAAGCCCTGCAATTTACCGTGTGGCACAATACCGTTCTTGCTGCACTACGCTCCACAAAGGACGTGGCCATGCAAACTTGCGACCTCATATTCAGCGCTGTGGTTGTAAAATCGCCCAGTATCACAGAAGCATCTGCATCTGCTTCTCCTCCAGCCCCAAAATTTTTGCATCCTGCTACACAGCCAGCAGGACAGAAGGATTACTCCCGTGAGGACTTTCTATGTTCCTCCACCAAACATACATCTGAGTCTTCATTTGCCAAATAAAAAAGCTCCAAGAAATCAAACAAAGGCAAATGGTATTCTCCTTCAATGACTTGCCGCACGATACCCTCACCTGGCTGACTTCCATTTCCCCAGTGCAAACCACCAACCATTTTTCTGCCCTGGATTCCACAGGCCAACCCAGTGACAATTCCAATACCTCTGTAGATCTTATAGAGCAGGATCCTCCAGCCTCTGCACCCTGTAGCAGTGAGTCTTTGAAGGCTGACACGCAGCAATTGCCGAGGTGACAACCCTTTATTTTTTCCTCTCCTCCCTTTCCCGTCATGACTCTCCTCAAATGGAACATTTGTGGCATTAGATCCAACAAGGAGGAATTATGGCTGCTCTCAGAATCGCAACTCCAGGAAACAAAATTGTGTCCCTGTGACTGCTTTGACACCTCGCAATTCTTTTCGGTCCACTTCGACCTTCTCCCCTGAGGACAGCATTCCATCTCGTGGGGGAGTCAATGTGCTCATCCGGGATGGCGTTCATAGTCAAACCGTCTCTCTGAACACCTGGCTGGAAGCTGTTGCAGTCTGGATTTTCCGTCCTCGCGTTCCCTTTTCTCTTTGTACCGTCTACCGTCTACATCCCTCCATCATTCAGTGTAACTAGACAGCCTTCCTCCAGCATATTGGGCAACTTCCTCAACCCTTTTTGCTGCTTGGTGACTTTAATGCACGCCATCCCCTTTGAGGCTCTTTGAGAACCTGGCCGAGACGCGCCCTCTTTGCTGACTTTCTCAATCAGTTCAGTCTCATCAATGCTTGTACACCCACATTCCTTTCAGACTCTACATCCAGCTATTTCCCGTGTGGTCCATTTTCTCTGACACATACTCAAGTGACCATTTCCCGTGTGCTATCCGTTCGCTGACTCTTACTCCACCTATGTGTAAACCCAATTGGCAGTTTTCTGAGGCCAACAGGAGGCTTCACTCCTCCATTGACCTTTGATATCAACATTTCCCCAGTTACAATGGCCAGGTGGAATACCTTACAGACATTACCTTACTGCCGCAGAATGTTCCATTCCTCGCACGTCACCTTTATTGTGCCATGTCCCGGTTCCTTGGTGCACTGAGGTATGCTGCAACGCAGTCACGTGCGGAGACATGCACTCCATGTTGTTAACTGTCATCCTAAAATGGCAAACAGTATTTGTTACAAACAGTTGCATGTGCAGTGTTGTAGCATTCGTCGGGAAAGGAAAAAAAGTTGGTGGCTTTCATTTATTAGTTTTTTTAACAGTTCCATTCCCTCTTCCGTCGAGTGGGCCAACGTCAAATGGCTCTTTGGGACGAAGGTCCTTTCCCCAGTTCCTGTCTTGACTGTAGCGGATGATGTCATTGTGGACCACATTGCTCTCTCCAACACCTTGGGCCGCTATTTCTGCGGAGAGTTCAAGCTCCACCCACTATCACCTCACCTTCCTCCATTGGAAATGAATGGAGAAGGCTTGGGTGATTCCCTTCTCCTCTCAGAATCGTGAATGCTACAGTGCCGCCTTTACCGTGGAAGCTAGATCAAGCTCTCACATTATCTCGATCTTCTGCCCCAGGGCCAGATGATGTTCAGATACAGATGTTGCACCATGTGTCTCTTGCAGGCAACCACTTTCTCCCTCATAAGTACAATTGCATATCGGCAGGTGGCACATTTCCCAGGTGCTGGTGTGAAGCCATTATCGCACCCATACCTAAGCCCAGTGAGGACAAACACCTTCCTTCTAGCTACTGCCCCATTTCTCTCACCAGCCGTATTTGCAAGGAGGTGGAATGTATAATTCATGCCCAGCAGATATGGTGGCTCAAGTCTTGCTATTTACTATCCACTGCACAATGTGGATTTTGAGCATGTCATTTTGCAGTTGACCATCTCGTCACTTTGTCAACCCATGTCATGAATGGTTTTCTGCAGAAATACCAGACTGTGGGCGTGTTTTTTGTTTGGAGAAAGCCTACATCATCTGCTGGAGCATTGGTATCCTCTGTGCTCTCAACACGTGGGGCTTCCGAGGCCACCAGCCCTGTTTTCTTCAGGCATTTTAAAAGACAGAGTTTTCAAGGCACATGTGGGTTCTGTCTCATTGGACATCTTTATCCAAGAAACAAGGTTCCTTAGGGCACTGTCCTGAGTGTCATCCTGTTTGCTGCCGCCATTAACCCTATTATGGCCTGTCTTCTGCTGGGCATCACCGGCTACCTTTTGATTGAAAATTTTGCCATTTATTGCAGTTCTCCATGGACTTGGCTCCTTGAGCAGTGTCCTCAGTGATGTCTTGACCATCTTTACTCATTCAGCATCAACAATGGGTTTCGCTTTTCCACTGATAAAACAGTTTATAGAAATTTTGGGCAGTGCAGTGGATTTCTTCCATCATCTTATACCTTGGGTTTGTTGCTCTTTCATTCACTGATACTATGAAATTCCTGGGGCTTGTGCTTGATAGGAAACTTTCCTGGTCCTTCCACGTGTCTGGCCTGGCCACCCACTGTACCTGGTCCGTCAATGTTCTACGCGTCCACAGCGGTACTTCCTGGGGAGCAGATTGGTCGAAACTAGGCTATGGGTGTTTCATTTATGGATCTGCATGTCCGTCCATGTTATGCTATCTAAATACAGTCCACCATTGTGGAATCCATTTGGCCACTAGTGCCTTTTACACTAGCCCAGTTGAGAGTCTCTGCCAAACTACTGCTGTCATAGTGACATGATGTTCTCCTGAGCGGATAACCATGTCATTTGTCTGCCATTCATGGCCACCCTTTATATGCCTCCTTCAATGACTCCTTTGACTGCCAATGGTACATCCCTCTTCTCTAATACCTCCTAGAGATCGCTTTCGGCTATTGCACGAGCAACTTACCTTCATGCTACCTGTCACTTTACCGATGTGTGCGAACCCTTCTGCACCTTGGCTTTGTGCGATAGCCCATGTGCACTGTGGACTTTGTTCACTTCCTAAAGACACTACTCCAGATTCAATCTATAGCTGTAAATTTCTTGACCTTTGCACGAAACTTAGCAATAGTACTTTTGTGTACACTGATGGCTCTCTACTGACTGTGGTGTCACGTTGGCATTACAACTGATCTCCCCTTCATGGAAATGAGCTCCAAGGAATTAAACCTCTTCCAGTGGCTTGCCAACCTCCTTTTGGCCCACTCGCAGTGAGGAGATTATTTTAGCTAGGTTGCGTATTGGACACTGTTGTTTTGCCATTGCCATTTGTTAAGTGGTGGTTCCCCACCACTTTGTACTCATTGTTATCAACCTTTGATGGTGCATGATTTCCTGACTGAATGCCCTTATTTTAACCACTTACATTCTAAGTATGTTTTTCCATTTGAATTATTGGCCATTTTAGTGAACATCACACGGGCTGTGAACTGTGTTTTACTTTTCATCTGTTGTAGCAATATGGCAAAGGACATTTACTCTTTAGTTTGGGACCTCCATTGTGTCTATGGTGTATTTTGTGGACCTTCCTCCAGGAAGAATCCTTATTCTTAGCTGTCTTTCCTTCCATCGATTGGGCTTAATGTGTAGTCAGTTTAACTCCTTTTTCATATTAGTGTTCTAAGGTTCTGACATGGGCCCGTATGACCTTAGTTGTTTTTGCGCCCTTAAAAAACCACATTTCAGCAGTACTCAAGAATGGTTGCACAAGTGTTCTGTACTTGGTCTCCTTTTTATTTGAGCTACACCTTCCAAGAATTCTCCCAATTTAACCAAAGTCATCCATTTGTCTTTCATACAACTGATTTTACATATCCATTCAATTTCATTTTGTTTTACAGCGTTACCCCTAGATATTTAATCGACTTGGCACTAACAAGCAGCACACTACAAATAATGTATTTGAAAATTACAGAATTGTTTTTCCTATTCAGATTCAGTTATTTACATTTTTGCATGTTTAGAGCAAGCTGCTACTCGTCACACTAAATCAGAATTCTGCTCAAGTAATCCCGCTGCTCACCCAATCCTCATGAAAGAGTTAAAGGAAGACTGATCATAAATAGGAATAACCGAAGTTAAAAATGCGTTGAGGAAAGTAGATGTTGCACTGAAGAAAAAGTCAGCAGGCATTTTAATTTTCAGTATGCTTGCATTGCTTTAATATTTAAAGGATGGGTTGTATACCATAATGCAAGACCTTCTATATCAGAGCGTATGAGATGATGTTCCCTATACAAGAGATACAGGCACACCAAAGTTCAATGGGGATAAGCAATACACAAGATGGAATCACTGTATGCATCTTCACCAAAGTATGTTAACTGTCAGGGTGCTCTTGTGTGTAACAATGAATGCAATGTGTGTGCCATACTACAAATACCTGTATGGTTGATGAGGTGAGCTGCAGGAAGAGCTACGAGCTGCTTATTAGGAGAAGGTGGTAGTCGCATATGAGGAGCCTTCGTAGAGGTGAGTGTGTGCACTGTCCCTGCTACTTTCCATCTTAAAAATATTAGACGGTCAAATGAAACTTATCTGCAACGTAGGATTATAGTGACTGGATTCCACTCATGTCAGTGTCACTGCTGCTACTGCTGACTGCGGAGTCTGTGCTGTGTGCAACGCTTCTTGCATCGTTGTTGCTCTCTTTGTCACTGTCTTCACTACTCTTTTTGTGTCAGCGACGAATTGTTCTGTCATTGTGTCAAGAGTTTGTTTAAGGAGAAGTGACTTCATATTGCAGTCACAAAATGCAAAGAGAAGTCCGCTTGTATTTACATATTGACTGAAATGTTTCTTCCACAATTTTGATTGCATCATGTAGAGTGAAAGCAACATTTTTCTTTCATAAATGCTCTTTTACTGTAGCCCATATAGGTTTAGTTGTGTTTAAATCCTGCTGGGAAGCAGGTAATCTAAGCACTGAATGTCAGTGTTCAGCAAGCAGAGCGTCAGTTTTAAATGTCTGAAACCTTTCTTTACACTACATGAGGAGGCATTTGAGTCACAGACGGGCACAATGAAAAAGAATGCTAGAAATATTTAGCTGTTCTTTAAAGTTCTAATTATGAAGCACTTGCCAACTACTTGTTGCATTAAGTAAGCATTGGTCTGACTTCTGGTCAGTGTTGATTCTTCACTGATATAAATGTTGCACACATGTAATTCATACCACTTAATCACAGTAGTTAAATATTACTTTAAAATAATCAATCAGTTCACTTTAGAAAGGAAATGATTAGTCCAGTCTTCAGTTTTATAATAAATTCAGAATAGTCACAAAGTCTTCAGTTCTTTTTATGTTGTATAGTTGCTTGATCACTTCTTCGCATAGTGACATAGTTGGCATTGGTTAATGTCTTACAGATTTGCTCTTCTTTAGCATGGTTACCAAGTGGAAGGTGGCATCAATCCTTGAATAGTTTATTGATAACTGTTGTTATCTTTCTCAGTTTTCAGAAAATGTATAATACTTCTCCAGTTCCAACCTCTCCTTTCTTTATTACATCCTTTGGATTAATGTTGATTTGCTTCTCAACTCGGACACCACATCAAAGGGTGGTACCAGTTCTGGCATATTATTTTTTTAAAATCATAATGAATTACTTCTGTTGTTATTTTCTTCGAAATAATTCCCATTTGTTTCAAATAACAACCATCTTTTAATATGATGCGTGCAGGTTTGGCAGGCTGATGGGTCAGTCATGTTTTGGCATTTCAAGAGGCATTATATCGAAGAACTTTACTGCATACAGGAAAGTGGGACATCATCATCTGCTAAGTCATAACGTGGATGAAAGTGTGTGTTGAGTGATCATGACAGATGGTCATTGAAGAGGATTGTGACAAAAATGAGTGAACAGGTGCAAAGTCAGTGCAGATCTGAATGTCACACTCATGTACCCTCTCAGTACTGAAACAACTTGAAGAGAGCTCCATAAGGAGGGAATTTCAGGGCAAGCTGAAATTCCATAACCACTGATCAGTGATGTGATGCAAATGCTCATAACAGGTAGACTTGGTGCTGAAGCCATAAAACCTGGACTATGGGGCAACGGAAGTAATTTGTTTGTCGAATGTGTCCTGTTTCACACTGTTTCTAAATTCTATCTGCATTCACATTCCAAAAGTGAAACATCGTAGAGGTTCAGTGTTGATATGGGCAGCCATGCCACTGTATTTCGTGAGCTACATGGTTACTCAGCAAGGTCATATTACTGCCAAGGATTATGTGACCATTTGGCTGATCAGATCCATCCTGTGGCACAGTGACCAAGTAGGTTAGTACAATTGTTAGCACACTGGACTCCCGTTTGGGAGGACGACAGTTCAAACCTACATCTGGCCAGCCTGATTGAGGTTTTCTGTGATTTCCCTAAATCGCTTAAGGCAAATGCTGGGGTGGTTCCTTCGAAAGAGCATAGCCAATTTCCTTCTCCGTGCTTCCCTAATTTGAGCTTGTGCTTTGTCTCTGATGACCTCATTGTTGATGGGATGTTTAACACTAATATCCACCGTCTCCTATCATGATGGTATGTTCCAAGACAACAGGGCGCCTGTTAACGTATGTCACATCATCCAGGAGTGGTTTTATGAATGTGAGGATGAATTGTTGCATCTCCCCTGGCCACCACAAGTCACTGGATCTCAATATTAATGAGCCTTTGTGGTCTACTTTGGAGTGAATGGTGCGTGATCACTATCCACCTCCACCACTATTACCTGAGCTTGCCATTATTCTGCAGGAAGAATGGTATAGCATTGTCTTAAAGATCATACAGTACTTGTGTTTATCACTTCAGAGATGACTGGAAATTGTTTGAATGCCAATGGGTTTTCTACACTCTATTAGGCATGGTTTTAGTGTTACGTTTTTGGTGTTTCCAAATTTTTGTCCAACCCCTGTATTCATGCTATAGTTGTATCTCGAGTTGTCAGTTTGACATTTCATATTCAAATTATTGCAGTGTTTTCTTATGAAGAGATGCTAATATGAACATTCATTGTATTTAGTATTGTGTTTCCAAATTTTTGTATTGTATTTGAGAGTACACATTGATTGTTGCTCTTGTGGTCTTCATTCCAAAGACTGGTTAGATGCAGCTCTCCCTGCTACTGTATCCTGGGCAAGCCTCTTCATCTCTGAGTAACTACTGCAACATACATCCTTCTGAATGTGTTTAGTTTATTCATCTCTACGTTTCCCTCTACAATTTTTACCTATCCTCAATTCCCTCCAATACTAATTTGGTGATCCCTTGATGCCTCAGAATGTGTGCTACCAACCGATCCCATCTTCTTGTCAAGTTGTGCCACAAACTCCTCTTCTCTCCAGTTCTGTTCAGTACCTCCCCATTAGTTACATGATCTACCCATGTGATCTTTAGCATTCTTCTAAGCAACACATTCCAGAAGCTTCTATTCTCTTCTTGTCTAAACTGTTTATTGCGACGTTTCACTTCCAAACATGGCTACACTCCATACAAATACTTTGAGAAAAGACTTCCTGACACTTAAATCTACACTCGACATTAGCAAATTTCTCATCTTCAGAAAAGCTTTCCTTGCCATAGCCAGTCTACATTTTATACCCTTTCTACTTCGACCATCATCAGTTATTTTGCTTCCCAAATAGCAAAACTCGTGCATTACTTCAAGTGTCTTATTTCCTAATCTAATTCCCTCAGCATCACCTGATTTAATTCAATTACATTCCATTTTCTCATTTTGCTTTTGCTGATGCTCATCTTGTATCCCCATTTCAGGAAGCTGTCCCTTCCATTCAACTGCTGTTCCAGGTCCTTTGCTGTCTCTGAGAGAATTACCATGTCGTAGGCAAACCTCAAAGTTTTTATTTCATCTCCATGGATTCAATTCCTACTCCAAATTTTTCTTTTGTTTTCCTCTACTGCTTGCTCATTATACAGATTAAATAACATTGGGGATAGGGTACAGCCTGGTTTCACTCCTTCCTCAACCACTGCTTCCCTTTTGTGCCCCTCGGCTCTAAAATGTAACTGCCATCTGGTTTCTGTACAAACTGTAAGTAGCCTTTCACTCCTTGTATTTTATCCCTGCCACCTTCGGAATCTGAAATATAATATTCCAGTCACCATTGTCAAAAACTTTCTCTGGGTCTACCAATGCTATAAACATAGGTTTGCTATCGCCTAAGATAAGTTGTAGGGTCAGTATTGCCTCACATATTCCTACATTTCTAAGGAATCCAAACTGATCTTCCCTGAGGTCAGCTTCTACCAGTTTTTCCACTCGCCTGTGAAGAATTCATGTTAGTATTTTGTAACAGTGACTACTTAAACTGATACTTCGGTAATTTTCACACCCGTCAACACCTGCTTTCTTTGGAACTGGAATTAGTATGTTCTTCTTGAAACTTGAGGGTATTTGGCCTGTCTCGTACATCTTGCTCACCAGATGGAAGAGTTTTGTCATGGCTGGCTCTCCCAAGGCTATCAATAGTTTTAACAGAATGTTGTCTACTCCCAGGGCCTTGTTTAAACTTAGGCAGTATCGTATCTCCCATTTCATCTTCATTTACGTCCTCTTCCATTTCCATAATATTGCACTCAAGTACATCACCCTTGTATAGACCCTCTAGTACTCCTCCCACCTTTCTGCTTTCCCTTCTTTGCTTAGGATTTGGTTTTCCATCTGAGCTCTTGATATTCATACAGGTGGTTCTCTTTTCCCCAAAGGTCTCTTTAATTTTCCTGTAGGGGACATCTATTTAACTCTAGTGATACATGCTTCTACGTCTTTACATTTGTCTTCTAGCCATTGCTGCTTAGCCATTTTGCTCCTCATGTCGATCTCATTTTTGAGACGTTTGTGTTCCTTTTCACCTGCTTCATTTACTGCATTTTTATATTTTCTCCTTTAATCAGTTAAATTAGGTGTATTTTCTGTTACCCAAGGATTTCTACTTGCCCTCATCTTTTTACAAGCTACCCATTCTCCTTTTACTATGTTTCTTTCCCCTGTTCTTGTCAATCGTTCCCTAATGTTCTCTCTGAAACACTCTACAGCTTGTGGTTCTTTCAATTTATTCGGGTCTCATCTCCTTAAATTCCTACCTTTTTGCAGTTTCTTCAGTTTTAATCTGCTGTTCATAACCAATAAATTGTAGCGAGAGTCCACTTTTGCCCCTGGAAATGTCTTACAATTTAAAATCTTGTTCCTAAATCTCTGTCTTACCATTATATAATCTATCTGAAACTTCTGGTGTCTCCAGGCCTCTTCCATGTATACAACCTACTTTCATTATTCTTAAACCAATTTTTAGCTGTCATTAATTTATGCTCTGTGTAAAATTCTACCAGGGGCTACCTCTTCCATTCCTTACCCCCAGTCCATATTCACATACTACTTTCCCTTCTCTTCCTTTTCCTACTATTGAATTCCAGTTCGCCATGACTATTAAATTTTTGTCTCCCTTAACTATCTGAATAATTAAATTTATCACATATTTCTTAAGTCTCTTCTTCATTTGCGGAGCTATTTGGCATATAAACTTTTGCTAGTGTGGTAGGTGTGAGCTTCATGTCTGTCGGGGCTGCAGTAATTCATTCATAGTAACTTATATATTTTCCTATTTTTTTTATTCATTATTAAACCTACTCCTGGGTCTCATATTTGATTTTGTATTTATAACCCTGTGTTCAACTGACCAGAAATCTTGTTCGTCCTGTGACCAAATTTCACTAATTCCCACTATATCTAACATTAACCTACCCCTCAAATTGAGAGGAATCCTGGTGCTGGACATACCTTGCCCATTATAGTTTCTGCAAAACTTTGTTCCACCTGAATTACAGTTGCAGCATATATTATGGACTTGCACTATCTTCGTGGCTGATTGGTTTTAAATTTCTAGCCTGGTTGTTGAATAGGTCAAGGACAGTTTGAAATCTGATGGGTACTGTAAGCCTCATACCTGATACTGTATTTTCAAGCTCTAATTTTATGAGATTTTAAAAGAGAAATATGATTTTAAAGTTAAGTTAGGTGCACATTCAGGCCTGAGCCAGGGTAAGCATTCATTGTGAAATTGTTTTCTTGGTAGATGTCTTCAGAATACATCTCCAAAATTAATGTACCCTCTATGACCTAGAATACCATGCAGTTCTGAAGATAGTGAAATAGATGTGACAAAAACAAAGCAAGAAAATTCTCATCTGCCCCTATGCCTTTGATACAATACAATACAGTCCATCCAGTTGATAAAACTGCACAGAATGTCCAGGACAATCATTATTAATTACAAAAATGAGGAAAGATGGTGGCCATTTGTTAGACATCTAGCTGTGTGGTAGTATAAGGGAAGAAAATCGCCTGTGTATTGGTGAAGGAGGCTTACAGGGAGCCGACTGTGACACAGTGTGTTGTCTCCCTGCCTGCAGTTACCACGCAATTGAGCTAGAGTGTCTTTGAGTCACTAGGATCTCATTTGACTGGCTATGAGTAACAAGCTTCCAAATATGAAGCCAGCACGATGACCATCGTCTCCTTCCAGGCAACCTCAAGGAAGAAACATGATTGTTGTAGCAAATTTGTGCATTAGCCATACATCATTGTCTCAAAGCTTCTAGATCCAGTAGGAGTAAAACCTGTTTTAACAGATTGTATTTTATGTGCTAAATAAAAGTGACTGTTTGAATAGAGATTATTAGATAACAGTAGGATCTATGTAGTACATATTTCAGAATTATTTCCTTAAATATGAGGTAGGAGATTTTAATTTGCCACCTACTCCTGTCTGTGAAATTTCTGTATTCCAGAATACCTTACAAACACTGTTAAGTTCAAATTAGACTCTTTGGTGCATGCACCCAGTGGGAAGGGACAGGGAGGGGGGGGGGGGGTGTTAGTGTAGCTTGTTTTGATGCATTAATAGACACAAGTCCAAAAGTTTTCATTTATCAGAGAGGCCGGCTGTTTTTATTAGTAGTCAGTCAGTCAGGCACATATTGCTGACAAACAGTTTCATATACTTTCATTATTTTATTGGGTCATAAATAATTTTACCTCAAGACTATTACTGTCATTACAAATATTGGAAGCAAAGGCTTCAGGTGTTTTAGACTCACCGTTGACATTCTAAGAGTTGAGTACACTAAACTCAATCAAGAACAATAATAACTTATTGTATGATGTTACCTGAAGGTGTGTGATTCTGTAGTGATTTCTTTCAAAATAAAAGGTTCATTCATTAAGATGTGTTGATATTAACAGTTCTAAAAGGAACAGGTCTCATAAAGGCATGCTCTGTTCACAACTGTGTCTAAGATAAGTTACATGAAATTCATTATATCTGCTGTTGGCCAGTTATATTGTCGTTTTACTTACCCAAAGATGCCCAAATGCCTTGCTCAGTGATAAGTCATTAAGAGGTCTTTCGCTTCTGGTTTGTTTAATATAGATAGACTGGTGATATTTTCTAGTCTTGTTGAAATTCCATCATGCAAGAAATGACAGTTTTTGTTGGTGAATATCAGTGGCAGAACTCCAAATGAAGAAAACCCCATAAATATCAATTTAGAGGATTTTCAGTATTTTGCATGGGTATGGATCTACAGGGTGATTAAAGTTTGTTTCAAAATGCTGTAAAAAATAAATCAATGAAAGAACTGCTGCTTGGATCGATGTCAGATTTGAACGGAGTATTGTCGAAGAAGAGAAAAATGCTGTGGAAAAAAAAAAGGTTATGAAAAGTTTCCCAATAGGTGGCACTGTAAGCATCATAACGTAAAGGGTTTTGGCTACAAATGACAGATCAATTGCAGTATGATGGCTATGGTGTGAGTTGCACATTAAACTAATCATATTGTGCAATGTCTACATCTACATCTACATCTATACTCCGCAAGCCACCCAACGGTGTTTGGCGGAGGGCACTTTACGTGCCACTGTCATTACCTCCCTTTCCTGTTCCAGTCGCGTATGGTTCGCGGGAAGAACGACTGTCTGAAAGCCTCCGTGCGCTCTCTGATCTCTCTAATTTTACATTCATGATCTCCTCAGGAGGTATAAGTAGGGGGAAGCAATATATTCGATACCTCATCCAGAAACGCACCCTCTCAAAACCTGGTGAGAAAGCTACACCGCGATGCAGAGCGCCTCTCTTGCAGAGTCTGCCACTTGAGTTTGTTAAACATCTCCGTAACGGTATCACGGTTACCAAATAACCCTGTGATGAAACGCGTCGCTTTTCTTTGGATCTTCTCTATCTCCTCCGTCAACCCGATCTGGTACGGATTCCACACTGATGAGCAAACATGTTTTACTGGCGGGTCATCATGAGGCAAATTCTGAACATAGGTAATTTTGTATGGATAGCAATGCAGGATGGTTCATAAAATTTTATGCTCCTTTTCCACAGGTATGTGTAAAGATCGGACAATGCCCTGTGCAATGCATGTTTGCAGACCACCACTAGAGCCCTCCTGCAGTGCTGTGGCAAGATCTTCTACTGATGTTGGACCAACTGTTTCCCTCTCTCCCCTCTCTCCGCCACACTGCACCTGCCTTTTCGAATTTCATAATCATTTTCTCCAGACCCTTGCCAGACATTGGACCAATTTTTTTTTTCCCCCCATTCCTTTGAGTGTCCGGAAGTTCTAGCGAGCTATTGGTGCGCAGTCACCATTCTTCTAAAAGTGCTCTATGAGCAGCGTGCAATACTGCATTGAGACAGTTATGCTGCGCATCTCAGATAGAAACTGAGGAATTTTGTTTATATACCGTTTCCCGCTTCTTTGGTAATATTCCAATGAAATTAAATGTCATTCTGCACCCGTTTCTTTTTCTTTTTTTCCCCCTTCTTCCAGCATTTTGAAACTGGGACTTGAACCTCTGAACTTAATGTGGTCATTGACTAAAATACCCTGAAAGTAATTTTTTAGTTTCTGTGTAGCTATGAAGATCAACTATGTATTTCACAATGATTTCCTGTGAACATAAATCTTGGAGGAGTCGTCTGGAACACAGTAGATTGTCTGATCTTGCTAAATTACTGTTCATGGGGTTCTTTAAAGACAAATATGTGCTGGCAAAAAGTGTAAACAAGGAAGAAATGCCTGCCATCTGTTTAAAATGTTTGTGCTAACCATCATGAAGAATTTAGACACCTGAGCTGTAAATTACTTTGAACTGGACAATAATACTTTTTAATGTAGCTTGTAAAGGGGAATTGACCCTTGGTTCTTACCGTGATATGGGGTGGCAATGTACGATCTGATTGGGAACCACCCCTTTTCTATTATTCGATTTTCCTCAACTTATTATTGCCACACCCTTGCTAATATCTTCTGATCAAATTCAGTTTCTCAAAGTGCTGCAACTACTATTGGAAGTTAAGAGTATAAATCCAACATCCATTTCTGGAATTAAATACGATTCTTGTATATTGTACTCTTGCTTACAATGGCCATGCATTACAAGGTTTCTTCATTATTCCCTACACCCAAGACAGGATCCAACAATAGGGAATAAACTGCCCAGCCTGGCTTGTAGATAAACTGTGTCCATCCATTTCATAATACATACGCATAAATAAGACATACATGCAAACAGTGGGTTACATTAATTCATTATGAAAATAAACTTGCTACAGTGGTGGTCATCATTCATTGGTTCAGAAAATGTTTGTGCAACACATCACTTCACCAAAACGATGTGTTGCAGTTCACCACAAAATTCAAAAAATGGTGATGTGTTCATTTCCTACCACCTGCACCTCCCCATTCCCAACAACTTAAAATTAAATACTGTCCAAAAGTTACATATGATCAAGAAAAGAACATATTTCTTGAATAGGATATCTGGAGAGTTATTGATGAAGATATGGTTTAATAAAAAGCCATTTGACACGACAGTGTTAAAAATTATGTGCCTGGAACAGTTCTATGGCTGGAAAAAAAACAAAAAAAACAAAAGTGTGTATAGTGGCTGACAGGCTGTAATTCATCTCACCATTGTATTCCTGACATCTTTAAGATTCATAGTTTGCTTAAAAAAGTTTTGTACCACCCTCTTGACTTGTTAAAGATTCCTTCTTTTGTTCATCCCTGTCCCTCTCCTGCACCCCCCTCTGTTGATGTTATCCCACAGCCCCCACCAGAAACCTCTTTCCTAATACTATTTTAACTACAGCAGATCATTCTGTACAGCCACCGGTGTAATGGAAGTGAATGTTAATGTAATCCCACATTCTTAGGGTAGACCAATAGAAGAAACTGCATCTCCATTTGCAAATGGGCAGCATGATATGTGCATAATGTTCAATTTGTCAGCATGTTACTGTTTGCACTTCTGTCACTTCATAGCATGAGTGGTTGCCCACCAAATTGTGAACATCATTTGAACATTTTACTCCCACTGAGAAAAATCATTGAAGATATACCTTTGAGGAGTCACTCATGCTCAACAGCACCAGCTTCAGAGCACTACCTAGTAATTGTGGTTCAGAGGTACTCGTATGAGAATGAAACAGAACTGTCTTCCTGGAGGCAGCTGGAAAGGTTGTGTCAACACAGACAAAATAAAGCTGTCTTCACACAGTCAGTTTGGCTTCTAGGTTTCCATTGCAAACATCAGTACAAACATCCCTTCTTCATCAATGAGTACAGGATTTGTCTAACGCCTGATTATCATCTTAGAAGAGTGTGGACATGGCCAGGTACTAGTGCTTGTCTGAGGCAAGCAGATTTAACGGGGTCAGGCAAGTTTTGGGGTAATATCGTGAACTGATGTTGGAAGCATCTCATCAGTACTGAGCACTATCTGTGGGCTATGCCGTATTCGGACAGTGTATTGTGCTCGCTTATAGTCAATATTTCATCAACAGTTTCATCAGTTGAGGTAGTGAACACTTTCCACCAACCAGACAGTATCAGCCATATGGAGTGACCTGTGTTCTGTGCTAACATGAAACCAATTGAGCATGCTTGTGACCAGCTGAAACTTACAATGAATTGTTGTAGGAACCCTTGTCACATACTGGGTGACCTCACGAGGAGTGCTGTCAAAGACTGGGACAGACTTGAGCAGGAATGTCTCAACCCCCTTGTGACAAGCTTGCCCAGGAAACAAATAAACCAGGTGGACCAACACTGTACTGAATGTTACCCAACAGCAGGCTTAGGTTCTGCAGAAGTGCAAAGATGGGCTTTTTTTTTTTTTTTTTTTTTTTTTTTTTTTTTTTTTTTTTTTTTTTTACAGACTGCATCTATTTGTCATTATTTAGTTTTTATTTCAAAGTTACAGTTTTTTTCAAAAATCCTTGTTTTTTAATTCCCTGCTCCTCTTGAATAAAAATCCATAAGAGTTTGCAAATATGCAGTTGGTGCAAGACTTTTTCAGTAGTTTAATTGGAAACTCACTGTCCAATCCATTTATTGGATATTTCCACCTGCAAGAAACTCATGCAAGAGAAAAGCTTGAAGCAGTCCTCCATGAAGAGTAAGTTTCCAACCAGTTGCACCTGAGAAAGTCATACTTCTGAGCACCTCTGGATCCCACATTGTTTCTCTAACCACCTATGAAGATGTGACCTTCCATACAGCCCTCCAGTACAATGGCTCCCTCCAAAAGTACTCCAGAAATGCCAAACTGGTTCCTTTCCTGAAATTCCTGAGTGTAGATTGATCAAAAATAGAAGCTCCTAAGGTATATGTTCTACAGACAGTTGTCTTGTAGACATCACTAGATGGTGTCATGCAGTTGAGACTAAATGTTGGTCATGGTTGACGCAAACATTCTTTGTATCTTGAAATTGTCATGGGAGCCTTAGAATAAAACTTTGCTGCAGAAGAATTCTGCTTTGCAGTAGAGGGTACAGGTAGCTTCTTGGTGGCATTAAATTGTAAACATCCCCAAGAGAGAACACCTTGCTCACAATGAAAATGGAAATACAACTGAGTCATCGTGGGTATAATGCACTGCTTTTCATCAGCTTTGAAACATAAGCGTATTCTGGTACATGCAGAAAATCTTACTAGCAATTAAAATCGTGGCGTATGTTTTCTGTTTCCACCAGAAAACTAAAATATGCATGGTCATAATCACATAATTTTTTCTAGTCCTTTAATGTTTTTGTGTGCTAATTGTTCAATGTATAGAACTATTGAAAAAGGAAGATAACTATATTATGCTTGTAGATTCCATGTTTGGAAATATTTGCCAAATAAGATGAAACAAATGCAAGAGGGTACAAATCTGTACCCTCTTTTGAGAAGTAGTAATTGATGCTCCTAATCATATTTTCTACTCAGTGAGGGACTATTTATTCAGAAGCCATGGCCAGTTCTTTTATTTAACCCTTTATTTTCTCTCAGTCCACTGTTAAAGGGGGGTCCATTGAAATATCACTTAAGCTATTAAGCAGAGTATTTAAAATCTATGCACATACATACACCACATTACTTCTGCCTCCTGCCCATTTTTCACCCCCCCCCCCCCCCCCCCCGCCCCCACTCTCCCATGCCATTTTCTCTAAACCCATAACCCATACTGTCTGTTTCAAACTACACCATCCCCTCCCTCCCTCCCTCCCTTCTTAGACCCAGGCACTACCTCATCCTGAGAGGGTACTCTAATTCTGTGGTATAATTGAATAATCTAATTAACTAAAGCAATGTGAACTGTGTTTATAGTGTCTGTTAATACCTATTTCAGTTGCTATTCCAATGGGCAACATCATTCCTGTACATCTAATTGTCTTAGTTCTCATGCATTGTTTTTCTGAAGATTTATTTTGTTTTCAGAAACCACCTCTTTATTTCCTGCACGGTGCTGGCTCTTCAGCAGACATTTGGTTAAGAGTAATGAAACATTTTGCTAAAATGGGATTTGAAGTTGTTGCTCCAGACATGTTGGGTCATGGTTACAGCTCTGCTCCTGACAGTCCAGCACTATACTCATTCAGTAATATACTGAAAGATGCTGTAGAAATATTTGATAAGTTCATAAGTGAACAGCAGAAATGTGTCATCATTGGTCATGCATATGGGTGAGTAATCCATAAAATACTTATTAATTGTTCATGATGCTGCAGTTACAATAATCAGCACGTTCACTGCCACGAGGCCACTGGTCACCGCAACAGGGCCTTCCTTATACATGATGCCGTGTGCATACTGGCAGCTACAGCAGACCCTGGTGCTGTGCCTTGGTCTGGCTTGACGGTGAAACATCCATCACTATGCATGCAGCAGTCAACGTGTTAAAATACGTTCAGGATTGCCGTGCATTTTTTGGTACTCTCAAGTAGAAAAGGTGTGAAACTTCTCAACAAATTTTAATGTTCTGCAGTTTTAGAAGTCAGGTTAAGGCTTTGTGTCTGAAACTCACACTTCGATATCTTAACAACTGTAAATCTGCAAATCTGAAGATGTACAAAAGAGAATAATTCAGGAACTGCTTATGATAACAATACTGTTATACACTGAAAAGAAGTCATTTAATCTTGAAGATGGCCCTTCACATGTTTTAACTTAAGGAAGAGGATATGCTAAACATACCAGCAATCATGTAAGTGTGGAGAAAACATGTCAAAGAGCTTCTGTGTTAGCATACGTTTAGGGTGATCATAGAAATATTATTAAACTAATGAAAACTGAGGACACAGTAGCTAAAGGTTATCAAAAATTGTTAATATACTCAACAAAAATTTGAAAAACCCGAAAATGTGAAAAATTATCAGGGACGATAGCATCCTAGAATACTTGAACAACCATTCCACTCGATGTTCCTGGAACTGCGGCAAAAAAAGAACTCTTAAAAACTATTCAGAGACTAAAATCCAAGAAGACTGCAGGTGCTGATGAAATCCTTAATGAAGCATGTGAGTGAAGAAATAGCTAAAGTACCTTTGGGTATAGCAAACTGCTCATTTAAATCAGTATTCCCAGAAATATGAAATATAAGCAAAGTAGTGCCAATATACAGGAAAGGTGCCAAATATGATCCAAATAACCATAATCAGCAGCTTTAATATTTGATTTCTCAAAAATATTTGAGATGCTTATTGACCCCCTGTAGGATTCGGGTAGGTGCACCAGCTCCAGATAGGATCCATCGGGTGGATTAACAGTGAGGGCCAGTTTGCCAGCCAGCCTGAATGTGGTTTTTAGGCAGTTTTTCAGTATTCAGACAGGTGATTACTGGACTGATACCCATGTCCCATCTCTGTTACACAATTTGCATACACTTCAAATACATTCTCACACTTTCACATGGATGACACAGATGGGATACACAAATTGTATTGGGGAGGAGGAGAGGGATGATAAGAAGGGCTGTCAGCCACCCTATGCCACCAGTGTCTAACACTGCAAAATCCAGATTAACAAGCTGGCCCTGTAAAGAGACAGAATAAGGCCAAGAAAAAGAAAGATTAGAGATGAAAATCAAACAATGGAAACTCCAGGTAGGAATATCAACAATGTAGGAAGAGACAATTGCTACTTACCGTAAAGAAGACATGTCAAGTGCAGACAGGCACAATTAAGACACATTAAGCTTTCAGCCATAGCCTTCATCAGTAAAAGAGAGAAACACACACCATTCACATACACACATACGATTGCCAACTCCAGGATACAGAGTAAACTGAGTAAATTCTTTGAGAAACATAATATTCTATTTTAGGTAGTATGTGGTTCCCAAAGAGGGACATCTACAGAAGCAGCTACAGCATGTCTAACCTAACAGAATCTCATATGATATTACGGTGTGAGCATCCACAGCTTTGTTGATATATGTTAAAAATGTTCTTTAAAAAATTTGTTGAAATCTTCTAGAAAAGCTGCTGGAAACTGCATTAGCTGTTAATAAGCCTTTATTCTAAGATTAAACATGACCAGTTTCGCAGTATTGTAATAGCATATTCAGAGGAAAATCTACAAAACAGAGAATGGAAATTAGGAGCAAGCTACTGTATTTACCCAAGTATAAGACCACCCTGATTATAAAAAACTCACCTTTTTTTAAGGGACTCCTCAAGAAAAAAATTATTTTTAACATATTCTGACCAGTTGAAATTATACCTGTTATGCCATGTATTGATTGTCTACACATTTTATTAATATTAGGAGAGAAAAATAATCAAAAAGAAATGGTTTACATTAATTTTCAGACCTTTTTTTTCCTGCTAACCCAGTAGTCTGTATTATCACCATTTTTAATAATAATAGTAGTAGTAAATAATAATAATAATAATAAATATTAATAAAATAATAATAATAATAATAATAATAATAATGGTCGGGGACGAAGCTTGAATCCTATGCCCGTCCACAATGATAACGACACTCCTAGCTACACGGAAAATGATTCAAATCCAAATAGAGGTGTTTTGCAGGATATGCTTCCTGCAACCACTGTAGAAGGAAAACAAAGACAGAGGATGAGATGGTCAGGTGAAATTAACCGATACCTCATGTTCTGTTATTACCAAGCAACAAACTTAGGAACCAACACAACTGGATACAGATCACAAGTATACACAACATTTATTACCAGATACCCAGAATTAAAATTTTTGAGAGAACGACGACTAGCTGATCAGATCCGTGGAATAATCAAAAATAACAGGATAACCCAGTCAGAATTAGAAAACATCAAACAACAAGTACAACAAATACTGGAACAAAGTAATGTGCAATCAGAAGAAGAAGAAAATACAGTAATGGACTCAAACAAACAAACAAAGAACAACATGCATCAATTAAACAATCAGAGGAAAACGAAATATTAAGACAGCCACCAAAACAAGCACAAATAGAACATAAAAGTGACACACATGTTAGATATAGAAGAAAAATTTCAGCTGACATATATAGAATACAAAGACACAAATACGGACATTAGACCATTCTTGCATAGACCACCAAATAACCCACATGTCAACACAACAATAACAACTATCAACACAATCATACACAACAAAATAAATGAAAATACAACTATGGAAGAGTTACAACTACTGGTTTGTATAGGAGCACTCACTACACAAAATATACACACTAGGCAGAGATCAGAACCAACCAACACACAGAAGAAACCCACAAAACCAGCATGGCAACACAGGCTACAGATCAGAATAGAAAAACTGAGAAAAGACATCGGACAGCTAACACAATTTATAAGAAATGAAATATCAGACAAAAAATGAAAAAGGTTAGGTAAAATCTCACAACAAGAAGTGATAGAGCAGTTAGATGAAAAGAAGCAGAAATTACAACCATTGGCCAAACAACTTAGAAGATACATAAAAAGTGAAAATAGAAGGAAACAAAACCAAACATTCAACACAAACCAAAAGAAATTTTACCAGACAATAGATAACACACACATTAAAATAGACAATCCACCAAACATAACAGACATGGAACACTTCTGGAGCAACATATGGTCAAACCTGGTACAACATAACAGCCATGCACGGTGGATACAAGTAGAAACAGACACATTCACATCTAACTAAATTATTTAAGTTGCATTGCAGACCCATACACAGTCCCTGATACACTTACACAAGGAATAACTTATGTGAAACCTAAAGATCAAGCAGACACAGCAAACCCAGCAAAATATCGCCCCATAACATGCCTACCAACAATATACAAAATATTAACTTCAGTCATTACACAGAAATTAATGACACATACAACACAGAACAAAATTATAAATGAAGAACAAAAAGACTGCTGCAAAGGTGCACGAGGATGTAAAGAGCAACTGATAATAGATGCAGAGGTGACGTATCAAGCTAAAACTAAACAAAGGTCGCTACACTATGCATACATTGATTTCCAAAAAGCTTTTGATAGTGTTACCCCACTCATGGTTACTACAAATATTGGAAATATACAAAGTAGATCCTAAATTGATAGTTCCTAAACATAGTAATGAAAAATTGGAAAACCACACTTAATATCCAAACAAATTCAAACAATATCACATCACAGCCAATACAGATTTAAGTGTGGAATATACTGAGGAGACTCATTAAGTCCTTTCTGTTTCTGCCTTGCTCTGAACTCACTATCCAACATGCTAAATAATACAAATTATGGATATAATATTACTGGAACATACCCACACAAAATCACACATCTGCTATACATGGATGATCTAAAACTACTGGCAGCAACAAATCAACAACTCAACCAATTACTAAAGATAACAGAAGTATTCAGCAATGATATAAATATGGCTTTTCGAACAGACAAATGTAAGAAAAATAGCATAGTCAAGGGAAAACACAGTAAACAAGGAGATTAAATATTGGATAATCACAACGACTGCATAGAAGCGATGGAAAAAACAGATGCCTATAAATATCTAGGATACAGACAAAAAATAGGAATAGATAATACAAATATTAAAGAAGAACTAAAAGAAAAATATTGACAGAGACTAACAAAAATACTGAAAACAGAATTGACAGCAAGAAACAAGACAAAAGCTATAAATACTTACGCTATACCAATATTGACCTAGTCATTTGGAGTAGTGAAATGGAGTAACACAGACCTAGATGCCCTCAATACACTTACACCATCACAATGCCACAAATTTAGAATACGTCACATACATTCAGCAACAGAAAGATTCACATTAAGCAGAAAGGAAGGAGAAAGGGGATTTATCGACATAAAAAACCTACATTATGGACAGGTAGACAATTTAAGAAAATTCTTTATAGAACGAGCAGAAACTAGCAAAATACACAAAGCAATCACTCATATAAGTACATCGGCTACACCTCTGCGATTTCATAACCACTTCCACAATCCTTTAGATCACAAAACATCAACAGATACGAAGAAAGTAAATTGGAGAAAGAAAACACTACATGGCAAGCACCCGTATCATCTAACACAGCCACACATCAATCAAGACGCATCCAACACATGGCTAAGAAAAGGCAATATATACAGTGAGATGGAAGGATTCATGATTGAAATACAGGATCAAACAATAAACACCAGATATTACAGCAAGCATATTATTAAAGATCCCAATACCACAACAGATAAATGCAGACTTTGCAAACAACAAATAGAAACAGTAGATCACATCACAAGCGGATGTACAATACTAGCAAATACAGAATACCCCAGAAGACATGACAATGTAGCAAAAATAATTCAACAACAACTTGCCATACAACATAAACTAATAAAACAACACATTCCCACATACAAGTATGCACCACAAAATGTACTGGAGAATGATGAATACAAATTATACTGGAACAGAACCATTATAACAGATAAAACAACACCACATAACAAGCCTGACATCATACTCACCAATAAAAAGAAGAAATTGACACAACTAATTGAAATATCCATACCCAATACAACAAATATACAGAAGAAAACAGGAGAAAAATTTGAAAAATACATCCAACTGGCTGGGGAAGTCAAGGACATGTGGCACCAAGATAAAGTTGACATTATACCAATTATACTATCAACTACAGGAGTCATACCTCACAATATCCACCAGCACATCAATGCAATACAGCTACATCCAAACTTATATATACAACTACAGAAATCTGTAATTATTGATACACGTTCAGTTACCCATAAGTTCCTAAATACAATGTAACATATACCATACAGTTGAAAGGAAGTCATGCTTGATCAAGGTCCGTGTCACTTTCCATTTTTAACCAGACATAACGTCTGAGACGTAGAGGCGTATCTCACTAGGGTTAAGATAGATACCGCCTACAGGAAAATTAAAGAGACCTTTGGAGATAAGAGAACGACTTGTATGAATATCAAGAGCTCAGATGGAAACCCAGTTCTAAGCAAAGAAGGGAAAGCAGAAAGGTGGAAGAAGTATATAGAGGGTCTATACAAGGGCGATGTACTTGAGGACAATATTATGGGAATGGAAGAGGATGTAGATGAAGATGAAATGGGAGATATGATACTGCGTGAAGAGTTTGACATAGCACTGAAAGACCTGAGTCGAAACAAGGCCCCCGGAGTAGACAATATTCCATTGGAACTACTGACGGCCGTGGGAGAGCCAGTCCTGACAAAACTCTACCATCTGGTGAGCAAGATGTATGAAACAGGCGAAATACCCTCAGACTTCAAGAAGAATATAATAATTCCAATCCCAAAGAAAGCAGATGTTGACAGATGTGAAAATTACCGAACTATCAGCTTAATAAGTCACAGCTGCAAAATACTAACACGAATTCTTTACAGACAAATGGAAAAACTAGTAGAAGCCAACCTCGGGGAAGATCAGTTTGGATTCCGTAGAAACACTGGAACACGTGAGGCAATACTGACCTTATGACTTATCTTAGAAGAAAGATTAAGGAAAGGCAAACCTACGTTTCTAGCATTTGTAGACTTAGAGAAAGCTTTTGACAATGTTGACTGGAATGCTCTCTTTCAAATTCTAAAGGTGGCAGGGGTAAAATACAGGGAGCGAAAGGCTATTTACAATTTGTACAGAAACCAGATGGCAGTTATAATAGTTGAGGGGCATGAAAGGGAAGCAGTGGTTGGGAAGGGAGTAAGACAGGGTTGTAGCCTCTCCCCGATGTTGTTCAATCTGTATATTGAGCAAGCAGTAAAGGAAACAAAAGAAAAATTCGGAGTAGGTATTAAAATTCATGGAGAAGAAATAAAAACTTTGAGGTTCGCCGATGACATTGTAATTCTGTCAGAGACAGCAAAGGACTTGGAAGAGCAGTTGAATAGAATGGACAGTGTCTTGAAAGGAGGATATAAGATGAACATCAACAAAAGCAAAACAAGGATAATGGAATGTAGTCGAATTAAGTCGGGTGATGCTGAGGGAATTAGATTAGGAAATGAGGCACTTAAAGTAGTAAAGGAGTTTTGCTATTTGGGAAGCAAAATAACTGATGATGGTCGAAGTAGAGAGAGGATATAAAATGTAGGCTGGCAATGGCAAGGAAAGCGTTTCTGAAGAAGAGAAATTTGTTAACATCCAGTATTGATTTAAGTGTCAGGAAGTCATTTCTGAAAGTATTCGTATGGAGTGTAGCCACGTATGGAAGTGAAACATGGACGATAAATAGTTTGGACAAGAAGAGAATAGAAGCTTTCGAAATGTGGTGCTACAGAATAATGCTGAAGATTAGATGGGTAGATCACATAACTAATGAGGAGGTATTGAATATGATTGGGGAGAAGAGAAGTTTGTGGCACAACTTGGCTACGAGAAGGGATCGGTTGGTAGGACATGTTCTGAGGCATCAGGGGATCACAAATTTAGCACTGAAGGGCAGTGTGGAGGGAAAAAATCGTAGAGGGAGACCAAGAGATGAATACACCAAGCAGATTCAGAAGGATGTAGGTTGCAGTAGGTACTGGGAGATGAAGAAGCTTGCACAGGATAGAGTAGCATGGAGAGCTGCATCAAACCAGTCTCAGGACTGAAGACCACAACAACAACAACAACGTCTGAGAAAGGAAAGAAATAATAATAATAATACAAATAGCATACCTGTGAAAGTATCTTCATTGTCACAAATATTTGGCTGTTTCTGCTGAATATGCTGTTATTTTTGAGATCAATGTTATGATCTTTTTTTGCCTCCTCAAATACATATCAGATTTCACTTTTGTACTGATTTGAAAATGTAACAATGTCCCTTGCTTCCAAACATATTGCCAACCTGCCGCTCGTGTCATTGGCTGTATTGAAATAGCTGACACACCCTATCACTCATGTGAAGGCAACGGCAACATTGTGACAAGAAATGAGTAAGTACGCCACTGGCTTATCTAGATTTTTACCAACTCCTGCAGGAATGAATACTATTCTTGTCCAATTTTAAAGTCAGTTTGATTCCGACTACAAACTGATTCAGGAAAACTGTGGTTTGAACGTGATAGATGCTCATAAGAAGCCAAAGAATGTGGTATAGATTCCCACAGTTGGCAACATGATACTGCTTGCTCAACCATACGCTCACTATTCATCCCCTCCTCCCCCTGCCATCCCCTCCTCCCCCTGCCATCCCCTCCTCCCCCTGCCATCCCCTCCTCCCCCTGCCATCCCCTCCTCCCCCTGCCATCCCCTCCTCCCCCTGCCATCCCCTCCTCCCCCTGCCATCCCCTCCACCCCCTGCCATCCCCTCCTCCCCCTGCCGTCCCCTCCTCCCCCTGCCGTCCCCTCCTCCCCCTGCCGTCCCCTCCTCCCACTGCCGTCCCCTCCTCCCCCTGCCGTCCCCTCCTCCCCCTGCCGTCCCCTCCTCCCCCTGCCGTCCCCTCCTCCCCCTGCCGTCCCCTCCTCCCCCTGCCGTCCCCTCCTCCCCCTGCCGTCCCCTCCTCCCCCTGCCGTCCCCTCCTCCGCCTGCCGTCCCCTCCTCCCCCTGCCGTCCCCTCCTCCCCCTGCCGTCCCCTCCTCCCCCTGCCGTCCCCTCCTCCCCCTGCCGTCCCCTCCTCCCCCTGCCGTCCCCTCCTCCCCCTGCCGTCCCCTCCTCCCCCTGCCGTCCCCTCCTCCCCCTGCCGTCCCCTCCTCCCCCTGCCGTCCCCTCCTCCCCCTGCCGTCCCCTCCTCCCCCTGCCGTCCCCTCCTCCCCCTGCCGTCCCCTCCTCGCCCTGCCGTCCCCTCCTCGCCCTGCCGTCCCCTCCTCGCCCTGCCGTCCCCTCCTCCCCCTGCCGTCCCCTCCTCCCCCTGCCGTCCCCTCCTCCCCCTGCCGTCCCCTCCTCCCCCTGCCGTCCCCTCCTCCCCCTGCCGTCCCCTCCTCCCCCTGCCGTCCCCTCCTCCCCCTGCCGTCCCCTCCTCCCCCTGCCGTCCCCTCCTCCCCCTGCCGTCCCCTCCTCCCCCTGCCGTCCGCTCCTCCCCTCAGCCGTCCGCTCCTCCCCTCAGCCGTCCGCTCCTCCCCTCAGCCGTCCGCTCCTCCCCTCAGCCGTCCGCTCCTCCCCTCAGCCGTCCGCTCCTCCCCTCAGCCGTCCGCTCCTCCCCTCAGCCGTCCGCTCCTCCCCTCAGCCGTCCGCTCCTCCCCTCAGCCGTCCGCTCCTCCCCTCAGCCGTCCGCTCCTCCCCTCAGCCGTCCGCTGCTCCCCTCAGCCGTCCGCTGCTCCCCTCAGCCGTCCGCTGCTCCCCTCAGCCGTCCGCTGCTCCCCTCAGCCGTCCGCCCCTCCCCTCAGCCGGCCGCCCCTCCCCTCAGCCGGCCGCCCCTCCCCTCAGCCGGCCGCCCCTCCCCTCAGCCGGCCGCCCCTCCGCCTGCCGGCCCCCCCTCCGCCTGCCGTCCCCTCCACCCCCTGCCGCCCCCTCCTCCCCCTGCCGTCCACGCCTCCCCCTGCCGTCCCCTCCCCGTTCCCCTCGCCTTCAATGGTCATCCCCTCCTTTCCCCTGCCATTCACTCCCCATCCCCTGCCATCCCCCTTTCCACTGCCATCCCCCCTTCCACTGCCATCCCTCCCCTTCCCCTGCTATCCCTCCCCTTCCCCTGCCACCCCTCCCCTTCCCCTGCCACCCCTCCCCTTCCCCTGCCACCCCTCCCCTTCCCCTGCCACCCCTCCCCTTCCCCTGCCACCCCTCCCCTTCCCCGGCCACCCCTCCCCTTCCCCGGCCACCCCTCCCCTTTCCCGGCCATGCCCTCCCCTCCCCGGCCACCCCTCCCCTTTCCCGGCCATCCCCTCCTCTCCCCTGCCATCCCCTCCCCTCCCCTTCCCCGGCCAACCCCTCCCCTTCTCCTACCATTCCTCTTTCCCCTCACTTCCCCTTCCCCTCCCCTTCCCCTCATCTCCCCTGCCATCCCCTCTACTTCCCCAGCCCTCCCCTCCTCTCCCCTTCCCCTCCTCTCCCCTGCCATCCTGTCCACTTCCCCAGCCCTCCCCTGCCCGCTCCTTCCCCTCCCTTCCCTCCTTCCCCTCCCTTTCCTCCTTTCCCTCCCTCCCCCGGCCCCCCTCGCCTCCCCCGGCCTCCTCGCCTCCCCCGGCCTCCTCGCCTCCCCCGGCCTCCTCGCCTCCCCCGGCCTCCTCGCCTCCCCCGGCCTCCTCGCCTCCCCCGGCCTCCTCGCCTCCCCTCCCCTGCCTACCTCCTCTCCCCTCCCCTGCCTACCTCCTCTCCTCTCCCCTGCCCACCTCCCCTCCCCCCCTTCCCTGCCCTCCTCCCCAATTTCAGGAACACTGGCAAACATATTCATCGACCACATAGAAAACACAATCTTTGATACAGTCATCACAAAGGCAGGATACAAAATTGTTTACTGGTACAGATATGTGGACAACATAATCTGTATGGTATATGAACCAACAGAGAAAATTGATAAACTTCATACAGATTGAAAGAATGTATATAAAAATATTCAGTTCACCATGGAAAAGGAAACACAAAAGCAAATACATTTCTTGGACCCAATAATAAAGAGAGACAACAATAGACACACATTTCACTTCTTCAGAAAGCCAACAGCCACCGACATAATTATTCATGCTTCATCAAACCACCCGCAGAATCAAAAATTAGCAGCCCTAAGACACGTGTTACACAGCATCCCACTCTGCAAAGAAAACTATGTAAAAGAATTACAAATAGTACAACTCATAGCCGCAAATAATGTTTAAAACACCCATCTAGTACAAAAACTCAACAAGAAATTAAAACACAACTAAAGCAAAATCAAAACAAGCAGAGAACACAAACACTAAAGAACCCCACAGACATTACAGCACACATGAAAACACAAAACAATTACACCCATGACATGAACTCTTACACACGAACACAAAGCAACACACAAGATAGCAAATGTACTAAAGAAAAAGGGATTACGCATAGCTTACAGAACAAGAAACATACTCCAATCACATTTACAAACAGACAAATCAGGTAAGTACCAAGGAGCAGGTATATACCTGCTAGAGTACCAAGAATGTAAATCAGTATAGTTGGGGATGACAAGCAGCAACTTCAAAATTAGATATAAAGAACATATAAGAAGTCGGAAATAAACAAATCGCCATTCTATCTTTACCAAACACGTGATGAAACATGGACATGAACCATCCAACTTGGAATGTAATATGACGGTTATCAGAGTGAATAATCGCAACAAAAAGCTCCTGACATTGCAAGAAAACTTTCACATACGAAGAGCCATTGCAATGGAAAGGTACTCAATGACCAAATCCATATAAGGAATAACTCTCTGATCATGCTAGCCAACACAACAATAACTAAGATGTAACCAGGTTAAATAATTAATGAATCTCCAACCCGCCCCCCCCCTCTCTCTCTCTCTCTCTCTCTCTCTCTCTCTCTCTCTCTCTCTCTCCCTCCCCCTCTCCCTCCCCCAGCTATCTCTCTCCCTCCCCCAGCTATCCCTCTCCCTCCCCCAGCTCTCTCTCTCCCGCCCCCAGCTCTCTCTCTCCCGCCCCCAGCTCTCTCTCTCCCGCCCCCAGCTATCTCTCTCCCGCCCCCAGCTATCTCTCTCCCGCCCCCAGCTATCTCTCTCCCGCCCCCAGCTATCTCTCTCCCGCCCCCAGCTATCTCTCTCCCGCCCCCAGCTATCTCTCTCCCGCCCCCAGCTATCTCTCTCCCGCCCCCAGCTATCTCTCTCCCGCCCCCAGCTATCTCTCTCCCGCCCCCAGCTATCTCTCTCCCGCCCCCAGCTATCTCTCTCCCGCCCCCAGCTATCTCTCTCCCGCCACAGCTATCTCTCTCCCGCCACAGCTATCTCTCTCCCGCCACAGCTATCTCTCTCCCGCCACAGCTATCTCTCTCCCGCCACAGCTATCTCTCTCCCCCCCCAGCTATCTCTCTCCCCCCCAGCTACCCCTCTCCCCCCCAGCTACCCCTCTCCCCCCCAGCTACCCCTCTCCCCCCCCAGTTACCCCCCTCCCCCAGCTGCCTCTCCACCCCAGCTACCACCTCCCCCCCAGCTACCACCTCCACCCCAGCTACCCCCCTTTTCCCCCAGCTACCTCCCTCCCCCACAGCTATTTCTCCCCCCCTCAATTACCTCTCCCCCCCAGCTACCTCTCCCCCCCAGCTACCTCTCCCCCCCCCCAGCTACCTCTCCCCCCCCCAGCTACCTCTCCCCCCCCAGCTACCTCTCCCCCCCCAGCTACCTCTCCCCCCCCAGCTACCTCTCCCCCCCCCAGCTACCTCTCCCCCCCCCAGCTACCTCTCCCCCCCCAGCTACCTCTCCCCCCCCAGCTACCTCTCCCCCCCAGCTACCTCTCCCCCCCAGCTACCTCTCCCCCCCAGCTACCTCTCCCCCCCCCAGCTACCTCTCCCCCCCAGCTACCTCTCCCCCCCAGCTACCTCTCCCCCCCAGCTACCTCTCCCCCCCAGCTACCTCTCCCCCCCAGCTACCTCTCCCCCCCAGCTACCTCTCCCCCCCAGCTACCTCTCCCCCCCAGCTACCTCTCCCCCCCCAGCTACCTCTCCCCCCCAGCTACCTCTCCCCCCCAGCTACCTCCCCCCCAGCTACCTCTCCCCCCCAGCTACCTCTCCCCCCCAGCTACCTCTCCCCCCCAGCTACCTCTCCCCCCCAGCTACCTCTCCCCCCCCAGCTACCTCTCCCCCCCCCAGCTACCTCTCCCCCCCCAGCTACCTCTCCCCCCCCAGCTACCTCTCCCCCCCAGCTACCTCTCCCCCCCAGCTACCTCTCCCCCCCAGCTACCTCTCCCCCCCAGCTACCTCTCCCCCCCAGCTACCTCTCCCCCCCAGCTACCTCTCCCCCCCCAGCTACCTCTCCCCCCCCAGCTACCTCTCCCCCCCAGCTACCTCTCCCCCCCAGCTACCTCTCCCCCCCAGCTACCTCTCCCCCCCAGCTACCTCTCCCCCCCAGCTACCTCTCCCCCCCAGCTACCTCTCCCCCCCAGCTACCTCTCCCCCCCAGCTACCTCTCCCCCCCAGCTACCTCTCCCCCCCAGCTACCTCTCCCCCCCCAGCTACCTCTCCCCCCCAGCTACCTCTCCCCCCCAGCTACCTCTCCCCCCCAGCTACCTCTCCCCCCCCAGCTACCTCTCCCCCCCCAGGTACCTCTCCCCCCCCAGGTACCTCTCCCCCCCCAGCTACCTCTCCCCCCCCAGCTACCTCTCCCCCCCAGCTACCTCTCCCCCCCCAGCTACCTCTCCCCCCCCAGCTACCTCTCCCCCCCCAGCTACCTCTCCCCCCCAGCTACCTCTCCCCCCCCCCCAGCTACCTCTCCCCCCCCCAGCTACCTCTCCCCCCCCCCAGCTACCTCTCCCCCCCCCAGCTACCTCTCCCCCCCCCCCAGCTACCTCTCCCCCCCCCCAGCTACCTCTCCCCCCGCCAGCTACCTCTCCCCCCCCCCAGCTACCTCTCCCCCCGCCAGCTACCTCTCCCCCCCCCCAGCTACCTCTCCCCCCCCCAGCTACCTCTCCCCCCCAGCTACCTCTCCCCCCCCAGCTACCTCTCCCCCCCCAGCTACCTCTCCCCCCCAGCTACCTCTCCCCCCCCAGCTACCTCTCCCCCCCAGCTACCTCTCCCCCCCCAGCTACCTCTCCCCCCCAGCTACCTCTCCCCCCCCCCCCCAGCTACCTCTCCCCCCCCCCCCAGCTACCTCTCCCCCCCCCCAGCTACCTCTCCCCCCCCCCCCCAGCTACCTCTCCCCCCCAGCTACCTCTCCCCCCCAGCTACCTCTCCCCCCCAGCTACCTCTCCCCCCCAGCTACCTCTCCCCCCCAGCTGCCTCTCCCCCCCAGCTGCCTCTCCCCCCCAGCTGCCTCTCCCCCCCAGCTGCCTCTCCCCCCCAGCTGCCTCTCCCCCCCAGCTGCCTCTCCCCCCCAGCTGCCTCTCGCCCCCCAGCTGCCTCTCGCCCCCCAGCTGCCTCTCGCCCCCCAGCTGCCTCTCGCCCCCCAGCTGCCTCTCGCCCCCCAGCTGCCTCTCGCCCCCCAGCTGCCTCTCGCCCCCCAGCTGCCTCTCGCCCCCCAGCTGCCTCTCGCCCCCCAGCTGCCTCTCGCCCCCCAGCTGCCTCTCGCCCCCCAGCTGCCTCTCGCCCCCCAGCTGCCTCTCGCCCCCCAGCTGCCTCTCGCCCCCCAGCTGCCTCTCGCCCCCCAGCTGCCTCTCGCCCCCCAGCTGCCTCTCGCCCCCCAGCTGCCTCTCGCCCCCCAGCTGCCTCTCGCCCCCCAGCTGCCTCTCGCCCCCCCCCCAGCTGCCTCTCGCCCCCCCCCAGCTGCCTCTCGCCCCCCCCCAGCTGCCTCTCGCCCCCCCCCAGCTGCCTCTCGCCCCCCCCAGCTGCCTCTCGCCCCCCCCCAGCTGCCTCTCGCCCCCCCCAGCTGCCTCTCGCCCCCCCCAGCTGCCTCTCGCCCCCCCCCAGCTGCCTCTCGCCCCCCCCCTGCTGCCTCTCGCCCCCCCCTGCAGCCTCTCGCCCCCCCCCAGCTGCCTCTCGCCCCCCCCCCCAGCTGCCTCTCGCCCCCCCCCAGCTGCCTCTCGCCCCCCCCCCAGCTGCCTCTCGCCCCCCCCAGCTGCCTCTCGCCCCCCCCAGCTGCCTCTCGCCCCCCCAGCTGCCTCTCGCCCCCCCCAGCTGCCTCTCGCCCCCCCCAGCTGCCTCTCGCCCCCCCCAGCTGCCTCTCGCCCCCCCCCCAGCTGCCTCTCGCCCCCCCCCAGCTGCCTCTCGCCCCCCCCCAGCTGCCTCTCGCCCCCCCCAGCTGCCTCTCGCCCCCCCCAGCTGCCTCTCGCCCCCCCCAAGCTGCCTCTCGCCCCCCCCCAGCTGCCTCTCGCCCCCCCCCCCCAGCTGCCTCTCGCCTCCCCCCCAGCTGCCTCTCGCCTCCCCCCCAGCTGCCTCTCGCCTCCCCCCCAGCTGCCTCTCGCCTCCCCCCCAGCTGCCTCTCGCCCCCCCCCCAGCTGCCTCTCGCCCCCCCAGCTGCCTCTCGCCCCCCCCCCAGCTGCCTCTCGCCCCCCCCAGCTGCCTCTCGCCCCCCCCAGCTGCCTCTCGCCCCCCCCCAGCTGCCTCTCGCCCCCCCCAGCTGCCTCTCGCCCCCCCCCAGCTGCCTCTCGGCCCCCCCCAGCTGCCTCTCGGCCCCCCCCCCAGCTGCCTCTCGGCCCCCCCCAGCTGCCTCTCGGCCCCCCCCCCCAGCTGCCTTCGGCCCCCCCCAGCTGCCTCTCTTCCCCCCCCCAGCTGCCCCTCTTCCCCCCCCAGCTGCCCCTCTTCCCCCCCCCAGCTGCCTCTTCCCCCCTTCAGCTGCCTCTTCCCCCCTTCAGCTGCCTCTTCCCCCCCCCAGCTGCCTCTTCCCCCCCCAGCTGCCTCTTCCCCCCCCCCAGCTGCCTCTTCCCCCCCCCAGCTGCCTCTTCCCCCCCCCAGCTGCCTCTTCCCCCCCCCAGCTGCCTCTCGCCCCCCCCAGCTGCCTCTCGCCCCCCCAGCTGCCTCTCGCCCCCCCAGCTGCCTCTCGCCCCCCCCAGCTGCCTCTCGCCCCCCCCCAGCTGCCTCTCGCCCCCCCCCAGCTGCCTCTCGCCCCCCCAGCTGCCTCTCGCCCCCCCCAGCTGCCTCTCGCCCCCCCCCAGCTGCCTCTCGCCCCCCCCCAGCTGCCTCTCGCCCCCCCCCCAGCTGCCTCTCGCCCCCCCCCTGCTGCCTCTCGCCCCCCCCCCCTGCTGCCTCTCGCCCCCCCCCCCTGCAGCCTCTCGCCCCCCCCCAGCTGCCTCTCGCCCCCCCCCCAGCTGCCTCTCGCCCCCCAGCTGCCTCTCGCCCCCCAGCTGCCTCTCGCCCCCCAGCTGCCTCTCGCCCCCCAGCTGCCTCTCGCCCCCCAGCTGCCTCTCGCCCCCCAGCTGCCTCTCGCCCCCCAGCTGCCTCTCGCCCCCCAGCTGCCTCTCGCCCCCCAGCTGCCTCTCGCCCCCCAGCTGCCTCTCGCCCCCAGCTGCCTCTCGCCCCCCAGCTGCCTCTCGCCCCCCAGCTGCCTCTCGCCCCCCAGCTGCCTCTCGCCCCCCAGCTGCCTCTCGCCCCCCCCCAGCTGCCTCTCGCCCCCCCCAGCTGCCTCTCGCCCCCCCCCAGCTGCCTCTCGCCCCCCCCAGCTGCCTCTCGCCCCCCCCCAGCTGCCTCTCGCCCCCCCCCAGCTGCCTCTCGCCCCCCCCCAGCTGCCTCTCGCCCCCCCCCAGCTGCCTCTCGCCCCCCCCCAGCTGCCTCTCGCCACCCCCAGCTGCCTCTCGCCCCCCCCAGCTGCCTCTCGCCCCCCCCCAGCTGCCTCTCGCCCCCCCCCAGCTGCCTCTCGCCCCCCCCCAGCTGCCTCTCGCCCCCCCCAGCTGCCTCTCGCCCCCCCCCAGCTGCCTCTCGCCCCCCCAGCTGCCTCTCGCCCCCCCCCAGCTGCCTCTCGCCCCCCCCAGCTGCCTCTCGCCCCCCCCCCTGCTGCCTCTCGCCCCCCCCCTGCTGCCTCTCGCCCCCCCCTGCAGCCTCTCGCCCCCCCCCCAGCTGCCTCTCGCCCCCCCCCAGCTGCCTCTCGCCCCCCCCCAGCTGCCTCTCGCCCCCCCCCCAGCTGCCTCTCGCCCCCCCAGCTGCCTCTCGCCCCCCCCAGCTGCCTCTCGCCCCCCCCAGCTGCCTCTCGCCCCCCCCAGCTGCCTCTCGCCCCCCCCAGCTGCCTCTCGCCCCCCCCCCCAGCTGCCTCTCGCCCCCCCCCAGCTGCCTCTCGCCCCCCCCCAGCTGCCTCTCGCCCCCCCCAGCTGCCTCTCGCCCCCCCCAGCTGCCTCTCGCCCCCCCCAGCTGCCTCTCGCCCCCCCCAGCTGCCTCTCGCCCCCCCCAGCTGCCTCTCGCCCCCCCCAGCTGCCTCTCGCCCCCCCCAGCTGCCTCTCGCCCCCCCCAGCTGCCTCTCGCCCCCCCCAAGCTGCCTCTCGCCCCCCCCAAGCTGCCTCTCGCTCCCCCCCAGCTGCCTCTCGCCCCCCCCCCCAGCTGCCTCTCGCCTCCCCCCCAGCTGCCTCTCGCCTCCCCCCCAGCTGCCTCTCGCCCCCCCCCAGCTGCCTCTCGCCCCCCCAGCTGCCTCTCGCCCCCCCCCAGCTGCCTCTCGCCCCCCCCCAGCTGCCTCTCGCCCCCCCCAGCTGCCTCTCGCCCCCCCCCCCCCAGCTGCCTCTCGGCCCCCCCCAGCTGCCTCTCGCCCCCCCCCCAGCTGCCTTCGGCCCCCCCCAGCTGCCTCTCTTCCCCCCCCAGCTGCCCCTCTTCCCCCCCCAGCTGCCCCTCTTCCCCCCCCCAGCTGCCTCTCTTCCCCCCTTCAGCTGCCTCTTCCCCCCTTCAGCTGCCTCTTCCCCCCCAGCTGCCTCTTCCCCCCCCAGCTGCCTCTTCCCCCCCCCAGCTGCCTCTTCCCCCCCCCAGCTGCCTCTTCCCCCCCCCAGCTGCCTCTCGCCCCCCCCAGCTGCCTCTCGCCCCCCCAGCTGCCTCTCGCCCCCCCCAGCTGCCTCTCGCCCCCCCCAGCTGCCTCTTCCCCCCCCCAGCTGCCTCTTCCCCCCCCCAGCTGCCTCTTCCCCCCCCCCAGCTGCCTCTTCCCCCCCCCAGCTGCCTCTTCCCTCCCCCAGCTGCCTCTTCCCCCCCCCAGCTGCCTCTTCCCCCCCCAGCTGCCTCTTCCCCCCCCCCCAGCTGCCTCTTCCCCCCCCCCAGCTGCCTCTTCCCCCCCCCAGCTGCCTCTTCCCCCCCCCAGCTGCCTCTTCCCCCCCCAGCTGCCTCTTCCCCCCCCAGCTGCCTCTTCCCCCCCCCAGCTGCCTCTTCCCCCCCCCAGCTGCCTCTTCCCCCCCCAGCTGCCTCTTCCCCCCCCCAGCTGCCTCTTCGCCCCCCCCAGCTGCCTCTCGCCCCCCCCCCAGCTGCCTCTCGCCCCCCCCCCAGCTGCCTCTCGCCCCCCCCAGCTGCCTCTCGCCCCCCCCCAGCTGCCTCTCGCCCCCCCCCAGCTGCCTCTTCCCCCCCCCCAGCTGCCTCTTCCCCCCCCCAGCTGCCTCTTCCCCCCCCCAGCTGCCTCTTCCCCCCCCCCCCAGCTGCCTCTTCCCCCCCCCAGCTGCCTCTTCCCCCCCCAGCTGCCTCTTCCCCCCCCAGCTGCCTCTTCCCCCCCCCAGCTGCCTCTTCCCCCCCCCAGCTGCCTCTTCCCCCCCCCAGCTGCCTCTTCCCCCCCCAGCTGCCTCTTCCCCCCCCCCCCCAGCTGCCTCTTCCCCCCCCAGCTGCCCTTTCCCTTCCCCAGCTGCCCCTTCCCCCCCAGCTGCCTCTTCCCCCCCCCAGCTGCCTCTTCCCCCCCCCCGAGCTGCCTCTTCCCCCCCCCCAGCTGCCTCTTCCCCCCCCCCAGCTGCCTCTTCCCCCCCCCCAGCTGCCTCTTCCCCTTCCCCAGCTGCCCTTTCCCTTCCCCAGCTGCCCCTTCCCCCCCAGCTGCCTCTTCCCCCCCCCAGCTGCCTCTTCCCCCCCCGAGCTGCCTCTTCCCCCCCCCCGAGCTGCCTCTTCCCCCCCCCCCCCCCCGAGCTGCCTCTTCCCCCCCCCCCCCCGAGCTGCCTCTTCCCCAACACCCCCCCCCGAGCTGCCTCTTCCCCAACACCCCCCCCCGAGCTGCCTCTCCTCCAACACCTCCCCCCCCCCCCCGAGCTGCCTCTTCCCCAACACCTCCCCCCCGAGCTGCCTCTCCTCCAACACCTCCCCCCCCCCCGAGCTGCCTCTCCTCCAACACCTCCCCCCCCCCCGAGCTGCCTCTCCTCCAACACCTCCCCCCCCCCGAGCTGCCTCTCCTCCAACACAACACCCCCCACCCCGGCCCCCTGTACGCTCTACCCTGCACCTTTCCTTCCCCCTCTGCCCCCTCCTCCCTCCCACACACATAAACACACGTTCATATAAAAAGAACACGCATACAAAACATATGAACAATATCAAACCATAACACAACACAAACAGAAGACAGGCAAAACACACAATGCTGTTCACAAAATGAAAAGTGCAAGTGTTACATGCGATGTGACAAATGTGGATGAAAGAACACCCGAAATCGGCCAGCAGGAGTATGAAAACTAACAAATACATCTCCAGGACCACACAAGTAACAGAGCTGGAAATTGTAACACCAAATGATAAGTTCACATTACAAAATTTGTGCTACAAAAGGTTGATTCTAACATAGAAAACGATAGAAAGATACAACAAAATGTGATATAGTAGCATATTATGCCTACCACATAATAAGTTTATTGTATGTATAGAAGGAAACTTGTATTACCAGCCACTGATGATGCTTCCCAAATAAAAGAAGCGAAATGTGTATGGCAATAAACAAACTGCCTGCAATTAGTTACATAGACAGTACATACCTTCATGAATTTAATGCAGGTAAGGGAAAGACGGAAAATGGAAAAAATGATGATCGAAACCATTAAGTTTGGTGTACTTCTGTGATCTATATTTCATCCGCAATTGTTCAACCTCTTTATAAAAAGTGTTGAAGTCAGGGAGAAGGAACCAGAAATACTGTTTTCTGATGACATGACACTAGTAAATGTAGAAACAAAATCTGGAAACACTTGAAAACAGAACATTTATTTCAACAAGTAACACAGTGCTTTGGTTCATATAGAATTACTTAATTACAAATCTAAAAAGATGTTGTTTATGGTGTTCACTAATAAGGAAATGGAAGAGCTCATGGATATATTTACAGATGAAACAATATTGAAAAATTCTCTCTGCAAAATTTGTGGGAATTGTGTCAGATGATCAATTCCAGTGGAGACAACATAGAGGCAATTTGCACTGTAAATTTAAGTCCTGTAGTATCTATTATGAAACAGCATGCACATTGTAGCAACAACCAACTTCTATGTACAGTGTATTGTGCTGTTTTTCTAGCATACTGACAGTATGGAATTACTGTGTGGAAGACTCCAGCAGCAAAAACACATAAAGAATTTTTGTATTGCAAGGCCATTAGGACCATTCTGAATTAAACAAACCAGCTCGTACAAAACTGCCTTCCTAAACCTATAAAATTGGCAATATCACCAATCTACATGCACAGAATAATAGTTTCATTAATAAAAGATGATGCCTTACTGGAGAAAAAGCAGATGTCCATTTATGTAACATAAGAAATAAAACAGACTGAGAATTGTTAAAAAGGTTCTTGATACTCAAGTGTATAACTGATAAAGTGGGTACCTAAGGTTCTGTGGAACAGTATAAATGAAGGGACAATCCAGAAAATTCTCAAGGAGCCTAAACATACCAAATCAAACACAACTTTATTTTTCTTATTATTTGTGTATTCCATTACAGCACATGTAAGCTGTGCCCTTCTACTTTGACTACAGTATTCTACAAATTTAGGTTCATTCACATTACATTAAACATTATTGATGTTGCATTGCAATGTGTTTGTATTTTGATCCCTTAACCTTGCTGGGCTAGCCCCAGCCGTAAGGTGGTAGGCCTCTACAGCATCCCTTGTTAGCATACTGGACTCACATTCTTGAGTTCATTGGTTCAATTCCACATCTGGCCATCCAGATTTAGGTATTCCATGACTTCCCCAAATTGCTCCAGGCAAATGCAGAGACAATTCTTTTGAAAGGACATTCCAAGTTCCCTTCTCCATCCGTAAAACATTCTGATCTTGTGCTCCATCTCTGACAATGGGATGTTAAACCCTAATCTTCCTTCCTTCCTTTCTTCCTTCTTTTCTGTGCAAGCCTTTCGATCTGTGCATAACTATGGCAACCTTCATCTATTTCAGATGGCTTACTGTAGTTAAGCCTGGTTCTCCCTCCACAATTTTTACCGCCCCACACCCAGCTCTCTCTTTTTTTTTTTGTTACCAGATTGGCAATTCCTTTATGCTTCCAGCTATGTCCCGTCAACTGATCTCTTCTTTTGCTCAAGTTGTGCCATAAATTTCTTTTTTCCCCAGTTCGTCTCAGTATCTCCCCATTAGTTATTCAATCTACTCTTCTTCTGAAACTTCCTAGCAGATTAAAACTGTGTGCCGGACCGAGACACGATCTCGGGACCTTTGCCTTTCGTGGGCAAGTGCTCTACCAACTGAGCTACCCAAGCACGACTCACGCCCCTTCCTCACAGCTTTACTTCTGCCAGTATCTTGTCTCCTACCTTCCAAACTTTACAGAAGCTCTCCTGCGAAAACTGCAGAACTAGCACTCCTGAAAGAAAGGATACAGCAGAGACATGGCCTAGCCACAGCCTGGGGGATGTTTCCAGAATGAGATTTTCACTCTGCAGCGGAGTGTGCGCTGATATGAAACTTCCTAGCAGATTAAAGCTGTGTGCTGGACTGAGACTCGAACTCGGGATCTTTGCCTTTCGCGGACAAGTGCTCTACCAACTGAGCTACCCAAGCACGACTCACGCCCCGTCCTCTCAGCTTTACTTCTGCCAGTATCTCATCTCCTACCTTCCAAACTTTACTGAAGCTCTCCTGTGAAACCTGAAGAACTATCACTCCTGAAAGAAAGGATATAGCGGAGACGTGCCTTAGCCACTGCCTGCGGGATGTTTCCAGAATGAGATTTTCACTCTGCAGCTTCTGTAAAGTTTGGAATGTAGGAGACAAGATACTGGCAGAAGTAAAGCTGTGAGGACGGGGCGTGAGTCGTGCTTGGGTAGCTCAATTGGTAGAGCACTTGCCCGCAAAAGGCAAAGGTCCTGAGTTCGAGTCGCGGTCCGGCACACAGTTTTAATCTGCCAGTAAGTTTCATATCAGCACACACTCCGCTGCAGAGTGAAAATCTCATTCTGGATACTCTTCTTCTAATCTTAGACATTTTTGGTAGTAGGCCTACCACATTTCTAAAGCGTCTATTCTGAAATGCTCGCTGTCCACATTTCACTTATGTACAAGGCTACACTTTAGACAAATCCCTTCAGAAAATACTTTCTAATACATAAATTTGTATTTTATGTTAATAAATGTCTCTTTTTCAGAAATGCATTTTTTGCTACTGCCAGTCTGTATTTTGTATCTTCTCTACTTTGGTCATCATCAGTTATATTGCTTACCAAATAGAAATTCAAGAACTACTTTTAGTGTCTCTGTTCCTGATCTTATTCTGTCAGAATCACATGATTTAATTCCAATGCATTCTATTATCATTGTTTTACTGCTGTTGATATTCATCTAATATTCTCTTTTCTAGACTTATCCAATCCATTCAACTGGTCTTGCAAGTCCTTTGCTGTTTCTGTCAGAATGTTTTTTCATTCTTCTCCCTGAACTCTAATTCCCTTTTCAAATTTCTCTTTACATTCCTTTACTACTTTCTCACTGTACAGATAGAATAACATCAAAGACAAGCTACAGTTCTTACTCCTTTCTCGAATATGGCTTCTCTTTCTCAACCTGTGACTCTTATAACTGCAGACTTGTTTCTGTAAAAGTTGTAGATAACATTTTGCTCTCTTCGTTTTACCCTGTTACCTTCAGAATTTCCAGGAGTGTATTCCAGTCAACATTGTGGCTACGAAGGCTTTCCCGGCGTAATAATTGATAATATTCTTCTCGGGTATGCAGCCGGATCATAACGTCTTCATGACACAATATTTCCGCGGTCCATCTGGCCGCCATCTTCAGGTGAGAGTGCTGGTGCACGAACTCGCCGGAACTGACTTCCTAGCGCAAGCTGCGGCCCCTATATAGGCCAGCAGAAGACCCACAACGCGTGCGAGAGAAGGTGCAGTAACTGCCCTCTAGCGCAGTAAACATACCGCGCCGCCAGTGGTGGAAATAGGCAAAATCGAGATATCGCTGTCAAAAATTAAAAAATTTTTTTTTTATTCTGACGATCGAAACACAGACCGTTGTTTTTTGATGTCAGATAACACCGGGTCCCAAGTCTTACTTTAAAGATAGCCCTTGTCTCTATTAATAAGGTTGTCAGATAAACGAATCTCTATGGATTCTTTTAAGTAAGACTTGGGACCCGGTGTTATCTGACATCAAAAAACAACGGTCTGTGTTTCGATCGTCGGAATAAAAAAAATTTTTAATTTTTGACAGCGATATCTCGATTTTGCCTATTTCCACCACTGGCAGCGCGGTATGTTTACTGCGCTAGAGGGCAGTTACGGCACCTTCTCTCGCATGCGTTGTGGGTCTTCTGCTGGCCTATATAGGGGCCGCAGCTTGCGCTAGGAAGTCAGTTCCGGCGAGTTCGTGCACCAGCACTCTCACCTGAAGATGGCGGCCAGATGGACCACGGAAATATTGTGTCATGAAGACGTTATGATCCGGCTGCATACCCGAGAAGAATATTATCAATTATTACGCCGGGAAAGCCTTCGTAGCCACATCAGAAGCCTCTACGGGGAGAAGATGGTGGAACGTGTGAAGAAGTTTGATAAACTTCGTAAGAAGAAAGGCAAGTTGCTGAGTGCCCTCGCCTTTTTGCTGAGATGCCGCGATGGAAGAGTAATACCTAAGTTTGCTAGATTTGTGCATTTTATTGATACGAAAACGGCCAACAACATCAAGAAGCGTGCCAGTTTCGCCTTAGTCAAGGAGCGCATTCGCTTCACTCGAAGACAACTGGATCTCATATCCAAGGATTTACTTTTCTTGCACTTGGAGTTATCGTCGCTGCTGTCGGATGCATCCTGGGAATGGGTGGATAGTTCTTCTTGTGCACTATCAGATTGGACGCATAGGAGCGCCGTCATGAAACAGTCTTCAAAGTTTCAACGGCTTTCTTCTCAACCCACGACCTCTGATGACGGCACCCGTCGACGGACAGTGATTAACCTCACGAGTAAAGAACTGGACGACGCCACGCTGTCAGTGTTGGAGAAAGGCCTGAATTTTGCCCCTACACCGAGGAATGTGCCTATCACCGAAATCATCTGCGCAGTCGAACAAGCAGTGTCCAGCTTTTCGGAGGACCAAGCTGAAGAGATTAGGCAAGAGGTCTCACATACATTGCGGCGGGCGCCGCCTCCACGGAGTAACATCTCCTCTCTCGAAAGGGCAGCCGTCCGGTCCATTAGAGAAGACGAAGATCTGATAGTTCTACCAGCAGACAAAGGCAACGCAACGGTTCTTCTGTCACGTGATGACTATCTGGGAAAGATGGATCTCTTATTTGAAGACTGAGCATACTGAACATTGCAGGACGACCCAACTGAACGGATAAAACGGAAGACGCTTTCACTGCTGAAGAAGAGTTCTTTACCTGACGACGTTCTTAAAAAACTTCGTCCTGGTGCTGCCGTGCCACCGAGATTATACGGTCTACCCAAGATTCATAAGAAAGGGGTCCCGCTTCGTCCGATCGTGAGTAATTTGGGTGCTCCTACCTACAATCTAGCCAAGTATTTAGCATCTGTTCTTGGCCCTCACGTCGGTAAATGCGAACATCACATTTCCAATTCTATGGTGTTTATTCAGAGATTGAAGTCCTTGTCTCTTAGTCCCTCGAATTTACTTGTGAGCTTTGATGTCGTGTCGCTTTTTACCCGGGTTCCTCTGGAAGAATACTTGCAATTAATTGGTGAGAAACTGGATGAGGAAACAACCAGGCTTTGTCGCCACGTGCTGACGTCGACATACTTTTTATTTAATGACAACTATTTTGAACAGACTGACGGAGTGGCTATGGGGAGCCCATTGTCCCCAATAGTCGCCAATCTTTTTTGGAAGATTTTGAGGACATGGCGCTGAAGACGGCGTCCTTAAAACCAACTTGTTTTTGGAGGTACGTTGACGATACGTTTATGGTGTGGCCTCATGGGAGAGAAGCTCTTGACCGCCTCCTAGATCATTTTAATTCCCTGCATCCTAGCATCAAGTTTACCATGGAGGTGGAAAGTGATGGGAAGCTTCCGTTTCTGGATGTTCTGGTGTACAGAAAGGATGATGGGACACTGGGACACAGTGTTTATCGAAAGCCTACGCACACGGACTGTTACCTGCATGCTTCTAGCTGTCATCCATCGTTCCAGCATACGGGGGTCCTGCGGACGTTGGCGAGAAGAGCTTATGCCATTTCAGATGGAGAAAGCTAGACACAAGAATTGGACCATCTTAAGGTTGTGTTCAAGCAGAATGGCTATACAGATAAACAGATCCGTCGTGCTTTCCAGTATGGACCTTCGCCTGAACCACCAGAAGATACCTGCAAATCGGTGGCCTTTCTGCCTTTTGCTGGGAGCATTTCCTCGAAGATAGGAAGAATTCTGAAAAGATACCATATCAAAAGTATTTTTCGTCCGCCAGCCGAGATTAGAGCGCTCCTTGGCTCTGTAAAGGATGACTTGGGTTTGAGGAAGCCCGGTGTGTACAAGATCCCTTGCCACTGTGGGAAGGCTTATATTGGGCAGACAATCCGGACCATTCAGGACCGATGGGTTGAGCATCAGCGGCACACACGGCTGCTTCAACCTGAGAAGTCTGCAGTGGCGGAGCACTGTCTCACCGAAGGACACAGAATGCTCTATGACAAGACACAAATGGTTGCCCCTGCATCTCGCTATTGGGACTGTGTTTTAAAAGAATCCATAGAGATTCGTTTATCTGACAACCTTATTAATAGAGACAAGGGCTATCTTTTAAGTAAGACTTGGGACCCGGTGTTATCTGACATCAAAAAACAACGGTCTGTGTTTCGATCGTCGGAATAAAAAAAAAATTTTTAATTTTTGACAGCGATATCTCGATTTTGCCTATTTCCACCACTGGCGGCGCGGTATGTTTACTGCGCTAGAGGGCAGTTACTGCACCTTCTCTTGCACGCGTTGTGGGTCTTCTGCTGGCCTATATAGGGGCCGCAGCTTGCGCTAGGAAGTCAGTTCCGGCGAGTTCGTGCACCAGCACTCTCACCTGAAGATGGCGGCCAGATGGACCGCGGAAATATTGTGTCATGAAGATGTTATGATCCGGCTGCATACCCGAGAAGAATATTACCAGTCAACATTGTCAAAAGCTTACCAAAAAAATGCTATAAACATAAGTATGCCTCTCTTCAGTCAGTTTTATAAGGTAAGTTGTAAGATCAGTATGGGATCGCATGTTTCTAAATTTTTCAGAAGCTCAGACCGATCGCACCTGTCGTCAGCTTCAACCAATTTTCGATTCATCTGCAAGTAATTTGTGTCAGTATATTGCAACCGTGACATTAAATTGATGGCTCCGTATTATTCACACCTGTCAGCACCTGCCTTCTGTGAAATAGGAGTTGTCACATTCTTCTTGAATTTTAAGGGTATTTTGCTCTTATTGCATATTTCTTTAATACCAGGTGGAATATAAATTTATTAAATAGCTGTTACTGCTTCAATCAATTTTTACTTATATTTATTAGCACACATTGTTTTAAGAGCATGCTGCCATCATCAGGTGCATTACAGTTTTACGTAGATTACTTGGAATTGTGACGTGGATCATTTACCAGATGTCCCAGAGAGGTTATGTAGTGAAATTTAACACTGTACAGAAAGATTCATTTATTTTAATGTATACCTTAAGTGAGTTGTCTGATTAAATCAGTTTCATTAATGTCTTTACTTACCCTTTTACTGGAAATTTGTCTTGCACATTGAGCACAGTAATAAACAAATCATCACTTAACACTTTCACATTAAGAGGTTTATATTCCAGAAACTCTTTAACTGCTAAGATGAACTTATTGCAGTTGCTAAGATAGTACAAACAACGAAACTACAATCTTTGTATATACACATATTTATAACTTTATAGCGGAGATGGTGAGTCGCAGATAGGAACAAGAAAAAAAAAAAAGAAGACTGTCACAAATGTAACTTTCGGCCAGTAAGGCCTTTGTCAAAATTAGGTGACAAACACACACACACATACATACTCATGCAAACGCAACTCTCACACATGTGTGCAACTCAGCATCTCCGCTATATTGTGAGTAGCAACTCTCATTTTCACAATATTGTTACATTCCAACGTGGATCTCCTGTTGTTTCAATGGAATGGATAACTTGATACGTATAAGACAGTTTTTGTTTATCAGGTAATTCTGTATATCAATAAAACAATTATTCCACATTGGAGAAATTTTTTGAAGAAATTTACATTGTTACTTTGTATCTTACCATTTAGCAACCTATTATTGTGTACTATCCTGCTACTATTTACATTGCAGTCATTTTTTAGATATTGATGTACTTAACAATTGTTTGTTCCTCTGTATCAGATGCCACTCAAGTGGAGTTATAAACCCGAAAACCAGTTTTGGCAAGTAAACATTTGTAGTGCAGTTCATGGTGTATAAATGATGCTGTGTATTAAACTTTCACGTGTCACTATTGGGTATGTAATTCAGCTGATGTCAAGATATTCACAGTCAGCAAATTAATTCCAAAAGTATTACATACAGCTGTGAATCGTCAGCAGTGTCTGTTCTTTCAGACATACTATGTAGCAGACTAAGGCGCTCTCTCTCTCTCTCTCTCTCTCTCTCTCTCTCTCTCTCTCTCTCTCTCTCTCTCTCTCTCTCTCTCTCTCTCTCTCTCTCTCCCCCTCCCCCCCCCCCCCCCCTTAGAGTGAAGGCCAGCACTAGTTGCCAAAAGCACCAGCATTGTCTACCATGGCTCCATCTGCATATTTGCAAACTGAGGATTGGTGAGTTTCCTCTGCCATGATGTTTGCATTTTCCTGGAAGCCACACTGCTTCTTTTATCTATATACAGAACCTAATGACAATGACAGGTCATAGTGTACCTGAGCAACTGTTCTAATACCTTATCCAAAATAATAATTAAACTGTTTGTCCCATATTTTTGTAACCATGTGTATATGCAATATTATTGATAGCATCGTAGGAAATCATATCATGTCTTGTTAATGCTCCCACAGTACTAGTGGCAATTGATCCCAGATGAGTTTTGCCCAACTTTTCCACCCTCACAAATATTAATTTTTGTCTAAAGTTTTGTTTCAAAGTTAGTTTGTATTATAACAAAAAATTTTCTCTTTCATGAATTCCTGTTATAAAATTTTCTTGCCCTATGTTATACCTGAATCATTTCATCAAGCTCTGCTAATGATGTCAACAAAGCCCATCAGCCTTTCCCCTGAACAATACTGCCATATCAACTTATTGCAATATTGAATGCACTAGTTTTTTTGTCTTTATTTCATCAAAGTAACTTTCCAGTAATCTTGAGAGAGCACTGGCTACCCACCCATTACGAAGAGATTTTTTTTTAAACAAAGTGTAACAACATTATTTGAGCTCACACTGCCTCTACCCCTGTTGGTTGGTGAATTAAAAGCTAAAATTTCGTAAGGAAATGTCATCTCCTTGTTGGTCTTGAGGAAATGTCATCTCCTTGTTGGTCTTGCACACCACTATACTGAATGTGGGACTTCACATTTACGTCAGCTGTAATAACAAGAAGTGAGGCTGTTAAAGAGTCTATTTACAAAGCTAAGTTCCTGAAGATATACATTTGTAAGATCGCTATACAGACTGTATGTGTTTATCAGATACACGTCTTCAGCAGTGGTACTCAGCTCGACTGTTGTGTGCCTTCTTGTTGCAGGGGACCTACAGCTGCCGCAGCATCTCTGTCACCAAATGCTTTGTTGCCATTGTTCCTCCTCTTCTATTCCTCTTCTCTCCATCGCTTCATGGATATCTGTAAGCCATCCTTTCCATGGTCTTCCTCTTCTTCTTCTTCCAGGAGGTTGCCATGGAAGTACTCTCTTGGGCCATCTGTCTTATTCTATTCTTGTGACATGCACTAACCATCCTAGCTGTCTTTCTTCTATTCTATCAATAACACTATGATGAGTCTGTATCCTTTCTATTATTTCCTCATTTCTGATGCAGTCAAGTCAGGAAATTCTACATGCTCTTCCCAAGTAGTCTATTTCTAAAGCTCTAAGTCTCTTTCTTTTTGTGGGTTCCCAGCTCTCACTCCTGTAGCTTGTTATTAGTTCCATGAAAGATTTGTATAAACACATTTTAACCTACAAACTCATTTTTGAGGGCCAAAGCACAGGATTTAATTTTTGGGTAGCCTTCCTGATCTATTGTTGGATGTCTTTCACATCTTCCATCACATGGTAGGATACAACCCATGTACTTAACTCTTTACTCACTTCAGTATGATGTCTGCCAACATCCAAGTTATTTCCCTCCTCTGCACAACATAGATATCCCAACTTCTCAAACTTAATTTTCAAACCCCACTTTTTATACTCCTCTGACATCTTCCTAAGCATATAAGCTATATCCTCTTCATTTGCTGCAACAACTTAATGACCACCATAGAAAAGTGTGTACATACACTGGTTTCCTACTGCAACCGTCATGCCCATGCACTTTCTAACCCGTGAACCTTCTGCATATACATCTTAAAGCTTGTAGGAGACAGACAGCATCCTCGTTTCAGTCCTTAGTTATTTTGAAGGCCTCTACAAATTTTTCCCCCATTTTAATTATACATTCTGCTGATTTTTAGAGGCTTATGATACTAGTTACTTATTTTTTTCCAATTTCCCTGACCGCAGACCTTCGAATGATAGCTTTAAAAAGACTGTCATTTGCTTTCTCAGGATCAACAAAGACTGCTTAGATTCCTTTCCAGTCTCTTCATCCCGATCTGCTTTAGGGCAAAGATGTTATCTACACATAACCTGCCTCTTGTGAAGCCATGAGTTTTTAATCATGTTCCTGTGGCTATATGACTGCACTGTCTGTTTGATATCTCATCGGTGCCAAAAACATCGCCCTTTAGGTGAATGACCTTATGTACAAAGGTGTACAGTTAACCAAGTGTATTTGGTAGATTAACGGACTGCAGTGGTATTCTCATTCCACTAACCCAACCTCTGGAAACATGACTGTTTCCCCAGTTAAGTGTCCTAATTTCATGGAGTGCCTCAAATGCCATGGTCAGGGTGGCAGGTTGCTCTAGACATGTATGTTTTAATGTGCTGTAGCAATATTGTCAGATGTTCTGACGGTTGTAATATCAACATGAGAGAGTACACCTTCACCCCTATCAGAATGCTGCTAAATTGTTCCCACACTTTTCTTGCTGACTGAAAAAATGCCTCCTCTATTTTTCAGCCTCGCAATGTTTTACTAGGTGATTTATTATTTGTTCATAGAGACATTAGATGGGCAATAATCAGTTCTTTGAATAAGTCTTTGTTTTGATATCTTGCAGGTGCTACACACTTTGTTTGAGGACAAGAACTTTTTGCCCCTCTTTATACAAGGGAAGCAATTTGCAGATTGTGACATTGTCGCAGTTTTAGTTTTCATGATTGCAATCCCCAACACGTAAACAGACAGCTTTCGGAGTAGGGCAACATTGGGCTTCAAAACCCAGATTGTTACACTTCAGACACCACACCACAATATGGCCCTTAATTGATGCAATGTTGTTATCCTACATACTGTAAAATCTTGAATGCCATCTCATCGATTTGTCTCTCAACTTGACCAACACATACATCACATGATGCACAGTTCTTATTTCTGTGTGTCTCATTTTGAAGCACGGCTGTAATTCTGAGAAGAACTCTTCCCTTGACACATCTTGAAAATGTTATTAATTGTAATTCAGTTTCAATAGATCTTCTCCATTCATATTGACAGTGTGTCACTCATTATCATCTCTGATTCTGTCTTACAGAAGTTCGCACGAGCATATTTTGTTTAGTTTTTCGTCATTGACTTGCAAAGCCACAGCTACAATCAGAACATCTTCCATTATATTTGCTTTATTAATTCTTTCTTTATTTACAGAGTTAAGTGTCTCAGTGATGGTCTCTTGCACAGTCTTGATGCCTTCCTCATGTCTGGCTTTAACAAAAATTGTCATGATTTGATTTGCACAACTTGGGTGCTATTTTCCTCCCCTTTGAGAGCTTAGCAGTCAGGAATGTAGCCATAGCAGCATCTTTTGATGCTAATTTTTTTCCCTCCAGTTCTCTGTTGTCCATATGGTATGCCTTGGATTATTGCTGCCCTCAGATGATTCTTCATTTTGTTAATCCTGGCAGTGTTAGCATAGGCTTCCAGCAGGACCTGGAATTCCAGGAAGTCTCTTGCTACTCCACTGTCAGGGTTGGTTGGTTAGTTAGTTAGTTACATGTTCTGTGGATCACTTTGCACAATAGAGGTAATGATGTAGAACAAGTCATTTTACATTCACATTGTGAATTAGTTTGTACATATAGTTAATTTCTGAACATTTCTTGAGTTGGTAATTTCTACCTACCATCTTTTACACATTACAGTAATAAATTCTTCTATAAGTGTGAGTTGTCAAGGAGAAACTGTCTCAATTTGTTTTCAAATTTTACTTTTCTGTCTGTCAGACATTTTATACCACTGGGTAAGTGATCAAAAATTTCTGTTGCAGCATTGTGCTAAAGGCAACTTTGATGTGGAGTAATGAATGTAATTTTCCTTTTGGTATTCTAATTATGTACATCATTGTTCCCATTTGGTATTCTACTTATGTGCATCATTGTTCCTTTTGAACTGTATTATATTATTTACAACAAAACTTCATGAGGGAATAAGTATACTGTGAAGCAATAGTCAGAATGCTCAACCTTCTTAAATCGATGTCTACAAGATGACCGTGGGTGAGCACCACATTATTCTTACAGCATGCAATTGTGCAGTGAGGAATTTTCTCTCTTAAAGATGAGCTATCCCAGAACATTATTCCATATACCATTATTGAAGAAAAATATGTCAACGTCCTGATTTGCCTCTCTCTAAGAATTGCAGTGATTCTAAGTGCAAATGTGGCAGACTTAAGTCGTTTCTAGAGTTCCAAAATGTGGGTTTTCTAATTTAAATTCTCATCAATAAGGACACTTAAGGATTTTGAAGTTTTTGCCCTATTTATTATTTCCTCACTATGTGTTACACTTATCATTGGTGTGCCTTTTTAAAAGTGATGATGAGACCATTTGCAGAAAACTAGTCAATGATACTTTCAAGAACTTTCTTTACCATTATTTCTGTTTCTGTATGTAAGCTTGGATTGACTGCAATCTGCAAAAAGAATTAATTTTGATTGCTGTATATTAGACAGATGATTGTTTACATATATAAGGAGCAATAGTGGACCTAAGACTCAGCTTTGGGGAACCCCATATGTGATTTCTCCCCAGTCATAATTATGTCCCCCCAACTGTATTGTTACTGAGTCCAACTTTCTGCATTCTTTTAGTTAGATATGGCATTATCTGTCTGTTGGCCATACCATCAATCCCATAAAACTTAATTTATGAAGGAGAATACTGTAATTCACACAGTCAAATGCCTTAGAAAGGTCACAGAAAATACCAACCGACAGTATTTTATTATTTAATGCTTGTAAAATCGGGTGAGTGAACTTGTAAGTGGCATTCTCAGTAGAAGAATCATTCTGAAACCCAAACTGTGATTTGCTGAGGATACTATTGTTGGAAATACTTCTCAAAAATTTTGGCAAATGTCAGCAGTGACTCAGATCAGTAGCTGTCAACATCTCTCTTATCATCTTTCTTAAAGAGGTGTTTAACAGTGGCATATTTCAGTCTCTTTGGTAAAATGCCTTGAGTTGATGATGCAATACATAATTTGGATAGGACAGGGCTTATTATATGGGAACAAATCTTTATTACTCTATTATAAACATCATAAAAACTAGATGAACCTTTATTTCTGAGAGACTGTATAATTTTCATAACTTCAGAAGGGGAAGTGGGTGATACATTCATATGATTGAATTTTATGAGAGGTACTTTTCCAACATACTGCTGTGATTTTTTTTTCTTGAACTGTTTGTCCCTATGCTTTCTTGTCTATTTAAGAAATGATTATTAATAATTTGCTACCTGTGACTCATCATTTATAAAACTTCCATTCAGTTCAATAGTGATGTTATCTTGCCCTGGGGCTGGTTGTCTTGTTTCACTATGTTCCAGTAGCCTTAAGTCTGCTGTCAGAATTACTGATTTCTGACATTATGTACATGTTCCTTGATTTTCTAGTAACCTTTCATAGTAATTTTGAGTAGTTTCTGTAGTGTGCAACTACTTCAGGATCCCTACTTGTTCTTGGCAAAGATACATCTCCCTTTTCATTTCACAACATAGTTTAATCCCTCTAGTGAACTTGTTTTTTTACATGGCTGTGTAGTGTCCTTTCTGATTAGTTTATGTTGAAAGCTATTCCCAAATAATGATTTATCATGGTATAGATTAAATGTTACGTAAGCATTTGGTTAATTACATATATCATCCCAGGTCATCTCCTGTAAACTGTTCTTAAATGCATTTGTCATGGAGTCATTAATTATTCTGATTTCCACTGAGGAGTGTCTACACTATAAGGCACTGTATTATTTATCCTAACTTACTGTGCATCATGAACAGAGAGCATTTGTTGTTGGGTAAACAGTTATTTTATTGCTTTGAGCTTCAACAAAGAAAACATTATCAGTTAAGTTCCTACTGTCTTCACCCACCCATGTTGGAAAGTTAATTATTGAAATCAAATTTTAGGATCCAAATAAGGATCTAAACCTGTGATTATGTGGTGCAAAGACAGGCACAGGATGTCTATCTTTTCAGATCTCTCTAAATTTTCCAGAGATATTTTGTTGATTTAAATGCAAGTTGATAACATATAGTTATATTGAATATTACTTAATAGTATTTGGTCATTTATTTCTTTATCATCAACTACCACTTTAACTGCAAATAACATTTACAGATGCAGCTTAGCTGTTGCAATTAGTCGATGCCGTCCTCAGCAAGTGATCCAGCTTGTCCTAATCAGTGGCGGAGGTCCTACACCCCTTGCTCCACATACTGTAGACTGTAGGCCTGTATCCAATTCTGCGTGCCTAATGATGTGCATGCAACCTCTTCTGAAATGTGGCTTTAGAAGGTAAACTGTTTTGTACTATATCACAGAAATCGGGCAATGAGTAATAACTTACATTGCCCTACAGCATGTTTTGTCCTAGAAAATTTGAGGTGTGTGTAGTATCATGTCAGTGTAGCACATATTAATTTTTCAGTTCTGGATTTTATCTTGTGCATTGCACCATCATCTATTAATGAAGTCTCAAACAAGAGCTTTTCTCTTTAAATATAAAGAGTTTGTAGATAAGTTTATTGTACGTAATTGATCATTTGTGCACAAATGTAATTGCAATATGATAATGCAGCTTTAGAAATATTTTATGTAATTATTGAATATTTATGTATTGCAAAGTTGTCTCATATGAATGTCAAGAATTATATCTGTGAAAATAATCAGTTTTTGAAAAATGTAATGTAATTGGATAGATAAACAGTCTACCCAGCCAGCGAGTCCTCCTTCTGGCTGAGGGGTTGAAGGGGAAGGGAGAGGGGTGAAGGAAGAGAGGACTGCTGAGATTTAGGATATGGGGAGGGGTTCCAAAAGTCACTCTGAAGTCAGAGGGGACTTACTAGACAGGATGGGAAGGAAAGAAATTAAAGAAAGAAGTTATTAGTAGATACACCACTACAGATACACACTTGCTTTTCTTTTCATTGGTTCAGATATGATTAATATTTTTATCTATAATGATTAGGAGTGACAGTAACAACTCGCCATATAGTTGAGACACTGAGTTGTCAATAGGGACTTAAACTAAATGGAAAACATTCTTATGCTTTCAGATGATATTCAGCTTCAGAGCTAATTAGTACAAAATATGAATACACTAGCTTGCCTACATTGTCCCACCCAGCTACATTATACTGGCCCAGTCAAGCTACAGTGCCAGTATAATGTGGTTAGCCAGGACAATGCAGCCACGTGAAACATGGTTTACTGTGCTGTGTTCTAGTGGAAACCACTAGGTCTCTGCAATCATAGGCCCTATATATGCTTCAGTGACTGCGATGCTGACTGGCTATGGAACATTGTGCAGGGACCAGGGATCTTGGCTTAATTACCCAGATCATGGTAATGGTACAAATCTCTTATTATATTTTAATAAGATGAACTTTGAGGTGTGCTATGTGCCATTTGGTTGGATTGCTATCAAGCAAAACAGTTCAAACTTCCTGGCAGATTAAAACTGTGTGCCGGACCGCGACTCGAACTCGGGACCTTTGCCTTTTGCGGGCAGGTGCTCTACCAATTGAGCTACCCAAGCACAACTCACGCCCTGTCCTCACAGCTTTACTTCTTCCAGGTCCCGAGTTCAAGTCGCGGTCCGGCACACAGTTTTAATCTGCCAGGAAGTTTCATATCAGCGCACACTCCGCTGCAGAGTGAAAATCTCATTTGGAAGCAAAACAGTTGTTAGCAGTCAGCCTGTAGGTACATTCTACACACCAGTAGCATAAGACATACCCTGGCAAGCAGGGCTCTGGCTGGGTGGACCATTACTTTCCTAGCTATTCTTGAAACGTCATTGAATCCTTCAACAATCATAAACATTCCCATCAGCTTGGGTGGACTGAGGCTACTATCAATGACCCACAGGAAAAAAGGCGGGAGGAGGCTAGGCATGATGGGCTCAAAAAACTTCAAGGGGTTAGCCAAAATGTCATTCTTATTATTAATAGGATAGAGGGGATGTTTTAACAAGTGTCCTCCTCTTTAAATTTACATCTGTACTCTACAAACGACTCTGTGGTGTTTAGCAGATGTCTGTGTAGGAATGTCACTTCCCCCCTTTCCTTTTCCAGTCATGAATAGTTCATGGGAAGAGCAATTGCTGGTAAGCCTCCATGTGAGTTCGAATCTCTCCAATTTTAACTTCATGGTCCTTTTGTGAGATATACATAGGAGCGAGCAATATTTTTGTTGACTCTTCTAGGAATTACGCTCTTGAAACTTCAACAATAAACCACACAATTATGTAGAATACTTCTTGTGGAGCATCTGCCACTAGAGTTGGTTGACCATCAATATTTAGTAACACTCAGTGTGTCTTGGTACCTTAAAATCTGTAAAACAAAACAAAAAAATGATGCCATAGTAGTTGAAACTAGCTGATCGAAGCAGGTGGAAAAATTAAGAAACTCCAAAAAACTGGATGACTTTAACTTAGTAGCTGAGATGCACAACTCCCCCAAGCAATGTTATAGCTAGGTGCTATTATATAATGGAAATAGATATGTTGGAAATTAATCAAGAATGGGCATCAGAGGAGCAGTCAACTTGATACAAACAACATGAAGAAATAATAGGAGAGCTAAAGAAGAGGATCACTTTTGCTGAGACATGGAACACTGTAGCTACCCAAGAATCTAATTGCAACCTTCCCTTCTCCTTAGAGTTAGGCCTTGTAACTTCTCGAGGTGTAGCAAGTGCAATTGTTTTGGCCATATGATAATTATTTCTAAAGGAGAAACAGCATTTGAAAATGTGGAAAGGCAGACCATGAATCTGGCACAAACAGCCCATCTCTAGCAGTGTGCATCAACTGTTATGGGAGCCACCGTGTGTGGTGACAAGAATTCCGTATTCACTGAGGAGGGGAAAAAATTGCAGATAACAAAAGTGAGAAAAACTGATCTACACAGAAGCCAAGAAAGAATTAAGGTGGTGCAACTTCCAGTCTTTGCTACCTCACACACTTCCTTGGCAAAGGAGCCTACCAGTAGTTTGAATTAGGATAGATTGCCTCTTAACACTTAGAAGCAAGCATTGAGCAGCAGACAAGCCCATTTAACCCTTTTGATTCCCAACAGTACAAAAACAAATACACTGAAGTGCCAGAGAAACTGGTATAGGCATGTGTATTCAAATACAGAGATATGTAAAAAGGCAGAAGATGGTACTATAGTCTGCAAAGCATATATAAGACAACAAGTGTCTGGCACGTTTGTTAGATCGGTTACTGCACTACAATGGCAGGTTATCAAGATTTAAGTGAGTTTGAACGTGGTGTTATAATCGGCGCACGAGACATAGCACCTCTGAGGTAGCGAGAAAGTAGGGATTTTCATGTATCATTTCATGAGTGTACCATGAATATCAGGAATCCAGTAAAACATCAAATCTACAACATCACATTGGCCTGAAAAAGATCCTGCAAGAACAGGACCAATGACGACTGAAGAGATTCGTTCAGCGTGACAGAAGTACAACCCTTCCACAAATTGCTACAGATTTCAATGCTGGGCCATCAGCAATTGTCAGCCTGTGAACCATTCAATGAAACATCATCGATATGGGCTTTCGGAGCTGAAGGCTCACTCGTGTACCCTTGATGACTGTGCAGCACAAAACTTTACACCTCGTCTGGGCCCATGAACACTGACATTGGACTGTTGACGACTGGAAATATTTTGCCTGGTCATACAAGTCTCGTTTCAAATTGTATCAAGCAGATGCTCATGCACGGGTATGGAGACAACCTCGTGAATCCATGAACCCTTCATGTCAGCAGGGAACTGTTCAAGCTGGCTCTGTAATGGTGTGGGCGTGTGTAGTTGGAATTATATGGGCTTCTGATATGTCTAGATATGACTCTTGACAGGTGACATGTATGTAAGCATCCTGTCTGATCACCTGCATCCGTTCATGTCCATTGTGCATTCCAACAGACTTGGGCAATTCCAGCAGGACAATGCGACTCCCCGCACATCCTGAATTGCTACAGAGTGGCTCCAGGAACACTCTTCTGAGTTTAAACACTTCTGCTGGCCACCGAACACCCCAACCATGAACAGTATTGAACATAGCTGCCTTGCAACATGCTGTTCAGAAGACATCTCCACCAAACTTGTACTCTTACCAATTTATGGACAGCCCTGCAGGATTCATGGTGTCAATTCCCTCTAGCACTACTTCAGACATTAGTCGAGTTCATACCACATCATGCTGTGGCACTTCCGCTTGCTCGCAGGGGCCCTACACGATATTAGGCGGGTGTACCAGTTTCTTTGGCTCTTCAGTGTATAATTTTAAAATTTTTCACCATAGTAAACTTCATTAGCATAGTAAGCAATGAATACAAGAAGAAATTGGCAAAAAGTAATTTTAAGAACATTGTTTCACTTTGAAACATTATTTTAAAATTTTTCACAAAATTAACCTGTATTATCTTAGTAAGCAACAAATATGAGAATAAATTGGCAAAGAGTAAACAGTCAATTGTTTTAAGGAGATGGTTTCACTTTCAAACCCCTAGGGCATACAGTTTTCAACTACCTCATCATTTCATGTGATATACTTGAAAGCAAATTCACATTTTTCCTAGACACAGTCCCACATCTCTAAACACAGATGAACTCATAGTACCTAAAACAAGTTACGGTTCTAGATAACAAGCAAAAATGGACCTAAAATTCGATATGTTTTGTTTGAAAACTACATATTGCCCTAGTGGTTTCATTTCGAAACCATCCGTAAAAGCAATAGTACAAAAGAAAATTTATGATACAGTGACTGTAGGTATACATCCTTGCACTGTCAAAGCTCTGCTCAATAAAGCCATTATTTTATTTAAAAAAAGACGCATGTTACAATTCCTACAATAAAGTAGCACAATCTCCGTGCCAACTGTTGCTTTGAAATGGTATTTTTTCAGGCAGAAAACACTTGTACTCGAAGGGTTAAAAATAAACTTCTGAATGTTATAAGCTGTCAGGCAAAGTCCTTAATGAAACTGAAAAACAAACACGCATGCGCGCGCGCGCCCGCGCCACACACACACACACACACACACACACACACACACACACACACACACACACGGTCATTATTGTTTACATGCCTTCAAGCCTCTGAGGTGTGCTTGTGTGTGTGTGTGTGTGTGTGTGTGTGTGTGTGTGTGTGTGTGTGTGTGTGTGTCATAACAATGCTGGTAGTAGTAATAGTCGTCCTGCATTTTAGATTTAAATCTGAAGATTGTGTAATTTGGCCAAAACTAGCTATAACAGCTAAATAAAAAAATTGTCTTGACACTGTTATTAAAAAATAATGAAAAAATCACTGACTTCTCCTATGGAACAATACATTTTTCTGAATGTTGGAATTGAGACTTCTCATACAAGAAGGATCTTTTTCTCTGTGTCTTCAAGAGAGACATTTGACAAATACTGAAACTCCTGTGCTTGGAGTGTCTAGCCTCCACAGAAAAAATATCTTTACTGGTGACATGGTGAAGCGATGATGATGTGCACTTGTCAGTTATACCCTCAAATGATTTATTGCTGAAATACTCCATCCATTTTTGCTTTTAGAATATTTAAACAAATGTAGTACTGATAGACTGGGGCTCTACCACTGCCTCCCTTTGGGATCAAGTAATTGAGTGTATGTGCGTCTTGTTACTCATTTCACGACAACATCGTCATTTCAGCTGTAGATCTCTCATTTAGTTTTGCTTGTTCTTCCAGACCTTGCTTGGTAGGAAACCTTTAATGGCTTGTGTGGAAATGACTATTTCCCCATCTACGGCTACACTCAGCAAACCACCATGAGGTGCATGGCAGAGGCTACATACCATTGTACCAGTTATTAGGGTTCCTTCCTGCTCCAGTCACTTTTGGAACATGGGAAGAATAATTGTTTGAATGCCTCTGTGCATGCAATAATTATTCTAATCTCCTCCTCACAATCCCTGTTTGAGCAATACGTACGGGGTTGTGGTATACCCCTAGAGTAATCATTTGAAGCCGGTTCTTGAAATTTTATTAGTATACTTTCTCAGGGTAGTTTACGTCCGTCTTCAAGAGTCTGCCAGTTAAGTTCCTGCAGTATCTCTGTGAGACACTCTTCTATCAATTAAACAAACCTGTCACCATTTGTGCTGCCCGTCTCTGTATACGTTCAGTATCCCCTGTTAGTCCTATCTGGTACGAGTCTCACACACTTGAGCAATGTTGTGGTATAGGTTGCACGACTAATTTGTAACCAATTTCTTTTGTGGACTGGTTTTCACTTCGCCTGTATTTTTTGAACCTGTGTTATCATTCCATTTCATATCTACATCTACATCGATACTCCGCAAGCCACCCAACGGTGTGTGGCGGAGGGCACTTTACGTGCCACTGTCATTACCTCCCTTTCCTGTTCCAGTCGCGTATGGTTCGCGGGAAAAACGACTGTCTGAAAGCCTCCGTGCGTGCTCTAATCTCTCTAATTTTACATTCGTGATCTCCTCGGGAGGTATAAGTAGGGGGAAGCAATATATTCGATACCTCATGCAGAAACGCACCCTTTCGAAACCTGGCGAGCAAGCTACACCGCGATGCAGAGCGCCTCTCTTGCAGAGTCTGCCACTTGAGTTTATTAAACATCTCCGTAACGCTATCACGGTTACCAAATAACCCTGTGACGAAACGCGCCGCTCTTCTTTGGATCTTCTCTATCTCCTCCGTCAGACCGATCTGGTACGGATCCCACACTGATGAGCAATACTCAAGTATAGGTCGAACGAGTGTTTTGTAAGCCACCTCCTTTGTTGATGGACTACATTTTCTAAGGACTCTCCCAATGAATCTCAACCTGGTACCCGCCTTACCAACAATTAATTTTATATGATCATTCCACTTCAAATCGTTCCGTACGCATACTCCCAGATATTTTACAGAAGTAACTGCTACCAGTGTTTGTTCCGCTGTCATATAATCATACAATAAAGGATCCTTCTTTCTATGTATTCGCAATACATTACATTTGTCTATGTTAAGGGTCAGTTGCCACTCCCTGCACCAAGTGCCTATCCGCTGCAGATCTTCCTGCATTTCGCTACAATTTTCTAATGCTGCAACTTCTCTGTATACTACAGCATCATCCGCGAAAAGCCGCATGGAACTTCCGACACTATCTACTAAGTCATTTACATATATTGTGAAAAGCAATGGTCCCATAACACTCCCCTGTGGCACGCCAGAGGTTACTTTAACGTCTGTAGACGTCTCTCCATTGATAACAACATGCTGTGTTCTGTTTGCTAAAAACTCTTCAATCCAGCCACACAGCTGGTCTGATATTCCGTAGGCTCTTACTTTGTTTATCAGGCGACAGCGTGGAACTGTATCGAACGCCTTCCGGAAGTCAAGAAAAATAGCATCTACCTGGGAGCCTGTATCTAATATTTTCCCTACAAAGTGTTACATCCAGGTATTTGTATGAGTTGGCTGATTCCAACAGAGACTCATTGGTATTATAGTGACTTTTTTTTGTTTTGTGAAGTGCAAAATTTTACATTTCTGAACATTTAGAGCAAGTTGCCAGTCTCTGCACCATGTTGAAATCTTATCAAGATCTGACTGAATAGTTATGCAGCTTCTGTCAGATAGTACTTCATTATCAATATTGTCTGCAAGATCATTAATATACAACATGTACAGCAAGGGTCCCAACACACTTCCTTGGGGTGAGCCCGAAGTTACTTCTACATCTGATGATGACTCTCCATCCAAGATAACATGCTGTCTCCTCTCTACCAAAATGTTCTCAATCCAGTCACAAACCTTACATGATACCCCATATGATTGTACTTTGACAGCAAGCCTAGATGTGGTACTGAATCAAACGCTTCTCAGAAACCAAGAAATACTGCATCTACCAGGTTGCCATGATCCAAAGCTTTCAGTATGTCATGGGAGAAAAGTGCGAGTTGGGTTTCACATCTGAATTCATCTATCAGATGGAGCAGATCTCAGGAGATTGATGTTCAGAAAGTCTTACTGGACACTTAACAGCCATTTGACAGTTTTTGAACTGTGCAAGTGTCCAGAACTGAGTGGATCACATCACAGCAGATGTACAGTATCAGGATGTCTCCTAATAATACCTGGGGGGTCACATTTCTGGGACAGTTAATAAGAATATTTCTGCAACTACATCCAGGACCCTGCTTACCATCGCTATCTGGTGACACAAGAGAGGGACATTTGTGATTTGTGCTTAAGTAATATTAAGGAATACACCTCCTCCCCTTCTCCTTGTGGGAAATGGGTTTCGCATTTTCTGTGGTTTGTCACTCTGCTTAATTATATGTCATATACTAAATACAGCTTAATCAATAACCAAAGGAAATCCTCTTTCAGCTTCATAGTGGAATTTGGCTTCTTCTTCTTCTTCTTCTTCTTCTTCTTCTTCTTCTTCACCTAGTTCCCATGCCAACCTCACATGGTGCCTCCAAATGATTCTGTCTTGTGCTGCTTCCTCCCAATTAGTTATGCCCGACTTGTTGCTTATTGCTTTAATTTCATTTACCCAAGTATACTTGGTTCTCCCCCTTGGTCTCTTACCATGTGACTTCCCCATGAATATTCTTGAAACCATTTGTACTCTTTTATTCTCTTCAGATGGTCCATCCACTGGATGGAATTTACTATGCTTATTATTGTTAGACCAAAGATTTTCCTATAAACTTCATCATTTTAGCTAAACTGCATGTTTCTGCTGCATAGGTTAGGACTGTTCTGATCATTGTGCTACACAGCTACCTTTGTTTATCTTGTCCATAGTGTAAGCCCTAGAAGTTTTTGTGTGGAGTAGTAGGCCCTATTTTCATTTTGCTGTGTCATTTTCACTGCTCTTTTGTTTCTGGTTTTATTTGTCTATCATTGCGCTCAGAAATTGGAACAGTTCAGTGCATTCAAATATGTGTTTGCTAATTATTAGATGTGACTGATGGTCATGCTCATCTCATCATCTTGGAACTGTTTTATGATCATTTACTTTTAGGCCAAGTTTGGGTGCTTCTTCTGTGAGCTCCACAAGTGACTATCAAATCACTATTTCATTTTTCTCATTGAGCACTATATCATCTGCATTTGCTCGTAGTTTCCTCACAACACACTCCAAGGCTGCGCGGAAGGGAAGAGGGGACAGGGCATTTCCCTGTCTAGTCCAGTTTTATTTTTAAGTTGGTCAGATTTTATTCTGTTTATCAAAACCCTTCTTATCATCCTCACTCATTTTACAAAGTTATGGGTCCATTGGAGTCATAAGCTTTCATAAAATTAATATTCAAGTAATGCTTTTTTTTCTTCATTGCCATACTTGTTCATTTATTCTTCTGATTACAACTATATTGCATTTGTAGATCTATTCCTGTGAAAGCCATTTTGATAAGTCTTCCCAGTCTCCTTTTTTGTGTAGCAGTACTATTAATGATTCTTTTCATTCTGTTGGTATGGTCTGAGTTTCCCATATTACCTGTATCTGGTAAAACAAACATCTGTGCAGTGCTTCTCCATATTTTAGTACCACAGCTGTGTTTGTCACTTTCATTTGCCTTGCAATTTTTTAGATGTTTTATATTTCCCAGCACCTCTTCACATGTCAGTTCTGGCATTTGTGCATTATTAGGGCCACTGCTGGAATTTGTAATTGTAATTCCGGATCAGAACAGGTCAGTAGATTGTCAAAATATTCCTTGCTTCTTGATAAAATTTTGCGTGGTTCAACCATCATATTCCCATCCTTATCCGTCATGTTATATTTTTCATTACATTTTAAATTTGGCTGAGAAGCATATTTCCCAACTCCTGGGCAGTAGCCATTTTACTCTCAATTTTAAAACAAATAAGACCGTATTTGCCCCAGTAGTTCTCAGCACCAATCTCACTAGCTGAGGAAAGACCTTAGTGCTCATCGTCAGCCATTGTATAGTGTGGGCTCTGGAACCTGGTCACTACCTAGTTGCTTGATTTGTGACACCGGGTAGTATTACTCCACACTCTGGAACCTAGTACATCTGAAAGTGACAGTTCAACAGGCATTTCTACACAGGCAATGCCTCGTAGGTGTATTCTTCGATGTGGATGATTCCAACAATACTGCCTGAAAGCATAATATACTGCTGCACCTCCACCAATGGAGTTACCATGGATATCTCACATTTTCCATAAATCCTTTCTGTTAGAAAGATGTTTTAAATACTGAGTCTAGAATGTCCTGGCCAAACATTTTAAGTAGAGCAACAGTATCCTTCAAGGGAGTACTTCAAGTGTAATAGTAGTTGCCATTGCAATAAATAATATTACATCCACAGTAAGGATCCCTTTACAGTGCTGCTTATTCATTGATGACTTCTCCATCTTTTTTTCACCATCCAGTCTTGCAATAACCACTTGATCAGGAGGCTGGGGGACTAAATGAAAATCACGAGGTTTAAGTTCTCTTCCATAAAACTGTTTGTGTTCCTTGTAATCATTTTCATTTCGTCAGATACGTGTTTAAAAGATGTGGGATATCTGTCTCAGTTTTAAGGAAAAGGTGGAAATTCTGGGTCTGAACTTTGATGAAACACTATCACAGCTGCTACACCTCAGATGCCTGAAATTAAGTTATGCCATGGCCTTAAATATTTTGAAATGAATTAGTCACAAGTTTTGAAGTCCTGGCTGAATTATATGCGCCAATTGTATAAAGACTTTGTGAGGTCTTGGCTTGAAAATGGAGGTACGATTGGATGCTGTGTTGGGACATGTAATCCACCAGCTTAACAGGCCAGTAAAATGGGTAACCGAAGTACGACCCTGTAGGAGCCACAGCATTGTGAACTAAAAACAGTTTTGATGACAACAGCCTGTTGACATGGGAAAATTACTGTGGTACTACTGCTAACAGAGGTGCCACAAGGAGATGCAAAATTGTGCACTTCGAAGTCTAGTGTATTCAGAAGGTCCAAATCTGAAATTTTAGTAACCCAGTTGGTGGTGGTGACCAGTACTTGAGCTGTCCAAGAATATTCAAGATATTTGATTGCAGAACAAAACTGTCTCATCATAATAATGCTGTTGTTACTGCAGCCAGGCCCAGTAAACTAGATAACACAACTTGCACATATAGCACATCTGGACCTGAGTGCGCTTCATCAGCTTCTGGATCCGAGTTTGTGCTGCCAAGGCATGTGTCAGCCATGTTAATTTTATATGCAGCATTACATACTTTCTCCTTGTGACCTGATTTACCACAAAATGTGCACTTTCCTTTTCACAAATAGCAGATTGGAACTTCAGGAAGCATGGTTGCCTAAAGTCAGAGAGGAGTGGGATGCTGTACCTGGCAGGGATGTGAATCATGACTGGTGAGGTCGGGCCCAGGACATGTGCGGTTATCGGATAGTGAACAGTCACTGAAGAACTCAGCATCTGTTGAAATTCTTGAATGAGTGGAAGGCATGCCAAAAATGAGGGGTTGTTGAGTTCCAGATCATTTCAGAGACCCTCATCAGGTGCATGGACCAATACCATATCTCTCACCAAAGAATGAGCATATAATTGCTTACGCTTGGAATTGGTGCGCTGGAAATGATGGTTTTGAGAAAGACACTGTAACTGCACAATGCATTCCCATACTTTTTGTAATGATGGGCAGCTACCACATGGATTTGAGAATTGAAATACTGCATTAGTTTATTTTAAGCTGTTCGTAAGACAAGTCATGTGGTTCAATCTCAGTATTCAACTGTTGAAAAAGGCAATACACATCAGCATCCAACTATGCTAATAAGAAAGTTCATTGATAGGTACCACCTGAGATTCCATGTGTGATGTAATGCTGTTCCAGGTAGGCGATATAGGTGGCTGACAATTCCTTTTTGTCAAATGCGGGAAATGATGGCAGCACAACTCGGAAGCCTTTGATCGTGGAGTGTGTTTATGGCCAGTATTGAAAATCTCTGGTAATGCGGTGATTGCGGCTATCTTTTCCAACATGACTTCTTGAACTTGCTGCATATTTTGCAGGAGTAGCTCTTGGATGGTCACATCTGTGTTGACAGCAGACGTACTTAAATGAGAATTGAATGTTAGTACACAATGTATGCGAAATACTGTCTTACAACCACTGTCTAGTCTGGGTGATATTTTGAAGAATTTTGGGTGAAATGCACTTAATACCTTGTTACCATTGACTAAAGTGATGTGACAAGGACTGACTAAGCAAGAACAAGCTCCCAGGCAGACATACAACAATAAACCCTTTATTAACAATACCATGAAAGACACACTTGTAATTAAACCACAAGGGCTACAGCTAAATCATTCAAAGAAACACAACAAAACTACCTGGAACAGTTGGGAATGTCAAACTGTTTGATAACTGGATAATCACTGACAAGTGTGAATTGAAGGTTCATAGTGAAGCAATATCACTGTGAAACTGACATTATAAATTCTATGTCCAGATGGATCGCTGGTTGACAGCTGTCAGGAATTCACAATCACAAGAAAAGTGTAAGACCATTGGATAGCAGGTCCTGGCACCTGAGTCTGTACAAGCCAAACTTTTTGAGCATTGCTTGTTCTATACTGCTGGTGGCTCATAGAGGGCTTCGAAGGCAGAGGTGTCCAGGATGTTGCATCGGCTTCAACTGCCTGGCTGTGTTTTGGTGGTATCTTAAGTACAGCCTTGGCAGATGGATAAGGCACAGACTACTTGCAGTCTGGTGGCATGGTGGACGCAAGTAGTGTTGCGATAGCCACACCTCCTAATGGCGATGTTGATGCTGTCTGTTGGTGAGGTGCCTCTGGTTGCAGCAGTGGCTGTCAGAGATTCCCATGTCAACTAGCTGTTGTTACTGTTGTCCTTCACAACTCTTTGTTTCTGATTCACAGTGTCATTGCTCCTGTAGGACCACACTTTGTCCACCCATATCATTGGCCTGTTATATTGGTGAGCTACATGTCCCAGCACCGCAGTTGGTATAGCCAAAGAATTTAAATGTTAAATGTTGGTTTTAATGATAGATCTGTACTGCAGTCCAAGGTGTAGGATTGAAGTCAACTATTTGTCTGTGAATTGACAAAACTACCGAATGTGAAAGTGGTCTCTTGGTTACAGTTATAGACTGATCTGCAATGCAGCCAGAGATCTGTGTTACCTTGGAAGCTGACAGTTTCATTTTCCATTATTTTCTGGTTACTTGCTTTCAGAGTATTCCTGAAAATTTGGACATTTAAATAGAAAGATTGCCTTCCCTACATGCTGCTGGACGTGGCAATCTTTAATTTGTATATGCTACCTTCAGATACATCATACAGTACTGGACTCTACTTTTTACTACTATGTCATTCTGCATTTAACAGTTATATGATTTTTGTGGGATTCATTGTGGCAGCAACCCACTCACAAAGTACAAATTTCAAACATTAACCTACATTTACTTGCATGTCTGGATGAACAGACATTAATGATGATTGACAGCTGTCTGAAAATATTTTGAAATAAATTCACTGGATGCAAATCTCTTTGCATTAGCTGTGTCTGGTGTAGGTGTGCTACTTATTAGCGACATGAAAACTCGTGTTGAACAGAGCTCGAACCTGGATTTCCGCATATCACAGGTGGTCACCTTAACCACTTGGGCTGTTAGTGCGCGCCTTCTGGACTGACACATACTTCTGTATGTCACACTGTGTACATCCCTATACCATAGTCCCCTACATTCATCACTTTATGCACACAGATTTACTTGGTATTCTCTCACCTGTGAGATTGGGATTATGAAGAATCGAGAGCCATGATATTATTGTCTTGTGTCCACGTTGCCATGTAATATTTACTTGCATATCTGGAGGGACAGACATTAATGAAGATTGATTGTCCAAAAACAAGTACAAATTAAATTTGAGGAATGTGAATATCCTGGCATCAGTTGTATTAAGTATAGATGTGCCACCTTTAGTGACATGGAAATTTGTGCTGGACCAGAACTCAAACTTGGATTTCCTGTTTATTGCGAGCTGTCACCTTACCCACTTGGGCTATCACAGTCTGCCATAAATTTTCACATATCGCTAATAGGCAGTACACCTATACCTAACACAGCCGATGCCAATATATCCACATTCAGCGAATTTATTTCAAATTCATTTCAGACAGCTGTGAATCATCGTTAATGTCTCCAGAATGAAATTTCCACTCTGCAGCAGTGTGTGTGTGGTCTGTTCAAACAGACATCTATGATGTTTGTATGAAGACTGAAGTGACAAATGAAAATTTGTACCATGGCCAAATTTTCATTCGTCGCTTCAGTCTGCACATATACATCATAGATGTTTGTGACTTGAAAAGGTCTCTGGCACCATACTGTTTCATTTGATTAAAGCACCTATGCCTGGGTTTCAGGTAGAATCCCCTGTTGCGTTTAATGCTGTGATGGTATTCCAGTACAGTTGGGTAACCTCTGATATGCTGGTCAGGTTTAGGGGGAATACCAAGTGAGCTGAGGCGTGAATGGGAATTTGGATTGTGGGGGGAGGCATGCTAGGGTAGACCATGCACTTGTGCAAAGCCACTGTGCCAGGATAGCATAATGGTTAGTGCATCTGCCTAGTGAGTAAAAGACCAGGGTTCAAATCCTGGCCTTTGTATGAATTTTCATTTATTGCTTCAGTCTGTTCGTTCAAGCATGCAAGTAAATATTACGTGCCAAGACAGGACAGTAATATCAGGGTCTTAGTTCCTCACACTCTTGTTCTCACTGATGCGGGAATGCAGACTTAAGTTGTGAGCATTAACTGATGAATGTAGGAGACTCTGGTATAGGAATGTAAACAGTGAGACATGTGGAAGTTTGGATCAGTTCAGGAGGCATGCATGGGTAACTCATAGTAGTGGGTGATAAGTGGGAAATCCGTGTTTGAGACCCGATCCTGCACAAATTTTCATATGTCGCTAATAGATAGAACATCTATACTTGACATAGCAGATACCTAGATATTCACATTCATTGGATGTATTTTGAATAAGTCTATGCGCCTCATTGTAAGTTTTACGAAGAAGAAAAGAAAAATTAACCTTAAGTGCTAGAAGGTGAGCTCTTTACTATTCAATGTTTTTTACTAGACAGTGGGAAATGCAGGATGGAATAATGACAATATTATAAAAAGGATAGATTGCTACTCACCATATAGAGGAAATATGACAGATACAATAGAAAGACTACTAAACATGTCAGCTTTCAGCCAGAAGGACTGCTCCTTCTTAAATACACACACACACACACACACACGCACACACACGCGCGGCGCGCGCGCGACCACTGTCTCTGGCAGCCCTGATCAAAAGAATCAGGACAACTGTTTGTGGACATTAATGTGGAATGTTTCCAGCGTTTGCCTGTACAACAGCTGGAACTCTGCTGGAAACACTTCCCAGCAAGTGTATGGAGGAGGTATGTGCCACACCATTCTTCCTCAAAGGCAGAAACCAGAGAAGGTAGTGATGTTGGACGATAGTGTCGGAAGAGAAGTTGTCATTCTAACTCATCCCAAATGTGTTCCGTTGGGTTCATGTTGAGACTGTGGGCAGTCCAGTCCATTTCAGAAGTGTTATTGTCTGTAGACCATTGCCTAACAGATGCTGGTTTATGTCAGGGTTCATTGTCATGCTGACAGAATCAATCATCATCTCAGAATTGTTCCTCTACCGTACGTAGTACACAACGCTGTAAAAAGTATTGATACCCTTCCTCATATAGTATTGTCTTAAGTGCAATAAGAGGAGCAAAATGTAACCCCGAAAAGCACCACCATACCGTAACACCACCTCCTGTGTATTTCACTGTAGACACTACACGTGATGGCAGAAAATGTTCTCCAGGCATTTGCCAAACCTAAACCCTTCCATCAGATTGCTACAGGGTGTGCACGATTCATCACTCTAAAACACTCATTTCCAGTCATCCACGGCCAAGCAGTGGCACTCAGTACACCACATCAAGTGTTTCTTAGCACAGACTGCAGAAATTTGTGGCTTATGAGGAACTGCTTGACTGTTGTACCCATTTCTTTTTAACTCCCTATGTGCAGTCATTGTGCTAATCTGGACTGCAGGTAGCACTTTGGAACTTACAAGTTATTCCTTCCACTCATTTCATGAGATTTTGTTATAACCACCTTCTGTGATGCTTTACAGTCTATGTCCATCAGTACAGAAGATCTTGCTGGTCTCAGTTTAGCTGTGGTTGTTCCTACACATTTCCACTTTACAACCACACCACTAGCAGTTGGCTTGAGCAACTTTACAAGGGTTGAAATTCCTCGATGGATTTCTTACTCCGGTGACGATGTTTGAGAAACTGCATGGTGTATTAGAGGTTCGAATTTGAAGTGTTTGTGCACACATAGAGCACGTTCTCCTTCAGCAGAACAATGCCAGACTACACACGGGCGTTGCGACATCTGCAACAATCCGACGCCCTAGTTTCACTGTGATCAATCATCCTGTATACAGTCCAAATCATGGCCCAATCCCGTATTCATCTGTTTCCAGAACTTAAAGAATGCCTTCGAGAACTTCACTTTAATATTGATGATGGGGTGCAAGCAGAGGTGAGGTTGAGGCTCCATCAGCAAAGTCAAACATTCTACAGAGTGGTATCAACTAACTGGTCTGTCATTGTGCCAGGGTGACTATGTTGAGAAATAAATATGTAGATATGAAGAAAGTTAATGTCTGATAACCGAAATATTGTGCCTGTTGGACATTATGGACCAGCAGTACACGTGTGGACTGTTCGAGCAAGAAATATGCCAGGAAAAACTGGAGAATCATAACTTTGTTTTATTCAAAAAAGCTTTCGGAGTTTTCATATAAAAAATTCAGAAGCATTACTTTTCAGCACATACTTTTAATTATAGTGCCACTGAATTACTATTAAAGTTCAAAGAGGCCCAAATATCTGCCTCCCTGCTATTCTTATGTATTCTTGCATGTAATGTAAATATCACTGCGTTCACATAACATCCTAACACATCCTTCTGTTTCCAACAAGTTTCAAAAAATACATTCTTTGATTAGAGTCGGTGCTCTGGTATTTATATTTATTTGTGTTCAACTGGCAGTAGCTTTCAGTTTGTTCTGGCATGCTCTGTTGGAATGCTTAGACGCAGCAGATGAAAATAGTCAACACCAAGTTTGTAATAGTGATGCTCGTTTGCTAGTGCACCCTGTCTTTTCTAATTGGTGGAATTGTTGCCCAGCATCTCATTTTCAGATAACAACCATAGCTGCCACTGAGTTGCTGTATTTTACAGTTTGAGCACATGCTGTGAAGAACATTTGTCTCGAGTTAAAATTGTACGCCTGGCCGGAACTCGAACACAGATACTTGCCCTCCCCAGGCAGTGTACTGCCAGTTATACTATCCCTGCACATCTCACAGATCAACATCAAATTTCAGCTTGTCATTTACTATTATCTCTCAGGTTTGCTTGGCATGATTGATCAGTGGTGTGCTATTGAGTGTTCAGATGAGTTGTTAATTCCATGTTTCTACATGATATTTAGACAATCAACACAGTCATCTTCAGGTGCTGTGAACCCTGTTAATATGCTTACTCACTGCATGAAGTGTGGTTGGAGTCCAGGCAAAATAGCACCCGAAGATGGTGACTGAGTCGATTTTGTAAGTATATTGCAAAAAATTGAAATCAGCAACTGTGCTGAGCACCCAGAACATCATCATTTGTCTCCTGTTTCTCTACGTGGCTTCCAAACTCCACCAGGGTTCCTTTGCTATGTTGCTGGACTTGGCACCTCTGTGAGTTAGAACACTTCAGAAAGATATACTTAACCACTATCTTTTGAATATTAGTTGAATGTGAAAGGCAGGGATTTGAGTATGAGTTTCAGTCCAGCACAAAGTTTCAGTGTTTAACAAGTACTGTGTCGACTTACTTAAACATCTGAAAACATAAAACATGAAGGGATGTTAAACATCACTGGTTTAAAACTTGTTTTGATATATTTGTTTTCCTTGTTTCTGTTTCATATCCATCTAAGACCTTGTGCTGTGAATATTACATGAAATATATGTAATTTAACAAACAGAATTCATTGACACACATCCAAGTTTGTACACACACACACACACACACACACACACACACACTCTCTCTCTCTCTCTCTCTCTCTCTCTCTCTCTCTCTCTCTCTCTCTGCAGAAATTCTAATAATGTAGCCATAATGGATTTATTGATCAGATCAAATTTGACTGATGTGACTGTTATATTTTTTCCTTTATCATTTTGTATCAATACCTGCAGGAATTTTTCTCTCACACTCACAGGAATGTATTGTATTCTACATATGGGAAGCATATGGTGTCATGTGATGTTGCTGGCAGTGGTGTACCACAGTATGTATTGGACTACTTGGCACAAGGACAGGACTGGCCTGAAGGAGATGCAGCATTTCATAGGCGTATCACTATTCCCACTCTTCTAGTTCATGGCATGCAAGATCCTCTTGTTCCTCTTGTCCATGAGTGTGAGATGGAAAGGGTAAGTATATTAATGACTCGCTTTTAGAAACTAGTACTGTAACAATTCACCAAAGGAGCTGTACATGCAAAAGGTGCCTAAGTAATTTGAGTGTATCTAAACCAGAGCAGATCTAAAAACATATGATTTCTATATACCAGTGACTATGTGTTTCTTCATCCCCCCCCCCACACACACACACAAAATCATCATCATTTCACTTCAGTTTATATTACCTTATAACTAAGAGTATTAATTTAAGTTCACATTATTTTTTGAAAGTAGTAACAAATGTATATATTCCTTTTTTTTTCCAGACCATTCCACGTTCTTTCCTTGAAGTAATACCAAATGCTGGCCACTTTGCTATGTTGGAAACTCCTGAAAAGCTTATCCACATGATTCGATGCTTCATTGATTGGTGGAACACATAATTAATTTTGAAATTTCTGGCATACATGAATGCAGAAGCATTGCTTATATGTATTACAATTGTTCATACATTCCTTATTAATGAATGTTACATGTTAGTGCTTGAATTCAGAGATTAGGAAAGTCTGTCTTTCTCGCATCAGTCACATATTGAAGTAACATTTTAGTTTTATTTTGTTCAAAAGCAGTATTAGTAAGGCTGTTGTATTGACAGAAGCTCTGTGTGTGTGTGTGGTGTGTGTGTGTGTGTGTGTGTGTGTGTGTGTTTATTTGCCGTCCTCAATGTTGTTTATGTTATAACTTAATTAAGTATCAAAACAGTGGTTTCTGTTAAGCATGATCTTAGTAGGTTTTGGAAATTAGACTTTCAGTGTTTCGCTTACTTTGTTTCCACTTTATATCACAGATTAATACTTAGTCTCAACTCTCTGGTGTGAAAGTTGTTACCTGTTTGACAGCTGGAGTGACACTAGCACTCAAAGTGATGAGAAAGCAGATAGTCGAGTCCATCCTGAGAATAACTTACTTTATACTTAAGTAACAAAATTGTTTTTTTTTTCCTTCATTCCATGCATTACTATATTACCAAGAGACATGAATTGCCATGCAGTGAGTGTAAAAACAGCCAAATCACACTGGTTCAGTGACATAAGCTACAGCTTACTCATGAAGAAATACTTTCTAATATGCTATATTTGCAGGTTACTCTGCTGAAAGCAAATGAATATAAACACACACTTCATCCATGAGAAGTATATATTTCTGTCGTTGTCTGTTGTCATTATCATTGGCACTTTCCATGATACTTAAATTTTTTATGTAATTGAGTGATCCATCCATTCTTACACTTCACTTGACTTCCTAATGCTCAAATATTTTTGTAAATCTAATTACTTTTGCCCCAAAAGTGAATGTGTTGAAGATTCTTGCCTTTTGTGGCTCAGGTTTAGCAACAATTGTGGAATCTGTTTCTTCTGTGTTGGGAAACAGTTTTATTGCATTTGACGATGTATTATCACATCTGTACCGTTTTCCCTTAACATGTTCGCTGCGGTCACCAGTGCGGGCCGCTAATGCTCTAGGCGGACGCTTGTAAATGGACGTGAGCTGAGAGTTGAAATCATACCCCTGCAAAACCTGTAAGTTCATGTTGTGCATGTACGTAATGTTGACAGCAAATATAATGTCTGCACAAGAGGTGGTGCTAGATACAGAAATACAAGTACGCTTTAGCTGCATGCCGATCATCTGTGAAATGCTGCATACTGTCTGATGCTTATAAGTGTCGTATGCATCTATTGCAAGCAATTCTAAGTGCCTCTGATTTATTGATTTTATTCCAAACTGGAAAGAAAATGCGATTCAAACAACCAATAAATCTGCTCCATTGATAAAGAACTAGTCAGAAAACACCAAAAGATTTATGAAATGGAGAAAAAGAGACAGGACTCGTCTGCAATGTGGTGCTATGGAAACCCAATCCCATATAACAAATGAGTTTGCAAGGTGTGGAGGTGATGTTTTTATAGCAAACCACAAATAAGTCCACATACTGTGCAGAAACCTCATGTTGTGAGCAATCAGTGTAACAACATTTTACTTGGCTATCAAATAAAACAAATACAAACACTTTACAAATCAAACACAAAAGATCTTCCTCTGAAGATATGACAATCCCATTACATTATGGAGTGCAATTGTGCAGCAGTTCAAACAGGATCCAGGTTTGTTTGGACATGTTACGCACATGTAGGGCATGTCCGTACACTTGCTCCATTCCACACACGTTGTACACTGCTTCCCCGTAACTTGCTTCTTCCCTTCAGTTGCATCCCACTTTTGCACAGTGTGTGTGTCTTTACGATATTTGTTATGCACACCTTTTGTAACATCCATTTGTGGAAATACTCCCTTTATTATTTGTATTCTATAACCATACAACGTCATTTTATGCCCTGAGTATTTATTATATAGGTAATGTGAATTGAGCATTAGCATGTCAACTACATGGAAGGATAGTTTCTTTGGCCAGCGGACAGTCTTTCTTTCACATAAATAATACAATAATACCTGGTCCTGCCTATCGGTCCCAACATACAGCTATTATATTTGACACTTGCCAGTGGTTTTGAGACTGTTTCCTGGCATGCAGTAGGATATTCTGTGGAAATATAGGAGACCTCTCGTCTATCCTTACATTTGCCGATCATTATGCCATCCGAATATTGTGCAATGTGTCTCCTTTCCCCAGTTTTGCGCATACCAAGTCTTTAGGGGTATTTTTCTATTTACCCTTAGTGTCCCGATACAATTGTGTTTTAACATTCAACAGGGTTTTAGCTAAAGCAAAGCTGTTGTAAAAATTGTCTATGAAAACGTGATGGCCAGCATGCAGCTTCTCTTCCAACAAATGTAATACTATCGTTTCAGCATGCCCTTTTCCCCCCTCATACCACCACACATCCCCGTGTACACAGCACATTTATTTACGAAACTGTCTGGATTGTGTAGCATGTACAATTTGATGCCATATTTATTCCTTTGGTTCTTTATATATTGTCTAAATGACAATCGTCCCCTAAAGAATCATTGATTCATCTACAGATAGATCCTTACCTGGATAATACATCTGGCACATTCTGTTGTTAAAATAATTCAATATAGGGTGTACCTTATATAGTCAGTCATCTGGTTTCGGTTCTTCTGACTGGATAGTTCGCAAAATACAGTGAGCGTAAGATGAGCAAATATCTCTCTCTGCCCATACTCATCACTATTCCTCTATATTGAAACAGCGGGTCTTCTTTCCAGTAGTCTGTAATCGGGCATAATTGACATTACCCATATGTAATGAAATACCCAGGAAGACTAGTATTTTTCCTGTACTTACAGGTTTCCAATTACTAATTCTAGAGCCCTCTTTCATATTTTCGCTCGCAAATATATTGCGTGCGTTACTGTTTGTTTCATCAACTACGAGCTGCAGTATGTCATCTGTAACCAGTAGCCCAAAGAAACCCATTGGCGTATTGCCAGCAGGATTTATCTGCAAACATTCTTCTTTTTTAAATGGACGATACTGCATCCAATGTGGTTCTTCACGCCAAGTCGCACCTGGTTGGCTTACTTCTGCGAGCGCAGGTTCTTTATCGTCAGTGATTTCCCCATCACCGTCATCCGTATTGTCTGATTCCGAACTGTTGCGAAACATATTTGACAGTTCTGCTTCCACACTGTCATCACTATGGTATGTTTCTGCAGTCTCCAAATTCCAACCACCCGCCTCTGGTCCATCCCCTCTGAACTCAACATCACTATCTTCTAACACACTCAGTAACTCATGGTCAGTTAGAAGGCCCTGGTGTCGGTTGATTTGCTGCCATTGCAAACAATGCACAACACAGATGACTAAAGACAAAAACACACAACTGCAGACAGGAAAACATTACGTGATATTTCGTTGGTTGCTTGTACTAACACAAGTGCAAGCCAAACAAACCAAACTGAATACTCAGCTAGCAAATGCTCCACTTATAAGCATTACCTGCACTGGCGTGTTGATCGCAGAAACGCATATAAGCATCAACCGCACTGGGGTGTTGATCGTGGAAAAGCTTATAAGTGTCAGCCGCAGCGAACGTGTTAAGCTACAGGCAAGGTGCCTTATTTGGTGTTATAAATAATGTAGATATTACATTCCATATAGGCTTCCTACATTCCACATTCATTGATTTGGCTGAAAGTGTAGGCAAAGAAACTCTGCTTTGTTGGACAGATATACGTTCTGCAACAGATCAGATCTTCAGGTGTTTACTGCCAATTCTTCGTTATTAAAGGAAAACAACAATCTTCAATAAATTTCTGTACATTACAAAAGACTCGTAAATAACATGTCCTGTGTAATGGACCATTTCATACATACCACATCCTTGGAAAACTAAAGTGTGACAAAAAGGGGGTCATTTTTTGGTTATTATCAATTTTTATGGCACTACATATGCTCCCCATTTAAAAAACTATGTTACAAATAAATATAAATATTAGTATTTGCATTCATCTGATATTGTATACAGAAATATTGTTTGTTGGACACCTGGGGCACTGCTGTCACACAGGGTAACAAAAACGAGACGGAGTGTTGTGACTGTTATGTTAGAATGTGCTTTCTGTACTACCTTATTTATGCCAAGACATATTTCAGGTCTTCACCTCGTCTTCAATTGGCATAGTACCCTTGTATCCTCATAATTATTATGCTAGCTGCATTTTTAACATTGTAGCTGTCTTTTATTATGAATTTTGTAACACATTGTTTTGCGTTTATATTCCCAACACAATTACTTTTAGATTCACTGGTGTGCTGATGCAACACCACTTTCACCTTGTGCCCTACTAAATGCAAAACAAATTGCCAGATACAGAAAAAAGGCAGTTACAACATTCCAGATTCAGTTGACATAAACTTGACGTATCAGAACATGGCTGTTCACCTTTCTGTATTTTATCTGTGGTGTTTGCAGCTGCAACCATTATTTGCCCTTTGTAACTGTGTGTATACTCAGAAAGCACATATTTAATGATGAGAAAGATGCTACATTTTTGGTAGATTGTATGCTCCACTTCAGCTCTGTCTTTTGTAGCGACAAATTAGTTAATATTTGTACTCTCTCTCTAATAGACTGATGATGTCATGATGATTTACACTCACACATCAGTGTGTTAGATAAATGTGTATTATATTTAATCAGGCACATGCAACTCGTACAACCCAGTAAGACTGATGATAGGATGAGACAGGTTAGTACAGTAGTTTATGTAAAGAATTAGTGATTTCAATACTCAGACTATCAACAGCTGCAGTAGTAACAGATTTTTTGTGAACACAGTTATAGCCATAGATATATACCTCAAAATCAAAGCTCTGTGAAAGACACAGCATTGGTGTGCTTCGTTTTTACTTTGTCATTTTACTTACAGCACATATTTATTATTGCTGCTATTTACACTCACTTGTCATTTCCCACCAGCTTTTCTGTGTGTAATCTTTTTGTTTTATTAATGTGTAAGTTAAATAATATTAAACTAAAAGCAGTATTCTTTGTAGCAGCCAAAATATGAACAAGACATATTTTTATATAAAAGAATCTCTAGGTATATTACTTGCATATTTGTGAAATGTTTGGTTTCACACCTATGAAATTTGTTGTTTGAATTCATGAAAGAGTATGGAATGAGTATTGTTAATGATAAATGAATGAGAGACTGACTTCATTGATGTTATTGATGATTATAATTTTTGGACATGTTTAGAATCATGTATTATATATTTTTAAACTTAGTATTATTATGAATTACATTTACTATACCTTTGTATTTGTGATATCTAACAAGTCCTAAATGCTATTGCTAGTACTTCATTAGCACAAATATGTATTTAAAACAGATTTATCTTCCGTTTTTTCCCTCACAGTATTATGATGTCATAAATTAGAAAAAAGTGTCAGGTACTGCATTTAGTTGTTGAACCATGCCTACTAGTGCTTGACATGTGTAACAGAAAAGACTTGCCTTCCATTCTATGGTGCTTTGAAGCAAACAAACCTGTTTCACATACATATTTATAAATGTATTAGATTAATGATCAGTAAAATCTTGCATCACTTTGTTTTTGGACATATGAAAGTTACATATTTATAAAAAGGGGTTAGGTGATGTAGACCATGATTAAGATGACATATAACAAACACAGTAACTTGTTGACTTTAACTTTCACACACAATTTGGAGTCATTCTGTCAGTACACTGTTACCATCGATTATATGTTTGCAAAGTACAGCATTCTGTCACCTCCTTTCTCTCCAAATTTGATTCAGTCCTGTTGCATTCAGAGAGGCAAAACTTCCCCCCCAGTGGGGAAGTCTGAAGCATTATCTCCAACAGATGTGATTATTGTAGTTTTATCTGGTCAGATTACCTCTTGTGCCATGTCATCATAATAACAGTTTGTTAAAAATATTCTGACTAGCTGTAGGACATTTGTGGGAACTGCAAAACAGGCCCTTCTAATATAAGAAAGTAAGTGAACTGTAGAGGAAAAAGTCTGCCACTTCTTCTGAGCTTGATCACTCAACTACTGTCATTTCTTGGCTGTATTTACATCAAGACTATATGTGGAAGACAGTGGCAGGATATAAAGAAAGATGTACTAAATTGCTCATCAGCAACAGCAGCAAAACTATGAAGAAAGTTTTTTCTTTAGGATAGCTCAGCATATACACTGAAGATCAGAAATAGGTAATGCATGAAAACAGAAAGATATGTTATAGGAATCGGAACACTGCAAGGGAGCCAGAAAAAAAAGAGTAAATGAAGTGGAATGGGGACAGTGAAAGAACATTGGATTGCTGGAGAACTTGTCCACTATTAACTGTCCTAGTCATGGAGATTAACAATAAATTTTCAAGTAGGGATGTGATTTGTGAAAACGACATTGCTTGTCAAACTGATCCTCTTTATCCAACATAAGATGTTACATTTGCCGACTGTTAATCTGCTACATCTACATTTATACCTATACTCCGCAAGCTACCTGACGGTGTGTGGCGGAGGGTACCTTGAGTACCTCTATCAGTTCTCCCTTCTATTTCAGTCTCGTATTGTTTGTGGAAAGAAAGATTGTCGGTATGCCTCTGTGTGGGCTCTAATCTCTCTGATTTTATCCTCATGGTCTCTTTGCGAGATATACGGAGGAGGGAGCAATATACTGCTAGACTCCTCGGTGAAGGTATGTTCTCGAAACTTAAACAAAAGCCCGTACCAAGCTACTGAGCGTTTCTCTTGCAGAGTCTTCCACTAGAGTCTATCAATCATCTCCGTAACGCTTTCGCGATTACTAAATGATCCTGTAACAAAGCGTGCTGCTCTCCTTTGGATCTTCTCTATCTCTTTGATCAACCCTATCTGGTACAGATCCCACACCGGTGAGCAGTATTCAAGCAGTGGGCGAACAAGTGTACTGTAACATTTTGTGTTAAAAGTGTACTGTGACATTTTGTGGTATGATAGTAATCAAGTCCTTTTTTACTGTTAGAGGGGACTTTCTCATTGTTATTTGTTTTGAATGCATCTCAGTAAATTGTCCCAGTGTGCAAGAAGGCAAAGCTCATTGTTGGGTGTGTGTGTGTGTGTGTGTGTGTGTGTGTGTGTGAGTGAGAGTCTTTATCTCCCGGAGATGGAGCATAAATATGCATGGTCTTTTACGGTGCTCAGGTGGCACTCATGCCCTAACTGTTTTCACTGGAATAATTGTTCTCCCTCTGAATTCTGTATGTTGCATGTCAAAAATATGTTCAGTTATTAATTTCATTATTTGATTTACAAATATTTTAATTTATGTGTAGTTTGCACACATTGGAGAAGAGTGCCAAAAATATATTAAACTGGTGCTGTCACCATATTTTTCATAAACAGTTGGTATGCTATAAGCATAATATAATTTAAAAAACCACTCTTTAATTAAAATCTGTGTAGATTTCCTTTCTTCTTTGAAGCAACTTTAGGTTAAAATTTTCCTTCATCTTACGTGAAGTGTCCCTCGAATATTTAATAATGGAGCCTTGTAGTCTTATATCATTGTTACGAGAATACTGTAAATGAAATGCTTAACATTGATTGATTAATTCATTCATCAGGAGGATAAAAGGAAAGAAAAAAAAGTAAGACTTTCGTTCATTGAAAAGGACCCCATATTTGGGATCATGAGAGAAATGTATTATGGAAATGATATTTCACTTTTATAACTCTAATGACATTCTCTTGTCGAGTTATATCTCTGTTATGTTGTAATCATCTGTTAGCTGTGATCAAACTAAGCTTTCTGAAAATGGGGAAAGTAGGAATACTATAAGGTTGTATTTATGTATGGATATAGGAGAGCTTGAACAGTATTTGGTCTGACATTTCAGCATAGCTGTCAGTTACAATAGGTTGTTATATGAAATGCTTAGTAGTAGATACAAATGAAGGGGTCGATGGAAGAAAGTGCTAACCCTGGATTTAGTAAAGATTATTCTAATTACATTATCTGCTATATATTCACACACATCACATGCTGGTAACAGTTCCACAAGTAACATAAAAAAAGCAGTATCTTTTTACATAAATTGTTTTATTGTAGTTCTGGTTTTGTATTTGAATTTAACCAACCATATAGCATACGACAACTCAAAATATACTCTTGTGGTTTAGCACTTTCTTTTGTCAACTGCATGGAAATGCCAGCAGTAGAGAGATCTCACCTTGTGGACAATGTCGCCAGCTCTCAGTATGGGTTTTATTTAAACTCGATTTGTTGTTTCATATAAGCAAATATGTTCACAAAATCAAGTAGACAAGTTTAACAACATTTATACCATGAACAGTGATGTATTTTTACTGAATTTGTCTTCCAATCAAGATTTTTCTCTTGCTTATATCTGTTAGTTAGGGTAAATATGTGACATACAAGACTGAATGAGATGTTTGAAACCCATCTTCAAACAAGTAAATAAATGTGTAGTATTCATTGTTAATCTGCTTTATTCTTTAAAAATTATCAGTGTATTCAAAAAATTAAGTTGTATTTCAATAATAAGTAGGAAATTTTCTGCACTTTATTCGGCTGCAAATTTATATTTTATTACTTGTCATGTCTCCACAGGAATTGTTCCGGTAGATCTGAGGATTTTTTTGTACAGTAATCTCAGTACTTTATTTCCATTTATCACTTGGCTGTATTATACTATCATTTTTTCCCCTCTACGCATGTGGTATCCTTCCCAGTTCCATATTACGTGGTGTTCCTCTCACCATTGTTTTAGAATGCCCACATGTCTCTTGACTTGCAATTTTTACAAATAATTTGAACCATGCTACTGATGTTTCAGTGATTTCCAATCGCTTGTTATAGTGCTTGCCTTGTGGCATTTCCAGTCATGCCTATGAAGTGGATCACAGTATCTATTAACATTCAAGCAACCACCACAATGGATGCTTGTTTTAAGCAGCTACATGAGTTAACAACAGTTGTTACTCTCTCGAATTGCCTCTAATGATGTTGTTGATTTAAAACTTTGACTACCGCACACATAGTGATGGATGTTTCACCACCCTACCATGCCATGCCATGGCATCAAATATACAGCTCTGCTGTGGTTACTGCCAGCCCTATGGCAGTCAACATGTTAAATAAGTTTGAAAAGAGAGCACTGTGTACCATAAAACTTATAAATAATGATATCTAACAATTTTTCTCCTTTAGCCATGCATGCTTTTTTTCCTACTGACTTAGTCTTCAAATACAGTAGTCACTGGCCATGTTTCCAGGAATCAGAGGCAAGATGACGCATTACTCCACAAATACCAATAATGAGAAATAGTATTACAGCAGTCAAAGCAGTGCGCCCCCTTGTATAGAAATGTCTACAGTTTGGATACAATGGTTTAAATCTTACCTTCCATCCAACCTCATCGTCAATACTGTGTTGCAGTTTCCTCTTTTGTAGCAGAAAGCCATATTGCACTCTTTCATTCTATAGCGAAATTCAAAAGCTTCATAATTTACATGTTGCTGTGTGCCATTAGCTCACACTGTGCTAATATTCATTAGTTTGCTTCTTATTTCCTTTTCTCAGACTAGAAGTAAGTTTTATTTATTTAGTTTTGTGGTTCGCTAGTGGGTTGTCCAAGTCTGCTTTCACCTACATCTGTTTTCTATAATCAATGATTGCATTTTACTAAGTCATAAGATCTGGCTTAAAATTTCTCCACAACTCTCTTTTACAGAAATACATATCGAACTTTTAACACTTCCTTAGAGATTTGCAATTTTTTTTCTGTGCACTTAAATGAATTTTTAGTAAATATCATGTTCTGCTTACTAATGGCCTGAGAATAACCCTCTTCAATGGTTTCCTTATTATATAACACAAAAACTATACATATGTAGAAATTCAACAAGATGGATTTTCAATGATAAGTTAGTTCTCTACTATGTCAGTTGTATTGTGGCCCAAAATCCATCTTCAACATTACAAATCAGATGTTTATTCTGTTTAGAACAGTGCTAGAACTTAAATATTAAATTCCTATAAATCCTTGCCACATCGCTAAAGAAAACATGCAGTACAGCATCATATTTCTCACAATTCAGTTGTCAGTGAAGCATTTAGGAAACTGTACTGTTGTATTATTTCAGTGAAAACAAATACTCTCCTGTTGTTTCATATGGTGCTACAAATCACAGGAACATGAGCAAGTATCGCAAAAAATTTGGTATTAGGAATTTAGAACTGCAAAACTGAAGAGTAATTGAGATCCATGAAGTAATGGGCTTACAGAGTTGCCCTCTCAGTGCTCAGTACACTAGGGTAGTCAAGGTCTCAGACACTCCTTTATCTGTATTACGAGGGTTATTCCAAAAGTAAGGTCCGATTGATTGCCAAATTGAAACCACAGTGAACATCAGAAATGTTTTACTTGTAACAATTAGCTACACCTTTCAGCTACTTCTCTACGTAGTCGCCGTTCTGACTTAGACTTTTGTCATAGCGTTGTACCAACTTTTCAATAGCCTCATCACAGAAGGCAGCCGCCAGTGCTTTCCGCCAATTCTCCACGCTGGCCTACACCTCGTTGTCTGTGTCAAAATGTTGTCTTCATAGACAGCGGTTCATGTGACCAGAGATGAAACTCAGGGGGAGACAATTGCGGACTGTATTGTGGGTAATCTAACATTTCCATTTGAAAACGATGCAGGAGCATCTTCATTGCCCCTGCAGAATGCGGCTGAGAATTGTCGTGAAGACGAAACAGCACGACAGTTATGTAATGTTGGCTGCATAGCTTCAGGCGAAATTTCTCACCAGGCCCTCGTACTTGGCGGCAGACACTATTTTCTAGACATCTTTACGCACTCACTGCGAGCTCAGAAATGAGAAGAGCGACGTGATGCTAACTGGGGTTATACTAGAGACACTACCCAACACATCTGTGCAAAGCTTTATCGGATTTTCATAGTCGTTTCCATTTCGCGACCGATCGGAGCTTACTTTTGGAATAACCCTCGTAATAATGACGTTTGCCATAAGTAATTTCTGTAGGTGAAAGACAAATTACTAATGATTGTATTTTTTAATTGTGTATTAAAGCCAAAGATAGATACAAAATAAAAGTGAATATAAGTACCGTTGTTAATTCAAAACTAATCCTTTTGTACATTACGGAGAAGGAATAAATTTTTTTTTATCCATTGTGGATTTTGTCCTGTTCTTACAGATATTTACCTTCACCCTCTTCCCAAAAAGCCTCTCCTCCTTTCAGCATCAAAATTACTACAATTGGACATTAATTTAACAAATATTGGAATTTGAAGGGAATGGGGAGTTCCAGCAGTGGCTCTAAGTGAGAGCATTTTCCTGAGGTGATTTAGGAAAACGATGGAAAAGTTAAATTAGGATGTCTAGTCAGTGATTTGAATGTGCACTGTTTACAGCAAGGGGTAAGTATGAAGAGGAGGTTGTTACATAGGTCACTTTTTTTGTCACAACAAAAAAAGACTCAGTTCAAACTGATTAATCATATCAAGTGATACTTTTAACAGAGATGATGTGACTTAGTAAACAAAAGTTCTGGAAGGTCGATAGACACACAAACATACACACAAAATTCAAGCTTTCGCAACCAACGGTTGCTTCATCAGGAAAGAGGGAAGGAGAGGGAAAGACGAAAGGATGTTGGTTTTAAGGCAGAGGGTAAGGAGTCATTCCAATCCCGGGAGCGGAGAGACTTACCTTAGGGGGAAAAAAGGACAGGTATACACTCGCGCACACACACACACACACACACACACACACACACACATCCATCCGCACATACGCAGACACAAGCAGACATTTGTAAAGGCAAAGAGTTTGGGCAGAGATGTCAGTCGAGGCGGAAGTTAAGAGGCAAAGATGTTGTTGAAAGACAAGTGAGGTATGAGCGGCGGCAACTTGAAATTAGCGGAGGTTGAGGCCTGGCGGATAACGAGAAGAGAGGATATATTGAAGGGCAAGTTCCCATCTCCGAAGTTCTGACAGGTTGGTGTTAGTGGGAAGTATCCAGATAACCCGCCTAGACATCAGGAATGGGATTACCTTGGCAAACTTTGTATGTAGTGTTGTCTAAAAGCTGCCGCAGTCCCCCAGCCACATACTCCCGACGTTCAAGTACCACGGTCGTGGAACCCCTGTCCGCCGGAAGAATGACGATGGATCTGATAGCCTGGGCTTCAGCAGTTCCGTCCTCCGTCACAGCGGGACCCACCTCCTCTTCCTCAAAATCACCCTCTCCAAACCTTCCAGGAATTTCTGACTTCCAGCCTTGCCTCTCTATCCTTCTTGAAAAACCTTAATCCTACTCCCAACATCACCAATGCTGAAGTCCAGGCTGACCGATCCATCGTCATTCTTCCGGCGGACATGGGTTCCACGACCGTCGTACTTGATCGTCGGGAGTATGTGACTGAGGGACTGCGTCAACTTTCAGACAACACTACATACAAAGTTTGCCAAGGTAATCCCATTCCTGATGTCCAGGCGGAGCTTCAAGGAATCCTCAGAACCTTATGCCCCCTACAAAACCTTTCACCTGACTCCATCAACCTCCTGACCCCACCAACACCCCGCACCCCTACCTTCTTCCTAAAATTCACAAACCCAATCATCCCGGCCGCCCCATTGTAGCTGGTTACCAAGCCCCCACAGAACGTATCTCTGCCTACGTAGATCAACACCTTCAACCCATTACATGCAGTCTCCCATCCTTCATCAAAGACACCAACCACTTTCTCGAACGCCTGGAATCCTTACCCAGTCTGTTACCCCCGGAAACCATCCTTGTAACCATTGATGCCACTTCCTTATACACAAATATTCCCCACGTCCAGGGCCTCGCTGTGATGGAGCACTTCCTTTCACGCCGATCACCTGCCACCCTAACTAAAACCTCTTTCCTCATTACCTTAACCGAGCGAGGTGCCACAGTGGTTAGCACACTGGACTCGCATTCGGGAGACATACCAACAATTAAAGGGAACAGCCATGGGTACCAGGATGGCCCCCTCGTACACCAACCTATTCATGGGTCGCTTAGAGGAAGCCTTCTTGGTTACCCAGGCCTGCCAACCCAAAGTTTGGTACAGATTTATTGATGACATCTTCATGATCTGGACTCACAGTGAAGAACAACTCCAGAATTTCCTCTCCAACCTCAACTCCTTTGGTTCCATCAGATTCATCACCTGGTCCTATTCCAAATCCCATGCCACTTCCCTTGACGTTGACCTCCACCTGTCCAATGGCCAGCTTCACACGTCCATCCACATCAAACCCACCAACAAGCAACAGTACCTCCATTATGACAGCTGCCACCCATTCCACATCAAACGGTCCATTCCCTACAGCCTAGGTCTTCGTGGCAAACGAATCTACTCCAGTCCGGAATCCCTGAACCACTACACCAACAACCTGAAAACAGCTTTTGCATCCTGCAACTACCCTCCCGACCTGGTACAGAAGCAAATAACCAGAGCCACTTCCTCATCCCCTCAAACCCATAACCTCCCACAGAAGAACCACAAAAGTGCCCCACTTGTGACAGGATACTTTCCGGGACTGGATCAGACACTGAATGTGGCTCTCCAGCAGGGATATGACTTCCTCAAATCCTGCCCTGAAACGAGATCCATCCTTCATGAAATCCTCCCCACTCCACCTAGAGTGTCTTTCCGCCGTCCACCTAACCTCCGTAACCTCTTAGTTCATCCCTATGAAATCCCCAAACCAGCTTCCCTACCCTCTGGCTCCTACCCTTGTAACCGCCCCCGGTGTAAAACCTGTCCCATGTACCCTCCCACCACCACCTACTCCAGTCCTGTAACCCGGAAGGTGTACACGATCAAAGGCAGAGCCACGTGTGAAAGCACCCACGTGATTTACCAACTGACCTGCCTATACTGTGAAGCTTTCTATGTGGGAATAACCAGCAACAAACCGTCCATTCGCATGAATTGGCACAGGCAGACAGTGTTTGTTGGTAATGAGGATCACCCTGTGGCTAAACATGCCTTGGTGCACGGCCAGCACATCTTGGCACAGTGTTACACCGTCCGGGTTATCTGGATACTTCCCACTAACACCAACCTGTCAGAACTCCGGAGATGGGGACTTGCCCTTCAGTATATCCTCTCTTCTTGTTATCCGCCAGGCCTCAACCTTTGCTAATTTCAATTTGCCGCCGCTCATACCTCACCTGTCTTTCAACAACATCTTTGCCTCTGTACTTCTGCCTTGACTGACATCTCTGCCCAAACTCTTTGCCTTTACAAATGTCTGCTTGTGTCTGTGTATGTGCGGATGGGTATGGGTGTGTGTGCGCGAGTGTATACCTGTCCTTTTTTCCCCCTAAGGTAAGTCTTACCGCTCCCGGGATTGGAATGACCCCTTACCCTCTCCCTTAAAACCCACATCCTTTCGTCTTTCCCTCTCCTTCCCTCTTTCCTGATGAAGCAACCGTTGGTTGCGAAAGCTTGAATTTTGTGTGTATGTTTGTGTGTCTATCGACCTGCCAGCGCTTTGGTTTGTGAAGTCACATCATCTTTGTTTTTAGATATATTTTTCCCACGTGTAATGTTTCCCTTTATTGTATTCATATCTATACTTGTAACAGGTTTGACTTGATTGTAGGACAGTTACGTCCAAATTTTGTTTCCCATGCTTTCTTAATTTCCTGTGCTGTTAATGTAAGTTCTTGAGTAATGTTATAATTTTATAGCCACAATGACATTCAAGTAATGCTATTCTTTTTCTACAAAACATTTTCAATTTTCTCTAATTTTTTCCTTAAAGTTAAAATGTTAGAACCATGAATACGTTAATAAGGAACATTTTTGAACAACAAACAGTATAGAGAAAAGTTGCTACTCACCATATAGCAGAAAAGCTGACTCGCAGATAGGCACAACAAAAAGACTCACACAATTATAGCTTTTGGCCACTAAGGCCTTCATCATTAACACACACACACACACACGCACACGACCGCAGTCTCAGGCAACCTGCAGGTTAGAGGGAGGGCAGGGGGAGTTGTAGAAAAGAAGAGAAATCACATTACATACTCTGAACTCAAACACAATGAAGTGTCTCGATCAGACTAACCACTTCCATACCCACTAGTGTGGATTCTGGCAACTCAGGTGTGTGAAACTCAACTTGCACTTTTCTCACGACACCCTGAAAGCCACAGATCAAGCAGTGAAGCAGCTGCCATATTTCTTGACTTCCACAAAGCATTTGTGTCACTGCCACACCAATGCTTATTAATGAAAGACAACCATATCAAATGAAATTTGCGACTGTTTCTAGGGAGGACACAGTATTTTATCATCTCTGATGGAAAGTCATCGATACAGGTAATAAATCCAGGAATATCCCAGGAAAGTGTGTTTGTATCCTTGCTACTCATGTTGCATATTAATGACTTTGTAAAACTGTTTCACAAGATGAAATAATGTAGTGTCCTGTAATTACAATATTAATTAGTTGCAATTAAAATCAGTAAGCTCAGACAAATATTTGGGTATAACAATTTGTAGGAATAAGAAATGGAATCAGCACATAGGCTCAGTCAAGGTACCAGACTTTGATTTATTTGTAGGTTACTGGGAAAATGCAGTTAGTCTACGAAGGAGATTGCTTGCAAAACACTGGGTGACAACTCCTGGAATATTCCTCAGGTGTGTTTGATCCATCTGCAGACTAGCAGTAGATGCTGATCATGTACAAAGAAGGGCATCATAGTCACAGGTTGGTTTGACCCAAGAGAGTGTCACAGAGTTGCCAAAAAAACCTGATCTGGTAGATTCCTGAAGATGGTCCAACTATACTGTGAAAGCCTAACTGAAATAAGTGTCAAGAGTGAGGAATCTAGGAACAGTTACCTATGTATCACTAACGTACGGACTGCAAAAACAAGATTAGATTCCCACTCTCCACACAAATTGAATGTGAAGAAGCCCTTAAAGTTGTACAGTGGGAGGTATTCTTTGCCATTCACTTCACAATGGTTTGCAGAGTATAGATGTAGAACCTACCTCCAGTGCAACGAAATGATAAACAAGATACATCACAGAATCTCTACAGCTGTTGATTGTGAACTGCTACAGCAGTCACCCACACTCAAGAAATGGCACAATTTGACTTGTGCGGCAGTCTATTGCTTTCAGGATAAAGCACTAAAGAGTAAACATTTGAGTGAGCTAGAATATCTTAAAAGTTAGGTGAAAAATCAGTTAAAGCAGCTGTATCTTTTAGGCACTATCAGTTCCCCCAAAAATTAAATTTCCAAGATCATTCAGTGAAAAGGGAGAGAACATTGAAAAAGAGGGCAATTGTTCCTGCTATGTGTATTTTCATAGATATTGGAAACAGAACAGAGCAGCAACACAGCCCTCAGTTTGGTTTCTAAAAATCTGCCAGCAACAGAAAATGCAATTACTTATTCTTTGTGGGGCTCTTGAAGGAATGAATGAGAAGAACCATAGAGTTTTATAACTGTACTTGATTTGGCGTAAGAAGACCCCTAATAGCTAGCAGTCCTATTGCCAGCTTTCAGCTGTGAAGCACTAATGGCTGCAGGTGAGAACAACAGTCATCTGCACTCCTGGAAATGGAAAAAAGAACACATTGACACCAGTGTGTCAGACCCACCATACTTGCTCCGGACACTGCGAGAGGGCTGTACAAGCAATGATCACACGCACGGCACAGCGGACACACCAGGAACCGCGGTGTTGGCCGTCGAATGGCGCTAGCTGCGCAGCATTTGTGCACCGCCGCCGTCAGTGTCAGCCAGTTTCCCGTGGCATACGGAGCTCCATCGCAGTCTTTAACACTGGTAGCATGCCGCGACAGCGTGGACGTGAACCGTATGTGCAGTTGACGGACTTTGAGCAAGGGCGTATAGTGGGCATGCGGGAGGCCGGATGGACGTACCGCCGAATTGCTCAACACGTGGGGCGTGAGGTCTCCACAGTACATCGATGTTTTCGCCAGTGGTCGGCGGAAGGTGCACGTGCCCGTCGACCTGGGACCGGACCGCAGCGACGCACGGATGCACGCCAAGACCGTAGGATCCTACGCAGTGCCGTAGGGGACCGCACCGCCACTTCCCAGCAAATTAGGGACACTGTTGCTCCTGGGGTATCGGCGAGGACCATTCGCAACCGTCTCCATGAAGCTGGGCTACGGTCCCGCACACCGTTAGGCCGTCTTCCGCTCACGCCCCAACATTGTGCAGCCCGCCTCCAGTGGTGTCGCGACAGGCGTGAATGGAGGGACGAATGGAGACGTGTCGTCTTCAGCGATGAGAGTCGCTTCTGCCTTGGTGCCAATGATGGTCGTATGCGTGTTTGGCGCCGTGCAGGTGAGTGCCACAATCAGGACTGCATACGACCGAGGCACACAGGGCCAACACCCGGCATCATGGTGTGGGGAGCGATCTCCTACACTGGCCGTACACCACTGGTGATCGTCGAGGGGACACTGAATAGTGCACGGTACATCCAAACCGTCATCGAACCCATCGTTCTACCATTCCTAGACCGACAAGGGAACTCGCTGTTCCAACAGGACAATGCACGTCCGCATGTATCCCGTGCCACCCAACGTGCTCTAGAAGGTGTAAGTCAACTACCCTGGCCAGCAAGATCTCCGGATCTGTCCCCCATTGAGCATGTTTGGGACTGGATGAAGCGTCGTCTCACGCGGTCTGCACGTCCAGCACGAACACTGGTCCAACTGAGGCGCCAGGTGGAAATGGCATGGCAAGCCGTTCCACAGGACTACATCCAGCATCTCTAAGATCGTCTCCATGGGAGAATAGCAACCTGCATTGCTGCGAAAGGTGGATATACACTGTACTAGTGCCAACATTGTGCATGCTCTGTTGCCTGTGTCTATGTGCCTGTGGTTCTGTCAGTGTGATCATGTGATGTATCTGACCCCAGGAATGTGTCAATAAAGTTTCCCCTTCCTGGGACAATGAATTCACAGTGTTCTTATTTTAATTTCCAGGAGTGTATATAGCTGTTGCAACAATGAGGCTGTACCGTGGAATCATTTACAAAAATCACACTACACAGTTGACTGAGTTGTCACGTGAAGCTGCTGCATCCAATGCACTACAACTATCGGAGAGTGTCTTACGCCAACTCGACTGTTGTCTCTTGATTTTCTTGGAGTACGTAATTGATCACCAGCTGGAAATATTATCCAGCCAGTAAGGAAGGTGAAACTTCAAGGTATATGAGAAATTAAACAATCTAACACTTACTGAAGGGATTGCTAGAAGGAAAACAGGCAGAAAACAGACTTTTTTTGGTGCTCCACACTTTTGCAATTTTAACTGTTGTAAACTCACGCTGGTGTTGTTCTTTGGCACAACTAAGTAGATGTTGAATGTGCTAACCCTCAATTTAATAATAGTTTGTATGTTCATGTTAATGAATGAGCAGCATGAACGAGTAGTTCCAAACACGCAGCTACAAAGTGCTGTCTGCTGTACAGACTGTTTTCAAATGGCTCTGAGCACTATGGGACTTAACATCTGAGGTCATCAGTTCTCTAGAACTTAGAACTACTTAAACCTAACAAACCTAAGGACATCACACACATCCATGCCCGAGGCAGGATTTGAACCTGTGACCGTACCGGTCGCGCAGTTCCAGACTAGGCCCTAGAACCGCTCTGCCACTCCGGCCGGCAGACTGTTTTCTTTTTCATATTTATGTTACTGCCTTCGAATTTTCCCAAACATAAAACATGCAGTAACTGCAGATATGCTCTTTTGGTTTAGTATTTGCTTCAACTGACCCCTTTCAATTAATGGTCAGTGAGGGAGGGAAGAAGGGGGGGGGGGAGGGGGATAATTTTCCATGTCCTTGGAGAAGATCCATATAGCCCTGTAAACAAAACACACACTCACCGCCTCTGCTCTTCACTGGAGTTGTTGTCTACAGCCTGTACCAACCATTTAATAACAGTTTCATTTCCAACTGCAAGATTGTGCACCTTTAAAACTGATTTGGTTGACACCAAACTCAACATTCCACCTAAACCAGAGTTTCAATAGTGACAAACCAACAATGACAAACCCACCAGTGAAGCAAGGAATGTACATCAAGCAAGTAGACAACTTCCACCCATTTTCTCTACCATCAATTATTTAAACTTATAAAATCAATGTTTTTGAACAGAATCTCAGCAACTATCAATTAAAACCCCAACCCAGAAGAAAATGGTTTTAGATGTGGGAAGCCCCATTAGATGCTAATGTTGAATTTAGTTCAATATCCTGAGAATGGTTTTGAAGAAAGGACAAATTGCTACTTTTGTAAATATGAAATATGCCTGCCACCTGTGGTACATGGAAAGTCCAATTTTTTTAAACAACACTTTGATGTTGCATCTCTTACTGGAGGCTTATCAGGAATCCTCCTCCAGAAAAAATAATTAAATATTAAATGGCAATTACAGAATGGACTTCTCCAAGGAAGCAATCTTTTTCAAATTTTATGTAATGTGTACACAATGGCTACACTGTTGGTGGAATGATGTAGTTTATTTGCACAGCTGATGCTGTGCAGCTTCCCTAAGATGAAACTTCATGAAGCATAAGCTGTTAAATGACCAAGCATCTATAAATGACTTGTGTGGTCAGGACCTCATCACTACTTCCATCTGAAATAACTTGAAGTTACCTTCCATAAGTACATTAAAGGTCAGGCAACACTGCCTCAAAAAAAAATGAAAGGTTTGTATGAGACACCAACTACTTATAAATTAAATGAGAAAATTCCTGATTAGGAATGAGGGAAGGGGTGATCACAGTTTTTAGTGTTTAAGACATCAGCCTTGGCACTCTGCTTCTGTGCTCCTTCACTGAAGTTCTTAAACAGAATATTTTATTGCTGGATATCTCAAATTCTAGTCATCTGTCAATCTAATGTAAGAGAACTTTGTGAAAACAGGAACAAAAAGAGATAACAAAAGACAGACCAAGGGCACCCTTCATATGGTCATCAACCATCTACACCCACACTGCATCCCTGCAGCAACTTTTTAGCAAGGACTCCCCTTCTGGAAGTAAACAAATATTAGAATTACCTTTGCTTTTTCCTGTATAGGAAACTCTATACTGAGACCTACAATACTGTCAGATGCGGGACAATTTAAATGATTTAGTGGCTACAGTAGTTTGTTACGTCAGAATGTGGCCAACACGAAATAATTATTTAATGAAACAATTCATAATTTTTCTGTCGCAAAACTCGCATGAAAGCACTGCTTTATCATTGTAGTATTATCAAATAATTAGTACAGTTGAATACTTTAAATTCTCAGGTCTGATAAATGTTATGGAAAGTCTTCCTGGAAATGTCCCTTTTGGCATAAGAATTATTACCACTGTCATAAAATACAATTGCTTGTTTACTTCGCTCTTTTCTTTACTTTGTTATTTACCAGTCAAGTTGTGCCTGCAGCAATTACTGTTCATCCCAGTTTCTGATACGTCATTTTTAAGTACTCAGGTACGGTCACCTTTGTCATGGCAATTATGTATGGAGCAAGTAATCCATGAGAAAGGATTAAAACCTTTCGATTAGAGTTGAGATTACTGGAAAGAGAAAATAACTATCCTCTCGTGAAAGAAGAAGAAGTAGTAGTAGTAGTAGTAGTAGTAGTAGTAGTAGTTTCACTTGGTCAGAATAGAATCAAACTAAAAACTAAATCTTTTAGTCCCTGCCCACTCTTCCAGCCTTTATAAACAATTAATCACTAAGACCAACATTTGTGAATCAATTGATATTATATTGGACCATGCACAACAGTGCTCAATACCAATGTTCCAAAAAGCTGTGCACAAAAATGCCATTTTTCAGGGGGGGGGGGGGGGGGGTGTCATATCTTAGCTTATCTCGAACACAGGAATAACAAGTTTACTGTAGCTGTCCTAGAAGACGGCTCAAAATTTAAACATTACACACTTCCTCCAGCCCCAGCAAATTGTTTGGTTTTTTGCATTTGTTTTGGTCTAGAGTGGACTTTAGGCAGCTTATAAAAGCACCATTTGTTAACGGTAGTTCCTGAGAAAACCCCAAAAAACCACGATTTTTGGATATGAAAAGTACCAGTTGTGGCGTGGTCACTTCTACAAATTCTTTCATGGTAGATCGTCAAAACTGTTCTAAAGACTATATTCTCTGGGAACTTCACAACTTTTCTGATATCATTATCCATTGCCGAGATAAAGAGGTTCAAAGTTACCCTACTTATGCAAGTAAAATCCAGTTTGAGGAATAAATGTAGATTAAATTAATGTAGTGAACAAATGGCAAGGGTTCCGAGGCTTTTAATCACCATTTTTTCATGATAAAATGTTATGATGCACTGTCTTTGTATATTGGGCACTTCACACCTGTAGAGGCTGTCTCGACCTGAAAATTATTCGATGGTGCCACCTGGTGGCTTAAGCATCTTGAAAAAATTATTTTGCCACATGAAATTTTTTGTATTTGCAAAAAAAATGTTTTGGTAAACGTATGTGTAGCCTAAAAATGTTGGGAACCTATGTAGGATGACATGCAATACTGTGTTAACTTCATATTATGCACACTTTATGCTTGTTGTTATATGTGGCAAAGTATATAATGTGTTGAAACACGAATTGACAAAATTTTACTAACCCACAGAATTCATTTTATATAAGCAGCAAATCCTGCTGTAAAAGGGGGGGAGGGGGGGGGGAACTAGCTGAAAAATGCCCGTCAGCACAGAAGACATGAATATGATCGTCTTTAAAAGACACTTACAGAAAAATGGGGAACAAACTGCCTCAATCCTCATTTTGCCTCCCTAACAAAAATTTTAGGGTGCAAACATATTTATGCTTTTTTTCTGCTGAAAGAGAGTAGCAGGGAACCAGTGAGGATGGAAGAGAGAGAGAAAATGGCAATGAAAGAGAAAGAGAGATGGATGAAGACAATAATCAGTGAGAGCCAAAGATGGAAGAGAGAGCAATGGTCAGTGGAGATTGTGGCAATAGAAGAAAAATAGAGATGAATGAAGATAGTAGCAGTTGGAGCAAAATAGAAAGACTGTGGAAATCAAAAAAGAGAAATGAATGGAGACCATACACACACTTGGGTGTTCTGACCTACCTCAGAGCGGCGATCTTTAACACGAAAGAATCTGCCCACTTCCTCCATTTCCTATACCCACAGTTTCCCAATCTAGGGGATCAAAAACCAGAGCAAACCATCCTCAAGGACATATGTCGAGAGGAGACAATGGTGGTTGAAGAGAAAGGTAGCAGACTGTGAGTGCAAAAGGATGAGGCAATGGCACAGAAGAGAGAAGGCATGAGAAAGACAATAGCAGTGGGACAGAGAGACAGTGAAAGTGGCAGAGAAGAAGACAGTGGTAAGGAACAGTGAGAGAGAGGGATGAAGACAGTGATAGCGGAACACAGACATATGAAGACAGTGATAGCGGAACACAGACATATGTAGACAGTGATAGTGATAGTGAGATGGCTGAGTATGAAGGCTTCATTACCAAGAGAGACTGGGAAAAGGATTTAGAATATTATATGTTAAAAGAGCACAAGTATGTTCACATGCCAAAATTTTTGGTGACGAAGCAGAATGAGGATTGAGGCACCTAGTTCCCCACTTTTCTGTCAATGTATTTTAAAGAGGAGCACATACACCATTTCTGTGCTCTCACAGGACCATTTTTCAGCTGGTTGTTTACAATATTAATTAAAAATGAAGAAACAATATTTAAAATATTGCCAGATGGAACACCACTTTGGGATATGGTATCTTTTCAGGCAGAAGCCATGGCAAAGGATGTAATTGATCTCTTTAGGGGAGTGCCAGTCTGTGACCAATTCACAATGGTAACAAGTCTTTTGGTCTAGGAATAAATGATACAGAAATCTGTTTTTGAATATTTTACATCTGTAAAGGCTTTCTGAAGATTATCATCATTTTAGGCTACTTCAAGTTTCCCACTGCAGATGCGGTGTCCATAGGAGCTAAGACTGCAGGGGAGGTACCTTTTTGTGTCTAACGTTAACAGCTGTAAAAATTGAGTTATTATTGGTGCTTACCTGTTTCATATGGACAGAGGTTCTCATTAAGCAATTAGAGAGGTGACAAATATCCACAAATGTACCTCATTGAGCGGAATGCGAACAGATGAAGTGGATTGCAAAGCAGGTGTTAAAGGTTTAAGGTGAAAGAACAAAGGCAATGCTTGCCACAGTTCCAGATGTCACTGGTATCATTAATGTGTGTGAACCAGAGATGTGATTCAAGGTGTAACTGAAAATATATCACTAATCATGGAAACAGAAGAAAAGAATGAGAACTGCTTAGCAGTCTTTCTGCTGAATTCTCTCTCTCTCTCTCTCTCTCTCTCTCTCACACACACACACACACACACACACACACACACACACACACACTCTCCTGAACTGTCACTCTCCCACACTCACTGTGTGTGTGTGTGTGTGTGTGTGTGATACCTATTTTCTCAGCTTCCAGTTGCCCCAACCATACCACCACCACCACCACCACCACCACCACCACCACACCCACCCTACTGCTCCTCCTCCACATATCTTCTCTAGCAATCACTCATGAACATTGTAGCCATAGGTGTAAAGGTTTGAAAGTTTGTATAATGTGTAATCATTTTATATATAAAAAAAGTTAAATCCCATAGGCCACTGTGATATCTCCATCAGTTAAAATTGCTTAGAAGGGATCCATCATTTATTTTCAGATATTTGTATCAGATAATACAAATTTATGAAACTGATTAATTGCATTGTTGATATGACTCAATACTTCATTCAACAGAGACAGAGAGAGAGAGAGAGAGAGCAACCACAGGCAATGTTGGTTACCTGTGAGTTATTAGCTGTTGTGAGTTGGTACACAGTTGTATCCAGTTTGAAGCATTGGACTGATGTCATGCAAGTTGCAGTGGTTTTCAGTAACTGAATCCACTGGTTCACAGATGTTGAATTAGGCAGACCAATTTTTATGTGGTATTATTAGAACACGAAGTGTAGTTATGTAATTTTGTGATTACAATGACGAGTTGCAGAGGTACAGCAAAATGAAATGAAAAGTAGGTTCAACATGCAAGGAGAGAATCAAACAGTGGATACACATGAATTAAATATGTTCTCAAGTGCTGTCAAAGGTGAAAATGAAGAAGTAATAGGGTCCATAAAGGAAGTGAAAAAAGCTTCAAGTTTGTTAATTAGGAAAGAAATGAATGAAATTAGAATAATAATGTAAATTTTGTAGAATACTGTCACAATAAGCCAATGCACAGGGGTAAGAAAACAGATCATTGACTAAAGCTTCGTTCTTTTGTATCCCACGTAGCCTTGCCGACTTGTATTGTTAGACATTAGTGAACAGCATTTTCTCCGCTCACAATGGTTATAACAATAAACAGTTGTATGACATCAGAATATTGTTGTTGTTGTGGTCTTCAGTCCTGAGACTGGTTTGATGCAGCTCTCCATGCTACTCTATCCTGTGCAAGCTGCTTCATCTCCCAGTACCTACTGCAACCTACATCTTTCTGAATCTGCTTAGTGTATTCATCTTTTGGTCTCCCTCTACGATTTTTACCCTCCACGCTGGCCTCCAATGCTAAATTTGTGATCCCTTGATGCCTCAGAACATGTCCTACCAACCGATCCCTTCTTCTTGTCAAGTTGTGCCACAAACTCCTCTTCTCCCCAATCCTATTCAATACCTCCTCATTAGTTACATGATCTACCCACCTTATCTTCAGCATTCTTCTGTAGCACCACATTTCGAAAGCTTCTATTCTCTTCTTGTCCAAACAATTTATCGTCCATGTTTCACTTCCATACATGGCTACACTCCATACAAATACTTTCAGAAACGACTTCCTGACACTTAAATCAATACTCGATGTTAACAAATTTCTCTTCTTGAGAAACGCTTTCCTTGCCATTGCCAGTCTACATTTTATATCCTCTCTACTTCGACCATCATCAGTTATTTTACTCCCTAAATAGCAAAACTCCTTTACTACTTTAAGTGTCTCATTTCCTAATCTAATTCCCTCAGCATCACCCGACTTAATTTGACTACATTCCATTATCCTCGTTTTGCTTTTGTTGATGTTCATCTTATATCCTCCTTTCAAGACACTGTCCATTCCGTTCAACTGCTCTTCCAAGTCCTTTGCTGTCTCTGACAGAATTACAATGTCATCGGCGAACCTCAAAGTTTTTACTTCTTCTCCATGAATTTTAATACCTACTCCGATTTTTTCTTTTGTTTCCTTTACTGCTTGCTCAATATACAGATTGAATAACATCGGGGAGAGGCTACAACCCTGTCTCACTCCTTTCCCAACCACTGCTTCCCTGTCATGCCCCTCGACTCTTATAACTGGTTTCTGTACAAATTGTAAATAGCCTTTCGCTCCCTGTATTTTACCCCTGCCACCTTCAGAATTTGAAAGAGAGTATTCCAGTTAACATTGTCAAAAGCTTTCTCTAAGTCTACAAATGCTAGAAACGTAGGTTTGCCTTTTCTTAACCTTTCTTCTAAGATAAGTCGTAAGGTCAGTATTGCCTCACGTGTTCCAACATTTCTACGGAATCCAAACTGATCTTCACCGATGTCGGCTTCTACCAGTTTTTCATTCGTCTGTAAAGAATTCGCGTTAGTATTTTGCAGCTGTGACTTATTAAACTGATAGTTCGGTAATTTTCACATCTGTCAACACCTGCTTTCTTTGGGATTGGAATTATTATATTCTTCTTGAAGTCTGAGGGTATTTTGCCAGTCTCATACATCGTGCTCACCAGATGGTAGAGCTTTGTCAGGACTGGCTCTCCTGAGGCCATCAGTAGTTCTAATGGAATGTTGTCTACTCCCGGGGCCTTGCTTCGACTCAGGTCTTTCAGTGCTCTGTCAAACTCTTCACGCAGTATCTTATCTCCCATTTCGTCTTCATCTACATCCTCTTCCATTTCCATAATATTGTCCTCAAGTACATCGCCCTTGTATAAACCCTCTATATACTCCTTCCACCTTTCTGCCTTCCCTTCTTTGCTTAGAACTGGTTTGCCATCTGAGCTCTTGATATTCATACAAGTGGTTCTCTTCTCTCCAAAGGTCTCTCTAATTTTCCTGTAGGCAGTATCTATCTTACCCCTAGTGAGACAAGCCTCTACATCCTTACATTTGTCCTCAGAATATTATACTTTTAATATTTGTAAGTACCTATGTAATAAAGGCCATGTAATCTTGTTTTGTTTGGTGCTGGAATGCTAATAGTAACAAGTAAAAATACATCAAAAGTTTAAAATTGAGTGTAAAAATTTATTGTGTCAGTTATTAATGTAATTTGAAGTAGTTGTGACCTCTGCTTGTGCACTGTATCATAACTCATTGCACCTATTAAGCTGCCACCTAAGTTACAATTTTTGTGTATTACTGCTTTTGTATAAGATGAATTTGGCATATGATTGGTAAAAGTCTTATATTAAGCTGAAAGGAATCTCATTACATATTTAAATACTTGGTAGTAGCAAGCTCATATCTCAGGTTTTCCAATTACAACTGGAACTGTCTTACGATGTTTGCTAGCTCCAAAACCAACATAAGATTTGTTCATTCATTCAAGTGTCCTGTTCAGATAGTTGGTACAGTTCCATAATATCCTTTTCAAAATAGCCAATCCTTCGTCTATTTCAACCATTTTGCTATTTCTTACTAAATAATAGTAGCAATATTTATTTTGACTGAAGGCATTTCACATGCCATATTGTGTAACATCCACCAATGAAGCTATAGCATTTACCATATTTACAGCTGCTTCCTGCTCCAACATGGGAGATTTCATTGTTGCCAGGTCAAAGCACAGCCATCCACTTTCAGTTGTCTGTTATCATTTATCACGAAGGGAATACAGGATTCTGATTTGCTGTGCTCATGACATTGAATTACACCGTCAATTTCTAAGCTAGCTCATTCGGCACCATAGGAAGAATGCCAAGTGTTCAAAATGCCACACGCCATAGACCAGAGACCCTTCTAATTCACCTCCATAATTTAGCGTGACGTAGGTGTTAAAGTTAACTTTTTTTTTTACCTTCCTCATTGGTATGATTTGCGTAAGCACTCACTATCCAATAGATGGTGAGATAGTCTTTGGAACGACACAAGTCAGCCTTTGCAATGCTATTTACTAATTGCCAACTGCACGCCAGAACACGTTAACAGACAAGTGACAAGTTGTACTTAAGGTCCTACTAGGTTCTAAAAGGGGCTATTTTAGCAGTTTTGTGAAGCACTACAGTGATGTGACCACCCAATTCTGGAAACTGACTCAATGTTCAAATACTGCTAACAGTTAATATCAGTACCAATCGCCATTCTACATGTTCACTTCTGTTATCTTGTTCTGGAAGCTCTTTTCTCAGGATGCAATGCAAGATCACAAAGTCATTGCTGGACTATGGGGCACTTTGTGTTAAAAATGTGCTGTTCTACCTTTATTTAATGCAAGAGAAAATAAAAAACTATTATAAAGAATTCATATTTCAATCTGTACAATTATCCAGGTAATTCAGTTTACCACCTCTGATTAACTGCTTGATGTGGCTGAAAATATTTCCCACTGGTATCTGCATACTACTGGTATTGCTAAGTTATGATCTATACAGGCACTACCCCTACCTTTTCATTATGCTGAGTGACAATTTCAAGAGCACATTCTGATAAACATAAAACATCTAACCATTCGACTGATAATTTTCCTGTAATGATAGGAATTTAAACTTTGTATAAAGCTTCTTATGTTTTTGTGGAGTAAAGCCAGTGAGTGTTTTTCCATCCCCATGTTCTGTTGGACTGTTTTGCTTAACAACAACTATATTTACTCTTCATCTCAGTCTTTTGCAATCTCTTACCTTAAAAAGAGGCCACCTGAAAACATTTCCACTGGGACAGAGCAAATACTACTTTGATCGGAGAACGTTTCTGACAATTACATGTGCCTGTAGGCTCTTAGCAAAAACATTCAGATACATGCCTGCTATACAGCATATGATTTGCTACTCGCCATAAAGATGACATACTGAGTTGCAGACAGACACAACAAAAACACTTTTACACATCAAGCTTTTGACTAAAGCCTTCTTCAGAAAATATTCACCAAAGCAGGCACCCCCCCCCCCCCCCTCTCTCTCTCTCTCTCTCTCTCTCTCTCTCTCTCTCTCTCTCTCTCTCTCTCTCTCTCTCTCACACACGCACGCACACACATGCGCACACACACACACACCGCACGCACACACACACACACACACGCACGCACACACACACGCACGCACACACGCGCACGCACACACACACACACACACACACGCACACGCACACGCGCCGCGCAGCGCGCGCGACCGTTATCTCTAGTCAACTGCAACTGTTGTGGTGCACGAAAGCAGCAATCCAGAGTGAAGAAGGGAAGGGGGAGGGATAACAGGATAGACATGGGGTGGAGAAGAACACTGTCTGGTAAGCATTCGGGGAGTAGAAGGTCGCAGGACAATGCTGCCAGGCATATTGTAGGGTGGCTGGAAGGGGGTGGGGTGGCGGAAAAGGCGGGGGGGGGGGGGGGGGGACAAAATGGAAGAGACAGATGGGTGCATTTGCAGAGTATGACACACGATGAGGATGAGAGGACATGAAACCTATGGTCCCCACACACTTCACTCAACAGTTTCCATCTCCCTGTCCAATCACCTCCTCCCAAGTCATGTCTCCTTACCCCCGCTGTGCACCACACACTGCCAGTGAACTAAGAAGTCTTTTCCCCTCTCTGTTCCTCCCCTTTTGCATTCTCCATTCCTCCTTCACAGCCTCCCAACACTGCACCTGGCAGCCTTTTCCTGCCACCTTCTAGTCCCTGTATGCTCCACCAGATAGTGTTCTCCCCCCCCCCCCCCCTCCCCAAATTTGTTCTCTGCTATCCTCCCTTTACCTGCCCCACTCCAAATTGCTGTATTTGTTCAATGCAACAGCTGCAGTCTGGCCAGAGCGGCCGGAGATAGTGTTAAAGTGTGTATGAGGTGTGACTGCTTCTGCGAATATGTATATGTAGTTTTTTCTTTTCTTTTCTTTTTTAAAGAAGGCTTTGATCAGAAGCTCAGAGCGTAACAGCCTTTTCATTGTGCCTGTTTGCAACTTACCATGCCATCTTTATGGCACGTATCAATCTGTCCTTTTCACAACTGTTGATATTTCAACCTAGACTTCCCATTGTTTGACAAAGCATATTATGTGATGCATCAATTGCACACAAGTGTGAATGCCCCATACCCTCTTCTGGATGATTCTCCAAAGTCAGTAAACATTTATTTAGGGGAATACATTTTGTCCAGAATCAGAAAATTTTCTCAATTTAAGGCAACTGAAAATAGGAACCAACCAGATGGAACTGGTCAGACATTTCATGAGATATACATATTATGCTGCCCACTCCCTACATACTCTAAAGACAGTGTGATCGATTTCCTTACCAGCCAGCTACCTAGCAGCAGATGCCAGCTTTCTGTAGTATCATGGCTTTTCCAACAGATAGGGCACTGTCATAAAATGCCAACAATGTCAGTAACAGAGAATGCTTGAGGTCAATGGTGGGGATAATCACTTGAATGAAAATTAATGAACTTGAATGAACATTGATGAAAGAGATAAGGGACAGGAATATGCAAAGTTAAGATAGAAAGTGTTTAGTAGGCATTGAAATAGGAATGTCTACTCATTTTGTGCCTTTTTCAGAGTGAATGATTTATGGAATTTGTCAGTTTCCCGACAGCGATAGAATGTGTTATGGTTGGATGTGTTTATATTCTTGAAAGTTAAGTAAACTATTTTAAAGAATTTCATCTTTTATTCCACAAGACTTACCTTCTTTTGTCATTAATTTTGTAGTACAGACATGCACAGACTGCAGTCTAACTTTCTATGAAACCACTGACTGTTGCAAGTGTCTCCCTCAAAGGTCCGATAGTGAATACTTAAGAACAAGATCAGTTCACTTAAAACTAAGGAGGACGAGAGCTTATAACACTTAGCTCACCAATTGCTTATAAACCTGCAGCAAAAAACAAAACAGTGAAACTTAATGAAAAGCAGTAAAATGGTGAGAAGCTGCAATTACATGGTATTTTACACAACAGCGAAAATAACACATTAAACTGCACTCAGAGATTTAATGCCTCATTTACACAATAATGAAAACAAGTCCACACACATTTAACCACAAAACTATAATTATACATTAACTATGACATCAGACGCTGATTGAGAGGATTCTGTGGTGATTTCATCCACTCCTTTCGCAATATCTGTTTAAGCTGTGACAGTCTAAGTGTAGGATTTTCCATTTTTATACGGGGAAGATTAGCTTCTTCAAATTCCGTGTATGCAGCTTTTAATCGTTTCTCTGGATGTTTATCACCTACTGAAGTTTTGTCACTGCAACAAAGAAGGGGGGGAAAAAAAAAATCACCATGCTTGACTAAGTACAAACTTTTTTTAAAAAAACACTGGATTATGAATCTGAGAACAAAATGAAAATTTCAGTCTGTTTAATCAAAAATTATGAACTTAAGGAAAAGGAGAGGGTAAGGGATTATTAGAACCACACTTGCCCTGACTGACTTAACGAGTGAATGTAAAGGGATCATAGAGAGAGTTGATAAGCCATACTAGAGTACAAGAGACAGAGATAATAAAGCTGCATGAGGGAGCAAAACACATTTTATGTGGGTGAGAGCATGACGGTGAGGAGATGAGTCAAGATGTAACAGGAAACTATGGAAGTCAGCAAATCACAGAATGATCAACCAGCATTGTGACTGACAGAAGGTGTAATTTTTTTAGTGTCCAGCCAGGCTGAGGATTCAGTTTGGAAATGGAATCGCACACATTCACACATGTGCGCACACAAGCATGTACACACTAGATAGATATTTACCTGAGAACAGCAATGGCTTCATCAATGTTCCGTGCCTCATCCCCTTCAACAACCACTCTATTTATGTTTTCCTCTAAAGGCACTTGTAAGTGTGTCTCTGGTTCTTTAATCTTCAGAGCAGCTAAACGTCTGCGTTCTGTTTCAGCCTGAAAAATACAAACAAGTAAATAATGCATGGTTAACATCTTTTATACCTTTAATACAAATTGGAGAACAAGTAGTAAAAACAAGAAATTTGGCTAATCTCCTAAACCTTATAAAGTAGCATAATTTTACACACACTACAGAGTTGAAATAGTAGCCTTACATTTATTTTTGTTTGTCACAAAAATTTCAATAATTGAAATGGCTCCTCCTCCTGGACTAAATAAACTGTAGAACTCCCAGTCTTGGTCTCATTTTAATTTATATACTGAATTAAAATGTGACAGACTGAATTCTATAATTTATTTTGATATTGACATCACAGGTATTCTCCAATGATTAGAGGTGCCACATTTCATCTTCTAAGCTGAATCACTGAAATGTAATTAGCATATTTACACCAAGACAAATTTCTAAGTATGGAAAGTCCACAATGGAACAACAAGAAATTTCTAGTATTCTTTTTCATTGTCTTTCCAGGTCTTAACACCACCTCTATGTGGTGAGCAGCAATTTATCCTTCCTCTTTTGTTATTATTCTACATAAAATTTCTTAACTATGATGATTCATTAATGAAATAAGCAGGGATCTTGCGCTTTAACTACAGTAGACCTCCAACTTATTGCAACTAGCAGTTACAAATTGAACCGTCTCCCTCCCTCCATTACTTGGTTTTACATGCAGAATTTGCATAGAATGGGCCACACAGATGACTAGTTTTCTGTTTGCACAGTGATTTCTTCAGGTTCCTGGTGAATCATTCTCACACACGCTTCACCATTCCCTACTAACTATCTCAGCCAGCCTGTTCCCCCACCCACCAGATAAACATCAAATCTCATGGAATGTGTTCCACTACCCATGGATTGTTTAGTCTCTTGGAGCTTTTACCTGAGATTCCGTACAAAATCCTCACTGAAGCATCACTGCTGACTCACATTTAGTGAATTTGAGGTCACACAATGCATGCATTGCTGCATTATATGCCATGTTATAACATACTTGACCCCTACTAGTGACAAATGCAACAACGCCACAGTGTGTATTATTAATCAAAACTTGCAGGCATGCTCTATCCACTGATATATGCCAATTTTCTGCACACCTTGTAGTTTTTGCATGATAGGTTTCTGAGAGCCCAGAGGCACTTATGAATAGCCCTGTAAGTAATGGGTTACCTTAAAAAATTAATAATGAATATAAATTGGTACAATGTATTAACAAGTTAGTGTGCATATTTTTGAAACTAGCAATCACACAAAAAGAAAAGTTAATATTAAAGATGCTCAAGCACTGTTTTTGCAATTAAAATTTCCATCAATATGCACACACAAAAAATAGGAACATTCTCCATTTTCACCCATTCTTGCTTTTATGCTGCATAATGAGCAATGGAAAGTCCAGGTTGAAATATCAACAATATAAGGAAAAGGACAGATTGCTACTTATTGTAAAGGTGACATGCTGAGTTGCAGACAGGCACAATGAAGAGATTTAAGATTTAGCTTTCGGCTGAAAGTTCAATCTTTACAGGCTTGCCCACTGAAGCACATTGTACTTGTGTTTACAAGGAGCACATTTCAAACTATCTGATGCACCTTCACTAAAGGGTTACAGCACTCACGATATATACAACCTCAGTATGGAAAGGGCTGAATCCATGTAATGTGCGATCTTCCTTGATAATGCCTTATACTTTTCTTCATAACACTTCTACCTGCAACTACATGTGCAGTGTTGGACTAGTAATGAAGTCGTATCTCTTCCATGGCCATGATCAGTTTAAGACCCAAGCAATATAATCAGTCGCTTTGCTTGTATGAAAAAAAATGTTCTTGAACCTGTCCTGGCGGTACCATCATCAACTGCCAGAGAAAAACGTACATAACTTTTTCACCAGTTCAATGGGTAACGTATGCTCTGCGAAATCAAATCCCTCCTCTTTGCAACTGAGAAATGATGATTTGAATGTTGGTGGGCTTTAGGTGTTCTGTCTTTTTTTCTTCTAAATATATTATTCCTCTAGTGACCTCAATTGTAGCTGATAAACAATGCAAGTATTTAAAAAAAGAAAGAAAGAAAGAAAAAAGAAAAGAAAAAGCTGAACACTGCCAAATTTGTAGCTCACTGCCATCGCATTAGCAGACAGTCAATGCACAATGTGGCAAGCACATATCTCTGGTTGATGGCACATCAATAAACATAACACTGTCATAATTTGTAAAGCGAATTTCAGTTTCCGTTAATAGTTTCTGTGACACAATTGCTCAAGTTACTATTCACTCAAATTTGTAACTCAGTTAATGTTCATAATAATTAACAGTGGTTGTGAATAACATCTGTATTTGTGCAGCTTCCAGGATTTTACAGTAATGTGGAATCCAATTAACATTTTCAACCTTGCAAATATGAAATATGAAGAATGTGATGTGCAATCGAAATCACCTACTTCTCCTGAAGATCTACATAATATGTGTTATGTATTAGTTAATTTGTTGGACATTAATTCGAATGATTTCAACATTTCATTAGAATTGGGAAATGACAAGTATTTGAAAGAACATGATATAACTTGTACAATTTCATGAAGTGTGGCTCGAAAGATGATCGTTGTGCTAATTAAACTCCAGAACACAAATAGACTACCTTCCAAGCCCAAAGAAAACGTGCAGCAACAGCTTTCAGTGACAAAGAAATGGTTGAACTTCTTTTTGGCTAAACAGGAGGAGGACAAATCAGTCAAATTTAAGTGGTGACCGTGGCTAATTTTGTTTTGTAAAATCCTGAACATGAATTATAAATGGAGAAAAGATTTACATGATGTACAAAATATGCATCAACATAAAACTCACAAAACCATAAAACAAAAACTTTTCAAAAGGTTTAGAACTGCTCATGAGAGGCAGTGCAGTGTTATCAAGGGGGATCTATTGAGACTGAGCACTCTGAAAGACAAGTGAGAGGAACATTACTGATTTCCAGGATGGTTAAACAGATTATTGAAATTACTTCAAGTAAATGGGTAGAGGAGATGTTATTAATATATAATACTATAGAAAAATTCACAGCTGATGTGAAAACGAAGCTTCTTGTTTTATTATAACTGTTTATACCAGTGATAAGCATCAGTGGATTACTATTCATGCAACATCATATCAGTTGTCAGAAATATCAAGGAAAATTAGGACAAAAATTTAAAAAAAAAAATGACTGTTTACCTACAATGTTGCATCTGAAATGTCTTGTTACCACTTGCAGAGAATAATTCATTGCTTTCATTGTACTCTTAGTTGGACATAGAAACACCTCTGTCCTCACGAGGATAACGAAAAGACGGTCAATATAATTCAGATTCCATCCACATCTAATTAGTGTGATTCAGTCTCTAGATAAAAAATTTTCAACTGTGTCTGGCCCTTTCAGTAGCCCAGTAGCCAGAGACTCTGTGTGTGTGTGTGTGTGTGTGTGTGTGTGTGTGTGTCCATCGAAGGCCTTGGTGGCCGAAAGCTCACTTTCTTTCCTTTTCATAATATTGTTACTTTACATACAATTTTCTTTACAGTGTAAAGAATTTTTCAGAAAATCATCAGACAGTATAATTTCCAACAGCTCTTTGTCATTTCAGGTTTATCAGCGGAACAGTATTGTTAAACATCAGTCATTTCTGCAGTGTCAATTTTTATCACCACATTCTACAAATTTGATCAAGTACGTTTGGTACACAGCACAATACGCGGAACAATGATCACAACAATTTCTTACTTCATTCCAGTACTCTATAATTAAAACTAGTTAATTACTGTGAAGTGTCTGAATGCATTAATATTTTGTCAGGTGTGGCTGGTGTAAAGTACATCTTTCATTTCATCATTCAATAGACACTTCGCATTTTTGAGACAATTTCAGAGAATAAACAAGGAAATGTCTCATTGTTAATAAAATATACATTATTAAAAATTTCATACAAACTTTGCTACAAGAATTGTTCTAAAATACTCAACATCAATAAAGTAAAGCCCTGACTGATGGAAGTAATCTGTAATTCAACATCACACATTGCCTTTATTTGCTTTCCTCTGCTACTCACTGGTATAGCAAATACCTCCGCAACAGTTTAGCTGAGATATGAATTGCAAGTTGTTCAAAAAATTAATCATTTGAGACATGTTTGGTATGGTGTAAGTGCTTAAAATTTTTGTGTGTCACGCGTTGGACTTCACGCTGCGCAGTGCTACGTTCTCATGTCATGGCTGTATCTGCTTATTCACCAATTGTACACTAGACAGGAAGGGCTGTACAAACTGCCGTAATAAATGGATCTTTGTGCACCAAAGATGAGTAGCTTTAATATTTAAAAAAATAAAAAATAAATAAAAAATAAGAAAAACTTGCAGTGTGCCTTAGCATCTAAAATTTTGACAGTGCATTTGTTTTGCCGCAGTCTTCCTGTGTGAAAAGTATCAGAGTGGGGTTTGACACATCTAACTGCACCATTCCCTCATTAGATGGCCCTGTTGCCAACCTAATCTCATAGTAAACAGCACTGATGATTTTAAGATGTGACGACCAACCTGAGCCACAGGTCACGCGTGCATAGTCAAGACAGGACCACATAAAAGCCCTGTAAAACTGAAGCAGTGTTCTATCTGCTCCCCATGAGCTGTGGCTGAGGTATTTTAACATATTCATTGCCTTTAGAGGTTTGGCATTTATATTCTTCAGTGTGGCAACCAAGTCAGCCTCTCATCTCCTCACTGTATTTTTAAAATTGAGACCAGTCTTCCTCATTATAAGAACAGGTAGGTTACAAAGGCAACAGAAACAATTAAAAGTAATACCAGCACATTTTTCCCAAAGAAAATTTAGAAGCTATGCTATCTGTTCACTCCTCCAACTGTTTTATCATGAGGTGCAGCTGTCAAGTGGTCATTGCAAAACTGAAGGAGCAGCAGAATACGGTAAAAACACCCACAAGCAGTGAACATAAAATGGGAGATTTAACTGCGGACATAATACTGTTGATTGCTACACTCATGCTCATAACTTAAGGATAATGCCGATACATGGTGAAAAAACGCTCTGGTGGGCGGTTTGCGGGTTTAAATCACCTCGGGGTATGACCATGCAGTGCATTTGACCTGTGGTCGTCACACGTTGGCGCTGGCAGCAGTTCCCATACGCAGAGGTGTGTTGGTGCATGTCAGAGTACAGTGCAAACATTTTCAGATATGCTAATGGTGACTGTGTGTTGAAAGGCTCAAAGAACACACATTGATGACGTTATGAGGGGTAGAGTACTAGGGCGACTGGAGGCTGATCAAACACAGCAGGTCGTAGCACGGGCCCTCTGTGTGCCACAAGGTGTGATCTCAACATTATGGCAATGATTCCAACAGACAGGAAACGTGTCCAGGTGCTACACTACAGGACGTCCACAGTGCACAACACCACAAGAAGACCAATATCTCACCATCAGTGCCCGCAGACAGCCAAGGAGTATTGCAGGTAGCCTTGCTCGGGACCTTACCCCAACCTGTATGGAGGCCGTGGTTTGATGGTGTGGGGCGGGATTACGATTGGTGCATGTACACCCCTGCATGTCTGTGACAGAGGAACTGTAACAGGTCAGGTGTATCTGGACGTCATTTTGCACCAGTATGTCCACTTTTCAGGGGTGCAATGGGTCCCACCTTCCTCCTGATGGATGATAAACGCATGACCCCACCAAGCTGCCATCGTGGGGGAGTACCTTGAAACAGGCGAACGGAGTGACCGGATTGTTCTCCAGACCTGAACTCCATCGAGCACGTTTGGGATGCTCTCTGTCGACATATCGCTGCATATCTTCAAACCACTATGACACTTCAGGAGCTCCGACAGGCACTGGTGCAAGAATGAGAGGCTATACCCCAGCAGCTGCTCGACCACCTGATCCAGAGTGTGCCAACAGATTGTGCGGCCTGTGTACATGTGCATGGTGATCATATCCCATACTGATGTTGGAGACATTCACAGGAAACAGTGGCAATTTGTAGCACATGTGTTTTGGGACGGTTTTCTCAACTTATCACCAATACTTTGGACTTACAGATCTGTGTCTTGTGTGTTCCCTATGTGCCTTTGCATAGCAGTTTTGTGTAATGCCACGTTGTGTGGCACCACATTCTGCAATTATCCTTAATTTATGAGCATGAGAGTATATCAAGCCAAGTCACACATAAAACACTTCCCTGAGGAGCCATTCTCTTGCCCATATTCCTCTGAAATAGCATCACTGACCTAAAAAATTGTCTGGAATGGAAGGACCATATAAATATGGATAAACGCCCTGGGAAGGCTTGTTTGTGGAGTTGTCTGAGAATATTAAGCTTCAAAATAGTGTCATAGGCCCTCTCAAGATCAAAGAAAATACACTGCCATTTGTGAAAAGTGCAACACTGAGAAGGAATTACCTGAATAGCACCACACTTTGTGTAAGTGGCGACGGGTGTGCAAGCAATATGTGATACATTTTGCAGCGAGATGGGGTACATGTAGGCCGAGCAGAGCCCTCTCGTGTCAGTTCGACATGGTCAGTGTTGCGCCTAGTGTAGTCTGTGCTGAGCTGTCACACAAGGTGGAAACAATAGAGTGAAGGCCAGTATGCCTGGCTGAAGTTAAAGGGAGCCACATCGGCATGTGAGCGAGTTCAAACGAGGCAGAATGATTGGTGCCTGGGAAACGAGATTGTCATACCATGATATTTCAGCTCGCACAGGGCATGCTGCTATGATAGTGATGCGTGTGTGGAAGCAGTGGATAGAGGAAGATCGTACGCAGCGACGAGCAGGAACTGGACCGCCGAACATGACCACAGCACGGGATGACCGTCATCTTGTCTGCATGGCCATTACGGACCATACAGTGTCATTCACAGTGTTGGCTCATCACTGGAGCACTGCAACAGGTGTGAACTTGTCTGTATCAACAGTTCATCACCGTCTGCTGAAGGCTGGACTGGTTGCACGCATGAAATTATGTCAGCTTCCATTATCCAGAAACCACAAGCTCCTCCGACTGCAATGGGCACGTGAACACCTTCACTGGAGTGCCGAGTGGCAACATGTGATCTTTTTGGATGAGTCCCACTTCAGCATGGATATGTGCAGTGATAGCTGCATGTGTGTCTGGTGGTACCATGGTGAGCACAACCTGGAGGGCTGCACTGTGGAGCAGCATAGGGGATAAACACCAAGTGTGACTGTTTGGGGCACCATTGGTTACAACAACCGATCTCATCTCATACATATTGCGGGCACTTTGAACAGCAACTGGTACCCAACAGAGGTTGTGGAGCCTGAGGTACTCCCCCTGCTTCAGACATCTCCACACGCCACATTTCAACTTGTCTGGGATATGGTTGGTTGGCACCTGGTGCGTCACAGTCCTCCAGTAACTGGTGTCACAGATTTCTGGGCTCTAGTAAAAACTGTGTGGAGGGAAATCCCTCCAGAACATATTCAGAACCTTACTGATTCAATGCCATGGCGCATAGCAGCTCTAATTGCAGTGCATGGTGGCTGTACGACATACTGAATGGTAGGGCTCAAAGGACGTGTACAGATTTGAAAAGGTGATCATTTGTTACTTGTCATGTACCTAACCTGTGGTATTAAATTAATTGATTCATGCGTTTCCTTCTTGGTGTTGCAATTTCCACAAACATTAGCGTATTTATAAAGTACTGTCTGCTTAGGGAAAATTGTTGTATTTCTCCTTTCAGCAGGGTGAATTTGTCAAAGGTTGAACAATACTTTCTAACCAACACTGGAAGCGATTAAGTAGTCCTGCGCTCTTAGGACCCGGTCAGACACTAGTTGACCATACATTCTACCATTTTGCTGTGCAGCTAGTGTGAGCTCCACTACAATGACTACTGCACAGCATGTGGTCCTTCCCTGGTTTCAGACAGGGTACTGAAATTACCTCCCTGCAAAAGGTGAGGAAGTGACACTCTTTGTTCCACCATGGGACTTGTTGCCCCTGAAGGACTCTCGGACATGTGTGTCAGCAGTATGATGGATTATGCTTGTAATGTGACTGATCCAGTTCTCGATGCTATATAGGTGTTCAAAACAGTCAGCTGGTTGGTAGTACAGTGCCTGTTTGCCCTCATGAGCATCTATTGTGGCAGCTTCCCTTCAGGTATTGCTCCATCTGGGATGTGGATGGAGATAAGGAAGTGGTCACTTGAATGCTAGTAATTTACCACTTCCCACTGAGCAGTATTTATAATGGCAGGAGAACAGAAAGTGAGGCGAGTGGCAGCGAATACCCTCACTGCATTGCTGAAATGCTTTCTACTCCCAGTATAAAAACTTTTAAGCATGTGAGCAAGAATAACTGCAAACTGAGCAATCATATTTAAAGTTAACATAACCAGATCAGCAGAATGATTGCAAAATAATAATCCAGCAGGACACAGTTACTCAAAATTACCACTAATTTCTACATTCTAATATGGCAGATTAGAGCAATGATGTAAGCTCTACAAATAAAGGTTTGGCATTTTTATTAAAACTTTTAATGGCAACATGATCAGATTTATAACTACTAGATTAAGCTTCACTATTAATGGAGCATTTGTCATTTTTCCATGACCATAATACAGCTGCACTATCATTATTTACAGTAATTGCAAGTTATGCCCTCAGTTATATATTAATGACTGCTTATACAAATATAAATATACTTCACAGGCATTTAATTGAAACTAGCGAACAGCTTTACCTGCTATAATCTAAATTTTCATTCCATTACCTTCACTATGACTACTATATTTCATGATTCAGTAGATACAATGATTAAAATTAAAGCAACTGGATGACAATGATACTGAATTCATGAATGTTTGGACTTTTTAGATGTTGAAGTCCATACTTACATGATACCAGAACAATATCTAGAAATTTATGGACTTTGACTATTAGATGCAGGTAACCAGACAATTTTACTTGTAGATACAGAAGTTGAAGCTCTAACTTCAGCATCAAACTTGCTAGATTCATGAGCAATACCCACACAAGGAATTAAGACTGATGCTACACCTGCACAATTAAATTGTGGAACATTTACAATTAACTGACCTGTATTATTCTTTGGTCAATGTTTAGAAATTAGTGGAGCAATCACAGGCTTATACCAATTTAACTGAAAGGCCTTCAGTAAATCTATTAAGTGATTATCTAAAATAGTCTCAGGAGTTAGTTAAAATATACAATTAGAGTATCAATGTAAAATAACAAAAAAATGTTATAACAAAAAATTTAGTACACCTCAATCATCAGATGGTAAAGCAAGTAATAGTCTCTTTTTAAAAACACCAGTAAATTAATGCCACATCTGATTGGGAAGCATTAATCTGAATTCCTCAAATACCACCACTTGTGTGACTTTCTCTATTTACTATATTTTCTACTTTTCTGATTTTGTTCCATCAAATAACCTATTATCATTTAAACAAAACTATTAAAAGAGAAAGAAAGAACTTAACCTGAAAATGGTAACAAACATATTCTCAATATTTGATCCATCAACCAACATTTCAATTTATCATTAAAATGGACTGGAATGTTCTTAGGACTCCTATTAATCGCCTCATTAATTTGACTAACACCATCACAAATTAGTATTATCTGAAATAAAACAAAATTAACTTTACATAATGGATTTAAAACACTGTAAGGTCCAGAATTATTCAACGGCACAAAATTTTTCTCTGTCTCAATTTTTATTATACTACTTTTAACAATTTCATACGATTATTTCCATATATTTTTACAAGAACTAGACATCTAGCATTAACATCTACAATTGCTTTATCTATATGATTTAAGTTTTATATTATTTGGATGAATTAACCACGTAAACCACTTATTAACACACCTAGTACCTCACATACACCTCCTGCATTAATAACATTTATGGCTCTAATTGAAACAATCAGAAATGTTATTCATCAAGGAACATTTTAATGCAACCCAAATGTTGTAATTAAATACAATCTTCTATTCTGCTCGTGTTTTTATAATAATTACAACTGGCCAAATTAATGCGATTCGGACATCCAAAATTAAGAAAATTATGGCAATTAAGCAAAACTGAAAGGAGAATGGTACTCATGGTGATCTTTTTGGGTCAAATCCACATTCAAATGGTGACCTTTTTCTTGGTCATTAATTATTTTTGTATATAGTTGTTGCAAGTATTATAACAATTACTGGTATATTAAATATAATAAAAACTCTTGTAGATAAAACTAGAATTGTTTTTCTTGATTAATAATCGAGCTTTCTGACTGGTAGTCAACTGTATTATTTATACTAGAAAAACGATTATCTACTTGATCAGTAAACTGAAATGTGTAAGAATACTCAAACTACATCTACAAAATGTCAATATCATGCAGCAGCTTTAAATCCAAAGTGGTGTCTTGGTGATAACTGATTTATTGAGTGTCAAAGCAAGCATGTTGTTAGGAAAATTTTTCCAATAATAATGTGAAGTCCATGGAATCCCTTAGCAACAAAGAATGCTGATATATAAACTGCATCAGTAATGGTTAAGGGTGCCTCTCAATATTGCTCGCTGATGACCTAGCTGTTTAGCACCCTCCGCCATAAATGATCATCATCAATATTGCTTGTCATATAGTAAAATCCTAGTAACATTCTGGTGAATAGGCCTTGTAATGCACATGTGAAATTAGATTCTATATGTCAATGATGGGCTCATGTTACATTTACTCCTCTATGCAAGAAGATGAAACGTTTAATTCCTATTGCTGGTCATAATATTTCTAAGTCAATAGCAGGTGCTAGTCTTCTACTAAAGAAAACTCAAAGGAATGATAAAAGAATAAAACCTCAGATGCAATGAATAGAATTGTTCCTCGACATAATATAATTTTAAATAAATCATGTAAGTAATGCTTGGTACATACCTTCTTGAACTACATCTCGTCATCGCTGAATTATTGTAAGTAGTGTAATCCCAAATCTATTGACGAAAAGGTCAATCAGAGCAACAGTTCTAGGATCAGGGCCAGCTGAATGATTTCACTTATTTCATATCAGCCTTGGAAGTAAACTACTCATAATGATTCAATTCAAAAGAGATATAATTTGAGAAGGTACATAATGAGGATTACATAAGAATTAGCCAACAATGATCCTGTCTCTCTCATACATCTTTCAAATGACACAAAAGTATTTTTTGAGGCAGACTGTAATGTGGATAATGTTCCTGGTAAATCCTAAGAGCTGCCCTCATATAGCCACAAGTAGCACTGTAGGCAAAGAGCTTGTCGCTCAGTTCGTCCCATGTGAAACCATACTCTATGTTGCTATTTCACAACACTCACCCACTTGTTGCTACCTACTCAAGTCGGACCACTATACCTACTGAATATGGCGAAAGGGTGCTTAAAACCAATGGTCTGCACAGCACTAGAATAAGAGACTTGGTGTTATGTAAAAAACAAAGATGATGAGACTTACCAAACAAAAGTGCTGGCAGGTCGATAAACACACAAACAAACACAAACATACACACAAAATTCAAGCTTTCTCAACCAACGGTTGCTTCGACAGGAAAGAGGGAAGGAGAGGGGAAAATGAAAGAAATGTGGGTTTTAAGGGAGAGGGTAAGGGGTCATTCCAATCCCGGGAGCGGTAAGACTTACCTTAGGGGGAAAAAAGGACAGGTATACACTCGCACACACACCCATATCCATCCGCACATACACAGACACAAGCAGACATTTGTAAAGGCAAAGAGTTTGGGCAGAGATGTCAGTCGAGGCAGAAGTACAGAGGCAAAGATGTTGTTGAAAGACAGGTGAGGTATGAGCGGCGGCAACTTGAAATTAGCGGAGGTTGACGCCTGGCGGATAACGAGAAGAGAGGATATACTGAAGGGCAAGTTCCCATCTCCGGAGTTCTGACAGGTTGGTGTTAGTGGGAAGTATCCAGATAACCCGGACAGTGTAACACTGTGCCAAGATGTGCTGGCCGTCCACCAAGGCATGTTTAGCCACGGGGTGATCCTCATTACCAACAAACACTGTCTGCCTGTGGCCATTCATGCGAATTGATGTGGACGGACGTGTGAAGCTGGCCATTGGACAGATGGAGGTCAACGTCAAGAACAGTGGCATGGGATTTGGAGTAGGACCAGGTGAATCTGATGGAACCAAAGGAGTTGAGGTTGGAGAAGAAATTCTGGAGTTGTTCTTCACTGTGAGTCCAGATCATGAAGATGTCATCAATAAATCTGTACCAAACTTCGGGTTGGCAGGCCTGGGTAACCAAGAAGGCTTCCTCTAAGCGACCCATGAATAGGTTGGCGTACGAGGGGGCATCCTGGTATCCATAGCTGTTCCCTTTAATTGTTGGTATGTCTGGCCTTCAAAAGTGAAGAAGTTGTGGGTCAGGATGAAGTTGGTTAAGGTAATGAGGAAAGAGATTTTAGGTAGGGTGGCAGGTGATGGGAGTGAAAGGAAGTGCTGCATCGCAGCGAGGCCCTGGACGTGCGGAATATTTGTGTATAAAGAAGTGGCATCAATGGTTACAAGGATGCTTTCCAGGGGTAACAGACTGGGTAAGGATTCCAGACGTTCGAGAAAGTGGTTGGTGTCTTTGATGGAGGATGGGAGACTGCATGTAATGGGTTGAAGGTGTTGATCTATGTAGGCAGAAATACGTTTTGTGGGGGCTTGGTAACCAGCTACAATGGGACGGCCGGGACGAATGTTAGTGAATTTTAGGTAGAAGGTAGAAGGTAAGGGTGTGGGGTGTTGGTGGGGTCAGGAGGTTGATGGAGTCAGGTGAAAGGTTTTGTAGGGGGCCTGAGGTTCTGAGGATTCCTTGAAGCTCCGCCTGAACATCAGGAATGGGATTACCTTGGCAAACTTTGTATGTGGTGTTGTCTGAAAGCTGACGCAGTCCCTCAGTCACATACTCCCGACGATGAAGTACCACGGTCGTGGAACCCTTGTCCGCCGGAAGAATGACGATGGATCGGTCAGTCTTCAGATCATGGATAGCTTGGGCTTCAGCAGTGGTGATGTTGGGAGTAGGATTAAGGTTTTATAAGAAGGATTGAGAGGCAAGGCTGGAAGTCAGAAATTCCTGGAAGGTTTGGAGAGGGTGATTTTGAGGAAGAGGAGGTGGGTCCCGCTGTGACGGAGGACTGGAACTGTTCCAGGCAGGGTTCAATTTGGTTAGTGTCTTGGGGAGTTGGATCATTAGGAGTAGGATAAGGATCATTTTTCTTCGTGGCAAAGTGATATTTCCAGCAGAGAGTACGAGTGTAGGACAGTAAATCTTTGACGAAAGCTGTTTGGTTGAATCTGGGAGTGGGGCTGAAGGTGAGGCCTTTGGATAGGACAGTGGTTTCAGATTGGGGGAGAGATTTGGAGGAAAGGTTAACTACTGAATTAGGGTGTTGTGGTTCCAGATTGTGTTGACTGGAATTTTGAGGTTTTGGAGGGAGTGGAGCTGGAAGTGGGAGATTGAGTAGATGGGAGAGACTGGGTCTGTGTGCAATGAGAGAAGGTTGAGGTTTGCTGGAAAGGTTGTGAAGGGTGAGTGAGTAGCCTTTCCGGAGGTGGGAAACCAGGAGATTGGATTAAGGTGGAGGGTGGCATGCTGTTCTAATTTGCGGTTGGCCTGTAGAGGATGCTCTGAACAGCCGGTGTGTGGATGTGGGCGAGGGAAAGATTTAGGACTTTTATTAAGGATAGGAGTTGACGGGTGTGTTGATTGGCTGAGTTGAGGTGTAGGTGAAGGATTAGGTGGGTCGAGGGCAATGGATTGTTCAGTTCGGAACTGGAAAGAAGGGTTGCAGCCAGAGATGGGAATTTTAAGTGTGAGGCCTTTGGGGGTAATGCCAAATGTCAGACAAGCCTGAGAAAATAAAATATGGGAGTGTAATCTGGGTAGGGCGAAGGCATGTTTGCGGAGGGAATGTAAATAAAACTTAATGGGGTCGTTGTGGGGATGTTGTGAGGGTGACATGGTATTAGAAGGTGGAAAGTGTAACATGAGGCTGAAATGAAAATAAAAATATATGGGGAGAGATAAAGGTGAACTAGAAAGCAACTGGTGATCTGGTGTGAAAAAAGGCGAGAAAGTGTTGGTTAAAGCTGGGCTATGTTGATCCTGTGGTGAACTTGGGTTGGTAGACAGCGATGTGCATAAAGGTTAGGTAGTTGTGTTGCCGGGTCGACAGAAGCGTCCGATCCCACGCATCGGCTTTGACCCGTGACGTAAGGGTGTTGTCGTGTGTGACGTCATGACGGCGCGGAGTTTGGTTTGAGTGTGGCTGTCTCCAGTTCTGTTTTATTTTATTTACTTTTCTGATCTGTTCATTCTATCTCGTGAGATTTTTTTTAAATTTAAAAACACTTATTACTTATTTTAATTATCTGTTTCCTCCAATTTCTGTTTTAGTTTATTATATTTATCTTTCTGATATGTTCGTTCTATCCCGTGAGATTTTTTTTTAAAGACAAAAAACACTAATCAGCTACTGAAGCATCTTTATCTTCTATGGGTTGCAGGGATTACGACCCCTGGGGAGGTGGGTGGGTATTCATGCATGGCTGTCTTCACTTACACGTTGTAGCTACGCAAGGTGTCTAAATTTGTTTATATTTAGTTTGCCCCCCACCCAAAACACCCCATTTCCCGCGCTTGTCCCGTTAGTGTCATTAGGCTTCTTGTGGAAAGTGTGTGTGTGTGTGTGTGTGTGTTTTTGTTTCCGCCATATTTGTGACGTCATGGGTCAAAGCAGCCGGGTGGGATCGGACGCTTCCGTATTTCCGTGTTGCCGCCAAAACACGTTAAAGGGTGGAGAAATTCGGGAAAATTTCGAAAAAACTACGTGTAAATATATTAAAAGGAGTGTTTTTGTGGTGGCAGATTATGAAAATGAGGTTAACAATTGTCTGACGAAGAAATAATGACGTTAAATTCTGTGGTAAGCGGCTTAGAGGACGCCTTCTTGGTTACCCAGGCCTGCCAGCCCAAAGTTTGGTACAGATTTATTGATGACATCTTCATGATCTGGACTCACAGTGAAGAAAGAACTCCAGAATTTCCTCTCCAAACTCAACTCCTTTGGTTCCATCAGATTCAACTGGTCCTACTCCAAATCCCATGCCACTGTCCTTGACGTTGACCTCCATCTGTCCAATGGCCAGCTTCACACGTCCGTCCACATCAAACCCACCAACAAGCAACAGTACCTCCATTATGACAGCTGCCACCCATTCCACATCAAACGGTCCATTCCCTACAGCCTAGGTCTTCGTGGCAAACGAATCTGCTCCAGTCCGGAATCCCTGAACCATTACACCAACAACCTGAAAACAGCTTTCGCATCCCGCAACTACCCTCCCGACCTGGTACAGAAGCAAATAACCAGAGCCACTTCCTCATCCCTTCAAACCCAGAACCTCCCACAGAAGAACCACAAAAGTGCCCCACTTGTGACAGGATACTTTCCGGGACTGGATCAGACTCTGAATGTGGCTCTCCAGCAGGGATAC